>NC_139018.1:14230333-15600406 GCF_964374135.1 Grampus griseus | reverse complement strand
GGGTGACCTTTTTAAAAAGCTACTCAATGTCATAAAAGGAAGAGAAGAAAGACAAAGGGGCTCATACTCAGAATACCTAAACGCTAGGGAAAGAAAAATTGTTGGAGATGCCCTTACCTCCACCATCAAAAGGTTTCTTGGGGAAGTGGCCTGATATCAGCTCTTCAGCCTCATTGAGCCTGTGCTCCCCTCCTTCCCTCCCAGCCAATCCCCCCTTCATGGCTTCTCTTCCTGTTCTGGGAGAACTCACAGTGAGACTCATAGTGAATCCTTTCCCGACCCCTTCAGACATCCTCAATGCCCTAGCCCCTTCTCTTCCAGCCCCATCTGCCCTATTGCCAACCTTGGATCGGTCCAAACATTCTCCCCCGACTGTGCTTCTACCTCTGTGCTGCTGAGCACTGCTTGACAAAGTCACTTCACAAGGTCTGCAGCCTCGCCTGGGATCTCAGTGTCTCATAACAACCCTCTCCCATATCCCACCACAGCTATTCCAAAGCTTCACCACTCTTACCAAGTCCCCATTGCATTCCCAACTTACTGCCTTAGCAGATCCGCTTGCCTCCTACTTCCCGGAGGAAAATAAACCCTCAAAAGAGTCAGGCAAGCTCCTTTCTGCCTGTGAATGTGTCCAAATCTGCATTCATCCATCCTCACTCCATCGCCTTCAGAGAACATTATCTATTCTTATGTCCAAGGCAGTTCCACCACCAATGCCCTGCATGCATCCCCTCTCTCCCCTCTTCCTGGCCCAAGGCCCTCCCTGGTGCTTCCCCAATCCCCCTTGTATTCTCAACCTCTGTCATCAGGCTCCTTCTGTACAACTTTAAAGGTGCCCCAGTGCATGCCATACTTGTGGAAGAAGCAAAGGTCTCCACTGATCTTTCCTCTTCTCTTGCAACTGCTCTATCTTCCTTGCCAAGCTCGTCAAATAAATCTGCTATGCTTGCCCCCTTCACTACCTCCTTTAGCTCACCGCAACTGCGCTTCCCACCGCTGCACCATTGAAAATGTTCTGGCAAAACTTGCAGGCACCTCCTAAATAACAAAACGAGGCTCGGTGGACTCCTTACAGACCTTATCGTATGTGAATGCCCTACTACTCCTTTCTCCCTTGCCCCGCCCTAGCCCAGGCTCTGGCTCCCTGGGATCCTCCTTTTCTGTTTCTCTCCCCCCACTCCTGCTTTACTAACTTCTGTTGGTTTCGCTTCTACCTTTGGCATGTGCCACCATTCTAGGCTTTTCCCTCCACGTGCTTAGTAGAGGGCTCTTCCCCACTCTCATGGCCTTGTCTCCTGGATGGACGAGTGGACCCAGAAAAACCAAGTCCTTTTCTAACCATCTCCTGGTCCGAGTTTCCTAAAGAACCCACAGGTACCTCATTTCCTGACTGATTCTTCCTTTCCCACAATTTCCAAGTACAAAGAGAGACCCACTAAATCCGGGTGCCTTCATAGAGGAAAGGGTCTCACAAAGCGAGAAAGGTTGGAGATGCAAGAGAGAGAGGAAGGTCTCCACAAAATCAGGAAAGAAGGGGATTATTGAGGGCACAAGTAGAGGGCTTAGCTTTGGAAATAACAGTTGTTCCTCTGAGGAAGAGAACTTAGTATTTATTGAGTGCCAACCCTAGATGCCAGCCAGGACTAAGCATTTGGCTCCGTTTCCTACTCATAATAACCTTATGAGATAGGGAATATCATTCCTGTTTTATAGAAGAGGAAATACACGCCAAACGAGGTTCATTAATTTGCCCAAGGTCACAGAGCTAGTTAAGTGCCAAAGTTAAGACTCAAACTGAAACCAGGTCTCTGCAAAGTCATTGTTCCTAAGGCATGAGAGAGATAAAACAAGGCTTGGGAGAGAAAGAAATATGAGAAGTCTGACAACCTTCTGAATATGAATAGAAATAGAAAGGAAAAAAAGGATGTCACAAAATTGAATAAACTCAAAAGCCTGGGAGAATATTTCCCTATGTCTTCCCATTGCCCAATCTCCTTTTCTCCAAAAAGTCCAATAGTCATCAAGCTCAATAGTATTTCCCTTCCAACTGATTTTTTTTTAAATGTGTTAAATCTCATTTGTGGTCTTTTCTTCTTATATTGAATTTTGAGTGGAAAAGAGAGGGAACAGAGATGCTTTGTGGCTTCATCTGCTGACTTTTTAAAAAATTTTATTATTATTATTATTTTAACATCTTTATTGGAGTATAATTGCTTTACAATGGTGTGTTAGTTTCTGCTTTATAACAAAGTGAATCAGTTATACATATACATATGTCCCCATATCCCCTCCCTCTTGCATCTCCCTCCCTCCCACCCTCCCTATCCCACCTCTCTAGGTGGTCACAAAGCACCAAGGTGATCTCCCTGTGCTATGCGGCTGCTTCCCACTAGCTATCTATTTTACGTTTGGTAGTGTATATATGTCCATGCCACTCTCTCACTTTGTCCCAGCTTACCCTTCCCCCTCCCTGTATCCTCAAGTCCATTCTCTAGTAGGTCTGCATCTTTATTCCCGTCTTACCCCTAGCTTCTTCTGACCATTTTTTTTTTCATTTTTTTAAAGATTCCATATATATGTGTTAGCATACGGTATTTGTTTTTATCTTTCTGACTTACTTCACTCTGTATGACAGACTCTAGGTCCATGCACCTCACTACAAATAACTCAGTTTTGTTTCTTTTTATGGCTGAGTGATATTCCATTGTATATATGTGTCACATCTTCCTTATCCATTCATCTGTCGATGGACATTTAGGTTGCTTCCATGTCCTGGCTATTGTGAATAGAGCTGCAGTGAACACTGTGGTACATGACTCTTTTTGAATTATGGTTTTCTCAGGGTATATGCCCAGTAGTGGGATTGCTGGGTCATATGGTAGTTCTATGTTTAGTTTTTTAAAGAACCTCCATACTGTTCTCCATAGTGGCTGTATCAATTTATATTCCCACCAACAGTGCAAGAGGGTTCCCTTTTCTCCACACCCTCTCCAGCATTTATTGTGTGTAGATTTTTTGATGATGGCCGTTCTGACCGGTGTGAGGTGATACCTCATTGTAGTTTCGATTTGCATTTCTCTAATGATTAGTGATGTGAGCAACCTTTCAGGTGTCTGTTGACAATCTGTATATGTTCTTTGGAGAAACGTCTATTTAGGTCTTCTGCCCATTTCTGGATTGGGCTGTTTGGTTTTTTTGATATTGAGCTGTGTGAGTTTATCTGCTGACTTTTGCCTTTCCTCCTCCAATCTCATCTTTCCTCCTCCATCACCTATGGGGATGAAGAAATTTTGTACACTCCAATTTGCTTTAGGTCTTGGCACCCTGGGCATTCAACATTCACAATAGATAACTTCCTGGGAGCCCGGATATATTTTCCTGAGGCTTAATCTTTGTCACTGCCTTTCACACTCATCACTGACTTTTTTAAAATAAAAAATTTTAACCATTTGTATAATTTGATTGGGCTCTTGTGGGAGGGTGGAAGGGGAAGATGGAGTAAGAAATCTGCATTATTTCCTTGGCTTTTTCTCTAAACTTACTACGATTTCCTATCAGCCGAGAGAGTGACGCCTCCCTCTTTTGCTTAGCTTTGGAAATATTGTGAAGATCAGCAAGAATACGTTGGATGGTTGGTGGGTGTATGTGATGTGCATGTGAGCACATTTATGTATTGAGGGTGGGCTGAGGGCATTGCCTCTGAGGTCATGACTATTGAAAACCACTTCTCTTGCTAGGTTACCTACCCGCCACCCCCGGGGAATTAAAAACTAAGAAGTCAGGCGCTCTCTCTAAAGATTAGAGTGAGAAAGGGAAAATGATCTTGACCAATGGTATCAAAATCCCAACATTAGTCCAACTATTTGAGTTTGACTTCTAAATTTAGCTTCAGTTAGGTGTTCAATAAACACCTTTGCAGTGCAAGAGTCATCCAAAAATTATTTAACGAAAGGACACTATGTTGATGTCCTAATGTTTTTCTGTTTGTCTAATGAACGCATCCAATTAGACTCAAAATTTTGGTGATATACAGGGCAAGAACAATGGTCCTTGTACCCCTCCAGGCTTTGTTCAGCCACAAGTTGCCTAGAAAAATCCATCCACATTTGTGCCAACTCCTCAGAGGAGCTTTCCCCTTGAGCTTGTATTAGAGAGAAGTCTACCTGTTCTCCTGGAAAATTTTTTGGCCCCAAGTCATCATGAAAATCATACTGAAGAATGGACCAAACCCCATAAAAACCACAGGTAGAAGGAGAAAAAATGATGAGAGTTGAATAAATTGGATCTTAACCTTGAGATTCAAGGTGTTGTCAGACACACACAGAGAGAAGACTGTGCTGTGTCTCTGAAGAGCTGCAAGTGTGGAGAGGAGCAGACCACAGGGCAGTTTAACTGAACGGAACCTTGGCGAAGGCAAGATGCCACAGCAACCCTCCAGTATCGGGAGGAGGGCCTTTGGTGGGATGGGGGTTGGGGGAGGTGGGAGGAGCTTCAGACTCTGACTGCTCTCATATTCCAAGTGAACATGTGACTCTTCTTCCATAGTCACTATTCATTTTCTTGTTCCTCTCCCACTTGATTATAAGCCACTTAACTTATCTCAGAGCCCCAGCCCAAGCCTGGCACATAGTAGGAAGCCAATGAATATGGAAGAATGGAAGGAAGGGAGGAAGGGGGGAGGGAGGAGAGAGGGCAAGACAACTGGAAAGCCTACATACAGACACAAGTGAGACAAGAACTTAAAATAAGCAGCAGGACCAGTCTCAAGTAGACAGCTGAAAGACCCAGACAATCCTCTGGAATTTCTGAAAACTTCAGTGGGCTCAGCTCAATGGAGAAGAGGTCCAAATTTTCTCTAGTGGCCAAGACAAGAAAGCCTGAGGATGGGGACAGAGACAGTGTCCCCTATTCTTTGTTCCCCTGAGGGCCAGGGCCAGAAGTGACCACAGAGCCTGGCAAAGAGGCAGACAGGTGTTCCTAAAAACCATGTTGAATGAACGTGAAGCTCAGTTCTAAAGCCCTTTCCAGCTCTGACATTGTGGGACTCTGCCTTTCAGGATCTCTTATTTCAGGCAAATCCCTCTGACACACCTGGCAAAACAGAGAAGGATGAAACTGCATTTTGAAGGATAGAAAGAGGTAGAAGCAAAAGCTTGACCTTGGGAAGTAATCTCCCTGTTCCAGCCTGGGGGACTCCCCGGATTGCTGACCAAACTAATGTTTTCTCCAAGAAAGACCATTCTGCCCATTGATGGCAGCAGATACTGCGTTGGGAGAAGAGCCACAGTACAGAAACCGTGGTCCTGATGACCCATTTGATTGATGGGTACACTGCAGAACTCCGTTCCACATTTTCCCCACACTGGAGCCCTCCATATCCTAAGAGGAGGGGTAGCTCCTGACTTCAGGCAAATTCCCACTCTGCATTCCACTCCCTTCTGTTCTTACTAATGAAGGAGCTTAGCCTGATTGGCCTTTCCTAAGGATGAATGATTTAGGGAAACTGCTCTGCGCCTTAACACACAGGCCATGGTGGGAAGAATTACTAATGTGAGTTTTGGCCTGCACTTCTGAATGGCAGTCAATCCGTATAGCAGGAAAGAAGGAAGGAGGGGTTGGAGAGAGAGAGCAAGGGAGAAAGGAGGGAGGAAAGATGGGAAGAATGAAGGGAGGGAGGGATGGAGGAAGGGAGGGAGGGAGGAAGGAAGGAAGGAGGGAAGGAAGGAAGGGCAAAATACAGATACAGATGAAACAAACACTGAAATTTAAAGCAGCCCCCGTCTCAAGTCCAGAGCTAAAAAACCGAGAACTTTTTGTTGAATTCATTTCTGAGAATGAAGACACTGAATCAAATTTCTCAATAACTAGTTTCAGGTCTCAGTGCTGTCATTTTCTAGCTGGGTGAAGAAGTCCCTTTAACCAGATTGTCTGATGTGTGAACTCTTGCTTTTCCTAACCTCAAAGGACCGGAAGTCCTTTATAACTCTGCAGCACCGTTCGCTCATGTGGTTCTGGGTTTGTGTTCCTAGACGTTTTAACTGGACCGTTTTCTTAGGCTGGGCTCTTCCTCACAAACCTTCAATGCTCCCCCCACACCCCCATTTGGTCCTTCCATTCTCACAGCACTCATCCATCCTTGAACCCGCCCTGACCTGCCCATCTCTGTGCTTTTGCTCCTGGCTCTGCTCTGCCTGGAACACTCACCTACCCCCACCCCCAGGCCAACCACCACTCACTCAGGCCTCTTCCTGGAACCCGCCACGACCCCGCTGCCAGGTGCCAGGTGGGACCCCTCCTTCTGGGAGTGACTCTGTCATCGCAGTGGCCACATTCTGTGACATCTATCGGCTTTGTGGGTTTCACCCGCACTAGACAGTGAGGTCCTTTGGGCAGAAACACCATCTCACTTCTATCACTGGATCTCCGCCTTAGAGCCCCAGGCCCGGCACACAGTAGGCATTCGATCAATGTTTGTTGGGTGAAGGGATGAATGAATGAACGATCATCTTCTCCCTGCGCTTGAAACCCAGATGTCCTTGAGAAGACTGAAAAGTAAGTTTGAAACCACTCTCTTTGTCACTCCCTCCCTCCGTCTTCTCAGTGGGTGCATATTTTGTGCCTCTTTCTCCTCGTACCCTCTCTCATTTCTCCCTTATTCCCCTTTGTCACTTTAACGTCATGCCAGCTCCCAGATGCCAAGCAGTTTACAAGGCTGGAAGTCTGGCAGTCGTGACACAAGCAGAAGGCATCAACTCCCAGCGATGGCCTGGGTCAGCGGGGGGCATCAGGAGACAGAGACCTTCCTGAAATCTATTCCGAGGGACTCAAAGCGTGTGCTGGAAGACAGTGTTTTCTATTTTGAGTGAACCAAGGAAAGCCTTGGCATGTAAGATTTTTCTAGTATCCACATCAGGAATGCTGTATTCCAGTCTGGACCCCTCCCCACTCATGCTGGAAGTGGGCAAATAGCCGCTGGGGGGGGTCCTCTGTCAGGATTACTACAGAGGGGACACGGGCTCTGCGGGACAGTTGGAATACGTGAACTCAACATTCCCTGTATTGGCAGGTGTCAATATCTGAGGGCAGTTTGGGGAGACTACAGTGCGTTTTTGACTGGGGCTGTGATTCCGACCTACTGTCCCATCCCCCTTCCCCTTCCTACCCCAGGAGGGAGACTGCAGGGTGGGGAGGGGAGGGCTCCTTGGCCTGACCCCATTGGAGGGAAGGCGGGGTCTTCTCCTCCCCTGGGTTCTTTCAAGGTCCAGCCTATGAAAAGGAAAGTGAATATTAGGGTTACAGAGAAAGGCAGTTACCAAAATGCCACAGTAACTGCTCCCTGCTTACTCGGGACAGTGCTGGCAGCAACAGGCTCGATGGCAACAACAGCGACGCTTTCAGCGCCTTTGGCACAAGTGCCCCGGGGCCTTCACGTGATGTACGAGCTTAAGTGTCAGCCCCAGGACCTTCTGGCGTCTTCCACAGCTTACCTGCCAGTTTGAATATTGGCACAAGCCCAGATCCCTCGGCCAAAGAGGAAAAGGATGAGTACTGCGTGAGAGAGTCACTCTCAGGGACTCTGGGGACGATTTAAGAGACACTTCAGGGGCTGGAGCCCCACAGGGCAGCTGTGGGGGAAGGACGGGGCCCGAGGAATGCTGCTGTGTGTGGCTGTTCCTGCTAGTCTAGCCCCCAGCGAAATGGGTGGTTTCCCAGAGTTTGGTTGCATTTGGAACCACTGGACTGAGATGACTCCTGGGGGCAAGTTTGGGAGTAAAGAGAAGTGATGACTCCGACTCCAGACCCAGGAAGGCACCCTGGATGGTGGCGTGGAGCAGAAGCCTGCCTGGGGGACCGGGAGAGTGGAGGGGAACCTGCTGCCTGACAGCAGTGAAGGGAGGGAGGACGACCACGGGGGCAAGAGAAGGCAAAACCGCCTTTTCTTGTAACTATCCAGGGACCGGCAGGGAAGATTTTGCTGGCCCAGAATACGGCGCTTCTGAGTACTCTGCCAGGCCTGGGGGTCCCAGGGGGTGGGAGGCAGGCTGTGTGCAAGCTAGGGCAATGGGATGCAATGCCGCTGCGTGTTACAGCCCTGCCTAAACAGGGCACGGGCCCTGCTGGAGCCGCACCCCACATGGCGCCCATTTCTGCACTAGCGCCACCACCCACCCTCCCAGACTAACCCCGCTCACGGGACGGACCTTTTCATAAAAAACAAAACAAAACTGGAACCGTCCGCAGAGCAGAGACTGAACTCCAAAGCACGCAAACACGATTAACACCCCCAGCTACCTAACCTTCCCCACACCAGCTTTCCTGGCCTCCGAAGGCCAAAGGGAAGAGGGCTTTTCCACTGTGAGATGACCTCTAAACGCCAAGAGGTATTTTTGAATAGGATCATCTAGGACTTGAAATCCGAATCCAGAGGAAACAGAGGAAGTGGATAGATAGATACAACGGTATCGACCACAGCCAAACCCTCCCGAACTGCAAGAGGAACTTCTTGCTGAAGCTAGCCAGCCGGCAGGAGACTAATCACACAGCGCCAGCAGAATACCCAAGGGAGGAGAACCAGGCAGGAGGGGGCGGGGGAGGGGCAGCTGCTCACTTGCATTTTCTTTCTCAAGAGCCGATCGTTCAGGATAGAGGGCAGCTGTGGCCTTTGGGTGATGTCCCAAATGTCCCTGTGATGATTTACCCACCAGATGGAACTGCGCTCAGAGGCTTCTGAAAGGATGGAACAAGAGACGGAGACAGAAAAAGAGGAAGGTGAAGACACTACCTGGTGTCTTCCATTCTGTACTTGTACCTCTGCTGGATGGCCTAACACGTTTTCTGACAAGTAGGGAATTTTCTGACTTTCCCTGGTGGTGTCACAGCCAGCCCCCGACCTGAGTTCTCACTCTTCTCCCTCCCCAGAGACTGGAGGGGGATGGAAGGGGCGGGGAGGGCACTTGGGTGTATCACTCTTGGAGCCTTTACTAATTCAGTGCTTTAGCTGAAACACAGGGAAATGGGGGGGTCTGAGGAGGAGGTCTCAGCGGCAGATGGCGCCCCTGTGATTTGCTGCTCATCTTCCAGCCCAGGGGGAGGACCGGTCCCCTAACTCCCAGGGTTTGGTAGCCTCACCTTAGGAAACTCATCCAAGTGACCGTGGGAAGAGATGAGGTGCCCTGGCCCATCCGGTGCCTTTGATGACAAAGAGGTGATGTCTCCAGGGGGCGGTTGCCTCTACTAGGCTGTGGCTTTCAAGTTTGGATTAGAAGCTTCCCTGCAGGGAGGAGCCCAGGAGAAAGTGGGACCTGGAGCTACGCACATCTTGACTTTACATCCCCGGTCTGTCACCCACCAGTGTGGCTGTGACGTTGGGCAAGTCCCCCCGCCGCGGCAAACAGGAGTTACGTTTCTGTTATTATAGACAAGGGAGATTGTCAAGCTTGAACTTCTCAAAGGGCCTGACAAGCCAGCAACTATTGAAAGGCTCTTCAGTTTCTCTTAGAGCTAAAACATAAATAAAAAGGAAAAGAGAAGTTGAAAAGGGGAAACACACTCCAGAAGAAAAAGACTCGCCAAGACCCAAACACTGGGTCGGACATTTTTTCCACGGAATCAGTTCTATTCTGGATATAGTAGCCCTGGGGTATTCTAACCCAGAAAATTCTAATCTCTTGATTTTTTTTTTTCTTTTAATCTTTTGTAAGAGGCCACCTCGTGCTTTGTTCTAATCGCCTTTGGGACATCTTCTGGGTCTCTTGTCCGAAAAGGCCCGGAAGCCTGGGCTTAAAGACACAGAAATGGGGGCGATCCCCACGGCCATGAGCACAGAAAACTGCTTTCATTTAATGAGGACTCACGTTGTACACTTCCCTGCTCCGTCTGTCTGCGAGTTCTCTACACTAAACCAGCCCACAGGGAGATAAAAGGGCACAAGACCTGCTTAGTAAAGTCCCCTGATGCTTCCATACGTGTGTTTACCTATACTGTAGCCATCAGCAAAATCATTTGCCTCCCTTCAACAGATGGAGCTGTTTGCGCAAAGGCACAAACCCGGACACACTGCTTGGGCTTGGTGTACAAGTCAGCGCCGAAAGACCCCTGAGGACTCATGCTGTCCTGAGAGGCAGCCAAGCACTCTCGGTGTCTGGCCTCCAATTTCCAAAGATCCCCTTGTCGCAGTCAGGTGCGCTTGGCACGTGTTTTCAGACACGGGTGTATGAGTTGTTCTGTCTTGAGCACACGGTTGAGGGCCCTCGGAGCAGCCGGTCCCATGAAACCTCTTCCCCTGTCCTGGAGCACAGCACAGGGGCAGGTGCAGAAATCCTGGGAGAAAACCATCTCCTGGGGCCCGGCCCTCCACCCACCCCATCTGAAAGGGCCCTCCCTCGTCCCTTCAGTTTGCTACCCTTTGGGTCCTTTTTATGGCCTCGGGCCACCTCTTCTTCCTCTAGACCTTTTCTGAGATTATTTTTCCAAAACGTCTCACCGGCTCAGTGTCTGGCCCCCCTCCAGCCTGAGGCTACCTTCAGATCCTCGATCTGCCTCTGTACCTCGGACAGGGTGGGGAACCCCTCTCCCCCAGGAAGGTTGGTTCTCACCCCTCACCCTGTACCTAGACACCCTGGAATGTCTCCCTTTGTCCCACCCCGTGCAGAACCCACACCCGCGCTGGGAAGCAGAGCTCTGGTCCCACAACCCAGGTACACTTTGCAAGCACCGCCCTCCAGGTCTTGCCACTCTCCTTTTTCCTTTTTTCACTCTTCTGTCCCCAGGCCGCAGGAGTGTTTTTTCCAGAATGAAAAAAATTATTTTGTCTCTTTGCTTCTGGGACACATTTTTGCCTGGGTCTCCGTACCTTTCCCTCTTTACCAGTTTTCATTATTCTGTTAGTTATCCCCTAAGGATTCAGACTTGTGAGAAAATAAAAAAGGCAGAGAAATGCTAGGCTCTTTCTGCTTTCCATCCAGTCACATTCTTCTCTTGCCTGAATTGGGGCAGGAGGTGCAGGGGGTGGCGTATGCAGAGGGCAGACTGAAGAAAGGAAAGAGGAAAATTTAAGGAGAGAGAAAAATGTTTATACGGCAGAATAATCATCCAGCCTCATTCATAACCTGCAGTCAACTTTGGGGGATAAAGTTCTTCCCTCTAGGAGCTCCTTAAGGCCTGGGAAGGAGAGGGGGAGAGGGGAGGGGGAGGTGGCGAAGGTCCCCCTCCTCCCCTCGACACACACACATGCCTATTTTCTGGAATAAGTCCTCCCTCAAGTTAGCTGGAAATTGGTCCTGGGTCCCAGATCCCACCGTGCTGAGCTGGTAAAGAGAGACAGCCCAGGGGCAGGTTAGAATATGCTGGGTGGATGGGTAGAATACGTGCGCCTGAGTATGTCTGGAGTTCAGTTCTGTGACCTGGTTTGGCCATAGGGTTGTCTGGATCCCTCTCTCCCCACAGGGGACCCCCATTTCGGTCCCCGTCGCCCCTCCTTTTTCCCTGAGGGGGGAGACAAACGCTGCTCAGCACCACCCTCCTACCCACCGAGGCCGGAAGGGGATAGAAAACAGGAGCTCAGCTGAGGGTGTTCTTTGCCTCTAGTTACAGGAAACAGCCTTCCCCATCCTATTCTCAAAAAAGGGATTATCCAGTCTGAGGCACTGCCCAGATACAAAGTGTTTCTAGCATCGGAATCTTCCACAACTCTTCTGTTCCTGCCTTAGAAACGAGATGATACAGGTTCAAAACAAGAAGATTCATTTAGGACAGGAAAAAATGTTTAGGTGTGCAAGAAACAGTGAAGCCCTTTATTTTCTGTAAATCATTATCATTTCAATTTCAACATCCATCCTACCAGGAATATAGGAAATTTCTACTTGGGTTGATGGTTTGGGCTGGGATCCTGGGACCCTGCACCTGCCCAGAGCGGCCCCAGCCCTTCCCGCAGGGCTGCCCCGGGGCTCCTCTGCTGAAGCCCATCGTGCCATGTCCCATGCCCTCTGTGTGGGACCCCAGACTTCTCTCTGCTCTGTCCCCATCGTAAGGAAATGTCTTCTGACGTGGGGAAGCCTCTTTCCCAGGCCTGCGTTCCGAGTCACTGTGCTTCCTGTTAAATGAAATCCTCCTGTGTGCCCGGCTTTGAAACAAAGAAGCAAGGAATCCTGTTGCCATTGTATTCCTCCCTTGAGGAAATGAAGCCAGAACCTGGGAGCTGCTTGACGTGAGACAAGAGGAAGGGGGAAACACAGGGAGGAGAGAGAGAAGCTGCTATACTGTGTCTTCCTCAGTCACACTTGCTTTCAGAAGGAGTTACAATTCCTGTTGCGATCAGTGAAGGGTAGAGCTTATCTTCTGTTCATCTTTTAAGTTTGGTTTAGAGTTTGTGATTTATTTCAGAAAATGTCTTACAGCAAAGTAATCCCAAGTGAAGATTCATTTGTGATATCCTCAGGACAAATGGATCAATCTCAAATATTATTATGCAGAATTCTGATTGGGAGTCATTCACGTTCCCCTGTTCCCTAACCAGTCCTACTATGTATGCCTTCTTTAAGATGCCAACTCTTACAGGAAGCCTGCTTTGATTGTCACGGTGCATACCAATGCTCACGCTCTCTGAATTCCTAGCACTTTTGTGATAATTTCTTGTATTTTTGAACAGAATCACATACAGTCCTATTACGGTTCTTCCTCCAACCAGACTGCAGGGTTTTACTGCTCCAGCGCACATTGCACAGCACTACCTAACTACAACATGAGATCCTTGAGGGCAGGGATCAAGGCTTTGCCACGCCCTGTCACTCTCCCAGGCCCTCACACAGAGTGGGGCTCCATAAGTATTTGTTAAATGAATGGATGAATGGATGGTTGGATGGCTGGCTTGTACAGTCTTAACCAATTACCATCACCATTAGCTATTTCTTCTTTTTTTTTCCCCTCTCAGCAATAATTCAGTGGAGAAATTGTTTCAAATTCACATTCACTCATGGAAAGAAAGGAATGTCCCATTACTTTTCTTCTCTCTGTGGAATCAGACAACTACAGAGTGTTGTTTACAGCACAGATTACTGTTCTACATAAAATGTTGAAACTCAGAACCATAGATTATGCTAGCATTATGTGTATTTCTATTTCATACATTTGCAGCTTATGCTGTTGATTCCAGAATGTTGGAGTTCTCCGAGGTTCTTAATTTCAAAACAAATTTCTGTCTTACTGAGGCTTTGCACTTGTTCTTTGCCTCAGGTGTCTGTAAATGATTCAATTTTGAGTCATTCATATAGGCAATTTGTAGATAACAGATACTGGAAAACATTTTAAAGTTATCATATTCCAAGTGAGGAAAAAAAATCTGTATTTATCCTGAATGATTCCAAGTGATGAATCCTTAAATGACGTTTAAAATTCATTTACTAAACGTTAACTCTTTCAAATGGGTTATGCAAGACATTTCAAAAGATTTTTTTTTAGTTTTAGATTCTTGTAATGTATTTTTAAATTTATTTCCTAGAACAAGTCATACATAAAGGCAACAAATACAGGCAAATGAGTGTTGGCTTGTGTGCCATCTCAAATTCACACAGCCGTGTATGCACTGGCATCTTAAGACTGAATAGTTTTGTGTTCAGGGTGTGTGCGCACCACTCTTATTCCTGAGGTTGATGTAAATTCATAGAAGTGACGAGGTAGAAGTTGCCATTGGGGGTCAGTATTCTGTCTCTAGATGTCTTCCCAGATACTTTCCATTTACCTGGACCACTACCCTCTGCCCTGGGCTCCCCTCACACACTGCATCCTTCCAACCTCCCCTCCAGCTCACCCCAAATTTGGGCTCGGCTCCTCTGCTCCTATCCTCCTCAGAGGCCCTTACGCAACACCATGGTTTTGGAGTTGCTGTTTATCCAACAAATATCTTTTGATCTCCTACCGCGTTCCTGGCACTGTGATGGGCCCATGAAAACAAAGAGGGAGAGAGGTCTCCCTCTAGGAGCCCTCGATGTGGGGAAGATAGACAATGACACAAATGGGGTGACAGTTGATACCAGGGGATCACTGGAAGGCCATGTAGTCCAGTCCTGGAGGCGCAAGGAGTTTTCCAGAAAACTGATCCCCACAGCACAGTGGCCAAGAAATAGAGCAACCATGAGACCTCTCTGGGATTCTCAGGGCTAACTGGAGAGGAATTTGAGGGGCTGGAGCCCCACCAGGCAGCAGGGCAGGGCCAGAGGAATATGGTTTTATGGCTATTGCTATGATCCATTCCTATGAGGCCAAGCAGGAAGCCCTTTCCAATAAAAATATCATATCTAGATACTTTGGGGTTCTCTAAGAAATGCAAGTCCATTTACTATCATTTTGGAAAATTCTTAATCTTCAACAAAGGTATCTAGTTATCCTGCCCCTGTTCTCAGAGTGACTAATGCTACTCAATTCTAAATGCTGTACCCTCATGAGACAGTGTGGATGAATGATGCCTTAGTATTATTCTGAAAATAGTTCTGGCCTCATGGATACCATGAGAGAATCTCAGGGATGTAAGAAGGTCACTGGACAATACTTTGAGAACTGCTAACCTTGAGTAAGGTCTTAAAATGGATTCTGAGAATGCACGTGGATTAATAGGGAAGGTATTCTACAATTGATGAAAGTACCTGCCTTGGGCATAGGTGTAAGGAGTGGTGGCACATTCGTCACATATTTGACATCCCCACAAAACATAATTCATATTTCCTCAGGTCATAGACATTCAAACTGTATCTCTAGTAATAAGATTGGTTTTTAAATAAATATTCCATCATCTGTACATCTATATGAGAGCTATCCATCAAAGCAGTCACCTTTAGAGTCTAGTTATTTTAATATCACTGTGATTAAAATTTTGGAGTTCTTTGTAAACCCCAAATACAAATCAAATTCATTACTTTGTAGGCAAACTTGATTTGTTGTTGTTGTTGTTGTTTGTTTTGTTTTGGGTTTTTTTTTTTTTTTTGCGGTACGCGGGCCTCACACTGTTGTGGCCTCTCCCATTGCGGAGCACAGGCTCCGGACGCGCAGGCTCAGCGGCCATGACTCACGGGCCCAGCCGCTCCGCGGCATGCGGGATCCTCCCAGACCAGGGCACGAACCCGTGTCCCCTGCATCGGCAGGCGGACTCTCAACCACTGCGCCACCAGGGAAGCCCGGCGAACTTGATTTTGACCAAGACGATACTCAAGAATTGGATAAATCACTTATTCCACCAGTCTTGGCTCCAAATGATTTCCAATTCACGAAAAAATTAAATCTGCCTTGAAGGATGCAAATGTGCTATCATGAAGGGTACTAAAATTATTCCACCAATAATTCGAGTATCTCTATTGTATCAGGTAGTGCTCAGTGCTTGGAATGAAAATGAGAGGCTGAGTTCCTGTCCTGAGGAGCTTATCATCTGCACCAGACAGACAAGGAAACCAGCTGTTAAATCCAGTATAGCAGATGCTCGAGTTGAGGGGAGCCCACTGTGTTGAAGGCAGCTAACTCACTCTGAGGGGAAGGGGACGAGTGAGGGAAGATTCCCCACAGGTACCTCTTCAGCTCAGTACTGAAAGACTTGAAGGAGTCAGGTGGTGGTGGGACGGGGAAGGTGGCACATAAATGAGGAGGACTTCCAAAAGGGACAGCATGTGCGAAGACCTGGCAACAGAAGAAGAAAGCATGGACCATTGGGGAGCTTGCAAGTAATCCAAAATTGTGGTGGCAGAGACTGGTGTGCAAAGAGGCAGAAATACACGCAGGGCCTGGGATAGACCAGAGCTTTGGGGTTTTATCCTGAGGGCCAAGGAGAGCCACAGACCAAGTTGTATTTTGGAAAGATCATTTTGAATTCCTACTACGCACCATGCACCATGCCCCAGGCCCATGAAAATGAAGCCCATGAAAACAATAAAAATATGAAACGGATCCGTCCCCGCCCACCCATGACCAGTTGTCGCATTGGGTTAGCCTGGTGCAGTTCTTGGCTTTGGTTACTGTGGCAGCCACTTGGCCTTGCTTAGTCCTGCAGCTGGGAACTCACCTTTGACCTCATGGCACGCCTCTCTCACAAACAGGATGAGAGAGACATTGCAGACAAGTCAGAAAGAGCCACATCACCTTTACTGGAAAAGTGCTCAAAGCACATGTCCCTCGCAGCTGCATGATCTGGTGAAAGAAACTCAGGTTTGGAGCTGACTCACTTGGGTTCGAAGTGTCTTATTCTCTCTGAGCCTCAAAGTCTGCATCTACAAAATGAAGAAACCCAACTTGTTTCGTTTGGAAGACCCAATGGCATGTTTGTAAACTGCCTAGCAGAGTACCTGGTAGGTAATAGGTGCTCAGAAATGGTGGGCATTTTATCTCTACCCATCATGACAAGCCCATGCTTGGTGGACACATAGCAAGGGCAAAATCAGATACAGCTTGAAGTGTTGGCACCCAAGGAGCTGTCCATTTTATACTGGCAGACTTGTCACAGTGTCCAAATTCAGTGTTTCACCTAGAAAGTGTGACATGCTGTCCGACCCCCAGCAACATGCAATCAGGACCAGATAAAAAGAGGGAGGTGAAAGTAAATGCACGGTAACCATACTGGGTTAAGATTCCTCTTCTTGGGTTGCTGTGGGCTCCCCTGCCCGCAAGACAGCGAGTTTCCATCAGCTCTGCCCCGACGAATGCCAGCCAGGCATGCCCCAGACGACCTGCGGTCCTGAGTATAGCTCCCAACCCAGCCACTCTGAACCACGTTTGGCCCACAAAAGAAAGGAAAACAGGAGAGACATCGGATTGGATCTTCCAGAAGGTCTTTGTTGCAGTTTTCTCCATCATTGAAAAAAAAAATTACATCATCAAATAAAGACAATAGCAGCACAGCTTATTGAAATGTTACAAGCAAAGTTGCTTTTGTACTTTTCCTAAGAACATTACGAAATTCCCTCCTCCCCCCACCCTGCATTATTTTCTGTAAAATGCCTTTTTTTTTTTTTTAAAGCACCATGAAATCCTACAGAGAGAAAATTAGGTAAAACACCTCCACACGTGGGTTCATCGTTGTCACGGGGTCCCCTGCCTATGACTCTGGGATGGGTGAGAGACCAGAGGCTGGCATGTGGGTGGGTTTGCATATCGCTTCTAGGCACCTCTTGCACGTTCTCACCTCAAGCCCTGATGGCAGAGTGGAGGCTTCCCGGTTGTCCTGGACAGCGCAAGACCGCTGTAGAGATGGAGTGGGAATGCTGTCAAGGAGTTTTTTGGTTTTTTCGTAATGCACAGGGAACTATTTGAGATTTTTCACTTAAGAACCGAGAACAGAAAGATTCCAAATCTCTTAGGCACCTGTGAAAACGATCATGTTCGGTAAAATCAGAGACACCTCTTATTTCTCCTCATTGCCACTGCACCGATGTCACATGACTTGGGGACCGCCCTGGGAGGACTGAGGTTTCCATGGCCTGTGGGTGGGGTGGTGAAGTAAGTACAAAGCAGCTGGTTCCTCATGCAAGGACAGAGGCTGGAACTTTATTTACAGCCCTGGAATCAGCATGCTATTCCAGTGTTTCCATACGCAGAATTCACAGCACCCACAAAGCCAAATTAAAGTCACCTGTGTTTCACAGAGTTGCCATCTGTATTTTCCAAGGCCATTACTAGCTCTTACACTCTACCACCAAGAGTTCCCTCTGCTCACGCAGCCACTGTCTGCACACAGTTGCATCATAACTGTGAGAAAGTATATCACCCTCCCCCCTTAAGACATCAGCGGGATGCAGGAAGCAGAGACATGAAATGCAGGACTGGCTTTTCTTATGTTTTTTTTTTTTAGAGAGCCTCTGCATGTTTGTTTGTTTTCCTATGCCTTTCCTATGGTTCAGAAACCACAGTACACATTGGAATGGTCGACATTCTTACCCAATACAGTGAGTAAAAAGCTGCCCTACCCAAATTCTGGCCACATTCTCACTAACCCCCAAAACTAAGCATACAAATATATGAGCAGCATCGACAATCGACTCAGCCTCGAAGCATCATCTCAGAGGGAGGCAAGGGTGGTTTGCTAACATCTAGTACAACTAGGACTTTCAACATGGAACAGTCCTCACAGAACCCAAAGCAGCCATTTCCTCTGTGTGTGTGTGTGTGTGTGTGTGTGTGTGTGTGTGTGTGTGTAGGCGTCTGAGTAAGAAATGTCTGTCTATAGTATATGAATTCATAAAGTAATCAAAGGTAAACTTTACTACAACTGACTGCAAATAAAAACAGCTTAAAATTCTTTAGTCTTAACACCATGCAAAAAATGCCCACATGGCATGAGTCCCCTAGGTGACCGTGTGCTTGTAAGGTGACAGAGTGAGTCTACACAGGGCACGGACCTCATGTGGATACCAGGCTCCCAAATACATCTGGTCTCCATCAATCACCAAGAAAACAAATCCCAGAGGGCAAGAGACTAAGCGCTCATCTTCGCCTAAAATGAGTGGGGCCCGTTAGTCAGTGTTTACAAACCCAGGTAGTAATGTTCTTAATAAATGTAATTAACTCATGGACCAGGGAGTGTTTAGTCAGGGAACTGCAGAACTAAAAGGGACCTTAACGCTTAGCTGTGTTCCACTCCCTTGATGTGCTGATGAGGTAACAGAGATATAGGCAAGGGGCCTGAGGGGCCCAAGATCACAGTCTGGGACTGGGGAGCACAGACAAACAGTCCCAGTCACCTTAGCTGTAGGTCGGGGACACCCGTACCTACACACACGTAAGGCCCTTCCCCAAAAGTGATAAAGTCCTAGAGTCACTATTGGATTAGGACTGAGTGTTGAGCTGAAGTCTCTCCAAATTGTCCCTTGGTTCTCACCACATCCATGTGGAGGAGCAATTCAATACCCAATTACCAGGAGAAACAACGGACACCGCGCACTGAAGTTACTGCCCCTGTGCTCTATCCACATGCAAAATCAAAACGTTTTCTCCAGGTTGACGGTGGGGTGGGGAATGCAGGTTGGAAGGACGGGGCTGTGCCGATGCGTATGTAGAATTTGTAGCAGCTTTGCCTTATCCACGCAAATTCTATGTGTTACTTGGTCCCATCTTAAAAAGGTAACTTTCAAGCAACTCCAAAACAACTGGCCTCCCCCCAAATCTTAGCTTGTACACACGAAGTGAAGTCTCAGCTTCTCCTCTGGAGAGTATGTTATAGCTTGTCAAACACTCTGTCCACAGAGCTAATGGGTCAATCTCCACAAAGGGTGGGCTCTTCTTCGACTTTATTCATCAGGGCCTCGGCCCCATCTGTACTTGCGGAACTCCCAGGCAAGGGCTATTTTCGATCCCTCCATAATACTGTGATCTGACTCATCTGGACGAGCATTTACACACACACCAACGCCTGTTCTGTTTGGTAAAGTGTGCAGCTTAGAGCTTTGAACTGTTCTATTCCAGCTGTAGGCCGAGTTCCTGCAGGATAAGCAAGTAAAGTGCAAAAGTGTGCTTTCAAAGGGCATTTTTAACAATACAGAGAGGATGCCACCTAGAGCATTCCCAAAACTAAAACCAAAATAATGTCCAATCAGCGTCTGCAAGGGCAACTCGTTAGGCCATGTTTACACAAAGACCTCATACCGTCTTGGCAGTAAAGATCTTCTCCCCACCTCTGTATGCTGTGTCCTTGAAACTAGAAAGACACCATTCACACACACACACACACACACACAATCACACGCACACTCACACTCACAAGGGTGCATGACACGGACGCTGTAGCAAAGTCAAAAGCAGACTTTGGTCAGATAGACTTTGAATACCAGCTCCACCACCTTCTTGCTGTGTGATCTTAGGTAAGTTACTCACTTAGCTTCCCTGAGCCTCTGTGTCTTCAACTGTATAACGGGTTTCCAAACACTTCCCGGAGAGTATTGCTGGGAGGTTTCAGTGAGCCCACGCCCATAAAGTACCTCATCTAGAGCCTGGCCCATAGAAGCCACTGGATACAAGACAGGGAAGCCGCTTGGCCAGATCTGCCTATAGGGTCTAGAATTTTAACCCACTATTATAAAGAAGGTACCAAGTAACAGAGGGTGGAAACCCAAATGAATGAGATCCTTGGACAGTTTAATCAGGAAGCTTTTAACTTGACAGAATAAGAAAAGTCCCAGTTATCTACCAATTTCTTAAAACACATTTTATGTCGGGCTGGAATGATTCCCATAGGAAGAACCAACACCCACACCCACATATACATTGTTTTCCAAGTGTCTATTTATTACTATGTGGACACAGGATGTCACCAGTGAGCCACAGCCCCGTGGAGGCGTTAACCAAAACCGACCTCGGACAGGAGGGGTCTCATCAAACTTGATTCTTATTTGGCTCCTTTCCAAAAGCAATGCCAAAACTTTAAGTAGAGCCTAAAATTGGGGGGCGGGGGGCGGGGGCCGGAGGGCTACATGTGCCCTAGACAAGGGAGAGCTGTGCATTTGGGGGAAATGGGCAGGAAGAGGTCTGCCATGGTTCCAGTAGTCAAGGATGTGGTGGGTATAATTTTCCCTGAAAGCCCAGAAAGCATTAGATGGTTTCTGGAAGTCTCTGCTAGTCCTGTGATCTTGTGATAAATCTCCTCTCTGTATTAGTTATGTGACATCTGCAAACAGTGGCACCGAGCCTGGGAGGTCCATAACCAGCAACTTCCCAGTGTTGCCAGGTCCAAATGCTTAAGTGTGTGGCACAAATAACTAAGTTTGAACCCGCATAACGGCCAGCCAACTCTGAAAAAGGCTGAGGCGCACACAGGATGGGTGGCCTAGTACGTGTTTTTCCCTTTCTGATAAAAATTCACTTAGAATCTTCCTCTCCAAACCTATGACTAGCCACTCCCCCCTTTCCTTCACTGGATGTTCTAACCTCATGGAATCATAATTATCACCACTTGTTGGTTACTCTTTGCCTAGAAACAATCAATCCCAGTGGTGTTCCAATTTTAGTGACTAGCAGGTGTGAGGAGAGAAAGGAGCAAAGGAAAATAAGTGATGCTTTCGGAATAAAGGAACACCCACACAGGAAAGTGAAATCTTTCAAATACTTCTTTTAAGTATTATTTTTTTTAAATGGCAATAATGGCACTTAAGCTGCAAGCAATGAAAACAATTCGATCTCCTTGTACAAGGGTTGGTTGAGGGATTAATTTTCCTTTTGTTTGCAGATAGCAAGATTGGGCCTCGGGTCACTATGTCTACCCTAAGACACCCAAAGGGACAAGAAGCCCTGAGATGGAATGATGCCATGGTCCTCCTTGGCGTGTCTCAGACATGCAGGATGTCTATAAAAATTTAGGATCAGCTAGACAGAACAGCAAGCCACCGGCATCGTGCAAGGCAATAGTTTTGGTATTTTTCCCCCTCTTATCAAAACAAATTGTAACAGAAGTTCCACTGGAAAAGTGAACATGAACATTTCAAAAGCCAGTTTATTTTCACCGTTGCACCCACTGAGGAAAATGCATGATTTTTGCCTGTAACCATGCAGCGGCTGAGGCTGGGTTTTCACCAATGCTTGCAAGTTCTTTGGGACTACCTGCCCCTGTGAGAAAGACAAAATTCAGTAGGCTTCTGCCATTGGTTAAGGTAATATCCACAGTGTGATATGTTTGTGATTTTTTTTTCTTTTGTAATGAGGAAAGCAATTGCACCTTTTAATATGTGCGCTCTGATCTGCTTCCAACAAATTCCAGGTGCTCTTGGGTCCCAAGGACATTCATTTGGAGCTTAGAAAGGCTAGGTATGCACTGAACCGTTTGTATCAAGATTGGAGCTCAGAGCAACATTCTGAAATGTCCACTCTAACCCCAGTTACAAGTACCACTTCACCCCCCAATCCAGTCCCCTTCTGTGTGCGCACATATCGCTAACGGTAGGTTCAGGAAATGACTCCATTTAAAAGACACACCTGTTCCTTTCAGACGGCTGGTCTAAGGAATAGCTGCCCTTTTCTACCCGCCACAGCGGGGCGGCGCTTCACTGGGGCACAGCATCGCCTGGACGTGCCCTTGACCTCTGCGGCCGTGACCTCCTATGCCTGCGAAGGCTCCCTGGGTGTCCTGCGGTCGAGATGGAAAGTGAAGTCCTTGTTCTTTGATTCCTTTGGGCAGAGCAAGCTTTCTCAGTCGTTTATGGCACAGTGAAATATATTCTTCGATGCTATGTAATTTCGGACTAACGAGAAGTCTTGTTTAAGGCACGTGTCTCAGGGTGAATTAAAAAACAAACAAACAAACAAAACCCACAACGCTGGGTCAAGTCCAATGTCCTTACCGTTTAGTTTCTGCCTTCAAGTAATGCGTTGTTCTCGCGCTCCTGGTCTTTGGCGTCCGTGGGGGCCACGCCATTCTCCATCTCGGCCTGCGGCTGGATGCAGTCAGTCAACACGGCCGTGCTCGAGTGGTCCGGGTTACACACCTTTTCCGCCGCCTCCTCTCTCTTCTCCTCATCCAGGGAGTAATTCCGGAAGGTCCTGTAGATCTTTTGAACATCCTCGGGCAAGGTCTTTCTGATGTCCTTGTTCTTCCTCTTGGTGAGCCTGGAGGCAGACCCGAACTTGTTGATTATGTTGTCCTCAGAGGCTCCCTGCCCGTGTTTGTTGAGCTGCTCGGACCCCTGCAAGCGTAGGTTGTTGGGCCGGTTGTTGATGCTGTCCTGGGACGAGGCCTTGAAGCGGCCCGCGTCCAGCGCGGCGAAGACGGAGCGCTTCTCGGGGGAGAGCATGTCAAGCGAGTGTGCCCTCTGGTCCAGGCCCAGGCGCCGGCGCTCCATGCTGCGGAGGGTGGCCGCCCGCTGCAGCTTGTCGTGGATCTCCACGCTCAGCCGCCGCCGCGTCTCCCGGAACTCCGCCGTCACGTTGGCCTTCCACTCGGCCGCGTGCGCCTTGATTTCCCCCACCTGGCGGAGAGACGGGAAAACAGCCACGCGCTGAGGCATCCTCCTCCGCCTCGGCGTTCCGCCCCAGGCGCACAGCCCTCGGGTGTCCCCGCGGGAAGGAGGCCGCGGCGGGCCCCCCCCACCCCGCATCGCCCAGCGGGAGGGCCGGGATGCTACCTCTGCCCTCGCCCTTCCTGCCGCCTAGACACCCACCTCCGAACGGCTCGGGTCTAACGTGGCTCGGGAAGGCACACCTGCTGGGGAACCCGATGGAAGCTTGAGATCTGGAGACCGTGACTGAAGGAGGAGAGGCGTTTGGCATTCTGGGGCAGAGATCAATGTTTGGAGTCGGACAGGCCCGAGTTCCCGTTGTTTCCGCCCCCTTTTTAATCGTCTGGCCTCGTTCCTCCAGCATAACTCCGGGGCGGTCGTGCCTAGCTCACGGGGTTTTTCCTGTTACGTGAGGCAGGCATGCATCTAGCACGTTCAGCAGACACAAAGCAGGTGTTCAGCAGGTCCTCTGCCCTTCCCTGTCCCTCCAAGATCCATCTCTATCTGGGAAAGGTGACCCACCTGTCCCAGTTAGCCTGGGAATGTCACGCTTTTAAAAGGGAAAGTCCTCAGTCCTGGGCACACTGGTCAAGGTGATCACCCTATATCTGGGCCGTGCTATGGCCTTGTGCTAACCCTGGTTTAAGAAGACCCTCCAGGGCACATGGTAACCACACTTCCAGGGTCAAGGTGCAGGAAGGGGGCGTGTTCTGCCAAAGCCCACAGAACACACTTCCTTAGAGTGAAGTTTTGCATGAGGATCAATCCCAAATCTCTGGGCTCTTTTTCAGCAGGGCTATTAGTTAAAGTCTCATGCTTTCCCGTACAGATGAGTAACTCGGACTTTTGGATTGAGGAACGTCAGTATTTATGTTGTGGCTTTCTCTTTCGTTATAGCTGATTTTCAGCAGGCCAGTTAGCTATCTGGGGAATCGGACTGGAGAGTGCATTGACATGGCTTATGCAAGCCAGGAAAATTAAAGCATTGCCCCCAGGAGTGATCTGGGAGACGTCTCCATTCAACAACGCTCTCCTGGGGCCTTCCACATCAAATGACCGCGTTCTGGGAAGGGAACAGTCACCCTTAAAGAGGCTGCCCCTCTTTGTGTTTCTTTGGGTTTTATCTCCTTTCCTTTCTTTAGCACATTCCTTCTCTTTACTTTGCCCTCCCTCTTTCTTATTTCTTTTCCTCTCTTTCCAGATGAACTACGTGGACATTTTTTTAAAAAAACAAAATCTACCTTTCCTCCTTATGCCTTCCTTTTCTTGCCTCTGTGTAGGTTTCCATGCACATTTATTTGAGGAAGGAAAGACTGTGTGCCCCTGGCTACAGAGATATACTTGTTTCTACAGATCTGATAACCAAGAGGGGGCATAAGTGAAAGGGACCCCTTGAGTTCACTTCCCCACGGCCAGCCACAGTTCAATAACTTCAGTCTCATATGGAACTGAGAAAAATTCACATATTTGCTGATTGGGGACGACTGCACACCTCTCTCAAATGTAATCTACCTCTGCTATGTTTGTTTGTTTTTCTTTTCATTTCTTTTTTTAAAAATAAGTTGTTGTTTACTAGTCTTTCCAGGAGCTGTGGGCTGGTGGGTCATCAGATTCTCGCACCTGCCAAAAAAGGATCCAGAAATAACTGCTATTCCATTTAGCCTGGCTTTTAAAACAATTC
The DNA here is from genome assembly GCF_964374135.1 of Grampus griseus. NCBI lineage: Eukaryota > Metazoa > Chordata > Mammalia > Artiodactyla > Delphinidae > Grampus > Grampus griseus. The sequence continues at coordinate 15,575,776 of NC_139018.1, read as the reverse complement.
AAGGATTCAAAATGAGGAAGCCTAGAAGCCCTCCATTTAGTAGGACACAGTCTAGCCCATAGAATAGAGATAGGTAATTCTTAACACGAGCCTATCTGATCTCAGGAACATTCATAGAATCTGGAAAGGGGTCCTACCTCTTCTTTTGTCTTTTTGGACAGAACCCGTAGCCAATCTCCGATCATACTGAGGACAGCTGCAAAGTAGGCAAGGCCAACAAGGATCCAAAACCACACTAGGGGCTTATACCACTCCCGGTAATTGATGCCAGCGTTTCCCCCTGAAAACAACCAAATGTTACTTTAACCAGGATCTAGCATATAGTCTTCGCAGAGCAAACATATCCCAGTCTGTGTAGCAGAAATGTCGTCCATCACCATCTAACAGCTACTAGGCTTGCTGTAATCCATAATGTGACTTCGGTGGGATGGCCAGGAAAAGACGTGTCTCTTCCTTAAAGTAGCCTGACCTGTGGCTTAACTTCCTCTGAATCTTGACCACTAACCACAATACCCGTAACAAAAAATATCCAGTGGCCAACGTGATCCACCTAGTCTAAATCTGAGCTTGACGATGAATGACTTGAATTAGAGGACAACAGAGCAGGCCCAGTTGTCAAGTTTTTCTTAAATTGCCTTAAATTTAATAAAAATAAAGTATCATTAAATAATCCCGAACGGTTGGGAACTCTTGGAACCATGTCCTTCTTAAGCGCACATGCATGAACCAAGAGATGAGTAGATGCACGGAAGTAATATTAGACTTAATGGTATTCCCGAGACTCGGACCCAAGCAATAGTGCTCACCAAGGGATGGTGTTCACATGATGCTAATCCGCAGGGTCAGTTAGACTGAGCAATTAGAATCACCGTGCTAGAAAGAAAAGAGACCTCCAAGGCCGGCTAGTTCAACCCCTTTACAAATAGGGATTACAGTAAAAATCCATCAGACCAAATCGACTAGTTGCCTGACTGCATTGACTGCTGTCCCACTGAAAGGAGCAGTCATTATTCCAAGTAATTAGCCTATTTATTCTAGGCCTCCTACAGGCACTGCCTAAGGTAGCCGTGCAAAAGAGATTCCAAGCCCAGCACCCTCTCCTAAAGAAGTAAGGACGCTCCACGAAATAACTCACAGCCTTGCTCTCACTCTGTGAGATGTCGTTGCCCACTGAAGCAGGCAGGTGGCCATTTCTAAGACAACCAACTTGAACCATGGATTGGTAATTATGGTACCACATGGTGAGTGATCACTGGACTTTCCCACTGGGGCATGTTTGTAACCTCATCTAGCATCCTTGAATCCATACTGAGCTCTTATGGTATCAAGAATACCTCCCAAAGGCAGCTGGGCAGGCACTGTGGCTTGCGGCTCTTTTCGGGGTGACCAAACCCACTTTGCAACGCCGCCCACGAGGTTTCCACAGCTACAGCCACTTCTTAAAATTCGAATTCCAAATTTTGCTAAAGGGCTCTGTGGTTAAACCCCCCTCGGTTTGGTGTAGCTGCCCTGTTTTGCCCTTTCAGGCAACTCTCCCCACTCAGCTTTCTCTAGGATACAGTTGGAGTTTCTGCAACATTACGTGGGTTTCGAGGTTCATTTCATCTCTGCGCTAGGCTAGAGAGCTCTGCAGCTTTCTCCTTGGAGCTATCTAAAAATAAATATTTACCTTCACAAGTCACCATCACCCAAAAAAGACTGTCACTAGGGCGCGCTAGCGAACAAGGCTGCCTGTTCCTTTACCAGCGGCTAGCCTGGAATGCAGAACTCAGTATGTGCTCCCAGTCAGGGTCCAAAATGCTTGTAATGTTGTTAGACTGTCCTAAAGTGAGTCAGCTACAAAATAAACTAGCACTTGATCCTGCATGGTGACTGATGTTCTGACCGATATTTCTGAAATGATGCCCTGTCAAATCACAGCAACCATCAACTCTTGTTAATGTATCTTTTAAAATGACAGGCAGGCTTCCCTGGTGGCGCAGTGGTTGAGAGTCCGCCTGCCGAAGCAGGGGACACGGGTTCGTGCCCCGGTCCGGGAAGATCCCACATGCCGCAGAGTGGCTGGGCCTGTGAGCCATGGTTGCTGAGCGTGCACGTCCAGAGCCTGTGCTCCGCAACGGGAGAAGCCAAAACAGTGAGAGGTCCGCGTACCACAAAAAAAAAAAAAAATGATGGGCATCCTTCCCTTTTGCTCTTAAAAGTATTGCCAAAAGGTTGTGACATACTTCCAGTGTTCTAAGGCTTGCATTCTTCAGATTGGTCTACGTTAGCCCTGGAAACTACAGTTTAGAAGGGCCTGGACCAATTGCAGTCACCACCATGAATTATAGAAGACCCAAGTCTGCGGAGACTTCAGGACAAAGGAAATATGGCTCTGTAATCTGCGGTGAGTAAGGGAGTTAAAACAGTGCTATACAGGGGACCCTGCTCAATAACCTAAGTGGGAAAAGAATTTGAAAAAGAATAGATACATGTATACGTATAACTGAATCACTTTGCTGTACACCTGAAACTAACACAACATTGTTAACTCTGCTCCAATATAAAATAAAAAGTAAAAGAAAAAAAAAAGAGAGGTACTCTGTGGGACACATATTTACATGTACAACCACCGTTATCAAAAACCCATGGGGAAAACACGTCCATTTTCTCTCACTCAGTTACAACAAAAACAGACTTTAAAACATTCTAACAATTCTGTGTTTTTTTGTAGATTTGCCCATTTGCTCCATTAAAATCTTCCATTGTTAAAGATCATTAAAAAAAAAACAAAAAATAAACAGTGCTAGTGGCAGTCACAACCTTACCAGGTAAGTAAACATCAGCTCAAGCGCTGGTGTGTGCTACTGTAGTCACAGCCCATGGTGGCTCATAAGGATAAATAATACATTTAAATCACAAGTAATTTTTTAAACCTCATACTCCCAAGGCTGTGCTATTTGTGCCCCAGATTAACAGGTTGACAGATGGAACTGAGCGCTTGGTTAGAAAGCAGGGTTTACCATAAGTGCCCTCCAGAAGACAGTCCTCCAGACAGGCCAGTGTTAGCACAGGGGCCTCTGCAGCACAACAGAGTGCAAATGATGCTCTGGGGAGCTTAAAGATGCTGGTGAAGGGCTTTCCTGGTGGCGCAGTGCTTGGGAGTCCACCTGCCGATGCAGGGGACGCGGGTTCGTGCCCCGGTCCGGGAGGATCCCACATGTTGCGGAGCGGCTGGGCCCGTGAGCCATGGCCGCTGAGCCTGCGCGTCCGGAGCCTGTGCTCCGCAACGGGAGAGGCCACAACAGTGAGAGGCCCGCGTACCGCAAAAAAAAAAAAAAAAAAAAAAAAAAAGATGCTGGTGAAATAGCTCTAAACTGCAGCTGCCGTTCCATGTGTTTACCTGGGACTGGAACCTCAGCTGAGTTTTCCCACAGTGCAGCTATGGGTGATGCTAAGGACTTAACCAGACAGTTGTTCCTCTTACTTTCCTCATTTCTCTGTGTGGTATCTTTCCAGAGCTTCAGGCCTCTCACCAAATGGCATCAAGTGACCTCTTGCCCAAGCTGAGGATCTGCACAATGGTTGAGCACTGTGCATAAGGAAAGACTGGTGGGGTCCCAGGCCTCGGGCTCTTTGTCAACAATTTTTAATCACTTTGACTTTGCAGTTCTTAGTCCTTAGCCGATAAAAAGGAAGAAAAAGTTAAAACTGCTATTTCTACAAAGTGGACTTCAGTCTTCCTCTTCCCAGTTGGAATAGCTACAAAATCACTCCAGAATTAACCTGGAGACACCCATGCACCTGCTGACCAGCCTTCACACCCTCTCCAGAATTTGCTGTTTTCCAGATTCCGGGAGAGGAGATCCCTGTCCTCTATAAATGTATAACTTATGATAGAGTTGCTTGGTCAGAGTGTTCACTTCTTGAAGTAGAAAATGACCGCCTCTCTGACCACCTAGAACTATTCCATTAGGAAAGAGAAGGATGGCCTCCTCCTTCTCTTCCTGCCTTCCTACCACGCTCGGAAAGTGGTCCATGTAAGATGTCAGATCTCATCTCAATTTTCAAGCTCCCAGTCCCTAGATGCATTTGATGGTGGTTTTCTTTTGTTTCCTTAAGCACCGTTCATTGGCATTTATTTTTACAATGAAGGCTATTTCTCCCATATACATTCATGCAGAAGCCATTATAATATTATATTCCCTCGGGGCAGTTTTCAGCTCCTGGTAGGTCACCTGAGTCTTAAGTCTTGCATCCGGACATGCCCAGGACAACTTCTGCAGGGACAGTGGCTCTCACCTCAGCATCAGGCAGCTTAATTTGCAGATCACTGCAGACTATACTCTATGCTAATTTCTCCAGAGTTTCATATTTGCCACTTGCTAATACAGACTTTATCAATTGATTCAAGCAGCCTTAATACAATTCAGAAGTCCAAAATCCAATGAGAAATTCATTTCACTCATAACTCATATGGTGATAAGGACACTCTGCAACCTGGGGAGGGAGAGGCTGGCTTCCTTTCAAGGCAGCAGCCCGCTGCTGTCTACGTCGCATAGGACCATGGGCTTGAAACAAGCCTGGGCACAGCAGCAGTGATGCTGAGCCTTTTTCATTTGCTTCTCCCACATCTTTTCTCATGGTTCGGAAAAGCACTGCCGGCAGAATATTTTCCCCACCAGGGCCCTGGTAACTGGGATGCCCAGGGTGCTTACCTGCCACAAAATCACCAAAGCCAACCGTGGTGAGAGTGACCACCACAAAGTAAATGGACTCCAGGGCCGTCCACCCCTCAATGTATTTGAAAATGACAGCGGGGATTGTCACAAACACAACACAGCCGGCCAAGATGAACAGGATGGTCGAGATAACCCGGATCTTGGTCTGACTCACTTGCTTTTTCTAAAGAACAGCAAAAGAGAAAGAAGGAGAGGCAAGTCAGCTCCATCACCCTGGATTCGGAAGACAGAGGTAGAGAAAAAAACATCAGTGGCTTTGAAGCTCTCTTTGGTCATGGGCAGCTTTGTGAGAATCCGATGAAAGCTGTGGACCCTCTCCTAGAGAAATGCACATTCAGAAGTTTTCAGGGGGTCTAGGGGTCCTTGGGCAAGAAACCCCACTTAGCTTGGGGTTTAGCCAAAGAATCATGCCCATGGAGTCCAGAGACAGACTGGAGGCACACTGGTGTCCCACTGAATGGCACTCAAGACAACACTGGCATGGCAACTAAACTGAATAATTTACAGACTGTCATCGGGGACCCTAGCACCATTACTCAATCAAAGCCACATGTTATCATAAATATATATTTAACACCAGAGTGCCTGGACCTTTGTACATTGCTTAGATTGAGTTTCTGCAAAAGTACACATTTACGTCATGGAAATCCTCACCACGTGATCTATTTTCTAGTTATTGCCTTCCGGTAACTTAGCAGAGAACCTCCAGAGTACAGAGAGAACTTTGCATTCATACACCTCATTTTACAGATGCAGAAAGAAGCCAACAAGGGTAAGGAACTTGCATAAAATGTTGCTAATTAGGGGCAGAGCCAAGATGCGAATTCTGGCATGATCTCAGTCCGGTGCGCAGCGATGGAAACCGACTTTCAAGTTACTCAAGGATTCACCAATTCAAAGTTGCCAGAGTGCTCCTCCAAGGACAGAAACCAGACTAACCTCCGTGAAGAATAGGCCTTCCTGTTTCCCCTCTCGGAAGGAAGACTGAGAATAAAAACTTGTCACTGAGGGCTTCCCTGGTGGCGCAGTGGTTGAGAGTCCGCCTGCCGATGCAGGGGACCCGGGTTCGTGCCCCGGTCCGGGAAGATCCCACGTGCCGCGGAGCGGTTGGGCCCGTGAACCATGGCCGCTGAGCCTGCGCGTCCGGAGCCTCTGCTCCGCAACGGGAGAGGTCACAACAGTGAGAGGCCCGCGTACCGCAAAAAAAAAACAAAAAAAAACTTGTCACTGAGCAACCTTGTCAGTGCAGGAATTCCTAAACTTTCATCACAGCAGGGTCACGTCAGCCAGGTTTCCCAGGACAGAAATGGTCAAGAGAGATTCTTCTAAGATCAACCACTCGGCTTGACCAGGAAACGCTAGCCAAGGCAGTGACTAGGTCTCCAAGATAGGAAGGTTGATGATGATTCTGTTTCCCTTCCTCTCATTCGCCTCTTCCTCCTTGACTTACGGAGACAAACACCACCTCTTCCCTGGAAAACGCCAAGGGACAAAAGAGCTGGAAAAGGAGTGGAGAGGCTGCTCTTCTCTGTAATCATGCCTCAAAACCATCCGTCCCACCTGCCTGGGGTCCTGAGTCCCAGGTATGTTCAATACGGCAGAATGGAATGGGCAGGTAAATGATAGGAAGAGTGGAGAATATTTATTTGCACAAATCTCAATCAGCATTATTTACACTCCAGTTCCTGGATCAGTATATTCCCCTAAATATTTGTAGGAAAAGCTAAAGACATACAATCCTTTATAAAAAGGAGTCAAGTTCTCTAACTCCTAAAAGAGTACTCAGTATATAAAGTGGGAACAGGAAAAAATAAATTGATCCAAGCTTTTATATAGTTCCCTCCCCATCTCCTCAGAAAAGCCATCAGAAAAAAAAAAAGATAATTTATTGATATTTTTGAAACTGCATATGAAAATACCATTATTCCACAAATGAAAGTACTGTGACAAGATAAATTACCCGAGAACCACAAGGAATGTTTTACCCATTTCATGAATTTCCAAATAGGATATTATAGAACTTTGAGGGGGCAGTTAAGGCCCGTCTGAGAATCCAGAAAATTAGTTATTATTAGCCTAGTTTTGTTTGTAAACATGTACAAAACTCCAAAGCCCAAAAGGAGATTTTTACCATAGATCATTCAGTTAATCTAATTGCCGGCAATGGGAACATCATTTTCCCCCTCGGTAAATCGTCTCCTCAAATGCATAATGAAATTAAAGTGAATTAAATGTTTGTGAGACACTAGTTAAGTCAGAAATTAGGATGCGAATGCAACTGCAATCCAAATGAGGTTGAGATTGGCAAAAGAGAGCAGCACGTACGGAGGAAGCTGGAGACATTCCCAGGCTCCAGGAGGTGGGCAGAAGGGAAGATGGCACTGGACAGCATTTGTCTTGTAGAGGAGAGGAAGGTGTGTAACAAAGGCTAGATGGTGGAGTCTTAATTGCATTATCTGTTGGAGAGTTTATCTGCAAGGTAAACATTTCACCACTGCTCACTGCCCAAGCCAACCAACATGTCCCTGGGCTGCTTCCTCCAGACATCCTAGGGTGATGCTCAGAGAATCCTTGGAGAATTTAGTCATCGGAGTATTTTAGGGACTTACGAAATCAAGTGTCTTGCATGCACGTGTGTGTGTAGGTGTATGAAATTGCGTATACCCATACTTCACCATATAAGGAAGAGATATGGGTGTAAGATTTTGGCAATATTCTGAATACTCATGTTTTTGCTGCCCTCTAGACACTTAAAAAAAAAGAACAGTTGCCTTAATTGAACATTTTAAACTGTAGCTTTCAAGCTGGAACCACAAACACGTCATCCAGTGATCTCTGGGCTTCTTATCCTCATTAGCTCTGCACCCATTCACTACTATGGTAAAATAGTGTTTAAGAACTTGGCGTCTAGGGGCAGCCTGCTTGAGACACATCCCATCTCCGCTGCTAAATGACTGAGTGACCTTGGGCAAGTTTCTCAATTTTTCTGGCATCAGTTTCTTCCTCTAAAAATGGAGGTAAGAAAATCCACCTCATAGGATTGCCTGGAAGATTAAATAAGTGTCTAAAAGCTCAGCACAGTGCCTGCTAAATGCTTGATGACTGTTAGCAATCATTTTTGATGTAAAAGTTCAAGGCTTTCCTTAAATGTGGACATTCCCGGATTTAATGTTGCCCTTTGCTATTGAGGAAATGTTCCCTCACATCTGGCTTAAGATAATCTTTGTTTAACTTCAGGTGGTCACTGCTGGTTTTCCCTTCCTGGATACATTATCTCCTATAATTACCTCCTTTTCAATAAGAAAAAAGTCCTCATTCTCCCTTGGTTCTTTTGTGCTGACTCTGGACTGAGCTCTCAGACAGTCTCAGCTCACAATCTTGGAAGCTTTTTTGTTTGCCTTTTAATTAATTTCCCCCAAGTTTTTCATCATCCTTCTGAAACTGACAAGAATTGCCGTTGATGGTTGCGGTGTCAGGAACCAGCTGCAGAGGGTCCCTGAAAGGCACAGCCTTTGGGTTCCTTGAACTGCCCCCCTAACTCCCCCACCACTTAGGGAGTCAAGCTGTGTTTCCATGGTGGGGTTGCTAGGCAAAATCCCATTGCTTATTTACCAGTAGGCAGAGCAGCTAGCAAAAAGCTTTGTGAGAGCCCAGATCTGACTGAGCTAATGTGTTTTTAGGCTAACAAAATTGTTATCTGGGAAGAGATGGTTTGATACAATATTTGGGCAGAAGTGATAGAATAGTTGTATATATCTGTCCAAATCTTGTTTTCACACTCTTTGGATTAGAATAGATGATGTGGGTTTTCCTTCTCCTTATGCAGATGGTATCATGCAATACTATTTCCCACGTCCGACTGGCACTAACTGTAGGAATTTTTGAGGAACTCAAACCACACCTCCTGTACAGTTCTTTTAGTTGTCAAAATTATGTGCAATTGTTCCAAAGAGCAAAATACATTTCATAAATAGGAGGCAGGGGAGCCAGGTCTAAGAGCTCTCCTTTGAGAGAGGAGGCATGTGCTGACCATTCGGGTAGTGTTTACTTGTTTCAGACCTCAGAGGGCTAAGCCACACATCCAATTCTCATCAAGGATAGTGGTCTTCCCCTGTCTGTTTACTTCCACAATCTTAGGTTAGAGAACAAGTATATTTCTATTCATTTGTGGGCTATTTCTTTTTTGATTTTTTACCCCTCTCTAATATCTATTCTTCTTTTCACTTTTATGAGATTTCTTAGAATTCTGAGGTTAGCAATCCAGATTGTTGTGTATGGCTGAGAAACTGTTTATTTGCTGTGATTTTTAGCCAGGACATTGGGGATTTTATTCAATAATAAAGACACCGTCATAAAAACCCTAGGACGGGAGCTAGACATGCAGAGCTCTAGTTTATGGTTCAGTTTTGTTTTGTTGAAATGCAAACACATCACCATGGTAATACAACTGAACTGAGAATGATTTCTCAAAATGGAAAGATAATAGGAGCTGCCTCACAAAAGAGTTGACTTTATTTTCTGATACTATTATGTTTTTCACAAAGATTTCTTTTTTAAAAGTCCAATGCTAACGAGTGGTTTCAACATCACAACGAATAGCCATGTAGTACCAGCAATTCTATGAACTGTGAGGAGAGCTGTTAAACACCATTTGCCTATAATCTCCATGGCAGAGAAACTATAAACACACATTAGTAAGAATCGTGCAGTAAAATCTCCGTGGAGCCTACTGAAAATGTCCTACTCAAAAGCAGGATAGTATCTATACCAAAAAAAAAAAAAAAAGAAAGAAAGAAAAGTTATATCTGACTCTGAGCCACGTTGCAGCATCCAACAGATTTTTGGCCAGTTCAGTGCTTTGCTGGTATGGCCATGCAAAGTTTTTGAAAAAGCTTTTGGTGTATACAATTAAGTTGTTTTTATCACTGAAATGCCAACATAGGTGCATCTGGGATGAAGAAAAATTAAAATCCAGAAATAATCATAATTCTCAGCTGTTCCACTCCAGGAACAGTTTAATTAAAATCTTTGAAAGTTTTCTGTTCAAAAATTCCGTGGCTTTTAACATTTGAAGATAATTCTCTATTAGAACACAAGATTTTTTTGCACTTAAAATTCAACCAGGTAATTCATTCAGCACATAATTATTAAGAACCTTTTACATGTCAGGGGTTGTTCTCGTTGCAAGGGACACAGGAGTTAAAAAGAGAGAGAGAAAGTTCCTTCCTCATGCACACAAAGTCTAGTTGGCTGGGGCGGGGTGGGAACATCTGAGTCTTTGGCCAAAAAACAGTCTCTGTGGCGCTGTCCATGGTGCCCAGCCCTGGTCTGACCATTGAAGGCAAAGTTATTACCTAATGACGTCCCAGTGATTAAAAATATCACCTGGTAGAGAAGAAAGGAATATTCTTGTAGCTATTGTAAGTGGAATACAAAAGTGTGCCACCTGTAACAGAAGATGTTTGGATCTTTGTTAGCTAAGCACTCAGAAACTATGTCCCAGAAATCAGAACAACACATAAGTGATCACACCAATGGAGGAAACACCCAGCTGTAACCGTGGCTGAGGAATGATCCTTCCCTTTAATTGAGGTATGAAAGGCAGGCCCATGGTAAGGAGAGGAGGCTGGGGACACCTCCTGATGAGCCACACCAACAGAATAACTCCTGGCAATCCTGACAGATGCCACACCCAGCTGCTCACCTATCCAAATTCTAAATGTATTTTACCCAGATTTCAGCAGCAACATGAACAATGTTCCCACCCAAAAATGCCCTCTCCACCACCATACACACAAGCATATAATGATAATACTACAGTAACTAGGCTACAGACAGCTGAAAGGTAGACTCACTCTTCTCCCTCCCTTTGCTAACGAGGGTTCAAGGTCATAGTTCATTGGCCAAACAGTCCACAGTAGTCAAGACACAAGAGTCCCCGAATAGAAAAAGTGTTCCTTCCCATCCCTGCTGCTTTTTCCCTTGTTCATGGGGCTCCACACGCTGTAACACACAGGCCTCTCTCCAGCCTCTGACTCTGATGCAAGAACTGAGAACTCAGCCTCTTCCTCTCTTCTTCCTTTTGGGAACAAGCTGCCCTCAAGAAGTACCCCCTTGTGGGGCTTCCCTGGTGGCGCAGTGGTTGAGAGTCCGCCTGCCGATGCAGGGGACACGGGTTCGTGCCCCGGTCCGGGAAGATCCCACATGCCGCGGAGCGGCTGGGCCCGTGAGCCATGGCCGCTGAGCCTGTGCATCCGGAGCCTGTGCTCCGCAACGGGAGAGACCACAACAGTGAGAGGCCCGCGTACCACACACACACAAAAAAGTAGCCCCTTGTGATCTCCTGTCTAATTCTCAGGTTGTACTAGGAAACCCGTTTTTCCACAAATATAAGCCAAATTCTCCAGTGTTGAGGGGACATAGTAACATTAGGTTGGGATCATCATCTCCTTTGTCTTATTTCTCAGTTGGTACATACCTTGGGTGGGAAAGAGGGGATGCTGTTTATTTGGTTCTTTCAAAGACCCCAATCATCTCAACTCTGTTACCATGTTTGTTTTAAAAATTTTGGCGATAGCTCAGTAATTACTCCACTATAAAGGGGGGAAGGAAGTCAGACCACGTACTGTGGTGCAAGTTCTTTTCAAAGGAAAGTAAATTCTCTTCTTTAGATTGTGGCCCCTCACCAGGAAGGAGCACATGTAACAAAAGGGGAAAAGAAAGAGTGAGATTACAGTGGGCCTCCTGCTAAGAATGCTCTCCTAAAAGAAGATAAGGAATTGGGAAAGACAAGTCCTGGCTGGAGCTGTCTAGGAGAGACAAGAACCTTGCCCAGGGTCTGGCGGGGGGAGCAGGGGGAGGGGCTTTGGTGGGGGTGGAGTTGGGGAGCAATGATCATAATGCAGCCGCCTAACACACGAGGTAAGTAAAATGCTCACTTGCCCCACTGTGGCTTATCAAGGAGCTCTTCACTCTTTCTCGTCCTTCCTGGCATCTCTTAGCCATGTCACTGTTGACTGGAACCAGCATCTAAGAGCACCCAGGAAGTATGGGAGAGAAGAAAGCCTTCAAATGCCCTCACCTTGGGTATGAGTAGCCCAGAGAGAAGGCATCTGTGAGCTTCTGGTGGGCTTCCTGGAATGACTGTCTATATGTCCAAGAATCAAGATAAGTGACAAACAAGCATGTATTTTCTGTGGTCTTATTTATCTTGCCTGTTGGAAGATTTGAAGAAAGCCCCCAAGATCAGCCAGATTTAGGTCAGCAGCTAAAAAAGCACCTGGATATTATTGAGTCAATCTCTGTAAAAATTCCTGAGTTTTATTAGGGAAGTGGAGAGCAAACCCTTTCCCAATGGTTACACCCTTTCTTTCCTTCTTTTTAGACAGATATTTTTAATGAAAGCCCATAGGGATGCTCATCCACATAAAACTATAAAGAATAATAAGCATTAAGAACTCATATAGGGAAAAGATGTGTGAACTACAAGAGAAAAAAAAGGCAATGAGAAGCAAGAAAAATTAAGAAAGCCTTTGAGGGGCTTCCCTGGTGGCGCAGTGGTTAAGACTCCGCCTGCCAATGCAGGGGACACGGGTTCAAGCCCTGGTCCGGGAAGATCCCACATGCCGCGGAGCAACTAAGCCCATGCACCATAACTACTGAGCCTGTGCTCTAGAGCCCGCGTGCCAAAACTACTGAAGCCCGCGCGCCTAGAGCCCATGCCCCGCAGCAAGAGCAGCCCCCGCAATGAGACACCCGCACACCACAACGAAGAGTAGCCCCCCCGCACCTGATCACCGCAACTAGGGAAAGCCCACGCACCGCAATGAAGACCCAACACAGCCAAAAATAAATAAATAAATAAATTCATTTTAAAATATTTTTTTCTGGAGGTATTAGAAGGCTTTCAGCTGGGCTTGTACCTCTCTGTTTGAGAAACAAAGAAAACAGAAGAGAAAGAGATATGCTTGAACTTTTGAGTTAGACTGGAAACAGAGAAGTTTAAATAAGAATGGAACACAGCTTCATAGAAAGTCACCCAGAAATAAATCTTACACTGGGAAGCCCTGCACTGAGGGAAATTGACAGAAGCATCAAGAACAGAGAGATTTTCTCGAGCAGAATATTTCCCAAGCTGTGAGTGAAGTTGAATCCTATAACTTCTCTATTCTTTCATTCAATAAATATTTATCAGGCACTACTCTCCATCAGTTACAGGGCTAAATCCACAGGTGAGAAGAAACAGAATGGCCCCCAACCTCACAGAGCTGGTCGGGGCAAGACAAACATTAAATAATCACACAAGCAAGTATATCATCACAGCTTGAGAGAAGTACCATGAAGGGGAAAGAGTTCACTGAATGAGAGAGTATAACAGGAAGAACTGATGACACTGTTTGCCTGTCCTGTTCTCCCATATATATGGCCCATATATATGTAATACCTCAAGATTCACCCATAGTAGTAAAGGGGGTTACTGCAAATAAGGCAGGAGACTGGTGCTGGAGAGAAACAAGCCTGCAAGGAGGCCAAGGAGGTGAAGGAACTCAGACTTAATGTACTTTTTTGGTTGGTTCCTGCTCCTGGCAGAATTTTCATTGATAGCCTCATGGCAGAGTCGTCCAAAGTGGGTATCTCAACATCCTGATAGACTTGTCCTCTTTGTATCTTACTCAAGTTTTATACAAATCCCTCAAGGACATTCCAAGTTCCAAGTGTGTATGCATTGTGAGCAAATAAATCCATAATTCATCTATGTTTATTCATCTATCATTCTTCCACGATTATTAAAGAGTAGCATTGTTCTTTAATTTGATTAGAATGGATTTCATTAGAATGTGGATTTGATTAGACATGACCAGACAGAAGCCTATTGGTATTACTAAATGAACACACAATAAATGTCCCAGTTGTTAGTTAATTGGCATATTTTTTTTCTTTTAAGAGAATTAAGTTATATACAAACCCTTTAATGGAGCTTAATGTAAATGACTAAAGTATACCTTCATCTTTCATGAAATGATTGGGCTGTTTAGCTATGCAAATGATAGCAGGCGTGGACATCACATGCTCTATAAGATAAAATAGTAAACAGTGGTCCACTCTTAGGTAGGAGTTGTGTCTCTGCAGGTAATAATTTCTTTAGAAAAGTATTCTCCTTAAACTAGAAGTATTCTCATCTAGTTTTAGATGACTTCAATCCTGCAAAGTGTTTAGCAGAGACGCATGCTTTATTTGAACCGTTCTCCACAGAAGACCAAAAGCGGAGACCCCAAAGACAATTTTGTAAAAAGACATCCAGGCTTCCTGATGTTCTCCTCATGTTGAAAAAAGACTAGAAAATGGACTTGGACCCACCCTGGTAACACACAGCCTGCAGTGTGCTGTTCATGACCATCGTGATGCTGTTGAAGGCCAACTAACCACCCTATTATCATGCTGTGATAGATTAGATCACAGGTCATGACCGCTTTAGAGGACCCCAGTCATTCCTTTTTGTCCACCCATCATCTGAACCCCCTTCTTTTGTTTGGTGAAAGACAGAGACCTCCTCCCAGCACAGAAGCTGAAGAATGCCAGCTACTCACTTTCCCAGCCTCCCTACTACAAGGACACAAGCATGCAACCCAGGCTCCCCCAACCAGAGAGACGTAAGTCAAACTTTGAACAAGGCACTACTGGGCAGATGTGGCAGAGTGGATCATGAAGTGTTCATCTGAAGGTTTTCTGTGTTTTCCTCCCTCTCTTTTCTCTCTCTGGCATCCCAAAGGCCATTCCTAAATGAGGGGTGATGATTCTCAGAGGCATCTTACAGAACCACTTCTTCATCTCCCAGAGACTAGATAAAACTTGGCTAGGGACGGAGACAGAGAGGGGGCAGAATGGCCACTCAGCCTGGAAAGGGAGGAGGGAGGAAGGGACTGAGTCTTCCTAGGGTCTTCCAAGCACAACCCCCAGTGTGCAGGACCAGAGGCAGAGAGGAAGGGATTTGTTGTAGAGCTCTCTCCTAGGGTGGGTGCCCCCAGCTTCACCACCTGTGCACAGCCCACCTCTCATGAGTCCTGGATCCTCCTAAGTCTCTTCAACAAAGACTGAGGGACTTGGACACTGAGTGGGGTAGAGATGCGGAGGGGAGAAACTTGCCCCTGATCAAGGTGGAATTGAGTAGGACCAGATGGGAGCTTCCAAGGTGCTGGGGGGGGGGGAGTGGGAGGGGGCAGGCAGCAGTGAGCACACCAGTGGTGTTGCAGAAAGAAGCATGGACCATGTGGACTCAGTTCCAGGACTGGTAGCCCCAATGGTGGTCAGTAGCAGCATCCAGGGCCCAGAATCAGTGGGGTCAGCAGGGCCGGCTGCTGTCTGTGCCAGGTAGACATAGCAGTGACTTCTTTCAGGTCTAGCTCTATGGGTAGTTGTTCTTGGCTGGGTACCTTCCAAGTATAGGTCTCCATCCACCTCAGGGATGTGATAGTTACACAACAGCATTTAAATTTTTTTTCTTTTTTGCTTAACTTAGCCATAGTTGGTTTCTCTTGATTCAGCTAAACTGCCACTCCTAGAGGTGAGGGTAAAACTGGCTTCAGCCACTTGGAGGTGGGTCAGGGACATAGCCCCACAGAGTCCCCTGCCACCGCCAGACATCTGGACTCCAAGATAACCAGATGTGATCTAACTGCTTTGGGTAATATCTCTCTGACATTCCTAAATCTTCAGAAAAGTCTCTTTAAAAATTGCAGCTAGTTTCGGCTGTGGTATAGAAGAGGCTATATCCATTCCTGGGATGAAGCGTTATAGGGAGAGTGGAGGCCCAGCCTCCTTCCAGGCCAGCAGGGCAGGAGCAAGTACCAACCAAGGCAGAGGGGTCTGCCACCTGCAGGAGGGGGCCAGGAGCATTGCCAAGAGGGGTCCGTGGTTAGAGGCAAGATTGGTAATCTGGAGGAGTTGATGGGGGAGGACACAGGCTGTGGTCAGGACAGATGTGGGCACACATGAGTGATACCCCCTGCAAGTACTAGAAGAAAAGACAGCTGGGAGGGGCCTGCTGGGGGGCCAGTGGAGCAACAGGCATTAAGGCTACATATAGATGCAAAGAGAAAAGACTCAAAAGTACAATTATCAGCGTCTTAACGATGGATCTCTTTGGGCAACGGATTTTCATGTGATTTTTTTTCTCCTTTGTACCCTTCTGTGTTTCCAAAGTCTCTACAACGACCATCTATTCCTTTTGTAACCTTTACAATGAAAGAAAAGGAGGAGAGGTGGAGAGAACGAGAGGGAGAGCGAGAGGAGGAGAAAAGGGAAAGACAGAAAGTGTCGACCGTGCTCACAAACACTGCAATATTTCCCCAGAGAAATAACACGAAGCCCTGGAAAACTGTGCAGTTTGTCTTTCTTTCTTTTGGGAAGGGGTTGACAGCCATGCCTTTGAGGGAAAACTAGAGAGAGAAGGAAAAGTAGCTACTCCCTGTGGTAAAGTAAGAGAGATGGGCCTTGTCTGAGGCTTCAGAATCCCAGGGACGGTTGCCAGAGGTGGCAGTGGAAGCTGTGAGGACGTGGCCTTGTTCCAATTCAGTAATTGCATCCTGCCTGCTGCCCACGCCACCTCCCCTCCCTCCAGAATGCGGCAACCCCCTTCCTGAGCAAAGCTGTGGAGGAGTCCCACTGTTGGCAAGCGTGTGCCATCCCATCTCATCTATAACTCCAGTTATTTTTGCATCTTACTTTCTAAAGGGACTGGATCCTTTACTGGTGCCCAAACACTGCACCAATCTATGCTTCTGTGTCTTCTTCAAGGTCGTTCCATCTGCTAGGATGTTCTTACATTTTTTACGCTTGGAAAACTCCTGTTCATTCCTCAAAACACAATTCTGACATTACCTCCTGCAGGAAGCCTCTGCCTTGTCAGTTACCGTGTTCTCTTCCCTGCCGTCTTTATTCCTTGCAATTCACCCCGAACTGCTGTCTTCCTGCATGTGTGTCTCCCTACCTTTGCATCCCAGGTGCCCTGCACCGTGTGTTTTTCTACACTTGCTCCCTCTTTCTTGGCACCTGGGGAAAATATGAGAGCCACTGTTTAAGGTAAACTGTTCTATGAAGGAACTAAAACTATTCATCCAGCAAGAGATAAAGTGTCAGGAGTTCCTAATGTAAGTTGCTCATAAGAGTATATATGACAGGCCCAGGCAATGGACATACACACGCATGCACACAGGATGTTTCTGTTGAATTGAATTGAATATTGACAGCACAGGAACTGCCTCAAGGAGAGAGTCTTGACATTTGAACATGGCCATTTACAGGAAATTATACATGTATAGTCCTGAAAGTTACACAGGAGCTTCCTGGAAGTTTTTTTTATAACCCCGTTTGGTTTATAACACCTGAGGAGGTGACTGGTAAATCTGTGAGGGTGTTTGTGCTCTCCTGGCACATAGTAGGTGAGGACAAGAATGTTTAGACATCCTATAATACAAAAGTGAGTGTCACGAAGCAGAGGATTAGCCCAAAGTTACTGTGAGTTCTGAACAACCCACTGAGAAAAATGTATGTGTATGTATAATTACCTGAGCTGAGAATGTAACTCCCTTTTAGGTATACATACACACACACACACACACACACACACACACACACACACACACACACATAATTTTTTGCACAGTTTCAATATAGGTTGAATTTTATAAGACTGTGACTCCAACATAAATTGCAAGAAGGCTGAATTTTGACGAGTTGGAACCTTGCCAAGAGCTGTTCTCCATCTTGGAAAACCCCATCACTGGCAGGAAAGTCCCTTGTGGCAGCTTAGTCACTGACACCACACACCTGGACCAGCCTCTGCATCCTACATGTAGATGCGAGGGTCTCACTACTTCAGTACTTCTCCTGGGGATTCATGACCAAGCACCTATTACAAAAACATGATTATTTTATTATAAATTACCTTCCTTTTATTCCTCCTTCATCTTGTAGCTAGAAAATGGTGTGTAGGTAAGTTGTACTACCTATGAAATTTGTTTCTATGTAGTAAAGGGGCAGTAATAGTTGCTCTAAAAGGGGGTGTTGGGTATTACAGGGATGAGAACCACTAAGAAAGTTAACTGTACATTGTATCTGAGGTTGACTTGAGAATTCTGTAAGATCACACTTACAGGTGTCTCTCGATGAGATAAAAGTCCATGTGCAAAAAGCATTATCAGGGGACAGCACCCCTACTGGACTGCCCTTTCATCAAAATAATTGCATCTCAAAGGTTAAAGCCATTTGGTTTTTTTTTCCACTGACGTTTATTTGCATGCGATACTACTTTTGATTTCAAGGGCATTTTCTGTATCAAAATGTATGATTGTAGTCACGCTCACTCACTCCTTCCCCAGGTGTGGGTGCTGGGCCCTGCGCTGGAAACTGTGCTGAACGGGCAGACAAACCTGTCCTCATAGGGCTGATGGGGGTGACAAGAATCAAACATGAAACTCAGATTCAAGGAGATGAACATTACCTAGGCATGTGAGGTGCTATGGGAGTGCAAGGTGCTGACCTTATTTAGGACTCAGAAAACCCTCCCTGAAGAGCTGACGTTTATGCTGAGAGCAGTTGGAAGATGGGACAGTGTTTGAAGCACCATAAATATCACAGCGAAAATCTGGAGATGAAAGAGGGTGGCACTCGGTACAAACACACAGACCCTTGGAATTTTCCCTGTGAAAGCAGAGATTTCTCCCCAAACACGATCATCAAGGATCTTACTCTAAGAAAGAATGTTAACTGTGAAAAGCTTTAAAAAATTTTTTTAATAATTTTGTTGAAGCATAGTTGACCTACAACACTTATATCAGTTTCAGGTGCACAATATAGTGATTCAATATTTCTATATGTTACGAAATGATCACCACAGTAAGTCTAGTTACCACCTGTCACCGTACAAAGTTATTCCAATATTATTGACTCTGTTCCCCATGCCGTACATTTCATATCCATGACTCATTTATTTTGTAACCAAAATTTTGTACCTCTGAATCTCCCACACCTATTTCACTCATTTTTTAAAAATTCGACCCATATGAATTTTTCACAAAGTCTGGTTGGTGAATTCATTTTGTTGCTGTTGTTGTTTCCCTAATAATGGGAGAGAATCTGAACTCAAGACATTTCTAAAAATATTATTAAAACTAAAGGCATGTGATCATTTCTTTAAAAAACTAGAAAAGAGACAGAAAGCAACATGCCCATTTTTCAGGCAGGAAGCAGTCTCATCCACCTTCCAACTACCCCTAGTAGAGGCTCCCGAAAGCAGATGTCACATGTTTATCCGGCCATCTGGGCAGGTCTTCTTCCTCCTCTTCCCTGGGGAAAAGGTTGACAAGCCTCCAAAGGGGGGGTAGAAGAGAAAGACACCTACCAGAAATACAGAGTCAAAGGGCTAAGGACAACTGAGACTTTTTTCAAGAGCAGCAGAGACAAGAAGCAAACGGCGACGTCAGGAAAAGGATGAAAGCCAAAAAGAAAGTGGTAATAACACTGCCAGAGCACCATATGGCACTTAGATGGGACGCATTTCATTTGAAATGTTGATATTTGCTTTCTTGTTGGTTTTGGTGCCAACTCTGTTACCGTCCTTGATAAAATTCATTTTGAAAAAAATCACACGGAAGCTTCTGTGTCCTATCCTTAAAATCACACATAAATTCCTTTGCTTTTTTTTTTTTTTAACTGCATGCTCTAGAATCCTGTTTCTAATTGTTCAAACTAAAGTGCAAAGCATTGATCAAACCAGAAGGGACTGTCCTGGTGACTGATGTGAGATGCCCGTCACATTCATTTGTGCCTATTCAGCAGTGAGACGGAAGCTGGGGGAGGGAGGGAGTGTGGATGGGGAGACAGCCAAATATTAATAATAATAATCTGACATGAGCCCTTCAACCATTCCCCAGGCTCAGGTAGAAATATTATTGATGCTTTCTACAGTAAAATTCATTTCTGCCAAGGAATGGAAAAAAACTAACCCAAGGGACATTGTTCAGTCTAAGTGGAACCACGGTGGCAAGAACGCAGTATCTAAACACCAGCACGGCAAAACCCGTCTTCCAGGTGGGGGGGTCCCTCGTTGATATTTCAGGAGCCATTTATCTTTGGGGAAGAAAGCCTTGGAAGTCTTTGATGCTTTATGAAAAATATGTACAGGTCTGTGTGTTCAAGACCTAGCAAGAGCACATGCAAGCTGAGAGGCAAGCAGCATGTAGCTAAAATAAATTCTTTTTCGTTCTTCGATTTTCCTTTCACCAGCATCTATCTATGTGGTGGAATATCATGGACATGTCTGCGTAAGCAGTTGCAGTCAGTGAAATGCAGTCAAGGATGAAATGCACAACCTCCCCGCTTGCTCAGATGGAAAACAGAGCTTCTGGATTCTTCCTTTGCTGAATCATGGCCAGTGCATCTTTTCCTCCCAAGGCAATGACTGATGATTGGAGCTCTATCCCAGGCCCACGTCCTCCTGCCCATGGGATTCCCTCTGTCTGTTACTGCCCTTTTGCCTCCATTTCTCCAGCCCCACCCACCTCCACATCCATTCCAGCAAGGGTAGCACTGAAACGTGCATCAGTAAGCATCTCTTCTTCAGTCGGGTTTGTTGGAGGGGGATGCAGAGCCTACACTCCCTGGGTGTGTGAAAAGGAATCTGGTTCATTTCTCTTTCCTCTCCAACAAATTCACCATCAATACTTATTTACTGAATGCCTCTAAAGCACTTAGCACTGAGCAGGTACCAGAGGGGTACAGAAGAAGAAAGGCAGAGTATCCCTTAGCTTCAGAGCCCTTATGTGTTACTTAAAGAGAACAATCCATTAGCTACACAAAACAGGTCCATCATTGAAAAAGCGTGTGACGTCAAATACACAAGCTAGAATTCACAAGACCCTCCCCTGGGCTCGTAAGCTAACAATGTGCTTATCATAACAATGAATAACATTTATTGAGCGCCAACTGGATGCCAGGCATTGCTCTCATGCATCAACTAAGTGCCCAAAGAGGTAGCTACTGTTTTTTTATCCCCATTTTTCTAGTAAGGAAACTGAGGCACAGCCCAGGGTCACGTGGCTGGTGATCAGGGCTTACGCACTGAGGCCATGTGACTTCTGAGGCCGCCTGCCCCAGCCCTGGTCTCACTATGGACACTGGTCTTCATACATGTCTGTTTTCTCCTTGGAAGAAGGGGCTGTCTTTGTTTATGGCCACGCCCCCACCCTGTTGAGAACACAGAAGGCGTTATTTGATAACTGCTTATGAAGTCGACCTGGGGAGATGTATAAAGGAGCAACCCGGATGGGGAGCTGGGGAGTGAATCATTATGAGGTGAAGAAAGGATTTCAGAGCATCAGCAAGGCCAGGTGGAAACCAGGCATCAACGGCATGTGAGGCCCAGGTTGGCCTGGTGGTGAGCCACCCTCCTTCCTAGCAGCGCTGGTGCATGGCCAGAGCTAAGGAAGCAGAGTGGGAATAAGCACAGGGACACAGCTGGAGGTGAGAGCGGAGGAGGGGAGAGGGTTTAAGAGGGAGGCAGGGCCCAAAGCACAGCCTCTCCACTTTGCCCCCCATGGAACAGAATGACAGCCTTGGAGCCGCCCAGATTTCAGAGGACAATCAGGTAGCAGGTTGCCAAATGTTGTCTTTGTGGCCTATAAAAGCTGAAGAAAAAAAAGAAAAGAAAAGAACAAGTGCCGGTGAAGATGTGGAGAAATTGGAACCCTTGGGCGTTGCTGGTGGGAATGTAAAATAGTGCAGTTTCTCAGAAAATAAAACACAGAATTCCCACATGATCCGGCAATCCCATTTCTGGGTATATACCCAAAGGAATTAATGCAGGGACATGAACAGATACTCGTACATCCATGTTCATGCAGCATTATGCACAATTGCCAAAAGGTGAAGCAACCCAAGTGTCCATCGAGAGACAGATGAATAGATAAACAAAATGTGGTCTATATATATACAGTGGCACACATCAGCCTTGAAAAGGAAGGAAACGCTGACACATGCCACAACATGCATGAATCCTCAAAGACATTACGTTAAGTGAAAGGGACCAGTCAGGAAAGGAGACGTACTGTATGAGTCCATTTATATGAGTATATTGAGCAGCCAAATTCATAGGGACAGAAAGTAGGATAGAGGTTGCCATGGGCTGGGAGGTTGGAGGGAATGAGGGGTCACTGTTTAATGGGCAGAGGGTTTCGGTTCGGGAAGGTGAAAAAGTTGTAGAGGTGGATGGTGGTGATGGCGGCGCAGCAGTGTGAATGTGCTTAACGCCACTGAGCTGTGCGCTTAAAAATGGTTAACATGGTAAATGTTATGTTATGTGTATTTTACCACAATAGAACAAAATAGACCTAAAGAAAAAGCTGAAGCAGGCTCTAAAGTATCCAGCAAATTCCTGGGGACACCTTAAATGAAGAGACCCTCACTGAAACAGTGACTACGGCCAGGACCAAAATGTTCATTCACTGGAAACAGTGCTGATTTGAAAAGCCAGGGTTGCCCTGTACTTTTGTACTCAACTTTTCTGAGTATGGGAATCCCTTTTGAATGTTAAAAAAAATCCTCAATCCCCACACAATGATAGGACGTTTGGTACCCATTGATTGTGCAAACCCATAAAGAAAAAATAAGCTACTATGAATCCAGGAATCATATTATTAACTGAACTTAAGTGAATTATTGATGACTACCCCTCTACGTACATTTGGGAAAGGGTAGTAAGTATATAAAGGAGACGTTATTTATTCTATCTACCAGTAATGCTTGATGCACAAAATGATGCTCTAATCCTTTAAAATCGCAGCTCAGGCCCCTGGGGACCCACCACCCACAGGGTGAGAACCACAGCTCTATCCTAACAAGAGACTAAAACTCAGCAGTAAACTTCCAAGATATAGTGCAAAACCATTAAGTCAAAAATGCTATGAGGCACAAATGCAGCTCTCCTCAGAAAATAAAAAACAAAGCATTTTCTCCCCCAAAATACAAAGTGTAATTCCTCTAACAGGAATGCACGTTTCCTAGGCTCGATCAGTTTGGGCAGCCCTTCCTTACTCAAAGCCATCAGTCTGCTCTGCAGTGTGACCATACCATGCCTACCATGCTGTCACCCCCAAGGGAGCGGCTTCTTTGGGGTCAAAGTTCAGAACACCAGCACACCTCTCAGTAATGATGTAAACACTTCCCCTTTCCTAAAACAAAAAGTTCTAAAGCAACTTGGAATTTATCAATGACCACTGACATACCAGTCATAGACCACATACCCTGCTCCAAGATGGGCAGACTCAACGGTTCAACAATGGCATCTCTCAATTTTTAGGAACCTAATTTGTCGGAAGACATACTAGAGTGTTTTTTACTCATTTGGCTCACAGAAGTAGCATGAGGCTAAGTGTAAAAGAAAAAAAGTTTTTTTAATATTGATAAATGTAATATAAAAAAGGTAGAGAGTTCTATAAAAGGGTAAAGGATTATTATTCTATTGTATGAGTGTCCTCCAAAGGACCCAAACTATCCTGTAAAAACCGGTGATGAAAGGTGAACATGGGAAATCATCTGCCTATTAAGCTGGTTTTATGATACTAATAAAAATGTGAGTACTAATAAAATTCTTGGATTAAATTCATAACTCAGAAGTACCTGAAAGTTTTAAAAACAGCTTACCATACATACTAAGGCATCACTGGACTTTCAGTAGTTCCAAAAGGCAAAGATATAAAATGTTTTCATCAATAAATCCCCTGGGATTCTAGGAAGTGACCAACTCTGCCATGGGCAAGACCTGGCAGGTAAGAAATACCCACATAAACGTTCCAGAGACCTTCCTCGTTTGGACGGTAGTTTAGGAAGAGCTTCTTCCACCACTTTCCCTGAGGTTAGGACTGAGTGAAATCCCCAGTGGGAATTAAAATCTTGCTGTTGATGCCCTCAGACTCCAGGTTCTCAAAACTGTTGAGGCAATCTGATGAATCCAGAAAAAGAAGAATGCTTTTGGAAGACAAGACCAGCTGCCTCGGCTCACCAAGAAGCTTGACTTAGAGCTGTGTGTTCCTCTTATTGTCGACACCGAGTGGGCTGTACACAGTGGAGAAATGAACAGAAGAGTGGAGAACACAGTCTGCCTGGCCACCCGCCTCGCAGAGGTGGGCCCAAACCAGTCAGCCATCGAGACAGTACAAGCCCACTTTCACATTATAAGCCCACCCTCACGTTAATCACACAGCAGACACGAGCAAGCGGGCATTTACTGAAGTCCTAGGTTAATCTCCAGGAGAAGAGAACACCAAGAAAAGATGTTTGTCAATGAGGAGCCAGGTGAAGGAGCTAGAGCAGGTGCAGAGAGAAGAATCCGAGGCAATGGTCCAATTCAAAGTATCCACAGATGAGATAAAGCTGGAAAACTAAAACGCTTTGGGAGCAGATAAAATGCTATGAGGCACAAATAGGTTTTCCTGCTGGAAACCTAGGAAGAATTATTTTTACTTTATGTTATATAAATAATTATAAATTATCCCAAGTCCAGGCTCACTCACGCCACCAGGGAAGCCCCAGGCAGTATTTTAAGTAGTTATATTTTAGGCAGATTTGATAGCCTTGCTGTTTATAGGAAACAGTGAAGATGCATTTTAAAGGCCATTAAAACCTCCCATGGTGGGCTTCCCTGGTGGCGCAGTGGTTAAGAATCTGCCTGCCGATGCAGGGGACACGGGTTCAAGCCCTGGTCCGGGAAGATCCCACATGCCGCGGAGCAACTAAGCCCGTGCGCCACAACTACTGAGCCTTGCTCCAGAGCCCGCGAGCCACAACTACTGAAACCCGTGCGCCACAACTACTGGAGCCTACAGCCCGTGCTCTGCAACAAGAGAAGCCACCACAGTGAGAAGCCCAGGCACCATGACAAACAGTAGCCCCCGCTCACTGCCAACTAGAGAAAGCCCACGAGCAGCAACGAAGACCCAAGGCAGCCAAAAATAAATAAATAAAATAAATTTATAAAAAAACAAACAAACAAAAACCTCCCATGGTGATCCCAGATGGCAACAGGAAACACCAAAGGGACACTGGCCAGTTATCAAAGATAGACAAGAATGAGGAAGAATCATATATTAGATTAGTCCCCAGTGGGCCAGCTAGAGAGAGTGCTGAGATGGTATGCCTGCTGAAGAGTAGCAGAACCAACTATCTTTGTGTATATCATCAGAATCAAGTCCCCAGGCATGTTCCCTTATTGGTGAGAAATGATCTTATTCCCAGAGTATAAAATTTCTAAAGCCCTCTTCAAGGACCCATCTGAGAGAAGAGAATTCCGAGTGGGAACGGCACTGGCATTGAAGAACTGGACAGGACCATGGATGAAGACCCCAGAGCTTGTGTGGAAGATTCAGCCAGGGGACCAGGGTCCACCCCTTGGGACCTGTGGGGCAATTGATCCCTTAAATCCCAGCAGAGTCATGGTTCTTACCTGGATGATTTTGCCCTCAAGGGGATATTTAGTCATGTCTGGAGATATTTTTGGCTGTTGTACCAGAAGCACTGATGACACTGGCATCCAGTGAATAGAGGCCAGGGAAGCTGCTAAACTTCCTACAATGCACAGGACAGGTCCCATGACAATTATCCAGCCCAAAATGTCCATAGAGCTGAGGCTAAGCAAGCCTGCCTCAGAGGAAGGGAGAAACGAAGGACCATCGTGGACAAACTGTGTCACAGCCGTGATTAAGAGATGCTGTGTAGACTGTTTTGTGGATGTCACTTATATAGTTTGTCCCAAGTGCACATCTGGGACAATGTTTTTGTTTGTTTTTTTTTTGCGGTACGCGGGCCTCTCACTGTTGTGGCCTCTCCCGTTGCGGAGCACAGGCTCCAGACGCGCAGGCTCAGCGGCCATGGCTCACGGGCCCAGCCGCTCTGCGGCATGTGGGATCTTCCGGGACCGGGGCACGAACCCGTGTCCCCTGCATCGGCAGGTGGACTCTCGACCACTGCGCCACCAGGGAAGCCCCTGGGACAATATTAAATTAATTCAGCTGTTCTGAACCTGGTTGAGAAAGCTGTAAAAATATTTGCCTTCTGTGCATTTAAAAACAGCTACCTTGGGCTTCCCTGGTGGCGCAGTGGTTGAGAGTCCGCCTGCCGATGCAGAGGACACGGGTTCGTGTCCCGGTCTGGGAGGCTCCCACATGCCGCGGAGCGGCTGGGCCCGTGAGTCATGGCCACTGAGCCTGCGCGTCCGGAGCCTCTGCTCCGCAACGGGAGAGGCCACAACAGTGAGAGGCCCGCGTAATGCAAAAAAAAAAAAAAACAGCTACCTTGCACCCTCTTCTAGCCCATTAGGGGAAGTAAGAAAGCAGCGTTCACATTAAAAACCAGGGTCTTCTCTCTGATCAAAATAAACTCACAATATTCATGTAACATTAGTCCCACTGGGTTATTTCTCAGGCATGTTTAATATGGTACGCACTAGTGGGGCCATGTCATAGAGGCAGAAAGACACACGTACACACACATAAACACATGCAGACCCTTGGGCGCTCTCAGCCCACCATCTGGCCCTCCCCGGCCCCCCGCTATTTAGGCAAGATGCTGGTGTGCATAACTAGTACCCCAATGAACTTTTACACTAATACTAGGAATTGGAAATTGTAGTTGAACCCACAGAGCCGAGAATAATACCCAGTTTCGAAAACAAGGACTTTTATCTTCTTGACATAATAATAATTTTGTTATCCCCGTTGCTGCTGGGGACTAGTTCAAAGACACGCTGTAAGAAACAAGTCTCCTGCCAAGGGTGTTCTTCAAAATCTTTCTTTGACTCAGGCCAGGCACATGGCAGAGGACTCCAGGAGTCGTAGGCTTTCTCCACCAGCCCCTTCCTGCAATCCAAAGTGATCAATTAGCCCACTAATGGAACATCATTACCAGACTGAGATTGTCATCACCCTGCTGTAAGCATTTGGTGGGTTCTAAAGTCCCCAGGTTATCACAGCACCGATAAGCCTAGGGTAACACGTTATTATTTGTCAGCTACACCCAGGCTCCTTTCGTTCCAAAGGCAAATACACATTTCTGCTGTATCCTTGGGAGCGAGGCCAAAGAAGAAAAAAAGTGTCCCTTGGTTTTAGAGATAATATCAGAAAGCCTGCTGATCAGCCAGATAAAAAAAAGGCAGCTGCTTCCTACCAGAGGCCAAAGTCCAGCTCAGAGCAAGAAAATGGGATCCAGTCCAAAATCAGACCAGGTTTCCTACAGTATCCTATCAAGTGACAGTCGGCCCAGCCCAGCAAAAGAGCCAGCCCATAGCAGGGGAAGAAGAGGCTGCCCACTTCCAAAATCTGCTTTGGGGGCTTCCCTGGTGGCACAGTGGTTAAGAATCCACCTGCCAACGCAGGGATATGGGTTCAAGCCCTGGTCCGGGAAGATCCCACATGCCGTGGAGCAACTAAGCGTGTGCGTCACAACTACTGAGCCTGCGTTCTAGAGCCCGCGAGCCACAACTACTGAACCCATGTTTCACAACTACTGAAGCCCGTGTGCCTAGAGCCCATGCTCTGCAACAAGAGAAGCCACTGCAGTGAGAAGCCTGCGCACCACAATGAAGAGTAGCCCCTGCTCGCCGCAGCTAGAGAAAGCCCACGCATAGCAACAAAGGCCCAACAGAGCCAAAAATAAATAAATAAAATAAATTAATTAAAAAAAAAATCTGCTTTGGAACCCAAGTAATCCCTGCTCAATCCCAAGTAATTATCCTTCCTTGCTAACTGCCCAGATTTCCTGCTGGAAACCTAGGAAGAATTATTTTTACTTTATGTTATATAAATAATTATAAATTATCCCAAGTCCAGGCTCACTCACTCAACTCACTGTGTGGTTTTAGGCAAGTCACAACAAATCAGGGGCTCCACTTTTGTTGGATGCTATATGAGTTTCACTGGAGATGTGTTCCCCAAAGAGTGATCCATGGGCCACCTGTATCTAAATTCTAGGGACGCTTGTCACCCTAGAGCGGAGCCAACAGGTAGTCCCAGGGAATCTGCACATGACGTTACTAGTACTCACCTATTTTCCCATCCCCGCCCCCCTTCCTGGAGATCAAACAATGCTTTCCAGGCTCTCGATAGAGCAGTGTGACTTGTTCAGGCCAGTGGGTTGTGACTGGAGGCCAAAGCTCTGAAGAGCCATGCCATGCCTGACTCTCTTCCCCTAAAAAACCCTAAAGTCTGGAGAATTGCCCAGGCAGCAGCAGACCTGGGGGACGGGGGTGAGTAAGCTGGTGGTTTGTTAGGTATCGTATAAG
This sequence comes from Grampus griseus, assembly GCF_964374135.1. Lineage (NCBI taxonomy): Eukaryota > Metazoa > Chordata > Mammalia > Artiodactyla > Delphinidae > Grampus > Grampus griseus. The sequence goes on along the minus strand of NC_139018.1, from coordinate 15,547,729 downwards.
TTAGCCTCTCGTCAGTCAAGGATCCCAAAGGCCACCGAATTTATCGATACGTAAGGGGGAGAGAAGGCGGCATCGCTGTGAGTGGTCCGTGTGGCTAGCAGTTCAATGACACCCGTGGCAGATGCTGTCATTTGCTTACCCCAACTTCTCCTTTGCTCCCAGAATTCTAACTTTGTTCATCACAGCCGGAGATGAAACACGACTCCTCTGTGCCTTGGGGTTCTGAAACTTTAGCAGGCATCAGAATCACCTGGAAAGCTTGGCAGACACAGACTGCTGGGCCCCAACTTCTCTAAGAATTTCCATGTCTAACAAGTTCCCAGAGGATGCTACTAATGCTGCTGGTCCAGGGACCACACGCTGAGAACCAATGGTCTAAGTCAATCCACCCCATTCTCCTTTGTCAATGACTCACCTTCCTAAGCTCCCTTGCAGGTAGGAATGGTCATGCAACCCACTTCCGGCCAATGAGACAGAAGAGGAAGTCTGCAGGGAAAATTTGGGGCAAGACTTTTCTCCCATAAAAGGAGCCCTTTTTGTCTTACCTTAAATGTGGTTGAGTAATCAGAGAAAGTCAAATACTATATGATATCACTTATAGTGGAATCTAAAAACTACAACAAACTAGTGAATATAACAAAAAAGAAGCAGACTCACAGATATAGACAACAAATTAGTGGTTACCAGTGGGAAGAGGGAGGGGGAAGGGGTGGGGGATTAAGAGGTACAAACTATCATGTATAAAATATATAAGCTACAAGGATATAATTGTACAATACAGGGAATATAGCCAATATTTTATTTTAACAATAAATGGAGTATAACCTTTAAAAATTGTGAATCACTGTATTGTACACTATATTGTAACCTACAGTATTGTATATCAAATATACCTCAATATAAATATAAATAATTTTTTTAAATGTGGTTGAGTGAAAACATGCTATTTGGTCCTGAGGCAGCCGTCTTGCAAACAAGGCGGTCACAAGCCTGAGGACGCAAAGCTAACGTGGCAAGGACAGCAGAGCAGAAGGAGAACAAACCTGGGTGTACGCGTGGGATGTTGTGATTGAGAACAAGAAATATGTATTTGGTCTTGGTCTTTCCTGGCACAGGGCTCCTAAAACCCTTGGAATTTCCTGTGATGAGAGCCATAAAGGTTCTTTTGTTATGTTAATGAGGTGGCTTTGGGATCACCTAAAGATGGGGGTTGGTTACCAGGGAAACCAACCAGGAATAGAGGGCTGGAACTTTCAGTCCCCCCCCACTCCACCTCCAACCCCCAATTTCCCAGGAGAGGAGAGGAGCTGGAAGTTGATTTGATCACCAATGGCCAACGATTGAATCAATCACGCCTGTGTGATGAAACCGCCATCAAAACTCAAAAAGGAGGAGATTCAGGGAGCGTCCAGGTTGGTGAACCATAACACTCCACATGCCACCATGCCAGGCCCCGAATGCCCTGGGGACAGAAGCTCCATGGTTTTTGGACCTCTCCCTGTGTATCTCTTCATCTCACTTTTGATTCATATCTTTAAATATCCTTTGTGATAAACCAGTAATCTAGTGAATAAGCTGGTTTCCTGAGTTCTGTAAGCCACGCTAACAAATTAATTGAACCCAAGGAAGGAAGATGCTGTGGGAACCTCTGATTTTTAGCTATTCATCAGAAGCATGGGTAACAAGCTGAACTTGCAATTGGCATCTAAAGGGGAGGGCAGGCTTGTAGGACTGAGCCCTTAACCTGTGGGATCTGATGCTAATTCCAGACAGATAGTGTCAGAATTGAGTTGAACTGTAGGACACCCAGCTGGTGCCAGAGAATTACTTGGTGGTGTGTGGAAGAATCCACACATTGGAATTGGCACCAGAATCCTTAACTTGTCACTGGGAAACTGATGCACCAAACCAGAAACAATCTTCCTCTAGCCTTCTTGCTATGCGAGATAAGTAAGTGTCACATTCTTCACCCACTGTAAATCGACGCTGGGGGCAATGTCCATTTTCACGTTCCATGTAGAAGGACTCCAGCTAGAGTAACACTCCCTATCTCTACCCCTGCTGCTCAGCCAGACAGCGGCTCACCCAGTGGACTCAGCAGAAGGGACCGAGCTCCCTCGGCTCAGCCTCTTTCATCTCTTGTTTGAAACCATCTGCTGCGGAGAGCTGCACTGTTTTGCTCTCTATGATGTAGTAAGGTCAGTGGAGCAGACCCTGCCCTCACTGAGGAGGCGTGTGCTACCAACGACCAAGATGGAGTGGGAGGCAGATTTTCTAAAATGACCAGAGAAGACGCCCCACCCTAATCCCCAGAACCTGTGATATGATGAGCGATTACTCCCATGACTCTGTTATGTCATAGGGCACAGTTCACGTAAAGACAGGGAGATTGTCCACGTGGGTCTGATCTAATCACATGAGCCTTTAAAAGCATAGTGCTTTCTCCAGATGACGGGAGAGCGCAGAGGGGAAGTCATAGAGATAGAAGAAGGGTTCCATGCTGGTTCTGAAGATGGAGGCCAAGGAATGCAGGCAACCTCAAAGGTAAGAATGGCTCCCACCTGACAACCAGCAAGGAAACAGGACTCTCAGTCCTACAACCACAGGGAACCATTCTTTGCCAAGACCTGAATGAGTGTGGAAGCAGATTCTTCCCCAGATCCAGAGCCCAGCCAAGCCTGCCCAGACGTCTCACCTACACAGCTATGACATAATAAACGAGTGTTGCTTTAAGCATCTACATTTGTACTAATTTGTTACACAGCAATAGAAAACTAATACTGCAGGGAAATTCTTCTAATTCAGGGTGAAAATGGTTAGTAAGTCCTTTTGGCATCAAAGCTAAAGCTACATTCTCTGATGAGCTTATCAGCAATAAAGCTGACCTTTTAATCTCCATCTGACTCCTGTGTCTATTTCTCAATTAGTTCTGAACTCCAGAGGGGAAAAAAGAGTTTTCATTTATTCACCCCATAAAAACCCCAACAGTCGGGTATTCAGGAATGCTTTTGGCATTTCTATATAATACAGTAAGTCTCCACAATTCTTTAAAATGAGGCTCAGACCTGGAATGGTATAGAAGAAACCAAATCATATCACCTCAGAATATAGGCACCTAGATTTTATATTCTATCTTTACTCCACTAAAAATCCTCTCCTTCCTAGAGCTGAGAGAAAACACACCAGATGAATGGAAAGCCTTAATCAGTGAGCAGGTAAATAAATAAATAAACCTTCCTGGTGGGAACTAAAACTTCACAACCCCAAGCTTTGTTGGTTTGTACAATTTTCAGTTCTCAAATCATCACCTAAGGGTAACGGGCTTTTTAGATGTAGTTTAAATGAAAAGCAAAAAGCTTTGAGATTTTCCACCAAAACTGCATGCAGCAAGCAAACCGCTGCAGAATCAGTTGTTTGTAGTTTCCAGAAGTGCACCCGTGTTCCTCCTGGAACTCAGACACCCCTTCCACAGCCCCCTCCAAATGTTGTGCAAACGCATACATCGTGTGCGGCCAACTCGGTAATATACCGCCGCTCCTTCCCCAAAGACTCCCAGTCTTTGATGGCACTGCAAGGACCTGAGTGGGCCATCAGCATAGAAATGAAACATGAGGGGCTTCCCTGGTGGTCCAGTGGTAAAGAATCCGCCTTGCAATTCAGGGGACACCCGTTCGATCCCTGGTCGGGGAACTAAGATCCCACATGCCACGGGGCAACTAAGCCCACGCGCCACAACTAGAGAGCCCTCGTGCCGCAAACTACAGAGCGCACATGCTCTTGGAACCCACAGCACAACTAGAGAGAAGCCCGCACGCCACAAGGAAGAGCCCGCACACTGCAACGGAAGAGCCCGCACACTGCAACAGAAGATCCCGCGTGCCTCAACTAAGACCTGACGCAGCCAAAAATAAATAAAATAAATAAATAAATAATAAAACTTAAAAAAAAAAATGAAACGAGATTTTGAAGGCTCTGTCCCAGAGTCCTGTGAATGATCCATTTGAGAGGCATCTTTAAGGGGAAGAACAGTTCTCTGTACTTGCAGTCCAACATTCGTATGGGAACTAAGTCCCCAGTTTCGGTAGCAGATGTCATTAAATGATTGCAACCTCTTCCCTCATTTAGAATACAGTGACCAAATTTTATTTTTGCTAAAGGGGGATTTCAAAAGCCTGTAGTCCGATCCTTTCTTTCTACAAATAAACTCAGATCTAGAGAAGCTATATAAAAATAGAAATTCCAGATCAGTCATTTCTCCATTTGACTCCTGTTCTTCAGAGTGTTTAATCCGCCAGATTCATTTTTCTCTAAATCAGAAGCCAAGAGGCCACGGCTAAAAGGGTACCTCTGAGAAGTTCAAAACTGCTCTTGGAGACAAGGTTGCCACATCTGGTTTAGGGAGATGAGCATCTGAGAAGCACAGAAGCTGAGCACTGATGGTTTCCATGGTGACCAAGGGGCCCAGGTGCATGTTCTAATGAGGCCAGCCAGCATTTTGGGGCAAAGACTGTAGAATATTCCAGGAAAACCCCCATGTCACCGAGCGACTCATGAAATTTGAATGGGTGGCTAGCCTGCCAACAAGTGCTTCTTTCAGGAGACAGACACACAGCAACACTGAACTCTGTGTCTGGCCCTATACCAAGCTCTTTTCCATACATTATTTCATTTAATCATCACCCAGACCTTAAATTCAAATTCCATCCCATTTTGCTGATGAGTAAACTGAGGCAGCTTACCCAAGATCACTGAGCTTATAGAAGATGGCTCTAAGCCAGCTCTAGTGCCTTATTCCTCCACTCAACTCTACTAGAATTTCTGAAACTGGTAGCTCTCGAGGGGAGAGCTACCTTGCATTCTTCTAAAGAGAAGTTTATGTCATGATTTCTTGTCTCAGAGGGGAAAACAAGCGCAGCCTTAGAACTTACCACTGATCTATCTTTGCCCATCATTGCCAGATTCTGAAAAAGATCTCAAATGATCATTTTCAAATATGAAGTCATCATAAGAAATAATTCCCTGAAGAAGGTTCGAAAGACTTGAGACTTATGTCAAAACTGAGAAGGAGAGCAGAAATGACCTAACACCTAAGTAAAACTGATGTTCTGTTAAACTATGTGAACAGGTGTGAGCTAAAGGGCTTTGGAAACCCCAGTCCAATCACCTCTGCTCCACATGCCTGTCACTGATGCCAGGAATGCCATCTGTAGAAAATAAATTCCTTGAGTTGAGATTTTTGTCCCTTGTTTAAAGGTGAGTATTCTCAAGAGGAAAAACCTAATTAAGGCAATAGCAATCATCAACACCTTAGTATGAATTAGTATGTTAGTGTACTACTGCTGATGGAGCGCTCAGCAGTGGGAGGAGGGGGGGGCCATGAAGAGACAGATACATAGCACAGAGCAATGTCTAGAAGATGCAGGCTTCTGGAAGAGGTCTTAGAAGCCAGGATCAGCCTGAAGATGCTGTGCTTGGAAATAAAATGAAGGAGCTCCAATAACAAAATGGATGGATTTACAATTCTCTACTTTATTGCCAACACACTAAGGAACCCATCTTCCACCTTTCATAAGAAATTGCGTATGCCTCACCTCTTCAGAAAATCTGTATTGGCAAATCTATACTTAACCCTCTTGTGTTGTGATTCCAGGAAGACCGACAAGAGTTTAGGCACAGTACCTGTGACTACCATGGGCCAAAAATAAAAATACGACCATAACACTGAACTATTCCATTAAAAGTGATAATGATACAAGAACACCCTGGTAATTCCTTCTGGATCCTGTCAGGCTAAAGCCAACTGGATCACAGAGGTTAGGGTTTAAATAGATGGCAGTACTCACTCGAAAGACCTTCTCCACTCTTGCAATGCTCTTCCCAAAAATGGTTCCAAGTTGGTCTCCAATTCCAGCCAATAAGAAACCAAAAAGTGGAATTCCAAAGATGGCATATAAAATGCAAAAGATTTTGCCTCCTTCAGTGCTTGGAGCAATATTCCCATACCCTGGTGAGAAATATTAAAAAGAGAGAGGGAGAATGGTGAGGCGCCAGAGAAATTACAGCACTGAATGAAAGAATCCGGACTTCTTAAAGGGTTTCTTCTTTCCCCCCCACCCCTCCACTTCATGAGTTTTAGGAGCAGAACTTCATTTCCAAGGCCCTATAAAATTCAGAACATTGTTCCATTGCTTCTCTTCCTTCTCTCCCTGTAAATACTTTCAAAAGGACCCAGGTTTCCAGGATCTTATTGTGTTTCATTAGATGACATTTTAGGAAATCTATGGTCACCCAGAATTGCATTTCTGACGGGAAATGGTACAACCCATTTCAGAAACATCACATATCTAGGATGTGTCTGGTTTAGGGACGCTGAACACCTGAGAAGTGTTCAGCATTGCCTTTTTTAGATTTAAAAACAGCTTCTCCCTTACAGCCTCATCCCATGGCCATCCCCTCCACCTGACAGGCTGTGGGTGTCTCCAGCATTTGCCTTCTTAGGGTGATGGGTGCTCCACATTAAGGAGGATGTGTGGTCTAGTACAAATTCAGAAAGGACCCATGGATCGTACAGCCCTACCCTGGGAAAACAGTAAAGAGTGGAGGAGGGAAGACTTTGTGCTCTTACTCACGCTGACAGTGATGGTTAGCTCTGCCCGGATCTCTTTTTCTCTTTCCTGGGAACTCCGTATCAACTGAGCCCTGCCTCTCCTCCCACCAACTTCCTTTTTTTTTTTTTTAACATCTTTATTGGAGTATAATTGCTTTACAATGGTGTGTTAGTTTCTGCTTTATAACAAAGTGAATCAGTTATACATATACATATATTCCCATATCTCCTCCCTCTTGTGTCTCCCTCCCACCCTCCCTATCCCACCCCTCTAGGTGGTCACAAAGCACTGAGCTGATCTCCCTGTGCTATGCGGCTGCTTCCCACTAGCTATCTATTTTACGTTTGGTAGTGTATATATGTCCATGCCACTCTCTCACTTTGTCCCAGCTTACCCTTCCCCCTCCCTATATCCTCAAGTCCATTCTGTAGTAGGTCTGCGTCTTTATGCCCATCTTGCCCCTAGGTTCTTCATGACCTTTCTTTTTTTAGATTCCATATATATGTGTTAGCATATGGTATTTGTTTTTCTCTTTCTGACTTACTTCACTCTGTATGACAGACTCTAGGTCCATCCACCTCACTACAAATAACTCAATTTCTTTTCCTTTTATGGCTGAATAATATTCCATTGTATATATGTGCCACACCTTCTTTATCCATTCATCTGTCTATGGACACTTAGGTTGCTTCCATATCCTGGCTATTGTAAATAGAGCCGCAGTGAACATTGTGGTACATGACTCTTTTTGAATTATGGTTTTCTCAGGGTATATGCCCAGTAGTGCGATTGCTGGGTCGTATGGTATTTCTCTTTCTGGTTTTTTAAGGAACCTCCATACTGTTCTCCATAGTGGCTGTATCAATTTACATTCCCACCAACAGTGCAAGAGGGTCCCCTTTTCTCCACACCCTCTCCAGCATTTATTGTTTGTAGACTTTTTGACAATGGCCATCCTGACCAGGGTGGATGATATCCCACCCACTTCTTGCACCAAGGATTATCAGGTGCTAAATAAATGTTTGCTGGTGGAATGGATGTTTAAATACAAAAGAATCCTTTTGTAGCCAGGTCTATTCATATGTTATTTCAAATAGTGCTTTGAAAACACCAACACCTGCGTTCTCAAGAGTTCTGCAATTACGTAGGTAACTCACGTCTAGTGAGTATTCGGCTTACTCTGTATGACGGGACTGAAGAAAGTGGTGCTGGAAGAAAAAGGCTTATAGCATTAGCACAAATTACACAGAGATGAGACTCTAAATTACTTGTTACTCACTTTCATGCCAATGAATCTTGCAACATTATGCTAACTAGTGTCTAGATAGTCACCTAACTATTCTCCCATGTAGGGCAACTCCTGTGGAGCCTATTTCTAAATCCAGGCAAGAAGTGAGTTATTGGGCTCGTGGCTTACTGGCATGTGGGGGATGCAACAGAGTAAAGATAATGTTGATGGTTGGTCCATCATTCATCCTCTTACAGGCCTGGAGAACTCACTGTTGCTTTCTGCCTTTAGGTGATGAGTCACCTGGTTATTTTCCCTTTCAATTTTCCAGTCACAATCATTCAAACGTCTTATCACAAATCATCTAAATTATAGCTTCTATTTCTTAAATGACTGTTCAGGCAAGCCTTCCTAATCTTGCATTTCTTTTACTCACCATGATTTTTGATTTAATTGTGCAAAAATACACACAAAAATCCAAAGGCTCTCAGAACTTTTTTCAAGTGTTTTCACTTGGACAAAATCATTTTGTAAGCATTTCCGTCTAGAATAATCCAATTTACATTAAGATAGCCCTATTAAAAAAGGAATAAATGTGCCTATATAGCTCCACTTTATGCAGAGTTATGGTGACTCTTGGAATTATTCTGGTAATTTGTGGAAACATTTATCACTCTTGCTTGACTGTTTCATAATTGCCTGATTACTGTCAAGGAATATACGTTTTCCTTTAGTCTGAATATCTCAGAAAGAAGCACATTGCAGACACAGGCAGACAAACTGAGGCTTTACACCTGCTTAATAGGCCTCTTATTAGCCCTAACAGGGGCTGCACCCCTTCCTCCAGCTTTTAGAGAGGATCTGTCCCACCACTTGTGTAAGGACTGTGCTCAGGGGACATTCCAGTGTCATCTTAGGAGCATGAGAGAAAAGTGGGAAGATGAGGCTCAAATCCGATACCACCTCCTTCTACCTGGTTGGCCTTAGGCTCGCTTCACCTCCCCAATCCTAGTATTAGAGGGGTTCAAGGACAATGTGGAGAAAATCAGTGAACTGTAAAGTGCTATACCAATGCCAAGGGTTAGTAGTAGTCTTACAATCAGCTCCTTACTTGTTCAGTGTTTCTCAGACTAGACACTAAAATAAAATTAGAGCAAAGTTCTTGGGCACTAGTGAAGTAATATTCAAATTGTAACAGGGAAGAGCCAATCTGACTACATGTTGGATCTGTTTCTTTTACTTTAACCTTTGCTTCCTGTTGCTTTTGTTCACTAAAAGGATAGTGTCTGTACACAATGGCCTGCCTCAGGGAACCCTGCCCCTCTGCCTGAATGTTAAACCCAAGTGCCTTTGTTCAGCGAAACATCCAGACCCTGTCCACCTATGGATGGCTGCAAGAAAGAAGAAATTAAAACATCCCCACCCTAAGGCTGGCCGTTTCAGGGAACATTTGCAAGGCTATACTGGCATCTAAACCCCGATAAGATGGTTTATTGGAGACACTAGTCTGCCATCTTCTCGGTCTGCCTTTCTGAACAAAGTCAAAGTCATTATTCCTTGCCTCAACACCTCATCTCTGATTTATTGGCCTGTCGTGCGGCAAGCGGAGCAAGCTTGGACTTGGTAACAAAATCAGTCTTTAACTATATTTCAGGCCATTACCTCACATCGGACATAAAATAATTGCTGTTCTTGAGTAATGCTGTATTGTGTGTGTGTGTGTGTGTGTGTGTGTGTGTGTATCTGTGTCCCCTGCCTCCGATGAACTATATGGAAAGACGGTTCTCCAGTTTGACCCTCAACCCTGTTACTCTGAGAAATTTCCAGAAGCTACATTTTAGAGCTTTGTTCTAAACAGGAGGCAACAAGAGGGCCACATTCCCGGATTTTTGCCTCTATTTGTACTGGGCCTGCTAGACTTCCCTGCCCATCCTTCCAGAAGGCTTGATAGAACTTTGAAGTAAGGTGTAACAGTGGCTCTAGAACTCGAGACTGCGGGGATTCCTGTTCTGATTCTTCCACTTACGAACTCTCAGATCTTCGGCAATTTACCTTTCTGCCTTGCTTTCCGTGACTGAATGATGGAGCTATTAATAGCACCTACTTTATAGCTTAAAGAGTTACATGTGAAGCATGAGTAACCTGTGGAGATTAAATACATGTGAAGCATGATGCAAAGAATAAGCCCTCAGTAAGGATCCACAATTATCATCTTGCCCCAGGTTTTCTGTGGGAAGGAATGTTTCTAAGCTATGTGTCTCCAGGAAAACTAAGCCCCAGGAGTAAACAGGGTTGGTTCCTATTTTCCCTCCGGAAACTCCATTGTTCTCCTATAGCACCAGGACAAAAGACAAAATGCCTGTGCCCCAGGCTGGGCTGACTCAGTGGCTTGGGTGGGCCCACAGCTGGATTTGGGGTGTGGGTATCGATGGGGCAGCAAAGGCTGGGAAGTGAGAGGCAGATGGTCAGGAAGAACTAGCCCAGGACATTAGAACTGGATTGAAAATAAAGCAGAAGAAGTTCCGGGAGCTCCTCCACCAACTGGCTTCTGGTGACTTTTGGCAGGAGATGACCAGCCCAGAGAGAACATTCTGTTGTGAACGAGAAGGGCCAAGGTAGTGCTTAGCTCTGGTCACCCCTGGCTAGAAAACAGCCCAAGCCCTTTCCAAAGACAAAGCTGGTGTTTCAAGAGGACTCAGGCCTGAGTGGTGCACATGAAACTCTTCCATTTGCTGTTTACATGCCAAAGTCAAATCTTGGGCAAACCATGTGCTACTCAGCTCTGGTATTTGGTTTAGAGTACATGTTCTCAAAGCCTACTGTCTGTGCATTTATGGGCGTGTGGCCTGTGCAGTCACACGGAGCCCCATACTCAGAAGGGCCCTATGCTTGGTTTAACGCTCTGCCCTTGCCATTTTGTCCTTCTTAATCTTTTTATTTTAGCAAAAGACTGAATTTTCATTTTGCACTGGGCCTTGTGCCTTATGTAGCTGGTCCTGGTGAATAAAGCTAGACTCCATGGCTTACCGACCTTGAGATACTGAACAAGCTATTTGACATCCCTGGGTCTCAGTCTTCTCATTAGTAAAATAAGGCAAATAAGAGTACCTACCTCATGCAGTTAACGTGAAACTAAGTGAGATAACGTATGTGGAGCACAGTTCCTGGCACCTAGTAAGCACCCAGTAAGTGTTAGCCGCAGTGACAGCTATGCCCAAAGCCATGGGCTAAACGTCCAATCCAAGTGCTAGTCAAGTAGAAATAGCTGCCTCGGTACCTTGGCCAGTACAGCTCTTAACTGAGGCCACCAGGCAAGGAACACAGTTACTGACTACCATCTGGGACCTGATGAGGGGCTCTCTAGGATATGGGTAGAGCCAAGTGACTTAATCCAAAAATGCCTCAAATGGAGAATTCCCTGGCAGCCCAGCAGTTAAGACTCTGCACTTCCACTGCAGGGGGCATGGGTTCCATCCCTGATCAGGGAAATAAGATCCCACATGCCACACAGTGCGGCCAAGACAAAAAAAAAAAAAAAAAAAGACTCCAAGATGACATCTAATTGCATTCCATAGCTGTTGGTGAGAACGCAATCATTTTCTGCCCTTCCACACGTGATGGTTTGTGGGAAAGAATCTGCACACAGGAGTATTCCTCCAGCTTAGAAAAGCTAGTTGCTGGAGACCCACCAGCAGAGTCAACAATTGAGGCAGGTGGGACTTTCTCACATCAGAATTAGTTACCGAGAAAGGGAACAGGGTGCACAGTGACCTCAACAAAGACAGCAGTCTAGTCTTCTGGCATGGCTCCTGGTTTGGAAAAGAGCCTGAGTGTTCTCCCTTTTGCCATACACTTGGAGATCTTCCTGTATATCTGAGCACAAGAAAACCTTATTTAAAAAAAAAAAAAAAGAAGCTTTGATATTTTCATATAAAAGGAACCTCTGATACTGAGTAATATCACTGCTTTTCAGGAAAAGACTATTATTCCTAAGATCTCTCTAACACATTCTAAATAATGAGCACATTCTTCTGTGTCTGAATAGTATTTAGTACTCAAGAGAGTCATTCTGGAGAGCAATTTGGCAAGCCTTTAAAAGGTCCAGGCCCTTTGACACAGCAAGCCCTGGGGGATCTTTCCAAGGAAACAGCCACAGATGAAGATCACCATTCATGAAGAAAGATTTTCATGGTGATGTTACACCATCACGTAAGTAAAAACTGCGTACGACTCCAACAACATGTGATGACAGCATTGAGAGTAGAGCCAATGGAACCCATCAAAGCTTATGTTTTTCGAAGAACCTTAGTAATATGGGAAAATGTTTACCGAATTATGTCACACATTATGTGAAACCAAGCAAGCATGCTAATGTATGCGTATTTCACAAATAATGAAAACGTTCCTCAGCTCCAGCTGCTCTACTGCCTGTGTCCTAAATGATGGAAAATTTCTCAGCAAGAAAGGGAAGAATTAGCAGGCTCTTAGTTTTCTTATCAGCTTTGCTACCACTTGTGATGAATGAATTTACCACTAAATAACTGGGGAAAAAAACCTTATTTCCTCACTTCATTATTCTTACTAACATTGTACTTATGTATTCTTTAGAATTCTCTACTGGTATGACTCTCTAAAGACCCTCCGCCCTGGAGTCAAAACTTAGCCAGCTAAATGACGTTCAACTCACAACACATTATTTTTCAATTAAGACAAAGTGAGAGAGAAAATAACATTTTCTCCATTGAATAGTAAAGGACCCAATCTCTAACACTAACACTGAGCCATGATACTGAAGTGGACTTGTGGTTTGGGTTGGGTTTTATTTTTGTTTGTTTTTGATTTACGCTTGTCTTGTAGTAGTTTCCTGTTCAGCCTCCACCTTCTTTCATATTTTGGGAAAGGTCTCTGTCCTTTGCCCAGATATGAAACAGCATCCTGCCTCTCACTATAGAGGCAACAGCATCCCAGGTTGCCAGGATACCAGCATATGAACTTAGGGGCTTACCCAATAGGAAGCTCTGAGACTTTAAATCAAGAGCAAGTAGCCCAAAGAAGGTGGGAGATGGCAGCTGCAGTGGCCAGCAGGGTCAGGCACTGGCTATGAGGTCAGAGGATACTTACTGGCCCTCTGTGATCTCTGAGCCATAAGTGTGCATTGGTTAGAATTTTTCAGCCTTAGGCGAGATAAAACCCAATGCACACTCGCTTAAGAAAAAAGAGAAATGTACAGACCCCAGTAAATAGCAGGATATTTAATATTTATTTAATTCTTCATGGGTAGCTTCATTCCAAGCTCAAAGGATGCCAGCTGCACCCCGCTTATCACTCCTCTTCTGTTAATCTGCTTCTTTACTGTTAGCTGAATTCTAGGCAGAAAAACCCTCAAGGGACAAAAATGAATGGTAGGGTCCCAGGCTTATCCTTTTCCCAATTTACATCCAGTAAGAAAGAGAAGTCACTTCCTCCAAAGCTCAAGCAAAAGCCCAGGAATTGACTTGCTTATTGGCCTAATCCAGATCTCATGTCTGTCTCTGAACTCAGGGTTGTGGCCACGCACATGCAGGGCACTGGATTTCTTATTTTTATGGTTCTAATCTAATTTTAATTCACATTTTTAATTTAAGTATAGTTGATTTACAATGTTGTGCTAATTTCTGCTGTACAGCAAAGTGATTCAATTACATATATATATATATATATACACACACACATTCTTTTTGTTATATTCTTTTCCATTATTGTTTATCATAGGATATTGAATATAGTTCCCTATGCTATACAGAAGGACCTTGTTGCTTATCCATTCTATATGTAATAGCTTGTATCTACTAACCCCAAATATCCAGTCCATCCCTGCCCCACCCCCTTCCCCCTTGGCAACCACAAGTCTGTTCTCTATGTCTGTGAGTCTGTTTCTGTTTTGTAGAAAGGTTCATATGTGTCATGTATTAGATTCCACATGTAAGTGACATCATATGGTATTTGTCCTTCTCTTTCAGACTTACTTCACTTAGTATGACAATATCTAGATCCATCCATGTTGCTGCATTATTTCATACTTGTTTATTGCTGAGTAGTATTCTGTTGTATATATGTACCACGTCTTCCTCATCCATTCATCTGGCAATGGACAGTTAGGTTGCTTCCATGTCTTGGTTATTGTAAACAAAAGGCACTGGATTTCTGAGTCTAGACAAGATGATTCTTCCCCTGTGGCCTGGGGGCCAAGTGTGGGGAAGGGGACCATTAGGGAAATGGTTATCAGGACAAGAGTGAGTAAGTGAATGGGTGCCAAGCAGCAGAAACTGAGTCATTTGCACAAACTCAAAGATTCCAGTGTAAGCACATTAAAAGGGGCAGAAGACGTTACACGTCAAATGTTCCTCATTAGGCGGTTGGAACCACCATTCCTCAGTTACATAATGTCATGTGGGTCAGTGAACACAGCTGTTCAATAAACCAAGCCCTTGGGAGCTTAATGAGTTAACACGATAAATGGGTGCGCATCCCAATGTAGCTATAGTGTTTTTCAGTGCATCATATAGGCCACTGATTTAGCCATTTTATAAAAATAAGAATATTAGAATTTTCTTTTTTGTTTAATATACACGAAGGTCTCATGTGTCCAATACTGGGCACTGGAGGTGCACTTTCCAAAATGTACTTCTTGAAGTGGCCTAGACTTTCTCAATTTCAATGATTTTACTATAAATCCCCCTGAAACACATGACACATTTCCCCATCTTAATAACCAGACCACTGAACACAATCTAACCTGACATTGGTCTTCTCTGCTCTACTACAGTGATGCCCTCGGGGGATGCTGAAGTGTATAGCACTGTTTGCCATTACACCAAATGGCGCCGTATCACCCTGCTTCCTTTGTTGGATGCTGTGGGATTGAGGACAAATATGACCTAATCTGGTCTGGAGTGTCTGAAAGGTTTCTAGGCCCTAGACTCACCAGTGTAATGCACACCTCTACTACTTGTCATAGTTGATCTTAATGTATTTGCAGACTTGCAAGCGTGAACCTAGTACATCACATGATTAAGAGGCTTTCTAAAAAGGAATGACAATTCTCTCTGACTCTAGTTTTCTTAATGCATATAACTTTCTTCATGGCACCGATGTAAAAATAACACAGGCCCTAAAGAGGAGGTCTACAACCATAAACAGAATCCTATGCCTCTAAACAACGCTTAGCTTCTGAAACTTGTGCCAATAGGAAGTCAATCGTCAAAGATGCATCCCCCCAAAAGGCATACTCTCCAACACCAAGAAGTAAGGGAGAGGGAAAAACCTCCCAGAAGGCAGAGCTGGGCCTCAGAGAGCTACGAGATTTGAGAGACTTGAGCTATGAGAGAGATTTCCTCCCAAAGCGTATAAACAAATGTTAATGAAGGAATCCTCCCACTTCGAGGGTAGAAGAGCATCCCACTGTGTGTCCAACATTGCTATGAACCGGTGACTGTTGTGTGTCTCCCATTCTTCTGAATGAGAATTTTTATTGTAGTGTGACTTCACTACCTCACTAGTAAATGAGGGCAGATAACTCTCAAACTCTTTTTCAGCAGAGCTGGGAGAGGGATGCAATCTACAGATTCCAAAATATACGTAAGGATTACCAAAAGAAGATGAGATTGCACAGAAGCAATATGGGAAAATAATACAGAGAAGAAGTACAGAGAATGATGAGAGGGTCCACAGGTGGCAACTCTCAGAAAGTCCCTGCAAAAATCCAGTTATGAAAGTGAGTGTCTCACCTTGAACTTCAAAAAAGATAACACTATATGTACCAAGTATGGAATGTAGGGTGAAGAGGGAGAGCACCAGAAGCCCCCCTAAACTTGATCTGATCCAGAAAAATAGAAGAGGCAGAGCTATACAGAGAATAACACAGATGGGCCATATTTGCAGGAAGCACTCTGTCTCTCTGACAACAGGAAAGAGGAGAGTCTTGGCATGTGCTACCAGAAAGGTTACCTGCTTCTCCCTGCTCTGCTCTCCCCAGCCCATGGAAACGTTCAGCAGAGAGCTGGTCCAGGAATATCCAGTTCATTTGGTATCAAGTATGTGAAAAAGAAACTGGCCCAGGGACTTCCCTGGTGGCACAGTGGTTAAGAATCTGCCTGTCAATGCAGGGGACACGAGTTTGAACTCTGGTCCGGGAAGATCCCACATGCCACGGAGCAACTAAGCCTGTGCGCCACAACTACTGAGCCTGCACTCTAGAGCCCACGAACCACAACTATTGAGCCTGCACACCACAACTACTGAAGCCCATGCACCTACAGCCTGTGCTCCGCAACAAGAGAAGCCACCGCAATGAGAAGCCCATGCACCGCAACAAAGAGCAGCCCCTGCTCGCCATAACTAGAGGAAGATCACACACAGCAACAAAGACCCAACGCAGCCAAAAAAATAATAAAAAATTAAAAAGAGAGAAACTGGCCCAGCATAAATATAAAGCTTCCGTTTTTAAAAAATGTGAAAGAGCAGCAAAACTTACCAGTGAATGTGAGACACTCAGCAGAAAAATGTTGCCCCAACCAGACGAAAAGTGTAAACAACTATGAAGTAATCACCTCTAAGAATCATCACAGAGAAACCACAAAGATGCAAGAAATCAGGGAGGAAATGGTGAGACAACAAGTGCAGATGAAATGCGAGCCGAGCTAATAGAATGCAGGGAAAAAGTAGGAAAGAAAAAAGTCCCCTAATGCTCATAAAAATGAAAACAAAATCAGAAGAAGCACATGGCAGAGTAGGCACTGTGAAAAAATAACAAAAAAAAGAAGATAATACTAACAAGTTGAAAACCAAATTTTAAAGATAAAAAGGAGTAGAGGGAAAACACTAGACATAGAAGACAAGCAAAGAAGTGATGATAGATGTATAACTGGAATTCCCAAAGAACAGAACCAAAATCATACAGCAGAGAAAATGTTTAAAAATAGCAATCAAGAAAACTTTCCTGAAATAAAAGGGACAAAACCTGGTAGTGTTATCAGATGAAAGATAAAGAAATAATCTTTTGAGTAGCTGAGCAGAAAGATCAAGTCACTTGTAAAAGGGAAAAAATTGTCTGGCATCAGGTTTCTCCACAGCAACATAAGCATTGGGAGAAAGTGGAGATCCAACAAGATCCTTAAAAAAGAACATGTGAGTCAAGGGTTTCATTTCCAGCCAAACTGCCCTCCAAGTATAAGACCATTTTGAACAACACAAGAACCCAGGGAATATTGCTCCCTGGAGCCATTCTTAAGGCAACTACCTGAAGAAGAGTTTCAGCCAAGCAAGTGATGGTGACAACAACTATAGCAAAACCGTGATGAAAACCAGGGCTAGAGATGAACAGCGACAATACTTAACTGTAGAACTATGACTAAAACAAATGGGAGTGCCCAGGTAGCAGAACAGAATAGCAGAATGTGAAACATACACCCTGATGTTACAGAATGATACAATGAGTAATAACTGATAGTGGAAGAAGAAAAGAAGTTGAGATGCTGAGTAAGTTCCCTGACTGCATTATATATAATAATTGAGAGCCAAGAGTTATTAAAGTGGGCAATTCTTCTAATAGAAGCCTAAGCATATTTAATAATGTAAAAGTAAACATTAGAAGGATGGTGTCAACTAAAATTGTGTGGTGGAGAAAGAGAAGAGATGTCATCACCCATAATAAGGAACTAATAGATACTACTTAAAGAATAGAACACTAAGGTTATTATATGCGATTACAATTATAAAGTTAACCCCTATGACAAATCGTTTAATCCCTATGGCAAAAATACAAAACTCCCCAAGTATAAGAAAAAAGACACACACAAAAATTGACAAAAGACAAAAATTGGTGCAGGAAGGAAGTAATCATAGCTCGCCTTACGATCAGTTGAAAGGGGAGCATTTACCTAGCAAAATAATGCAACTACTCACATTCACTTTTGATCTAATTAAACTATACTGGGAAGGAAAGAGGACGGGAAGAGAGCCCTTCTACAGTGGCGTGGGGAGGAAAATGAGAACTGATTCCTCATCTTCCACAATGGGAAGTCAAGAAATCACCTCTAAAATAAAATTCGGGAAGTGTAATACCAATGTGACATTTAAAGACATGGAGATGAATATCAAAATAATCATGCAAAAGAAATGAAAGGGGTTGCCCCAGGGGAGGTGAAAAAAGAGGAGAGGGGCAGAGACTGCTGTTTTACATAACAAACTTTGTGGAACACAGTTTGGCTGTTTAATGTATAACGTCAATAAAAAGTACACTTTTTAAAAAAGAATTTGAGCTCAACTGAGCAATCAGAGTTCAACTGATCGTTCAGAGGTTCATTTTTTACCCTAACCTTTCCATGAGGTCCTTTCAAACGAAAGTTTCCCTAGTCTTTCATTTTGAAAAATGAAATTCTTCATTCTGCTCTGCCTTTTATTGAAAGCCACCACACAAGTACTGCATTAATCTGACAGTGTTTCCTCAGCCTCCTTTGAACCTCCGGCTGCCATGGATTCTATGAGGACAAAATGTTGATTTTAGTGCCATTACTCAGGAGGGCCTGCAGAGGAAAAGATACTTGCAAATACATTGATACCTATGGTGGTGATGACAGTTCCAGCAAAGAAAAAGGCACTTCCGAGGTCCCAGTGACTGCTGTTGTTAGAAGAGTTTCCTATGGGGCTTACTCCTGCGTTGTCAGCGTCAAGAGCATGCTGCAAGGAAAGTGAGAAAGCATGAGGTTCAGTGAAAAAGCTTACCAAGGGGCTTCCCTGGTGGCGCAGTGGTTAAGGATCGTCTGCCAATAAATCCAGGAAGATCTCACGTGCCGCGGAGCAACTAAGCCCATGCGCCACAACTACTGAGCCCGCGTGCTGCAACTACGGAAGCCCACGTGCTGCAACTTCTGAAGCCCACGTGCCTAGAGCCCGTGCTCCGCAACAAGAGAAGCCACCGCAATGAGAAGCCCACACACCGCAACGCAGAGTAGCCCCCGCTCGCCACAACTAGAGAAAGCCCGCGTTCAGCAACAAAGACCCAAGGCAGCCAAAAAGAATAAATAAATAAAATGAATACGTTTTTAAAAAAAGATTGCTTTAAAAAATAATAAGAAATGAGTGAACAAACTAAAGTAATAAATGTAGGCACATGATCTTCCCAAAGGTGTGAGAAGAAAGCAATTTAAAATAAGTTTATAAAAAAAAAAAAAAAGCTTACTAAGATTTCCTTGCTCCAGAACCTGCAATGATCTATAAAGGACTGGTTATGTGGATGAGGGTACCATCATACGATGAAATATTATTGTTACAGAGAAAAGCACAGGCCCAAATGGCACCACTTGTGCTAAAGTCCATGGTATCAAACCTGCACTTGATACCTGACTTTACTGCAGTTACGACCTTCCCCAGAAATGTAATCTTTTTTTACTATTTATTCTTTTCTTTTAGTGAAGTATAGTTGATTTACAATATTGTGTCAATTTCAGGTGTACAACAAAGTGATTTAGTTATTGTTTTTCAGATTATATTCCATTATAGGTTATAACAAGATACTGAATATAGTTCCCTGTGCTGAATCCTTGTGCTTCTCTATTTTATGTATAGTAGTTTGTATCTGTTAATCCCATACTCCTAATTTGTACCTCCCTCCCTCTCTCTCCCCTTTGGTAACCGTAAGTTTGTGTTCTGTGTCTGTGAGTCTATTTCTGTCTTGTATATAGACTCATTTGTATTATCTTTAGATTCCACATATAAATGATATCATGTAGTATTTGTCTTTCTCTGTCTGAGTTACCTCGCTAAATATAATATTTTCTAGGTCTATCCAGAAATGTAATCTTAATCAACCAGTCTGGAATTGTCTGGTCAGCACCAATGAGGCAGCCTGTCTCATGGACCTGCTCCATCCCCCAGAGGAAAAGAGGCAATGTGCATGCTAAAACCCCTGCTATTCCTTCCCCCCTCTTCCCCCCAAAGATGTCCTGACCTAAAATATAATCCTTTCTTTTCTTTTGATAATAGCTCCTTTGCCCCACTCTCTTCCTATAAAAACCTTCCATTTTGTACAACCCCTGGGAGGACCCCTCTAGCTGCTATATGGGATGGTGCCTGATTCATAAATCATTGAATAAAGCCCATTAGATCTTCAAATCTACTCGGTTGAATTTTGGTTTTTGTTTTAATTTTTTGGCCTCGCCGTGTGGCACACAGGATCTTAGTTCCCTGACCAGGGATGGAACCCACGCCCCCTGCAGTGGAAACGCCAAGTCTTAACCACTGGATCACCAGGGAAGTCCCTGAATTTTGTTTTTTAACACTATACATCCACTTGTTAAAATTAGAAAATTAGTTTTAAATTGGGGGGAAAAATCCATATATAGTATGTTGCCATTTATGTAAAATTTGCAGACATAGGATTTACCCAATCTTGGCAGAAGTTATGCAAAACGCATACATCTTGTTGTGCATATACATAGAAAGATGTCTAAAAGGACTGGCACCCAAAGTGGTCACTCCCGGGAGGCAGGGTTTCAGTTCCTTTTCACTCTCTTTTTTTCTGTTTTGTTGGAATGTTTTACACTGAGCTTGTTTCAGGAGTTAAGAGCTTGGGCTCCTGGGTCAGACTGTCATGGTTCTGCTCGTTAATCACCTCAGACACTTGGGCAAGTTATTTTTTTTTAATGTATCTTTTTTTTTCTTACATCTTTATTGGAGTATAATTGCTTTACAATGGTGTGTTAGTTTCTGCTTTATAACAAAGTGAATCAGTTATACATATGTTCCTATATCTCTTCCCTCCTGCGTCTCCCTCCCTCCCACCCTCCCTATCCCACTCCTCTAGGTGGTCACTAAGCACCGAGCTGATCTCCCTGTGCTATGCAGCTGCTTCCCACTAGCTATCTATTTTATGTTTGGTAGTGTATATATGGACTTCAGGATATGAGGAGGGGGAAGGGTAAACTGTGACAAAGCGAGAGAGTGGGCAAGTTATTTTAACCTCTCTAAGCCCAAATTTCCTCATTTGCAAACTGGGGATAACAATGCCTTCCCCCACAGAGTCGTTGTGAGGATTAAATGAGATGATTCATGTAATACGCTGAGCCCAATGCCCAGCACTGTGTCAGGGTTTAACAAATAGTTGACAATTTTGTGACTGTCATTTCACTGTCCCCCAACACACACACACACACACACACACACACACACACACACACACACACACACACACACACACGGCTCCTTTTAAAAATAAATAACAATGACTCCTCACTGGCTACCGGATTTGGAATTCCATACACCTTAAAATTCCCAGTGACTTGGCCACATTGATGCTGCAACCTCATCTCACACTATACTATAAAAGCCTCCAGCCCTGGGCAGGAAACGCTATGAGACATCCCCTCATACTTCTGGAACTTTGCTTTGCCCTCCCACAAAGGTGCCCACCCTTCGGGGTCTAATCTGGGCCCCATTTCTTCCAGGAGGTTCAGTTTGTACCTTGTAGCCTCCACAACATGCCTCCGTCCCAGGACTTACGTTTCTGCACCCATACATTTAACGGGCTTTTGATCACACACTCCCTTGCTGGAAATCCTTCCCTACTCTCAGCACGCACAGAATAAGGTGGAAAATTCCTCAGCAGCCCTTCCTGAGCTCACCCTGCCAAACTCCTTCAGGACAGGGGAGAGGGTAGCAAGAGATTTCAATCAGGTGAGCTGTGGTGAGGAAGGTAGGGGCTTCAGACGGAGGTGACAGAAATATGAGCTACTTCTAGAGCCTCCATTCCCTGGACAAAATTGTAATAACCCCATGTGAATATTGCCAGACACAATTCAATACTGCAATGGGATTATATTCATCCTAAATAATGCCCATAAATCTCTGTTAAAACAAGCAGACAGGGGCTTCTCTGGTGGCGCAGTGATTGAGGGTCCGCCTGCCGCTGCAGGGGACACGGGTTCGTGCCCCGGTCCAGGAGGATCCCACATGCCGTGGAGCGGCTGGGCCCATGAGCCATGGCCGCTGAGCCTGCGCGTCCGGAGCCTGTGCTCCGCAACGGGAGAGGCCACAGCAGTGAGAGGCCCGCGTACCGCAAAAAACAAAACAAAACAAACAAAAAAAACAAGCAGACAGTGGTTGCCATAAGTTAGATTACAAATGAAAAAGTCAATCATTGTTAGTAATATTTTGCCTTCATTGATCTGAGATATTTCAAACTCTTTAAACCAGGGATCAACCCTTTTCCAGAAAAGGTCGGATAGTAATTGTGGGCCACATATGGTTTCTGTTGCAAACCCCCTAGACAACTTATTGGACAAAAGAAAAAATCTCTTTTGTTTAAGTCTTTAGTTTATTCTTTCCTGCCTCTAAGAACATGAAATATTATACTGGCCACTGTTTCTAAGATAAACGCTGGCACCCCAGAATTTCAAATCCAGCTGCATGGGATGTGTCTTTGCCTGTGGTTTAAATCGGCCTAATCTACAGGGATCACTTATTCATCGGGGGCTATGCAATTCTCTGCTTTAGAGAAAAGACAGATGCCAAGTCCTTTCTGCTGGTAAAATACCCATTGTCACTATACTTTGAGCACCATCAGACCAAGCCACAGGCCTTAACTAGTGTTTATAGCCTCATAGTATATTCAGCTCTGATGGGACCACCTGGAAATAATACCTCAGGGACAGCTCCAGACCCCAGTCGCTTAGGTAGCCACAGATCACACCATCAATACCTAATATTTACAACTTCTATGAAGCTGCAAAAAGAGTTTGGGTTCAATCAGGTCTCACTGTGCTGAGAATTACACATAAGTATCCTAAGCAGACCAACTGCTGCGTATAAAAATACAGATCTGCAGCAAAGACAGGCAGGGATAATTATTTGCTTCATCAAAAAATCCAAAGTAAGATTCCTTTTCAAGTTTCTTTTCTTTGAATTATGCAATTTATAAATATTTAATGTTTACATATGTAACCCTGAAGGAAAGTGTCTATCGGTTGAAAGGAAAGGAAATTAACATTTGTTGAGTGTCTACATTGAGGCAGGTGTTTTAGAAGTGTTCTTCCATTTTATCCCTTCCACAACTTGTGTGTTATTCAATTTTATTCTTTCTACAACTTGCAAGAACTTTATGGAATATTATCGCTCTTTCGAGATAAGGAAAGAGGCTCAGGAAAGTTAAGGAACTTGCCCGAGGTCACACAGCCAGGAAGTAGAGAAGCCAGAATTCAAGTCTTGACTGGCCCAAAGCCACGGTTTTGCCCTTTCCTCTGCATATGGTACCCAGAACACACTCATCCTCCCCGACCCTGTGCTCACCTCCAGACAGAGATGAGGGAGAGGTCTTGTCATCGTCCAAGAATTTAGACAGAAGGGACCTCACAAGCGATCATTTGTAATTAGACTACTTCCCTGAACATGTCCATGGGGGCACCAAACTTTATTTGTCTGCTGGAGCTGGTGAGAGCTTAATGGCTCAGCATTAAATTTTAAATTAAAAATAAATAAATAAAAATGGAGAAAGGTTGATTTTATAGCCTGAAAGGGAGGGAACAGAGAAAAGAGAGAGAAAGCCCCCAAAAAAGAAGAAAGGAAAGCAAAAGAGACAAAGTGTCAGCTGAGCTCAGTTACAGCAATGCCCAAGACTTCTGAAAAGCAGGTCCATCTAGTACCCAGTTTTAACTTGCTTCATATGTGTGATATAAATTCCTCTCCTGTTCCCTCAAATCTTCAGTAAAGTGGGCTATACAAGCAAATGCCCTGGGGAAGTGGTTTTAAATATAAGGATTGTTATGGGCACTGTGGGCCAGAATGTGATTTAAAACCAGAAGTAAGAAGGAGAAAAATAAGGCCTGTCACAAGTCACCAACCTCCTGGTAAGGCTTTAGAGGATCCCCAACCCCAGGAATGAGGTTTGATTCTATCTAGATCATATACATCAGAAAGACTCCAGCAAACAAGCAGAATTAAAATGAATTAACAAACTCAGGTTACATACCTACAGGGGAAACCCAGTATAAATGGACTGTTATCACTTGAACCAACAGCATCATTTTTAACTCAATAGTTCTGATTGAATTCATACTTCTAACATTATTAATTTTCTAAAGTATTTTCTAATAATCTTAACTGTTTGAACTCAAGTAAAGCCTTTTAAAATCAAATGCATTTGCTTTTAAGTTTGTTTGTTTTTCTTTCTCTCCATTCAGGCTGCAAAAGTGAAGATAAGCCAGCCCATTAGAAGTGTCCAAGCACGTAGATAATGAAATGACGAAACTGAGCCATGTACAGTCTGGCTTAAAGGATCATAAGGGTAGAGGTTCAACCAACATCAGCATCATTTTAAGCCACGATCTCAGACTTAATGAGCATCACGTGTTCAGTTACAAGATCAACCACTACCAAGTTCAGAGAG
Organism: Grampus griseus; assembly: GCF_964374135.1. Lineage (NCBI taxonomy): Eukaryota > Metazoa > Chordata > Mammalia > Artiodactyla > Delphinidae > Grampus > Grampus griseus. The sequence goes on along the minus strand of NC_139018.1, from coordinate 15,523,476 downwards.
GTCTTCTGAGGATCAAAAAGAAAAAAATTAAACTACATGTCATGTGAGAGTTTCAAGCTTCAGGAAAAACATACTATAGATAAGAGGGTCCCATTTGAAAATTTAATTCCACCCCTTTTTGAATTTCCTTTTTAGCCTGTCAGTTAGAACTTCCAGCTCCTACCCAGTAAACGATTCATAAATGAATGTTTCAATCAATAAGAAATGAGTGGGGCTTCCCTGGTGGTGCAGTGGTTAAGAATCCGCCTGCCAATGCAGGGGACACGGGTTCGAGCCCTGGTCTGGGAAGATCCCACATGCCGCGGAGCAACTAAGCCCGTGAGCCACAACTACTATGCCTGTGCTCTAGAGCCCACGAGCCACAACTACTGAGCCTGAGTTCTGCAACTTCTGAAGCCCGTGCGCCTAGAGCCCGTGCTCTGCAACAAGAGAAACCATCGCAAGGAGAAGCCCGCGCACTGCAACGAAGAGTAGCCCCCGCTCACCACAACTAGAGAAAAGCCCACACGCAGCAATGAAGACCCAACACAGCCAAAATAAATAAATAAATAAAATAAATACATTTAAAAAAAAAGATTGCTTTAAAAAAAAATAAGAAATGAGTGAACAAACGACAGTAATAAATGTAGGTGCATCGTCTTCCCAGAGGTGTGAGAGGAAAGCAATTATTTCTTTGTAATACAGACAAACATAAGAAAGTAGTCCAACACAAAGAAATATAATGATTGTCCTATTTTTTTAAAAATAAAGAAGGAGGAGGAAGAGTTGGTGACAGTGGTAAGGTCTAAAAGAATCTGTTTCTAACTTACTTACAAAACAGAAACAGAATCACAGATCTCGAAATCAAACTTATGGTTACCAAAGGGGAAACGTAGGGGAAAGAGATAAATGAGGAGATTGGGATTAACGTATACACACTGCTATATATAAAATAGAAAACTAACAAGGACCTACTGTATAGCACAGGGAACTATATTTGACATTCTGTACTAACCGATATGGGAAAAGAATCTGAAAAAAAATGGATATATATATATATATATATATGTATATATATCTGATTCACTTCGCTGTACCCCTGAAACTAACACAACATTGTAAATCAACTATACTCCAATAAAAATAAATTTAAACATCTGTTTCTCACAGAGAGTAGAATGGAGATTGCCAGGGGCTAGAGGGTGGGGAAGGCAGATATTGGTCAAAGGGTACAAACTTCCAGTTATAAGATGAATACGTTCTGGGGACCTAACGTATAGCATGGTGATTTCAGTTACTAATACTGTATTATATACCTGAAGTTACTGAGAGAATAAATCTTAGATGTTCTCACCACAAAAAAAAGAAATGGTAATTATACGACATGATGGCAATGTTAGCTAATGCTATGCTGGTCCTCATTTTGTAATAAATAAGTATATCAAATCAATACATTGTACACCTTAAACTTCCCCAATGTTATATGTCAATGATATCTCAATAAACCTGGAAAATAAATAAATAAAAGGATCTCTTTTCTTCCTGCTTCCTCTATCCTCCTTCCCTCCCTGCATTAGGACCACCAGAAAGGTATAACAGAGAAACTGCAGCCTCTCCCAAAATGAGAAGGGGATGAAGAGCCCTCGAAGATCCCCCCACCAAATTCTCCTGGTGCTGTCATCCCATGCAGCAATGCTGGGTTCTATAAATCACTGTTTCGGGCAGCACAAGATACCATCATGAGTGTTAGCGCTACTCTGGGATGAATGACGGCCCACAGGGGACCACTAACTGTCTGTGGCTTTTCTCCTATGATCTGTGTACTTGGTGAGACAATCTGTTTCTCTGTTTCCTCACATGGCACCAAAAAGGAAGACAAGCAAAGGTGGAGAGGCGATCACTCAGCTTGTCTGAGACTGAAGAATGCAGCCGATTGGCACCATATACACGGACGCTAATAACCATGGCGATGGTTTGATTTACTGTCCAAACCAGGACACTTGCAGAGGGAAAAGGGCCTTGTTCACGATTATGCTTGAACTGCAGGACAGGCATAAGACAGGATGTATGATCCTCTTACTAACAGCTCACACTACGGGAACAAAGGGAAATGACCTCATCTGAGGGCACAAAGGTGGCTCTAGGTCTACAACGTTCTTAATCTCGAGAGGGCACAGTCAGCAAAAGGATTTATGAAGGAGATATTTAGCCAGGGGTCGAGGCAAGAGGAGGGGGTCGTGGAGGAAAGTGGCTTCATAAATGCATTCAAAGCGGGCATACTTTCAGCCATTAATGGACAGAAGGAAAGCCACAACCCCTGGGAGACAGAGAAGGGCAACTGGCAGACCACATTCATTACAACTCACAAATGCCCCTAATGACTCAAAACCCTGACAACAGGGTAGCAGCATCCTTCCCCCGCCTCACACATTTGTTGCGGAAGGGCCTCAGGTGAGAAGTGGAAGTATGATATTAATTTGTTCACCGCAGTTGCTTTTTATTTCTCCTGCTTCAGAAGCATTTCACATATAAATATTTCACAGCAGCAGAAGTGACCGTGCTGGGGCTGGGGGCAGGGGGCAGGGCTCCTTCACGTCCAAGTGCAAAGCCACATCATATACATACTTCAGACAACAGTGGGAGGGCATCAGAGAGGAAACCCGGAGCCACCCCCATTAGCCTTTCCTCTGTCCGGGGGGTGCTTTACGACCTGGTTATAAACGTAAAGTGAAGGTCACCTGCAGATTGGACAGCGTGAGTGGAGAATTTGTTTGAAGAATAAGATAGAGAAACCCAAGGTGAGCTAGACGGCACATCCAGAGCCTATGGTCTGAGGAAGGTAGCTTTCCTTGCTACCACTAGTTAATTCTTTGGGGAGAAAATGTTCTAAAACTCAGTTCCTTAGCACCTGGGTATACACTAATGACTGATGTAGCCAAACATTGTCATATGGGACCAAGCCATATTGGCAGGAGACCTCCTACCTTCCAAATTGTGCCTTACAATGTAGAATTCGTTTTTTCTGTCTCTTTGACTACATGGAAGGATGAAATAAGAGACATTTTAACGCATCAAGTCCACTAAGGAAGCAGAGATATATCTGTGTGCTCTGATAAGACCAATAAACTTTCAGAGTGACTAACTCGTCCTTTCATCTCAGGTTGGACTCAGCCTCTACCAAATCTGCCAAGTGATGATGAAAAATCACCTTGGTCCTGAGGAGAATGCTTGATGTATGCACTGCTCTCTCTGCACTTGAGATTATTCCTATCAAAGATGAGTTTACCCAATTTCTGGGGAAAAAATTTTTTTTTTTTACTGGGCTACAAAAGCAGCTCCAGGAATTCTGATTCACTGCTGTGAGCTAAACCCAAGACGACTATTCCTTCCATCGTCACTGCATTGGAGACAGCTTGAAATTTAACAGACGATGCTTCTGCTATCTTGTTTTCATTGTAGCTTTTCACTTGGACTCTTTCTTACTTTTGAGTGCTGGATATTAATCCCAAATTAATATTTCATTTCCTGCGCCCCTTAGAAATTGTATCAGCACCTTCTACCAGCACCTCAGCTCTCTCTCCAGTTTGCAAACCCTTTTTCTAACACTCATCTGTTATGTCACTTTCTTCCACCTGAAAAAGGACAATATAGGGAAATAGGAATTTGTATGTCTGATCCTCATTTTTCAAAGAACAAAAGGTTAAACCCTCCCTTCCTCAGTAAGGCTAACCCTCATCCACAAGCTTTCCGTCTCTTCCGCCCATTTCTATCAAGAATGAAGGGAAAATACATGTTCTCAATAGATACGGATAAGCGACTCTCAACTGCAGACCTGAATGATACCTCGTGTACTGTGGTTTTAAATAGAATCTATTGGCCCAGTTCAACACCTTATGTGAAGATGCAAAGCCATGTCCCTCTAGAGCACAACCAACAGATAATTATTATTCTCTGTAGTCTTCTCACAGGAGAATGAAGGTCCTTCTGGGAGTCCCACAGATTGAGTCAGAGACTCCTGCTCCGTGAATAAGGGCCTGAGTGTTTCCTTGTCTTCTGGCACCAGTCGCACTGGACTTTAACTACCCAAGCCACGTCGGTCTCCCCAAGCAGGAGTAGAGCATCCTGGTGAAAAAGCGTGGGTTCTGGAGCCAGGCTGCCTGTGTCCAGATCCCAGTTCTACCTGTCACCTAAGCTTATCTAACTTCTGTTCCCCAGCTGCTTACCCTTACCTTGAAGGATCATTGTAAAGACTAAATAACAATAAACATGAAGCATTTAGAGCAGTGCCTAGCCACAGTAAATACCGTGTAAGTGAGCTAGAGAGACAATGGATTCTGGAGGACAGGAAGTAGACGTCTTGCATCATTTTTTATTTTATTTTTCTAATCATCGGTCTAACACAGCACCTGCTTCATGACAGGCATTCAGCAAATATTAGTTACTAAAATGAATACAACTGATTATGAGTAATGAAAATAATTGTACGAGCCACACACCACCAAAACCTTGTTAAATGAACGAGTCACAGATGTAGAAAACAAACGTATGGTTACCAAGGGGGAAAAGGTGGGGGAAGGGATAAATTGGGAGATTGGGATTGACATATACACACTACTATATATAAAATAAGTAACTAATAAGGACCTACTGTACAGCACAGGGAACTCTACTCAATACTCTGTAATGGCCTGTATGGGAAAAGAATCTAAAAAGGGTGGCTATATGTATATGTATAACTGATTCACTTTGCTGTATACCTGAAACTAACACAACATTGTGAATCAACTATACTCCAATAAAAATTTTAAAAGTAAAAAAATAAATCTTGTTAAATGAGATTTTTGCTTCACCTTCAATGAGGAGCAAACACATGCACATTTGTAGATAAATGCAGACACCGACACCGTGGCATTCATTTCTGGATTTTGTTTTATTTTTATGAGAGTTTTTTAAGAACACTGACTTCTCATTTGCAAATTCATTTTTCTAGTATCATGCCAATTGCCATTAGCTCTTTAATTTCTGGCTTAAAAGCTTTAGATCTTCTTCCCTAAACAGTGATGGACTCAACAACCCCAGGGATAAAAACAATAATAATAATGAAGTGTAAGCCTGTAGAGACAGGCCAGGGGCTGCAAGCCCGATCTTGCACACATTGAACGATCTTCTGCATGACCACTTCGCTGAAGAGAGGGCAGTGCCTCTGACTTCAGGGCAACAGCCAGGGGAGTTGCTTCAACTTGCCAGAGCTGCATCTTTGGGCACAAAGATGCCGATCTTGCGCTCATCAGAGGTCACCTGCTGCCTCGGCTGCGGTCCAAACTTCCTGCACAAAAGGCTGCTTGGAGGAAGGGAGAGTTCAGGGCAGGGAAGGAGAAGGCTCATCTGGCTTTGCACGCACTCACAGCAAGGATTTCCACTGGCTGCTGAACGGATGTCTCAGGCGCCATCCTTTCCTTAAAATCATTACGTTCTTAAATAAGTAAAACTTTGGGGCTATGGACACCAAGGGAATCTGCTCATGCATAAAGAACACGAAGAAGTACTCTTGACAACCAGACCGAGAGGAAAGGTCTTCTAGAGCACAGAAACAAAATCACTTTCTGCTTTGCTTCTGTGAAGGTTCTAAATGAAAGGGGAGTTCCCTGGCGGCCCAGTGGTTACGACTCGGTGCTTTCACTGCCGTGTCCTGGGTTCAATCCCTGGTCAGGGAACTAAAATCCTGCAAGCCTCAGGTGCAGCCAAAATAAAATAAAATAAATAAACGAAGGTCTCTTGGTCTCCAAAACAGATATACAAGCACCATTCATTCATTTCTCAAACTGTAAGCGACTTCTACGGGCCAGCCACTGTGCCAGGCATCAGGGATACAAGGATAAAAGACACAGACTCAACCTCAAAAAGCTCACAATCCTGGGAAAGAGACAGGTGAGAAAATGATGACTAGCTAATAGAGTCTAATAAGCATAGAGGCAAATGTGAGTGTTTGATGCTACCAGGAGGGCCCACGAAGGCTTCTTCCAGGCCTTGAGTTTTGGCATCTCTGAGGATAAATCAGTTCAGAAATCCAGAGCATAACACTTAGCAAAGTGCCACAGTTGGCACTCCATGAACGTTTAGCTGATGAATGGATGAACGGATGACTAAAACCCAGCTCATAACTACCACTGCTATACTCTGGGCTTCTAAGAGGGACCAAAATGGCAATGGACTGATTGATCGGATCACGTCACCCTGCTGCTTGAAACAGCCAGAGCTTCCCAGCGCTCTTAGGATAAAATCCAGCATCAGGCCCTGCAGGGTGTTGCCCCTGCCTGTCTCCAACCTAAATGCCTACGAATCTCCCCTTGTTAATGGACCTCCGGCCACCTACACTCCCCTTCTCTCAAGTTCCCAGACGTCCCGGCTTCCTTCCACCCACAGGGGCCTGACAGCTCCCTCCGCCCAGAACCCCCGTCCTACTAATCAGGTCTGTTCACGTGCCTCACAGCTCTAGTTCCCCCATCCCTTTGCAGCATTCATCTGGTTTTATTTACACTTATTTCTGTGATTACATGCATAAGGTTTGCCTCTCCCACTACCAATCAGTAGGGTGACCATATAATTTATCTTTCAAACCACGTTTGAGAGGAAAAGGGCCACTGTTCACAAATATTTCAGATCCACAAAAGCTGGGATGTTTGCCCATCCTAGCTATAAACGCTCCAAGAGGTCGGGGACCGTGTCTGCCTTTTATTCACCATCATGGCCTCAGTACTTAGCGTTGAGTAAATCAATAAATTTGTCAAATTAATAAATGAATGAGGGAGTGAGTAAGCAGGTGAGTGAGCGAGTGATTTGGGGTTTGGCAGAAGAGAATGGTAAATGTCACAGCCTTGGGACATGTTCATGGGTCATGCAAATTAACCAATATCTCCTGCTTGTGGGGAGAAATCTTGACAGCTCAGGATCTCTGGCCTTCCCTTTATCTGCAGAATAGCAGCTTCAGTCATCATGACAACATCAAAGGTCCATGCCCAGGACCACAGCATTGTACCCAGTCCTCTCCTGCAGCCGCCCATATCTCAAATTAACTCCTCCGCCAACAGTGAAGTGAGTCACTATACCAGAGGCCCACAGTTCAGCACCTGGCCCTGGCACGGATGCTCTCCATATGCTGGGAGCGTTAAAAATCCAGGGGAGAAGGAGAACAGGAATCTGTGTCAGAAAGCAAGCACTGACTCTCAGGAAGGAGCTTTCCCATTCTGTGGTTTAAGTGGATTTTCCCTTAGGAGGAATTTGTCCTGATACAATTACACACTCTTCAGCCCCATTGTGTCGAGCCAGGGATAGAGCATGATGAAGAGACCATGGGCTCTGGAGTTGGAAAATCCAGATTCCAGGCCCACTTTTGCCACTAGCTAGTTGCGAGGACTTAACCAGGACACCTAGCCTTGGTAAATGGGGACAGTAACAGCGGCTACCACTTGGAATAATGGGGAGTGAAAATGAGGTTCAGGAACACATGTAAACTGCCTTGCCCCAAGCCTGCACACAGTCAGGACTTAATCAGTGGTGTCAAACAGTATCCATCAAATACATCTTGAGGCCCCAGTACTGAGCAAAGGATCCAAGACTCTAACCATTTATTAGCAAAGGATAAAAATCCCTAAGCGATCATACGGTGAAAACCAGTGGCAAAGATCCTACCCATCAACATAAAAAGTCACAACCTGACACATGACCACTACAGACCCTCATCCACGCAGGCTGAAGCATTCTTCCCTCCCCTGTCAGTCAGTGAAGCCTCATGATTTTGTCCCTTGGCGGTTACAGAGGTTGAATGTTTTATTGCTTTCTCCAAGGTGAGTCATGTGGGAAGTTTCTAAAACAACTGCACTGGGGGCAGGGAAGGAAGCAATTGTGGCCTGTGAGAGCATGGAGGGTAAAGGAGTTCTTGGGATGGAGTGACTGCCTAATTGAGTTGATGGAAACTGCGACTTCATAAACCTATTCAGGGGCTTCCCTGGTGGTGCAGTGGTTGAGAGTTCGCCTGCCGATGCAGGGGACACGGGTTCGTGCCCCGGTCCGGGAGGATCCCACATGCCGCAGAGCGGCTGGGCCTGTGAGCCATGGCCGCTAAGCCTGCGCGTCCGGAGGCTGTGCTCCGCAACGGGAGAGGCCACGACAGTGAGAGGCCCGCGTACCGCAAAAAATAAAACAAAAAAAAAAACCTATTCAATGTATTGGTTTGGCCAAAAAAGTTTGTTGGGATTTTTCCATAAGATGTTTGGAGACGAAAGCTGGACAGGGGAAATAGTGTTTCCTAAATGCCAACTCTATGCCAGATACTCTGCTGAGCACTTTACGTGGGTTAACTCACTCCCTCCTCCCATTATTCCGAATGAAGAGGGACTGCACCATCCCTATCATAGGAAAAGCAGCCTTAGGTTTAAGAGTGCTAAAGACCAAGTCTATCTGACTCCAATGTCCGTGCTCTTTCCCCTCCTTGACACTCCCTTCTTTGAAAACACAACAGTCCATATTTAGAGTGCTATGGTACCGTGTCAGCCCACATTTCCCTAAAAATTTCTCTTTCTCCCTCCAATCTTTTCCTTGGGGTAAAACCTTTAAGAAAAGGCTCAGACGTAGCGTAGGGGGTACTGACCGTTGACACAAGTGGGCAGTCTAGCACAGTGCTTAGACGTATGGGCTCTGGAGTCTGGCATCCCAAGGCTCAAATCCCAGTTTAACCACCTATCAGCTGTGTGGCCTTGGGCAAATTACTTAATTTCTTAGAATTTATTTGTTCATCCATGAAATTGCATGATGACAATAGCTCCTACCTGTAGGTCTGTTGCAGGGGTTAGATGAATTCAAGGATTGAAGCACTTAGAACATGCCTAGAGGAACGCACACAACCAATAAGTGGTAGCCATTTCTTATTATTACAACAGCTCTGCAGGAAATTTCCCTACTACTGTCATCTGCAGACTCTCTCACGGAGTCTCAAGGGTAAGATTCCAGAGATGAATGGGCCTTCTGTGTCCTCTGTGGATTGAACTGCTGAAGCCCAGTTCAGGTTAATCAGCCTGCCCCAGGGCACCACACTAGAAGATGGACGTGCCTCACTGAGGGATAAATAGCAAACAGGCCTGGAGGATGCAGGCCCTTTCACTCACACTCTGGAGTCACTGGTCATCCCATTGTCTGAGTGACCCACTCCTTGGGGCTGCCTGAGCCTTCTGGGTCTCTGAGGTTCTCCAATATGTGTTTCAAACCACACAGAGGAACAGTCAGGCTGAACAGAGATCATGGAGCCAGCCCCGGTGTCTGCCTAATAGATCTGAGGCCAAGCGTCCCCATCAAAGCTGGGATGATTATCTAGGTGGCAGGGTAAGCCTCTAAATGACACAGAAAACTGCTAGGTTACTTCCCTGGGCTCAAGCCACATCAACACAGCAAATGGTGTTAGCAGCCCAACTCAGCACTCAGGGGAGTCATTTCTGCGAAGGGGACTTTACACTTTAACAGTCGAAGCAAATCAAATTTAGGATTTGAAGCCCCAAAGTGCATTTCAGGAGTTTTCTTCTCTTTTCCCTTAGCGGAACCCCAGGATGCGCATAATTTAGAGGGTTTCTACTCCCCACAGCATATCCTGCTGAAATAACAACGGAAGTCATGCTGGGGCCCTTAATGAGACAGGGCCAGAGCTCCGTGACCCCAACTAGGTAGGGTCTATGAGCCCCGTGCCAGCCTGAAGAAGGTACAGAAGACAGACATTTGCCCTTCTTCTTCCCAATAAAGAGTTCTCGGGGTCTATGTCTCTCAGGGAGGATTTGAGGCAGGAGATAGATGGGCCCCAGGCTGAGCAGCTGGAGTTTGTCCCCTGTGGACAGATACTCCAAGATAAAGATAATATTTATCAGGAGAACAATAGGAGAGGCTGAGCCCTGCCCAGAAAAAAGATAGAGACCACATATTTCTCATTGTCGAGGTCGAGGATGCACATGTGCAGAAAGGCTCCTTGGAGGTCAAAACGGGAGTGATGTCAACCTACCCATAGGCCTCTTCGCTAGAATCCATCTTGGCTAAGAGATGAGTGCACACACTTGGGAGGACCCTGAGATATACCAAATACGGACTCAGAACCAGGCAAAGCAAGATGACTGGCCAAAGGAAACCTGGAAGAAATGCCCCATATAGGTGATTCAAACTACCATGAGGGCACGACTCTCTCTGAGTCTGCCCATGTGTCTATCCACACATACTCTTTTTCCTCCTAATAAACACTTTACTTGTTTCACTAAAAAATAATAATAATAATTTAGGGGTTCTCTATATTTCTTTTTCCTGCCTTCCCTAACAAATAAATAGTAGCGATCACAATAGCTCAAAGTAGCTGAGCTTTTTTGTTTAATCTTCAGACCTCCCTAACAAGTGGACACTATTATCATAATCGTCATTTTACAGAAGGGAAGCTGAGGCCTGGGGTGACTCCCCTTCTGACCCAGGTCACACAGCCCACGGGCAGAAAAAAGATTTACTCCAGAGTGTGGGTGCCGCTCGCCGGGCTCCCCTGACCCACATGGCCTCTGCTTGAACAGGAAGGAAGGCGGAGCACAGGGCAGGCACTCCAGACATCTTTGCTGAACGGGACACGAGTCGTCTTCAAGTTTGCTTTGTCAGACTCTCTTAAATGTGGCCCCTTCACTGTGTCTCAGCATGGCCCACCGATGAGGTCCCAATATGCTTCCGAACTGGTCTTACTTCCTCCAATTTCTCCTTCCTCCAACCCTACATCCTCAGCGCTCAGAGAGTTACCTTTCCAAAGAAAGTTTCCATCGTGTCCCTACCTTCTTAAATCTTTCAGTGACTCCCCCACTTCCCGCAGCACAAAGCCCAAACCGCTCGGCAAGGCTCTCTGGGCACCTCAAATCCAGCCCCTGCCCCCGTCCCAAGCTCATCTCCCACCACCTGCCCACACCTCTCAGCTCAAGGCACACGGACCACCTGCACCTCCCTCAACGGGCGCCACATGCCGATACCCTTCACGGTGGGTCCTGAATGATGAAATCCTTCCGTATTGCACGTTTCTGTTCCCATGCGTGGTGTTTAAGAGAACAGGACAGTGGTCAGACTGCCCAGGAGTGAATCTGAGATCCTCCACTCACTAATCAGGTATCCTTGAGCGTGTAACTTAACCTCCTGCTGCCTCAGTTTCCTCCTCTGCGAGTGGCATAAAAGACTATCCTCATAGAATCGTTGTAGGGACTAAAGGAGACAAATGGCCACGAAATCTTCCCTGACCTCTGTTTGCCTCACTGGGGTGCCACTCCAGTGATCATCGAAAAGACAAAAGATCACAGACGCTGGGGAAAACGTGGAGAAAAGGGAGCCCTCGCGCACTATTGATGGGGTTGGAAACTGGTGCAGCCACTACGGAAAACAGTATGACGTTTCCTCAAAAAATTAAAAGCAGAACTACCAAATGATCCAGCAATTCCACTTCTGGGAACACATCCAAAGGAAACAAAAACAGTAACTCGAAAAGGTATCTGCACCCCCATGTTCATAGCAGCATTTACAGTAGACGAGACATGGAAACAACCTGAGTGGCCACAGATTAATGGATAAAGAAGTTGTGAGTTTTACATATATATGATGTAATATTATTCAGCCATTAAAAAATGAAGGAATCCTGCCATTTGCAAAAACATGGATGGACCCTGAGGATATGCTCAGTGAAATAAGTCAGATGGAGAAAGACAAATGCTGTATGATTTCACTTACATGTGAAATGTTTTTTAAAAAATTCATAGGAGGGCTTCCCTTGTGGCACAGTGGTTAAGAATCTGCCTGCCAATGCAGGGGACACAGGTTCGAGCCCTGGTCCGGGAAGATCCCACATGCCGCGGAGCGGCTGGGCCCGTGAGCCATGGCTGCTGAGGCTGCGCGTCCGGAGCCTGTGCTCCGCAACGGGAGAGGCCACAACAGTGAGAGGCCCGCGTACCGCAAAAAAAAAAATTCATAGGAAAAAAGATCAGAGATAGGGGGTGGGGAAAGGCCAGTTGGAGGAAAGGTACAAACTTCCAATTATAAGTAAGTCCTTGGGAGGTAATGTACAACGTTATGAGTATAGTTAACACTGCTGTATACTATATGTGAAAGTTGTTAAGAGAATAAATCTAAGAGTTCTCACCACAAGGAAAAACAAAGTTTTCCCTTTATTGGATCTACATGAGGTGATGGATGCTAACTCAACTTTCTGCAGTAATCATTTCACAATAAATGTTCAAACCATTATGCTGTACACCTTAAACCTATACAGTGATATATGTCAATTATATCTCAATAAAACTGGGGAAAAAATAGCTCCATTCCGATGAATTCTAGTTATTGGTTTATATGCCTCTTCCTCTAGGGTTTCTCAATCTACTGCCACGTGAAACTGGATAATTCTTTGTTATGAGTGGATATGCTGGGCATTGCTGAATGTTGAGCAGCGTCCCTGGACTCTACGCACTAGACATCTGCAGCACCAACTGTGACAACTGAAAATGTCTCCAGACATTGTCAGATGCCCCCTGGAAGCAACCCCCGCTCCCCACTAAGAATCACTGCTTGAAATTCTGAGCTCCTTGAATAATACTACAAACAGCAGCAGCAATATCTATCTTTTTTTTTTTGAGTGTGCACCACGTGCCAAGAGCAGTTCAAAGCCCTTCTCATGAATTATAGAACTTAATCCTCTCAATATCCTAAGGGTGAGGGATTTTAGGCACATTTTATTGATAATGAAATGGAATCACAGAGAAGTTCACGACTTGCTCAAGGTGTATTTTATCTTCATCTTTTCTATCCCCAACACTTAGCATGTTACCTGATGTAACAGAAGCTCCGTAGCAACTTAAAGAATGCATAGATGAATTAATGAATGAAACAGTCTCCTCCATAGCAGCATCTGGGTCAGGGATGGTGACCCACCTGTCACATCCGGAGTCCTATGATACCTCATAAAAGTGGTTTAAGTCTTTGGAAAATCCCTCCCCAGCTATGGCCTTTTTAAGCTATCCAGGCATTTCACAGGGGTTAATCTGTTCCAGGTATTCTGTTTTTATTATTAATAACATGAATTACACCTTCCAGATTAGCTTTATGAGGGGTTCACTCAATCCAGCCAAGAGTCCTGACACTACCAGATAAACCATTGACCAGCCACATACAACAATAAAAATATCGGTGAGATACAATAATATTATTTTTCCATCTTAGGACACACCACACTGAAAACCCTCCCAAACACTGTGTTTCTTATGAGCACTACATACAGTGCTGCTGAGAGGTGTAGAGTGGAGAGGATGCCCCCTGGTCCAAAAGTGTGGACACTTTCATCCTATGAAGGAATCAGTGAAGGGTAAACCATAATAAAATTTTTTAACATCTTTATTGGAGTATAATTGCTTTACAATGGTGTGTTAGTTGCTGCTGTATACAAAGTGAATCAGCTATACATATACATATATCCCCATATCCCCTCCCTCCTGAGTCTCCCTCCCACCCTCCCTATCCCACCCCTCTAGGTGGTCACAAAGCACCAAGCTGATCTCCCTGTGCTATGCGGCTGCTTCCCACTAGCTATCTATTTTACATTTGGTACTGTGTATATGTCAATGCCATTCTCTCACTTTGTCCCAGCTTACCCTTCCCCCTCCCCGTGTCCTCAAGTCCATTCTCTACGTCTGTGTCTTTATTCCTGTCCTGCCCCTAGGTTCTTCAGAACCTTTTTTTTTTTTAGATTCCATATATATGTGTTAGCATACGGTATTTGTTTTTCTCTTTCTGACTTACTTCACTCTGTATGACAGACTCTAGGTCCATCCACCTCACTACAAATAACTCAGTTTCGTTTCTTTTTATGGCTGAGTAATATTCCATTGTATATATGTGCCACATCTTCTTTATCCATTCATCTGTCTATGGACACTTAGGTCGCTTCCATGTCCTGGCTATTGTAAATAGAGCTGCAATGAACATTGTGGTACATGACTCTTTTTGAATTATGGTTTTCTCAGGGTATATGCCCAGTAGTGTGATTGCTGGGTCGTATGGTAATTCTCTTTTTAGTTTTTTAAGGAACCACCATACCGTTCTCCATAGTGGTTGTAACAATTTACATTCCCACCAACAGTTCAAGAGGGTTCCCCTTTCTCCACACCCTCTTCAGCATTTATTGTTTGTAGATTTTGTGATGATGGCCATTCTGACTGGTGTGAGGTGATAACTCATTGTAGTTTTGATTTGCATTTCTCTAATGATTAGTGATGTTGAACATCCTTTCATGTGTTTGTTGGCAGTCTGTATATCTTCTTTGGAGAAATGTCTATTTAGGTCTTCTGCCCATTTTTGGATTGGGTTGTTTGTTTTTTTGATATTGAGCTGCATGAGCTGCTTGTATATTTTGGAGATTAATCCTTTATCAGTTGCTTCATTTGCAAATATTTTCTCTCATTCTGAGGGTTGTCTTTTCATCTTATTTATAAACCATAATAATTTGATTCTTGACTGACACAGGTTCAGCATTTTTAACTGCTTAGCCTACAAAAAACTGTAAGTAAACACCAGTATAAATCCTTATATCAGAGTAGATGGAGATCTTAAAGTATCCCATGTCCAGGATTGATAGTCAATGAGTATAAAGGGAAAAAAGAGGAAATGCTTTCTGTTAAAGAGCAAAGAACTCCAATGCCTTTTGACTCTGCTAAAATTCTGGAAAGTGTTGAACATAAAGCAAATGTTTAAGAGAGAGTTAAGCTTATGCTAAAGTAAACACTACTTCAAGGGCTGCAGACTCATTGGGCGAGGCAGGGTAGAGCCAGGCAGACCTCACTTTGAATCCCAGCTCTGTCATGTTGGTGGTTGGAAAGTTACTCAACCTCTTTTAGCATCAGTTCTTTACCTGTAAAATGGGTATAATTATACCAACTTAGAAGGTTGTTGGAGAGATTAAATGAGACGATGGGTGGAAGAGGCCTAGCTCATAACGGGTGCCTACTAAAGGGTATATGTTTTAATTGTTATAAAAATGATCTCAAGGGCATGCGCGCACACACACACACACCCTCATTTCACAGAGAAATCTTCGAGGTCAAAGGATGGGTCTTAACAGCAACACCAGAACTAGAATCTCTACCCTCCTCCATTCTGTCCTTCATTCTGGCCACTGAATTCTTTCATAAAGGAGAAGGCCAAAGAATGAACAATAGAGAAATACGGAATTAATAAATAAATGCATGAATAAGCTCAGATGTCTCATGGCATCACCAGTGTTATAGATTTAGTTTGATAGCTCATCCCAAAAGCATTTCTCTATTGGGTAGTAATTAGATGTAAAGCCATGCAGAGGCTACACATGGATGCAAAGATAATAAGATATGATCCCTTTCCTCAAGATCTCATTGTCTAAGGAAAGAAAATTCAGGCACAAGTCCAGTTCAATTCAGACCACCTTTTAGGTTATTACATGTATTGCAACTAAATAAAAAGGATCTCACCACATATCACCACAGCATGTATAATAAGCTCCTTACTGAAAATTACTCCCGAATTATTTCCTCCATTCCCTACGCCTTTATGAGCCTTAAATCTGGCACAGATTAGTGACAGATTGGTAGCATTTTACCATGAAAGGAGAAAAAAAAAAAAAAAGACAAGGCCATCTAAGAAAGAGTGATATGAAACACTGCCCCTTGACCTTTAGAATTGTAAGGTTTTATTTTATTTATTTATTTATTTTTTGGCGCTACGCAGGCCTCTCACTCTTGTGGCCTCTCCCGTTGCGGAGCACAGGCTCCGGACGCGCAGGCTCAGCGGCCATGGCTCACGGGCCCAGCCGCTCCGCTGGGACTTCCCGGACTGGGGCACGAACCCGTGTCCCCTGCATTGGCAGGCGGACTCTCAACCACTGCGCCACCAGGGAAGCCCAGATTTTATTTTTTAATAAAAACTGTAGGATATAGGTATGAAACCATATGTATTCCAGGAAAAAAATGTATATTTCTATTCATCTAAGAGTCAAGTCAGATTATAGAAACTAATTTAAAAGACTACAACTACTATGAAGGGGCCAGATCATAAGCAGCCTCAGAATTCCCCTACCCTATCAGTGTGGCTGGAAATAGATAAATAAATAAGCCAGCCCAGACTTGTGAATCCTACAGAATCCTAATTGGTAGTAGCCATTAGAATTTTTTTTTAGCCATTAGAATTTAATGCTGGTGGGACTTCCCTGGTGGTGCAGTGGTTAAGAATCCGCCTGCCTATGCAGGGAACACAGGTTCAATCCCTGGTCCGGGAAGATCCCACATGCCACAGGGCAACTAAGCCCGGGTGCCACAACTACTGGAGCACACATGCCACAACTACTGAAGCCCGTGCGCCTAGAGCCCATGCTCCGCCACGAGATAAGCCACCGCAATGAGAAGCCCGCACACCACAACAAAGAGTAGCCCCCCCTCGCTGCAACTAGAGAAAGCCCGTGCATAGCAACAGAGACCCAATGCAGCCAAAAATATAATTAATTAACTTTTAAAAGAAAAGAATTCAATGCTGGTAATCCCAGAGCCAGAAGGAATTGTGAAAGCTGACTTTTCCATCCCTCTGTCTTCCAAACTTTAGAACCCACAGAAAGATGGGACTCTCCCTTGCCTCCATAAACGTCACCGCCCCCCACCACTACTCCTCGTGGCTCAGGAGGGCATGTAGATTGGAGGCCGCCATCCTGCCTCACCTCCAAGGTGAAGCCCATCTGCTGGGCTCTAAACCACTTCCCTTCCCTCTTCCCAGGACTCCGTCCTCTCCACCTTTTGCTCACTTCTCAAGCCTCCTGTTTCTCTTCCTCCTGTCATGCCACCTTAGATGACTCCCTGTCTCCCACATCCCTTCCCAGCCTCACATCACCCCTGCCAAGGTCGCCCCACCCCTTCCTCTGCCTTGTTTCTGTAGGCGGGGGCCCAAAGTTCTCTGCCTCCATTTTTTATGCACTTTTTTCCTTAATATCCAAGGCATGGAAGGGCTTTAGTACAGTGCCTGACACACAGTAAGTGTTCAAAAATAGCAACCTTGATTATCCCTGTTACTGTTATCCTTATTATTTCATCCTCACAAATCCACCAAAGCCTCTTTCAAGTCACTAACACCCTACCCATCCCACAGCTGGTGCCCTTTTCTCTGCTCCATTCTCATCCACCTGCGACAGGTTCATGCATCCCTGCTCCTTTAAAATTCTCTCTTTCTTTGGTTTCTGGGCCACCCTCTTACCCCAGCATCTCACACAGATTTAAAAGTTAATCAGCATATATAAGTGGCCTCGAATCTGAAAATCCAAAGCCCTTTGCCGGCTGCTGCCTCTGGCCACCACGTGCAAAAGCAGGTGATACAAAACACAGCCTGCTCCTACGTTGTACATGTGACCCCTCTTCCCCCACATTGTCACGGGTCTCCACTCAAGTGTCACGTCCCAGAGAGGACCTCCCTGACCATCAGTAGCATCTCAACCAACGGCAAAGCTCAGTGAGCCAGAAAGACAAAACCAATGTCACACTCTCCCCCCGACCCAAGGTGATTCTACTGTGGACTCACTCCTTGCTCACCTGAATCAATGTCTCCAGCTCCTGTGGGCTCACACAGACATGATCCCGCAGGAATTCTGCCTTCTCCATGGCAATAGTGTTCTTTTGGCTGCTCTCAAAGGGCTGTTCCAATGCCCGGAAGACGAGACCGCCCGTGACGAGGTAGACCACCACGACCACGAAGATGGCAACCACTGTTTTACACTTCATGACGGTCTGCAGGGCCCCCTGGGAGGCACCTTCCATTCTGGCTACCACCGTGGCTCGGGAGGAGATGGAGAGGCGTGGGGCCGCGTAATGCCCGTTAGTGGTGCCCTTGGGCTGGCACACCGGGGGCGCTGCTGCAGGAACGGCCACTGAGAAACGGGGTGGGTGAGAGGGGAAAAGAGAATTTGTTTATAAACACAAAGCCCAAAACTTGTCGGAAACAAAGCACAGGTGTCTTTCTCAAGCCAGCTTTCAAACGTGAGGATTAAAGATTGGTTCACCAAGCCTGCAGTGAGGGAATTCAAGCAGTTGCTAGGTGTCTGTTGAATTCTAAAACAGTGAGCACCAGGTGTTCTAGTTTTCACACACAAAAAATAATATTAATTGAGTCTGAAATGTTTATATTTCTCTACAAGGGTCCAAATTTGAAAGCCATGTCTCTGTTATTTCTCATTCATTTTCTCCCTTAGTTTCCTTGTTAAGTGATGTGTAAGACACACAACAAACCATGATATTTTAAAAAGAGACATATTGTGCAATTTGGAGAAGAAAAGGTAGGAGAAGGATACCCAGCAGAATTGTCCAAGTGCTGAGGGCTAGGTAATACCAAGAGTATAGAAGAGATGAGCATCTAGCAAGTTTAAAAGTTCTTTATCCAGGTCTATGGTCACAAAACAAAAGAAGGGTGAGTTTGCTATAATGAAGAGTCAAAAACCAAACACAGTGACACTCAGATCAAGTAGACAGGCAGGAGGACATAGAATTCACCTCCCCCCACGAACACATCAAAAATACATCTACAGGTTGAGACCTGTGTCCTTGGGAGGGGACTCAGAGGAGAAGGGAGATTTCATGGGTGGAGACACTCCCTGGGAAGTGAGTGGTTCAAGCCACATATTGGGTGCCCCAACCCTGGGGTCCTACATAAGGAAGACGACCCCCTGGAGAGCTGGTGGGACTAACAGGAGGGTTGTGGGAAGCCTGGACTCCACTCAGGAGGAGCGTGCTTGTGCTGGCTTGCTCCTGAAGCAGGGACGAGAGGGCAAATTGAAATCAAGCAGGTGGCTGGCTGGTTTCCCATGACTTCCCCAGTGTATACACCAGCCTGATCCAAGTGAACATTCCAGCCTTGCTTGCCTCCCATCACAGCTCCACACTGGAATAAGCTGCCATGAGCAAGGAGAGACCTTAGTCGTGAGACACTGAGGTAGCTCAAACCTGAAGCAACATCTGAGAAGGGCAGAGGCAGCCGTTGCTTCACTTATACAAGTGGCACATCAGAGGCAGTCCAGATCTCTGATGGTGGCTGGACCGCCACGGACTGAACCGCCACGGAGTGTACCCCAGCCCTCACTGAGTGCCTGTGCTAGCTCCTCTTGCTCCAGTACTGTTCTACTCTGGAGTGAGGGTGCCAGTGCTGGGAGGGGGAGAGCACATACAGGAAGGGAACTGAGCCGGTTTGGAAGCCCAACTCTCACGGCTTCTGCTCTAGCAACTTGGAACCTGACCCTGCTCCCCCACAGGGTGATGATGGAAACTTAGCACAGAAGCTTCAGCTTACACCTGCTCCAGCCCTAGTCTCTCCATCTCCATCGCCACCTCCTACCAAGATAATAGCTGTCAGCACAACCTGAGGAAAGATATGGCTTGTGTTCACATCAAATCCAGCTCTCCCACCAAAGCCACTGGCAGACTCAGACTGTAAAGGAATGCTCCAACATAAGGAGCAATGGGTAACTTTTACCTAATTTCATAGAGACAGAGAAAGATAAGGAAAATGAGAAGACAGAGGAATTTTCTCAATTGAAAAAGCAAGAGAAAACCCCTGAAAAAATAATTAATGAAATCAAAATAAACAAGTTACCAAATGAAGAATTCAAAGCATTAGTAATAAGAATACTAACTGAATTAGGTAAAAGAATAGATGAGAATTTTAACAAGGAACTAAAAAATGTAAAATAAAGAACCAGTCAGAACCAAAGAATACGATAACTGAAATGAAAAACACACTAGAAGGAATTAACAGCAGATGAGGTGACACAGAAGAACATAGAAGGGATCTGGAAGATAGAATAACAGAAATCACCCAATCAGAACAGCAAAAAGTAAAATAAATTTAAAAATTAGAACAGTTTAAGAGATCTCTAGGATAACATCAAATGTACCAACATTCACATCATAGGGGGCCCAGAAGGAGAGAGAAGGGGGTTGAAGATATATTTTATGAAATTATGACTGAAATCTTCCCAAATCTGAAGAAGGAAACAGATATCCAACTCCAGGAAGAACAGAGAGAGTCTCAAACAAGATGAACCCAAACAGACCCACACCAAAAGGTAGAGAGAATTCTAAAGGCAGCAAGAGAAAAACAAAGAGTCATATACAAGGTATCCCCCAGATGGCTATCAGCTGATTTTTCTGCAGAAACTTTGCAAAAGCCAGAAGGGGTATCATGATATATTTAAAGTGCTGAAAGGGAAAAACCTGCAACCTAGAACACTCTATCCAGTAAGATTATCAATTAGAATTGAAGGAGAGATAAAGAACTTCCCAGATAAGCAAAAACTAAAAGAGTTCATCAATACTAAACCAGCCCTAAAAGAAATGTTAAAGGGTCTTCTCTAAGTGGAAAAGAAAAGGCTACAAGAAGAAGTATCTATAGGAAAGGAAAAATCCCACTAGTAAAGGAAAATATACAGTAAAGGCTGAGGATAAACTGCTTAAATAAGCTAGTACAAAGATTAAAAGACAAAAAAGTTGTAAAATCAAGTATAACTACAATAATCAGTAAAGGGATAAACATGAAGATGAAAAATATTACATCAAAAATAAAATATGTGGGAGAAGTAAAAAATGTATATCTTTTAGAATGTGTTTGAACTTGAAGAACTACCTGTTTAAAACAAATAGATGGGCTTCCCTGGTGGCGCAGTGGTTGAGAGCCCGCCTGCCAATGCAGGGGACACGGGTTCGTGCCCCGGTCCGGGAAGATCCCACATGCTGCGGAGCGGCTGGGCCTGTGAGCCATGGCCGCTGAGCCTGCGTGTCTGGAGCCTGTGCTCCACAACGGGAGAGGCCACAACAGTGACAGACCCGCATACCGCAAAAAAACAAACAAACAAACAAAAACAAATAGATACAGGTCAACACATATGAACCCCATGGTAACCACAAGTGAAAACCTACAACAGATACACAAAAACAAGAGAGAAAGGAACAAGCATACCACTAAAGAAAATCATCAAATAAGTGAAGGAACTAAAAGAAGAAGAAAAGAACAAGGAAGAAATATAAATACAACCAGAAAACAAATAACAAAATGACAATAAGTACACACCTATCAATAATTACTTTAAATGTCAATGGACTAACTGTTCCAATCAAGACATAGGGTGGCTGATTGGATAAGAAAACAAGACTTACCTATATGCTGCTTACAAAGAGACTCACTTCAGAACTAAATACACACACAAACTGAAAGTGAGGGCATGGAAAAAGATATTTCACGCTAATGGCAATGACAAGAAAGCAGAGGTAGCAATACTCACATCAGACAAAATAGACTTTAAAAGTCTGTAACAAAAGACAGAGAAGGGCATTATATATTGATAAAAGGATCAATACAAGAAGAGGATATTACATTCATTAACATATATGCACCCAATACAAGAGTACCTAAATATATAAAGCAAATATTAACAGACATAAAGAGAGAAACTGACAACAATACAATAACATAGGGGACTTTAACACCTCACTTACATCTATATACAGATCATCTAGATAGGAAATCAACAAGGCAACAGTGGTCTTAAATGACACAATACCAGTTGGGCTTAATAGATATATATATATACAGGACATTCCATCCAAAAACAGCAGAATACACGTTCTTTTAAAGTGCACACAGATTGTTCTCCAGGATAGGTCACATGCCAGGCCACAAAACAAGTCTCAACAAATTTAAGAGGATAGAAATTATATCAAGCATTTTTTCCAACCACAGAAGTATGAAACTAGAAATCAGCTACAGAAAGAAAAATGGGGAAAGCACAAATCCACAGAGACTAAACAACATGCTACTAAAAAACTAATGAGTCAACAAAGAAATCAAAAAGGAAATCAGAAAAAAACCCTGAACAAATGAAAATGAAAACACAACTTTCCAAAATCTATGGGATGCAGCAAAAGCAGTTCTAAGAGGGAAGTTTATAGCAATACAGGTCTC
Source organism: Grampus griseus (assembly GCF_964374135.1). NCBI lineage: Eukaryota > Metazoa > Chordata > Mammalia > Artiodactyla > Delphinidae > Grampus > Grampus griseus. The sequence continues at coordinate 15,501,453 of NC_139018.1, read as the reverse complement.
AAGAAACAAGAAAAATCTCAAATAAACAACCTAACCTTCCATCTAAAGAAATTAGAGGGCTTCCCTGGTGGCGCAGTGGTTGAGAGTCCGCCTGCCAATGCAGGGGACGCGGGTTTGTGCCCCGGTCCGGGAAGATCCCACATGCTGTGGAGCGGCTGGGCCCGTGGGCCATGGCTGCTGAGCCTGCGTGTCCGGAGCCTGTGCTCCGCAACGGGAGAGGCCACAGCAGTGAGAGGCCCGCGTACCGCAAAAAAAAAAAAAAAGAAAAGAAATTAGAAAAAGCAGAACAAACAAAGCCCAAAGTCAGCAGAAGGAAGGAAATAATAAAGATCAGAGAGGAAATAAATAAAATAGATACCAAAAAGTATTAGAAAAATCAATGAAACCAAGAGGTGGTTTTTTGAAAAAGTAAACAAAATTGATAAACCTTTAGCTAGGCTCATTAAGAAGAAAAGAGAGAAGACCCAAATAAACAAAGTAAGAAATGAAAGAGGAGAAATAACAACTGATACCACAGCGATACAATAAATCATAAAAGAATACTATAAACAGTCATATGCCAACAAATTGGACAACCTAGAGGAAATGGACACATTTCTAGAAATGTACAGCCTGCCAAGACTGAGTCAGGAAAAAAAGACAACATGAACAGACGTAAGATTGAAATTGTAATAAAAAAAATCTCTCAGCAAACCAAAGTCCAGGATGGGATGGCTTCACAGAGGAATTCTACCGAACATATAAATAAGAGCTAACACCTTTCCTTCTCAAAATATTCCCCTCTAAAATTGTAGAGGATGGAACACTCCCAAATTCATTTTATGAGATCACCATTACCCTGATACCAGATAAAGATACAAAAAAAAAGATTACAGGCCAACATCTCTGATGAATATAGACACAAAAATCCTCAACAAAATATTAGCAAATCAAATCCAACAATACATAAAAAGGATCATACACCATGATCAAGTTGGTTTTATTCCAGGGTCACAGGATGGTTCAACATTTGAAAATCAATCAATGTGATACACCACATTAACAAAAGGAAAGATAAAAATCACATGATAATCTCAATAGAAGCAGAAAAAGCATTTGACAAAATTCAACATCCATCCATGATAAAAACTCTTATTAAAGTGTGTAGAGAGGGAACATATCTCAACATAATAAAGGCCATTTATGACAAACTCACAACCAACATAATACTCAACAGTGAAAAGCTGAAAGCTTTCCCACTAAATTCAGGAAGAAGACAAAGATGCCCACTCTCTCCACTTATATTTAACATAGTATTGGAAGTCCTAGTCACAGAATTCAGACAAGAAAAAGAAACAAAATGTATTCAGATTGGAAGGGAAGAGGTAAAACTATCACTATATGCAGATGACATGATACTCTATATAGAGGAACCTAAAGTCTCCACACAAAAACTATTAAAACTGATAAATGAATTCAGCAAGGTTGCAAGATACAAGATTAATAAACAGAAATATGTTGTGTTTCTATACACTAATAATGAAATATCAGAAAGAGAAAGGTTTTTTAAAATCCCATTTAAAACTCACATAAAAATACCTAAGAATAAACTTAACCGAGGAGGTGAAAGACCTATACTATGAAAACTATAAAACGCTGATGAAGGAAATTGAAGGTGATTCAAAGAAATGGAAAGATATCCCATGCTCTTGGATTGGAAGAATTAATATTGTTAAAATGTCCATACTACCCAAAGCAATCTACAGATTTAATGCAATCCCTATCAAAATACCAGGGACATTTTTCACAGAACTAGAATAATCCTAAATTTTATATGGAACCACAAAAGACCCCGAATTGCCAAAACAATCTTGAAAAAAAAGAACAAAGCTAGCAGTATCATGCTCCCTGACTTTAGACTATACTACAAAGCTACAATAATCAAAACAGCATGGTACTGGCACAAAAACACACGCATGAATCATTGGAACAGAATAGAGAGCCCAGAAGTAAACCCATACACTTATGGTCAATTAATCTATGACAAGGGAGGCAAGAATATACACTGGAGAAAAGACAGTCTCTTCAATAAATGGTGCTGGGAAAACTGGACATCTTCATGTAAAAGAATAAGATTAGAACATTTCCTCACACTGTATACAAAAATAAACTCAAAATGGATTAAAGACCTAAATGTAAGACCTGAAACCGTAAAACTCTTAGAAGAGAACATAGGCAGAACCCTCTTTGACTTAAACTATAGCAATATTTTTTTGGATCTGCCTCCTAAAGTAAAATAAATAAAAGCAAAAATAAACAAATGGGACCTAATTAAACATAAAAGGTTTTGCACAGCAAAGGAAACCATTGACAAAACAAAAAGACAACCTACTGAATGGGAGAAAAGATTTGCAAATGATATGATCGATAAGGGGTTAATATCCAAAATAGATAAACAGCTCACACAACTCAATATCAAAAAACCAAAAAACTCAATTAAAGATGGGCAGAAGACCTGAATAGACATTTTTCCAATGAAGATATACAGATGGCCAACAGGCACATTAAAAAATCCTCAACATCACTAATTATCAGAGAAATACACATCAAAACCACAATGAGATATCATCTCACACCTGTCAAAATGGCAAAATGGCAAAATCAACAAAAAGTCTACAAATATCAAATGTTGGCAAGGATGTGGAGAAAAGGGAACACTAATACACTGTTGGGATTGTAAATTGGTATAGCCACGATGAAAAACAGTATAGAAGTTCCTCAAAAAACCAAAAATAGAATTACCATATGATCCAGCAATTCCATTGTTGGGTATATATCTGAAGAAAATGAAAACACTATTTCGAAAAGATACATGCACCCAAATGTTCATAGCAGCATTATTTACAACAGCCAGGATATTGAAGTGTCCATCAACAGATGAATGGATAAAGAAGATGTGGTGTATACACACAATGGAATATTACTCAGCCATAAAAAAGAATGAAATTTTGCCATTTGCAACAACACAGATGGATTTGGAGGATATTTTGTTTAGTGAAATAAGTCAGACAGAGAAGGACAAATACTCTATATCACTTATATGTGGAATGTAAAAAATAAAACAAACTAGTAAAAACAACAAAAGAGAAACAGACTCACAGATATAAAAAACAAACTAGTGGGCACTTCCCTGGTGGCGCAGTGGTTAGGAATCCGCTTGCCAGTGCACTGGACACGGGTTCCAGCCTTGGTCCGGGAAGATCCCACGTGCCACGGAGCAACTAAGCCCATGCACCACAACTACTGAGCCTGCGCTCTGGAGCCCGCGAACCACAACTACCAAGCCCACGTGCTGCAACTACTGAAGCCCGTGCACCTAGAGCCCATGCTCCACAACAAGAGATGCCACTACGATGAGCCCGCACACCGCAACGAAGAGTAGCCCCAGCTCACCACAACTAGAGAAAGCCCGCACGCAGCAACAAAGATCCAACACAACCAAAAATAAATAAATTTTAAAGAAAACAAACTAGTGGTAACCAGTGGGGCAAGGGAAAAGAGAAGGGACAAGATAGGGGTACAGGCTTAGAGGCACAAACTACTATGTGTAAAATAAATAAGCTACAAGGATATATTGTATAGCATAGGTGATATAGCTAGTATTTTATAATAACTAGACATGGAGTATAACCTTTAAAAATTGCAAATCACTATGTTGTACATCTAAAACTTATACAATACTGTAAATCAACTAAACATCAAGAAAAAAGTTTTCATTGGCTTAACATAATAAATAAATAAATAAGCAACAAGGATGTATTGAACAGCCATTTTTTGTAATAACTTTAAATGTAGTATAACCTATAAAAATACTGAATCACTGTTTTACACCTGAAGCTAATATAATATTGTAAATGTACTATACTGCAATTGAAAAAAATCAATCAGTGTAAAGAAAGTTTGGGTTTCTGACAACTACTAAAGGTAAGCAAAAAGAAAGGTGGTGATAATGAGGGAAGGAATCAAAGACTGATGTTATATTCCAGTTAACTTGGTTTCCTGAAAAAAATAGAATAATAAAATAGACCCTAAATGTATTTCTCAATAGAAAATGCAATGAGTTACATGTAATCACTCCTGATCTATTAATGATAGAATTTTTCTTCTATTTTCCTCGAATAATAAGTTATTGGAAAAGAAACTTCCCCTGGTTTGAACACATCGAATTCTCAAAGGTCCCAGCTCTCTGTAAGGGCAATTTCATTACCTTGGATATAAATATGTTAATTTGGGGACTCTTCGGGAACGGCAGGAAGTTCAAGTTCAGCGCAGTGTCACACACAGAATGGTATCACACATTTCAGAAATCGGCCTGGTGCGCAACGAATGGCCATTTCCCTTCGCTTTTGTTCTCCTTTTATAATACTAATGCTTATTATGGCCTCTGTCAAGGTGCAGCTTGGCTGTTGTGTAAATAACGTATATTAGGAGGTGACAAACCTAATTATCTAAGTGAGGCAAACAGTCCCACTCAGTGAGAGTTAAACTGCTCTATCTCTGCCTTGGGGAACTCAGGGTAAATAAAAGTGTAGGAATGTCACTCGTCCTCAGTCAAACACCAATGACCCTGACAACACCTGGAAGAATCTAGTTTGTAAAGTCTGCTTTTCCTCGTAGAACCTCAAAATCAGATTTTCTCTTTGGGAACCAAAGTTGAATATCAGCTTTTTATTGTACATTATTCTATCAAGTCAGTAAATGTTACATTTCCTTCTGACCTACATGAACACAGAACTCTCTGGAATCTCTGACTCAAGAATTAGAATTAGCACCCTGGGCATTATGTTCTTGCTAATATTCCCTAAAGGCATTACATTCAGGTTCCAACTTGCCCTTGTTGATACAGAGAAGTCCAGCCTCGCCCAGGCCTGCTTTCTTTCAACTTTGTCCTCATTTCCCATTCTTTCGCCCTCCTCGCTGTATCTTAATCCCTTGCGCGTCTCACCATCACCATGGCCACCATCACATCCTGCCTGGTCTAATCCAACAGCCTCATAAGTGACCTCCTTGCTTCCACTTTCACCCACCTTCTGACCCATAAGTCTGGGGGTTAAATACCACTTCTAGAAGCACCTCCTCCCCTTCCCCCTGCACCCTCTGTGGTCGGCAGAATAACAGCCCCCAAAGATGCCCATATCCTCATCCCTGGGACCTATGAATATGTTACCTTACATGGCAAAAGGAATTTTGCAGATCTGATTAAGTTAAGGACCTTGAGTTGGGGAGATGATCCTGGATTATCTGGGTGGACTCAGTGTCATCACAAATGTCCTTATAAGAGGACTACAGGAGGGTCAGAGAAAGAAACAGATTTAAGGACAGAAGTAGAGGTCCAAGTGATGTGGCCATAAGACAAGGAATGTAGTCAGTCCCTAGAAGCTGGAAAAGACAAGGAACAGATTCTCCCCTAGAGCCTCCAGCCCTGCCTAGACCTTAATTTCAGCCCAGGAAGACAGATTTTTAACTTCTGACTTCCAGAACCATAAGATAATAAATTTGTGTTGTTTTAAGCCACTAAATTTGTGGCAATTTGTTACAACAGACACAGGAAACTAATACACCACCCCCCCCACTAAATTAGGTCTCCCTTGGCCCCCACTCTCTGCACTATGATGTTGACAGAACCTGTTTGCTCATCATTCGACTTAGAGCTCCAGGAGGGCAGGCACCGTCTCGACCCCCCTCATCTCTTGTACCCCAGTAACCTGCCCAGTGCCTGACACATAGTGGGAAGCCAATCATTGATGGCTGATGAAAAGAACCTTCTAATGAAAAAGGAAAGGCAGGAAGAAATGTTGGCACCTCTAAACCACGCCTACAGTGGTGGATGGCGGGGTCATATGGAAAACAGCTTGACATTCCAGCAACACTGGACAGGTCCTCTAACACAGCAGTGCTCTGTTCACACCTCCACTCCTTCACACGTGTTCCCTCTGCCAGGAGTCCCCTCCCCACCCCCATCTGCCTGGGGAACTCCTGCCCTCCTGAGTCTCAGCTCCAAGCTGCCTCCTCTGTGAAGCCATCCTGGCCTCTCCAGGCAGACTCGACGTGACCGTCTCCCCACAAGACTATGAACTCCTTGGAGTCAGAAGGCTTGACTTTTCATCATTGGATCCCCATTTCTTGGCACAGTGCCTGGCCAAGAGCAAATATTTGTTTTCTGTTGTTGGTGACGATGATGATGACTCCTTCGGACTATAAACAAAAGTCCCATCAGAATCACCACCACCCTCAAGAACAAGCATTTATTTAGCACCAAATGGGGCTGTGCTGTGGTGGGGATATGGCACGGTCCCTCCCAGCTTCACAGGGTTGACAGTCTACTTAGTGAACATGCTCCACAGCGTCAGGTAAAAAACATTAGGATGAAGCCTCTCTGGGTGACAAATGATGGCCCTGAGCATGGAGATCAGTTTCCTTCACTGACTTTATTTGCATCATGGATGATTCCAGGGCTTCTAGCACCCCTGAGGCTGGGCAGAATTGGGCTTGAGAAAGGTCTTTGCGGGCCAGTTCCTGGCGCCAGTTTGCTAAGAGACTGAGCTTAGGAGCAGAGTTTGAACAGAATCCACCAATCCCTGAGTTCCAAAACACCAGAAACAAAAACCAGAGAGTTCCGATCCCAAACCCACCAGTGTCTGGGTGACCTTGAAACCGCCACTTAGTTTCTGTTTCCTTATATGACAAATGTGAATAACAATGACCACTTTTTTCTTTTTTTTTTTTTTTACCCCCTCATGGTTCTTGGGAAATGCAAGCCGCCCTGACTTACTGATTGGAGTATATTTGTACGTACCACGAGTATTGGCAGGGACCTCAGAATGTTACAAAACCTTTTGTGCGTTTGATGAAAAATGGAGTAGGTTGCTTTAGCAAAGATGACTGCACATTTCGATGGCTAGAAAAGGATTTGGTTTGTGTCTTTTCCTTAACTTGGATAAGTTTACAAAGGATGCTTTTTTAAAAAATTTTTTTAAACATCTTTATTGGAGAATAATTGCTTTATAACGGTGTGTTAGTTTCTCCTTTATAACAAAGTGAATCAGCTATACATATATATATATCCCCATATCTCCTCCCTCTTGCATCTCCCTCCCACCCTCCCTATCCCACCCCTCTAGGTGGTCACAAAGCACTGACTGATCTCCCTGTGCCATGCGGCTGCTTCCCACTAGCTATCTATTTTACATTTGGTAGTGTATATATGTCCATGCCACTCTCACTTCGTCCCAGCTTACCCTTCCCCCTCCCTGCATCCTCAAGTCCATTCTCTATGTCTGCGTCTTTATTCCTGTCCTGGCCCTAGGTTCTTCAGAACCTTTTTTTTTTGGTAGATTCCATATATATGTGTTAGCATTCAGTATTTGTTTTTCTCTTTCTGACTTACTTCACTCTGTATGACAGTCTCTGGTCCATCCACCTCACTACAAATAACTCAATTTCATTTCTTTTTTATGGCTGAGTAATATTCCATTGTATATATGTGCCACATCTTCTTTATCCATTCATCTGTCTATGGACACTTAGGTCGCTTGCATGTCCTGGCTATTGTAAATAGAGCTGCAGTGAACATTCTGGTACATGACTCTTTTTGAGTTATGGTTTTCTCAGGGTATATGCCCAGTAGTGGGATTGCTGGGTCATATGGTAGTTCTATTTTTAGTTTTCTAAGGAACCTCCATACTGTTCTCCATAGTGGCTGTAGCAATTTACATTCCCACCAACAGTGCGAGAGGGTTCCCTTTTCTCCACACCGTCTCCAGAATTTATTGTTTGTAGATTTTTTGATGATGGCCATTGTGACTGGTGTGAGGTGACACCTCATTGCAGTTTTGATTTGCATTTCTCTAATGATTAGTGATGTTGAGCATCCTTTCATGTGTTTGCTGGCCATCTGTATATCTTCTTTGGAGAAATGTTTATTTAGGTCTTCTGCCCATTTTTGGATTGAGTTGTTTGTTTTTTTGATATTGAGCTGCATGAGCTGCTTACAAATTTTGGAGATTAATCCTTTGTCAGTTCCTTCATTTGCAAATATTATCTCCCATTCTGAGGGCTGTCTTTTCGTCTTGTTTCTGGTTTCCTTTGCTGTGCAAAAGCTTTTAAGTTTCATTAGGTCCCGTTTGTTTATTTTTTTATTTTATTTCCATTTCTCTAGGAGGTGGGTCAAAAAGGATCTTGCTGTGATTTATGTCATAGAGTGTTCTGCCTATGTTTTCCTCTAAGAGTTTTATAGTGTCTGGCCTTACATTTAGGTCTTTAATCCATTTTGAGTTCATTTTTGTGTATGGTGTTAGGAAGTGTTCTAATTTCATTCTTTTACATGTAGCTGTCCAGTTTCCCCAGCATCGCTTATTGAAGAGGCTGCCTCTTCTCCATTGTATATTCTTGCCTCCTTTATCAAAGATAAGGTGACCATATGTGCGTGGGTTTATCTCTGGGCTTTCCATTCTGTTCCACTGATCTATATTTCTATTTTACAAAGGATGTTTTATTTAATCTATTTCTTCTGCTCAGAAACCACAGTTGCTCTCACTCTAATGCTAAGTTGCCTTGTGACCTGGGATCTGCCACTGGAGCTCTCTGTGCCTGGAGCCACCAAAGAAGCAGAATCGGCCAGATGATAGTGACAGTGGTGGTGCAGATAATAGGAGTTCCTGCCACTTATTGCACACTCACTTTGTGCCTGTGACTCTGAAAAACACTTGTTTACATTGTCGCATTTGGTCCTCACCATGAGGTATTATCTCCCCTGTGTGAGTCCAGGTCCTCCCAGAAGCAGATGCAAGAGGGGATTGAATGTGCAGGGCAGAAATGGAGACACAGATGTAGAGAACAAACGTATGGACACCAAGGGGGGGAAGTGGTGGGGGGAGGGGGGAGGGGAAGGGTGGTGGTGGGATGAATTGGGAGATTGGGATTGACATGTATACACTAATATGTATAAAATGGATAACTAGTAACCTGCTGTATAAAAAAATAAAATTCAAAAATTCAAAAAAATAAAAATAAATGTGTATGGATTTTATTAAGGGAAATGCAGTCAGGTGGTGAGGAGAGCCAGCAGACACACTGTGAGCCTGACTCCACTGATGGAGAGCAGGAAGGAAGGAGGGTGTGGGAGTCCTAGACCACCTGCAGCCCAAGAAGGCTCAGCACAGCCATCAAGGAGTTCTTGAGCCAGAGTCAGCCATCTGAGGAGTCCTGTGTCTCCCAGGAGAGGCCTGCTTTAGGGTCCCTGCTGCCCTCGGCCACGGGCTGGAAGCAGCCCACAGGAAGTGTGACCACAGAGGATGCCAGAGCAGCAGCTGGGCTCTTGCTCGGTTATACTCCCTCCAGTTGGAGGCCTGCGTGGCGCATGCCTGCTCACGGCCGCCACACATGCCCACTTCACAGACAAAGAAACTGAGACCCAGAGAGCTTAAAGGACTAAGCCCAGGTCAGGTGGCCAGAAAGTGGTGGAGCCAGGATTAAAATTAGAATAACTTGACCTCAAAGTCAGTTCTCTGGACCGTAGGAACAGAAAACTAGGGAAAAAAGAAACTCCAGGTGGAAAGAGCCCTTTCATCTAAAATGTGTCAATAATGGATGAGGCATATAAAGTAATGGCCTATTCACAACGCCAACAGAAAAGGATTTGGCAGCAAAAGTGCTGACAAGACTTGATGAGAAAGAAAATGTTGGAAGACAATAATTTTCATTTTACAATGTTTCCTCCCAAACAGTAGCCCATCCCATTTTTTCTGTAGATGTGGGTGGATATGGGGGCACATGTGGAAATCTTTTTCTTCTTGTTTGAATTTGTTCAATTTTGTACCATTCAGGCTTTCCCAAGCCCCATACACTTTACTGCATCATCCATTCATACATTCAATCAACAAACACATGAGTTCACCAGGCACCATGCTTGGCCCTGGGGATGTATATATGAATAAGACACATCCCTGCCTTCAGAGGTAGTGGGAGAATTGACAAAGATCTGATGCAAGATCTAGTTTATCTTCACAAAGCCTTCTGTGGCGGGCCGTGGTCATTATCTATCCCCCTTGGACAGGTGAGGAACTGAGGCCAGGGGAGGTGACACTGACTAGCCTATCACAAGTTAGTAAGCAGTGGCATCCTTGGATCCAGCTTCAGACCCCTAACCCCGAGTACCCACACTCTTCCACAGCACCTGGAACAAATGGCATTTGGGATGCTGGGTATCAAACGGGATTCGGGGTATCCTGAGAACGTGAAATGCAGCCACCTCGGAGGTACCACTGTCACATAGCGACATGACTCTGCCTGTCAACCCATGCAAAGTACAGCTGTGACTGCAACACGCTGGTGAGAGGCAGTGAACACTCGCCTCCCCTCACCAACCACCACCAACCCCCCCGGGTCTGGAATCGTTCCAGGGCCACCTGCATAGGCAGCTCAGAGCTTCCATAGAGGCCCAGGTTAAAGCTGAGCCTGGAATCCCCAAAAGCCTTCCCTGGCTGGACCAGAGGGTGGGTGTTGGGAAGAGGGAAGGAGAGACGAGGAAGAGACCATTCCAGCCCCATCACCCCGCGGTTGTCACAGCAGCTGGTTTCAGCCATGATCTGCCTCAAGAACAGCCAAGAGAATGTGTGTGCTCCGTCTGATTCCACATACCTTGCAGCCAGACCTTGTTTCTCCTGTTTCCATGTGACAGGTTCACCTTAGACATGATCAAGCTGGTCCTGGTAAGAATGCAATGACCATCACTGTAACAGCCTTTATTTTAAAATCCAATTACTAGAGAAATGCAAACCAAAACTACAATGAGGTATCACCTCACACTGGTCACAATGGCCATCATCAAATAATCTACAAACAATAAATGCTGGAGACGGTGTGGAGAAAAGGGAGCCCTCCTGCACTGTGGGTGGGAATGTAAATTGGTACAGCCACTGTGGAGAAAAGTATGGAGGTTCCTTAAAAAACTAAAATTAGCGTTACCATATGATCCAGCAATCCCACTCCTGGGCATATATCCAGAGGAAACCATAATTTGAAAAGATACATGCACTCCAGTGTTCACAGCAGCACTGTTTACGATAGCCAGGACATGGAAGCACCCTAAATGTCCATCAACAGAGGAATGGATAAAGAAGATGTGGTGCATATATACAATGGAATATTACTCGGCCATAAAAAAGAATGAAATAATGCCATTTGCAGCAACATGGATGGACCTAGAGATTGTCATACTGAGTGAAGTCAGACACAGGAAGACAAATATCATATGATATAGCTTATATGTGGAATCTAAAAAAAGGGTACAGATGAACTAATCTACAAAACAGAAAGAGAGGTACAGATGTAGAAAACAAACTTACGGTTACCAGGGGGTAAAGAGGGGGGATAAATTGGGAGATTGGGATTGACATATACACACTGCTATATATAAAATAGATTACTAATAAGTATCTACTGTATAGCACAGGGAACTCTACTCAATACTCTGTAATGACCTGTATGGGGAAAGAAGCTAAAAAAGGAGTTGATATATGTATATGTATACCTGATTCCCTTTGATGTACAGCAGAAACTAACACAACATTGTAAATCAACTATACTCCAATAAAGATTTTTTTAAAAGAAAAAAAGAATGCAATGACACTCAGTCTAGACATACTAAATAACCAAGCCATGTCCCCAAAATGCCACCATAGACGAGGCTCTCCCTTTAGGTTTTATCATTGCCCTCTCCTTCTAGCCCTCCTTAAAAACTTCAGGCTTTGTTTCCAGATGGAAGAGACCAAGGTATCATGAAATATCTGGGACAGAGAGCCACGACAATGGGAAGCAAGACTGAAAGGGGAGGAAGAAGGAGGTAAGAATGTGCTGCCACCTTGACTCAGCTCTGTCCTCGCCTGCTCTCACCTGAATTGCTGGGACAGCCTCCAGTCCTGCCCCTCTTAAATGCACCCTCCACATCCTCCAGGGGCCCTCTCCAAGGTGTGGATCTGATCACACCCACCTCATCCTCAAGCTCCACTCCAGGCACCACGGAGCTTCAGAAGAACATGCAGGCTCCATGGCTTGCAGCAAGACTCCCTTCCAGGACCTCGTGCCTGGCTGTCTCCCCACAAGCAACGTTTGCCCCAGGCAAGCAACACCCAGGCCCCTGCATGCCGAGCCCAGAGGAGTAGGTCTTGCTTCCCAATTCCTTTCTCCTTCTCACTCTTTATCTGGCCAACTGCTCCTCATACTTCAAAACTCTCTTCATGTGTTACCACCTCCAAGAAGTCCTCCCTGACTGCCCACCCCTCAGTACAATCAGATGCCCTTCCCCTTGAGATTTTCTCTATGTCTCAATGTGGAGCTTAGCACAGTGCCTACAGCTGGAAGGCTCCTAGGTATAATTTGCTCATTCCTGAATTCATTCATCCATCCATCCACAAATCTGCCCTATGCCAGCATTTATGATATCAAGTTTGCACACGTGTCCAAAGGAAAGTCTGACTGCTGAGTTCACCGAATCTGGTGCTAGTGGTGGTTGTTGTTTTCTCACAGACAGACATCCTGAGTCAAGGTGTCAAAATTCTCAGAAAGCAAATAGTCCAAGGAGAGCTTGTAATCCACTTCACTGTGCTCCAAACGCTCAGTTCTGAGCTTTCTTGTTCTCTTCACAAAGGGCTAGAAGGTTCTCTTTTACTCATGGGTGCAAAATATTGGGGGGGGGGGTAAAAAAATCTGTTGGATGGAATGAATCACCCTTGGTGAATCACCTCTCTGGTAGCAAGCAGGCAGAGTTTCCCTCCAGCCGGCCTTCCTGGGGTTCCTCTGACTAGGACCAAACAGCATCAATTTGGGTTTGAGGACCCAAAGGCTGAAGCCCTGGCCCATTAGTGCACCCCCAGCCTGAGAAGAAAACAAAGGTTGCTGGATTCATTTGGGGCTCAAAGGATCACTGACTTCTTTCTTCTTTCAGGACTAGTAAGTAGATGGTTTCTCCTATCTTCCCCAACTGTCTTGTTGTATTTATAAGCCAATGGCATGGCACAAAGTCAGGAGTCTTCACCAGCAGACAGGGCCTGGAGAATGAGGCTCTTGGCATGGAGGTCTCAACTCAGGCAGTAGCACAAGGGATGGAGAGGAGGGGGTCAGAGACAAGGGGTGTTAAGGAAGTAAAATCCACAGGTCCTAGTGATTGACAGAAAGCAAGAAGTGTGGAGAGGGCAGGATCCAGGATGACACCCAAGCACCTGGTTGGAAGAGCGTGGTGTTCTCCAGGACAGAGAAGGCAGGAGGCCTGGGTTTACAGCTTCTGTGGCACATCCAGGTGGCCATATCCAGTAGACATTAGACTTAAGGGACTGGAACTCAGGGACAAAATCTAGCTGGAAGTCTAGGTTTGAGAGTGATGAGAATATAGGTGATATTGAAGCCACAGGACTGGACGAAATGGTCCAGAAGGAGATGCAGAATGAGAAGAGAGTAAAAGATGGTGCTCAAGGGAGGAACATGTAAGAGACAACAGAGAAAGAACTAGAAAGAATGAGAGAGCAAAGGGGGAGCACCAGGGTGTGGTTTCCTAGACATCAAAGGTGGTCAATCTTTTTTTTTTCCTTTTTGTTTTTAATTAATTAATTATATTTTTGGCTGTGCTGTGTCTTCGTTGCTGCATTCAGGCTTTCTCTAGTTGCGGCAAGCAGGGGCTGCTCTTTGTTGCGGTGCGCGGGCTTCTCATTGCGGTGGCTTTTCTTTGTTGCGGAGCATGGGCTCTAGGCCTGCGGGCTTCAGTAGTTGTGGCACGTGGGCTCAGTAGTTGTGGCTCGCAGGCTCTAGAGCGCAGGCTCAGTAGTTGTGGCACACGGGCTTAGTTGCTCTGCAGCATGTGGAATCTTCCCAGACCAGGGCTCGAACCATTGTCCTCTGCATTGGCAGGCGGATTCTTAACCACTGTGCCACCACGGAAGTCCCAAAGGTAGTCAGTCTTATTCCACTCCACCCCCAGCATCATTCCCAAGGCCTGGTCTGCTAGAGGTCTCAGGGTGTGTTTGATGAACTGATTACTGTCTCGTAGGACTATCCTACTGCTCATTAATGGCCTTCTCATAGACCATTTTCTCTCCCTGGCTTCCAGGAAACTCTCTTCAACAGACCTCTGTTCCAGAATTCCTGGGCGTTATAGGTTACTCCTGCTAGCAAGCGAGATGCCTTTATTGCTGCAGTGAAATGAACTCTCACTTACGCACATGAGCACAAAGAGCGAAGAGCCAGAGGTATTTCTTGTATGTGCTGAGCTGGTCAGAACAGCTCCATCATTTCCCGCAGGTCTGCTCATCTTTCGGGATCCAGGGCTGCCTACCTTCTGGTTCTGCCAACAGACCCCAGACTCTGCCATGTTGGCGAGATGGACTCATTTGTTGTTTTTGACTCCACGGTCAAGGCTGAAAGGTGCACAGCCACGGCTGGGGTTCCTTTGTTCCAAAATGCTTCGTGAATAATATATTTTGTCTCCTGCTCTAAGTTTTTCCTCCATAATTTAAATTAGCTAGAGCACTTTTAAAAGGAAAGGTTTTTTTCCCTTCCCTTTGGGATTAAAAATAATATAAACAGCTGCAGTTCCCAAAACACCTCCTTTACCCTGAGGCCAAGCGTTTGAAATCCTATTGTCAGGACCCATTCCTTCGAGCTAGGTTTGCCTTTCCCAGATGTCACATCAAAAGCAGTTAGTTACCTCTCCTGCAGCTCTCTGCAGGGGACCCCTCCCAACCAGGCTGGAGCCAAGCGATCCTTCTAAAATTCCAATCTAGCTGCTTCTTAAACCCCCCCCCCCCCGCAGTTACAATGCCACAACTCTTTACATGGCCTCAGGGTCCGTGTTACTTCGACAGCCCTACCTCGCCCCCCACAGGCATTCCTCCAGCCTCAATAAAGTCCCTTCGGTATCAGTGGTCACAAACACATAGATCCTGAGTAGTTGTATTCATTTAACCAATTATTTTTACAGATCCACAGCAGAAAGGAAAACCAAAAAAATAGCGTTAATCCATTAGGGAGAAAGATTCTGTGACTTAAGTCCGTAACCCATGCTACTGCCTAATTCTCTAACCTCAGGAAATCTGTTCATTGCATCCCACCCTATGATGGTGACAGAGGTGGATACAGGTACCTGGATAAATTCCGTATCTATCAGAGCATAAAATACATTGAAGTGATGAGTGTGCTAATGTTTTACAATAACGAAAAAGGAAGGGGTATTTAGAAACTTGATGTGTCATTCGTTCACTTATTCAGCCAACACATGCCAACTTTGTGCCAGGAATAGTACCAAACTCTACACTCAGAGTTCAGGCTGCCAAGCCACCATCCACCAGGAAGCTGAAAAGGATCAATTATTTTAAGAAGTGCAAGGCCAGTGTGGCCTCCATGTAGCTTTGATCTGTCTTCTACTCTCTGCTTCCTCTGCTCTGATCCAACCTGCCCTTCCTCTCCCATTCCAAACCTTTCCAAAGATACCGTAGGACCCCCTGCTGCAGAACTGAAGACCTCCCCTACTTCCTCCACATTCTTCCCTGACACTTGGGCTTCCCCTGAGGATACTGCCCTCTAAGGGTGGCATTCAGGTAGAGGTTGCTCAGTCTCCCTCACCCACAACATCAGGACGAGGCTGTCCCAGAAAACCAATACTCCACACTCTGTCAAAGCCCCTGTTGCTTTGAGACCAAAGCCCTCTGGGTCCTCTACTTCCTACTCTGCTTTATGGCTGTCAGTGGTAGACCTGACTTCTCCCCGACGCCTTCCACCATCCAGGTCCTGCTTTCCTCCTGAATGATTGTAATGTTCCACAGAGAACCCACCCAGTACCCGCGCCTCCCATTTCCCTGATTTCAGCACCATTACCATCTCCATTCCACTTCAACCACTGACTCAGGTCAGGTTCCCCAGAAGCAGATTCCGAGATGAAGATTGGTTTGTAAGCAATTTATTTAAGCAGTGCTTCCAGAAGAGCCCACAAGGAAGCGAGGAAGCAGGAAAACGAAGGGCAAGAAACCAAGCAAAGGTGCAATTCCAGGTGAGGCCCCTGGTCTCTGCCTGAGCCCGCGGGGGCTCTGCAGCATAAATTACATCCTGCGTTTGTCTCACCCTAAAGCAAGGGAGCTAGGCTTTCACTCCTGTGACCTGTCACTGGCTACGGAAAAGCCCTAGGGGAGACAAACACCCTGAAACACTGCTGAAAAGAGGCACCAGTAAACCCAGGGAAGTCCTCTGAAAAAGGCTGTGGGCACGCGCTACAAGGGGAAAGGACACAGACTCTGAAGGATGGGTGCACAGGGCCAGGAAAGCGCGTCGGGAGAGCTCGTGGGGCACCAACAGCACCCACTACCACTGCCTCCTCTTGGGCCACATCCTGAACCTCGTCAGCGTCGTCGCGAGAAACGTCCCCACCTCAGAAGTACTCAGTTACAGAAACCTGCTGCTGACTTGCACATCCGATTCTTCCAGCTCTCTCGCTTAATTACTCCCCCATCACATCCTGACTCTACTCTCCTGCCCCCTCTCATGCCCTCCCCACATCCTCTTTCTTCCTACCCCACTCAGCTTAGACTCCACGTTCAACACTACACTCTTCAGCTCCCAGACTCAACTCCCTTCCCTCCTGTCCTTTCCTGGAACTACCTGGAACTAGCCCCTTCTACATTATTCCTCTTCTCTGCATAGGGTCCTCATCCAGGCTGCTGAACGCTGCCAGGGAAACAGAACAGGCTCAGGGATTGCTGCCATTCTAAATCCAGAGTGTCCCTCCTCAGCTGGCCCTCAGTGCCGCGCGGCAAGCTGCCCTGCTTCCCTGCTCGGAGATGGCAGTTAGGTTACATGTCTTGAAGATATGCAAGTGTATCTCATTACAAACAAACCTGGAATTGTATATGAAAATCCCTCTGCAAGATGGATATTTACTCTCCAAAAGGATTTCTGGCAAAAAGCATTTAAAAAGCAAGTTCTGTGTGCCTCTAAAATGGGCTTTGGTTTATGCTTATCTATTTTTAAGAACAGTTTATGTAGAATGAGGTGAGCCCTCACTTTGCCCTTCTCCCAGGGTCTTTGAGATGGAGTCTCAACGCCCCAGTACATTCTGTTTTGCAAGCAGCCTCAGCCGTCTTCACTCGCCAATGTAGCTACCTGCTCAGTGTACCCCGCTCATTCATTGTCACTAAAACTCCGACAAAGAACTTAGATGGAGAAAAAAATTGTTTTAGGTGGTTCTTCCTCCACTGTGCCTACTAAGTGGCAAAAATGAATGAGATCTGTCAAGGGGAGAAAACGGTTTCTACACAACACCCTACAAAATGGCTCTGCATTTCAGCAACACCCTCTGGATAATTTCCTCTACAGCAGCTCCTCTAATGCAGTATCAGTGCTGCTGACATCAGCAACATTTCTGTGATTTACTGCAAATGCAGCTCTCAAAGGCTGGGAGTAAGCGAGGGCGAGAGGAAGAGAGAAACCTGAAAGGGAAAAGAATTAGTCCTCAAGAGGCTGGGGAGACGGTGACGCAGAAGAAGTACCAATCCAGTGCTCTGAAGAAGTGTTTTGAAAGCTTCTTAATAGCTCTAACTAGTGAAGTCTTCAAGGAATCAGCAGACTTACTGAAAAATCGGGGGAGGAGATCTTTAAAAAGTAGGGAAGGGAATCTTCAATAAACCTAGCAACACCTAGGTTTGGGGCGGGGGGACCAAATGGGGTCTGATGAAGGCAAGAGTCAGTGTGCCAGGGAAATCCTAGGGCTAAACCAGCTTCCACGGGAATTTTCCACACCAGAGAGCTGCTAAATGTAGGTTGGACCTTCCTGCTAGACCATCATCTCACTCCACCCCCAAAATATCTAGAGGGTAAATGCCTCCAGAGACCCCTTGAACATGAACCCTTCCATCTCTGAATGGTCCACAGTCCCAATCCCAATGCACAGTATACAATAAGAGCTCAATTCATGTTCACAGAATGGATTTAACAGCTGTTTGTCAAAACCTTTTGTGCTCAGGCACCAGAGGGCACAGGTGATGGAGCAGAACCCTGCTGCCTAGGAGTTAACCAAGGTAAAAGGATGGATGAATGGGGGCGGGGGGTGTTCTCTTCCACTCCCATGTCATTCAGAAAAGGCCCAGCGCTCAAGGATCTAGAGAAGGTGTCCAAAATCTCAGAGAGCAAGCAGATCTTTGTATGGATCACAGGGCAATCTACCAAGCTGCCATGCTGGTCCATAAGCTGCTCCCCACGAAGCAGGTCATAAAGCAAGGGTGTACGGAGTTTGCTCTGACATCCTTTTGAAGGGTTAAGCCCCTCTTCCACACTACCACCTTCTTACAGACCCTCAGACCCAAATCTGTTACCCAGGCAAACTCTCCCTGTGATGAATCAGTCACAGTTAAGCAGCCACTATAAACACATTTCCTTTCAAGGAACTGCCCAGTTATAAGAACCACGGGACATTATTCAAAATCCTAGAGCCAAACACAAATTAGATATTGAGTACTGGCACGCAGTAGGGCTCAATAAATCAGTTGAGAATGTAAGTACTGCATTCAGCTTGCCATGTAAAGGAATGTTTACTGTGGATGCAAGATCCTCGCAAATGGCAAAGCTTGGGGAAAACCACAAGAGAAAAAAAACATTTTCATAGAGAGTTAAATCTAACCTTTGGGTTCTCCAGTCTTAACCAAGGAATAGAATCTTCATAGAAAATCCTAGCTGATATTTAATTCGACATACACGTTGGGTTCAGCCTGTACTTAATTGCTTTGAAATTGCCTCTGAAGAGGTCATTTGAAATACAGTCTTGTGGTTATGTCTCCTCCACCTCCTAGAAGGAGAAAGGAAGGCATAGAAATTCGTCTGACCAATTAAAATAGTGAATGGCTCAGCCCTGCTGTCTTGGAATTTGTGGGCATTTCCAAGAGTTCCCTGCTATTTAAAGATTTTTAATGGCCCCTCGCAAGCCAGATGCATTTAAGCTGCTCTAATTGCGAGGTGCCAACCTCAGCAAAGCCATATGCTCCACAGCCACAGTGCTAAAGTAGGTTATGTCATGAGGTACTCGGTTCCTCAAGCACAGCCAAGAGTGCCACAACCACTTAATTCATTGAGAACCTTCATGTGAGGCCCATTCATGGCGTTCTCTAAGTAACATCACAAGTACAGGGGTAGCTTCTTTCCATTCAAATGTCATCGTCAGCTACGTTTCCCCACAGCACATAATGCAGTTTCTCTCAAACCAGCATTTGATGTGTGCCCACTAAGTGCAGTACACAACTTGCACAGCTGTGCATGGCAACCCTGCCTCTCGAGGCAGCTTCAGCTCTGTCAAGTTTGTGATCTCCCTACAATCTGGACGTGAGCTAGAAATGTTCTTGTGCCTAAAATTTCACATCTCCTTTTATCACAAGCAAACAATTGCTGGATGCATCTATCAAACTCTGCAGTCTGTTAAAGGAAGAGGGTGATCATCACATTTTAAGGCTATTTTTAAAATCACTTTCCATCAAGAAAACCCAATGTGAAAAAGTAAACTGAAAACAAAGATCACAGTATGATCACTCTTTCTGGGACACATTTACATACTACATCAGTCAGGATAATCTAACAGACAGATGATCTAAATCTAACTGAACTTTTAAAAAATAGAATAAACACTTTCTCCCTTTTCTATGACTTTTGATTTTATGGATTAGTGCTTGCATGGGCACTTTAAAGGTTATTTTCCACAGCAGATGATAATGCAGATTTTACCGGCAGAAGAGGTTTTAACTAGTGACTGAGCTCTTAAGCCTGGAGTTAAAGACAGTGATACCGCTTACAGACCAAATCTTTAAACTAAAAATATCCAAGGACGATGTGGAATAGATCAGAGGTGTTCAAACTTTTAGAACAAAACTCTTCCATCAAAGGGTTTTGTTCTAAAAGTTTGAATTTTGAGTGCAAATTCAATTGAATTGAATGAAATTTAAACTTTAAGTGGAAATTATAGATATAGATACAAAATTCCATTTGAAGGAAGGCGTCAGAGAAACCTAACAGACATAAGATACAAATCAAACTGAACTCTCCTTCAAGTGGAAGAGTTTTGTTCTAAAAGTTTGAATTTTGAGTGGAAATTCAGTGGAGTTGAATAAAATTCAAATTTTAGGTGGAAATTACATAGATATGGATGTAGAATTCCATTCGGAGGGAGAATTTTGTTCTAAAAATCTCAACGCCTCTGATCTGTTCCACACTGGTCTTGGATATTACATATTGTATCATATATTACTAATATAATATATTAAATATTAGATATATTAAATTATATCATTATATATCACATTGTGCATAATATAATATAACATAATATAGTGTCTCAAAGAAGACCAAATAGTTGGAATTTAGGGCACGAGTCATACCAGCTTTACCTCCCTCTCAATCCCTGCACTGGGTCCCCAGACCTCCTTGTGACCCAGAAGATTCATGGAACACAATTGGAAACCACAAATCTGGAGGAAAGAATCTGGAGGAAGAGCACCAAAGAGAATATCCAGAACTTGGGTTCTAGTCCCAGCTTTGCACCAACCAGCCCTGCCACGTTCAGCATCTACTGTGGGAGCAGAAGACCTGGGTACAAATGCCAGCCTGTGTCACTTAACCTCTCCACTACTCTCTCCCTTACCTATAAAAGGGGTACAGTAAAGTAACCTGCCTCATTGGATTACACTGCAAATAAATGATATCATACTCATAGGGTGCTTAGTATATCGAATGGCTGCAGTAAGTATTTAATAAATAATTGCTGGTTATAATAATAATTAATTAATAGATAAGGTCTACAGAATGAGAAATGTGTTCCTGAACATTGAATGTAATGCTAACTGAATATGTTTGCATTAAACTCATTTTGTGTGTTGTTTTGACTAGGTTTTTTTTTTTTTTTTGGCTGCATTAGGTCTTCATTGCTGCTCACGGGCTTTCTTTAATTGCTGAGAACGGGGGCTACTCTTCGTTGTGGCGCGTGGGCTTCTCATTGCGGTGGCTTCTCTTTGTTTGGAGCATGGGCTCTAGGCATGCGGGTTTCAGTAGCTGTGGCAGGAGGGCTTCAGTAGTTGTGGCTCACGGGCTCTAGAGCGCAGGCTCAGTAGTTGTGGCGCACGGGCTTCGTTGCTCTGCGGCATGTGGGATCTTCCTGGACCAGGGCTCGAACCCTTGTCCCCTGCGTTGGCAGACAGATTATTAACCACCACGCCACTAGGGAAGCCCTTGACTAGTTTTACTGTAACTGTCATTAGGGATTGTCATTTCTCCCTCTCCAGAGACGACTTAATTGAAAGCCAACGGTATCCATCTTCACCTTTTAGCTTGTTGGCTTCCTGCGGTATCTTGAGTTGCTCTCCATGGCAATTAACACAGGGCACAAAGTCAACATTCCATCAGGGTTTCTTAAATGAGAGAGAGCTTACCAGTCCTAACAAGTCAACCTTTGAATTCCAACACAACTTGGGTCAAGAGAGGTCAAGTCTGTTAATAGATAAAGGAGACCCTGACTTCAGAGCATGTCCCAAATGTAGAAATGTATTGGATCCTTTAAGCCAATCAGTCCCTCATAATTGGCCTCCCGGTTAAGCCTCAAGGCGGACTGTAATTCTCCAGAACCAGCCACAATATCTCCCATCCCACAAACTCTTCTCACTATGTGACTTTGATATTCCTCCCTTGTGAAGGTGGAACCTATGCCCCCTTTCCTGGAATCTGGACAGGCTTGTGACTAAGGCAGAAGGGACACTATGGGACCTCCAAAGCTGTCATAAGAGATCACAGCACTTCTTCCCAGTTCTCATGGGACACTCACTGTTGGAACCCAGCTGCCCTGCTGTGAGGAAGCCCAAACCAGGCCATGTGGGGAGACCACTCGGAGTGGTCCTGTGTAGGTGTTCCAGCCCACAGCCAAGCTAAGATCCCAGCTGAGGGGCAGTATCAACTACCAGTCACGTGAGCAAAGATGCTTCCAGTTGATTCCAGCCCCCCCCCACCACCACCATTAACACCCATAGCCTTCAAGTCTCCCCAGGTGAGGCCCCAGACATCATGGAGTAGAGACAAGCCATCCCTATGAAGTCCTGCCTGATTTTCCAAACCACAGACTCTATGAGCAAAATAAAATGCTAGTTTCACGCCAGTAAGTTGGGGTGGTTTGTTCTACAGCCATAGCAACAGAAAGTGGTTTTAATTCATACTATAGAAGAGGAATTGCTCATAAAATTGAACCATGGCAAAAACCAGGAACAGAACCCAAGTATCTTACACATTGGTCAATAAACAAGTTGAAACAAGATTCTAAAATAATGCTCTTATTATATATAACACAGTTTACTCTTCCATCTGTTGAACGTACCATATACAGAGCAAATAGCAACATTCAAATCATTACCATTTATTGAGTGCTTATTAGGTACCAAGGACCATTCCAGATACTTTACATGTATTAACTCATTTAAAATTACTCTATGAAGTAAATACTAGTATTACCCCATTTTACAGATGAGCAAACAAAGCACAGAAGGACTAATAAGAAGCAGGGCTGGGATTTGTTTTGTTTAGTTTTGTTTTGGCCACGCAGCTTGCAGGATCTTAGTTCCCCAACCACGGATAGAACCCAGGCCTACTACAGTAAAAGCTTGCAGTCCTAACCACTGGACCGCCAGGGAATTCCCAGGGCTGGGATTTGAATCTAACAATCTGATTCCAGAGTGGGTACCAGACTGCAGTGCACTTAGGGATGCTTCTCAAGCCTTATGCCATGAAAAATACTATATGTGAAGCAACTAGCACAGTGCTTGGTATGTAGTCAACACAATGAATACTACTCCTTTCCCCACCACTGACATAATTTAGGTGCCACATTCTCTAAAGCAAAAATGATGCTCTTCTTAAGTCAAATGGATACCTCTCACATTTTGTCTCACTCCTTGTTCATCTGACTGATGATCTCTACATCTTCATCCCCAGCCCTGACGTTTATCCAGAACTTGTGGATTGAACTGTCTATTCAATCCAGCCAACTCTTCCTTCCAAGAAGATCCTGATTTCCCCCTTTGGAAAAGACTCTGACAAGTACAGGTTTCTGGTAACTGACTATACTGCTGAACTGAATGAATAAGCATTTTCAGAACTCTAATGGAAAACTGATGAACTCATAAAAGTGCTAACAAAAGATCAAGATGAAAAAAAGTTAATTACATGAGACTGAGTGAACTGATGAGGACGATTATAATTTTTGTGACTTTCTGTTTGAATAATAAAGAAAAAAATCCCACAAGGACTCAGAGGCAAAAAATATACAAATCAATTTTCACTGAAAAGTGAAGGAGCTGTTACCGTGGAGGATTCCTGGACTGAATGTCAATATTATGACATAGTATGAGTGTGTTTCGTGTTTGGTAATTGCAATCATTGTTGCTTTTGTTGTGGTCATCCATTTACAATGCTTGGTGTCAGTTTATTTATCTTTTTCTTTTTTTTTTTTTTTGCGGTACTTGGGGCTCTCACTGTTGTGGCCTCTCCCGTTGTGGAGCACAGGCTCCGGACGCGCAGGCTCAGTGGCCATGGCTCATGGGCCCAGCCGCACCGCGGCATGTGGGATCTTCCCGGACCGGGTCACGAACCCGTGTCCCCTGCGTCGGCAGGCGGACTCTCAACCACTGCGCCACCAGGGAAGCCCCTATTTATCTCTTGTAAAAATAAAATACTGTGTGTGTGTGTGTGTGTGTGTGTGTGTGTGTGTGTGTGAAAAAAAAAATACCAAGCAACACAGTAGAAAAGTACTTGGTATGTTTGGTCTTCACTAGGAAGAAAAATGATGAGGGAGGAGTTGAGAAAACTAGAACATTGATGAGAAATCTGTGAAAATGTGAATTATTATATGTATTTTTAATGTTGGCAGCTAATTCTGTATTTTGTAAAACAGTGTACAGGCCAAACAATACATCCATGGGCAGCTGGCCTGTGCATCCACGTATTTATTGATATTACTGAATGTGTTTTAAAAAGTACATATTTCTAAATTAAATAAATAAATAAAAATGCAAATTCAACCCCAACACTCCCTTCCTTAGAACCCTCCTGAGGATTCCTGTTACCCTTGGACGAGCAACCACCTCCCTCCCTGCCTCTCTCTTTAACCTCACCTCTTTCCTCAACACCCTCCAGCCTCACTCATCCTCCAGTTTTTTCCAAGTTAGCTCCCACCTCTGGGATTTCCCCGTCGCTGAGCCCTCTGGATGGAACATGCTTGCCCCGATCCTTGCAGGGCAGCTCCTTCTCAATGCTCCGGCCCTGCTCAATGCTACCATCCCAACGCAGAAAGGCTACTCTCCACTCTCAGGGCCACTCACTCTCTAGCCCACTGCCTGACCTTATTTTCTTCACAGGTGAAATTGTATTCTGTACTTATTTGCTTGGTTATCATGTATCTCCCCCATTGAAGTATAAACTCCCCATCTAGGGTATTAGATCTGATCTGTTTTGTTCATCATTGCATCCCAGCACCTAGATTATTGCCTGCTACATCACAGATGTTCAATAAATGTCTGTTGGATAAAATGAATGAATCCCTTTACTGGACTATAAATCCTTGGTAGTCAGGGAATAGTAATTATTCATCCTTGTATCCCAAATTTTGAACCCAATGTCTTTCCCACAGTAGGTAGTGAAAGAAAGAAAGAGAGAAGGGGATAGGGAGGAAGAGTAAGTGAGAGAGAATAGAAGAGAGGGAGGGAGGGAAGGAGGAAAGACAACCATGATATGCCACTGAATTTTTCTGATCTGTGATTTTATACATAAAAAGCCTTACAAATATCCAAAATTTAAGTCCCACACAGTATGCATTTAATCAGTCATCATTACTGAAAAAATAATTACTCAAAATGGAGACAGTCTTAAAAAGTCAGAATGCATGGACGCCCTAACTCTATCTGCCATAATTTTTTAATACATTTATTGGAGTATAATTGCTTTACAATATTGTGTTAGCTTCTGTTGTACAACGAAGTGAATCAGCTATAAGCATACATATATCCCCATATCCCCTCCCTCTTGAGCCTCCCTCCCATCCTCCCTATCCCACCCTTCCAGGTCGTCACAAGCATTGAGCTGATCTCCCTGTGCTATGAAGCAGCTTCCCACTAGCCATCCGTTTTACATTTGGTAGTGTATATATGTCAATCCTACTCTCTCACTTCGTCCCAGCTTCCCCTTCCCCACCGTGTCCTCAAGTCCGCTCTCTACGTCCACGTTGTTATTCCTGCCCTGCACTAGGTTCATCAGTACGTTTTTTTAGATTCCATATGTATGCGTTAGCATATGGTATTTGTTTTTCTCTTTCTGAATTACTTCGCTCTGTATGACAGACTCTAGGTCCATCCACCTCATTACAAATAACTCAATTTCATTCCTTTTTATGGCTAATACTCCATTGTATATATGTACCACATCTTTATCCATTCGTCTGTCGATGGTCATTTAGCTTGCTTCCATGTCCTGGCTATTGTAAATACTGTTGCAGTGAACATTGTGGTACATGTCTCTTTTTGAGTTATGGTTTTCTCAGGGTATATGCCCAGTAGTGGGATTGCTGGGTCATATGGTAGTTCTCCTTTTAGTTTTTTACGGAAACTCCACACTGTTCTCCACAGTGACTGTATAAATTTACATTCCCACCAACAGTGCAAGGGGGTTCCCTTTTCTCCAGCATTTATTGTTTGCAGATTTTGTGATGATGGCCATTCTGACCGGGGTGAGGTGATACCTCATTGTAGTTTTGATTTGCATTTCTCTAATGATTAGTCATGTTGAGCATCTTTTCATGTGTTTGTTGGCAATCTGTATGTCTTCTTTGGAGAAATGTCTTTTTAGGTCTTCTGCCCATTTTTGGATTGGGTTGTTTGTTTTTTTGATATTGAGCTGCATGAGCTGCTTACAAATTTTGGAGATTAATCCTTTGTCAGTTGCTTCATTTGCAAATATTTTCTCCTATTCTGAGGGTTGTCTTTTCATCTTGTTTCTGGTTTCCTTTGCTGTGCAAAAGCTTTTAAGTTTCATTAGGTCCCATTTGTTTATTTTTTATTTTATTTCCATTTCTCTAGGAGGTGGGTCAAAAAAGATCTTGCTGTGATGTATGTCAAAGAGTGTTCTGCCTATGTTTTCCTCTAAGAGTTTTATAGTGTCTGGCCTTACATTTAGGTCTTTAATCCATCTTGAGTTTATTTTTGTGTGTGGTGTTAGGAAGTGTTCTAATATCATTATTTTACGTGTAGCTGTCCAGTTTTCCCAGCTCCACTTATTGAAGAGGCTGTCTTTTCTCCATTGTATATTCTTGCCTCCTTTGTCAAAGATAAGGTGACCATAGGTGCGTGGGTTTATCTCTGGGCATTCTATACTGTTCCATTGATCTATATTTCTGTTTCTGTGCCAGTACCATACTGTCTTGATTACTGTAGCTTTGTAGTATGATCTGATTTCAGGGAGCCTGATTCCTCCAGCTCCGTTTTTCTTTCTCAAGATTGCTTTGCCTATTCAGGACCTTCTGTGTTTCCATATAAACTGTGAAATTTTTTGTTCTCATTCTGTGAAAAATTATCTGCCATAATTTAACAAGCTTTTTTTTTTTTTTCTATTAGCCAATCTGTGAACATGTCTAAAATGATGTTATGTCTCCTTAACTCAAGGGTGCAGTCCAACAGGTGGAGACAGAGTTGTCCTGGGAGGAAAACAAGATGGGTAAAACTCCACATGCCACCCCACACAGCCTGCCCACCAGCAGGAAAAAATCCAGGGACCTGCACATGTGGTGGCCTCACAGCTCAGAGTGGGAGGCAGGGGGAGAGCACTTTCTGGTTTCATGTCATCATCCCAGCGCAGACTCTGGGTAGACCCTCATAACCTTCTCCTTCCTCTCCTTGTCTGAACAGTGTCTAACCTGTTCCGGAGGAGCTCACGCTGGTCAACCCAGCAGTTGGTTTGGGCATTATAACCCCACTCAATCTGGAGGGCAAAGAGGTTATGTATCCCATGGCTACAGATCAGCCAGGTATCAATAAAACATTTTGCTTCCTCATCACCCCTCTCCCTGCCACCTGACTCTGGAGTAGCCAGAGCAGCAAAGCAAGCAGGGAAGGAGTTTGGACGAGGAAAAAAAGAAAGCAAACAAGGCCATTCTTGTCCACTGCTGGTTTGTGTTATCTCAGGCAGGCCTGACCTGCAGGAAAAGGAGAGCTTTGAATTGATGGAGAGACTGATGTTTGAGTTTATATTCAACTGGACTTTTGAAGGCCTGAAAATAATTTACTGTATTTTATTTTATTTTATTTTACTTTACTTGTTTTATTTTAAGTGCCTGGAAAAGCTGTGGGATATTTCTGAGATATCATCCGGGGTTGGCCTAACAGAACAGAGTGAAGGTAGCAGTTGAAGATGAATAAAGCCATTTTCTCTTTGTACTCCTAACAAGTCCTACCCATTTCATAAACTGACTACACAGCTTCAAAAAAAATTAAAAGTGCTGTAGCCACCCCCTTCATTTTACAGATTCATATGTCCATTAATTTATATTTCCAGCCCTATCCTCTAAATTCCAGTCTCCTATCTCCAACTGTCTAGTTAAAATTTCCACTCAGATATCTGACAGGCTTTTCAAATCCCACAGAGTCAAAATAACACAGTTGACTAAAATTAATAATAACAAAATAAAACAAAACCCCTCAAGTCTTCCTATCTCAAAAAATGGTACCACTGTTCTCCCAAGCTGCTCTGTCCACAAACCTGGGAGTCACGTTTAATTCTTTTTCTTATAACCCTCGACACAGCTTCCATCAGCAAATCTTGTGGATTCCATCTCCAGGGTATAAATCAAACCTGTCCACCCTTCTCCATGTCAACTGCCACTCTCTTTATTCAAGCCACCATGATTCCTTACCTGGACTTCAATAACCTCCCCACCAGTATCTCAGCTTCCATTCTCATCTGCCCTCTCTCCTCACCTCATCCCTTCTCTCAGCATCCATGAGCAGCCACGTAGTAGCAAAATCACCCTGTTTTTTTTTTTTTTTTTTTTTTTTTGGCCGCACAGAGCATTTTGCGGGATCTTAGTTCCCCAACCAGGGATCGAAACTGGGCCCTTGGCACTGAAAGCACAGAGTCCTAACCACTGGACCACCAAGCAATTCCCCACCCTGATATTTTTTAAGGCAACCACTCCAGCCCAACTCTCAGTCCTTGTGCTGGGCTTTTCTGGGCTCCACTCCGAGTCTGACCCTACACAGGCCAGTCAGGACCAAGAAAATTCAGATGCAAGCTTTTCATTTGAGCCTTAGAGAATTTAGCTTTCTTTTTCCTGAAGGATATGAATCTGGAAGGATGAAGCCCAGGAGCCAGTGGCAACCATCTTAGAACCACCAAGAAGGAACCTGCCCAAGAACACAGCAATGCAAAAAAGACAAAACAAGAAATGAAAAAACACTCAGTGCTGGATGCATTTCGTCCTGAGCTCTAGATTGAACTCTACCTGGACTGTTCAGTTCTGAGACTCAATAATCCCCTTTTGAGCTGGATCCCATGGGGCCAGGTTCTCAGTCATCTGCAACAGAAATTATCCTAACAGATACATCGGCTTATCCAGCAGCTGTGTTTATGCCCATGAAGCTCAGGTCTCAGTCAATCTTGACATCTAAATGGCCTCATACCCGCTACATGGGCAAATCCCACAAGAGGTTCTGATTGGCCTCCAGAGCACCAATTCCAGCATTACCACTGCCAGGTTAGCATCAAATCCTGACCTGAAAAATTACTGGCCTTTTTTTTCTCCACCTAAACTTAATAAGCAACTTAAAGAATACTGTCCCAACTTTCCCCTCTTCGTGTATTAATCATGTTGTTCTCTACCCTTAGAAAGCATTTAAATACAGTCACCTGTGACCCTGTAGAGGTTATAAATTTCTCACTATGCATTCATTAATATTCTCATTCAGAATACTCTAAATCTTTTCAACGTATTTTTATGTGTGTTTCCTCATTGTTCTGTTCTTATATTGGAAAGTCTAAAAGACAGGGAACAAGCCTCTTTGTGGGACACCTCGCACAAGGCAAGGAGTAGTTATGTACTTAAATGTTTATGATGACAAAGACAGTGGTGACAAGAGTGGTATCATTTGTGTTGCATGCAACGTTAGAAAGACAACGGCTCTGACCATTCAGTGGAGCTATTTCCTCTATATTAATAAACAGCTACTTTATTCTGTCACACCTATGAAAATAAATTAGAAATACACTTAGGTGAACAACTTCAAATTCTTCCTAGCTCCCAGATTTGAACAGCTACCCTTGGCATTTGGAAGATTGGACTCTTTCTGATCATATGTAAAATTCTTTTAGCTATTCAATAGCTCTCAGCAAAATAACAGTGATTTTAAATAATGAACCAAAACATTTTAAATTTCCTCGAGATCTACATGGAATGAAAATCTAAAAGGAATCTAATGATGGCAGAATATCTCCACAAATACTAGAAACATAATTAAAATTATTAATCAGCCCTCAGCTATGGACTGTAAGCTCATCCCTACAGCAAACTTCTCTTGGAATCAGGGGCTTTATTAAAATACCCATCACAGAGTTCTGGAACCTTAGCTACAATAGCACTTTTGCTCTCTGGAGGTTTGATTAGAGTAAAGTAACAAAATTCTCAAACCTCAGCACTTAACTCATCAAGCTACCAGGTACTTCCCTGGACCTGCAGGGCATCTGTCCCCTCCCAATCTGGGCCAGTCCATGCACCTGGGCTACAGCACACAGGGAAGTTACTCAAGACATCACTAGAATTCTGCTCAGTGGCCCTAATCTTGGATTCTGATGCTACTATATGTCATTGTCCATGCACTGCTCTGACCCTGGTTGGCTTCTGGGACTTCTCTTGACTGGACATAAATTAACTTCATGTTCTGAGACTTTGGATGCCACGCAGCATGTTGAAGTGGAGTAGACTTTAATGCTCCAGCAGCTTTGTTCACCGTAGCCAAGGTATGGAAACAGCTTAAGTGTCCATCGGTGGATTCATGGATAAAGAAAATGTGATATACAGATATACCATTTAGCCTTTAAAAAGAAGGATAGCCTGCCATTTGCAACAAGATGTATGAACCTAGAAGACATTATGCTAAATGAAATAAGCCAGACATAGAAAGGTACTGCATGGTATCACTTATAGATGAAATAAAATTTTTAAAAAATAAAACTCTGAACAGAGAAGAATGGTGGTTTCCAGGGGGTGGGGGAAATACTGAGAGGCTATCAAAAGGTCACAAGCAGATAAGATAAATAAGGTTTGATCTAATGTATAGCATGGTGACTATATTTGAGGATATTTTATTGTATAATTGAAATTTGCTAAGAAAGTAGTACTTAAGTGTTCCCACACAAAAAAAGGTAAATATGTGAGAGGATGGATGTCTTAATTAACTCAATAGTGGGAATCCTTCCACAATATATACATATATCAAATAATCACATTGTACACTTTAAATATATTATGATTTGATTTGTCAACTATATCTCAGTAAAACCGAAAAAATAGCATATTTTAAATGGGCAATAATAAGGCATTTGATAAATGGAGTGTCTCAATAAATGTTGCTGCTGTCCTTGTAACTTCCTTGTTCACTTTACCCTCATCAGGTACACACACTGACCCTAGCCTCTCTGGGTGCCAGTTCCCACCTCCCACGCTACAGCCTTAAGTACCATTTCTCATTCCTCCTGCTCTGTCTGTCTGGCAGAGTCATGCTGCACTGGATTTATGTAGCAGACCAGAAAAGGGGAGAAGATGCAGAGACGCGAGGCATTGGAGAATTTCTCTCCATCCTGCTGTTACTGCCTCTGCACTGCCTCTGCCACCTGGCCCTCCATAAACCTTCTGACTCTACTCTCTTAGATGTGGACATCTGGGCATCTGAGATCTAGCATCCCTGAACCAACTTCAATGCCTAAAACTAGAGGCTTAACTTTAGTACGGAACTCCAAATGGCCCCATAATAGTGGTCAAAGCACGGTATCAGTAATAGTATTGTGTAAATATCTCCTATCAAATCTAATACACCATCAATTACAAATGCATCATTATTTTATGTACCTCTAAAAAATTAACATCGTCAATAAAGGATTACATACCTTTGGTAGTAAGACACATTCTGATTTCAGACATATAATGAAAATAATGCATCCTGGGATTAATGTTGTACAACAGAGCACTTCTCTTGGAGAAATGTTAAAAAGTACAAAACATGGTTCTTGTCCATATTTTTAAGAGTCCTGCACAGAGCCTGGCAGACAGTAAATATATGTTTGTTGAATGAATAAATATATGCATGAATGAATGCATTTCCTAACAGCCACATTATAATAAATGAACGCATTTCCTAATAGCTGTATTATAATGAGGTTCCATCATTTAAAAAGAAAATTTGATGCAAAGGAAATTCATGCTAAAAATTAAATACATCATTTCACCAAACCTTCCACTTAAATTCATTGGAAAAATAAACAAGCTTCAGTCTAAACAGTTTGTTGCCTCTTCAGGGAAATGGAGACCTAGATACAGTAATAGATTCTAAAAGTTTAGTGTCTAGCTAATAGCTAATTTTAAGGTAGACACTATTTTTAAGTATGCAGTATCTGGGACCATAAAACATAAGGCCTATTCAGAAACATCAGGGCACACTTTGGGCTCCTATTAGCCAGGAGATAGCATTGGCATCTTTGATAACTGGGAATACAGATCCACTTAACTGTGCTTTTCCTTTCCTTTGTACGGCTAAATTGGCTATAGAGTCCCTGGAGCTCGACCAATCCCTGCGCCGTGGTGAGGTGAGGGCAAGTGAGTCAGGTTCCCTATGCAGTTCCCATTAGAAGGATTCAGCCTTCACTGCCTGTCCAGAGCAGCCCCCAAGAGTCACTACACCCTATTCATTACAATTAAAATTGGTGCGTTTTATTCTGGGTACTACAGAGATAGATAGGCATTACACGAAAGAGATAAAAGGACAGGAAATATAGAGGCAAAGACTAAATGAAAATAGATGGATTTTGGAGATTCATAAATTTAAAAGGTTCTCTGGGAAATTTTCCAGTGACAGTTGCCACCAGCATCAGCGAGTCACTCTTCTCTTGCTCTGCATCAGAATGTCAAATTCCAAACCTTGCTCTTGTTAAGCCTTCATCTGCTGTTTGCTTAACCGTATTCATATTAGACTCCTCTTCGTGTAGAGGCAGAATTGCATCCACAGCCACTGGACATCAGATCCTTTTCAGGTGGAAAACAAGAAGTTGGAAGAGAAGAGTCCTGTCACCTAAGTTTCCCCAAATATAGACACATTGCAGGGGGAAATGACTACTATACGGATAAAAGCAAGCCACTCAGATGACCTATCACAGAATGTGATCCGCCAGTTCCCCAGGATATGCTACCCACATAAAGCCCAAGAGCAATAATGTCCTTTTCTAGGGCTTCCCTGGTGGCGCAGTGGTTGAGAGTCCGCCTGCCGATGAAGGGGACACAGGTTCGTGCCCCGGTCCGGGAAGATCCCACATGCGGCGGAGCGGCTGGGCCCGTGAGCCATGGCCGCTGAGCCTGCGCGTCCGGAGCCTGTGCTCCGCAACGGGAGAGGCCACAGCGGTGAGAGTCCCGCATACCGCAAAAAAATATATATATAATAAACAATAATGTCCTTTTCCAGTGTTGACCTAAATGCTTCTAGAATCCAATTACACAGCTCTTTCTCCTGTGTATACTTAAAGACAAAATAAAAGGAAAAACAGAGCCTGGACTGCTTCTGTCTATTCACAGCAAATAGGTGTTCCTGTAGGACACACCCTCCCCCTCCTCCACATGTACTAGAATTGCAACCATTGTCTTCTTTCCCCGTACATTTCTCTGATGACTAGTGATGTTGAGCATCTTTTCCTATACCTGTTGGTCTTTTGTATGTCTTCTCTATAGAAATGTTTATTCAAGTCCTTTGCCCATGGGCAGCCTGTGTTGGAAGGAAGAGAGGTCATCTTACCTGTCACCAGGGAAGCAGAGCCCAGGTGGGCCACAGAGTACCTTTTTTAGTCTAGTCCTCTCAGTTTTGTATTTAGTAAATATTACTCTCATCATCTGAAAATTTAAAAAAAAAAAATCTCACACCCAGTGGATGAACTGCTCTCCTTGTAATTTAAGAGAAATGATTGACTCCACTACGCCAATGGCCAGGTGATCCCCAGACCTCTGTACTGACCCTCTATTTAGACCTTTCTTCTTCACTTCCCCGTTGGTCCCTCTACCCCAGACCTCTGCCATGATGACCATTCAGGACCTCATCGTTTCTCACCCAGATTACTGCAGTTTCTTCCTAATAGTCTCCAGCTTGCTGTTATTCCGCCCTCCGATTGAGATCCATTTAGATTTTTCATAAGGTGCAACTTAGCACACGTCATAGCCTTCAATGGCTCCTGATCACCTACAGAAATACATCCACACTCGGCCCAGCATCTAAGGGGCCCACAAGACCCCAGCCTGCTTCTTCATCTCCCCAAGTTCCCACAAAACAACCGGAGACTTGCCCTTCTCCCAAACAAATGCCTCAGTTTTCCTCTTTGGTGCCTTGTTGATGCCTTTCCTTCTGCAAGAACCCCTCCATCACTGCCTTCTACATCATCTCATCCTTTAAAGCAGGGGTCCCCAACCCCCGGGCCACGGACCAGTACCTGTCTGTGGACTGTTAGGAACAGGGCCGCACAGCAGGAGGTGAGCTTTGGGCAAGTGAGGGAAGCTTCATCTGTATTTACAGCCACTCCCCACTGCTCGCATTACCACCTGAGCTCCGCCTCCTGCCAGCATTATGGTGGGTTGTATAATTATTTCATTATGTATTACAACGTAATAACACTAGAAATAAAGTGCACAATAAATGCAATGTGCTTGAATCGTCCCAAAACCATCCCCCCACCCCAGTGGAAAAACTGTCTTCCACGAAACTGGTCCCTGGTGCCAAAAAGGTTGGGGACCGCTGCTTTAAAGTCCATCTGAAATGGCACGTCTTCTAGAAAGTCTTTCCTAGTCCCCAGAGCTGGCTCGGAACCCTTCCTCTCGTAAGCCCTGAGCATACACTCAGTGCATCTCTCTTATGGTCCTTAGCCCACTCTGCCTCCCACTTCATCCTTTGGTTGCTGGTTTATCCCTCCCTAAAACACTATACTCTCCTTCATAGTCGCAAAAGCATCAGGAAGCGTCTGGAAAATACTTGCTGGAGTGAAATGGATTTGAGGAGCGCTCACCCAGTCTAGTTCCATAGTGTTGCCCAGTTGACAGAGTTGATATCAGATGGCATAATTAAAAGCTGCTCCACATGGCTGGGATTGAGTTCATCAAGCCTACATCTCACCTTCTTATTGGTATGCCATTCGCTCCCTGCTTCCCTCCAAATCCATTAAGAGCAAAGACTGTATGTAATTCATATTTTCATCTCCCTCAGCCAGTAGTTTGTACAAGGTAAGTATTTAAAAATGTAAGCTAAACTCCATTTATTCAATTCCATCATGTCACAGTAGAGAGCTGTAATGCCCTGAGTGTTCCCAAAAGCACAGCACATGAACCATTGGTGGTAAACAAGATGACTTCAAGTGACATACAGAAGAAAACTTCATAATGGCCATGGGTTTACTATAATGTGCACTAGGAAAAATATAACTAGTACAGAATACCTATGATTTTAAAGGTACTATTGCTTGGGGTAGGGCTAAACTTATTTAATTTTTAAATGAGGGTCTCAAAGAAAACTATTAACTAAACAGTGGTAGATATTACTGCTTAAGGCAAAGCTGAATTTATTTAAGCTTTTAAAAGTGAAATCTACTTACAGAAAAATATTAAGTAAATAGTGGTACAGATGATATTTAAATATGGCAGAAAAATTAAAAATCAGAAGTGGCACAGGAAAGACTGAAATTAAGAAATCTTGCCCCCTAACTAGTATTTCCAGTTTGAATCTTGTTTGCTCCCAAATGTCCCACACCCACTGCAAGATTAATCCCTTACAAATATTCCTTCATGTCACATCAGGTCTCAGGAACCCCTGAGTAGCTCCCCACGACCAGCCACATCCCACCTCCTCTATTGACAGCTCTCATTTCTCTAACCCTTTCTTCCAAACCCACCTCTGATCCCTCTGCAGGGAGATTCCGCCCATTCTGCCCCTTGGGCAAATCTTACACTTGGGCAAATCTTGCAAATGTACACCATCTTGCCTGTGCTTAGAACGTTCTCCCCCACCTTTTCTCTCCACCAGTCCACGTGCATCCCTTCCCCCTGTGTAATGGAAGTTCAGAACCATCTGCTTCTTCCATCTCTTATTCCAATCCATCTTGTACCTCACATTCTTCATCCATTAGAGTGAGGTTTTCACTTGTGACTTTGCATTCATCCACAAGTATGTTTCATCACACTGATTAGACTGTGAACTCAGCCAGGGCCAAGACTATGTCCTTAATGTTGTGTGAAGTCTCGGTCAACCTACAAGAGTGCTGAACAAACCACAGGCACTAAGTGTATGTCTTGTAATAAACCAAAAGCCGACACATCCAGAAAACATATAGCACTGAGTGCTCTACTAGCTTGTCAGACATGAACTTGGTGTAGAATGTGCTCAGCGTCTACAATTGGGATTCTTACTGCACTCATCCCAAAGACCGAGTTTTAACAATTCCCTGCACAACGAACCTGGGTGTAACGTTAGAATGCATCCTTGGGGTATTTCAGTAAGGAAATCAGGATTTCCCAGGTTGTGCAGTGGTTAAGAATCCGCCTGCCAATGCAGGGGACACAGGTTCGAGCCCTGGTCCAGGAAGATCCCACATGCCACGGAGCAACTAAGCCCGTGCACCACAACTACTGAGACCGCACTCTAGAGCCACAACTACTGAAGCCCATGCACCTAGAGCCCGCGTGCCGCAACAAAGAGAAGCCACCGCAATGAGAAGCCCACACGCGCAAGGAAGAGTAGCCCCCGCTCACCGCAACTAGAAAAAGCCTGCGTGCAGCAATGAAGACACAACACAGCCAAAAATAAATAAATAAATAAATATAAATAAGTGCTAAAAAAAAAATAAGGAAATCACCCTGTGGGGAAAAGTGAACTTTTGTACATTGTTGCTGGGAATGTAAATTGATGCAGGCACCATGGAAAACAGTATGGAGGTTCCTCAAAAGACTAAAAATAGAACTATCACATGACCCAGCAATTCCACTCCTGGGTATATATCCAAAAAAAAACCCCAAAAACATTCATTCTAAAAGATACATGCACCCCAATGTTCATATCGGCATTATTTATAACCGCCAAATATGGAAGCAACCAAAGTGTCCATCAACACTTTGAATGAATAAAGAAGCTGTGGTATATACATACACTGGAATAATAGCTGTAAAAAAGAATGAAATTTTGACACTTGCAACAAAATGGATGGACTTGGAAGGTATTATGCTAAGTGAAATGTCAGAGAGAGAAAGACAAATACTGTATGATATCACTTATATGTGGAATCTAAAATACAGCAAACTAGTGAATATAACAAAAAAGAAGCAGACTCACAGATATAGACAACAAACCAGTGGTTACCAGTGGGAAGAGGGAGGGGGAGGGGCAAGATAGGGGTAGGGGATTAAGAGGTACAAGCTATTATGTATAAAATAAGTTACAAGGATATATTGTACAACCCAGGGAATATAGCCAATATTTTATAAATATAAATGAGTATAACCTTTAAAAATTGTGAATCACTATATTGTACACCTGTGACATATATAACATTGTACATCAACTATACTTCAATTAAAAAAAAATAAGGAAATCACTCAATCTGGGTTCATCCCTAACATTTTTTCAAAACTCTATTATCCCTTCAAAAGAATTTTATGGAGTCCAAAATTCAGAAGGTTTTTGGTCCAAAAATTAATTTCATTTATAATGCTTTTTAAATAAATAAATAATCATCTATCCTGTACTATACTTTTCTTTCTCAATCTGTTAAGAGGTATTTCAGTATCTCAATCGCCATCTGAGGAAATATAGTCCAGTGGTTATGGACTCTGGTTTCACTCAGACCTAGGTTAGACTCTCATCTTCACCATTTGGAACTCCAAGACCTCGGGAAAATTCATTCACTAACATAGCAAACATTAATTGAAAGCTACCATGTGCCAGGCACTGTGCCTGACCTCCATAAGCCTTGATGTTCTCCTCTGTAAAATGGGAATGATGACATTCCCTGAAATAGAGACATTGTCAGGATTAAATAAGATAATGTATGCAAAATGCCCAGCACTCTGCCAGGTTCACAGTAACAATAAATGGTAGCTGTTACTATCATTATCATCATCACTAACATTATCTTCAGTCTTTGTAGAGCATTTAACTCTGCTCATTATGCTTCCTTTCTTAAAACTCTCTCTTGTCTTCATGGAGATATCATTTTAGTCATCTTAGTTTATTAATTTTTTAGTCTTTCCTTATTAAATTAATAAATAGAAAGAAAAACATTTAGTGAGTGATAGGCATAAGGCAGAGAATTATAACAGTGTGCTATGACAGAGAATGAGCTGCACAAGTGACTTTTTAGAAAAGCATCTCTGAGGAGGTGGCATTTGGGCTGAGATTTCGGAAGTGAAGAGGAGCCCATCACATGAAGATCCAGTGGAAGAGAATTCCAGGAGGGTTCTACAAAAGCCCTCGGATAAGGAGGCGCACGGTGTATTCAAGGAATGGAAATAAGTCTAAAGAGGGCTAGGCTGTAGCTGAGGTTTGGAGAGGAAGTAAGCAACAATCATCACACGGGGCTTTGCAGGCCAGCATCAGAAGCTCAGAATTAACGTGGAAAGAGACACTATTCAAGAATTTTAAGCTCTGGGTATGATAGGATCTGATTTACATTTTTAAGCATCATTTTGGCTGCTCTGTGGGGAATGGAGTATAGCGAACAGGAGTAGAAGTAGGGAAGCCAATAAGAAGACTATTGTCAGCCATCCCGCTGAGGATGCTAGAACTAGAGAGGTGAAAGCTGGACAGAAACAAACAGATTCTGGATATATTGTAGAGGTCACAGTTGACATGACTTGCTGATAAATGGGGTGTGAAATGCCAGAGGGCAGGAAAGAAAGGACTCACTCATCATGCCTAGATTTTTGTTCCAGCAACTGTATGGTGGTGGTGCCATTTATTGGGATGAGGACACATCACAGAGGCACAGGTTTGGGATAGGAAGCCCACAGTCCTGTTTCAGTCTTTGAAGACATGTGAGTGGAAACACCAAGGATGCAGGTGGCTGTGCAAATCTGGAGAGGCACACTTGGGAAGCATTAAGGACTGCTGACATCACCTGGGGAGAACCAGACAGAGACGAGAAGGCCCTCACGTTCAAGTGCCTGGGCATTCAGTCATTGAGAGTGAGAGTACCGGAGAAGGGGACAACAGGAAGCTGAGGAGTGGCCACACGGGTAAAAGTAAACTCAGAGGAGACAATGTCCCAAAGCAAGTGACGGAAGTAAAATGCTTCCAGAAGGAGGGAGTGGTCGATTGTCAAAATGGCCTTGAGGTGTCAAGGAAGATGTGGCAGGTGCTACATGTGCTTTCACATGAGCCCCTCCCCCTTCCTCACTAACAGACCCAATTTTACTTAAATGTTGCTTAAATGGCAACACATTCAAAAAAGGTGGGCCCCAGTCACAGACTCAGGGGATAAATCTTAACTGGTCCAAGCCAATAATGATAATACCATTCCCCTTTGACAGTGATTGGTTTAGGGGTTGATGTAAGGAGAAGTAGGCTGTGGAGTTCCTAGGAGGAGAAATCCTCCATGATCAAAAGAGAAATATAAGGAAAAAGACCACTCCACTTCCCATGCTGTGTTTAGACAACATAATGCCTGCTGGAGCATCCGCAGCCCTCTTACCACCATTAGGGAGCTTTTGCCCAGTGATAAAGGGAGGCGGGGCAAGAAGCTGGACAAGCCTGGGTTCTTAGTAGCATTACAGAGCAGCTGAGCCAGCCTAGGGCCCCCTTGTTCAGTGAGATGATAACTCTCTTAACAGTAAATGTCCATATTTTTTGAGCCTCTTTAAATGGGACATTCTGCCACGTTCAGCTGAAAGCATCGTCACTGACACTTCAGATAAAAGAACAGAAAGAGGATGCAGCAGCCACTGGTGACCTCGGTAAGAGCAGCCCCCGTGAAGTGGTGATGGATAGAAAGAAGAGGGGATGGAGACCGTGACTCCAGACAACTCTTTCCAGCAATTTTGCTGTGAAGTGTGTATAGGAATTAGGTGGCGGCAGGAGGGGATGGGGGTGGGGGTCAAGGGGATGGGGGGAGATACTGAAGCACGTGTACACGTGAGTGGGAATGTTTCAGTGGAGAGGGAGAGAGGGCAGCTCAGGGCAGAGAGGAGAAGCAAGAGAGCGTAGGTGGGGGCCCCCGGCACAAGTGGAGAGGCTGGCCTTGGACAGCAGACACACTGCATCCATAGAGGGATAAAGACAAGATGGCAGGTGCAGATGCAAGGAGTCTGGCCGACTTGGGGGGCGTGGGGGAAATGATGTTTTCTGACCAGTTGCTCCCTTTTTTTTCAGTGACGTAGGAAATGCTCAAAATGCGAAATGTCTCTTCAGACCTATCTAAGACTCTCCCACTACTGTGAAGTCCATCCTGACTTGTACTCTCAAATCCCGCCCCCCTTCACACTCCCATGAAACTGTTTGCCTCTCTTCTGGAGTATGTGCCCTGTCTTGTGTCGTAGTTTTAATCCCCTGTGCCAGCAGGATGGAGACTCCCGGAGGGCGGGGAGCATCTCCTAACACCTCAGAATCTATCACGGAGGCTGGCACACATGTGTAATAAATATACTGAATTGAAGTAGAGCCTTAAGGCACTGGTATGAAAAAGAAAGTTGACAGATTCCACATATGCAAATTCTCCTACTTGCTAAAAGTTATTTATAACCCCCAAATCGATACTCATGGTACTTTCACAGTCATTCCTGGACAGGTGCAGAGAGCAAAAAAATTGAGTCTTGCAACACACACGTTCCTAACTGAGGTCAAACAAGGAAATGCTCTGCCTTCTTTGTGTCAGTTCTCATACTGTAAGCAAGTGTCCTTTCTGTGGTCTATTTAGTGCCACGTTTTTCACATTTTTGTGCTTTCTGTTGGTCATTTCACTGCTTAAGATTGCACTCAAGCATAGTGCTAAGTGCTGTCTCGTGTTCCTAAGTGCAAGGCTGGGATTGCCCTTACGGAGAAAACATGTGTGCTAGGTAAGCTTCCATCAGGCATGAGTAACAGTGCCATTGGCCGAGAGTTCAATGTTAATGAGTCAACGATATATGTTAAGTAAGATATCTTTAAACAGAAACACACATGAACAAGGTTATGAATAGATCAGTTGATGGAAATGTGGTGACCAGAGGCTTGCAGGAACCTAACTCTAGATTTCCCCTAGAAGCAATGGTCCAGTGTTCACTAATTCAGTACTCGCGGAGACTTTATGGAAGGTAACTACTGCAAACAACAAGAATCAACTGTATCTCATTTTGCCATCTCTTGAGAAAGGGAATTATGGAAACAAAATGGTTTGATGAGGCTGAGATGAGACTCATCAAGCCTTAGCTCTCTTTTCATGCTTTTTGGATTACTCACCAGCACCAGGATTTGTGTTAAAGAGAAAGCTGCTGATTAGCTATAGATAATATCCCCTGAGAGCCATTAGCCTGCCTGAGAAGCATCTTGGGGTCCTTACCCTATTCTCTCACTCAAAGCCAGCTGGCTGGGGAATGAGGTAGAGAAGCAAGGGAAGGGTAAAACATTACCATATGTCTTAATTTGGGTTCCCCCAGAAGCTGATCCTAAGATAAAGGACTGGAGCACAGTAGTTGTTTGGGAGGTGAAGAAAGCACCAATAGGGAAATGGAAAAGAGAGACACGGGTCAGAAGGCCGCCAAGAAAACCAATAGAGCTAGCTGTCACTATGGAAGAACGGAATTTTTCCCACTGCAGAACATATTCCTGATTTATCGTACCCAGGCCTGAGGGAACGAGGTATTTACCTACCATCTCCCATCAGTCATTGGT
Source organism: Grampus griseus (assembly GCF_964374135.1). NCBI lineage: Eukaryota > Metazoa > Chordata > Mammalia > Artiodactyla > Delphinidae > Grampus > Grampus griseus. Next base: position 15,460,231 of record NC_139018.1, on the reverse strand, counting down.
TGAGGGCTGCTCTGGGGGTGTTCTAATTCCCCTGCACTTTCTGCCTTCCATGGGACCAGCAAAGTAGGCTCAGTTAAGGAGAAAGGCCCCAAACGCAAGAACTGGCCATCAAAGTTAGCCAGTTTGCATTGAAGGAGTAAGGATGGGCACGGGCGCGTCTGCCACATCACACAAGGCTCAACGTCTCACGTGAACTGAGACCAGGAGTGGGGCCACTTCCACGAGAAATCTACCAAACAAGCGCATAACCAAGTCCTGGGGTCTTAATGTACTTTCAGCAACTTGCTAATTCAAAGATCAAGTGCCACTAGTTTTAAGTCAACGTAAGGTTTCATGGTGTTTCCAAAGGAACCTAGAGGTAATACATAAGGTTACATTCCTTCTTCTTTGTTAGAAGCAAGATGGAAAACTCACTTCCATTTTTAATGACCAAATGGAGCCTTTTTCCCTAGAATAGGATATGAGAGAACAGTAAGACAGAAGCAGTTTTGGGAAAACATGGGAATCTAGTACTTCATAGGATGTGCTGTCTCGTCATCATAGACTAGGTAGGTCCCCATGGAACATACGACAAAGACACGTATCCCTGCCCAAGAGCCAGCTGGTAGTAGGCCTTTTCCTTCTACAAACACCTATGCCCACCACCCCGATGCTGCCACAGCAGCTGAGAAATGTATACTCCATCTCACATGCCTCAGGAAAAGTCCTGGGGCCGGGAGAGGAGGGCCATCATACACTTCGTAGTGTTTAATTACAATCTGCTGTTAAAGACAAGGCAAGAAAGATGACATTTCCTCCATTACAGCAGGTGACTGGATCTGTCCCTTCATTTTCATGTCTATAACTTTTCCAGTTCACGTCATTACCCTTGAAAAATGGACAAAAGAACTAGACTGGCCAACACAAGTCCTGGAAGTCACCCTGTGGGTATCCAGCCACGAAACCATATCCTCCTCCGTCAATCAGGTGGATGGAGAATATCAGAGTCCTGGGAGGAGGGACTCGCACAACCACAGCAATGCGGAGGGGCCAGGCCTGGGGCATCCATGCTCTTCTCCCTGGAGATAGTGCACAGCATGATGCAGAGGCCCAATCAGAGGCCAGAAAGTGAATGACAAGAGAATGGCCTTGGATCCAACACAGACCTGGGTGCAAACCCCAGCTCAAGCACTTTCAACTTGGGTGGCCATTAGCAACTTTGGTTTCTTCATCTTCAAAATGGACCTAATACTACATGTCTCAGATGACTGACATTCATTCAAAAATAGATATGGATGCTACGACATGAAGGAAAAAATTACACTAAGTGAAAGAAGGCAGTCACAAAAAGTCACATGTTATACAATTCCATTCATATGAAATGTCCAGGACAGACATGTACGTGGAGACAGAAAGGAGATTAGCGGTTGCCCGGGACTGGGAGAGAATGAGGGAAATTAGGGGTTGACAGCTAATGGGGATGAGGTTTCTTTTTGGAGTGATTTAGAAAATCTTCTAACATCATACAGTGGTAATAGTCGCACAACTCCATGAATAGAGTAAAAACCACTGAATTGTACATTTTAGATGGGTAATTTTTAAGTTATGTAAATTATATCTTAATAAAGCTGTTTAAAAAGAAAAACAGATCTGGAGCCCTCACTCTGTGCAGGTTCTTTGGAAGACATGAGCATCTAGGTCATGTGCCTGAACATTAGGATTTTGACTAGAAGAACAAGCAAAGTGACTCAGGTTGCTGTGAGGAATGTTATGTCTCGTGTGTTACGCCCTGAGCACTGAACCTGATGCAGACCCTCAGTAAACGGGTGCTACCAGTCACATCATCACCATCATTTATTAGGTGCCTCCTTGTGCCTGGCACTATGCTCTGTCCTTTGTGCCCATTGTCTCATTTAAGTTTCACAACATCGAAGGGATGGGTGCTGTGATCACTTCTGGTTCTACAGTGGAAAAACAGGCAGAGAGAGGTAAGACCAGCAGCGTGGGAGTGCCGGAGCTGGGGGTCAAATCTGAGCTCTTGCACACTTTCTCATCACACACCCCTCCCCTCCAGCAGCACGTGGCCATCACTACCATCACCAGGCATCACAGGCACGGCTCTCTCGATCACTAGAATTGGTTTAAAATAGAGCAGAAACCCCTGTTAGCTGCCAGCAGGATGGCTCCTACAGGTCTCTCCCAGCCACTCGGCTGAGAATCCTGGCAGCGGTGGTGCCGCTTCACCCCAACCCTGCCTGAAACTCCACGTAAGGCTCCCACAGCCCGCTGGATTTATAGTGGACACCCCAGGCAGTCCAACCAGATGCTGTCTCCTTAAGGCCTCGTGACCCAGGCTGGCATCCTTGACTCTGTTGGCCTCAGTCTGCCCCAGCATCCCAGATGTAGCAAAGAGACTTCCAGACTCATAACAAACCAACTGGAGCCCCAATTTCCCCCTATTCAGAAGACGTGTAAATTTAGATACTTTGGAAATCACGTGTAGCAAAAAGTTCCCATCTGCCAGACAGAGTGAGAGTATTTAAGTACCGAGCATCTCAGCCTCTTGCAATTCCTCTGAGATTAATTTACATGTCATCATCATGAGGGAGACTCAACCTCCCGTCCCAGTGGTAGACACACAAGCCACAGAGTCCTAATTAACAAAGGTTCTTAATAAAATTTCAATATAAACTAGGCCTTCTTTGAAATCACTGCATTTTCTAACAGAACGTTGCTGCCTTCTGCAAGATCAACACTCATTCTCTACAAAATTAACAAACTAGACATTTTTTCAAAGAGCAATGTAACATCAGAATGGCCTCGTTTTCATCCTTATTATAAAATTTTTTAAGCCCCTTTATTTGTCAAATGTGTGCCTAAGAGAGATTTCTGAAATGCGCAGGAAATCGATCTGAGTGTCTGTAAGAAAGGCTGAGAGCGCTGGCCGGGTGGTAAGTTTCAGGAGGGCAGGGACTCTGTGTTGTTCATCTCTTACCTCCAGGCCTGGAATAGTGGTGGGCACAAGGAAGGCACTCGGTAAATATTCACTGAATAAATGAATGAACATCTTCTCCAAGAGGCTGAATATACACCCATGTCCATACTTGTTATAGACTTACGGAAGATTTAGTTTGGAATCTCAGCACCAATATGTTCCAGGATCAGTAGAGCCATAGATCTTCATCAATTCTTCTTTCCAAAGGGGAAGAGAGACAAAGGCCCCTCCCCTGTTGGCATTACTGTGAGAGGCAGTGTTGCTCATGGAGGTTAGATAAGGATGCAAACACGTGCTTTGTTGCCTCTTCGCGGTCTGGGCAAGTCACTTGACTTCTCTAGACTTCAGCATTTTCCTTTGAGAAGCCGCAGAGAGTTTCGATGTCTCAAAAGCCCTTCCCGATTTCTGAAGTGAGTTTAATGCGAACTGGGCTTTTACACAGTCTCGGTTGGCCTTCAGTGACTTCCCCTCTCGTCCCCGCACATTCTGTCCCCTGCTTGGACCTGCGGCACCTCCATCCCACCTGCCCCCATCACACAACTCTATCCATGTCCAGTCTGCTCCCTACACGACTCCTCCCAAAGTCTGTGTTCAACGCTCCTGACTTTTCCCTTCCCCACTTTACGCCAACCCATCAATACGTTTTGTTCTGTGTTCCATTCCCTCTCAGCTCACGTCTCTCATAGAAACTTGATTAACTTGGCTGTACCAGTGGGTAATTGAGAGTCTGTAAATTATCTGGAGAAGATATATTTGCATTTTTAAAAGATGTGTTCTGGTGAGTCTGAGGGTAAATGGTTACATGTACAGGTATGGCTGAGTCACTTTGCTGTGCACCTGAAAATATCACAATGTTGTTAATCAATTATACTCCAACATAAAATAAAAAGTTAAAAAAAAAAAAGATGTGTTCTGGAGATGATGTTTTAATCCATATTGACTGGCACCTGTCTCAGTGGCTAGACTGTAACTTTCCTGGGTATAAAGCCTCAGATCTTTTTCATCTTTCTGTGTCTAGCCCCATTTCTGCTGTCACTGACTCACAAAATGTTTAGGGAATAACCCCAAGGATGAATGAAAGGTTGCCGATGAACAGAGTAACTGATAGGTTTTAGGCAGTCCGATGGTCACGGGAAGGAGTGCTGTGGGTCAGCTTGTAGACAGGGGCTTAGAAGGCTCCTCTAATCCCACCCCCTGTGCCGCTGGCTCCACTTCTCTTTAGAACTGAGTCTGAATACGAAGATTATTGCCTAATAAGCAGGCATTCATGCTCCTATAGAAGCTGTGTTCTCACCCTGCCAGAGAAAGGGACCAGCACTTCATAGCTTCTCATTAATTCAGGCTTCGGGGAAGCCTTCAGAGCTGAGGCCACAAGGACTTGACAGGCAGGAGGTCCCATTATAGTCAAAGGAGAAATAGCCCAATGCCTCAATGCCTCCCGACACTCCAGGAACAAAGTGACAGTGGGTATGGAGGAGATGCTGGCAATTTTAATTAGGTCCATTATGCTAAACTGATAGCTGAATGCTTCCGAAAGGTGTTTGAAGTACAAAATATTGAATGCGCCATAGTTTTTGGTTTACTGATTCACTGACTCCAAATATAGAAATTATCACAGAATCAAAAGCCATGTAACAAAGCCAAGGAAAAGATTATATTAATTAACAGAGATTGAAAATGTGGCAGCCATTGCTTTAAGATACACCTCCCCCTGCAAAAATAAAAGAAGAAGATACACTTCCCATTTGCAACCAGAAGTTTAGAATTGGTTGTCATAAACCAAAGAGGCCAAGGAAAGCTTCTTTTCCTCCCCAAATGTTTCTCAAAAATTCCTACGATTCCTACAAGACAAGGAATCCCCCAGGTAAGTCCTACATCCAGCACCATGCCTGGCACATAGTAAGTATGCGCCATAAACATTTGCTGAATCAATCATTCGATTACAATTGATAATCATTTATAAGTGGTTTAAATAATCTTTAAAAAGACAAATCTGGGGCTACCCTGGTGGCGCAGTGGTTGAGAGTCCGCTTGCCGATAAAGGGGACACGGGTTCGTGCCCCGGTCCGGGAAGATCCCACATGCCACGGAGCGGCTGGGCCCGTGAGCCATGGCCACTGAGCCTGCACGTCCGGAGCCTGTGCTCCGCAACCGGAGAGGCCACAACAGTGAGAGGCCCACATACCGAAAAAAAAAAAAAAAACAAATCTGATTGTGTCATCCCTACTACTTTAAACTATTCAGTACCTTCCCATTATTCTCAGAAAAAAAAATAAAAAACCTCCTTCATATGACCTACTATCCCCTGCATAATCTGGCAGCCACCCACCTCCCCATCCTCAAGCCACCAGGACACACCTCACACTCTAACCAGGACCACAATTCAGATTTTCTGGCCAGAGACCAGTGGTCTATTTACTGTGCCTCACTGGCTTTCTCTGTTCTTTTATAACATATCCCCCCAAATCTAAGATCTAAACCATGCAGTAAGTGCAGGAGTGTTATTCAAAACAATGTGTCATGAGCCACCAACATTATGCATGACTGCAATTAAATCTAGAGTACGTTCGCTACATAACTATGCCTAATTTTTCATAGTAAAAATGGAAACGCTGAGGAAATGATGTGCATGTGGCTTAGTCTGGGTCACAATGAATCAGCTGTAGGTCCAGGAATTGCAAATGGGGGCTCAGGAAATGAAGAATCAGTCAGAAGTTAAAATCACCAGTGTAGAATCACCCTGAACATCAGTCACTGTTCAGGGGTGAGGGTGAGGGTAGTTCCTGGATGAAGGAATAGAGGGGAAAGCAAGGGAACCAGAAGGTGGATACAATGGCATATCTGCATCCTGAGAATTTTTTCAGCCCGTGGTTGCTATGGTTACAGACGCCATGAGAGTTGGCTCCGGAATGTGACAGGGCTCTCAGGCAGCCTCATTCAACCCACCCTCACCCTGTCCTAGGGCCTCTCTTTGTCATTTTGTGGGAGAAGTAACATATTCAACAAAGCCCATGGTGGCACTCAAAAGACACTGTGTTCACTCTCCTCCACCCAGGACACAGAAGCTTCAGAACTTTCCTTAGACTATAAAGTTGCCTCCGGAATAATCCAGGTGTGCAATGTTTGGAAACGTGGGAACCTCAAAGACATCAAATGCATTCGGCTTCCTGGAAATCATTTTCTCTTCAAGAATGTGCAGAAAAAGCAACAAGGTGGTTAAAAAAAAAAAAGTATGTTTACTCCAAATATAACAGAGAGTGGCTTCTCCCCATGTGCTGGGCCCATCACCCCAGGCACACCATCCCTGCCGTCTTGGCTACGTTCTGGTTTCACAGTGAAAAGAAACTGGGTATATCATGTGGCCATTTTTTGGTGAATATTTTATTGTGCTCCCTCACACATACAGACATAAGGTCTGCTGCAGAAACACACCAGACGCCCATCCCCTGACATTTCTACTGCCCAGCCTGAGGGATGTCCTGTTCTTCTGGCTTTATCCAAGGAGGTTGGGTTTTCAGTCCCTGAGCGTGTAAAGGAAGAGGGCTGTCAAAGAAGGGCTCTGCAAACGAGGTGGGTCCCTGAGTTGTCTCACTCAACCTCTGGTATCACAGTGAAAAGAAATTGGGTATATCATGCAGTCATTTTTTGATGAATATTTTGCAGATCCACATGTAGAATGGTGCCCACCGAAAAGAGGCTGAATAGATGCTTTTTGTATTTGAAAAATCTGCTTGGACTGGTTGGTATATTGTGATCTACTATAAGACCATATATTCATATTTTATTTAAATCATCATCATACTCGCTGTCTTTCTAAATACCGTTCGGAGCAATGCGTGATAAGAGCAGTAAATGGAATTCAGTAAATTATGGTTCTGTGGGTAAGTGGGAAATGCAGGGTTAAACAAAATCAGCCTGGTTTCTGCACTGCAGGATTCTCAGGGGAGGTGTAGAAGGTACAGGTGAGAGCTCCAGCGTTAACACACCTCCGGCATCAAGTCATAGAGCTACAAGGTAACTTTGGGCAAGTTGCTTAAGCTCTGCAGGCCTCAGCCTCATCATTCAGAAAGCAGGGATAATCATTTCACCCGTTTCTTTGGACTATAAAGAGGACTACATGAGATTATGACTCTAAAGTACTTTGCACAGTGCCTGGCGCTTAGTATGTATTCAATAAGAAATAAGGGGAAATGCTTATGGTGATTTTTAAATATTTCCTCAAATTCTTTGACACTCCCTCCTTCCAAAGTGAGCTTAATCACCCCTCCTCCCCAAATGCGGACTAAATTTAGTGACTCGCATCTAATGAAAAGAATGAGATAGCAAATCCATTTGTGACAACACAGATGGACCTTGAGGACATTATGCTAAGAGAAATAAGTCAAACAGAGAAAGACAAATACAGGGTGATTTCACTTATATATGGAAACTAAAAAAACCCAACTCATAAAAAAAGAGAAGAGACTGGTGATTACCAAAGGCAAAGCGTGGGGAGTGGGCAAAATGAGTGAAGGGGATCAAAAGGTACAAACTTCCAGCTATAAGATAAATAAGTCCCAGGGATGTCATGTACAGCATGGTGACTATAGTTAACAATCCTCTATTATATATTTGAAAGTTGCTAAAAGAGTAGATCTTAAAGGTTCTCATCATAAAAGAATTGTAACTATGTGAAGTGATGGATGTTGACTAAACTTACTGTGGTAATCATTTCATAATGGATAAAGATATAAAATCATTATGTTGTACACTGAAAACTAATACCATGTTTTATGTCAATTATACCTCAGTAAACCTGGATGAAAATACAAAGCATGTGGTGGTACTAACAATGTATGATTCCTGAGGTTACATTATAAAAGGCATTCAATTCCACCTCGTTCTCTCTTGAAGCGCTTACTCTGGAGGAAGCCAGCCATGTTGTGAGGACACTCAAGCAGCCCGTGGAGAGATTCACATTGGCAGGAAATGAGGTCTCTCCCCAACAACCAGCTGCAATTTGCAAGTCACGTGAGGAAGCCATCTCAGGAGCAGATCCCGCAGCCCCAGTTAAGCTCTCAGATGACAGCAGCCCCAGCCAACATCTGACCATAACCACTGGATGACTCCCAGACAGATGACACACCTAAGCCATTCCTGATTTCCTGATCCACAGAAACTGTGAGATAATCAACACTGATCATTGGTTTAAGCCACTAAATGTTGGAGTCACTTGTTACACAGCAATATCAACCCTCCAGGAGGGAATGAGCATGCATCATTCTGCCATCTGACATGGCCATGAAAACATTTTCTTTCACACAGCATCTGGTAAGACTAGTTTGTATCTCATGGAACACACCTTGGGAAATGCTGGTCGATAACTTAACAGTTTATAAAGCTTGTTCACATTTATTCTCATTTGATCATCTTAGCAAATGTGAAGCAGGTGTTACTGTGCTCTTTATTTTACCCAAGAGAAAACTAAGGCTCCAAAAGCTTAAGTGACTTGCCCGGGTTCACACAGCTAATAGAATCGGTAGAACAGTAACTCAGGTTAAGTATTATGATTCTAAACCATGTTTTTTCCTCTGTTTTTTTTCCTCTGGTTTGATTAAAACAGTCTAGGTTTTTTAAACCTGGAATAAGCATATGGGGAGTCTAAAAGAGTGCCAAGAAGGGGGGTGCTCTGTGGAATAGGCCACCCTCCCAAATGATCTGGAGAGTGAACCAGATGCTTCTGAAGCATTTGGGAGCCAGAGCCTTCCCTGACTTCTACAGAACAGGGGCCCCTTCAACCGTGATGATAACATACTGCAGGTACCACTCAGGGGGCTCTTATGACAATCTAGCACTCTTCTGAGAGCTTTGTATAATATATATCACTTCATTTGATCTACATAACAAATCAAGGAAGTACAGGCTGTCATCATCTCCACCTTACAGAGGAGGAGACCAGGTCACAGAGAAATGAAGCAACTTGCCCAAATCAGCCACTAATCAGTGATGGAGCTCAAATTGGGACCCAGGCGATCTAAGACTATCAGGGCGTGAAGGGGCCTTATCAAGCAATGTCCCAACTCTCTCCTTTTCCATAAGAATGGAAGAGCTGGAACTAGCACCTAGATCCTCCCACCCTAAGCTCCTGTAATGTAATGTAGAGGTTGGCACCTAGCCCAGAGGCTAGGTTCAATGAATATAACATGCATTTATGCCTGTCAAGTTCTTTTAAGGAGGTATATGCTGAACCCACTCTACTAAACTGCTTCCCATATAGCCTCAAATTCCACCATGAGAAATGAATGCCTTTGGCCTAAAGCAATATTCTCAACTGGTGGACTGAATGTTCAATTGCCCAGTATCACATGATACTGAGCATCTCTATTTAACCTATCAGGCTCATATCACATTAAATTTGGTAAGTTACACTACTTATCTTTATCCTAAAATATTTAATGTGTTATTTGGGGGACCCACAGGGCTGTTCACACATTAGAAACTCATTTCTTGGTAGTAAAATTGTTGCTAGTTTGTATGTCAGAATTACAAATATCAGCATTTTAGCCCATTCTGCAAAGGTCACCATGACTTTCAGGCTCTCTATCTCTTGAGCAAACCTGCAGTGACTCTTCAAGCATCTCTTTTTAAACTGTAAACACTACCTTTGCCCCTACATTGGGTAGTTGAATTAAAAAAATCAGAATCCTTTGCATAAGAGATAGCATTTGAAATCAGAACTCTGTAGAAATCATTGGGGGCGGAGGGAGGGTGGAAGGGGGAGAATAAAGGAAGGAAGGAAAAACAGAAGGGAGGGAGGAATAAGGGAGTTCCCTGTGATCACATGATTTATGTACAGCAGTGGTTGACTCTACAAATCCTATACTTTGCCACCGTTCCGCTTTGTTTCAAAGTTCCCTCTAGGGAACAAGAAAGTGAAGTAATTGGTAGTACGGGAACTGGAATCCCCTGAAATCCTGCTACCTAACCCTCCACACAACCTGTTCTGCCCACCCCTATCTGCCTCCCTGGCTCTGGGAATAGAGGAAAAAGAGAACACAGCTCCCCTGTGACCACCCCCTCCCATGCCAATGGTTCTGGCCCTCAACCCCCAGTCCAACCTACAAGGAAGATAAGAATGTCAGCTTTCATTTTCAATTCATAGTACTCAGTCCCAGACACTTACAAGGGAGAAAAAAAATCTCACACTGTGTCTGCAAACCACAAATCAATGTTCTAGGAAGTCAATGTGAGGTTTTTGTTTCTCCATTTTCTCTCATTACCCGGGATAACAGTAATTAATGAGCCCTGATACAGTAAAGTCTCTGCTGAGAGGACCACTAACACCAGAGCCCACAAGTGGTCAAAAGCCCTTTGACTCCTGTGAGAAACCTGCCAGGTGGGTATAACCAACATGGTGCTGGGGCCACGTTGAGGTAGATTACATAACCAAGTCATGCAGAGCTGAGCCCCTAACCACCTCTAACCCTTGCTGGCTCGTCCAGTAAGTGCCCTTCATAACAGAACCTGAGAACAGCAAAAGATGGTCACTTTTATTCACTCTGCTGCTTCAGCCAAGGGAGCTGTCCAAACTGAAACTTCCTAATTGGCTTTCAGTAAAATGGCTTCCTTCTATTTCTTCACTGAACTCTCTAATCCCCCACGGGCTAAAAGTAAAATGAATCCACTTCCTCAAAAAAGGTACATTTTATTTTTCTTACCAACAGTGGGCCCCTAGCACTGTGCCTACATTAAACACCGTATTTCAGTTGTGGTGAAATGTCCCAATTTGGGGCAAGATGTGGATTGTGTTCTTGGTTTTTTGTTTGTTTGTTTTTCTTTGCAGTACGCGGGCCTCTCACTGTTGTGGCCTCTCCCGTTGTGGAGCACAGGCTCCGGACGCTCAGGCTCAGCGGCCATGGCTCACGGGCCCAGCCGCTCTGCCACATGTGGGATCTTCCCGGACCGGGGCACGAACCCGCGTCCCCTGCATCGGCAGGCGGACTCCCAACCACTGCGCCACCAGGGAAGCCCTGGATTGTGTTTTTTTAATGCCTCTGATTTAAGATGATGCTCATATAGAGCCTGCTATGGACTGAATTGTGTCCCACATACCCACCCCCAAAAAATTCATATGTTGAAACCTAAACCCCAAACATAAGTGAAGTAGGGATAGGGCCTTTAGGAGGTAATTAACATTAAATGAGGTCATAATGGTAGGGTTCCCATTCAGTAGGGCTGGTGCCCTTTAAGAAGAGGAAGAAACATCAGAGTACACTCTCTCCATCATGTGAGGCAAGAAGATGGCCATTTGCAACCCAAGAAGAGAGCTCTCACCAGACACCAACTTTGCTAATACCATGGTCTTGGACTTCTAGTCTTCAAAACTGTGCGAAAATAAATTTCTGTTGTTTCAGCCACTCTGTCTGTGATGTTTTGTTATGACAGCCTGGGCAGACTCACGGAGAGCCAAAGTACAGATGTTTCAGAAACGGAGTGGAATAGTAAAGTCGACCTACCCAGTTTCAATTCCACCCAGTGATCGCTGGGATTGGCAAAAGGGTGATGAAACTCCCTTGGACACTGAAAAAGAACCGGAGCCAAACCTTGGCCCAGACAGTCTTTGGAACATCTTTCCTCTTTACTTTCTAGGATAATTGTGGTGATTTTGGCACATTATTAATCCCATTTGGAAAGCTGATCTCCTGAAAGTTGGATATTAAATCAAAAGATTATTTTCTTTCCAGAAAATCTAAGCTATACAAATGTGTGTTTGGAAACACATTAATAAAAATAGCACTCAACTGAGCTTACAGGTTGAGCACGAGTCATATACACAAGAGAGCAAAATCTCTTTTTAACCAAGAGAGCAGAAGCGGGATCCAAGGGTCTTCAATGAACTCACGGGATAAAGCGCCGGCCAGTGAAAGTACAACCTGAAGAAAACCACATCAGCTAAGGGCTCACTGATCAACCGAAAGCCTTCTTCCTCTAAATCTCTCAGAGAAATCTCTGAAATACATTTTTGGATAGGAAAGAATGGGAGAGTGTGGAATGGACAAAAATCCTGGGAGGGAGGAAAGCTTGAGGAAAATTTCCTGGACGTAAGCATCAGAAGGCCTGGGTTGGCCCCAGCACTGCCTGTTGGCAGCCTTGGGCCCTCATATAAATCATTTACTTGTTCTATTCCCATCAGTAAATCTAAGAGTTCAATACTGACAAAAATAGGGTTATTTAAAGAACAAATGAGGGCTTCCCTGGTGGCGCAGTGGTTGAGAGTCCGCCTGCCGATGCAGGGGACGCGGGTTTGTGCCCCAGTCCGGGAGGATCCCGCAAGCCACGGAGCGGCTGGGCCCGTGAGCCATGGCCGCTGAGCCTGCGCGTCCAGAGCCTGTGCTCCGCTATGGGAGAGGCCACAACAGAGAGAGGTCCGCCTACCGCAAAAAAAAAAAAAGAACAAATGAGATAATTTGTAAAAAGCGTTCTATAAACTGAAAGGTGATACACACATAAGATATAGGCCTCTCTGGAACTTTGCACTCAACTATGCACTAAAAATGCAGCTTTAAAAAAAAATCCAGCTCCAGCTCTAAGGCTTTGCTTCTTTCTTAAGTGGATTTAACTACCTAAAATGAGCTGCACACCAGTGACCAACATGCACCAAATTATTAACTGGACACCAACCGTATCTTTGTCAGGCTACATCTGCCCACCCACCTGCCCCACTCCTGGTGAGAAGGCAAACAGAAGGAAAACAGTCTGCTGGAGGCTCTGGAGAGCTGGGAGCTTGCAAGGAAGTGGGAATATCAGTGTCCTGTCCAACACTCCATTAATTAGGGATATATTATCCTATTCTTATTTGTCCTTTGCCATTTGTAGCTTAAAAGAGTGCTGGAATTTCCATCATGCTCGAAGCCTTAGAGATCCTCTCTGATCCATCCTACATACATTCAGCAAAAGGTTATTGAGCATCCACTACGTGCCAGGCACTTGCCAGGGCCTGGGATTAAGACAGTGAACAGGACAGGGAACATTCTTGCTTGTTGGACTCATGCGCTAGCAAGTGAGGCTGGCATCAAAGGTGACACATGAGCAAGTAAGATGGTTTCAGATCATGACAAGTACCAGGAAGACAACTGAACAGGAGGCGTAAGAGAAAGCGATAGGGCTGGGGAACGAGAGGCGAGGCCTTCAGATGGGACAGGGAAGCCCTTGCTAACAAGGTGATATTTGAACTGAGATTTAAAGGATGGAAAAGAGCCAGCCACGCTAACATACATTTATAAGCAATGGAAAGTGCAAGTGCAAAGGCCCTGAGACAGGAACACGTCTGATCTATTTGAGGAACAAAGGGAAGCCAAATGGTCCAGAGGTCAGCTCAAGGGGGATGTTGAAGAGATAGGATCAAAGAGGCCATGTCAATGGCCTCCTTGCACATGGGAGGAAGGTTAAGCCCAGAGAGGCTAAGTGAGCAGCCCAAAGTCACACAGCTAATTATTGCTACAGCTTGTTTTAGAAACTAATTCTTTTGCCCCAAAATTGAGTTTTTTACACTATAATGATCTGCTTGCCTCAAGCTGTAGGGATATTGTTTGCTGATCTTACTGGTTTTTAAAAACTTTTAACATACATCAAAGCAGATAGCCAATCCCAGTTTTCAGCAGAAGATCATCAACAAGTGATCCCAGTGATTTAAAACGCATATAAATCCTGCTATGAAAGCCAATACTTAGTGCCAACCTACTTTTGTGTAGGTCTTCCACAAACAGTCACTGTGTGTTAAAGGCTTAGCTTTACAAATATGGAGGAAGGCCATAGCTCACCAGAGAATAATCATTTTACACTTAGGTCTGATTTTTGCACCTAAACTTCTTAACAGTGCTTTGCTTAATTCACCCAAGTGCAATCAAAACCACTCTGTTCTCAAACCACCTTCATTTTGTGCTATTAAATTGTCAGGTAATAGGGCTATAAGCAAAACATCATAATTACAACTTCCTTCCAAAATCGGTGAGCACAGCCACCTGAAGGTGCAAGTCTGTCTGTTCATTCCAGAATTCTAAGGAACTGTCCCTCCTCTTTTCTATTATAATGCTAGGGTCTCCTTCATCTTTCTCTTGCTAAACACATTTGGTCTATGTAAACCCAAACTTCCAAAGAACAGACCCAATGTCTGTCCAGTAGCCAGTGACTACCCGCCCCCCAGAGGTAGATGCAGAGATAATATTTGGTTAGACAGGTTAATGGAGAAAGGAATGAGTGAGAAAGACTGATTTACTGCCTCACCCTTCTCTTCCTCTTCCCCCACCTCCTCCTCCTACTCTCTCTTATGCTCTTCCTCCTTGAAAGAAGCTTCTCCAGTCCCTGAGCTCTGGGAACCTCACCAGGCAGGAGCCAGAGGTGCAATAACACAAGGAACAGACGGGAAGAGTGTTTAAGGGCCCATATTTTAGTCTGACCCCACCACCCACTAGCTGTGTGGCCTCGGATAAGTTACTCAACCTCTCTGTTCCTCGATTCCCTCACCTCTAAAATTAGGATCATCTCTTCTGTCTATGATTAAATAAAGAACATTAAATTAATCTTCTGGTTAAAGAATAATTAATAATACATAAGTTAATAAATAATTTAATTAATTCATTAATATATGTGCACCTAGTTCTATGCTGGTGTGAGATATGGTACCCTCACTCCCCACTCTCTTCCTGCCTCCACCCCCTGGCTAGGAAAGACTACTGTCACCCACACCTCCAGGAACAATTGTGCCTAAGTCAGACAGAGCACACTACTAAAATGCAGCTCAGTGGTGTCCTGATGGCAATCAAGGGTCAAACGGGGACAATAACACTGTGCCATCAGATAAGTACTATGACAATAACTGTATGAAATTACGTACATCAAACACCTGGCATGCAATGATTGCTCACTGAATGCTGTGACTTTTATCGGGGTCTTTCCATTTTTAGCATCATCGGTTGTGACTATAGACACTACTTGCATGCTTCTTCACTGTTTTAGGCTGTAAAATGTGGGATTCATCTGTGTTTATCACTGTGACATAAATAGATAGAATGATGATTATATAGAAATGTATTTTAAAAGCCAAGGCAAGCTTCACAAAATCGGCCCCACAGCCCTCCCTATCAGAGCTCCTTGAAAATAACTGATCTGATATTTTAGACAACAGCCCACTTGACCCATCTCTTGGATGACTCAGAGACGTCTCCCACTCAACAAGTCCTGGGCTGAGCTCCTGAGTTTTCCCTGAAGACTAGTCCTGCCCTGGCTGCCTTCCCAATCATTCCAACTACTCCACATCCACACCTGATTCACACAAAGCCTGTAGATTTTTGTACCCTCCCTCGCTCCCTACTCCATCCATTTTTCCATCTCCACAGCCACCACCATGGTCCACACTACTATTGTATCTGGTCCCTCACATCCACAAGAGCCACATGGCACTTGTTTTGAAACTCAGTTGAGATCATGTCGCTCCTCAGCTTGAAACACTCCAACCTCCCAATCCACAATTCCGTCCCTACCTGCAACAACACGAGGCTTTGGGATCAGACCCTATGGATTCACCAGCCACACCTCAAAACACATGCTCTCTTGCTCTCTGCTCCAGCCATGGAAGCTTCCTTTCAGGTCCTCAAATATACATGCTCCCTCTGCCTCAGGGCCTTTGCACTTGCTGTTCCTTCTTCTGCAAGTTCCCATCTTCATTAGCCAATTAATCCCTACATATCCTCCAGGTCTCAGTACAAATATCTGACTATCTTCCCTGACTATCCGCCTCCCGTGGTTCTTGTCAGTCTCTTCCATCAGACACTTTCTTAAAGCCTTGATGCTCTTCTTCATGGAACATGTATAAACTTGTAATTATGCACTTCTGTGCAATGACTGATTTAGGTCTGTATCCCTCACTATAAACTCCAAGAAGGCAGAGCTTTTGTCTGTAGTATTCTGACTGTATTTCCTGTGCCTGGGACAGCATTTGGTTTGTAGTAGATACTCAATAAATACGTTTTGCAAGGATTCCTCCCCCCCCAAAATAAGAAAACAAACAGACAAAAAACAGGCACACTTCCATATTTCCAGAGATCTAGAGACAAAATAGAAGGTCTGGGTTGCACTTAACAGCCCTGGTTGTATTAACAGCACTGGTGTTAGAATAGGAAATGTCTCTTCACTCTGTCTTCAGTACCCAGTCAATTCCTAAGACATTTATTCAACAATGACTGGGTTTCCTCTTTTCCAGTCTGGAGAAAAGAAGAAATGCACTCATAAAAAAAACACTAAACACACACACACACACACACACACAGATACATACACATCAAATAAACAAATTTCAACCCCAATTCACACAGAGGCGTTGCCTCGCCCAACTCAGCCTTCAGATGAGCTAAGAGAAATGCTTGTCAAAGCATGACAAAAGCAAGAGCATTCTTGTCAAAACTGGACAGGAGGTTTCAACTTGTTCTGTTCCCATAGTGATCACTCCCGAGAAGCCTTAACATCTATATGCTAATTACAGACACCCTGGACAACCCTAGGCACACACAAATCTGTCTAAATCACTCCCTTTTGCGCCCAGGGGCCACTGTGCAACATTGGTAAAAGCTTGTAAATGACACTACTACTCGGGGCGTGCTCCCCTCCCCCGAGCCCTTATCTGCCCCACCCTTTTTGAAAACCACTCCCTCCTCCCCCTTCTACTCCCATCTGAGCCAACCTAGCTGCGTGGTTTGGTAATAAGATTGAGTGAAGATTTGGAAGGCCCCGTGGGCTTCATTATTCCGCATGCCCTAGAGAAGGGCCACCTCCAGGGGCTGTTGCTGCGGCTCCAAGCCCCACTTGCTGCCAGGAAACCTTTCCCACTGAGGACACCCTGCCAGGCGGTGCAGCTCCAGGTCCAGGGGGAGGCACCCCACCCATCTGCCAGAGACAAAGATCACCAGAAACAAAGGACATACACACACACAAAGTCAGAAGGAAATATCGACACTTGGTGCGATTTCAAGTCAAACACCCAGCTTGGTGTATCTTTAAACAGATTTTAAAACAATCCAGGAGGGACACTGATTATGTGATAATGACAGGCGCTATCTGGGCTTGGCACCCACGCTGCCTCCGCCCTCCTCCCACCCGCGCTGCAGTTCCCAGGCGAATTTTCCAGCCTCAGGACACAGGCCGCCAGGAGCAAGTGTGCTTCCAGTCAAGGAAGCGCGCACACGTCGGAGACAGAGGCAGGGCCCGGGCGGTCAAAAGTAAGAAATACCAACCTTTAGGATCCCAGTTCACCTGTTTTCTTGGAGTCTCGATTGGAAATTTCATTGCTCCGTTGCCCAGAAGGGGAGGAAATGAAAAGGATCGAAATAATAATAAAGTCCTCAAGCTTTATACGCCTCGGTACAGCAGTCCAACAAAACAATTTCCAAGGATGGGGGAGCCTTGGACTGGGTCGTGGAGGAACCCCAGAGAAAGACAAGTGGAAAAGATTTGGCTTAGGAGAGAACTGGAGACTGCTTGGGTGTTTGCACCGGTTGAGGGGTGGCCAGCAGCAGCCCCTCGGGTAAAAGGAAAAGTAAGACCAGCGAGGGGTGGATGGAGAGCGACGCTCGGGAAGATGAAAGAGCCAAGCTGCTTCCCAAATGCGGCGCCGGCAGGTTGGGGGCCGAGCAGCCGGAGGGCCGGCGCGAGGGAGAAGCCCACCGCAGTGTCACTCCAGCCCCTGAAGGCGTGTGCTCACACACTCCCGCACACACACACACACACTCTCACACACTCGCCCGGGCGCGCGCTCGGGCGGGCACGTCAGCCTCGCTCGGCCGCGCAGAGCGCACAAGCCCCTCCCCGGCCGCGGCTCCTCGCCCCCGAGCGACGCCCCCAACTCCCCACCCAGCGAAAGCCATTGGACGTAGGGGTGGCGCGGCACCCGGGGAGCGCGCGGCGAAGACTACCCTCCCCGCGGCGAGCCTCAAAAGCCGCGCCACGCGGGAGGGCGCGGAGCGGGAAGAGGGGCCACGCCAAGGAGGCGCACTCGGCCACTAGCGCCCGGCTGTGGACTTGCCGGCGCGTCTGCTGGAGGTGGCGGGAGGCGGCGGGCGCGGCGGCCCGGAAGCCGCGGTGGGGCGGGGAGCCGGCGGCAAGCGCGCCGCTACTTACTGGCTAGAACAGCCGGCGGGCGGGCGGGCTTGGAAGCGGCCGCGGCGCGCTCCGCGGAGTTGCAGCCGGAGACACGCTTGGCTGCTTGGAAGGCGCTGCAGGAGGCGGAGGAAGGGCTGCGGCGGCCCCTCCGCATACCTCTGCCTCGAGGGAGACCTCCTGTCACCGCTTCCACCCTGGGCGCACCCCCACCTGCTTTTCTCACCTCATGTTTTCACTCCAGTCCTCTCCCGCGCCTGGTCCTCCCGCCAGCACCCGAACCCACGTCCCCAGCGCGCTCCGAGGAGGCCGGTGCCAGCCATGAGCCTTTTGTTCTGGGACCGCTCCGCGTCGGCCGCGCTCTCCCCGCCCCGGGAAGCTCACTCCCCAGGCGCAGCCCGGTCCCTTCCCCAACCACCTGCCGACCGGCCGGGGCCTCTGCTCGGAGGCCGGGGTGGAGGCTGGAGAGAGGCGCCGCCACCCCTGAGGACAGCGGAGTTGCCAAGACTTGGCGGCCCCGGGAGCCCGAGGGCCCGGCAGGGGCAGGTGCAAAGGAACCCCAGACATGTTCCCGGAAAGAAGCTAAACCTGGCGCATTCCCCCTTCCCCCACTCACACTGCCCGCTCCTGAAGCCGCACAGGGGCTTGCGGTGGGACCTCAGTGTCCAGAAGAACCTGGTTGTGGTGAGATGCTCTTGAATGGGCTACTCGAAGTACCAATAAAAATAATGTTTACAAATTACTTCGGATACCTAACGACAGAGACCTGCACAGAGTAGATGCTCAAGAAATGCTTGCTAAATGAACGCATGAACTGCATGAAGCAGTGTTGGACAGGAAGTAGTTTAAGTTACTGTCCAGTCACTGTCCATTTTACGTATATCTTGAACCCCTTCTATGTGCCATCCCTGTGCTAGGTGCTGGCGATATGGCAAAGAGCCAGACTGACATGGACCTTGCCTCCATAGGGCTTACTGTCTAGTGCCATGAGGTCGGGTTAGATCATCGTTGCCTTTACTTAAGAAAGGGAAAGTGACTGTTCAGCCTATTCCCAAGCCTGCCTTCTATGGCCCTAACTGCCTACGCGAGCATTTGCTCTCAGAATGTATGCCGCTCTATGGCACCTTGAGGCTTCGGGGGAGCCCTGTGTCAGCAGCATCTTTCTCATCATCCATCTCCCACTGTCACATCCAGGCTTCAGAGTTACACGGCAAGATCCACTGAGGTCCACTGTCATCTGTGAGAAGGGTTGGTAAGTGCTTTGTAACTGAGCCTACAGGCTGCTGGGGAGTTCTCTGCAAATCCCGTCAGGCAAAACTGGTACTAATCTGATGGCACTATTCTGACTCGGACCTTTAGGCAGGTGCGGGTTTCCTAGGTGCTTCAAAGCTACCTTCTCTGGAACTCTGTTTCCACACTTTGCTCCTCTCTACTAGAAGGCTGAGAGGATGGATGAGACCTGGAAAGAAAACAAAGAATGACCGCTTCTCCAGCCATGCCCCCAGAGACACCAGTATATATGTAAATTCTGCTCCAAAACCCAAAGGAAGCTGCTTCCACGCTCCTACGAAAGCCTTCAGAGCCTCACTCCTCCTCCACTGCTCACAGGCAGAAAGGTGCCAGCCCAGTCACTGCAACGCAACGTTATTACCTGCATCAGAGTCAGAGAGAGGCCTCCACAGAGAAAGGTACCCTCTCTCCTGAATCCTCTGAGGATGCGGAGGCAAGACTGACATCTATCAACTGCCCTTTCACCTTCTCATACTTCTCTCCATTCATCTTCCCTATATGACATAGAGGAAGCTCCAACTGGCCTCATCTTGCAGATGAGAAGAGCGGGGCTCAGAGAGGTAAAGGAACACGCCCAGGGTCACAACACAGAGATTCAAACCCAAGTGAGCTCATCTGGTCCCTGGACCCATGAATCTGACCTTGAAGCAGTCACAGGGGTACTTTTGGGTAATGAAGATCTGAGTACAATATTTTGTAATACTTCAGATCCTCCTCCTTTGCAAAATGAATTGGACTAACTTAGTGCCCTGGGGTCTACATCGGGGAATTAGTTCACTGTCCAAGGCAAATTCCCATGGCATGAAATGCAGCTCAGGGTACATCATTCAGCCAACCAAGAAACATTTATTGAGCATCCCTTGTGTGCAAGACAGTTTGCAGGTTTTTGTCAGAAGTTATTTGGCCCCTGGAGAACCTTGCCCAGAAATGCACCAGCAGGATGATTATTGGGGGGCCAGGCGATTTGGAGCAGAATCAGGGGTCTGGAGTTCCTGATGACTTGCACTAGTCATCAGCTCTTAGGATCATCTCTCTGCTAAATCACTCCCCCCTTTCCCATCCCCAACCTCTGGGGCTTCCCTCACCTCCACTTTTTCTCCCTTCTCAGAATGTGGACAAAAACGAGTTTGTGGGGGAAAAAAATCTACCAAAATTAATTAATTACTTAATCCCAGCACCCCCTCCCCTAACGTGCCTGAAATCAAGCCCAACTCCTAAATTGCGTATTTGGAATGGACTTCGGGCCGGAGGATGGGTGAAAGGGAGGGTGGCTCGGGGGAGGATGTTCGGAAAGGGAGGGGGCAGGGAGGGGAGCCCCCTCCCAAGACAAACATCTTAGCACATTAACCCTTTGTGCTCCGCAATTCGCTTCCATCGCCTTCAGTTCTACCTCTTGGTTCTTACAGACTTGATTACACTTACCCCAAGAAGGAGGAAAGAAGTGGTCTGTGTAGAGAAAAAACATCCAAAACAGATGCCGCGCGGAGCGGTTCCCTCTCCTTCTGTGCCTCCGCAACTTTCATGGCTGTTGCTGCGGGAGGGTTAAGTCTGGTGGAAAGAGACCGCCGCGGGCTCCTGCGGCAGGAAAACAAAGCATCCTGGCGCTAAGTCTCCCTGCACCCGCCGAGCCCCGCCAGAGGCCCCGGGCTGTCGGCCACCGCGTCCTGGGCGCATTCGGTGGTAAAGGGCGCCGCGTTCCTTGCCGGGGATGCGTTTCTGCGGGCCGCCCGGGTCTCTGCAGCTCAGAACCTGCAATAGTTGTGGCACCACTTTATTGAGTGCCGTCGAGCCCGGCGTGGAAGGGCTGAGGAAACCGGAAACCCCCAGTCATTTCCCGCGAGAGAAAGTTTCCCGCGAGTTGGTGGCTCCTTTACCCCCTCCCCACGCCGCAGCCCGGAGTGGGTGTGAGGGCGGACGGATGCTGCCTGGCACGTGGGGAGTCAGCCTCTCCGAATGACTGGCAAAGAACAGCTCTGCCAGGGGAGAGGTGAACACAGGATCGGGGTGAGGCAGGAGAAAGTCCGGGACAGCGAATCGCAGGGAGCGATGGAGCAGCTTGGGAAATCCTGTTTAGTGTTGGTTCGGCAAACAGAAGCGGGAGGAGGACAGATCTGATTAGAATCTACTTCGAATTCGTTAATCTGCCTTGGATTGTTTCCCTTTGGTTTCACCATTCCGCCTTGAGGTCCGGAAGAAAACCCAATCTTGTATGGTCTTTCTCATTCCCAAGACACCTGCGAGTCCTCTTCTCAAAAGAACTGCAGAGAAATGTCCAGGTCATTATTGTGAAGATATTCACACACACACACACACCCTGTGTAGACGCACTCAGTGGTAAAACTGATAGGATTATGCATTAAAGTTAAACTTCTCCTACCAGAAATGTTGTCTTTCCTCAGCGAAGTTTCCACTTTGTTCTCAGCATTTAATCATTCCTACATTTGTCTTCACGTCCCAACAAACATCTGCAAAAACACACCCTTAAGTATATGTTGCTCTAATCTTAGTCTCTGCTTTTGCCTTGGAAAAGCTGGAGACACATCAGCAACTAAAGGGCAAGGAATGGGGTGTCATGTATCATATCGCTCAATAATAAACTCTGTATGGGTAAATCCTGCTGATTTATTTGACTCAAACCTCTGATTGCGGATTAATGAAGACAACATAGTATGAACTCCAGAGAAGTTGTAATTAAAGCACCAGGCTGATGAACACATTTCATAACCAGGAACTACCTCTGCTTCCCTTGTAAGTTTCTCTACTTGGAAATCTTTTTTATTGAGATATAATTGATATATAACATTATATTAGTCAGGTGCACGACATAATGATTCTATATTGATTGGAATGTATTGTGAAAAGATTACCACAAGAAGTCTAGTTAACACCCACCACCACACATAGTTACAAAATTTTTTTCTTGTGATGAGAATTTTTAAGATCATCTCTCTTAGCAACTTTTAAATATACAATACAGTATTGTTAACTATAGTCACCATGATGTATATTACATCCCCAGGACTATTTTAAATTTTAAGAAAATATTATTTAAGCTCCTATAAGGCATTGTGCCAAACATTTTACCAAAAACGTGCAGAGCTAGAATCCTGCTTATTATAAAACAAGTTTTAAGGTGATTTCCTCTCTCTGAATTAACACCAAAGCATAATCCCAGGTAATTTCTTTAAAGAGATGGAGCTGGACTTTTTTTTGGTTTTCCCCTCAAATTTTTATTTTGAAAATGTTCAAACGCACATAAAAGTTATAGTTGTCTGATAAAAACCATAGTCTCGGTGTCCAGTGGGAACCCAATCAAAGATTTCATTTGGATGTTATTTCTACTTAGTGCATTTTATTCTAGAAAAGTCCGTCCATCTTTTTTTTTTTAATGACATTGATTGTTTTTTTTAAGAGTCTAAAGTCATTTGCTTTCTGGTAATGTTTAATGTCATGATGTAGTTAAAGATAAGTTGGGTCAAAGGGAAAAGCAAACAATTTCCTGACCACAGCAGGTCGTTAAAATAACTCAACAACTTCTAGTTGAACTCAGTGTCTCTGCCAATATCCATGGAATAGAAGGCAGCAATAACCCCGCTCACTCAAGTTTCTCCCCTAGACTCAGCCCTAGCCTTAGTCAAAGAAGTTATATTTGTTTCTCATCCCCAGTAGGCCATGTTTCAGGGATGAATGAGTGTTTTCACACATCCACACAAAGTTGACAGGCACATATGGTGTTTTACTGAATTCAAAAACAAGAACACAGCAAGGTTACACACCATAATGAATAATTTTCATGTCATTCTAGGAAGGTTTTAATGTGAATCAAAATTCAAGTCATGTGGAAGGCATGCATGCTTTCAAATAACCTGTTTATTTATGGGCGAGTCTTATTCCCAGAACCTTTAAGTTTGGCAAAGCGTTGAAAATCCTTTAGAAGGACCTACTGTCTCCAAATATTGACAGACGCTTCTCCCAAGAAGCCAATGAAAGGCCTGGGATAGTCTGACTGATGGAAAAAGTTTTGCTCAGTAGGGAATGGGACATAGTCTCAGGGTCCAGTGGGAATGTTTGAAATACATTCATTTCATTTTTGCTGCCTTTTTTTTTCTTTTTTTTTTTGCAGTACGCAGGCCTCTCACTGTTGCTGCCTCTCCCGTTGCAGAGCACAGGCTCCGGACGCGCAGGCTCAGCAGCCATGGCTCACGGGCCCAGCCGCTCTGCGGCATGTGGGATCTTCCCCGACCAGGGCACGAACCCGTGTCCCCTGCATCGGCAGGCGGACTCTCAACCACTGCGCCACCAGGGAAGCCCTTTTGCTGCTTTTAAAGCAAGTATTTGTTTGGTTGAAAATGATTGGAACAAATGTAATGTTAGAACTTTCCTCTCCTACCACTATGTCATCTAAATGTTTGCTGAATCATAGAATCAGATTTGGAAGAGGTCATTTCAAGATACTTCCTAGTTCACCTTTCCACCTCTGAATAGGATTCCAATTTATATGACCATCCAAGATTTCTACATACAGCTAGTGAAAGCGATTCCAAATTCTGTATTGATAGGCTTCCCCCAAATTTAAGAAACTTTGGTGAGGTCAAATCTTTTCTTACTTCCAATCAAAATCTCTCCCTTCCTTAAGTTTTTCAATAAGTGAGGATGAAGAGCAGAAAGACCCTTGCAATAACTGTTATCTATTAGAGATTAAATTGTGCAACAGCCTCTTCTTCATGTCAAGTAATTTTTTTCACCCCTTTACCAAGACATTCAAGCCTTTGGCCAACTCATACTTTTCTTAAAAACATCTTTTTCACTACAAGTGTCAGAAAAGAAAATCAAAATCTCTCTAAGCCTTCCTGAGTTTCTCCAGCTATAAAATAGGCATAAGTAATGAGTACAAAGTATTTGGCCAACTGACACCAATCCTTTTCAGTAGGAAGTACAACTAAGCAAGTGAATTGTGCCAGGTTTCATTCAGTTTCTTCATCTATAAAATGGGACACTAAGTATCTGGCTAGTTCCACCTACAAGGTCACTTAAGGGGATAATAAATGTGAAAGTGCTTTGTAAAATGTGCAGGGATTCACAGATATAAGGGATCATTGTTACGATTACTGGTTCCATAAGGTTTTTCTTACGCTATGCCAGGCCCATAGCAAGCACTTTTTAAGATCACCCCATTTATTTCTCATAACAATCCTAGAAGATGGGTACTCTTATCATCATGATTTCATTTAAAACAATGCCTGACATGTATTAGGTACTTAAATATTTGTTGAGGAGGAAATTGGAACTTGGAGGGGCTAGTGGCTTATCCAAGTAAAATGGCTAGTTGAAGATGGAAGTAGAAATCAAAGCAGGCCCCCACCCATCTCTAAGTCAAAGTACCATTCCTTATGCAGAGCTAGTTACATAAAGTTATTTTGATCTCTGAAGTAGAGTCAGTTCCACTTGAAATTGCAGCTGAAACTGTCTCTACCTTCCCATCCCCAACCCCCCACCCCCCCCCACCCCTGCTCTTTAGCATCTCCCCACCTTCTGGGTCCCTTACATTCTTCACCCTATCAAAGTGTGCTCTCTTTGCTCTCTGAAAGAGCTAATGAATGTTCTTCCCATCCCAGAACTATTTGCATTTTAACAGCAGGTGAACCTTTAAGCCAAAGTAGCGAATATGAATCTTAGATCATTAGCATCATCAAACAAATAAATGAAGTGTTGGCAGAGGTGAGCAGGGAGGGAGGTGGGAAAGCCTTTGTTATGTCCCTGAAGTTACACCAAATGCATGGCCACCTTAAAGTATTTAGTCGGATAAGCAGTCTTGTTGGTATTACTTGGACTTTGCTAGGTCTTACCCAGTTCTCCACAACCACACGATGTTGGCTGGGCTGCTCTACTCTTTCAGTGGTCGATTAATAATGCTGATTATAGAAAAGAGGATCTCTGTCCAGTTCATGCAGTACTACTATATTTAGACTCTGATAATATGTCATTTAAAATAGCTCTCTAATGTTACTGACACACACTGAAATATTGACCCACTTGGACCTGCGAAATAATTAATGATATGCACCACTCTTTTCGTCAGGAATCAAAGTTAAGCTGACAACTAATTTCTAGGAGTCTTATTGTATCTCTTATGGAAGATCATTCTGTCTCATTTATTTGCAAAAATGGGGCGTTATTTTTCAAGAAGAGGTTCCAAAGAGCTGTATCATCAGGTTCCAAAAAGTTGTAAGTGACCATAACGTTTAGTTAGAAAGAATGGAACGTTTTTAGAAAACCACCATCAATTATTACCCCACTATCCATCACACCATTGTAAAATCTTGGCTCGTCTGAACTTACTAAGTTAAATCTGCCCCCAGCAGCATCCTGGAAGAGTCAAATATTACATTTGCTGGTATATAAACAAGGTCACTTCAAGTCTAGATGGACACCGCTATCCTACCTGGTAATTAGCCTGTATAAACAAGGTCCCTACTAGCTTATGTGGCAGCTAGAGAAAGGTACTCCCTCCAGTGGAAAAAGCACCATGGCATTGGCTTGATTTTCAGACAGTACCTTTGTTCAAGCCAGAAGACACTCCTTGGAGTACAGGATGAGGGCTGGGGAAGACATACTGATATCAGGAAGCCCGGTAGTGTATCCAGAACTTGGAATGGATTTCAGCCCCCACTCACCCATCAGCCTCGTGCCCGTATGCAGTGCAGAAACCACACAACGGTATGCTCTTGCCCTCTATATAAGATACATAGATGGATACAGTGAGCAGGGTTCCAATTACTCAAGATCAATTTTGGGAAAAACAATTTAAGTACTTCGTCACACATGAATTAAAATTAATTTTAGATTAGTTTGGTAGGAGAAAATGTATTATTATGTTTATCATTAGACATTTTCAGCTTCTCTTGTTTGCCTTATTTGTCTCAGTCTGTAGAAGACCAAAATATCATAGCTCTGCAACATCGTAACCATGTTCTTTCTTGAAATACATAAAATTAAGTTTGAACTTAATATTTGAGTGATGCCTCCGTTGCTTTTGAGCCATGAATGATGGAAATAATAAATTTAATTCTAAAATATCAGGGAGGAAGATCCACACTCTACCTCTGACCAGCTGGGTAACTTGTTATCTTATTGGGAAAGCTACTGAGATGATGTGAAGTTCTTAAACTTACAGTGATGTTTTGCTTTCCTCTACTCTCTCCCTAGAAGATAGCATCATCTCTTACTTTCTTCTTTGGTGCCAAGACTTTTATTTGTAATACAGACACATTGGTTATAGAGATTGTTTCTGGCAAATAGAATTTTAGAAGCTGACATCAGAGAGCTCATCTATTAATTTTTTTTTTTTTTGGCTGTGTTCGGTCTTTGTTGTGGGCAGGCTTTCTCTAGTTGCGGCGAGCGGGGGCTCCTCTTCCTTTTCATTGTGGTGGCTTCTCTTGTTGTGGAGCTCGGACTCTAGGCGCGCGGGCTTCAGCAGTTGTGGCAAGTGGGCCCAGTAGTGTTGTGGCTCACGGGCTCTAGAGCACAGGCTCAGTACTTGTGTTGCATGGGCTTAGTTGCTCCGCGGCATGTGGGATCTTCCTGGACGAGGGCTTGAACCCGTGTCCCCTGCATTGGCAGGCAGATTCTTAATCACTGCGCCACCAGGGAAGTCCCTCATCTATTAAATTTTATATTCAAAAGATGGTAACCCGGAGTTAGTGCATTTATCCATTCATCTGCTCCTTCCCCATAGAAAGCTACAGATCCTTATAATGGATCTGATATTCTCAGTGATTCCAGTCCATCAAACAGAGATGCAGTTGCTTTAGAAATTTTGAGCTTATTCCAGTGAGAAAGCTGAATCATAGAATGTAATCAATACTCCAAAGAAGATATACAGATTGCCAACAAACACATGAAAGGATGCTCAACATCACTAATCATTAGAGAAATGCAAATCAAAACTACAATGAGGTATCACCTCACACCAGTCAGAATGGCCATCATCAAAAAATCTACAAACAATAAATGCTGGAGACGGTGTGGAGAAAAGGGAACCCTCTTGCACTGTGGGTGGGAATGTAAATTGATACAGCCACTATGGAGAACAGTATGGAGGTTCCCTAAAAAACTAAAAATAGAACTACCGTATGACCCAGCAATCCCACTACTGGGCATATACCCTGAGAAAACCATAATTCAAAAAGAGTCACGTACCACAATGTTCATTGCGGCTCTATTTACAATAACCAGGACATGGAAGTGACCAAAGTGTCCATCAACAGATGAATGGATAAAGAAGATGTGGCACAGATATACAATGGAATATTACTCAGCCATAAAAAGAAATGAAATTGAGTTATTTGTAGTGAGGTGGATGGACTTAGAGACTGTCATACAGAGTGAAGTAAGTCAGAAAGAGAAAAACAAATACTGTATGCTAACACATATATATGGGATCTACAAAAAAAAAAAAAAAAGGTTCTGAAGAACCTAGGAGCAGGACAGGAATAAAGACACAGACGTAGAGAATGGACTTGAGGACACGGGGAGGGGGAAGGGAAAGCTGGGACGAAGTGAGAGAGTGGCATGGACATATATACACTACCAAATGTAAAATAGATAGCTAGTGGGAAGCAGCCGCATGGCACAGGGAGATCAGTCAGTGCTTTGTGACCACCTAGAGGGGTGGGATAGGGAGGGTGGGAGGGAGATGCAAGAGGGAGGAGATATGGGGATATATGTATATGTATAGCTGATTCACTTCGTTATAAAACAGAAACTAACACACCGTTGTAAAGCAATTATACTCCAATAAGGTGTTAAAAAATAATAATAATAGAAGGGATTTTAGAGATCATGTGGTGAGAGCTTTCCAACTCACCAGGTGACATGAAGCAGATTCCATGATCCAACTGCTGCTTCTTGAGATCCTGTTTCAGTGGGTCTAAGGACTGGGGATTTATCTCTTTACTAAGAGCCCCTGGTGACTCTTTCATGCAAAATCTGGGAATCTTTGACATCCTGGAACGCTTTGTTTTACAGATATGGTGATGAGGTCCTGAGAGGTAAGGTGACTTTCCGAGGCCAAACAGCTAGTCCATGATAGAGTCAGGACAGGAACAGAAATCTCCTGAGTGGCCTCAAGGGGCCTCATAAAATGGCCTAATATATTTGACTTAACACTTCAACCATGGAGGGGGATGGGGATTGTGAAAAGAAAAGTTTCATATCTGAAATTTCAGTTATCCAGAACTCCTCATTTCAGAAGCATTCTGGTTAATCAAGCATGTATGACACCTTTGTCCTTTACTTGGTGAACACATTTCTCCAACCTTTTCTTTGACTGGTCCCATATGCTTCATATGGTTTACGGGCCTCCCTTCATATAGGTAACCTTGGACCTATCAACACCTGTGTCTTCTTCTTGCCTCTTGGTCAGTAGTCTTCTTCTCCTTAAAACTTTTATCAAACCAGGCATGTGTCCCTTGACTCACAATTCCTCCCCATACCATTCACTTTATCATCCTTTCATTTTTACTGCCCAATTTCTCTAGTTTTCTGTGTCTAACTCTAGTGCATGCTTGTTTATATAAGTACTAAGTTTCATATATGAGACAACTGTCATAGAGTGGAAAGTCCACCGTGATGGAGAGCAGAGCCACTCATTTCTAGTCCCCTCTGTCACTAGTAAGCTGTATGACCTTGAGCAATTCACTTAGCCTTTCTGAGCCTCTGTTGTTCAATGAAAGGGTTAAACTCTGAGCTTCTGAGTCCTTTCTTTCTACATGTCTGCTCCATCTCTTTAAGAAAGGAAGGAACCATCTTTTCTCAATTTATTTTTCTCTCCGCACTGAGCCTATTTCATAAGACTACCTAAAGTGCGCAGTCACTCAATAAATACTTACACTTCCTCACTTGGTCCAGTTTGACTTTTCTTCTCCTGTCACAGAGTGGTGCATGAGCCACATATATGACCACAGCTGACTTTTGTTTTTGTCAAAGACTAGATTTTTTTTGTAAATAGTACAAACCGTGTGTCTTTCCATTGTCACCCTTCCTTCCCGTGAAATGGCACGTCCTGTTCCTTGGCCCTCCATGTTTGCCATTAAAACAAAACATTATTTCCACATGTCCCTTGTATCTCACAGATTTTTTAGATGTTATGTTTAGCACTTCTGATTTTTTTAAATATATTTTTCCATACTATTTATTCATATTCCTGGTGGTCTGATCTGATCACCTCTTTCTTTAGAATTTCCATTTGCAGTTAAGTCTCAACTCTACCTGTGGTTTGGGTCATATTGGTTTACGTTTTTGGCTTTGTTTAGAAGTTACTTGGTCTCACAATCACAACCATAAGCACATTTGTTTGATTTGATGATTTATTTATTTATTTTTAGAAGAGTAGCTCTTAAAACATATGGCACTCTATCACATACAAAATTGCTCTATTCAGTCTATTGATCCACATTCAAAAGTAGTAATTTTAAACATACATGAAAGAGGACATAAGTATGGAATGATGGACAGTCACTTGGAGTTCAAAATAATACACAGGATTGTAGGATAAAAATATGTGAGATTTCAGGACCTTGGACAGTTAAAAGTACTCTTGCTGTAATGCTTGATATCACCACATGAGCAAGCTTGTGGTACATTTGAAAATTTAAAAGGTCATATCAGACATGGTACCGTGAAATTTTTGCTCGTATTTTTTTCAGATGCAACATAAAGGAGACTGTCCAAAAGAAATGTAGAGAATGGGTGCCAATGTCAGGTACTGTTTCCCTATGCTTTCCTCTGACCTTCTCTTTAAAGCTAATATAACAGGGGGACTTCCCTGGTGGCACAGTGGATAAGACTCCGAGCTCCCAATGCAGGGAACCTGGGTTCAGTCCCTGGTCGGGGAACTAGATCCCACAAGCATGCCACAACTAAGGAGCCCACCTGCCACAACTAAGACCTGGCACAACCAAATAAATAAATAAATATTAAAATTAAATTAAATTAATATAACAGGAAAAATGATTACTGAATATTTTGATGCATAAAGTTATTTGAACTCCAAGCTGAAACCTAAAGATGATCAAAACCTAGACAGTGACAAGTCCAAATTGTTGGGCCACATTCTGAAACTTAGATACTAAATCTATAATTTCCTCTTTATTTCCCCATATGTATTTTGAGAAAATACAAGGAACAGGCTTTTAAAACTGAGCATGGGTGATTTTCTATGTCTCACGTCTTACAAGAAGAAAACAAAGATTTCCCTGATGAAAGCTATGAAGCCCAGGCTCTATCCTCAGGTACATGAGAGTGAACAGCTTCAAGGCACTGATAGAACTGTACACCAGGGCATGGTGGTAGAGTCACTGCAATGCAGTGCTGAGTGGCTTACACAACTCCTCCTTAAATAATTTGCCATTTCTTTTTAAAACGTAAGCAAACACTTTCAATTACACAATTATGAAGAACTACAGGTAAGCAGTATCAGAAGCCAAAATGTTCAACTTCACTACCATCCAAGAAATGCAAATTGAAACAACAATGGGATGCTGTTTTCCATCCCTCAGGTTGGCAGAGATTAAAAAGATTTCCAGGGATGTGGGGAAAATGAGCACATTCATGCACTGCTGGTGGGAATGCAAATTGGTACAAGTCTTTGGTAGGGTGATTTGAAAATACGGATGAAAAGCCTAAAAAATAATGATGAAGCTATATAGTTAATAACATGAAAACAGATTCTCAATTCATTGTTAATTAGGAAAAGCGGGTTACCAAGGTATATAAGCAGGTATTTATGGTATTTAAACACGCATTCTAAAAGGACGCAAACCAACATGTCATTATCCTATAGGATAGGATACCTGGGAAGGTAGGGAGAGAGTATTTACATTTTGTTTCCATGTTTTCCAATGTATCTGTATTCAAAGTAAATAACTGAATCTGTTTTTAAAATAACAATGTATTCAATTTTCCATAGAATTCTAGTGGTAAAGACTACCTAGTTTCTCCTTCTTAGGGATCTACATTTGGTGTAATTGGCTGTGGCATGTTTAAGATACTAAAGGGAGGCCAGTGGGGCTGGACAGTTGTGGTCAAGAAAGTGAATGGCCCCAGAGAAGTGTAGACAAAGAGTTAGGGTCTGAATTACTCCCAGCTTTGAAGCCTTGGTAAAGACTTTGGATTTTACTCTGGAAGCAAAGGACCACCATTTCAGAGACATAGCAAAGAAGGGGCAATGATTAGATTTGTGAAGTTTTTGTTTTCTTTTGCTTTCAGTTACTCTGGCTTCTCTGTAGAGAATGAAATGAAGTGAGGCAAGATTAGAAGCCAGGAAGATCAGAAAGGAGACCGTTGTAGAATATGATAGATGAGATTAAGGCATTAAGAGTGTAGGATGGAAAGAAATAGAAAGATTTGATTTAAATTTTGGAAGTAGAAATGACAAAACTTACCTATGCAGTAAGGTAGAAAGGAAGAAGTCAAGGGAGTCTCATACATTTGAAATTAGGGATGACTCTGACAGTGATTCCTTAATATCAAATTTAGAAAGACTAAATCTCTCTTCTTGGTTATTAGTTTTCAAGTCTTTTTATTGAAATATGTCATTATAGTGGATTGAATGGTGACTCCTAAAAGGATAAGATATATACACATCCCAATCCTAGGAATTTGTGAATGTTACCTTATTTGGAAAAAGGGTATTTGCTGGTGTAATTAAATTAAAGATCTTGAGATGTGATCATCCAAGGTTATCTGAGTGGGCCCTAAATCCAATGACAAATGTCCTTATAAGGATGAAGCAGAGGGAGATTACAGACAGAAGAGATGACAGTATGACCGTGGAGGCAGAGACCAGAGTGATGCAGCTATAAGTTAAGCAATGC
The DNA here is from genome assembly GCF_964374135.1 of Grampus griseus. Taxonomy (NCBI): domain Eukaryota; kingdom Metazoa; phylum Chordata; class Mammalia; order Artiodactyla; family Delphinidae; genus Grampus; species Grampus griseus. The sequence continues at coordinate 15,427,966 of NC_139018.1, read as the reverse complement.
TAGCAGCCACCGAAAGCTGGATGAGGTAAAGGATGGATTCTTCACTAGAGGCCCTGGAGGGAGCACAGCGCTGCTGGATTTCAGACTTCTAGACTCCAGAACTGTGAGAGAATACATTTCTGTTGCTGCAACCCTGTTTGTGGTAATTTGTTAGGACAACAACAAGAAACTAATAAAAACACAGATATAAACCATAAGCATACAGTTTAATGAATTAACACAAAGTGTTCATTACTCTTTCCCACTTAGAAAAATGTTTAATTATGGAAACTTTCAAACATACCCCAAAACAGAGAGAGTAATAAAATGCACCTTCATGTTCCCCAAACCCAGTTTCAATAATCATCAACACACAGCCAATCCAGTTTCATCTGCACTTCCACACACCAGTCTGTGGCTGGATTGTTTTGTAGTACATACGGTTTTTTGTTGTTGTTGTTGTTTTGCGGTACGCAGGCCTCTCACTGTTGTGGCCTTTCCCATTGCGGAGCACAGGCTCCGGACGCGCAGGCTCAGTGGCCATGGCTCACGGGCCCAGCCGCTCCGCGGCATGTGGGATCTTCCCGGACCAGGGCACGAACCCGCGTCCCCTGCATCGGCAGGCGGACTCTCAACCACTGCGCCACCAGGGAAGCCCCAGATGGATGGTTTTGAAGCAAATCCTAGTCATCGTATTATTCCATCTAAAAATACTTCCTAATATATCTCTAAAAGATAATAACGCCTTTTCATCATAAGCAAAATGCCATCTATCACCTAAAAATTAACAAAGTATTCCTAATAATATCAGATATCTAGTCAGTATTTAAATTTGCCCCAACTCTCTCATATATGGTTTCTTTTTTCAGCTGGCTTGTTTGAAATAGGATCCAAGCAAGATCTGGGTCCAGGTGAGATTCCAAGTTCATGCTGTTTTCCACTGTAACTTAACTAAGAGGGTTAAGCTGTTGAGATTGCTAAGTATTGTGCTGCCAGATGCAGAGTAACCACAATAGTAAGTACATTCATCTGGCCGATGAGGAAGTAAAATTTATATACCTTGTGGTTACATGTAAGACTTCTTATTGTGGTTTGGTCAAGAAAGTCAGTAAATGTCAACTTGTGTACCAAAACAGAGATTCGAGGCAATTGTTAAATTAAAGGACTTGAGTTTGGTTGGGAGAAAAATACTTTTCTATTTGGACACTGACAATAATCTGTTTTGCTTACATCTTAAAGCAGAACACAGAGTAGCATAACTAGAAACACAGCTCCCACAGTTTGTTCAATCCAGCTTTATTTTAATTTTATCTTAATTTTTAAAAATAATTCTGTAATTATTCTGTAATTAAATATAATATAATATGCAAATCTGAAGTCCCAAATTCACAGCTCATTATTACATGGATTCAGATAGAATGTAGTTCAAATTATGTTTCCTTCATTAAAGTATAACTAAAATATAAATATAACTGATGACAGTCAAGTGTAATGTAATACTCCTGGGGTTGTATGAGATGGGTCAGCTCTTCTTCCTAGTGCCAGACCTATAAACTAAGTGATTTCAGTAATCATTAATTGGGCATTTGTTCTATCATATAAGAATTGAGCCTGGAGTCTTTTCACATACAAAACTGTATTTGAAATCTACATGTGTCCTTGAATTAACCCTTTATATTTTAGTATATATGGTAAATATGATAATAGAGTTGAAGAATTTAGAAAATTTTAACCTGGGGAAGACTAATAATTGCTGTTTTTTATCTATTGTATCAACTTCAAAATAGAAAATGGAGTTGATGCCTTCTTTGTGACTCCATACAGAGACCAATGTATGTGAAACACATTGACATATTTTGACTCAACAATGTCACAGGAAAGAGAGCTGGAACCACCTTCTCTTCATTCTCTCCCTCGTAATTGAAGCATACAGGGAGGGAAAACGAATACACATGTACCTTCACATTCTCAAATCAATTTATTTTTATTTCTAGAAAACTCTGATTCTTTAAAAATAATACTAATACAAAGTTTCTCTTCTCTCCCATGACTCTGCCCCAGAAATCTTCAATCTTTTAGCAATTATGTTTCTCTAACAGCTGGTCTGCATCTCTCTGTCCTTTCTCTAAGTTTTCTCTTCCGCCTTGTTTCTTCCCTTGCTGCTTCAGAATTCCTGGAAGAATATACAGAGGAGGCATCAGTGCCCCAGGATTTGCAGGGAAGTACTGTAATAAAGCAATGGTTCCCCAGTCTTGGAGTTTGTTTAAAAATACAGATTCTAGACACCATCCCATATCTAGGATCCGGATCTCCAGGGGTGGAGTCCCAAAATGTGTGTTTGTAATAAACTCCCCAAGGAATTCTGATAGTACAGGTCTAAGGACAGTTGTCTGGGAAGCACTCTTCTGAAGCACAGTGATTTTTCATGACCATGGACAGGGGCACACATTTCTCTTTTCCCATCTCCCCCCACCAAATAAACCCTAACCAAATATGATCACTATAATCAACTTTTAACTCCATGCACAAGCCCTATAAGCAATTTTAAACCCTGGTACTTAAATTTTAAAATGATTATTTAAAACAGTACTCGCGGAGAGAAGGCTTTGCTTAAAACCATATTATTACCTTACTTTTTATATCACATGTAATGTTGAAAACCCCAACAGGGCCACATATTCACATTAGCTAGGGCTCTTTAGGTCTCAGGTGTCAGAAAAACAATCCAACCCATCTTAAGCAGACAGGGAATTTACTGGCTCACACTACTGAAAAGTCCAGATGTTATTGGCTTGATATAATGGGCTCCCATGTCATTCCAATTCCATTTCTCTATATCTCTCAGCTTCACTTTTTCTGGGCTGGCTCTGTTTTCAACAGGATCTCCTTTCAAGGTTGCAAGGTGGTCATGGAGGTTCTACTTCACATCCTCGTAAAGTCACTTCCAGAGTGGAAGAGGATTCCCTTCCCTCTGCAGTCCCAGCACCAGTCTCGTTACATGTCATTGGTTCTGATGGGTCACATGGTTGTCCTTGAATCAATGACTGCCCTGAGAAATGTGGTGCTTATTTGGCCAAGTCTGAGTCAGTGACATCTGCTCTCTGCTGGAGCTGATGGTAAAGTCAACACATATGGACCTACTGTGACCAGAGTGGCTCTGAAAAAATACTGGGTGCTGTTACCAAAAGGAGGGTACTGGATGGCCAAAACTGGCAAATGTCCTCCCCAATATGTAATGATCTCAAGGCTATTTTGACTAATGAAAGAAACACTAGTAAGTTGCAGGATTTTTTAATCTTTTTATGAACTTCACCATAGATGTTTCCCAAAATGAGACCTCATGGTCTATTTTAACAAGTTCAAAGCAAGATTATTATTGCCTCATGTTTTGGGTGTTTTTTGGTCCTTCTGATCTTCATATTCAATTTTAAGCAATGATTCAAACAATATGAAAAACTAAACATAATATAGATTGTAAATGTAAAATGTCATTAAATAATGATGATGCATTTTTGGGTAGCTGATTGCATATAGAACTTTCAGTTCTGGAATAAGGTTACTTTTTCTACCCAAATGTCATTAGAAACTTTCTAGACCTGAATATGCACTGATCTAAGATTCACAGTAAACAGAATACCTGAAAACATTTTTTTAAATCCTAGCATAAATATGAACACTAAAAATCACATTGTACCTAAGAAAATCAAGAAATTATCCAGTACCCATAAGTAACTCCTACAAATCAATAAGAACAAGATAGACAACCAACTGAAAATTGGGCAAAAACCCTGAACAGACATTTCACAAAAGAAGCTATCCAAATGACCAATACATGTGTGAAAGGGTGCTCAACTTTTTAGTTATCAAGAAAATGCAAGTTAAAAGCATGATGTGATACCACTACCCACCTGCCAGAAAATAACAAATGTTGGCGAGTATATACAGCAACGAGGATTCTCATCAACTGCTGTTGAGAGTGTAAATTGGTACAACCATTTGGAAAGCTAGTTAGCAGTACCTATTATGTGCTTGTCCTATGACATAGCAATTTCACTCCTAAACATGTACTCAAAAGACATGATCAAGAATGTTCATTAGGGCTTCCCTGGTGGCGTAGTGGTTGAGGGTCCGCCTGCCAATGCAGGGGACACGGGTTCATGCACCCGGTCGGGGAGGATCCCACATGCCGCGGAGCGGCTGGGCCCGTGAGCCATGGCTGCTGTGCCTGCGCATCTGGAGCCTGTGCTCCGCAACGGGAGAGGCCACAACAGTGAGAGGCCCGCGTACCGCAAAAAAAAAAAAAAAAAGAATGTTCATTAGAAGCACAATTTGTACTAGTCAAAACCCAAAAACTACCAAAATTCCCACCACCACCAACAGTGGAATGATTCAGTAAATTGTATAGCTGCGCAATTTAATACTCTGCAGCATAATGAATAACTAACATGGATGAGTCCCACAAACATAAAGTTAAATGAAAGAAACCAGCCACAAAAGAGTACACATTGTATCATTTCATTTATAGACAAGTTAAGACCACACTAAACTAACCTATGCCATTAGAAGACAAGATACCAGTGACTGGAGGGAGGACAGTGCCTGGAAGACTTGGGGGTTTTCGGTAATATTCTGTTTCTTTATGAGTACTGGTTACACAAGTGTGTTACATTTGTGAGAATTCAGATAGCTGACATTTATGTGCATTTCTCTGAATACATATTATACTTCAAAGGTTAAAATAAAAAAGGGAAAAGTCAATTGTCTCCAGCCTGTCATTTCCAGCCTATCATTTCCTTCCATTACCAATCCCCTTCACGTTTTATAAGTTGACTTGCAGTCAACTTGAAAATACTTGCTCTGTTTTAACAAGTGGTGGGTGGTTGATGTGATTTCTCTATAAATAGTTGGTAGAGTGGTTTTGGAAGTACAGTATAAATGTTAGTTTTAAGCATTTGGGGGTGTGCACAATACTTTTTCCTCATAGAGATGACACTATTAAGTCACTTTTACTTGGTTTTATTTTATCTGTGTAGCACAGCACCTGCAAGCACCCATGATTGCCAGCTGCAGGTTATACCACAATTGATTCCTATGCAGATCTCAGCTACTAGAGACATTAAGGCAAGAATCAGATAAAGTCTTCATTGCTGATCCTGAAATCTTGTTTGAAATAATGAAGAAATTCTGAGAAGATGTGCTGTCTTTTTTCATACTATTACTATTTCCCAGTAATGGTTTATATCTAGTAGATAAAGAATAACCAATGGTCAGGTTTTTATAAAAATCATTTTGGAGCCCAAATTCCAGCTTCCTCCACAGGAACCCACAAGTCTTTGATCCAACCAGAGCTCTTCTCAGTGTTGCTACTTCCTCTGTAAGGAAAAGCAAGAGTTCTGCATAAATACAGAGAGAGGCTGGATTAACACTGAGAATAAAAAAGTTATCCCTATAAGCAGCATTCTATTGTTCAGAATAATGGAGTTCGTGGGCTATGCGAAGCCATAAAAAATCCAAAAGAATGTAAAAACTTTTAAATTATGAAATGATGAGTTAATGGGTAGATATTTACCCAGCAAAATAAACAGACAAAGCAGCAAAGGGAATGCGTCAAGCAGTTAATCATTTTATTGTAAGTTATAACCAAATCAACACTAGGGAGAGGACTCACATCAGTGTCCCTGAAGGTCAGATATCAGGAGAATCAAGACAACAGTGCTTCTAACCCATAATGTTAAAAATAATAATTCCTATCTTTTGGAAGTTGCTATGCTTTGTTTTTATTGGTGAAATATGGAGAGTCCAAACTTCTAAAAATGTTATGACATTATTTTTTGAGATTTCTCAGAACTCTAGACTTATAAAATTGAATAAGATATTAAAATTTATCTTTTATATATCTTTGATATGAGGACCAGTTGTCCTCAAATTGTGCTCTAAGGAGCCCTAGGGGCTCCTACTTAATATGTCAATGGTGGCCAGGGATTAGTTGGAGAAGAACCAAAAGAAAAACACTCAGGACACTCCCAACCTTGGGCCAACATTAACAAATGGAACTCCGCTTTTCTGGGTTTCACAACGGGCTTCCACCCGGGTTTTATTTAAAGAAAGTATTCAACGATTTTAAAATAAGAAATAATAAAAAAATTTTCAGTAGACAACTCATCTGGTCCAAGTATTCTCAAAGTTGATGAGTTTACAGTTAAGGAAACTGGGGCTCAAGCAGATTAAGTGATTTGTCCCAAATCTCAGAGCCAACCAGGGGCAGGACTGTAGCTGGAACTTTTGCTTTCTGATTCTGATTTGGATGGACTTTCCAAACTACCAGTGCCCATAAAGAGCCTCTGCAGTTTCCAAAAAGAGGGGTTGGAAATCTTGAGTTGAAATTAGTTCATGCTTATTTTTCCAGCCTTTATGGATTCCTTTAATGTCAGTGTTAAAGCCCTTGATACAGAGACCATCTGCATTTTTTAAAATTATGTGTAGCATGCTACGTGAAATAATATGGATAACAGAACCGGGGTAAACTATTAAGAGTCCATTGCCTGCTTGCTCCAAAGTGCTATTTGCAAATAGAAAAAGAAATTAGCTGCTAAAAATGTTTAATTGGTTACAGTCTAGAATCCTTCCAGAGTAAAACTGCCATGGGAACTGACTAGCTGATTTTTAAGCTTAAAACAGACTTTTAAAGTATATATATATATTTCAGCGTTTTTTAATATCAGGGTTTTTGTTCAAAAATGCTACATAATGGGCTTCCCTGGTGGCGCAGTGGTTGAGAGACCGCCTGCCGATGCAGGGGACACGGGTTCGTGCCCCAGTCCGGGAGGATCCCACATGCCGCAGAGCGGCTGGGCCCGTGAGCCATGGCCGCTGAGCCTGTGCGGGAGCCTGTGCTCCGCAACGGGAGACACCACAACAGCAAGAGGCCCTCGTACTGCAAAACAAAAAAAAAAAAAAAAAAAATGCTACATAATTAGACACCAGCTTTCTCTCTGTAATGTGAGCTTTATTTTCTAAAGAGAATCTACTCAATTCATTTCTTTTTTCCAGTTTGTAGCCAAAGGGTTAATTAAAAATAGGAACCTCTTTTTTAGCTGTTACTATAGTCAGCTCCCATTCAATCTAAATATACCCATACTCTTGCACCATTTTTAACCCTACAAAGCTGAGACTCATGTCTATCCAAATTAAGGGTAAGCTTAAATAGCCTGTCCTCAGTTGAAACTATGGCGACCAATACACAGTACACATCCTGCATCTTGCCCAGTAGTCCTTAAAATTCTTTTATCACAAGACAGGAAATCTGTTTTGTTTGGTTGTCATTTAAGAACAGATTTACACTACAGGATAGTCAACCATCTGCTCTTATTTAGGAAAAAAGGGATTTATGATAGGATAAGCTTTAAAATTACGGAGAGACAGAGTCATTTTTATTTATTTATTTATTTATTCACTGCCTTATTTCAAAAAGAGATCTACGGTAAGTCCCAGAACTTCCAAAATGGGAGATGAAGAAAATGAGAAGAATGATTGGAGTGTGGGCTTTCTACAGTTATGACCATGTAAACAACTGGTTTGTCAGTCAGCTAAATAATAAAATTGGATTCTGCACAGTGACACTGCCAAGTAGCAAAATTAAATTGTGAAATATGAACGAATATTTACTTTTCTGACTTTTGTTTCAAATTGAAAATAACTTTATGATTTTTTTCTGATTGTAAAGTCAATACATGCTTAAGTAGACAATCCATTCATTTTAGAAAGGTATAAGGAAGAAAGTAAAAATCAGCCCAAATCATCTGGAGGTAACTGTTTAAAATTGTGGTGACCCTCCTCCAACATCCCTCTGTGCATAGACACATGCATGCCTTAATAAATCTATATAAATAAAGTGGTATTCTGCATGATGTTTTGTGACCTGCTTTCCCACTCAATTCATTGCAAAGATCTTTCCATAACAGTTAATATAGATTTGTTATATATTCTACCACATAGATACACCAACATTAATTTAAATAATATCCTTGTTAGAATATTAAGAGTGTGTCCAGCATTCTTGTATTATGAACAACATTACAATGAAGATTTTTTACATACATCTTTGTGCAATTGATCAATTATCTCCACAGGATAAATTTCTAGATGTGAGATTGCTAAGTCAAAGGGTATATATATATTTAAATGTTTGGTCCATATCATCAGGACTGCACCCTGGAAAAGTTGAGCCATTGTATACATAAACAAGGCATGAGTGTAAAGTTTCTCTATACCCACACCAATATTGGATATCTCATTCTTTATCTTTTCCTATCTAATAGGAAAGAGATCATTATATTTTGATGGTAGCAGCTCTTCTCCCATCAATTCATAAATCTAAGAAAAGGAGAAATATAATTCAATTCAATGAGATAATTTAACTATAATAGATGATTTTGAAAGGGTCTTCCAAATTTAACACTGTATAATTCTACAAAATGTCCTCAGTTCACTCCTCTATCAAGCATCTACTATAAGCAAGATCCCAGGGGAAGAGAAGCTAACCTAGAACATCTAATGTGTATGAAAACAACCCTTTGAGATCATTGTTTTAATGCTCATTTTATAGAGCAAAAATATGTGAGTTCAGAATGGGTTAAATAAAAGTAGAATCAGAGCAAGTTATCTGACAAGAAAGCTGAGGGTGTTTTCCCATATCATGCTGTATCTCACTGGGGTTCCTGTCCTTCAGGAATATACAGTCTACTCTGAGGCAGGGGTGGGAATTGTAGGACAGACCAGACTCACATAAAAATAATTTTAAGTCACATCTTGTGATAACTAAGGTCAAGCCCTTGTCTTCCTCCACCCACCCCTATCACCAGGTTGTGTCATTCCCTTAGCATTCAAAGTGGTGCCTTATGTATGATAGATGCTCAATAAATATTGTCCATGCTCCTCCCACTCTGTCTGACTAGTCCAAGAGGGTTAAAATTTTCTCATTGTGGATAGGGTGGTCCTACCATATGATAGTTGACCGACAGCTAGCAAGCTCTTAGTCTCGGATTGGTTGTAACACCTAATTGGTAGCCCCCTTCCCCTACCCAGCCTGACCAGGCTTGGAGCCATAAGCCCATAGAAACAGAGTGAGATCCAGCAATAGAACACTCAGCTCCGGGGCACAAGGGAGGTACATTGTACTCAAAGTTCTGCCTTTATTTTCTATACAATCTGATTAAAATATTATTATGCTTTATACTTTTGACATTTTCTCCCTGGCCCTTTAACATTTTTAGAGTGTCTTTAGACTTTATCAAGATTATTATCATAATTATCATTATTGCTATCAATCACTAGCCATGGGTAACTCACATTTTCTATGGTTCGGTGTTGGTTTAAAATGGAACATCTCAATTACCACAATTCTAACTTAGTTACTAGTTCTGAGAGCTAACATACAGTATGAGAGACAGGTCAGAACCAAAATATTACTGAATTCTTATTGGTTATATTCACTTGGGGTTAACAGGTCCAAAAGTCAGTGGCTGATGTACATTCACAATGGTCTAGGATCTAGACTCTTCATAACCATTCTTGCAAAGAAATCATATAATGCATGTTTCATATTTCACATAGTGCAAAATAGCTTTTTAATATGCTTTGTGTAAATATATGACAAGCTGCAATTCAATGGTTTCTGCAGATTAAATATCCACAAAAAACAGCTGGAAAGACATACACATTTCCTTTGTAAAGATCACATAAACCTCACTTAGTGTGTAAAGCTGGGCCATATTTCCAAACAATGACTAAGTGTTCCATGTGCCTTGGTTAAGCTGAGGAAATGTTGATTTTGATAAATGCCTATGGTTTTTGCAAGCTCTTCAATATGACAAGCCTTCGATGGTGGTCTACCCCACTGTAAGATTAACCTCTGTATAAGAGAGCACCATGGGTAAGGACACGGGCTGCAATGACAGCCCATTCCCAGGGATAAAAGTGGGCCTATTATATTTGCTACAATAGACTCATGCTCTCCTTTCCAATTTGCCATCTTTTTACCCCAGACAAACGTGTTATTATTCAACAACAAAGGGTCTGACAAAATGCCGCAGAGCTCATACTACAGAGCTACATAAAAGCAGGAGATGATAAATGTTAAGTACATTCTGGCTTGATTTGTTTTAAAGAGATCACTTCTAAGAAACACTTGGGATCAGTACTTGCGGTATTAGAGATGTGTCCTGACAGCTGGAGTTTGTTGGAACATGGGTGGCTTTGTTCTCTTTTATGTGTGTTTATGCCCATGCATTTGTTGTCAGTCACTGCTCATGGAGAGGGCAAAACAGATGACACAACAGAGCAACAGCTAAGAGGTGAGAGATTTTCTCTGACTAATGCTGAGGAGGAGGGTTGGCTGCCACTAGTTCTATTTTTAGTAGTTGCTGCTGTGATAACTTTTGGAATTCCAACCTGTCCCTACAAATGACTTCCTGTTTGGGCATCAATATACAAGTATACAAGCAAACCCATAACCTCTTCTTCCTGTGCACATAGCTAGACTCTGCTTCCCAGCCTCCCTTGAGAACAGAGCTAATGGAATGTGAACAGAAGTAATGAGGGCCACTTCCGGGCCGGGCCCATAAAAATTTCCGTGGGTAATCCTCCTCTGTCTTCTCTCATCTGCCAGCTGGAAATCCATGCCCAAGTAACCATGAAGTCATCTTGGAAGAATGGTGAAGCCTCCGGAAGCCAGATCCTTGAATGATTGTTTGAAGGTCAGCTGGCTAACATCAATACCCATGTCAACTGGAATTTACAAAAAGAAAATATAAATGTCTATAATATCAGGCCCCTGAAATGTGGGTGGGAAGGTGAGGGAGGTTTTTTACAGTAGTTATCTTACTCTGACTATGCAGCATGCAAGAGCCTAGGGGAAGTAAATGATGCTCAGTCTGAACGTGCCTGTTCTGACCTCCTTTCTGGTCACCTTTTCTTTGACCTCCCCTTCTGCTTGCTCTCTAATAACGGACCCTGAGCTAGAGAATGGTGGGGAGAAACATGTTAGGTTGTCCCATACTAGCATGTTAATCTGACTTTGGAAAAGACACTATGAAGATAAGAGAAGAACACGTATTCTTGAGGAGAGAAATGCTATCCTAACCAACAAATGTGTGTTGGACACATTCTCTAAAGGATTCATTCTGCTAGGTACTAGGAATACAAAGCCCTCATCTCCACCTTGGAATTAAAACAAAAACAAAAGATACGGTCATATCTTTCTACAAGTTTACAAATTTGGGGGGAAAACATGACTTCAAAGATAGTTGGCTAATGAAAGAACATATGCTTTAGAGTTGAACAGAACTGACTTGACATACCAGATAAGCCACTTATTTGGTTTATGGAAAATGAATCAGTCTGTGCTTCAGTATCCTCATCTTTAAACTAGGATGATACCTGATAAACATGGTTTTTATTTCAAAATAATTTTGAACTTACAGAAGTGTTGCAAAAGAGTTCCCACCTACCCTTCACCCAGCTTCCCCTAATGTCAACAATTCACATAGCTATCACATAATTATCAAAACTAGGAAATTAACATTGGTACAGTACAAATAACTAAACAACACAACTTATTGGGATTTCTCCAGTTTTTCTGGAGAAATGTTCTTTTTCTGTTCCAGTGTCCAATCCCCAGACACCACCTTCCATCTGGTCATCATGTCCCTCAGTCTCCTTTACTCTATGACAGTTTTTTGTTTTCCTTGTATCTTGTGACCTCACCACTTTCAAAGAGTACCAGTCATGTATTTTGTAGAATGTCTCTCAATTTTAGTGTTTTCTCCTGATTAGATTAAGTTTATAGATTTGGGGAAAGAATACCATAGAGGTAAACTGTCTTTCACATCACATCGTGTGAGGAGGTACATAACATCAACAAGACTTGTTACTGGTGATGTTAACCTTGATCATCTGGTTGAGGTGGTGTCTGCAATGATTCCCCAGAGTAAAGTTACTGTTGTTCCCATTCAATAGAAGTGAGTCATCCTTATATATTCTTTGGTAAGGTGTATATTCAGATTTTTTGCCCATTTTTAATTACTACTTAGTTTTAAGAGTTTTTTATATATTCTATATTATAAGACCTGCATCATACATGTGATCTGAAATACATTTCCAAGTCTGTGGCTTATCTTTTCATTCCCTTAAGAATGTCTTTTGCAGACCAAATGTTTTTAATTTTGATAAATTCCAATTTATCAATTAGTTTTTCTTTCATTGGCTATAGTTTGGTGTCATGCTCTGTCAAACCCAAAAATGAGGCAAATTTTCTCCTATGTTTTCTTCTAGAAGTTTTATAATTTCAGGTTTTACATTTAGGTTCATAATTCATTTTTGAATTAATTTTTGTATAAGATATGAGATATGTGTCTAGGTTAATATTTTGAATATGGACACACAATTATTCCAGCACCATTTGCTGAAAAGACAATCCATTCTACATTGAATTGCCTTTGCAATTTTATCAAAAACGCATTGATTGTATTTGTGTGAGTCTATTTCTAGACTCTATTCTGTTGCATTGATCTGTGTTCTATCCTTTCACCAATACAATCCTATCTTGATTACTGTAGCTTTATAGTAAGTGGTCAAATTAGGTAGTATGTGTCTTCCAACCTTGCTTTTATGTGACAGAATTATTTTGGCTATTTTAACTCCTTTACTTTTCCATATAAGTTCCAGAATCAGCTTCTTGAGAGCAGCAAAGAAGAATAAACTGGGTCTTATTTTTTATCTAATCTGACAATCTCTGTCTTTTAATTAATGTTTAGACCATTCACATGAAAAATACATTAAAATTTACCTTCTTACTAGCTGTTTTCTATTTGTCCATGATTTCTTAGGTTTTTTTCCCCTTTTTTTTCCTGCCCACTATCAGGTTCATTGAGTATTTTTTAGGATTCCATTTGTTCACCTCTACAGACGTTATTTATATCTGTTTCTTAAATGTACAAAAAAGTTCATAGAAAAAGAGATCAGATTTGTGGTTACCAGAAGCAGGGGGTCAGGGGAGAGAAAATTGGATGAAGGTAAAAACTTCCAGTAATAAGATAAACAAGTACTAGGGATGTGATGTACAACATGATTAATGTAATTAACACTGCTGTATGTTGCATATGAAAGTTGTTAAACAAGTAAATTCTGAGTTCTCATCACAAGAAAAGTATTTTTTCTCTATTTCTTAAATTTTGTGTCTATATGAGATGACAGACATTCTCTAACTTATTGTGATAATTATTTCATGATGTAAGTCAAATCATTATGCTGTACACAAACTTATACAGCGCTGTATGTCAATTATACCTCAATAAAACTGGCAGGGAAAAAAGCCATATGCAGCCCCCCAAAAATGTTTAGTGGTTACCCTAGGTTTACAATATGCATCTTTAATTAATGAGAGTCTCCCTGCAAATGTATTATACCACTTTATTTGTAGTGTAAGCAATTTATAGCAGTATATCCCCAGTGCTTTTCAAACCTAAGCACATGAGTATTGGCAGAGGAGATGCTGTATATATAGATATAGATATAGATATAGATATATCAGTGCCCAAGCCCAACCCAAATTGAATTAAATCAGAATTGCTATGGGGGAGGCCCAGGCATCAGTATTTTTCAAAAGCTCTCCAGGAGATTGTTAATAAGCAGCCAGGTTTGGCCACCAATGCCTGAAGATCATGGGTCACCAGTTGGTGCTTATGTGTGATGTGCAGCCAGGGAATGTGTTTGATTATGTCTGTTGTTGAAAATGCAAAGTACCCAGGCAGTGGTTACACCTGGCAGCAGTACCAGTGTCCAAGCACCTATTGTCCTCACACGTTTATGTCAACTGCCTACTCACTGCAGGCTTTTGTGATTTCTGATTTAGACTGTAACCACTAGAGGACCCTGAACTATGGTATAAGGAATATGTAAAAACATATCTAACAAAAGAGGGTAACAGAAATCAGTTTCTTATAGGTTTAACACAAGATGCCTCACTCCAATCAGTCAAGAAGATACCCAGCAGAATAATTTACTTCCTCACTCTGAAACTCTTCCATTTTTATAAAATGGTAGTGTCAACAATCTGGATGTTTAAACATGATTTAAGACCATGAATAATTTTCTAAGAATAAAATATCAGTGAAATCACTAACAATAAATCTCCCATCTTCCATAAGCAGCTTGATAGCATGGGTCCTAAAATAACTCCAAAGTTTTAGAGATTTGGTCTTTGTCAGAACACTAGGAAAATGATACTCTTAAAAAATACCCTTTTTTTCATGGAATAAGGACTGGAAGCAAAACTTATTGTATTTTAACTCTTTTATTTTAAAGGTCAGGAAACTGAGGCTCAGAGAGGTGTCTTGTTCAAATTTACACAACTAGTTAACACCATGTAACTCAAGGATTCCCATCTCATGTCTTCATTCTATAATATTTCCATGCTATCATAAGCCAAAGCTTTAGAGATGATAAAACAATTATTCTGGATGACACCAAGAACAGAGAATACAGTGTGGAAAAGGCAACCTTTATATAAAATTTGAATGTGGGTTTTGTTTATTTCAAGTCAGTTCTCAAATTGCTCATATTAGAAATAATGAAAATACCCATATATATAACAGTAAAAATACTGTTATAATTTCGGTCTAATCCAGGTAGACATTTCGAATTGATTGACTATTCCAAGTGGTCAAAAAAGTTACTTTCTAGGAGAATCCATTTCCATAGTGTAGTTTGAAGTCTACAAAATTCTAATTATGTTTGGCTAGGATTACATATAACAGTGAGTAACAGAAAACGCCAAAGTTTAGTTTTTTCTGTTATGAAAGTCTGACTCCAGGATTGGTATGAAACGCCACTGTGTCAGGGACTCATGCTCCTTCTAGCTTGTTTCTATGCTGCGTTGCCTTCATTCCCAGGGCCACTTCATGGTCTGAAATGGCTGCTCCAGGTCCTGCCATCACATCCACATTCCAGCCACTGGGAAGAGCAAAGGGAAAAAGAAAGGCAAATTCTCTGCTTTAAGGACACAGCCCTAGTGTTGCATGCATCTCTTCTACTTTACACACTAACCAAATTTTTGTCATCCTCCTACTTACAAAGGAGGATGAGAATTGTAGTTTAATTCCACGTGGCCCAGCTAAAACTTGGCAGTCCTATTATTATATAAGGGAAAATCGCCTATTTGGGATCAAAGTTTGGGATCCCAAACTTTGATCCCTATTTGGGATCAAACAACTTGGCAAAGTTGTTTCTGCTATAATTTGTGAGAGAATCTTGTTTGTCATATATGAATGGAAACCAACATTCTCAATTGCCAGGAAAAGCAAAAAAAAAAAAAAAAAAAAAAAAAAAAAAAAAAAAAAAATTTAAATGACCATGCTGGGAGTTAACGGTGATGTTCCTTTTTGGAACAGGATGGTGTTAAGTGCTTAGTGGAATTTCTTTCCTGGGCTCCCTATACCCAGAACAAAAGACCCAAAATCAGAACAAAAAGTTACAGGTCCCCACATTGTTATTTCTGAGAAATGCCTTTCTTGATGACAGTCAGTAAGAGGCATCATTTCAGCAAAAAGTGTCCTATCCCACTATATTAATTTCCTAGGGCTGCTATAACAAATTTCCACAATCTGGGTAGTTTAAAACAACGAAAGTTTATTCTCTCACAGCTCTGGAGGCTAGAAGTCTGAAATCAGTATTACTGGGCCAAAAGCAGAGTCTCACTACCTCTGGAGGTTCTAGGGGAGAATCCATTCCTTGCCTCTTCTGGCCTCTGGTGGCTGCTGGCATTCCTTGGCTTGTGACTGCATCCCTCCAATCTCTGCTTCTATCTTTACATCATCTTCTCTTTTACTGTCTGAGTGATCTCCCTCTGCCTTCCTCCTACAAGGATACTTGTGATTGTATTTAGGGACCACCTGGATCAGCAGTCCCCAACGTTTTTGACACCAGAGACTGGTTTTGTGGAAGAGAATTTTTCCACGAACGGGGTTGGGGTGGGGGGCGGGCGATGGTTTAGGCCGTAATGTGAGCAATGGGGGGCGGCAGGTGAAGCTTAGCTCACTTGCCCCCTGCTCACCTCCTGCCGTGCGGTCTGTTAACATTAACTGTCCGAGGCCCAGGGCTTGGGGACCCCTGACCCAGATAATCCAAGTGAATCTCCTCATCTCGTTTCTGCAAAGACCCTTTTTCCTTATAAAATAACATTTATAGGATCCAGGGATTAGGACCTGATATCTTTGAGTGGCCATCATTCAGCATACTACATCCACCAACAAGAAAATGTGAGGCTGATTGGAGAAAAAAGAAGTCACCTTTTGGTGGAGGGCATTTCTTATAAGGAGAAGCCATCCCCTGTCTCTCTTCTTTGTCGCCAGGAAAGGAAAAGCTGCTCCCACCCCACCCCACCCCCCGCTCCCACTACTGGAAACCAAGGGAGGCAGATCCCAAGAGAATCATTCATTGGTGAATTCATAAGTGCCTACAGAAAGGGTATTCTGTAAAGATGCAGGCGTACAGAATGGACTTGAGGACACGGGGAGGGGGTAGGGTGAGCTGGGACAAAGTGAGAGAGTATCATTGGCATATATACACTACCAAATGTAAAATAGATAGCTAGTGGGAAGCAGCCGCATAGCACAGGGAGATCAGCTCCGTGTTTTGTGACCAACTAGAGGGGAGGGATAGGGAGGGTGGGAGGGAGAAGCAAGAGGGAGGAAATACGGGGATATATGTACATGTATAGCTGATTCACTTTGTTATAAAGCAGAAACTAACACACCATTGTGAAGCAATTATATTCCAATAAAGATGTTTTAAAAAAAAAAAGCAAAGAAAGGAAAGGGGTATTCTGATTCCACTCTCTGGTTAAATGTCTGTTAGCCAGTGAATCTGCTCACCTGCCCCTGTGATCCAGGCAAAAGGGAATGAATTAAGGAGACAAAGCAGGATGGAGGGTAGTCAGACAGACAGGAGCATGCACTTCTCCCATAGTTCTACTTCCCCCCAAATACAGAAAAGGATCCCACACTCACCTGCAAGTCCATGCAACTGGAGTCTATAGTCTGGCTGGGGATTGCTACAGCAGGTGCCAAACAGGCGGGTGCACTGAATCAGTGGGGAAGGATGCAGCCAGATGGGATTCATTTGGAGTCAAGTATTGCAGCATATTACCAGCATCTGAGGAAGTTGCTTGGGACTAAAATGCCCTCAGAAGGGCATATTGGGGGTAATTCCCTGGAGGTCCAGTGGTTAGGACGTGTGCTTTTACTACCGAGGGCCCGGGTTCAGTCCCTGGTTGGGGAACTAAAATCCCATAAGCTGCATGGTGTGGCCAAAAAAATTAAAAGGCATGTTGGAGCCACTACTCCTTCACATTGAGCTCTTAGACGAAGAGCTAGAAGAACAGAGACAGCCATGCAAGAAGAGAGAAATAAAGACATTCCTTTTGCCTCTCCACCTCAATATCAAAGGAACCAGGACAAGAAGGTAGGGAGAAGTGGTGTATAATAGCTGATAGCATTTTGAGCACAAACTGCTACAAATACGTATTAAATGCTCTGTTAGGACCCACTCAGTGCAAGTGCACCTCCAGTACCAGCCCCTGGAGCCCCCAGTCTAGCCAGTTCTGGGAAAGGGGAAGGGAAGAGCCTTAGATCTGACAAAAGTTACAATTTATTTAAAAAGCAGAACTGAGTCTTAAAAACTGATCATGCTTTTAATTACCAAAAATGACAAAAAGCTAAAGAATCAGGCCAAAGTGTCTGTAAGAGCCCTTGTGACCCAGTGGGGAAGGAACTTCATTAGAGCACAGGTGAAACAGTGACTGGAAAAAAATAAAATTCTTCTATGTTTTTACCCCCAAATGAGTTGAAACTCCCCAATAAGCCAATTGTGTCCTTTAATCAAAATCACATCAGAGAATTAGCCTATGCAAATCTGAATGGATCCTTGTCTATCTAGCCTTTCTCTTTTCCCTATGGAAGCAGGGATACCTTATAATAAGCCAATGCTTCCCTCAAATTCCCAAACTTCAGTCTTTTAAATGCCACCCACGACTTTTGCCATATTGTTACACCATCATACTATTATTTACTTTATAGCTTTCCTTTGAATTTACTCACTTTTTAAATTAAACATTTTTAAAGAAAACTAATACCTCAATTATAATTGGAAGGATGGTAGTAATTGCCATAAGCACAACAAAGGCAAAAAACGATTCCCTCAAATGCTATGGCCTGAGCTAGAGCTTCAGTACTTGTTAGAAAGAGAGATTAGCAAAGGTGAGAGGAGCTAAAACCACACTAGTCTCAAATTGAGACTTTCTTCTTGATGTGCTCAGGAGTGAAATAACTTTCTCCTGGGGCAATTCAAAGTTGGTTAATGGGGCCTTCCTGGTGGTGCAGTGGTTAAGAATCTGCCTGCCGATGCAAGGGACACAGGTTCTAGCCCTGGCCCGGGAAGATCCCACATGCCACGGAGCAATTAAGCCCCTGCGCCACTACTATTGAGCCTGTGCTCTAGAGCCCGCAAGCCACAACTACTGAGCCCACGTGCTACAACTACTGAAGCCTGCATACCTAGAGCCTGTGCTCTGCAACAAGAGAAGCCACAACAATGAGAAGCCTGCGCACTGCAACGAAGAGTAGCCCCTGCTCACTGCAACTAGAGAAAGTCCATGCGCAGTAACGAAGACCCAACACAGCCAAAAATTTAAAAATAAATAAATAAATTTTTTTTTTTTTTAAGTTAGTTAATGGGCTTCCCTGGTGGCACAGTGGTTGAGAGTCCGCCTGCTGATGCAGGGGACATGGGTTCGTGCCTGGTCTGGGAAGATCCCACATGCCGTGGAGCACCTGGGCCCGTGAGCCGTGGCCGCTGAGCCTGCGCGTCCGGAGCCTGTGCTCTGCAAAGGGAGAGGCCACAACACTGAGGCCCGCGTACCGAAAAAAAAAAAAAAAAAAGTTAATGATGTGACTGAGACATGAAATGCTAAAATCTCAAATGAGGGGAAGAATATTCTGGAATATAAAGATACTGTCAGTACACACCTGTCTCCAACATCTTGCTAAGCAGCTTTCACAATTACTTGGGAATTTACACTTAATATGATGTATTAAAAGATAAGTCTTAGCATTTTAGAGCATGAAATGCCACAAATACGTATTAAATGCTCTGCTAGGACTCACTCATTGCAAGTGACGGCAAAGAATTTATTGGCTCGTATAACTTGAAGACCAGTTCAAATATTCAATACTTCAACCAGAGCTGTATTTGGGGGTTCAAATGATGTCTTCACAGTCTCTCTCTCTCTCTCTCTCTCTCTCCCCACCATACCACACTTCTCTATTTCTTTATCTGTTGCACATATGCTTTCCAAATGAAGCAACATAGCTGTCAGCAGCCCAGAACTCTACCCAGCTGAGCAGACCCAGCAGAAAGAATCAGTACCAACAGCTCTAGCAGCTAAGTTCTAGCAAGGGCACTGATCAGATGGGATGCTGACTAGGGTTCCATACCCACCTTTGAATCAATCCCTGAAGCTAGCTGGCTGGATATATTCCAGCCAGGCCGGGGTCACATTCCCCCTTCCTGTGATAACAGAGGGGCAGGAGAAGAGAGGGACCTGGAAAGGAGAGAGGATCAAGACAGTATTACCCAAAGGACAAGGGATGCATTTCCCATCGGAAGAAAAGGGAAAGGATGCTGGGCAGACACAAATAACAGGTGTTCATAACAAACGCCTTCTTTGTGCCATGCATATTCAATTTGAAAAGAATATAATAAGTCACTTAATAATAATAACATTTAAAAACAAAAAGAGTAAATGTGTGTTGAATGGCTACTGTCAGTCCTCAGCTCTTGCCACTTCCTTGCACGTCAATCCCTACTTCAACAGTCAGCACCTGCACCTTATTGCCTAGAGCTTTCTCTGAATACTGAAACCCACCTTACCCGCCCATGGGGAATTAACCACCCAAGGCCAGTAGCCCTTAGACAAAGACTGACAATAGGTGGTAGATAAATACCCCAGCTCCCCGACCTTCAGGGAGGATAACTCTGAGGTGTTCTGTACTGTTTCACAGAGTTCCTCGTCCACTTGCTTGATAGCATCTCTTTATGGTTTCCTTCCCTTCTCGTGTCACTTATGTACACCCCTACTGGTGTTTACTGGATGACCTCCTAAATGAACTACCTGTACTTGAATATATGCCTCAGGGTCTGCTTCTGGGGGAACCTAAATTATGGCGCCCAGGCACTGTGGAAGGCTATTATATTATCTTGTGTCATTTCACAACAATCACATGAAATAGACACTATTATTGTTATTTTGCAGATGAAGACATGCAGCCCTTGGTCAAGGTTGCAGAGCCAAGAAACAGCAGACCCAGGACTCAAAAGCAAGTAGATTCCAACACACATTTAATGGCTATTCTATGTTACCTGACACTTTATAATAGCCCTGTAGATGTCTAGCTTTCAGTGATTCTGTTCAAAGCAGGTAAAACCCAGAGGATCACTGAAGGGGTTGCAAATGACCTGGAGAAGGTAAGGTTGTGTCCTGTAGGCTCTAAGAGGGGAAATGTGAGCTGAAGAGCACAGGCCTTGCACATAGTAGGTGCTCATTAATATTAGTTGAAATAATGTATGGCAGTTTTTAGTTTACAGGAAGAGTCACGAATGTTATTCTTTTCCGCCATCCTTGCAAAAGAAAAGCTACCCCTTCTGAGGGGTTAATTCTCCAATGAAAAATGATCCCAAACTCCATGTGAATGACAGATTATCTCCGGATTATGGTAAAGTAAACATCTCCGGGGTAGGAGAAAACTGGGCTCAACTGAGCTCACTTTCATTTTGGAAGACTCATATATGCTGGTCTTTTAGAAAAATGTATGACTTTAAAATATACCTATTTGCATTTCTCTCAGACAGCTTAAGTACAGGTTTGCCTAAGACAAAGGACTTAAGCAAATTCTCATTTACCTTTTCCATTTATGTGTTCATGATTGCACAATAAAAGCAATTTTCCATTGTTTTAGGTAGTAGACGCATAAAAGAGCAAACATACATAATGAAATGTCACTGAGATAATTGTCTGGTTATCTGCCTGTTTCTTGATTTACTGGAATGAGCACTAAATCCGGAGTCAGAAAGCTGAGTTGCATGGGCTAATTACATGCTCTGGGCTCTAGCAGTCTTTTCTGCAAGATGAAGCTTTTGGCTTGGTGATTACTGGCACCCTTCCAGCCCCCCCATTCTCTGACATACAAGGAAAAGTATTTGTTTACTGCCAGCCTTGTTTAGAAAGTAAATTAATAAGGCTCAGTGCATCACTTATTCTACCTTATATGTCCAGTTATCTTACGTAAGGATCCACTCTGCATGTTGTAAAAGAAATCTTTACAACAGAGGAAATCTTTCTGTGCCCAGCCCATGACCAAAGTTTCTAGACTGTGGCTTCACTGTGGGAAAGGTCTCCTGTATTCATTTCTTGACTCATAATGTTTTTCTTTAATGTAAAGTTGCCTATGGGTATAAACTTCAGTGGACACAATGTTATATAACAAGAAGCTGTTTTCATTACATATTTTCATAATGTTGGAGAATTTCGATTTTTGTTTTGAAACATGAAACACAATGAACACTGAACTGTTGTTTGCAGACCAGGAAATGGAAGGACTCAAAGAAGGTAAGAGAAACCCTACATTTCAGCCAAGCAAGTCAGAGATTGAGCATCTCCATTGTCTAAGCTTATTTGCTCAAAATTATAAAGAAATAATTAATGCAATATAAATTTAAATATTCCCGAATGTCCTTCATTTCTGTCCTTCATTATGTCTGGAGTGGAGATTGAATCCCTTAGGAAAACTAGGTAGGGCATTATAAAAGGATGGTTTTCGTTGGTGGCTTACAAACTCAGGGTTTTTTTTAACCGATTTTATGTGGCTATTTGCTATTCATAGACGCACCTATAGGAGCTTTATTGCAACTTCCCAGAAATCCACTAATCGTTAAAACTCCAAACTCTATTTTTTTAACTGAAAGAAATAATATCAGGATAAACTAACAGCTCGGTTATGTTTTTTGCTTTGCTTTCTTTTTAGCGGTGAAGCCATTTGTAAACAGAGAATGCATTAGGTGGAGATTATCAAAACTTCAGTCTGAGCCTCCACCCAGATATATTGTGGGCAACTGATTGGCAGTGGAAAAATAGATACAATGCTCTTCTTAAGCTATAGGGACAGGTTACATAGTAACCATAGAATGTTTAAGTTCTGTTCACAGAGACTTCTCTTAATTGGACAGAAAGATTTAAGAAACACAGCTGGGGAGAAATTGGAGCTGTGGAGGACTATTACAGTTACTAGCCGACTTAATATCTGCAATTCTGGCAGCCTTTCCAAAGGGTCACGATATGAGTGATTCTTTTCAAGAAACAAGAAGCCAGCTAAGCTACCTCCAGAGTCATAATTTTGTGCTCTTTTAAAATATAGGAAAAATGAAAATAAAGTGTGGAATGGAGCATAAAAGTGCAGTGAACTCTGTGGTGTTACAGCTCTGATAAATTTCTATGGACAAGATGATATTTGTGTTCAGATATCAGAGTTCTTTTTCTTACGAGAACTCAAAATGGTCATTTGGGATCAGTTTATCCTATTATCACTCTTTTTTTGTCTATCTGTCCTTTTTTTCTATCTGTTAAGCACATGTTGCTTTATAGAGATTATGGTCATTACTGTTCTCTCCAGCTTTAACAATAAAATTAAGAAAACTCAAGTTATAGGTTGACAATGATGAAGATTTTTTTATTCATGAAGGGTCTTCAGATAATACAGTAATTTCTTCCTGTGCTCAAGAAAGAACTCGGTATATATGTCACTAACAATTATTGGAGAAGCTCTACCTTGAAGTCACGTTTCAAAATGCTTTTCACTCCTTACACTCCTTGAGTAAGATTTGTAAGTTAATGTTGCCTCCTATGGCTTGACTGTCTTCCTCATAGAGATGCAGCTTAAAACTTTCCTAAAGCCCCCTCTAGTGACAAACAGCAAATTAATCCATTACTTCATAACATGCTAATACCGCCAAGCTCTGAAGTTCCATTTTCTCATTTACTTATTAGATGAATGAATAGCTACAGTATTTTGATTGGAGAATGACTGAGAAATAGTCAATAGCTCAAATTTCCAAGGTTTCCACCAAAACCTAAGGGATTTTGTTTTGAGACTGGGGCCAACATATAGGGCACATTGATCATTTCATTTCATTTCTTTTCTCTGCCCTGATAGGTACACCTTAAAAAATATTCCCTAAAAAAAGTCCTTCATTTTTGTCCTTCAGGGACTTTAAAGATGAAAATATGTTCATAATTAGCCATTGAATGGGAAAAGATTATCTTGGCCTTTACCTCTTGGTGCTTTCACTGCATTTACTGGATAGTTTTCATTGATGATACTGAGCATGGCCAAGCAGACAAATATAAATTCCAGGAATCCTCTGAATTATGCAAGTAATGGTACTCTATAAAGATATAGATTAAATGTAAATGTAATAATACAATATGTCTTAAAATAATATAGAATAAAATAGAATGAACTATATATGTATTAGGCTATATATTATGGTATGTAATAATACATAGTTTATTTTATTTATATCCCCATTTCCAAAGGGCTTCAAACTCATCTAATTAAAAATAGGCTTGATTAGGGGCAAAGGCGCCGACCGTCCCCATGGCAGCTGTGCTGGAGCCCGGGGAGCCCAGGAAGGGGAAGCCGTTTAAGCTCCTATGAATTTCAGATGTTGAAAACATTCCCTATGCACGGGATTCGATATTATACGGCTCATTAGGATCTGTTGAGGCTGGCTTTGGACATTTTTTGTTAACCAGTAGAATTAGAAGATCACGTGATGTTGGAAGTAGGAGGTTTTATCTTGGTAACTTTAGGATGCTGGTTCAATTGTAGGTATAATTATGCAAAGCTAAGAATCCAGGAAAGACTTGCCAGAGAAGGAATTAAAAACAAGATTTTATATGAAAGTATCCACCTTGATCCTGAAAGAAAACAAACCAACGGTGGCAGCAGCAGCAATTGAGCAGTCTTGAGCTTAGAAAACCTGGATGCAACTCACTTCAGTGTGAACAAAGCTGAGATCAACTACGGAAAGCATTTTATGTACCATAATAAGTCTTTCAATCAAGTAAAGAAAGTATGTGTAAGTTGCAGTCTTTTTTACACATGTATGAATATTTACAAACTTATTCTGGCCCTGTATCTACTGTCAGTATAACACACAGTGGACTCATCCTTAAAATAAACCTCATGTTTAATGCTTTAAAAAATAGGTTTGATTAAACCATTAAATAAGAGTAGAAGAATAAAAGCCACCTGCCTAATAAAGGGAATTAAAGAGATAAATAGAAAAATAGGCTATGAATAGTTATTGCAACTGAGCACAAGTCTTAGTTTTGAGCTGACAAGCTAAGACAAAAAGAAGAAACTCAATAACAAAAGTAAACATAGCAATGCATTAAGGGAGAAAATTGTTTTCCTTCTAAAATACAGATACAAGCCTCCAGATATCAATAACAAAAATGTACCATTGGAATGATTTCTTAACAATGAGAAATTCATGTTTAAATACTCAACAAAAGGTCTTCAGGAATGTCTCTTCTCCAAGACTATTGCAACTGGTGGTGATTCCCCAGTGGAAGCGTGTTCCTGGAAGCTAAATCTACAATAAGCCCATATTAGCTGCATGCATCTGCCTATGATCATGGATTATCTCCTGGGAACAGCAACCAGAAAGGATCTTCTCTCTCTTCTTTATACACATAGAGTGAAAGCCAAGGACAAATTAAAATGCACTTATGATAATATGTTCTCTGCTAAAATTGGAGAGAAAAAGACCCTATTGTCCACTTCTTGAAAGAATTGGAATAAAATACTTAAAAGAAAAATAATGAAATGAGGATGGCTTCAGCTGAAGTTGGATAGCAAGCAATATAGTCTTCAGAACCCTCTCCCACTTTGCGGTCCTCGCTTAATCGTGGAGGCCCTTTCCTACCTGAAACTCAAATTTACTTTTGATACCCAAAATCTACTTTCACAAGAGAAGCTGGCATCACCTTTGTGTGAGTCAAGTCACTGTGTTGCTTCTCCCAGAGGCGTTTGCCCTTTATGTTTTGGTTGTAATTCAATCTAACAAATGCTTACTGGAGGCCTATTATACTCAAGATATTTTCCAGATGCTAGTAGTGGAATAAAAGGTTTCATGTTTTTAGACAGGGATTTCAAGCATTAATAAGTAGGTAGGCAAGAGTGTTTTTGTTCTCTCGGTAACACCTGACTCTCTACCCCTGCACCCTTCTAAATGACTTCTGCTGTTGGGGGCCACAGAACCATCACACACACTTCATAGTTCTCAGATTTTGAAGCTAATTTTCTCCTTTCCCTAGAGTTTTAGAGAATCAGGAGTTCAGATGAATTTCTGGCTTATTCCCCTTTCCTTTTCATAGTGTTCCTGACTTACTCCCTTATGCCTGAATTTCCTGATACCCAAGTTCTTCCGAGACAAAGTCTTAGAAGAGAGAAAACTTTTATTTTCTGAACATCTCATTTTGCCAGGCACTGTATGTGTTAATCCTTACAACTACAAAGTTAGTAGCATCTCTTACATCTTAGAAAAGAGGGGCTTGAGGCTTGGAGAGGTTTGGAAACTAATTCAAGAAATTTAGGAACTAACTGTGGCAAAACACTCACAATTAAGTTCCACATATCTGACTCCAAAGCCAGTACTTTTTCCATTACAGCAGAGGTTGGGGGCGTGTATGTGTGTGTGTATGTGTCTGTGTGCGGTTTTGCCTCTCAGGGGAACTTTGGCAACAGCTGGAGACATTTTTTGTCACAACCAGGGGTGGAGTGGGTGGGTTGCTACTGGCATGCAGTGCATAGAGGCCGGGGATACTGCTAAACATCCTACAGTGCACAGGACAGCCACCCCCCAACAAAGAATTATGAATCCAGCCCAAAATGTCAGTAGAGCTGCTGCTGAGAAGTGACACATTACTATGCTCCACACGCCATTCTGTTCTTATTTCCAAGAATTCAAAAGTAACTGCTTCAAAATTAAACAAATTGTTCAAAGTCACGGATAAATCAATGCCTTGTTCATGTTGCAACTCTCTTCCATCATAAAGGAAAACACATTGGCGCCTTAAGATAAAAAAGGCGGAGGAGGGTGGTGGAAGAGGATGGAGGAAGCTCAGTAAGCAGAAAGGAAATGCAAACTGATTACTGGGGTTAAGAATTAAGATATAAATATGTAGATGTTTTTCATCCCCAGGATTTTCACTAATCCAAATGTTCACGTACTGCTTGGAAATTTAATTATTTGGAGCTGGTTAAATGTTACCCAATTGCGTTTGACTTCCTTCCGGGACCCAAGGGACATGGATGCCAGATGAGACTACCATCTCTTCCCTCTCTTCCCGAAGGGATAAGGCCTGCCAGGTGCTGGTGGCTCGACTCCTGACTGGCGGCCGCTCTGTGGACTACTAGCAGAGATCCAGAGCAACAGACTGGCGCTTGGGGCTCTTTCCCCGCCCAGTCCGTCCACCCTAGCGTCCTCTGCGGCGGGGGGCGGGGCTGCGGGGCCGCGGGGCCGCGGGAGCGCACGTCCCTGCGCCGTGACGTCACAATCCCGGCGCCTTGGAGCCTGCACTTAGCAACCTGCTTTGCGTCAGTCTTCAGCTCCTGCCGCCGCCCGCGGCTTCTTTCTCGCCAAACGTCTGCTGCAGGGGCTGGCCCGGCCCCGGGAAGGACCAAAGGGGACCCAGCGTGTCCCCACGGCGGCTGCAGGAGGATCTAAGCATGGATGGCAGGCGGAGAGGTAAAGGGCAGCTGTCGCGGGCGACCGCCATCTCGCGTCGACCCGCTATCCGACCCTCGGGTCTGGGGTCCGGGTAACGGGCCGCGCGGGTCGAGGCCGCGCGCTGGGCGCTCCCCGACCCCTGCTTAGTCGCCGGTGTTGACCCGAATGTTGCCCCGAGCTGCCCAGGCCTCTCGCCCGGGATGAAGCCCTGCTTGCGGGATTCACAGATCCACTTCTTGCTCAGAATTTGTTGCCCTGACTCCAGGAGGCCCTGTCCCCTGAATTCGGGGTCGGAGGCAGAGGAACCAAATGTGGTCTTTGGAGTCAGACCTCCCCGGGCCCAAAATTAAGCCCCGCTGCACTCCCGAGGGGTGAGCCTCAGTTTCCTCATCTCGAACCATGGGTGGTGGTAAAAACACCCATGGATTTTTTTTTACATTAAATGGGTAAAAACACCCATTTAATCTTGAGGATTAAATGCGGATAATACATACAAAGCTCCTGGCACATTGTAAGTACTCAGTAAATACAAAATCCTTCATACTGTAACCCCGTCCCCGCCCCCGCGAAAAAAAAACACCATTGAGTAACCCAGGGATTCTCTAACTTTAGTGCGAATAGGAATCACCTAGGAATCTTGTTAAAATGCTGGTTATGATTCAGTAAGTCTGATGCGGGGCGGGGGCGGGGCTGAGATTTTACATTTCTAATAAGCTTCCAAATGATGCAGCATTGCTGGCTACAGTTTTAGGAGCAAAGGACTAATCCATGGTCAGTATGTATACCTGCCCTTGACTGAATACTCTGGGTTAAAATGTACATCACTGTGGAACAATTTGAGCCATATAACTTTATTCTAGGAGTCAGCCCAGTCCAAATAATCTGCATCTTCGCACTTTCTGAGCGAGGCAGATAAGGCAGTCTTCAGACCTCTTCTCCCAATTCAGTGTTCTTATCTATTTTAGACTGTACCTTTAAACCAAGCTGCTGGATGGTTCCTTGCAACAAGTCTTGCTTTGAATACAAGTGCACCTCTATTATGTAATCATTGATCAAAATAAGTGCTGTTCTAAATGTAGGAGATAACTATTCATTGATCACCAAACGGTATACTCTGACACCTTGCCACCTAAGTTCCAGAAAAAGCAAACGAAAGTGCTGTTAATGGTTTTCAGAAGTTTTACCACATAGGCTAACATTACTCTTGCTGTGTACCAGAAACTATTCCCAAGTTAACGTTTTTCAATCCACAGAACATCTTGTACATAGGTATTCTCATTTTACAGTGAAGAAACTAAAAGATCATAAGTAACTTGCCAAGGTCACAGTTAAGTGGCACAACAGGCTTTGAACGCAGGTGTGATGAATGTGAAATCCGAGAGCCATTGTTTTACTTAACTATCCCATGGTAGAAGTGGGAGCATGGGAAAGGATATATGTAAAATTTAGAATATAATAGACTTAGTAAGACTTAGTGTCAGTATTTATTAATTAAATTATTTTTAAAGTCAGGCTCATGTCAAAATGTAAAAAGGTTTCTATTTTTATAACTTACCCAATTTAATTAGCTTCATTTTTAGGACATTATATAATATATAGTATCAAACGTTTTTTATTTTGAGTTTTTAAACAAAATGTAATATTCAACAGAGATCTAGGGTAGTCAGTTCTCCCATACCATAATTATTAATAGGAAACCATAAGTAATTTTAGCCAGAGCTAAAATACTTAATTTTAACTGAAAGTATTGCACTTTCTAAATTTCTTTGATTTCATTAAGAGGTTACCTTTGATGCTTTCAAGAGCACAAAATATTAAGACATCGAACGTTATAATTTATCTTTTGTCATTTATTCTCTCTGACATTGTGCTTTCTAACTTCTCTAGATATACCTGCTTTTTCTTTTTCTGTGAACTGAAGGGAAACACACATACATTAGAAAGGAATTTGGAGGGAATAAACTACATACTTCTTAGCCTGTTTCACTTGATATAGTAGCTTGGAGCATGGTTTGAGCCCTAAGCAATTTATATTGATCAAGATAGTGTAATGGTTGACTCAGAAGCCAGACTGCCTAGGTTCAGACCCGAAATCTGTCACATAGTAGTTGTGTAATCTTGGGGAAGTTACATGCTTACCTCTTTGTGCTTCATCTATAAAGTGGGGATAATGATAGTACCCCTCATAGGATTGTTGTAAGGATTAAGTGAATTTGTTTCTACAAAGTGCTTAGAACAGTGCCAGGCACAGTTAGCGGTATTCAGTAAGTTAGCATTTGACTACAGGTGAAGAAGCCCAACTCAAGATGGCTTAAGCTAAAATACGACTTTTTGAGTTCATGTACGAATAGGCTAGGGAGGGTAGAGCTTCAAACATGGTTAGATCCCGATACTCAGACGATGTTACCAGGGATCTCATTTGGTCTTGGTTACACTTCCCTCTGTGTAGGCTTCGTTCTCAGACAGGTTCCCATTGTGTTGTGCAAGATGGCCACCAGTAGTGCCACACTTATTTATGTTCTAGGAATTTCCTAAGAGTTCCAGTAAAAGTCCCATGATTATGTCTCATTGGCTGGACTTGGGTCACATAGTCATTCCTGATTCAGTCATCATTGCTGGCCAGTTTGGGGTGATATGCCCACCTCTGAGCAGTGGGCTCCACTTGAACCAGCTGGGCTAAGAGAGGGGAGGAGTGGTTCCCCAAGCAGGTTGAGGTCCTATTTCCAGATAAAGGGGCATTGGATTCTGGGCAGGCAAAAAGTCAACACTTTTTTCCCTCTGGAGAAATAAGGTTTGCTTGAGAGTTTGTTGGTTAGTTTGGTCTTTTTATGTTTAGTCTCTCTCTCTGGGCAAAAACTATGCTAATTTCATGACTGTCTTCATTACCAGCTCAAGTGGTATCACCTTGGCTTCTCTTGTCCTAAATAAGTTAATAGTTTTCCTTCTGGCTCTCTGGCCTATGATGTAGAAGGAGCTTCTTGGGTATTCTGATCTCAGATTGTTTTTTGTTTTAGTCTGTTCTGGCAGGCTTTGTTCTCTGATCCTAGACTTTAGTTCTACTATCTCGATAACTCTTTTTCTATTTTCAAACATCATATTTCTTCCAGACTTTGTGTCTTCCCCACACCTTTATAGCTTATAAAAGTTCACCTGATAGCAGACTGGCCATTTTACCCACTTAAAACATGTCTTGGGATACACTATATTTTGCACGTTAAATTCCATTAAACTCTGTAACTCAGCCTTCCTATCTTGGAGGTTACCCCTCAAAACACAATCACTTTTTCGGGAGAGAAGTTATTTTGTGATAAAGTATATATATAATTTTCTGACAGCCTATCTGGTCTGAAACATGAGACACTGACTTTAGGGGACAGAGTGAGTTTTCCATCACTAGAGGTGCTTTTAAATATAAGATGTTTAGGGACTTCCCTGGTGGCTCAGTGGTTAAGAATCCACCTGCCATTGCAGGGGACACGGGTTCGAGCCCTGGCTGGGGAAGATCCCACATGCTGCAGAGCAGCTAACCCCGTGGGCTTCAACTACTTAGCCTGCGCTCTAGAGCCCACGAGCCACAACTGCTGAGGCCACATGCCACAACTACTGAAGCCCGGGTGCCTAGAGTCCGTTCTCCGCAACAAGAGAAGCCACCGCAGTGAGAAGCCCACGCACTGCAACAAAGAGTAGCCCCCACTCGCTGCAACTAGAGAAAGCCCATGGGCAGCAATGAAGACTCAACACAGCCATGAATAAATGAATGAATGAATGAATAAATAAATAAATTTATGAATATAAGATGTTTAGATAGAATCCAACCAAGAGGGTAAGTGGGTTGGACTAGATGAACCTTAAGACACCTTTAATCATTAAGTTCTGATTCTGACATTTTTATATACTTATATATAATAATATTATACTGTATAATTTATAATTTACCAAATTACTTTGTGAGAGGATTACTTAAAGTTATTTTTAAGGACAGACCAGCCTATGATTAACTGAAATAGTTAATCATATGTATCAACTGAAAATCTAGTTGTGTTCTGTCTCAAAATCATTTAAAAACCAGTAGGTCAGTGATTTACTGAATAAAGTCAGTATATATCAAATAACATAATTAATGTGTTTATCATTTTATCCAGTGAAACTTAAGCCTCAAGGCACAACTGTTTTGAAAATTACTTATTTTCTTAAAAGAGAAAGCCTTTTATCTATGGCCGCCGAATTTTTGTGTGATATATCATTGCTGGTTAGTAATATGATTGAATAAAATTTTAAACAATTTTGGTAAAGATAAGTTTATTATTTTTTATGTCTTCAGTAGTGTCTTTGTGAAAGTTGTGTTTCATTTATCCTAATTCATGTTTTTTTGTTAAAAGTCAGAGCAACCTCTGTCCTTCCCAGATATGGTCCACCCTGCCTATTTAAAGGACACTTGAGCACCAAAAGTAATGGTAAGTGAGGTACTTAAAATGGTAAAAGATTGTTAAAAGATTGACCAAGTGTGTTTCCTTTATTTGTAAATTATGTAACATGATGAAAAAATACTTCATTTAATCAATATTTGAACTTCATATTATCAATTATAATTACATATTATAGGAATTCTTGAGGTTAGAGAATTTAGGAGCCCATCACGCCCTGGATGTGGACCTTGCTACCTTGTGCTCCCTGCTGCAGCTCCAGCCCAGCTCTTCTCTTTGCTGGCCAACTACCCTGGCTGAAGGCATGCCTTCCTTGTTAAAATGGTGATTAGCAGATTGTTAAAGACACAGCACTGAAAAGGAAAAGCTGTGCAGAGGAAAAGAGCCCTTGAAAAATGCATTTTGTATCAGGAGCAAACACTTATCCAACTGGGCCTCTTTATCCAATTGGACTTCTAGATTCTATGAAAGCGGAATCTGTATTCTGTAGATGTTTTCACATTTTAAAGCCTTTAAAGTAAATTTTAATGTACATTTAAAGTATTTTTATAATTATAGCTTAAAATGTTTTAGCCTGGGTTTTTAGGCAAAATACTAATTGAAAGTCTTTCTTTCCTTACTTACATGAAAAATCCTTTATACTGATCCTCCAAATGTGAAAGAAGAATCATTTTCTGTTACTTCATTTATTTCTTTGTAATAAAGCATATATACACATAGAGCCAGAATCATAAACTTTGAAAATCAATTTTTAAATAAAAATTTTGAACTAGTTTTAAAAGATACATACATAGAAAAGCAGGATAAAGAACAATACGTCGTATACTAACTTTTTTTTAAAGAATATATGTGCAGAGCTGGTATAGGAATAGTGATTGTAAGTATGAGGTTGCCTTGGTTCACATCTAAACTGCATCCTTTATCAGCTGTGTGACCTTGAAGACCTTACTCACATCTCTCTGCCTCAGTTTGCACGTCTATTAAATGGTGATAATAATGACTAAATGAGTTTTTACAGGTAAAGAGCTTAGAGCAATATATGCATGGTACCTATTCAATAAATGTTTTTAGTAGTAGTTGTAGTATTAGTGTCAAGGTTATCATTATTGTATATACTTTTATTATGCATAGAATTTCCTTGGAAGGAAATTCTGCCCTAGGGGTCAGGGCAGGAAATTCACTTCTTTTTCAATGTCTCTATGCCATTTTAGCTATAATTTTTAACCACATGCATGTATTCTCAAAAACTTTTTAATATTTAAAAAAGTTATGCCTACATTTACATTTTATACATTTAAACTAATATATACATGCTTAATTCTAAGATTTCTTTTAACAGTTTAGAGGAGGTCAAGAAGTTTAATGTCATCCAATTTCTTTGTAATTATACTTGTCTTAAGATAGTCCTAATACTTCAAAAAGAATGCAGTAAACAGATTTGTAGGTCTTGTTTTCAGATGTAAAATTAGAAGTTTGCATCTCAGAATAGAATCTTTGCCTAGAGTTTCGGAGTTTGGGATTTGTTTGATTTCCCAGACTCCATGTATTCAAGTGTTAACAGTGGTAACATTATTTTATCATCAGGCAAGCAGCTAAACGTTTTTAGTTATGAGATTGAGAGCTGTCGATAAGAAATAGTTTTGTAAATGTAATGGTAGATTATATTTCTCAGTCTCTTCCCAAAACTCTCAGGCTTGTAAAACTTATTCCTAGAAAGGTTTGAACGCAAAGTAGTGAATAGCTCGTTATCAGTGCAAGGTGACAGCTAGGACATGTTCAGCATCACAGATATGATGTCAGTATCTCCATGGTTAAACTTCAGAACATTTTATAAAAAGGAGCTTAATAATCAGTAACTTGTTTATCTCATGATGACTTTTATATTTTAAATATATAATGATTAAATATGTTTTAATTTTTAGCTTTTTGCACTGACTCCTCCTCTCTCAGACTAAGTACCCTCCAACTGGTCAAGAATCACATGGCTGTTCACTATAATAAAATCCTTTCAGCCAAAGGTAAAAACGTGCAAATGTTAACTTTCTGTACCCAATTTAAACCCTTCTCAGCTTCACTTCTAATAGTGTAAATCTGTAGCAAAAATGAATACATTATATACCCATGGGTTTGTGTTTGGTGTAGTAAGATACCAACCACAGACTCTATATACCTAGCAAATTCAAAATGCCATTTTTATTAACTGTATTTGAATGTAATATCTATGTTGTTTCATTTTACCTGTTATTCCTAATATATTTTTGCGATTAGATGCTGATCTTAATAAAACAAAAGTTTATGATCTTCTCTTCTGTTTTCAAATTTGAAGAAGCTACACAGAGAAGATGGTAACTACAATTTTTTTCTTTTTGTCAGCTTTATTGAGGTGTAACTTAAATATAATAAAATGAACTAATTTTAAGTGTACAGTTGAAATTTTTGAAAAATATATACATTTTTATGATCACCACTACAGTCATGCTATAAAAGAAGGATGGGCTAACTACAGCTTGCAGGCCAAGTCATCCTGCCACCTCTTTTTGTACAGCTCCTGAACTAAGAGTGCTATTTATATTTTTAAATGGTTGAAAAAAATCAGAAGAATAATATTTTGTAACATGTGAACGTTACATAAAATTGAAATTCTGTCGTCCATAAATAAACACAGTCACATTCATTCTTTTACACATCGTCTGGTGGCTTTTACACTAAAAGGCAGAGTTGACTAGTTGTGACAGAGGCTATATCACCCTGCAAAGCCTGTAGAATTAGCTCTCTGTTCCTTTACGGAGAATGTTCACTGACTCCTGGTATAGAACACTTTCATCGTCCCAAAAGGTTCTCCCTGGTCCTTTGCAATCACTCTCTTCCCTCCAGTTCCTGGCAACCACTGATCTCCTTTCTCTCACTATAGTTTTGCCTCTTCTAGAATTTCATATAAATGGAATTATACAATATGTATCATTTTGGGTCTGGCTTATCTCAATTAGTTAACACTTTCGAAACTAATCCATGTTCAGTATTTCTTCCTTGTTATTGCTAAGCAGTATTCCATTTAATGAATATACCACAATTAGTTTATCACTTCATCAGTTGGTGGACATCTGGATTGTATTGACTCACTTTTGGCAATTAGGAATAAAGCTGCTGTACACATTCACATAGAATCTTTGAATGTATGTTTCCATTTCACTTGGATAAATTTATTTGCTAGGAGTGGAATGGTGGCGTAATATGGTAAAGTGTATGTTTAACTTTATAAGAAACTGCCAGACTGTTTTCCAGAGTGACATTTTTCATTTCCATCACTTCCACATCCTCATCAACACTTCCTATTGGCAGTCCTAGTGGATATGTAATGGTATCTCATAGGGTTTTAGTTTCTATTTCCCTAATGTCTAATGATGTTGAGCAACTTTTTTTTCCCTTTTTTTAATTGAAATATAGTTGACATACAATATTACGTTTCAGGTGTACTACATAGTGATTTGACATTTGCATACATTATGAAATGATCACCAAGTCTACTAACCACCTGTCCCCATAAAAAGTTAATTGCAATATTATTGACCCTATTCCTTATGCTATGTAGTACTTATCCGTGGCTTATTTATTGTATAAAGGGAGGCTTGTACCTCTTAATCCCCTTCACCTATTTTGCCCCCCATTCCCAGCTCCCTCCTTTCTGGCAACCACTCATTTACTCTTTGTATCTGAGTCTTTTCATTTTGTTTGTTCGTTTTGTTTTTCGGATTCCACATATAAGTGAGATCATACAGTATTTGTCTTTTTTGTCTGACTTATTTCACTTCTCATAATACCCTCTAGATCCATTCATGTTATAGCAAAAGACAAGACTTCATTTTTTATGGCTGAGTAATATTCCATCATATATGTACACCACATCTTCTTTATTCATTCATCTATCAATAGTCACTTAGCTTGCTCCCATATCTTGGCTGTTGTGGATAATGCTGTGGTGAACATTGGAGTGCATATAGCTTTTTAATTACTGTTTTTATTTCCTTCAGGTAAATTCCCAGAAATGGAATTACTGAATCATATAGTAGTTCTATTTTTAATTTTTTGAGGAACCTTCATACTGTTTTCCATAGTGATTGTACCACCAGCAGTGCACAGGGGTTCCCTTTTCATTGAGCAACTTTTCTTATGCTTATTTGCCATCTGTATATCTTCTTTGGTGAAATATCTATTTAAATTTTTTGCCCATTTTTAAAAAATGGATTGTTTGTCTTCTTAGTATTAAGTTTTGAGAGTTCTCTTTATATGAATATGGGTCCTATGTCATATACATATTTTGCAAATATTTTCTCCCAGTCTGTGACTTGTCTTTTCATTTTCTGAAGTTTTTATTATGAAATAACTTTAGGCTTACAGAAAAGTTGCAAAAATAGTACAGAATGTCAAAGAAACCCTTCACCCAGCTTTTCCTGATGTCAAAATCTTCCAAAGCTATAATACGATTATTAAAACCAGGAAATTAATATTGACACAATATTATTAAATACAGACCTTATTTGAATTCCACCAGTTTTTCACCAGTGTCTTTTATTTTTTAATTTTATCATTAGAAGAGCTAACGTTTTTAAATTTTGGTTCATGTTTTCTGAAGTTTATATTTTAAATGATTAAAAAATCTAAAGAAAAATATTTTGTTCTATGTGAAATCAAGTCCAGCTTTTCAAATTTTTAATAGTTTATGCTTTTCATATCCTGTTTAAGAAATCTTTGCCTAATCTTAGGTCATTAAGATTTTCTTGTGTGTTTTCTTCTAGAAGTATAAGTTTTAGCTCCTACATTTCAGTTTATAATCCATTTTGGGTTAGTTTTTTTATAAGGTATGATATAAGGATCACTTTTTTGCCTATGGATATCTAAATATTGAAGTACGATCTGTTGAAGAGATTGTCCTTTCCTTATGGAACTGCCTTGGCACTTTTTAAAAGACAATTGACCATATGCAAGAGTCTGTTTCTGGACTTACTCTTCAGTTCTGTTGATCTGTTTGTCTATTAGAATACCACACTGCTGTCATCACTATAGCATTACAGTAAGTCTTGAAATTAGATAATGTAGGTGCTCCAATTCTGCTCTTTTATTTTCTCAAGCTTGTTTTGGGACTCCAGTTACAAGTATGTTAAGTGAGTGATACAGGTAGGTTAAGTCAGTGATGCTCTGCACATTTGTTTTCCAGTCTTTACTCTGTTTCATTTTGAATATTTATATTGCTGTGTTTTCAAGTTCACTAATATTTCCTTCTGCAGTATCTAATGAGCTGTTAATCCCAACCAGTATATTTTTTATCAAAGGTATTTTTCATCTCTATAAGTAGAATAAAAATCAAAACAAGGAAGTGCAAGTTCTGGAACTTTTTGTGATTTTCGCATTTGATATTTATTGTCATTTATAAAAATTAAGAATAATATTAAACAACTGATCTTTCTTTCAGCTGCAGTAGACTGCTCAGTTCCACTAAGCATGAGTGCCAGCATCAAATGTAAGTAATTTTTAACATATTGCCTTTAAAAAAAAAATTATGGTAAACTACACATGACCTAAAATTTACCATCTTAACCATTTTTTTAACTTTATTTTTTTAATAAATTTATTCATTTTTGGCTGCATTAGGTCTTTGTTGCTGTGCATGGGCTTTCGTTTTAGTTGCAGCGAGCGGGGGCTACTCTTCGTTGTGGTGCACAGGCCTCTCATTAAGGTGGCTTCTCTTGTTGTGGAGCATGGGCTCTAGGTGCGCAGGCTTCAGTAGTTGTGGCACATGGGCTCAGTAGTTGTGGCTCACAGGCTCTAGAGCGCAGGCTCAGTAGTTGTGGCGCACGGGCTTAGTAGCTCCACGGCATGTGGGATCTTGCCAGACCAGAGCTCGAACCCGTGTCCCCTGCATTGACAGGCAGATTCTCAACCACTGTGCCACCAGGGAAGACCCCATCTTAACCATTTTTAAGTCTACAATTCAGTGTCATTAAGTACATTCATATTGTGGTACAACTATAACCACTATCCATTTTCAGAATTCTTTTCATCTTGCAAAACTGAAACTTCACACCCATTAAAGAGTAACTCCCCATTCACCCTGCAACCATTGTTCTATATTCTGTCTCAATGTTACCTAGTTCCCTAGGTAACTCATTTAAGTGGAATTATCCAGTGTTTTTCTTTTTGTGATTGACTTATTTCACTTGCACAGTGTCCTTAAGGCTCATCCATGTTGTAATGTGTCAGAAATCTTCTTGCTTTTTAAGGCTGACTAATATTCCATTGTATGTACTACCATATTTTGTTTATATGTTCATAAGTCAATGAACAGTTGGGTTGTTTCCACCTTTTGGCAATTGTGAATAATTCTTCTATAGACATGGATGTACGAATATTTGTTTGAGACCTTGCTTTCAGTTTTTCTGTGTATATACCCAGAAATGGAATTTCTGGACCATATGGTAAATCTGCTTTTAATCTTATATTCCCAATTTCCAATTTGAGGGTTCCAGTTTCTCCACGTCCTCCCCAACACTTGTTCTCTGTTTTTTTTGATAGTAACCCTCCTAATGGGTATTGACATGCTGCATTTTGAGGAAGCATTTTCTAGCTTTTAAAAATCATCCATAAAAGAAGCTTGTATTGTATTTCTCAGTATAAGAACTTACAGTTGAGCCCAGGCTCTGCCAGTAAATCACTGTGTAGCTTTGGATAAGTAATTTAACTACTCTGGGTTTCATTTTTCCTGTATATAAAAATTCGGATGTACTGAAGTACTGAAGTACTTCAGTACTGAAAAGCTTGGCAAGGTTTAAGTTCTAGAATTCTGTGATTCTCACTGCCCTCAGCTTGTTAAGATTACTGAATTAGGGACTTCCCTGGTGGCGCAGCGGTTGAGAATCCGCCTGCCAATGCAGAGGACACAGGTTCGATCCCTGGTCCGGGAGGATCCCACATGCCACCGAGCAACTAAGCCTGTGCACCACAACTACTGAGCCTGTGCTCTAGAGCCCACAGGCCACAACTACTGAAGCCTGCGTGCCTAGATCCCATGCTCCGCAACAAGAGAAGTCACTGCAGTGAGAAACCTGCACACCGCCATGAAGAGTAGCCCCCGCTCACCGCAACTAGAGAAAGCATGCATGCAGCAACGAAGACCCAACGCAGCCAAAAGTAAATAAATAAAATAAATAAATTTTTTAAATTACTGAATTATTCATTAAAAATACCATAACTGGCACTTTTCTTCAGATAAATATTATCTACTATTTGTATCCTAATAGCTAACTGATAAACATGGTAGTTATTTGTATCTGAAAAGCTATTGACATATATTATTATAGAATCATGATATATCTCCCCTTTGTATGTACATACATATGGTATGTACATAGAAAAATATTTCTATTTTTAGAAATCTTTACTAAGGAAATAATCAGACCACAAAATTTGAAATTCCTATTTTAAAATGTTCTGAAAGATACCATTTAAGACCTTTTGAGGCCTTTGAGTCCAATCAAGAAATGCATACTTTAAAATAGCCAAAGAGCACGGATATCACAGCCTGTGCTTGTCTTATTGTAATTATATAAATATCAAATATTATAAACTTTAAGTTTAGTATTTTCTTAAGCTGCTGTTTGAACTTAATTGTTATTTACAGTTTGAGAGAGAACTTCTGCATTAAAAAATAAATAACAGCTTCAAGTAGTGCATGCTAAGTGATAAATGAATGAGAGCATAGATAGGAGAATGCCCCTTATGCGCAATCTGGGAAAGATCACAGACAACGGGATTGGTCGTACCTATCTCTGATTGTACATTTTCGTAGTGGAACAGATAGGAACAGATGGGACTTAAGCTGAGCCAGTTGCCACCAGTGAGCATAGTGTCTTTATCAGGCCCTGTGCTTGGCACTTTGTATTCTCTCTCTTCTGTGACCTTTATGTTTGCAACAAGCCTTCATGTAGGTTCTCATATCTTTGAATGAGTCTTAGGATTTGAATAATTTTATAAGAAGGGTAAAGGCATTTTAGGCAAGAGTACAGTGTTGAGTATATATTTTTAAAGACCAGTTTCACCATAGCACACAAGCTATATGGGCTAGTCATTTTATGTCTTTCCCTCCTCTTTTGTAAAATGAAAGATAGATAATCTCTAAGGATCCTTCCAGATTTTTAATTTCTATGCTGTATATTTCTCCTTCTGTATCATATTAGTAACTTTTTATAGCACAGAAAACTGGTTCAATATTTTTAGGCTTTCAAAATCTGAATCATTTGAATTAAGGTGGTTTTACCCAGTTGACATTAGATCAAATAATCTTCTTTAACTAGGCTCTAAATGGGAAAGTTTTGCTAAATTTTCATACTGAACAAATTCCTGAACAATAGATGTATAAGACAAGATTATCTCTTTTTTATTCAGGTTGTGTAATTAACAAGCCTGAATGTATGTATTAATCCTCTTACTGAACCAAATTCACCAATTTAAAATCCAAATTCACCAATTTAAAATAATCAGGCATTTTGCATATTTTGTTTAGTACACTAGAGTTTATTCAGTGACTAATTCAGCAATTATTTATTGGACACCTACTGTTTGCTTTTATAGACCTTACATTCCGGTTGAAGGAGACAAACGATAAGCAAATGCAAAGAAATGAGTAAATATAGACTATATTAGATGGTAATAAGTGCAATGAAAAAGAATGAAGCAGGATAAGGGAGATTGGGACTTTGGAGAAGAAGGCCTCACTGATAAGGTGAGCAGAGACCTGAAAGAAATAAGGGAGAAGCAAGTGGGTAAAGGAGGGAAGAGCAATCAAGATGGAGAAAACAGCACGTACAAAAGCCTTGACATGGCATTGTGATCAGTGGATCCAGGGGAACAGCAAGAAGAGCTGTATAGCTGGTGTGAAATAAGCCAGCTGAAGAGTGACAAGCGATGAGGTCACTGAGATGGGACAAAGAGGTGCAGACCACATAGGGCTATGACTATTTGCAAGCACTTTGGCTTTCACTCTAAATGAAATTGGAAGCCATTGGAGGGTCTTGAGTAGAGGAGAAGGAACAGAGCCAGTTTAACTTTAAAAGCATCTTTCTGGCTGGTGAGTTAAGAATAGTCTATAAGGGTCAGTGGTAGAAGCAGAATGACTAGTTAGGAGACAGTAATTCAGATGAGAAATAGTGGTGACTTGGACCAAAGTGCCTGTAAGTAGAGGGAATGTGAAATGGCTGGATTCTGGAAATATTTCAGATGTGTGTCAACAGTATTTACTGATGGACTGGATGTAGATAGAATATGAGAGAAAAAGAAGAGTGAGTCAAAGATGACTCCCGATACTTAGAGTCTGTCAACTAAAATGACAGTTACAACTTACTGAAATGAGGAATATGATAGGAAGATATTTAGGGGAGGAAGTGAATCAAGAGTTAAGTCTTGGTCATTTTAAGTTCAAAATAAATACCTCTTAGAAATCCAGGTGGAGATGCTGAGGAGGCAGTTGGAATACAAAGTCTGGAGTTCAGGAGAGAGTTCGAGGATGGAGATAAAAATTCAGAAATTGACGGCATATAAGTTGTATTTAAAGAATTACTCCTATTTTTTGTTTTTAGAATTTAGACTTAGCTAGTGCTTATTTATCCCATGATATTTTCTTTCAGTCAGTTGAGACAGGAGTTTTTCTTTCTGGCCATGTAAATGAAGAAAATTGTGATGGCTAGAAGAATTGCAAAGATTGTAATCACCAAACCAAAGTGTAATTAATAATCATTACTTTGTGTGTTACAAAGCTGATGCTCATTATAATCAGTATGAACTAACTTAGAAACAGGCTTTATAGACATATTTTAAAAAAGAAAGAAATCTGTGGTTTTGATTCATCTCTGTTTTTATAAGATATACTCTTCTGTCATAGCAGACAACTGACTTGATAATTTCAGTCTTTATCAAAGCTAGAATATCTCTATATACTTTGTTGAATTGTCTAAATAATGCCATATTCTAATGCATTAGAAAGACTTTTTTTTTTTTTTGCGGTACGCGGGCCTCTCACTGTTGTGGCCTCTCCCGTTGCGGAGCACAGGCCCCAGACGCTCAGGCTTAGCGGCCATGGCTCACGGGCCCAGCCGCTCCGCAGCATGTGGGATCTTCCCGGACCGGGGCACGAACCTGTGTCCCCTGCATCGGCAGGCGGACTCTCAACCACTGCGCCACCAGGAAAGCCCGGCTTTATTTTTTATAGCAGTTTTATTGGCAAATAATTTTCATACCATAAAATTCATGGATTTTTACTAAGCTTACAGAATTGTGCAATCATCACTACAAACCAGTTTCAGAATATTTTCCTCACCTTAAGAAGATCCCCAAAATGATAGCTTTGCAGCTGCTTCCTCATCCCACTCCTAGCCTTGGAAGCCACTAATCTGCTTTCTTTCTCTATACATTTGCCTTTTCTGGACATTTTATATAAATGGAGTCATATATGTGTTTTTTTGCATTAGACTTTTACTTAGAATAATGTTTTTGAGATTAACCTGTATGGTAACCTAAATCAGTACTTCGTTCCTTTTTAATTGTTAAATAGTATTCTGTTGTATGGATAATGCCACATTTTGTCTATTTATCAATTGACTGATGCGCTGTTTCTGTTTTTTGACCATTATGAATAGTGCGCTATGAACATTCATGTACAAGTCTTTCGTGTGAATATGAATTTTCATTTCTCTTGGGCATACACCTGAGAATAGAATTGCTAGGTCATGTGGTAAATTATACTTAACTTTTTAAGAAACTGCCAAACTGTTTTCTAAAGTGGCCATACCATTTTATATTCTCGCCTCCAACGTAATTAGGATTTCAGTTACTCCATATCCTTGCTAACATGTTATTAACTCCTTTTTTGATTATAGCCATTCTAGTGGGTGTGAAGTGGTGTCTCATTATGATTTTAATTTGCATTTTCCTCATGATTAAGGATGTAAAGCATTTTTTCATATGCTTATTGGCCATTTGTATATCTTTAGTAAGTGTCTTTTCAAACCTTTTGCCCCTTTTTTTCCCCCTAAATCAGGGTGATTTGAAACTTGAAATTATCTTGTTCATTAAGTTGATATAGATTCCAATTAAAAAGTATATGTTAAATTTTAAATTTTACATGAAAATACAAGTCATTTTACTTATGGTTAGCCTTCTTTTTAACACTGAAACTTGACTAGCTTTCATTTTCCCATTTTCAGTCTTTGATAATGACTCAATACCTGACTTAATGCACACTAAAATGTGAAACCCCCTTTTTCGTTTGTATTTTCAAATGACTAGCAGTTAAGAAAAATGGAAATCAGTTATCCTAATTAAAAATAATGTTTTAAAATTTAGTGTCATTTTTTTGACTCATATAAAGCTTAAATTTTTATAGCATATGATGGTATTGACAATAATATTTCATTTGCGGGGGAGTATATGGATTAATTCAAACTCTGCATTTGGTGATTACAGTTGCAGACAACACGGTCAAGCATTTCTAACCTTTATATCTCTATATCTGCTAGGAATTGCTCCCTTGAGCCCTTAGGCTTAATCAATTTGTCATATCTTGTTTCTGCTCTTTAAGTAGTCAATCCATTTGAAGTTTCTATGAATTAAATATTTGTTATCTTTATACAGAAAAGTATATGGATTTTTATTTACATATCAGTAGTATAAACATTTTTAGCAAGAAAAAAGTGCCCTTTACTAGTCGTCTAACACCAAAAAATTAATTTTTCTATTTTATTCTGTATTTCAAAAGATTTTTTTCCCCTCAGATGCAGACCAACAACGAAGAGAGAAACTCAAAAAGGGATTAGCACGGTGTGAAAGGGAATTGAAATTAACTAAAACTGCAATGCAATCCAATTCTAAAAGTAATTCCAAGTCATTATTTAACACTCTACAAAAGGTAAGGTAGTACTTTTACCTTTTAAAAGTAAATGTTTCTAAGATACTTCATTGGTGGTGGAACCTGACTTTTTGATAATGTTTACTATAGGTCAGAATTGGTACACTTTCCTGTAAATAGCCAAATAGTAAATATTTTAGGCTTTCCAGGCCACAACTATTGTGTCTCTGTCACAACTATTGTGCCATTGGAAAGCAGCCATAGACAGTACGTAAATGAATGGACGTAGCTTTGTTCTAGTAAAACTTTATTAACATATAAGGTGGTGGGCCAGATTTGACCTGTAGGCTATAGTTTGCTGACCCCTGCTTTAGGTTTTTTGTGATACCCTTTATCATCTGATTAAGGGAATTCTTTTCGATTCCTAGTTTGCTAAGAGGATTTTTTTCCTTTCTCATGAATGTGTGTTAATTTTATCAAATTCTTTTTCTGCATTTTTTGAAATGATGGTACAATTTTTCTTTTTAATCTGTTCAAATGTAGTGAATTATAAGAGAGTTTCTAATGTTAAATCAACTTTGCATCCCTAGTATAAACACAGGTTTGTCATGATGTAATTCCTTTTTTTATACATTACCAGATACAGTTGCTAATATTTTGTTTAGGGTTTTAGCATCTATGTCCATTATTGATATTGACCTGTCATTTTCCCTATTTTCTGCTATGTCAGGTTTTGCTAGCCTCATAAAATAAACTCGGTGCTATTTCCTCTTTTTCCATGCCCTAGAGTAGTTTATGTAAGTTTGGAATTATTTGTTCCTTGAATTTGATGGAACTCAGCACTAAAATTATTTGGGCCTAGAGTTTTATTTGTGAGATTTTTGACTGCAATTTTTGAAATCATTATAGAACTGTTTTCATAAGTTGTACATATGTAGAAGGTTGTCCATTTCATCTAAATTTTCAAATTCGTGGCATAGACTTGTTCATAATATCTCTTAAATCATTTCATAATCTCTATTGAATATGTATTAGTTCTTCTTTTTATCCTAATGTTGTTTATTTGTGCCTTCAGTCTTTTCTTTATTATTCTCACCAGAGATTTGTCAGTTTTATTAATCTTTTTAAGGGCACATCTTTTACTGCATTGATCCTTTCTGTTGTACTTTGTTTTCTAGTTGGGTAATGTTCATGCTTTATTTTCCTCTTTTGGCTTTCTTTGAGTTTATGTTACAGTACTTTCTTCTACTTTTGTTTAGTTTATTTTCAGCCTCACTTCTTTCATAGTATGAGCATTTTTAAGGCTATATATTTTCCTTCAAGTGCTGCTTTAGCTGCATGCCACAAGTTTTGATATGTGGTATTTTTATTATGGTTCAGTTCAAAGTATTTTACAGTTTCCATTATAATTTATTCTTTAACTCAAGCGTCTTTTAGAAGTGTTTATTGATCTCTATTTTTTTTCCTGGTTTTCTCTTTGTTACAGATTTCTAGCCTAATTGTATTTTGATCAGGGAACATCTGTGTGATATCCATTTCTTGAAATTTGTTGAGACTTGTTTTATGGCCCAGTAGGTAGACAGTTTTTTTTTTCTTTTATTTGTTTGGACAATATT
Source organism: Grampus griseus (assembly GCF_964374135.1). NCBI lineage: Eukaryota > Metazoa > Chordata > Mammalia > Artiodactyla > Delphinidae > Grampus > Grampus griseus. The sequence goes on along the minus strand of NC_139018.1, from coordinate 15,383,153 downwards.
TTGTAATGCACTATGTCATATATGTTTGAAAAGAAAATATATTCTGTAGCTGTATGTAGTATTTAATATATAGTGTATGCATTAGATTAAGTTTTATATCTTTTAGGTGTTCAAATCTTGTTGATCTTTTTGTCTAATTAGTCTATCTTTTATTAAGAGAAATCTTTCACATGATTATATATTTAGCTATTTCTCCAAGAATTAGTACTAGCAATTTTTGTTTTATATTTTTGAGTCTATATTATTATATACATACAGACTTAGAGATGATATATTTTCTTGGTGAATCTAACCTGTTGTCACTGTGGTTTGAACTTCTTTGCCTTGATGCTTTTTATATTAAAGTGTTTTCTGATAGTGATATAGTTAAACCAGCTTTCATTTCATTAGTATTCCTTTGGTATATCTTTTTCCTTTTTTTTTTTTTTAACGGTACGCGGGCCTCTCACTGTTGTGGCCTCTCCTATTGCAGAGCACAGGCTCCAGACGCGCAGGCTCAGCGGCCATGGCTCATGGGCCCAGCCGCTCCGCGTCATGTGGGATCTTCCCGGACCGGGACACGAACCCATGTCGCCTGCATCGGCAGGCGGACTCTCAAGCACTGCGCCACCAGGGAAGCCCCCACTTTTTCCATTTTTTAATCCTAATATTTTAGATAGGTTTTAGGTGGGTCAGATTATTCACTCTGATAATCTTTGCCTTTTAAAGTGGAGCATTTAGTATGTTTTCATTTCTTCTTTCTTCTTGTGTACTTTCTATTTGACCCACAGTAGTAGGCAGGATTCTAAGCCCCACAGTGATCCCCACCCTTAAATAATCCCCTCGTCTTGAGTGTAGGCAGTACCTGTAACTTGCTTCTAACCTATGGGATGCAGCAAAGGTGATGGAATATCACTTCTGTAATTGTTATGTGGCAAAGTGAAGGGAATTTCCCCCTGTAGATTGAGAGAAAGGAAAAATTGGTCTGAGAGTAATTTCTGCAATGCGTGCTGTTCCCCTCCCCTAGCCATGCCAAAGAAACAAGGGAAGGGGGAAATTTTCTCAGGATTCTTCCTGCTCTTCCCTGAGAGCTTTTGGTGGAAAAGCTCTTTCCTAGAGGAAAAGCCTGCAAGAGGGTACAAACTCCCCAAGTCTCAGAGGCTTCATACTCTTACACTAGTCCACACTCAGTCCTTAGCAATTAGCTAAAAACTTCTAGCATAATCTTCTTACCAGTTTATATGTCATTCAGCAGCATCTGTCCCAAATAAGTAAATGCTTAGGTTCTGTTTCTCCCTGCAGGTACCTATATCACTGTGGATTTTAGGTTAGTTGTGACCTTAGTTCTCTCAATAGTTCAAGAAAAATCATTAATTTGCAGTTTGTCCAGCTTTTTTTCTTATTATAATGGTGAGACCTATGCTCTTTCCATTTCTCTCCATCTGTCAGCTGAAACTGGAAGTCTTTTTGTGTGTGTGATGGTCTCTTTTTAAACTTTTTAATTTTGAAAATTTTAGCATCTCTAAAAATAGAGTGGTATAATGAACCCACATGTTCTTGTCCCCTAAGTGCAAGGATGATCAATTCAGGGCCAGACTTATTTCATGTATATCCTCACTCACTACCTGCATCCCAGATTATTTTGATGCAAATACCAGATATATAATTTTATCTATAAATATTTCTGTATATATCTAAATATCTAAAAGATAGACCACCATACCATTATTCATTATTATGCCTTAAAAATTAATAATTCCTTAATATCATCAAATATCCACTGTTCACATTTCCCCGTTATCTCTCTCTCTTTTTTTTAAGTTTGTTGGAATTGGAATCTAAATAATTTCAACTAATTGATACATTTCTTTTAATCAATAATTTCTCTTTCCCCCACCTTTTTATCCCCCTACAATTTATGTGTTGGAAAAAACTTGAGTCATTTGTCTTGGCTTAAGGTTTTTGTGGACCATCTGGGTAATGCAAATTTAGGCTGCAAGCTTGTGTGGAAGCAGCATATGATTTCGCATTCTCAAAGGCCACTGTTCTCTCAGTGCCAGTGTTCAAGATGGGCAAGTTTCTTTGTAAGTCATCTAATTGGAGGGTCGCCATTGAGAGAATCCCAGATTCATGAGCATGGTCTCCTAGACTGTCTAGATTAGGCCCTGAGCTTTGTTTTCTGTCCCCTAGCAACTGTGATATGGAAAAACTATTGCCTGTTGGTAAAAGCCGTTTCATTTTTGACTCCAGCTCTTTCTATTGTACATGAAGATGTGACATATCAGTAGGCAGGGGTAAAGACTAAGGGCATTTGTGAATTAAGAGTGAACCTGGGGAAAAAAAAAAAAAAAAAAGAGTGAACCTGGGTCCTTTTTCTCTGAGAAGTGTGGCAGAGCCATAGACCAGTTTTTAGTTGGGAAGTTATGTCATCATATTGACACTTTACAAAGACTACACTGGCAGCAGGGAAGGACAGACTAATTGTGTGACAGTTGCAGTATAGGGAAGAAATGATTAAGATATGATCTATAAGACAGCAGAAGGAGCATAAGGAATATATATTTAGGAGACATTTAGAAAGTAGAATCCCCAGGACTTGGTGACTGATCAGATGATATGAAGAGCAAGAGGCAGGAATTAAAAAAGTTTCCAGGTTTCTGGCTTGGGCAACTGGGAGGTTTCCAGGTTTCTGGCTTGCCCGAGTTTACTTGTTCGGACCTGTTTAATTTGAGATGCCTTTGGAACATCTAATATATTCAGTAGAGAGCTGGATATAAGTATCTGTGTCAGGAGAGAGGTCTGGGCTGAAAATAGATTTGGGAGTCATCAGGAAAGCTGTAAATATGTTTAAGAGTCCCCAAGGCTGTTTTATAGATAAAAGGACTAGGAATAGAGCTGCTTCCTTTAGAATAAGCCTGCTATACACTGTACCATCTGGGAATCTGTTCATCAGTATTTGACTCATGTATGTATTTTCATTTTCAGTGATGGTACTTTTTAAACATATTTTTTAAATATGTTTCTATTATCTAGCATTTTGAATATAAATAATTCTATTTTGAGGTAAGGATGGGATTTGTTGAAAACAAAATATATAATTAAGTCTGTAAACGGACGATTTTTTCCTTCAGTCACTGTAACCCTGTAACTTTTTGCTTCTAAAAATAGTTCATTTATGCTTTTATATATTTTTTACTCCATTTAGACTTAATAGTAATTTGCAATTTGCTTACATTTTTTATAATACTTGATGATAAATATTTAGATACATTCAAATTAAAATTATTATTTGGGGCATAATATTTTGATAATTGGGTGGGTTTATGATTAACAGTTACCTGTAGTTATAATCTGCATTTACTGAAAAGTTTGCTACAATTCAAAAGAAAGTGGTAACTTTGGCCTCTGGACATATTAGCTGTTTATATACGTGAGACCATGTAATCAAAAACTTTTTCTTTAATTGCCCACACTGTAATATGGGCTACTTATTTTCTCTTACATTTTGACTTACATGCTATCACCTCAGACACTTTTAAGTCTGCACCTTATACCTCACACACAGTTATTCACCACTCACTCACATCACTGGTGCAGCACATACCCTGTGATATTAAGATTAATTGAATATATGAATGTGATTCATGTTCTTAAATAAATCTATTTTAAAAGCACTATAAAACAGTGAAAATCAGAAGCTATCAGTTTCTTTTGTAAAATACAATTTGAAGCTTTTTGCAAAACAAGTGTTAATCAAAATTTTAAATAAATTGTATCTATCCTGTTCTGCACTTGAATTGATTCCTCAACTGTTTTAAAACCTGACAATTGGAAAATCTTTGTATACCATTTCTTCTGACATTATCCCTGAAAAAGATTGATTTAATACTCAGTTATTCTGTGATTGTAAAATTGGATAGGTATTTTTGACATAAAAACATGTATGTGTTAACTGTCAATGATTATCACTTTACATAAATTCTTAAATCACAGAAACAGTTTACAACAAATTGCATTAAAGTGAAAGTGGTCAGATTACCACCAGAATTTTTGTTCCATTGACAATAATTGATGAACACTTTTCTGATTTTAGAACTTTACAGTGATCTGCTATTTTAATGTTGGTGAATTTACCAGTGTGTTACACATTTTCTATGAAAATCATATCCAAGCTTTCTGATATTCGTAGTTAAAAATTATATAATCTCAAAAAAGCAGATAGGTACAGTTGGTTTTGCACTGTGTTCTACTGGTTTCCCAGGAAAGAAGAAGTAGGATACAGGGTAGGAATTATAAGATATAAAGATACAGAAAAGTTTCATGCCTTCAATTGATTCAAGAGCAATTTTCCCAGCCCATTTCAGACAGATGAGAGTATATTCCTGCCTTTAAAGACTTTCTTTGGTATTTCATTTTATTAAATAACCATTACTGGTAAGAATTTTCTCACAGGCAATCTAATGCCTTATGCATTTCTGCCTGCTATGATCCCAATTTGTTCTGTTCCCCAAGTGTAAATAATTCCTGTGATTATTATTTAATAGCCCTAAAAGATTTTTCAGATCATACTTAGAAATTGCTTTCCGGAGAGCCAGACTCCTCTGGTACATAAGCTGCAGTGTGAACCTAGTTTGGGAACACTTTTTACAACTAACGTGTTAAAGTCCTTAACTAAACACTACCCTAGTAACTCACAGTTTAATGCCAAAATACTTAGTTGCTTTGAGTAATTCTGCTTTATATTTGGGATAAAGTTGGAAAGCACTTAGAAAGGAAATAGGTGACTTGACCTATTTTAGGCTGTAGTCACCATATCTAGTTATCTGCAATTTCCTTGCTGAGGTGAATCAATATGTAAGTTAGCTGACTTGTTCATTACCATGAAAGGAGTTAAAATCAGCTTAAGATTCCTGGTGGTGTAAAAAAAAATCTAAAAATGTATAAATTTCAAATGAGTCTGTAAAATAGATAGTGTGATATAATGGGAAGAGCATAGGTTCACCTGGGTTCAAATCTATGAGACCCTGCCCCTCAGGTTCTTCATCTGCATAGTAGAGGTACTAATTGTACCACCACCCAGAAGTTGATGTGATGATTAAATGAGTCGTACGTGTAAATTAATTAGAACAGTACCTTGCACATAGTATGCACTCCGTATGTAATAGTAGCAGTGGTAATAGTAACAGTTCTTACTATTCCTCTTTTATTTCTACTCAAAGGCAATAACAGTACCTTGTGCACAGAAAGCACTCAGCTCCTTTCTTATTCAGCTTGCTTATCTTCCTCTTGTTTTCCTCCCCATGAGCTTGTAGGACAGATATAACTGGCTAAATCCCAGCCTTTTTCACTGCAGATTAACTTCCATGTAACTTCTTCTCTGCCATTTAATAAAGTGCCTCAAAGTTCTGTAAAGGATACACAGGTATCCCTAAAGTCTGGAATCATGGACAAGGCATCTAGTCTATGGGCACCTAGTCTGTAAAAGAATAAAATATTACCTATACTCTTAAACCTTATGAATACCCTGTAGAAATAGTTCTTCCAAAGTTAAACCAAACGTATATACAATGGAATACCACTCAGCCATAAAAAAGAATGAAATAAAGCCATTTGCAGCAACAGGGATGCATCAAGAGATTATCATACTAAGTGAAGTAAGTCAGAAAGAGAAAGGCAGATACCATATGATATCACTTATGTGTGGAACCTAAAATATGGCACAAGTGAACCTATCTATGAAACAGAAACAGACTCACAGACATAGAGAACAGACTTGTGGTTGCCAAGGGGGAGGGCAGGTGGGGGAGGGATGGATTGGGAGTTTGGGGTTAGTAGGTGCAAACTATTACATATAGAATGGATAAACAAAAAGGTCCTACTGTATAGCACAGGGAACTATATTCAATATCCTGGGATAAACCATAATGGAAAAGAATATTAAAAAGAATGTATATATGTGTATAACTGACTCACTTTGCTGTACAACAGAAATTAACACAACATTGTAAATCAACTATACTTCAATTAAAAAAAAATTTTTTTTTAATGGTTAAACCAAAAAGAAATAGAGCAGGCCAAAATGCCTTCCTTTCAAAGCTTTCCCCACTCATGAGAGGTTGAGAAAGAAACATATGAACTTCCCTATGGCATCAACCTTTCTTAATTATGTTTAAAATATCAGTTACTTAAATCAGGGCTCCATACATCTATACATTGTGAAGAGAAGTTCCTTTTCATTCCTTCAAAGCCTTTAAGTCACAGAGGAACTGCTGGCACTGAAGGTGGTCATGACAAGGCAGGAATGGGTGGATGCTGCCACCAGCAGTGGTTGAGAAGGGGATTAGTACTCACGATTGGTTTGGAAACTCAAAACTGAGATCTACCTCAGTACACAGGTTCAAGACCACAAATATGGTTATATGTTATTAATCATTTTTTTAGTTTCAGAAAGAAAAATGATTGCTATTGCTTATATTTAGAATTACATTTTTATATATTAATAATTCAAAAACTTGAATATAACTTCAAATACAAATTTTCAGGAACATACACACTATATTTGTAGAGCCCTGAGGCTCTACATTTTTTAATGTGTAATCTGGAGATCCCCAATTATCTGAATTTGTAAATGTAACTGATCACTGTTAAACCAAATGTTCTTAGCCTCCAGGAGAACCACAAGATGAAGATGCTATGTTAATCGAAGAAGTGAACAGATTTCCATCCTTTAAAAGGTCACCAGTAACTTCTTCAGAGCGACTACACTTAAATCCACCTAAATCCGATAAAGTCCTCACAAATGGTACTGAGAAGAACTCCAGTTCCTTCCTGTCCAGCATGGATCACGCTGCCTCTGGGCCCAGGAAATCATCCTCTGGAACCTCCTACGGCAGAAGGCCCCGGAGCACATCCCTAAATTCCCAGCGGTTTCAGTTAGTAATTTCAAAAGCACCCAGTGGGGACCTTTTGGATAAACATTCTGAACTCTTTTCTAACAGACATTTGCCATTCACCCCACGCACTTTAAAAACAGAAGCAAAATCTTTCCTGTCACAGTATCGATATTATACACCTGCCAAAAGAAAAAAGGATTTTACAGATCAGCAGATAGAAGCTGAAACTCAGACTCAATTAAGCAGGTATGGCACAACAGCCAATAGTAGATCCTTCAAGATGTGGTAGAAATTAAATAATATTCCTTACTTTATATCATGTACCCTATGTGCCACACTTAAGGTCTGGTAGTGCCCTTTTGATTAGAATGAGGTTAATGTGGCTTTTCCTTCTGCATGAATCACTAGAACAACTATCAGAGTAATTGTTGAAAAAATAAATAGCTATTAAACTTGTCAAGCTCCTTATAAACATGAATGTTACGTATTTTAATTTATTGTTTCAAACATGGTACTAGAACTTTTGTATGTTTTTAAATATACTTTCAGAGAATCCGTAAAATATGTCATCAGACAGCATTTGTGTAAATATGTTTATTGATTTATGTTAGAAATGGCAAAACAATGGGCTATATTGGGGGAGAAAAAGCAACTGTTTGTCTAACTACCCCTATGCTTCCCTCCCTGCAAATACTCAGCAACAGCTCCTCAGGTATAATGTAGGCAATTGGGATAATTTCTGGAAATTAAGTATAATTTGCCTCAGTAATATTTTCATATACAGTAGTGCCTGGCACATAATGAATATTCATTAAAGGTTGCCAGATGGTTGAAGAAAGAAACAAATCTTGTAAAGTATTGAGTGTCAGCGGATTTGTGATTGTTTTTCCTAGTGTTATATAAATGAATACTTATCTGGTGCTAGGTTTTAATTATTTTTAAAAGTAAAAAACAATTTATGATTAGTATTCTTTTGTCTGGGTAAAGATAAGAGGTATAGTAAGATCAGTCTGTATACATTTAAAGAATTAAGGAATTAAATCTAATGATAGAATTTTTAAGTGAAGAAGAAATGAGGGAAGCAAATACAACGAATACTTTTCTGATTATATTTTTGACAGCTTTTGAAGATAATGCTTTCCTCTTCCCTAGTCCCATTCTGTCCAACTGAAATCTAGCTGCTATTCAAAAAAAGGAAAAAGAGGCATATGTAATCCAAACCATATCTATTTCCCGATTATATAATTAGAAATTACACATTCTACAAGAATAGATGCATTTTATCTCTCATGTTTGAAGTTTATTTTTTTCTAGCCAGTAAAGCTTATTACCACAGTGTTTATACTTTGAAGATTTAACAATAATTTCTTTTAAAATATTACAGCTTTCAATCTGATTTTGAGACAGTTGAGATTAAGAACTTCACAGATTCAGAAATGAACATAAAGCAGGTAATAAAAATGAGATTTCTTTGTGTCCTACATTAGAATTATAGCTGCTTTAACAGAACATGTGTAGCTATTTGGACTGTGAAGAATAATCTCTTGATGACACTTCTTGCATGTGATACAACCAGTATACAGAAGTATTGCTTGTTTACAGATGGTTATATGTCTCTGTGAGCGGCCAGGTGGATCCTGCCCAATCCGGGAAGTCATTTTTTGTTGGCAACTTTTCTAGGTGGTTGGTTGGCTGGCTGGATAGACGGATGGATGAGTAAAATACCTTATATGTTCTTTTCAAAGTTGCAGGCTTGGATCACTAAAGGAGCCAGAAAAGTTGTACAGAAGTTATTTTAGTTTCTATGCCTGTATTTTTTTTAAAGAATTGCCACTGATTATATTATTGGAAATAATACATTTTATAAAAACAGATGGATATCATTCTCCTGTGCTTGCTTTTACTTTTTTCTAGACTGTAAAGATCTTTTTTAGTGTTTGTATTTTGAATGTTTAGCAATCATTTATTTTAAAATATTACAGCTTTAAGTCTGACTTTGAGATATAAACTGATTATTTTTATTTTAGGGGTATTAATCATACACTAATTTAAATTTATTGTTTGTGAAAAAGGTTTGTCTATTAAAATGTCAAGCAGATTCAGGGATAATATAAGCATACTCAGCTTCCCTCTTCCCTTCTGAAAATGGGTAGCGGATCGTAGTTTTCCATCCCAGCCATTAATAGCTGTTTGACATAGGGTTCTGCCATTTAAGGCCCAAGGACAAATCAGTTCCTCTGAGAGCTGAGTTTCCACTTCTAGAAAAACTGTACTTAATGTGCAGGATCATTGGAAGGATTAAATGTTGTAGGTAAAGTACCTAGTCTGACCCGGGCTCAGTAAATGATGGCTATGACTAGCTTGAGATTTAGGAATAGGGTTTTTAGCTCCGTAGATAACTAAATAAACTAAAGCAGAAGTCCGTTTTTATGACATTGTGCTCCGAATGTTTATCTAATAACCCTGTAAGAAAACGGCATGTCCCCTTACTCCATAATCAACTTGAGGAAGCTAGTAAGAGTATTAGCTACAGTAGATAGACCATCCTAACAGCACTTTTAAAACGGTAAAGCACTACACATAAATTAGCATTCTAAAGATTAACTCAGATAATGCAAGTAAATGCTTGACACAGTATCTGGCCCCTCATAAGCGTTCTATAAAAGTAGGCTGCCATTATTTTTGTTTTTTTCTTTATATTGTTGTTCATACTGCCGGAGCTACCACTGCTTCTACAATACATATTTGATAGGTTGGCATTTGAAACAGATGGGCTATTTGAGTTTCTGAATAATTGGCTATTTTCTCTCAAGTTTACTTATTTGCTTGGTTTCTCTTTATATGTTTATTTGTGGTATTCTTTAATGTCATTTAAAATATTCATCATTAAAATATAAGAAATTGTTTGACCTTTAAATAAATTTAAGAAAAAAGTCTTGATTGTATGAAAAGTGAATTCTGAAACATCCTTTGTCCTAATATATCAGTCACATTTATCTACTGGGTATCTCTGTGCTCTTTCATCAACTATTTTTGGAAATTTCCTGTTTTGCTTTAGTTCTGCTTTCATAATGTATTTTTGAAGCAAAATAAAGATTTATTCTTCTCATTGCATCCCCAGGCATCTAGCTGTATGTCGTATGGTACCAAAGGAAAAATAACCCCTTTACCTTTACAAGGACATGAATTACCATGGGATGAGGTTAAAGACAGTGCTCTTCAGTGCTCCTCATCAAGGTATTTCACCTGTTTATATCTAACTGCTTTCCTGTGTAACAGACGTACAGACTTTGCAACATGAGGGGACTTCCCTGGCGGTCCAGTGGTTAAGACTTCGTGCTTCCACTCCAGGGGGCGAAGGTTTGACCCTGGTCAGGGGAACTAAGATCCCACGTGCCGCGTGCTGTAGCGGGGCGGTGGCAGGGGACAGACACTTCAGACTTGGAAACATGAGTACTGTTTTAACTGAATGCTGTCCCATCTGTTTTGGTATTACACAATTCAGTGGCCCTGTTAGTTTTACTAAGGAAGTATTACGAAGTAGGTAGTCACTAAAAGTGTAAATGAATTCATTTTGCTAATTCATTAATAAAGGGAAAAGGGACACAGGCTTGTATTATTTACTATCCCTCTTCATTATGAGAAAGAATTTTCCCCAAGACAGATCCTCCAGCAGTGATGCTAACCAGTTTACATGGCACAGATAGTACTGAAGAACCCTACCATTTGAGGATTCAGCATTTGTGCTTTTGAATATTCCTCATGTGCTAGTGCTTTATCTGTCCGTGCTTTGTAGAGGAGGCACTATTTTTTAAAATGACTCCTCATGTTTTGGAATTACAGAACACTGCGCCTAAATAAAAATGATAGGTTAGCAGGTAGTACAGAACCTAAAAAATGCCTTTGATAGCTTCAGCTGTCAAGTGCATTTCCAGTGTCAGAGTTTGGATAATGAGATGAAGGAGGTGGAAGGAAAAAAAGACTAAAGAGCAAGAATGAGACATCCTGTAGCAGACTGGAAGCAAGCACACACAGCCCTTCAGGGCCCAGGTCTTCCCTCAGGCCTTTCCTTAGGGAGATCTCACCTGGAAAGGCTTTGTGGGGGGAGGGAGTGGCAAGGAGGTTTATTGCTGACTTCTCTGTCTGTAAATTCATGATGCTTTAGTACTCATAACTTAAGATACTCTCTTGAGCCAGTTGAGCCAGTCTTCAGTGAATATAAAGAATAACCTAAAGAAAGGGATAGTTATCTTTCCCAGTAGCTTCTATCTAAAAGAAGTAAAGTAAAATATTATAACTGAATATACCTGAATAGGAAGCTTGGAATTAACTAATGATGACATAACTGAATAATGACAAAATTTATCATAATTAACAGCTTAAAACTTTTTTCTATAGGGAGATATGTTTCCAACATCATTTATGCTTTAATCTTAGTCAAACTAATTGTTTATACAAGGTAAGTTTCATAGTACAATTTTTAAAAGGATCATGAATTTGTAATTATAAGACTAGTTTAAAAATCTCTCTTTGCTACTTACTAGCACATGACCTTGGCAAGTTACTTAGCCTTTCTGCCCCAGGTGAATTGTTCAAGAAGTGGAAAAAATAACACCTACCTAATATACCTGACAGGGTTTTTCTGAAGATTAGATTAGATAATGAATGTGAAAAGTGCTTTAAAATTCTGAAACATATTATTACTACCATATTACTGTATGCCAAATCATTGTTTTGTTCAAACACTCTAATTTTCTCTTTCCAGGGCGGTATGCCAATGTTCCCTGCAGCCTCCTTCAGGGAGAAAAATCTATTCTGAGTAAGATATTTTTGACTTCTTCATTCTGCTTAGTGGAAATGAAGAATTAAGACTCACACAAATTATTATTAAATTAGTCAGGATTGAACACTAATCTTTCTTTACAACCAGCTTTGGGGTTCAGTCATATAATGCACACCAAATCTGAGAGAATGACCAGAATTTTCTGAAATAATTATTGATCACTTCATCTTTATGTCCAGTAGAAATTTGTCCCTACGTTAATAATACTTGCTATTTTTTTTATAATTAGTACCCATAATTTTTATTTTTATAAATAAAAATAATAAAGATGAGTTTTAGAGAAATGTAGGCTTGGTAGCTCAGGATACCATTCTTGGAGGTTTCTTACTTCACCAGTTTTTTGCAGATAAAAAACCCACTTCTGGGTTTGAATGTTGTTTTAGTTAAGCTGTATTTTTTCAGGGAAAACAATCTACTTTTATAGACTTTCATTTATTCTCAAACTTGCTGCCTGTGAATTGGTTTGAAAGTGTAATTTTTATGCAGTATTTTAATCTTCTATTTGATTTGCTAATTAACTCTTTCCCTTGTATTTACTTTTTCAGTAATTGAGTAGTTGCTTGCTATTTACATTTTCTATCATCACTGATTTTTAGCTAATTAAAATCAAACCTATAATAGTACCCTAATTTTCTTGTAATAACTTGTAAAATATAGTTAACTCAGAAGATAATATAACAGAGAAATGTGTCCAAGTAATTAAAATTTATTACTGTATATACACAGATTTTTCTTTTAGAATATTTTTCCTCATCTCCAAACCTTTTGAGGAAAAAAAATAATTTTTTCTGCTCGGTAAATTTCTCAACCTTAAAACAGTATGCTCTCCTAGGAGCAGGAGAGGATTTCATCGTTGAAGTTCCTGTTTCTCTGGATGACTTTCTTCCTTCCCTTCTGCCGTGCAGAGGGACTCACACCTCTGCTGCTGGACCTGGTCAGGAGCCAGAGGAAATTTAAAATGCTTGTCAAGAACACGGGCCCCCGGTGGGTCACACCTAGTTGCCCTCTTGGCGCTGCCCCTGGTTGCTTTCTGTTCTGTTTTTTGTTTTGTTTAATCCTTGCTTATTTTTTACTTCCTGATGAATGTTTCAGACATCTATGAAGTTTTACTCTATTAGGGAATATTGTCTCATCTTTAATATCAATAAATATCCTTGCATAATTTGAGAAGGTAGATGTAATGTTCATTTTATAATATTCCTCATAATAATGTGAGATGGAAGTACATTTGTAATAGTACAGATATTTCTAATTAGGTACTCATGTTTCCTATCATTTTCAGAGTAAATAAGCAGTGATTTTTTATGCTGTATATCACTTTGCCTTCACAGTGAAGAAGAACTGTTGTATCTGAGTTTCATTGAAGATGTAACAGATGAAATTTTGAAACTTGGTTTATTTTCAAACAGGTTAGATTTTTTAAATTGTATTATAGTGGTTGAATGATATATTAAATACTCTTCATTTGGTGTTAATTTTTTAAAGTTATTTCCACATATTAGGAAATGAAAATGATATTGCTTTCTTAGGGGATCATGTTCTTATAATTGTAATTGTTCTTATAATTGATAGTAAATTATAAAGGATGTTTAATTCATACTCTAAGGCGAGTTCACAGTTTGGGGAGGTAGAGAAAAGAATAGAGAGTTTGTTCATTAAATACTGTCATATCTCTTAAATACAGAGAACAAATTGCCAGAGGTGGGGCAGGAGGGGCAGAATGGTTGAAGGGGGTCCAAAGGTACAAACTTCCATTTATAAAATAAACAAGTCATGGGGATATAATGTACAACATCATGACTGTAGTTAATAATATCATATTGTATATTTGAAAGTTACCAGGAGAATAGATCTTAAAAGTTCTCATTACAAGAAAAAAATTTTCTGTAACTACATATGTTAACAGATGTTAACTAGATTTATTGTGGTGATTATTTTACAATATATACAAATATCAAATCATTACATTGTACACCTTAAATTAATATAATAATATGGCAATTATACCTCAATTTCAAAAAAAGTTTATCACAAAGAAAAAGAAATGGTATCCATATTTTTTGTTATAAATTTATTTATTTTTGGTTGCATTGGGTCTTCATTGCTGCACGTGGGCTTTCTCTAGTTGCGGCGAGCGGGAGCTACTCTTCATTTCAGCGCACAGGCTTCTCATTGTCATGGCTTCTCTTGTTGCGGAGCACGGACTCTAGGTGTGCGGGCTTCAATAGTTGCAGCACACGGGCTCAGTGGTTGTGGCTCTCGGGCTTCAATAGTTGCGGCATGCGGGGTCAGTAGTTGTGGCTCACGGGCTCTAGAGCGCAGGCTCAGTAGTTGTGGCGCACAGGCTTAGTTGCTCCATGGCATGTGGGATCCTCCCAGACCGGGGCTCGAACCCACGTCCCCTGCATTGGCAGGCAGATGCTTTTTTTTAAATAATTTATTTATTTTTATTTTTGGCTGTGTTGGGTCTTCGTTGCGTGCAGGCTTTCTTTAGTTGCAGCAGGTGGGGGCTACTCTGTGTTGCGGTGTGCAGGCTTCTCATTGCGGTGGCTTCTCTTATTGCAGAGCATGGGCTCTAGGCATACGGGCTTCAGTAGTTGTGGCACGTGGGCTCAGTAGTTGTGGTTTGTGGACGCTAGAGCACAGCTCAGTAGTTGTGGCATGCAGGTTCAGTAGTTGTGGCTCACAGGCTCTAGAGCACAGGCTCAGTAGTTGTGGCACATAGGCTTAGTTGCTCTGCAGCATGTGGGATCTTCTCGGACACGGGTTCAAGCCTCCTGCATTGGCAGGAGGATTCTTAACCACTGTGCCACCAGGGAAGCCCCTGGTATCCATATTTTAAAGAAAACCATAAAACTGTCTTTATTCACAGATGACATTGTCACCCATGTAAAAATCCCATATAGTCTACAAAGAAACAAGCCAAAAAAATACTGTTATATCCGTTAGTTTATAATAGACTAGTAAACTAAATTTTGCTGTTTCTTTGCAAAGATCCATCATCTCTTTTTACTATTTGAAACTGTCATGAGAATCAAAAGCAAGCTTTTTTTTTGTTACAACTGTTACTAGTAACGTGAGGACAAATTAAAGGCTACATTTGCACACTGTGAGTGAAAGGGGAAGTTTGCAAAACCAGATTAGTATTGTATATCTTAAGGAAACTGTGTGGTCCTGAGCCAGCTTATACATTTATTTAGCTGAAATTCATTTAGATAAAACTTTATGATATGTATCATAGGACCCCATTATGTATATGCTACATGCTTTCCCTGTCATAATAATATGTGAAGTGCAGACATTTTTAATGAGTTATTTCTATTTCTATATGAAGTTTCTTAAAGTGAACATTGTCATTATTAGTATAAAAAGCTACACCAAAAAGACCTGAATTTTTTTACAATAATTCTGTTTACCTCTTTATGTTAAAAAGGAATGTTTGCATAATGGGTGTAGAGTTTTAGATTTGCAGGATGAAAAAGTTCTATTGATCGGTTTCACAACAGTGTGAATATACGTAATGCCACTGAACTGTAGATTTAAAATTGGTTAAGATGGGGCTTCCCTGGTGGCGCAGTGGTTGAGAGTCCGCCTGCCGATGCAGGGGACATGGGTTCGTGCCCCTGTCCGGGAAGATCCCACATGCCGCGGAGCGGCTGGGCCCGTGAGCCATGGCCGCTGAGCCTGCACGTCTGGAGCCTGTGCTCCGCAATGGGAGAGGCCACAACGGTGGTAGGCCCGCGTACCGCAAAAAAAAAAAAAAAGTTGGTTAAGATGGTAAATTTTATGTGTTCTTTTTACCACTACCACAGCAAAAACATTGATACCAACTGTAAATAAAAACAATAAAGCAAAGGTTAGAAGCCAAAACAAAAATGGTTGGCATGAAAAATGTGTATTTATGCTTAAAAAACTCACATTTTTCTTTTAGATTATAAGGCTGTTTATTATGGCAATTTTTATAGTAGCACCAAAAAATGTAATCAACCTACATGTTGAATAGTAAAGGTTCAGCTGAATAAATTGTAGAATATAATAGTAAGTTCTGTTCAGAAATTTTAAATGATGTTGTAGAAGTGAATTTATTGATGCATAAAGATGTTCAAAATATATAGTTGATTAGAAAAGCAATATAGATATCAAAACAGTATGTATTGTGTAATCCCAATTTTGGTAAAGAAATATATATGCATAGAACAGTGCCCAGAAGTGAATGGTCCAAACATTATTGATAGTTTTAAAATACAGAATACAGATTTCTTGGACTTTTTAAACATTTCAAATAATTCAGAAAAACTAAATCTAAGATTGGCTTATAACTTCACTGAGAGTAACAAATGGTAAAATGAAACCGGTTGATGTACTCCTGTGATAGCTAGACAAGCATGGTGTAGTTGAAAGAATGTGTCTGGAGCCAGACATATCTGGGTTTCATTCTCTTAATTGCTTGTGACCTTAGGGGAGAGTAAACCATCATCTTAGACTATGTCGTTTTCTCATCTTTTAAAATGGGTTTTATAATACCTTTGTCTCCCAGTATTGGTCATGATCAGAGACGTATAATGATTATTATTTGTCCAGCACAAATGTCTAACACTTAGTGGTGCTTAATAAGTGATAACTTTAGGTTTTTATGTGAATTTACTATGAGTGGAATTTTTTTCAAGTACAATTTGGAAGCATTGTAAGGTAACTCTTTACAAAATTCTTTGTAAAGAATTTTCTTTAGGGGTTTGCTTTTGGGGGGTTGTATATGTGAAAGAGAAAGAGGGGGGAAGGCTTTTGATGTTTGTGTATGTGTGTGAGAGAAAAAAGATAAAGAACTTTTTGTGTGGGGGGGGGTGGAACGTCACTGAAGATATTTTATTAACAGAAATGTAAGTAGCATGCAGTCTTTTTAGAAGAAACATTGGCATCTGTTACATAACTAAAACATAGTGGAAGCCATACTAGCTTCCAAATTGGAGAACTTGACAGAACAGGGAAGGATTAGTGTTTATCTCTGGAAAGAAAAAGGGTAATCTAAAACATATTTTCCAACCTTTAGTAGTTTATTGTATGGCTATTTTATATTCAGTTGATTTTCTGATTTTGAGACATTAACATTTTTATTTATCATTTGTAGGTTTCTAGAACGACTGTTTGAGAGACATATAAAACAAAATAAACATCATTTGGAGGAGGTTTGTTGTCTTTAGAACTTCATTAGAAAATTTCTAATATAGAAAGAATTTTAAAGTTTTACCATACTCTCAATCAATGCATTAAGAGCAAGCACTTTTTTTCCCTTGTGCTTTTATGTGTACTCTGGGGGTGAGGGGTGCGGGCAGAATGTGGAAGAAGAAGTATGAATCCTGCTGAGGTTAGCAGCACTGCAGACAAAAGTAATTCAATTTGACTAGCTTAATTAATATTATTATTCTTGTATTTTTTTTTTAACTCCAGGAAAAAATGCGCCACCTGCTACATATCCTAAAGGTGGACTTAGGCTGCATTTCCAAGGAAAACTCAGTAATGCTAGATGATGTTGGTATGTTGCATTTACTTGATTTTGAAAAGGCTGAGAATTCAGAACAAAATGAATATAAAAATGAACAAGATTTAGCCATTCAACAGGAACGTCAAGAATACCAAAAAGCTTTGACTATGTTATTGTCTGTTCCAAAGGATGAGAACAAGATAGTCTCTTCACCAAATGAATTTTTCCTGCCTGTCTATAAATCACAGGATTCAGAAGGGGTTATAATTCAACAGGTAAATGATGAAACGAATCTTGGAACTTCAGTCTGGGATGAAAAAAATGTAAGTATGTCAGACAGTTTACTAGACCAAGAAACTTCTGTGAATGTCATTGAAGGAGACAAAGACAATGAAAAAGTCGAGACTTCAAATGAATTGTGTTGTTTTAGCACAGCACTCTCCCCGTCTGTTCAGTTATGCAGTGTCAACGATGGTAATCAGGACATGGAAGGACCAACTCTTAAAATCATGGAAATGAGCATTGAGGACCGATCTTTCGATGCTTGATCTTCATTAATAAATATCCCAAATGGCCAATAATTCAACATTCCTTTCACTTTTTTTTTACTTTTTTTTACTTTTTTATATTAAGATTTGTTTGTTTTCTATGTTGTATAATAAATTACTGTACATTTAGCAGCTTGAAACAGCACACATGTATTATTTATCCCACAGTTTCTGTGGACCAAGAGTCTGAGCACAGCGTAGATGGGTCCTGTGCCCTTGGTCTCACAAATCTATGATCCAGGTGTTGGCTTGGGCTGTGGTCTCATCTGGAGGCTGGACTGGGGGTAGATTCTGCTTCCACACTGTTTTCAGGTTGTTGGCATAATTTCTTTCCTTGTAACTTTAGGTTTGAGGGCTTTAGATTCTTGCCGGCTGCGGCCATTGGCCACCCTCAGCGACTAGAGGCTGCCTGCCATTCCCTGTTACTTGGCCCTCTCCATAGACAGCTCACAGCCTGGCTGCTTGCTTCTCTAAGGCTAATAGGAGAAAGAGAGAGACTGCTAGCAAGATGGAGTCTCATAAAACGTAATCATAACATGATCACAGGAATGATTTCTATCACCTTTGCCATATTCTTTTGGTTAAAAGCAAGGTCCTACCCCCACTTAAGAGGTAGGATACAAGGGTGTGAATGCCAGAAAGTGAGAATCACTGGGGTCTCCTTAGGATCTGTTGGCCACAATTTCTAAAGTTCCTTTATAGGGGAACATATTTTGCTCAGATATCAGTGGTTTTGTAGGCAGTGGGAAAGGGCCTGTGATCTGGAGTGGCTATTGAAACATTAAGCCTCGGCTACAGTATCTGTAATTTTCTTTCTTCTCACTCTCCTGCATTATCTAAAGTGTCAAGGCCTTTCTAGTTATCAGTGAGCTAGGATGGCCTGTCAGCTATCTGAAAAATCATCCCTTCTTGTGACGGAAAACGTTCTACCAGAACTAGTCTGATACCCTCCCCTTGCCCTTGTAGTTCATGAATGGGGTCCTTACTATTCCAGTGTGCCTCAGAAGACTCATCTTTACTTATGTCTTTTCAACCACTCACGATATTGTAACTAAATATTTGAGTGCCTGTTATATACGAAGTTTCATGCCTAGGCACCATGGGGGGTAAAAAGATGAAACAGAATAATGATGATAACCCAAGTGTTCTTCTAGAAACTTGGCAATTTCCTCCAAGTATTGCGTTCCTCAGGCTTTTATCATGCTTTGCCCACACAAGTGTTTCCCAGAAGGTGGTGCCTACCACTGGAGATTTAGAGCTGATTTCTGGTGGTAGATGGGTGACAGGTTCGTCTCATGTGTGGGAAGCTGTGTTCAGGATCCAGGCTTAGGGACTACCTGCAAAATATAATATGCAAGTACATGTCAAGTACTGCCAACTTTTTCCATCGATTTTCTCTCAAACACTGAAAATCATGATGCTCTGTTCTGTGAATAGCTGAAGCTAATATAACATGGTGGGGCTGGGTGCCCAAGCCAATTCTGCCCCAATATCTTGTGCCCCAAGTCACGCTGCTGCAGTCCTTCCTCGGCTCCACCTACCCTCTGCTCTCACCTCTGGAATTCTTACCTTACGCCCTAAACAACCCCTCCTTTCCCCACCCTGCAGTCCTCTTTCACCGGCTAAAATATCCCAGCAGTATTCTTGCCTCCCAGCCTGGGTCTCCCCATCAGTCATACTTCACCCCTCTGCTTGCTTCTTGGACTCCTCCTTTCAGGCCCCGGGGCTACTTTCTTTAGTCTCAGCCTCACTCTGCCACAAACCCCCCACGCCGCTATCCATGTAAGTACCTCAGATTCACTGCCCTGGTTCAGATTTTCCTCCCTGTGCTGAAGCTGCCATCCTGTTCAAGGCCTTCTCAGTAACTACCTTCTTGCTGCTCGTCCACCCTTTGGGCCCCGCTTCAGACTACTGTTGCCTGCCCTGCTTTGACATGTCCCGTCTTCTCTACCATCCAACTCTGGGTACAGCTTTTTGTTTCTGGGGCCATGAGCCATCCTAACTTTTATACCTGTTAGGGTATCCTGTTGTTATCCTCAGGTTTTCCTGTAAAATTTAAGTTTAAAGAGATGAGTTGGTTTAAAAACACATTAAAAGTGGTTCTCAGATGGTAAAAGTTGTGTAAAGGTAGGAAGTGAATGGTAAGTTTGGGAAACACTGGCTTAGACCCGAAGCAGACGTTAATTTATATCTTTCCCTCTACTTCTCCCACAGCCCATCTGACTAGTAGCATCATGATGAGTGAGCCTTTTGAGCCAAACTGCTCAGGTTTGATCCTTATGAGCTGCGACTTTAAGCTGGTTACTGAGCTTCCTTCTGCTTTTCATTTGTTGGATGGGAGTACCTAATTATAGAGCCTTCATCGCAGGGCTGTAAGGACTTAAATAGGTTGTATAAGAATTAAAGACTCACAGGCTGTTATTATTTTAAAACAGACCATGTCACTCCCTTCTTTAAAAAACAAAACAAATCTTTGAGAGTTTCCTCTTGCTAACAAGAAAACGTACAGACCCCTTTGAATTTTTCATAAAGTCATGTTTTCCTCCCAATTCATCTCTTGCCATGTTCTCCCAAGCATCCTAAGTGTCTGTCACATCTAATTATTTGTTCCCTAAACATACAGAGGTTTGTCCTCTCTCTCTATGCCTTTGCACTTGCTATCTGCTCCAAATATCATCTCCCCTCTACTGCCCTTGGGAGCCTTTGACAGCCCAGATTGAATGTAACACTGAAACCTTGAGTGATAGTTGCAACAAATGTACCCCCTGCTCTGGGTGAGATCTTTCGTACCTACCATACGAATTATAATATTGTTTACGAACGCACCTGGTCTCTGTCTAGACTATGGGCTTCTCAAAAGAAAGGACCTGTTTTCTCTTTGGATCCCCAAAGCATGAATGCATTTGTTCATGGAGGGAGATAGTTTGACCTTGAGGGGATGTTTAGCTCCAGACAAGGTTATAGGGAAAACAGGACAGATATTTTCTCCTCTCTTTATACTCAGAGTGCCAATTTCCCATAAAGAAGGAGCAATGTAGCAAATTGCTAAATTACATGAAAATTTCCTCATTTTCTCACTTTTAAAATGGTTTAAAATATAAATTAGCCTCTTCCTGAGAAGCCTTAAAAAGTTACATTTTTCCCCATGAAGCCAGTTAGAAAAGATCAGAATAGATTTTATGGGGCAAGATGACAATTTGCCAAGTGGATTAATTAGCTGTGTGGTTGCCAATGAATTACTTTATCCTGGGCCTTTGTTTAAAAAAGTTTGGATTAGATGATCCAAAGATTTCTCTTAGTTTTAATACGCCAAAGTTAGTCTTAGCTTAATTCTTAGGGTCTTTAGAAATTATAAGTGAAATAAATTACACCTAGAAGTGGAAATTCCTCTTCACCCTTCACGTGCTAGTATAGTTCTGGAAAGCAGTCTGCTAAATTGATTCACATTTTGGTGATAGAATATGCCACCTAGCATGATACTTTTCCCAGAACTTTTAAAAGCAGCAGATGCAGCCGGTAATGGCATAGCCCCAAAAAGCAAATCTGTATGTTGAATTCCAAGGCCAGGAAGAAGATGCTTTTGAATTGGGATAAGAAAAGTTTTGCTCCGAAGCCAACCTTGTTGCCTTGAGAAGTGTCTTGTACCAACGTTCAGGTTTTGAGGCAAAAATGCCTAGCAGTGCTGGGTGCGAGTGTTCCATACCTTCCAAGATGTTAAAACCGGTGGGGTTGAGATGGGCCAAGATGGCAGAGTAGAAAGACCCTGAGCTCACCTTCTCTCATGGGCACACCAAAATTACAGCTATTTACAGAACAACCATGAAAAATACCAGAACCTACAAGAAAAGATCTACTACAACTAAAGAGTAGAAAGAATCACAAGATGGGTAGGAGGGGTGGAGTCAAGTCCCATATCCCCAGGTGCGCAACCCACAAATGGGAGAATACTTATAATTGCAGAGGTTCTCCCCAAGGAGCAAGGGGTCTGGACCCCACATCAGGCTCCCCAGCCCAGGATCCTGCACCAGGAAGATGAACCCCCAGAACGTTTGGCTTTGAAGGCCAGCAGGGCTTACTTGCAGGAGTCCTAAAGTCTCTAATTTAGTCCTAGAGTCCTAAATAGAGACACACACAAAATCTCACATGCTCCAGGACCCAGGGAAGAAGCAGTAATTTGAACGGACCCTGGGTCAGACACACCTGCTGCTCGGGAGAGTCTCCTGGAGAGGCAGGAGGCAACTGCAGCTCACCCTGGGGACAGACACTGAAAGCAGCCATTGTGGGGAGCTTTTTCTACCACCTGGACACTGGTGCCAGCCAGCACCGTTTTGTCATCCTCCCTCTAGCTTATTAGCCTCAGGACACAAACCTGCCCCTGCCCGCCAGCCTGTAGGCACTTCAGGCCAAACAACTAGCTGGGCAGGGACACAGCCCCACCTACCAGCAGATAGGCTGCCTTAAGATCCCCTGAGCCCACAGCTGCCCCTGAACCCAGTCCTGCCCACCGGTGGGCCCAGGACCTGGCCACACACACCAGTGTAAAGGCAGTAGACCTGGAACCCCCAGGGACCCACAGCTAGAGACCACAGGACCAAGCTCCATCCACCAGTGGGCAGGAAACAGCACCAGAATCCCTGACCCCACCCACCACTGATCCTGCTCTAGCCTCAGGACCAGCCTCACCCACCAGTCACAGGACAGTTATAGCCCCACAGCCTCTGGACCCAGCCCACCTACCAGGAGGCCAGCACCTGCCCTGGGACCAGCTGAGACCTGGCCCTGCCCACTAGTAGCCCAAAACAAGCTTTGGGACACTCGAGACACCGTAGCCAGCTGTGTCAAGAAACGGGCCCACCCACCAGTGGTCAGCCACCAGCCCTGGGACCCCTGGGCCTGCAGCCAAACCTCAGAACATGACCCTGCTTGCCAGTAGACTGGTACTAGTCCCAGGACCAGGCTTCACCTACCAGTGGGTGGGCAACTGCCCTGGAGTTTCCTGGACCCGTCTTCTGCCCACCAGTGAGCCAACACTAGCCCTGGGGTCCCCTAAGGTTCTGCAGCCAGCTACCTCGTGACTCAGCCTGCCACCCAGTAGCTGGAAGCCTCTGCTCAAAGCAGGGCCTGGCAACCAACCAGACAAGGGTCCAACCAAGCCTATCAGAATGCCCACAGTAGTCAGTCTGCCACAACAGAATGACCCGCATGGGGGCACCTGTAGAGTATATAGATCTGGTGATGAGAGGGGCATGCACTACTAGGAGGCATAGGACATCTGCAACAAAAGGCCACCTGTCCAAAGTCGGGAAACATAACCAACCTACCAGATACACAAATATAAAAAGAGCAAGTTAGGCAAAATGACGCAACAGAGGAACATTAACAAATGAAGGAAAAGATAAAACCCCAGAAGAATTAAGTGAAGTAGAGATAGGCAATCTACCTGAGAAAGAATTCAGGGTAATGTTCATAAGGATGATCAAAGAACTTGGAAGAAGAATGGATGCACAGAGAAGTTAGAAGTTTTTTAAAAAGAATTAGAAAATATAAAGAACAACCAAACATAAATGAAAAATACAGTAACTGAAATGAAAAATACACTTGAAGGAATCAACAGTAGACCAAATATGGTATGGAGGACTGGATCAGTGAATTGGAAGACAGAGTAGTGGAAATAACTGATGCTGACAGAAGAAAGAATGAAATGAAATGAGAACAGTTTAATAAGAGACCTCTGGGACAACATCACATGCACTAAAATTCTCATTATAGGGGTCCCAGAAGGAGAAGAGAGAAAGGGGCATAGAACACATCTGAAGACATAATAGCTGAAAACGTCCCTAACCTGGGAAAGGAAACATACATTCAACTCCAGGAACCACAGAGTCCCAAACAGTATTAACCAAAAAGAAACACACCAAGGCAAATTGTAATTACAGCAGCAAAAATTAAAGGTAAAGAGAGAATATTAAAAGCATCAGGGGAAAAGCAGCAAGTTATTCAGTACACACAAGGGAACTCCCATAAGGCTATCAGTTGACTTTTCAGAAGAAACTATGCAGGCCAGAAGGGAGTGGCAGTGTATATTTAAAGTGATGAAAGGGAAAAACTTACAACCAAGAATATCCTACCTGGCAAGGCTCTTGTTCAGATTTGATGGAGAGATCAAAAGTTTTACAGACAAGCAAAAGCTAAATGAAATCAGCATGATCAAACCAGCTTTACAAGAAATATTAAAGGGATTTCTCTAAGCAAAAACGAAAAGGCCACAACGAGAAACATGAAAATTATGGAAGCAAAAAACTCATTGGTAAAGGCAAACATACAGTAAAGGTAGTAAATCATCTACACACAAAGCTAGTAGGAAGGTTAAACAACAAAAGTAGTAAAATCATCTATAGTCACAAGCCACTGGGGATACACAAAACAATTAAATGTAAAGTATTATATCAAAAACGGTAACATGTGGGAAGGAGCATACAAATGCAGTGTTGTTAAAATGCATTTGAAATTGAGCACGGGGAGGGGAAAGGGTAAGCTGTGACAAAGCGAGAGAGAGGCATGGACATATATACACTACCAAACGTAAGGCAGATAGATAGCTAGTGGGAAGCAGCCACATAGCACAGGGAGATCAGCTCGGTGCTTTGTGACCACCTAGAGGGGTGGGATAGGGAGGGTGGCAGGGAGGGAGACGCAAGAGGGAAGAGATAGGGGGATATATGTATATGTATAGCTGATTCACTTTGTTATAAAGCAGAAACTAACACACCATTGTAAAGCAATTATACTCCAATAAAGATGTTAAAAAAAAAGAAATTGAGATCAGCAACTTAAAACAATCATATGTATACATAGATTGATACATATAAACCTCATGGTAACCACAAACCAAAAATTTATAATAGATATACACCCAAAAAAGAGGAAATAATCCAAACACAACACTAGAAATATTCAAATCACAAGAGAAGAGAACAAAAGAAGAAATGAACAAAAAAGAAACACAAAAACAACCCCAAAACAATTAACAAGATGGCAATAAAAACATATGTATCGATAATTCCTTTAACTGTCAATGGACTAAATGCTCCAATCAAAAGACATAGAGTGCCTGGATGGATACAAAAACAAGACCCATACATATGCTTCCTGCAGAGACTTACTTCAAATCTAAAGACACACACAGACTGAAAGTAAGGGGGTGGAAAAAGGTATTCCATGCAAATGGAAATCAAAAGAAAACCAGGTAGCAATACTTATATCAGACAAAATAGACTTTAAAACAAAGACTGTTAGAAGAGACAAAGACATTCCATAACAATCAAAGGATCAATACAAGAAGATATAACAATTGTAAATATATATGCACCCAACATAGGAGCACCTACATACATAAAGCAAGTATTAACAAACATAAAGGAAGAAATGGACAGTAACACAATACTAGTAGGGAACTTTAACAATCCACTTACATCAATTTTCACTTACATTGAAAATCAATAGGAAAACACTGGCCTTAACACATTAAACCAGACGGACATAATATATATAGAACATCCCATCCAAAAGCAGCAGAATACAGGGGACTTCCCTGGTGGTCCAGTGGTTAAGAATCCACCTTCCAATGCAAGGGACATGAGTTCGATCCCTGGTTGAAGAACTAAGATCCCACATGCTGCAGGACAACTAAGCCCACACGCTGCAGCTACTGAGCCTACGCACTCTAGAGCCCGTGCACCAAAACTAGAGAGAAGCCCATGCACTGCAATGAAGAGACCACGCGCCACAATGAAAGGTCCCATGTGCCACAACTAAGACCCAATACAGCCTAAATAAATAAATATATTTTTTAAAAGCAGAATACACATTCTTTTCAAATGCACATGAAACATTCTCCAGGCTAGATCATATGCTAGGCCACAAAGCAAGCCTCAGTAAATTTAAGAAAATAGAAATCATATCAAGCATTTTTCCAACCATGATGCTATGAGACAGGAAATCAACTACAAAAAAAAATTGCAAAAATACAAACACATGGTGGCTAAACAATATGCTACTAAACAACCAACAGATCACTGAGGAAATCAAAAAATACCTGAAGACAAATGAAAACACAATGATCCAAAATCTATGTGACACAGCAAAAGCAGTTCAAAGAAGAAAGTTTAGAGCAATACAAACTTACTTCAGGAAACAAAAATATCAAATAAACAACCTAACCTTACACTGAAGGAGTAAGTCCTTCAGTGTAAAAGAAAAAGAAAAGCAAACAAAATCCAAAGTTAGTAGAAGGAAAGAAATCATAAAGATCAGAGCAGAAATAAATGAAAGAGAGACTAAAAAAAAACAATAGAGAACATCAATGAAATGAAGAGCTGGTTCTTTGAAAAGAAAAACAAAATCAATAAACCTTTAACAAAGCTCAAGGGAAAAAAAGGAGAGCCCAATCAATAAAATTAGAAATGAAAAAGAAGTTACGACTGACACCAGAGAATTACAAAGACCATAAGAGGTTACTACAAACAACTATATGCCAATAAAATGCATAACCTAGAAGAAATGAACAAATTCCTAGAAATATACAATCTCCCAAGGCTGAACCAGGAACAAATAGAAAATTTGAACAGACCAATTACCAGTAATGAAATTGAATCAGTAATGAAAATAACTCTCAACAAACAAAAGTCCAGGACCAGACGGATTCACAAGTGAACTCTACCAAACACTTAGAGAAAAGCTAACACCTATCTTTCTCAAACTATTCCCAAAAAATTGCAGAAGAAGGAATGCTTCTGAATTCATTCTATGAGGCCAGCATTACCCTGATACCAAAAAGGACAAAGATAACAGACACACACAAAAAAATTACAGGCCAATATCACTGATGAACATAGATGCAAAAATCCTCAACAAAATACTGGCAAACTGAACCCAACATCATGTTAAAATGATCATACACCATGATCAAGTGGGATTTATCTCATGGATGTATGCTGGTTCAATATCCACAAATCTATCAATGTGATACACCACATTAACATACTGAAGAATAAAAATCGTATGATCATCGGGCTTCCCTGGTGACAGAGTGGTTAAGAATCCACCTGCTAATGCAGGAGACATGGGTTCAAGCCCTGGTCCGGTAAGATCCCACATGCCACAGAGCAACTAAGCCTGGGCGCCACAACTACTGAACCTGCACTCTAGAGCCTGCGAGCCCCAAATATGGAGCCTGCGTGCCACAACTACTGAAACCTGTGCGCCTAGAGCCCATGCTCTGCAACAACACCGCAATGAGAAGCCCATGCACCACAACGAAGAGTAGCCCCCACTCACCACAACTAGAGAAAACCCACACGCAGCAACGAAGACCCAACACAGCCAAAAAATAAATAAATAAATTTATTTTTAAAAAATCATATGATCATCTTGATAGATGCAGAAAAAGTTTTTGTCAAATTCAACATCTATTTATGATTTAAAAAAAAAACAACTCAACAGAGTATAAAGGGAACAACATACCTCAACCTAATAAAGACCATATATGACAAGGCCACAGCTAACATCATACCCAACGGGTATAGAAGGAACATACTGCAACATAATAAAGGCCATATATGATAAGCACACACCTGGCATCATGCTGAATGGTGAAAAGCTGAAAGCATTTCCTCTAAGACCAGGAACAAGACAAGGATGCCCACTTTGGCCACTTTTATTCAACATAGTATTGGAAGTTCTAGCTACAGGAATCAGATGAAAAAAAAAAAAAAGAAAGAAAGGAATCCAAATTGGAAAGGAAGAAGTAAAATTGTTACTGTTTGCAAAGGACATGATACTACGCATAGAAAACCCTAAAGACACCACCAAAAACCTACTAGAGCTCATCAATGAACTCATTAAAGTGGTAAGATACAAAACTAATATACAGAAATCTGCTTCATTTCTATACACTAACAATGAACTATTAGAAAGAGAAATTATGGAAATCACAGTTGCAACCACATCAAAAAGAATAAAATGCCTAGCTAGGAATAAACCTACATAAAGAAGCAAAAGACCCATACTCCAAAAACTATAAGACACTGATGAAAGAAATTGAAGACAACACAAACAGATGGAAAGATATACTGTGTTCATGGATTGGAAGAATTAATATTGTTAAAACGACCATGCTACTCAAGGCAATCTACAGATTCAATGCAATGCCTATCAAAATACCAATGGTATTTTCCACAGAACTAGAACAAATAATTTTAAAATTTGTATGGAAACATAAAAGACCATAAACAGCCCAAAAATATCCTTAGAAAGAAGAACAGAGCTGGAGGAATCATGCTCCCTGACTTCAGACTACACTACAAAGCTGCAGTAATCAAAACAGTATGGTACTTAGGTATAAAATAAGCTACAAGGATATATTGTACAACACAGGAAATACAGCCAATATGTTATAATAACTATAAACAGCATAACCTTTAAAAATTGTTAATCACTATATAGTACAACCATAACTCATGTAATATTGTAGAGCAACTATACTTCAAAAAAAATCTTTTTAACATAAACTGTATGGTACTGGCACAAAACAGATACATAGATCAATGGAACAGAATGGAGTGCCCAGAAATAAACCCACACACTTATAGTCAATTAATCTAAGACAAAGATGGCAACAATATATATTGGAAAAAAGACAGTCTCTTCAATAAACGGTGCTGGAAAAACTGGACAGCTACATGTGAAAGAATGAAATTAGAACATTTTATAATACTATATACAAAAATAAATTCAAAATGGATTAAAGACATAAATTTAAGACCCTGAACGATAAAACCCCTAGAAGAGAACATAGGCACAATATTCTTTGGCACAAATCGTAGCAATATTTTTTTGGATCTAACTCCTAAGGCAAAGGAAACAAGAGCAAAAAGAAACAAATAGCACCTAATTAAACTTAAAAGCTTTTGCACAGCAAAGGAAACCACCAAGAAAACAAAAAGTCAACCTACTGAATAGGAGAAAATATTTGCCAAAGACATGACTGATAAGGGGGTTAATATCCAAAATATATAAATAGCTCATATAACTCAACATCAAAAAACCAAACAACCTGACTAAAAAATGGGCAGAAGACCTGAATAGACATTTCTCCAAAGAAGACATTCAGATGGCCAACAGGCACATGAAAAGATGCTCAACATTGTTTATCATCTGAGAAATGCAAATCAAAACCACAATGAGATACCACCTCACATCTGTCAGAATGGCTATCATCAAAAAGACCACAAATAAGAAATGCTGGTGAGAATGTGGAGAAAAGGAAACCCTCCTACACTGTTGGTGGGAATGTAAATTGGTGCAGCCACTGTGGAAAACAGTATGGAGGGTCCTCAAAAATTTAAAACAGAACTACCATATGACCCAGCAATTCCAGTGCTGGCTATATGCTGGAAGAAAATGAAACACTAGTTTGCAAAAATACAGGCACTCCAATGTTCATAGCAGCATTACTTACAATAGCCAAGTTATGGAAGAAACCTAAGTGTCCATCGACAGATGAATGGATAAAGAAGATGTGGTATATATACACAATGGAATACTACTCAGCCATAAAAAGAATGAAATTTTCCCATCTGCAACAACATGGATGGACTTGGAGGGTTTTGTGCTTAGTGAAATAAATCAGAGAAAGACCAATACTGTATAATATCACTTATATGTGGAATCAAAAATTACAACAAACTAGTGAATATAACAAAAAAGAAACAGAAACAGACATAGAGAACAAACTAGTGGTTACCAGTGGGGAGAGGGAAAGGGGAGGGGCAAAAGAGGTACAGGGGATTAAGAGGTACAAACTACTAGGTATAAAATAGGTAAGTGGGGACTTCCCTGGTGGTGCAGTGGTTAAGAATCTGCCTGCCAATGCAGGGGACACAG
The DNA here is from genome assembly GCF_964374135.1 of Grampus griseus. Lineage (NCBI taxonomy): Eukaryota > Metazoa > Chordata > Mammalia > Artiodactyla > Delphinidae > Grampus > Grampus griseus. Next base: position 15,353,468 of record NC_139018.1, on the reverse strand, counting down.
GTTCGAGCCCTGGTCTGGGAAGATCTCACACGTCATGGAGCAACTAAGCTTCTGTGCCACAACTACTGAGCCTGTGCTCTAGAGCCCGCGAGCCACAACTACTGAAGCCTGCGCACCTAGAGCCCACGCTCCACAACAGGAGAAGCCACCGCAGTGAGAAGCCCGTGCACCACAATGAAGAATAGCTCCTGCTCACCACAACTAGAGAAAACCCACATGCAGCAATGAAGACCCAATGCAGCCAAATAAATAAATAAATAATTTTAAAAATAAATAAAAGGGGCTTCTCTGGTGGCACAGTGGTTGGGAGTCCGCCTGCCGATGCAAGGGACACGGGTTCGTGCCCCGGCCCAGGAGGATCCCACATGCCACGGAGCGGCTGGTTCCATGGGCCATGGCCGCTGAGCCTGCACATCCAGAGCCTGTGCTCTGCAGCGGGAGGGGCCACAACAGTGAGAGGCCCACGTACTGCAAAAAAAAAAATTAAATAAATAAAGATAAAAATAAGTAAAAAAATTAAATAGATAAGCAATAAGGATATATTGTACAGCACAGAGAATATAGCCAGTATTTTCTAATAACTACAAATGGTGTATAACCTTTAAGAATTGTGAATCACTGTGTTGTACACCTGAAACATACAATATTGTAAGTCAAGTATACCTCAATTTAAAACACTAAAATTAAAAAAATATTTTAAAAAGGTGAGTTGACCTTCATTTTACCTGCAAGGAAGTTTAAACTCTTTTATTAGTTTTCTATTGCTGCTCTAACAAGTTTCACAAACGTAGTGGCTTGAAATAAAACCCCCATATTTACCAACTTACAGTTCTGGAAGCCAGAAGTCACGAAATCAAGATGTTGCCAGGGCTGCATTCTTGGAGGCTCTAGGGGAGAATGTTCCTTTTCCAGTTTTTAGAGGCTGCCTGCATTTCTTCACTTGTGGCCCCTTCCTCCATCATCAAGCCCAGCCATTTAGCATCCTTAAATCTCTCTCACCTCTGCTTCCATCATCACATCTCTGCTCAATGTGACCCTCCTGCCTCCCTTGTAGAAAGAAAGACCCTGTGGTTACTTTGGGCCCACATGGATAATCCAGGACAATCTCATCTCAAGAACCCTGATTTAATCACATCTGCAGAGTCCCTTTTGCCATGTAAGATAACATTCACAACTTCAGGGGAATAGAACATGGACATCTTTGGGGGCCCACCAGTCTACCACAATTGTAAATATCATTAACCTAATAAAACTTGCCTAAATAAACCTTAGTGCCTATTAATTGTAGCCTGGCTATGTAATGAATCCCAAGTTGTGGTCTATATTGAACATCTACGGCTTTTTAATAACTAAAGCAGTAGTTCTCCCACTTTAATATATATCAGAATCATCTGGAGACCTTGTTAAGGCAGATTTCTGGGTCCCATGCCCATAGCTTCTGATTCAGAATTTTCAGACCTGGGATGTACTTCAAGAATCTGCATTCTAACAAGTTTCCAATGTTGCTGGTCCAGAAACAACCCCACTAATAAATGAAGTGGACATTCAACCAATAACAGTAAGTTTCACTACAGGGATGATAGTGTGAGGAGCTCTGCCAACCTGCTGGGAAGTACATAAATATTTTTTCTTCAAATATATTAATTGTTCCACAAATGTCCTGATTAATGAAGTTGGCTGTTTTGATAAGATGCATTCTAACTCGTAAGTGATTGATGATGGTGGAGATGTGTGACGACAGACTGACAACTACTAAAAGAAACATCTATTGTCTGGAACATAATTTAAAATAACCCACTGGGGAAATGGGACTAATTATATGCCTCTTTGCGATCAGATCTAAAATTATAAAACAAAACAAACAAACAAAAAAAGCTTTAATTGAACTATTCACACACAAATCATATCTTGCTTCAATATTTATTTTTATGGCAAAAATAGACTATAATATATTCATTTCACATATATTACATTCATTCAAACTTTTTTGCCCATTAAATGTACACACTTTTATAAACCAATGACAGTTTAGAAGATTTAAGCTCTTCTGATTATACATTTTTACATTATTGATCATCAGACAGTAGCACATAAAATTGCTTTTTAAACTAGAAAATACTAGATAACTATGTATACAACCTGATTTCAAAAAGGTAGAATTCCCAGTGCATTGTATGAATTATAGGGCAACTTTCTGAGGAAATGTATTTCATAAACATTTTCTCCAAATTTTTAAGTTTCTTAGGACTATTAAGTCATATTTACTGTTGGAATTTTTATTTAAATAGACTTGTTATCTAGATATTCATTTTTAAACTATGCTTTGCTAGCATAGGGTAGGGCTTGGATTGCTTCAGTTTTTAACAAAGAAATATACAACAAATTTATGTTCTGTTGCAGTGTAATTCTTCATCTGAACTAAATAGCATCATTAGAATTCAAAATATCTCCCTCTTTTAAGCACAAAAGAGTGAAACATTAAGGTGTTTTTATAGGAAAATATTTAACATTTGCATGATAAAAACTAAGTGTTTTATATTTTAATATAAAAAATTACTTGAGAATACAGTAAAAAGCAAAAATATATTCTAATGGCCCAATGCCAATCTTTTGAGTAAGGTTTACTGTGCAACCAAGTTTTCTTAAGGCTTAATATTTCTAAAAATATTTTTATCTTTCTCATTTTCAATGTGTTGTTTAGAAACTGAATACACTGATAATTGTGTAATAGCTCAATTCTACAACAAGAAATTAAGCTGCTTACTTTTAATATAGAAATGAAAAAAAATCTAATATGGAGAGTCTAAACTGATACTAACAGAAAATCTTCAAAAACATTAAGAATCATCCCTGTACAATAACTACTTCAACTCCTCTATTGGGTCACAAAACCAAACTATGCAAATAAAACCCACTAGAGCACTACTAATCTAAAAGGTGTCACAAATTATAGCATTTTTTCCTTCTGTTTTTTTATTTCACCTTTTTGTTTTGTGGGCTTAAGATTTTGTATTACTTTTAATCTTGTTTTTATTAAATCTGTCTGGAAGTAAGTTTGTCACCTCTGGAGAATATTTACTTTTTATCAGGTTATTTGTTAGACTGAACCAGTGTGGTATTATTCCAGTAAAACTACAAAACCATTAGATCCTTTTAGGACACTTAACTCTAAGATTAAATTACATTTCAATAAATATTACTATAAAGTAAGTAACAAAAGATTTGTCTCATTCAATGGTCCATTACTTTCATGTGATTTCTAATAAATTTCTGGAAAAAAATGTTTGGACAGTCTCACCATTTATGATAGCAGTCTGACCTGCGATACTTGCACTCTTATGAAAAATGAGTAACTGAACTTGTATTTCCCATTTACTTGTTCAGTTTTCCTCAGCTGATAAATGAGCAGGTGGAAGTGAAAAGCCAGTTACCATTAAATCTGTACTAGTCTCATCAACTTACCCCCAAAAATGAGGATCGACAGGTTCATGTTCCGGATAACCCAGATAATCCAAGCTTCTGAATTTCTTTGGTAGCACAGACCTGTTCCTAAGAGTGAATACTGTACAGCTTTTCTTCACCAAGCTTTTAGAGCGTGAATTTAAACTACACAGGAGCACTTAAAATGTCGGTAGTGACAACCAAAATTAAGTACTGGTCTTCATACACAGTTTAAAAACCCCCTACCAGTTCAGTTTAAAATTGCAGATTTATTACACTGGAATCATGTACTGCTATAGCCAGTATGGGTACACTATATTATAGATTCAAAGCCAAAGCATCTTCGAGATTTTAAATGGTCCTTTTATATGACACACCACAGTCATATTTAATGGAAGGAATAATGATCAAAATATCTACCTAATAAGTAATTTTCAAAAATTTGGAACAGTGTGTTAGCCAAACTGTTAGTTCTACAGGTAGTTCAAACAATTACTCCTTTCTTATCACTCATTTATACTTATTTATAATATTAAAGGGTAATTTAAAATAAGTATATGGTTACTACCTTTCTTAACCCAGCAACATATTGGACAAAGTTCAGATTTACTCTAGTTTTTTAAAACTAAGTAGTTTCATTTAAACATTTTTGGAAATATGATGTGCAGCCAGGCCCTAATCATATCCATGTGACCTAGAGATACTCTTTACATGGGAATATTTGCCTTGGAACTGCTGCTTCCTCAGCTGGGTGCTGCAGACCTTATACTTCCTTCTCGATCCATCTTCTACTTCCCATTTCAGGCCAGTGACAATCCAAAGGTAGATACGTAAACGGAAACAGGAAAGGTACGGGGAGGCATTGCCAATTCATCCTCCTTCACCCCGCCCCGCCTCACAGGCAGTCTCAGAGGCAGCATCCCTGCTCATCTTCATCATATATCCCATGCTGTTCCTTACTCTTCATGTGCCACTCAAGTTTCTGAGGCAAATGATGGGGCGTTAACGTTATGTGGAATTCTCTCATGGAACACTGGATCAATCTGACTCCAGTTGCTTGCTGAGGCCCTGTCCCCACTGCCCAGCAGACCCAGAGAGAATGCTTTGTGCTCTCACCAGCAGGGTGCAGTAGGGAGGAAAGCTGCTGTGTATTTTTCTTAGAGTACGGACGACGGGGAGGTGACCACCACTGTCTACCTTTCAGAGCCCCTGTGGTTTAAATAAGCTTTGGGAGGGCAAACCAAGAAAGTTGATACTGACTTATAGCAACATTTCCCCTTGTAAACAATACTCTCAATAATTTAACATATATCTGACCTTTTAGAGCATTAATTCTTATTTGGGAACTACCTGAACTATATAGAAAACTATGCCACTTTAACAACCCAAGGACCCCTTCAAATGTGTTCTGAAATCCTCTATCCACCCACCCCTAACACATGCAAACCTTAAACAACCAGACTTCCTGATTTTTCCTCATTTTGTATAAGTAATTATAGCTACTTAGGGTAAATGGAGCCCTTATCTCAGGAATTTGAAAAATTCATGTTCTTTCGAGAATTGTTTTCCCAGGCAAATTCCTAAAGTATCTATTCCTCTATTTTTGAAATGTCTATCCCTCAGTTCAAAAAAAGAGCCCCCTCCAATTTAGATTATTTTAATAAACTTTAAACTGGAAACAGATGGTTTAGCTTATTCCACATGAAATCTTGATGGAAAGCAAATTCCCTAAATTTACATCTAAAAGAATTCCTTTAAAATGTCTGATTTTTTAAATGATTTACAATAAACAGTAATTCTTTATATTTTAATACATGTAAAGTTTCATATTATGTATAATATGGGCATTTATATTTTCTTAATGTTGTGAACATTAACTTATCAACCCATTTAACCCATTATCTTTCTGGGAATTTCTAAGGAAGCACAGCTTCTGTTTTAATCCTGCCAAAATGTTTTAAAGGCTAAATTCTAGGGTTTTCTGAATATTTCACAGTAGATGTTCCAGAAGAATATATGTAATAATGATTGCAATTAACATTTCAAATCATACTCTAAAATGAATACTTCCTGTGTTCAAAACTACCAACTAGAGTATTTTATCAAAAGAGTCCACTAATCAGGAAAACTGATGCCAGAGATGCCAACAATGATCAGTGGAAAACACTGGTTTATAACCTACTTTTTGTGAAAATGTATATTTGGGTAATGTTGATATGAAATTAAGAATATCAACGAACTAAAAGACACTAAAATACTGAAGCACTGTGTAAGTCTGGCAGACAGAACATCCTCAACTCAGACATAGTTGAGCCTATGGAAACCTCATTGTTCTACAGTTTGCTCTTGAAAATCACATTACTTCAAAGTCTAGTAATGTAGATTTATTTTTATTCAGAAATACTTTCATATTCACTAACTGTTAATTAAAAGTTTAAAAATTCAAAAGGGACACAAAAAAATTACATGGGTCTTAAAGCTATGACAAACATGCAAGTTTTAAGAGTGACATTTACACAGTGTAATTTAGCCCTCATAAGTAATTTTCTTATAATCAAATTATTACAACAGGAACACAAACATACCATATATTACTCTTTAGATTTTGTTTTACAGTATGTTCTTGTCAATGGGACACTTCAAAATGTTTAAACCTGACAGAAAAGCATTTTTTAAAAAACGTACCATAGAAGAAAAAAAGCATCAGAAGTACTCTACATGGTGTGGAGATGGGAAATATTACAATAAAAAACTCTTATTCCATTCTCCTGAGGAGCTCTTCCTGAATATTTGCACTTGGGTCTATTGTTCTTTAAACAATTCTAGATTTAAGATCAATTCTTTGTTCCCAAGTGAGAAACATGCCCACTTTCAATATTCATTTTCATCAATACCGTCTGAATTTTCCTCTCAGGTGGTTGGTTTCTGGGTCAGAGTTCGGCAGATACACACACTGTATAAAGGAAATCCTGATTTACAGCTAATGACACACACTTAGCGGTGACAATAATGAGTTAAACTGCTTTAGGAGTTAACACGGGAATCAGAACTATCCCATGCCAGCCTGGCCTGGTCCTGCCCCCTGGGATGGGCCTACATGGGACTGGGGGGAGCAGAGCTAAAGTTGACCTCAGGTGTGAAGTTAAAGGATTAAGGAGCCAAAGTTCCGGTACATCTTGAACACCACAGTCATCTCTGGGGGCCCCGCAAGTCTGGGCCGTGGTTTTGGGAGATGAGGTAAGACTATTACTAACACTTCCCTTCTTTCAACAAAAAGAAAATAAAGCCTCTTCAAGGCTTCTTTTTTTTTCCGGTACGCGGGCCTCTCACTGTTGCGGCCTCTCCCGCTGCGGAGCACAGGCTCCGGATGCGCAGGCTCAGCGGCCATGGCTCACAGGCCCAGCCGCTCCGCGGCATGTGGGATCTTCCCAGACCGGGGCACGAACCTGTGTCCCCTGCATCGGCAGGAGGACTCTCAACCACTGCACCACCAGGGAAGCCCCAAGGCTTCTTTTAATCATCACATAAACCTGATTTGTCAAAAAAAAGAAGAGAGGTGCAGGTGGAAGAACTTCAAGGAAACAGAGCGAGTCACTGCCAGTGATGGGCCCTGAATTTCCTGGGGATACCTTCCTCGGGAGGTCAGCCCCCAGACTCTTCCCAAGCCCCCCACTCTCCATGCCAGCATCTCAGTCTGAGTATATAACACTGCATTTTCTGTAAAGACAAAGGCAGCTTGCATTTACCATCTTGCATGTACACTGCACTTACTCTTGTCCTAGTCATCCTACATACTCATTCCTGATCTCTTCCAAAACACTTTCAATATGTCCGTGGTTACTGTTTCACCTATAAAGCAACACATATATTAAAAACTCAGATTTATTGTTTTCAACAACAAAAAGTGCTTAAAACCATCTTATGCAACTGTTTTTCACTTCATTTTCAACCAATAAAATCAAACTCATTTGGGTTTATGAATAATACTGAAAAAAATAGTGAATCTGATTATTTTCATACATTTTAAATAATGTGCCTTCATTCCCAACTTTAACGTACATTAACTGACTCATCTCAGTACCTTAATGAGCTGAACTCTTGTTTAGAAAATACAGAAGGTACAAATATATAGAATTTTTAGGATAAAAAATTTTCTGAATATAAAAATGTTTTCTATGTTTCAAAATAACACTTTTAGATTCTTCTTGTAGCTTGGGGTTTGGTAACTACATTGTTAAGTACCCAAGATTTTTTTAAAATAACAAAAGATAATAACATAGTTTTAAATACAAAGTTATATAGGAACTACTCACATCTGTGGATCATCCCCATGGAAAGTTCAGTTTCTTAATAAGAAAACCCCAAATATTTTAGTCATAAAATAAAATTCCATTATCAAAAACTAGTTTAAGATAGAAACCTATACGCCTTAGTGATTGCCAGAATTGCCCAGCGTAGCTTCAGCGAAATAGAGAATTATCTAGAAAATACAATCTCCAAATGTGTGCAAGTACTGCAAATCGGACAGATCAGAGCAGGGCAACGCCCTCAGAACCAAGTCCTTCCTCTTCGGCATCTTTCCCAGGTTAAACCCCCTCTTCAGCCTTGTGCTCTGCATACTTCCTTCCATGTGCCACCATGCATCCCGTCACTTACGTCCTGATGTAGCATTCCGCGTGCACCGAGTGGAGGAGAGAGCATGAGTTCGGCAAGCACTTTTTTTTTCCGCTGTAAACGCTTCACATGATCGGGTCCCCGTAGGAAGTTGTGGGAGCTTATATGAGCCTTGAGCTTTTCAGGAACTGAATGAGAACTCGGTATACGAAAGTGTACTGGCAGAGGGTCTGCACCATCATCATTCTCTGTTGCCTCAGCATGTCCAGCACCCGTGGGATGTCCAGCACCTAGATTGAGAGAAGCAGTGATGAGGGTAATGCACACCCTGAGGGGGGGGAGCGAGCGTCCTAGCAGAAATGTGGCTTCAATCAGAGCATTAGCATCTTCAATAGAGAATCCCCGAGGACGTTTGTTCAGAAAGAGCTGTCAGGTCACTAGGTCCCTCTCCTCCCTGGCCTTGTGCCCAGCCCACCTCTTCCCTCATCAGCAGGGGAAATAAGCACCTCGTTGTGTTCCAGACAGGCAATCATGATCTCTGACAAAATAACGACGCCAGTCCGTCCCACGCCAGCGCTGCAGTGGACCAGTAACGGAGGGTTGGGGCTTTTTGGTTCACTTGTACTATTTGTATGGCGTCGAACAGACTGGATCTCTTCAAGGTATGCTGTGAAATATCAATGAAACAGAAAAATACAAAGGGATTAAGGCCTATCAAATTGACAATTTTCAGATCATCTCCACTGACTGAGAAAACTCCAGATACAGAGCACCAGGTGCCAATTAACCAACCCCAACTATTAACTGACAGTGTGATCTTGGGCAAGTCCCTGACTCCTCCTGGGCTTCCGTTTTCTCATCTACAAAATGAAAAGGAGGAGAAACTCTCTAGGAGTCAGTAATGGCATTCTACTCATTACCAAATTACACTTTAAAACCTCTTCTGTTAAGCCTCCCCTAAACACTTGAAATTTTTATTTTAAAACAAGCCCACAGCTTACATGGGACAACATAAAGGAAATACAGGAAATGTTTCAGGAACTTAAGTCTTCCTCTCTGTGGTGGATTTAACAGCTCTGGCAAAGGCTGTGCTGGGAATGAAGACACTTACATAAAAATCCCTTGAGGTCCTCTGGACAGCCATGCTCAGGCCAGTCTGTGTACTGGAGATGCCACACCGTCCTCTCCTGCCCCGTGAGAAGGTGCTTCATCTTCAAGCCCGTGGTGGCATAGCAGCCAGAGTCTGTGCGGAACCGGGTGGTGATCTTAAACCTTCCATAGGTGACAGTGTTGTGCCTGGAACCAAGGCGTGGCCAATACCTAAAGCTCTTCTCCCTTCCACCCTCCTGTTAGAGACAAGTGCAGTTAAAACACAATACAAGAGCCAGCAAAGGATGCCCCTCACAGAGAGCATGTCTGAAACTCAGAACTGCAACCTTACCCTGCCCTTTTTTCTAAAAGTCAAGATTACACATGATCAACATAAACTGTTTTTCTGAGGCTGAGAAAATCAATTAAGAGAAATGAGTACTTACCTCTTCTGCTGTCACCATTGCTATAATTGCAATTCCCTGTTCCCACACCATCTGCCAAAAGTCCTGACAGGTATTTTGTAATGGTCCCTGAGTGGCAATATAATCCCATTCAATTCCACTGACAGAGACCTGAAATTAGAAAAGGTTTTAAAAGAAATTAATATGTATGTGTATAATACATGTATATACATTTGTTCATGGTAACATGAAAAAAGCAAACTGAAATATTCAGCAGAATAAAGAAAGACTTTTATCTTATTCTTTTTCCTTATTAGTGCCATTTCCATTACTGATATCTTTATAAACGTATGCGCTATGAATTCACATAATATCTATGTGACCTAGGGCAATTTCCTTAAGCTCTCCAAATTTCAATTTTCATCTATACAACAAAAATATTCCCTACCCTCATGTTGTCAGGATTAAGCGAGCCAATATGTATGGTGCCCTGCACATGATAGGTTCTTAATAAATTATTGTTATTGCTGCTGTTAGGTTCTTCTCATAAAAATAATATCAACGTCATCATATCCCAAATCTCAAACACAATTTTCCCTCGTGAAGTACTACACACATTGGATCAAGTACTAGCAATTGAGTCAAAACCTAAGTTAAACATCAAATTTCTAGGGGAAAAAAGTCTTCCTGCCTAAGGAGTTCACCTCTGAACTTCTGAGTCAGGATCACCCTCCATACTAAATTTCCACTTAGGATTTAACCTCCTTGAAAACAGTCTAATATAATAATTACAGGATTTGTAGTCAGGAAATCTGGGTTAAATCTCGGCTCCCCCACTGCTGAGTGACGACCATAACCGCTTTCCGAGTGCCCCGAGTGTAAACCCTGGGCCACGCACCCTTTCCACTCATGCCCCCATTTAAGGCTGCAGCTGAGTCACACCCCCATCCTCCCACTGGGCCCGTGGTGGGTGGCACCAGGCACCACAGCGCACAAGAACCAGGGAGGAAGGATCTGATGGGGAGCAAAATGGGGGAGGTCAGCACTTCCTTATTCAGAGATAAGTACAATGAGGTCCCACACTGCTAAGTGGTCGATCCACGAATTCTGAAGTCAGACTCCTTCCACTGTTCTTCGGGCTGTCTCTGAAGATTCTGAAATACCACCACAGAACCACAATGTTATTCAACCCTCATCCACCCAGTCATGGGAGACTGGCTCAGCTATTCCAAAGAGATGCTCAGTTTTTAAATAACTTATGCCCATGTTTAAAAAGCTTGTGCACAAGTTCCCAAAGACCATCAAGGGTACTGGCTTTCACAGGCAGACTGCTGGGCCTCTACAAAGTCTTAAGTGTGAAACGGCTCTCATCAAACATCACTTGCAAACTAAATAAAATGTGGGAAAGAAGGAAGATAACACCTGCCCATAGACACTTACTCATTCACTCACTATAAGGAAATTTCTTCTTCCCGAAACAACGAACTGACTCTCCAGCCAGCATGGAGAAGACAGAGCATCTGGCTTTTCTCACCTTCCTGTTGTGAATCATCACTTTTTCCATTTTAATGGGTGTAACGTTACCCCAGTTAAACGGCATTATACTGTTTACAGGGAAAAAGCAGCACTGCTTAAGAACAAAATAATGTTTAAAAATGATTAAAAGAGGGACCTCCCTGGTGGCACAGTGGTTAAGAATCCGCCTGCCAATGCAGGGGACATGGGTTTGATCCCTGGTCCAGGAAGATCCCATATGCTGTGGAGCAACTAAACCCATGCGCCACAACTACTGAGCCTGTGCTCTAGAGCCCACGTGCCACAACTACTGTAGCCCGCACGCCTAGAGCCTTTGCTCTGCAACGAGAAGCCACCGCAATGAGAAGCCCGCGCACCACAACGAAGAGTAGCTCCCGCTCGCCGCAACTAGAGAAAAGCCTGTGCGCAGCAACGAGGACCTAACACAGCCAAAAATAAACTAATTAATTTTAAGAAATTGTTCTTATAAAATATTTAATGGCTACAAAAGAAAATAAATGATTAAGAGGGACTTCCCTGGTTGTCCAGTGGTAAAGAATCCGCCTTCCAATGCAGGGGACGCGGGCTTGATCCCTGGTCGGGGAACTAACATCCCATATGCTGCAGGGCAACTAAGCCCACGCGCCACAACTACAGAGCCCACACGCCCTGGAGCTTATGCACCACAACTAGAGAAGAGAAAACCTGCACGCCACAACTAGAGAGAAGCCCATGCGCCACAATGAAGAGCTGGCGCACCACAACAAAAGATCCCGCATGCCTCAACGAAGATCTCTCGTGCCGCAACTAAGACCCGACGTGGCCTAAAAAATAAAAATAAATAAATTAATAAATTTAAAACTGGGAGAATGCTAGAAAGGCTGGAGGCACGGAAGTACTTAAACTTGTAACAATCTTAAAAAAAAATGACTAAGAGAGTATGCAAAGAGTGCAGATGGTACCACCATAAGGAAAAGCTTTGGTAAACACCAGACACTTCTTTTACATAAAAATGCGTGTAGGTATGTGATAAGGGAAAACTAGCAATTCAGTTGCTCTTGAGAGAATTTATGAGCTATAAAGAGGTCTTCAGATTTAGAAGCACAAAGTTCTCAAGTCAGACAAATGAGTGGTCCCAGAGTCCCGGTAACAATGCTGGGCGCAGAGGGATCCAACACGTGGAGGGAGCAAACACTGTGTGTCCAGCTTTGGTGTATGGATTTCCCAACTTACAGTACAGTTTGTCCCAACGATTCAAAACTAGGATGTTTTTAGAAAACAGACATGAATACAATTCTTACCATTCTCCTAATTTAACTGGAAACTTCACATCCTGTGTATCACTCTAAACATTCCCCTCACCTTAATATGTGACGCGTTGATGTAACCGGTATTGTTTTCTTTGGTTGGGACCAGTTCCACTCTGGCGTCGTCATAGGGAAGAACATCTTGGAACCGATTTCTTTCTGCATTTTCAGGGAGTCGTGCTGTTGAGCACTCCCCATCAACGAGCCGCTTTTTAAGAATTCTTTCATATTCTGTGAATACCATTCCTTGTTCTAACCGCTGTTCCAGAATTTTACACTGAAAAATAGAAAGTGAGGAATAATATGAATACAGTCCCATGCCACAGCTGCATTTTGACCGTATACTTGAAATCTCATTTTCTTTTTCAAGTCCAGTATTATCCAATATTGAAAATTCTAGATGAAACCAAAGTTAAATTTAACAAGTCATAACAACAAAAGAACAAATGAAATAATCTTATTGGTGAGAAACATGATGCAAAGTTCTGTGTAAACTTGGCCTAAAACAATTCGTTGAATTCATCTTCTCTAAATCTACAGCCAATTATGTGACTCCCTAAGAATGGAAAATTCTCCTGGAGAACAGTAAATCCTGAAGTAGGATAATCAATTCCAACCTCTATGAACAAATGCTGCAATTTTATGATATATATAAAAAACAGAAAACATTATTGGAAACTATCTCCAGGATCCAGTTGTAAGCAAATTAATTTTTGCTTAGCATAATTCATGCCTGTCTAATTTTGATATAATAGAACCTCATAGCAAATACATCTCAGTCACAAAGTTTTGAAAAATTCAGTAACCGTTCACTGTTAAGTTTTCGATGTAATGAAAGCAGTCGATATCTGCTTTCCTTCCTATGTGTACACATTTGCACATTTCCTCTAACTTCATGGCCAGAAGAAGGTAAAGAACAGTATTCAGAAACGAACAGACAAAAATCAACATTTAGCCTGAAATTATCCATTAAGACATTAGCTATAAATTTGTCCCAGTTTTGAAGGCCAGATGACAAAATTCCTAACACTCATTTATAATTATCAAATGTGTTAGAAAATTCAGTAAAATCTCAAGAAGGCAGTTCTGCAACACTGTATCAGCTGTTCCAGGGCAGGCGTGCAGACCCGTGGTCCGGTACGTACCCTCTCATCATTCGTGGCTCTGGCAGGCACCTCTTTTCCTTCATCAGGCAGAGGCAGTCGAGACAGGGAGAGTCCATTTAGGGCAGCCAGTTTGAGAGGACCAATTTTTTTTGCATCTACTCGGCTCTTTTTCATTCCCTACAAAAATATTTATATGTATATATCAAATATACACAAATACAATCCCTTTGAAAAGAGATTTCAATGGACTGAAGACAGTTAACAGAGGGTGGGTTCTCCTAAACCAACAACCACAGGAGAGCTTACACTCCACACACACACACACACACACACACACACACACACACACACACACACACACACACGTTTGTTTCACAAAGATTAGGAGGAAGACATTCCTTTTAAGGCCAAAGCCCTGATAAGTCTTCCAGATATAAGGTTTTGAAATGCAACTGGTTTCAGGGCTCTGTTGTAATGAAAGGTGAGGCTCCAAGCAGACAGGACTCCTGAATATCAAACCGTGACACACACAAAAACCAGCTGCAATCCACAAAGAGGGTTTTAAATGCAGTCACCTCATTGCAATAAGCTTTTATACATTTAAAAAAAATAACAATTCTTTCTTTTTCAATGTCTTCTCTGGTGGCTCTATTGTATTCTACATTCTGTTGCAGACTTGTGTGACCTGCGTTAGCTCACCACACCTCTGGTAAATGCAGTTAGAACCACCACATTTTTAAATGAGGAGAACATTATTATACCAAGAGAGGGTACAAGAGAGGGCACAGACGGAATTCTGTCTCCTGAAAACTGGTGTTTCCTAAAGTTATTATTAAAGCCAATGATTTTGCTCTCCGAGGCAAACGAGCCCAAGAATGCCAAGTCTTCAATAGTCTACACCTCCTTGGAAGCCATCGTAATTATCACGACTGTAGCCCTAATTTGACAGAAAGGGTTTTCTCAGTTCTATCTCATAAATGAAATCAGCAGTTCTCTTCCGTCTCATAAATAAAATCAACTTTACTGCAGCTCTGTCAGCCTTGGAGAGAGGGAGGCTACACAGACTAAAAGGTTCCTGCTTAGGCTAAAATGTCATGATTCTCATGTGTGCAGAAAACAGTGGTGTGCAGAAAGCAGGTAAATGTTTAACAACGGACTTTGTGGCAGGAGACTGGGAACAGTTCTGATGTGTGAAGTTTGCCAGGTTCCACGGTACAAATACTCCCATCACAGCTAATTTCAATCTGCCAGTGGAAAATCAGAGGCCTCACAAGAGCCTGAAAATTTAACACTCAGCTCCCACCAGCCAGCAGAGGTGGCTCCAGCACTGCTTGGCCTGAAAATGACTCAAAAGGCCCCAGCACACGTGTGCTGGATGATTGGTAAGGTCAGTTCTAAAGACAGTATTTTTTAAAAAATTTATTTTATTTTATTTTATTTATTTTTGGCTGTGCTGGGTCTTCATTGCTGCGCATGGGCTTTTTCTAGTTGCAGTGAGCGGGGGCTACTCTTCGTTGCGGTGCGCCGGCCTCTCATTGTGGTGGCTTCCCTTGTCGCGGAGCACGGGCTCTAGGTGCGCAGGCTTCAGCAGCTGTGGCTTGCAGGCTCTAGAGTGCAGTAGTTGTGACGCATGGGCTTAGTTGCTCCACAGCATGTGGGATTTTCCCGGACCAGGGCTTGAACCCGTGTCCCCTGCATTGGCAGGCAGATTCCTAACCACTGCACCACCAGGGAAGCCCCAAAGCCAGTATTTGAAGAAAGGGTCTTATAGTCAAAACTCACTTCAAATACCCCTTACTTAGCCCTCAGAGTACAAGAGCATGGTTTTAAATGTACATAAGACTAAGGGTGAAACAAAAACTCCTTATACAGATGCACAAGCACTCAAACCAGTCTACCTTTTCCAGATAGCAATCAAGTCGCCATAGGTGGAGACGGGTGGAGAATTCTAAAATGTTCCTGCTTCTCTGCAATTTATTTCACTGTTTTTAATACTAAACCTCTAGAACCATAATTCTTATTAGTATATTCGCTTGCTGTAACAATTAAAATAATGGCCACCCTGAGTTACTATGAAGGGGGTCAGAGGATTAGCAGGGGGTTCGACTCTTCAGCTCTTGGGAAGCCAGTAAGTTAAATGTATGATGCCACCTCACAGTAATAAGTTAAACTTGACTGAGCATTTTCCCCCAACAACTCTCTGGGGTCATCTTGGTTACAAATGAGAAAATGGGAGTCAGAGAGATTAAGTTGCCCAGTGTCACACAGCTGCCTCTTTATACATGGCAAATAGGGTCAACACAATAAAAACCGTGCATTAAAATCAGTTATGCTGCATCATAGAATTTAGAAAGCACTTTTCATGCCTAACCCTATGTGGGACCTAACACAATGCCACAGCAGACAGAGGAGGGGTGACCGTCCTGTGTTACGGATGGAGAAGCTGAGGCTCTGGTGTGTGAAGGGCCCGGCCCACTGGGCAGAGAACTAATGAATGGCAGGTTCTAGACTCAGACCCAAGTTTTCCACTCTTAGGTCCTGTACCTTTCCTGAGCCACAGCTGCCATTCACATTCCTTAAGTAGGGAGATCCCTTATGCGAAAAGAAGGGGTGAAAAAGGATAATCCAATCACATAATCTCACTAATACTATAGGTCTAGAAGTCAATGGGGGGAAATTTTGTATTTTTAGAGAACCACACCGATAGAAGTCCTCAGATTTAGCAGAATTTGCTGGGCCATTCAAAACTACAGGGACAATAGCCTTGAACACTGGACTCTACTCAAAACAAGTATCATTCAGGGAAAGACTCAGGTCACACATAAAAAACTATGTTCATGATGTAATCAGTGAAGAGTGTCAACTATGAGAGGGCCCCGTCCAGCTGGCTCAGGACTCAGGCAGTTACTTCGGGAGACACGTCCACACCCTGTCCTGCCCTGAATCACTGATTGTGAGCCCATGCCCTCCGCTTCAGCCGACCTGAGACACTGGCCTTTACTGTCAGACAGATGAGTAAGAATGTACTCCCAAGAAAAATTTAAAATAAATTTACAATTCCAACCCATTAAAAGAAAACACGTTTAAATTCACGGCACTACTGTAAGTAGTTTGAGTCTGTGTATACTGATCTATTTCATAACCACTATAATATTGTGTGAACTTTCCTCCTGCTTATGAAGATGTCTGTAGCATCTTAGAAGATCTAATAATACACTAGGGCAGAACCACATTTGTGACGCGCCCTCAGGTCTGAATATGCCCACCAGCAAAAATGGGGAGAGGAGTCCCTAGCTGCCAGGACACTGGGAGCAACTGGGAGACAGAATGCATAGGCTAATTAATCACTTTCACTTGGCAGGAGCGCAGGGCACAGGGAATGGAGCCCTGGGCAAGGAGGAGCCTGAGCAAGGAAGCCAGATGACTCAGAGTGGACACGCTGACATGACAATGCCACACATGCCTGGGCAAAGCTGAGGAACTCAGAGTTAAAAGGTTTCAGTGGAAAGACAGAGAATAGCAAAGCTTAGACAAGGAATTATTACTTAATAAAATACACTACTTCGATGCAGAACAATGTAGAAGATAGGAGAACCAGTTGCGGAGATAAATACGGGTTTAAAATTTCAGTTCGGTCACTCATTAGCTGTGTGACCTTGGGAAAGTTACTTAATATCTCAGAGTCTATTTTCTCATCTGTAGAAACAATAGGCCTGTTGTAAACTGGACATGGTAAAGCAGATGGCCTGCTCAGCACATGGTAAATGCTCTGGGAATGGCAGCTAGAGATGATGTTATGCTCTTTTATATTTTGCCTCAAGTAGATAAAAAGTGCTTAAACCACGGTTATTTATCATCCTGAATATTAAGGAGCTGCATTTTCTACAAGGGACCTTCCTTGGGTTCTCAGTTCACTCAGTCTCTCTTTTAAAGAGACCTGGAGGTAGGAATGTAAATTGGTGCAGCCACTATGGAGAACAGTATGGAGGTTCCTTAAAAAACTACAAATAGAACTACCATATGACCCAGCAATCCCACTACTGGGCACATACCCTGAGAAAACCATAATTCA
The DNA here is from genome assembly GCF_964374135.1 of Grampus griseus. NCBI lineage: Eukaryota > Metazoa > Chordata > Mammalia > Artiodactyla > Delphinidae > Grampus > Grampus griseus. The sequence goes on along the minus strand of NC_139018.1, from coordinate 15,335,920 downwards.
AAAAGAGTCATGTACCACAATGTTTACTGCAGCACTATTTACAACTGCCAGGACATGGAAGCGACCTAAATGTCCATCGACAGATGAATGGATAAAGAAGATGTGGCACATATATACAATGGAATATTACTCAGCCATAAAAAGGAACAAAATTGAATTATTTGTAATGAGATGGATGGACCTGGAGTCTGTCATACAGAGTGAAGTAAGTCAGAAAGAGAAAAACAAATGCCATATGCTAACACACATATATGGAAACTAAAAAAATGGTACTGATGAACCTAGTGGCAGGGCAGGAATAAAGACACATACGTAGAGAACAGACTTGAGGACATGGGGTGGGGGAGGGGGAAGGGGAAGCTGGGACGAAGTGAGAGAGTGGCATGGACATATATACACTACCAAATGTAACATGGATTTCTAGTGGGAAGCAGCCGCATGGCACAGGGAGATCAGTCAGTGCTTTGTGACCACCTAGAGGGGTGGGATAGGGAGGGTGGGAGGGAGGTTCAAGAGGGAGGGGATATGGGGAATATGTATACTTACAGCTGATTCACTTTGTTGTACAGCAGAAACTAACACAACATTGTTAAGCAATTATACTCCAATAAAGATATAAAGAATAAATAAAGAGACCTGGAGCTCTTGGGTTTTTTATCTTGACAAAGTGCCACCTTCCAGCTCCAGAATCACCCTCCAGCCCTCAGAGGTCACAGCCCAGCAGTTCAAGCTGTACCCACACGGACTGCGACATAAGGAATACATTAGGGACACTTCGGGGAATGCTTCCCTCAGACCCCAAACAAGCAAACTGAACAAGAGCAGCCCTAGACCCTGCACCACAGCGGGGTATTTTTACGGGTGGCTGACAAAGCAATCCTGGCTAAAGTCGTGAAACCTTTACTCCCTTTTCCATCACACTGCATTACTAAAACTTCCCATTCATTCTTTCTCTTCCATTCCACAGAGCCTCCTACATTTACCTTTCACTTCACCTAAGTTATTACCTCCAGCAAAACCACGAAAATTCTAATCCCTCCCCATTATTTCCATAGATACTCAAACTCAAAGTATTACAAAATAAGACAAAAACTGGGCAAAATATGTGTTGGCTGTGGGGGGGGGGAGTTGAAACAACTTAAAAGGAAAAAAGCTGAAAAACATCATAAGTAATGAGTGAAAGAAAAGATGGATAGAGGGCAGAAGGCATTGAGAAAAGTCAGGTGCACAGGGCACCGTGCTGGGTTGGGTGACCCCCCCCCCGGTGACCCCCCCACCCACCCCCGCACACTGAACGGCTCACCCCTAACGGCGGAAGCCCTTCTACGACATTCTTCTTTCCGGAGAGGAGATCTGACACCGGCCTCTTCTTCAGAGAGTCCCTCCTGGCGCGGTACCTCCCGGACGTGGTGAGGTCGGACTCGGACATGGAGGGCGTCAGCAGCCCGTCCCTCCTGGGCCGCGGGCCTTCCCCGGGCGTGGGAACTGGGCTGCCGGCCCTCCCCTTTCTCTCGGCCTCAGTGACGTGGGCCTTGGGCTCAAGGCTGTGCGTGGGGCCGGCGGCCGGGGGGCCGGGCGTGTGGGGGCCGCTCCGTGGGGCTTGCTGGGAGTAGCTGCCCCGGGGCGCCCGCGCCTGCGCCCCGCGCCCCTCCTCCAAGTCCTCCTCCTCCTCCTCGCTGCTGTGTATCAGCATGGTGGCGTCTGAAAGGGACTTTTTGTGACCGTATCTGCTCTGCTGCTCATCGTCCTCTTCTCGCTTTGTCCTTTCAGTGACGACGTTTGGCTGGGAGCCCGCGGAGACGGCCCGCGGAGCCACGTCCGCCGCTGACGCCGACATGGTCCTCTCCTTGAGCCGCAGGCCCTCAAAGCCGTGGGTCAGCCCGGCGATCTCAATGCTGTTCCTCTTCTGGAGATGGGCGTGCCGGGCTGAGGTCAGGGGCTCGCTGACCTCCTGCAGGGAATGCGCCACCGGCAAGCTGTCCTCCTGGAACGTCTGGACAGAGTGATGGACCCGCCGGGTGATGAGATCGGGGTTGCTGCTGCTGATGTAGAGGTGGCGGGACAGGTCAGGGGTGCTGTTGGCGGGCCTGGGGTACGGGTAGGGGGGCGGCGGGCGGTACACCTGCGTCCTCATGATGTTGGGGGCTGGGTAGTCCCGGGCCTGGAGCTGCACGTTGGTCAGCTCGGGCACGCTGACGGCACCCACCACCGGCCGCCTCTCTGCGGGGTATGGGTAAGGGGCCTGGCTGTGGAAACTGTAATTCAGGTTGAACGGGTAGTGGGCCGACGGGGGGGAGCTGAAGTGCGCATGCTCCCGGATCTCGGGCTGGCTGTAGACCAGCGCATCGGGCCTGCTGTACGCGTACGAGCTGCCGATGTTGAGGTTTCTCAGCGAGTGGCTCTGCCTCTCGGCGGGCGCCAGGCCTCTGTGGAGCTGCTTCATCACCGTCTCATAGTCGGGGGTGGGGCGGTAGGACGGGGGGATCAGGGCGCTGTGCCGGTGCGACGGGACGTAGTCAGGCCTCATGATGTCACTCCCGGTGATGCTTGGGTTCGAGGACATGGGTGAGGGCTGCAAGTAGGGCTGGGGGTTATTTAAGGAGCTGGTGCTGTGTGCACTGTAGACACTGCCGTTGCGGAGGCGACCACTCAGGTCAATCTGGGCTCGATCCAAACTTGTCTGAGAGTGACAGTAGTATCCATTCTGGTTGGTCACAAACAGGTTATCTGGGGGGAAAAACAAAACATTTAAAATGTATATTTTAGGGCTTCCCTGGTGGCGCAGTGGTTGAGAGACCGCCTGCCGAGGCAGGGGACACAGGTTCGTGCCCCGGTCCGGGAAGATCCCACATGCCACGGAGCGGCTGGGCCTGTGAGCCATGGCTGCTGAGCCTGCGCGTCCGGAGGCTGTGCTCCGCAACAGGAGAGGCCACAACAGTGAGAGGCCCGCGTACCGCAAAAAAAAAAAAAAATGTATATTTTAAAATGAGATTTTCTGAATGTACAAAAGTGGCAATTACTCTAGACAAATACTGAGACAGGCCCCGAACGTTGATGACATTCTCAGCGTACCTCATGAAACTCCACCCTGAAGTGACCTGGCTCTAGCCACAGCTCTGAGTGACCCTGGACAGGGGGTTTCTGGGAGCCTCGCCTCCTCATCTAGAGAATGGGGATGGCCCTGCCTACTCTAAGGGTGGTATTCAGGATGTGACACCCAATAAAGAGCAGCCAAATCTAAGTCCAATATTGAGAGTACAACTGTGCCACAAAACACTCTTTTTCTGAAAGTCAAAAACGTGTTTTACTAGAGACACAAAGCAGGCTTTCTGGAAGTCTGGGGGACTGCAGGCAGAGATACTGTTCAGGGCTTTGGGTCTCTGACTCTGCTTTCTCCCCTCACTGGAGATGTGGCCTTGATGATGCTGAGCTAGTTCAAGCACCAACTGTCTGTAAACAGTTCCTTAAATGAAACTCTAGGCGGGCTGTATAGATTCTTCCACAGTGAAGACACAAAAGGGCAATAGTTGGGCAGGATCTGAGCCTCTTCAGGTCCAACAGTGTCACCAGTAGCTGTATACCTCACTAGGGGCCAGACGCCAAGAAGACCCTTGCTAAGACAGCCACTCCTGCCCCCTGCTCCAGCCCCCATGCTGCAGTAAGACTGGGGTCCCAGCTAGCAGGATCTAGCTTGGCTGTGTGTGCACCTGGTCGGGGCTGGTAGGAGGCATGTTTCTTCAGTCCAACCTGTAGTTCACCTGGAAAACTAACGAGGGTGATTTCTAACCATCAGAGAACAGTTGCCATCGAAAAGCATTCTTTTTTCGATTCAAAAGCCTCTTGGCAGTTTAAGTGCCAAACGATTATCAAAGTGAACATGCCACAGCCTCGTGTGTGGCACATACAGCCACAAAGGGATGGGCCTCAAACGCACCACTGTTTCTTCCTGTGGACACGCAATGCTTCCTTGTTCCTGTCCATTTCCCGTATCTGGAACACTCTGCAATGTGCGTCTACGAGTCCCCTCTACTCAATGCTGTCACAGCTCAGCCTCGTTCAAGCCCGTCCAGACTCACACAATACCCGCCGGCCTGGCCTCCCCATCTCCAGGCTCCTCTGGGTACTCCATGAACCATTCATTTACGAGTCTGTATGTGTAAAAGACTACGCTAAGAACTAACGGGGGGAAAATGACTGGAATCCAGATAAATATAAAGGCAAAGGTGTGTACCCAAATCACCAGAATCCAAGGAAGAAGCGTGACAATGAAAGGAGATAAGCGTTACAGGAGTCCGGAGGAGAGGAGGATCGCTTCCAGCTTGGGCCAGGCTGATGGGACAGGGAGAAGACCAAGAACAGCCCCCCAGGGGATACAGCCCTCAAGGGGCCTTGGAGTATGAGGGTGGGGTTTCATCAGTAGCCGGGCTCTCTACCTCTGAGTGCGCGCGGATCACTCGGATCCCACCCAGCAATCTCCAGGCTCCCTTCTTGCCACCGTGCCCAACATTCCAGATGGAAAGGGACCCCAGCCCGAGTCCCTGGGGCAGGCTGACGTGGAGCAGAGCCCTCCTGCCAGTGCACAATGGACACGGGTAACCTGAGAAAGAAGTAAGCTTTCCTGTGTAAGCCACTAAGAGTTTAGAATTGCTTCCCACACGGCAGCCTAGCCCATCCTGACTGGGTGGAAGCATGTGGGCAGGAGGGTGCATGGGATAAGGACCCTTGTGGGTGACAGAGCAGTGCGGGCAAAGCTGGGAGACGAGGTACAGAGGGCGTGCTCGGTCTGGCTGGAGTACCAGGTAGCCGGAGACGGTAGAGAACAGTGGGGAATAAGACAGGAAGAGTAGCATGAAGAAACATCACAGAGAACGTTGAACACTAGACAAAGGAACGATCGTCAGGGAGATGGGATAAGATGAGCCTGGCTGCTGAGTGTCAGGTGAACCAGGGAGAGTGGGGATTGAAGACTGAAGATATCAGCAGCTATGATGCAAGAACTAATGAGACGTTTAAAAAAAAAAAAAAGAACTGGATTAGCAGCAGAGGGACAGGGCGAAGGGGACATGGAAGAGGTGTTACATGGAGTTCATCAGAGGCAATAGGGTTTGCAACTGTCGTGGTATTGAAGGCAAAAAGAGAAAAGAAAAATTACATGCAGTTTGGAATCCAAGTAACCAGGAGGGTGACTTCGTCGTAAAGAAGTAAGGAACTTGGGCAAAGGGACTTGTGGACTAGAGTGATGGGCTCAAATGCAGGATGTCAGTCTTCAGCAAGCTGTAATGGTGGATAATATTCACTGAGTGCTTCCCACTCAGCCGGGTAGCCCGCTGAGGGCTCACATGCAGTAGCTCCTTTCACTGCCCCAACAGTTGTCAGACAGATGAAATGTGGGGCTGGAGCATAGCAGTGATGACGGGGTGGGAAACACAGACAGTCATCCTCGCTGAAACCCGAACCATGGATGAAACGAGGCTGCTGCAGAAGCCCGCGGGGGGGAGAAGAGGCACTGGGCAGACTCTGGGAGCAGTGAACACCGATGGTACAGGAGGAGGGAGAACCCAGCGCAGGGAAGAGAGGTCTGTCAATAGCCTAGACTGCTGGAATCGGATGGGAAGGAGAATGTGCGGGGCTCTGGGGACCTGTGAGAGGGCAGCTTGAACAGAGTAGCAAAGGTAGGAGAAGTAAAGGGGTAACCAGGAGGCAGAAGGAGCACACACGTGTTACTCTCAGAAGTGGGGTGAAAAATGAAAGAAAAAAATAATTCAAACTGCAGTTTGAAGAGAGAAGAGAGGAAAAATAGTAGGATGCTTACAGATGGAGGAAAAGGGATGAACAGCAAGGAAACACTAACAGTGCAGAGAGAAGAGCCTTTTCCTGGAAGTGGGTGGGAGCTGGGGTCACAAAACCAAAGGAGGGCAGTGTGCAAGGAGGAGAAGACCGTGAAGAAGGTGAAAACATCCTGAGGGGGACACTCTGGTAACCCAGAGCCCAATCCATCCCCTCCCACCCACCCGTCGCACTGCACAGAAAGTCTCATCTTACACACAAGGCCTGGCACCAGCAATGCGTCACCACCCACCTTCCAGTCCCTTCACACACCATGTTCTACCGGTTCCCTGTGGGACTGAGTCCAGCCACCCTCTTCCTTGTTTGTGCCAATGCATTCACTATCCACACCCCCTTCACAAAACCAGGAGCAGCAATCCCAACAGGAACCTGCCTCTCTCTACATAGGGAAATCTACCCATCTTTTGAGGTCCAAAAAGCCTTTCTCAGTCTCTCCAACATGATGAGCAATTGCTCGCTCTCTCTCATCACAACAATCATGTTCTCTTTGTATTTAAGTTATTTGTGTACTTGTCTCATCCTCCACTATTAGAATCCAAGCTTCTTGAGATACGGAATTACTTCTCTGCGTAAATCTCCTCAGCCTTTATAGCAGAGCCCTGTAGGCAGAGTCTGTAAAACGAATGCTGGAGATTCAGCTTCGGAGGCGCTGTTTAAATACAGCTCCCTTTACCCATCATGTGAAAGAGGAACGCAAATACATAAAAATAAAATGTTTAATACTTTACAGTGGGAAGGTCTCAGGCAGGAAAAAACAAAATGAGCTTGGGACATCCCAGAGCTGGAAAGCAAGGAAGCACTCAAAGGCTACTGGGGTGTGTTAACAGGACACGGGAACCACCTTGAAGGAGCGCCTGTGGGCCAAACTTGAGCATCAAAATTTGATATTGAATATTTTCCACCCATTTCCAAAAAACTGACTTTATAATGGCAGCTTCTTCTATGAATCCAGGTTGGCTATAATCATGACAACAACTTTGGATGTAACCTCAGCCAAAAACTATCCTGGCTTCAAGATCTCCAAGTCCTCATTAATTTACTCATAATAATTTTGTAAGGCATTTCAGAAAGAGTGTACTTTACCTTGGGAAGAAGTGTACGGTTCTGTATAATGTCCATTATAATGCAGCTGGGGTGGGGGAGGCATCACATAGGGCTGGGGTTTAGGCTAAGAAATGGAAAATTGGAAACAGCATTAAAACACATTGCCTATGTAATATGTGTACAGTAATTTTCTGCTGGTTCCTTTCTCTCCATTAAAAACTTCTAAAGCAGCCAAACGTATTATATATGAAAAATAAATATGAAGACCCTATAGCTCTCACCATATCTATCATTTTCAGTGTTTCATTTCAGTGATTCATTTTCAGTGTTTCATTTCAGTGTTTCATTTTCAGTGTTTCATTTCAGTGTTTCATTTTCAGTGTTTCATTTCAGTGTTTCATTTTCAGTGCCAGAATGGCAATGCTAAGCCCTATGCGCTGATATCAGACATCAGACAGCACAAGAAAACAAGCTGTATCCAAAAAGTTAAGAGCAAGAAGGAATAGACAAAAATTTCCTGAATTCTTATATAAACAATTGAACATAAGAAGCTTATATGTAGTATATTTAATCTTATTAGGCAAAATCATCTAGTATTTTAAATATCTACTGATTACTCTTGGCTAAGAGTCAAAAAATTTTTTTAACATCTTTATTGGCGTATAATTGCTTTACAGTGGTGTGTTAGTTTCTGCTTTATAACAAAGTGGATCAGTTATATATATACATATGTTCCCATATATCTTCCCTCTTGTGTCTCTCTCCCTCCCACCCTCCCTATCCCACCCCTCTAGGTGATCACAAAGCACAGAGCTGATCTCCCTGTGCTATGTGGCTGCTTCCCACTAGCTATCTATTTTATGTTTGGTAGTGTATATATGTCCATGCCTCTCTCTCACTTTGTCACAGCTTACCCTTCCCCCTCCCCATATCCTCAAGTCCATTCTCTGGTAGGTCTGTGTCTTTATTCCTGTCTTACCCCTAGGTTATTCATGACCTTTTTTTTTTTCCTTAGATTCCCTATATATGTGTTAGCATACGGTATCTGTTTTTCTTTCTGACTTACTTCACTCTGTATGACAGACTCTAGGTCCATCCACCTCACTACAAATAACTCAATTTCGTTTCTTTTTATGGCTGAGTAATATTCCATTGTATATATGTGCCACATCTTCTTTATCCATTCATCTGATGATGGACACTTGGGTTGCTTCCATCTCCTGGCTATTGTAAATAGAGGTGCAATGAACATTTTGGTACATGACTCTTTGAATTATGGTTTTCTCAGGGTATATGCCCAGTAGTGGGATTGCTGGGTAGTATGATAGTTCTATTTGTAGTTTTTTAAGGAACCTCCATACTGTTCTCCATAGTGGCTGTACCAATTTACATTCCCACCAGCAGTGCAAGAGTGTTCCCTTTTCTCCACACCCTCTCCAGCATTTATTGTTTCTAGATTCTTTGATAATGGCCATTCTGACTGGTGTGAGATGATATCTCATTGTAGTTTTGATTTGCATTTCTCTAATGATTAATGATGTTGAGCATTCTTTCATGTGTTTGTTGCCAATCTGTATATCTTCTTTGAGGAAATTTCTATTTAGGTCTTCTGCCCATTTTTGGATTGGGTTGTTTGTTTTTTTGTTATTGAGCTGCATAAGCTGCTTGTAAATTTTGGAGATTAATCCTTTGTCAGTTGCTTCATTTGCAAATATTTCCCCCCATTCTGAGGGTTGTCTTTTGGTCTTGTTTATGGTTTCCTTTGCTGTGCAAAAGCTTTTAAGTTTCATTAAGTCACATTTGTTTATTTTTGTTTTTATTTCCATTTCTCTAGGAGGTGGGTCAAAAAGGATCTTGCTGTGATTTATGTCATAAAGTGTTCTGCCTATGTTTTCCTCTAAGAGTTTGATAGTTTCTGGCCTTACATTTAGATCTTTAAATCCATTTTGAGCTTATTTTTGTGTATGGTGTTAGGGAGTGTTCTAATCTCATACCTTTACATGTACCTGTCCAGTTTTCCCAGCACCACTTATTGAAGAGGCTGTCTTTTCTCCACTGTATATTCTTGCCTCCTTTGTCAAAGATAAGGTGACCATATGTGCGTGGGTTTATCTCTGGGCTTTCTATCCTGTTCCATTGATCTATATTTCTGTTTTTGTGCCAGTACCATACTGTCTTGATTACTGTAGCTTTGTAGTATAGTCTGAAGTCAGGGAGCCTGATTCCTCCAGCTCCATTTTTCATTCTCAAGATTGCTTTGGCTATTCGGGGTCTTTTGTGTTTCCATATAAATTGTGAAATTTTTTGTTCTAGTTCTGTGAAAAATGCCAGTGGTAATTTGATAGGGATTGCATTGAATCTGTAGATTGCTTTGGGAACTAGAGTCATTTTCACAAAATTTTTAATATGAGTTTGGACCTAATATTTAAATATGTATAATATAATAAATATTATATATATTATATAAATATTAGGCTTAAGCTATGGAAAATCACCATTTCTTTGGTCAAATATCAGCACACTTTTGTGGTTCAAACTAAAAATTAACAGTGCTAAAAGCATATTTTATTAAGGAAGATGACATCACTAAAAGAAAAAGACCAATTGTATTTTTCCTTCTTTCTTACCAGAGACATCCTTGAAGAAGACCTCCTCCTAATTGGGTTCACTATGACGGTCTGAGTTTGCCTGTAAAATAAGACATGTCTTTGAGAAGAGCATATATATATATATATACACACTCATATATACATAACCTTCCTAATTCTACCAAAATAAGTTAATAAGAAGTTAAAACAATAAATCTTCTAAAGCAAAAGACAAACTAATCCAATCATAAATTAGAGAAAAGAAAGGAGATTTTCTGTCCTTACCTGGGGCCTCGGCCCTTTCCTGATGCCCAGATCCCTCTGACCACACTCCAGGGTTTGAGCCTCATGGGGCATCAGTCACCTGGACTACCAGAGGGATGGGCAGCAGTAACTTTCCCTGGTCCATGTGGGTGGAACGTCTGGAGTGATCAGAAGCAGAGGGGAAAACAGGCCATGCCAGAGGGCCGCAAACTCATCCCAAGGGAAGCAAGATTCAGTGCAAATGCATCTCTCCTGTAGGCCTGGCTCAGCACTGACCACCTCCATGAAGAGATAAGGTTATAACTTTGGAAACTTAAGAATCTATATTTCCTCTAAGGAACAAAGATAGGGAAAGAGAAACAGTAGGAAAATTCGTTTGGTGGGCCTGTGATAAATCCATTCACTTTTCTTAGCAAGAAACTTCTCTCTGGTTTTAAGTGTACTTTTTAAAAAGGAATGAGAATATACAGGAGTGCCGACTAATATTTATCAGATAATCTGAGATTTTAAGATATTCACAGCAAGCTCCATCTTTGAATAAACATAGCTCACAAACAAACAGAAAAGTCCTTTGGTAATTCAATCTTTTTAACACAGAGGTAGACATTTTTTTATTGTTGTTCTTATGTGTGGTCAGTTATATTGCAAATAAGAGCTAGGAACCTAAACACATAGGATTCTTGGCTGTGTTGATGATGTAATTTTGTCAAAGCACTTTTTGAAAAAACTTTGACCATTTGTTCCTAGCTCATGAGCATGTGACACATAATTACTAGTTACAGAAATATTTTGTGGGCTTCCCTGGTGGCGCAGTGGTTGAGAGTCCGCCTGCCGATGCAGGGGACACGGGTTTGTGCCCTGGTCCGGGAAGATCCCACATGCCGCGGAGCGGCTGGGCCCGTGAGCCATGGCTGCTGAGCCTGCGCGTCCGGAGCCTGTGTTCCGCAACAGGAGAGGCCACAACAGTGAGAGGCCTGTGTACCGCCAAAAAAAAAATTTGTGACCCTTGGTTATAGTGTTCTAAGGACTAATTACTGGAAAATCCACAAAGTAAACACTAGCTCCATTTAATCAGTAAATTTACCATAATCTCAAGCCTCATGTCTCATAAATTAACATTATTCTTAGCACTCTAACAACTGATTTCCTATATTCAAACCCTAAACATTAGCTAACTTTTACAAGATTTTTGAGATTAAAGATATTTTACTGATTATTAGGAGCTTATCAAGTAGCTACAGTTGCTTTCAAGAGTTGACTTTTTTTGATTAAATGCTTTCTTTAATAATATCCTTTTATTATCGCTGGAAGGTATTAAGATTGTTGATGAAGAATAGATGTCTCAAAAAAAAAAGATGTCTCTTTCCCAAAGGATGTTCCCCATTCTGCCAGTAATTATTACTTCACAATAATAAAATGGATGTTAATTCCATTAGACTGCAAAAATACCTGCATCAATTGGTAAAGCATTATATATTAGTAAAGGAGGAGGCCTCCTTAGTGGAACAAGTCAGGAGGGTGTGTCTGGGCCTTTTTTTCTTAAGCACTCCTTAAATGCACATTAATATATTCTTAAAATTCGTGTCCAGAATCTGAAGACACTGCATTTTGTAGCCTTGAAATTTTCTTTCCCTTTACTCTCCATTGTTTAGGCCAACTGGGTCCTTTGAAGTTTATATTTAGTCCAGAGACTCAGTAAACTGACCAAACTTTTAAAGTACTATAAATTCAAAATTCACAGATGGGGAGAAAGGTTGCTGATAGAAACCTCCAACACCATGTCCAGGACTGCCCAGCAGAAACGAGAATAAACTTAAGCGTGTTAAACCCAAAATCCAAGGGTGCACAGCTTAGCAGCACAGGTGGCAACTCCCACACTCGGGATCTATTTTGGCACCTTGCTGGCGGCACCCAGGATGGAGGCGACACTGCCCCCTGGAGAGGCCACTTCTGCTGAACACAAACTAGTACGTCTTCCGCCTGCCAAAGTATGATGCAGGCAGCCACACCATCAGTTCTGATAGTCTAACCTCCTCCTTCTTCCTGCCAACATTCTTATAAAGGCAGTTTGCTCTGAGATCAGCTATCCTAAACTTAGTACGCAGGAGAAAATGGTGTAACTGTTGGTTGTGTTTTGGGGCAGTTACTATGCTGATGGGTGCTGCTAACACTGAGGCAGCTGAAAAACTTAGAAAAAAAAAAAAAAGAAAACCACTGGAATGCGTGTACTGGAGATGACAAAATAAGAAACGGCTGCTAGCCCAAGTAAAACAAATGGTATTACTTACTGAAAACAGTGCTGAAGGCTATACCTGATTACCTCATGGGATCCTAACACCAACCCCATAAACGAGGCCAGTTATCCTGATTTTACAGATGAGGAAACTGATCCTTAGATTAAGGAAACTGCTCCTGGCCATGTGGCAAATAAGCAGAACTGGCACTTGAACCAGGCAGGTCTGTCGGACTCCTGAGCACAGGCCCCTAACAGCTGACTATCTGTCTCACCCCCTCCCAACCTCAACAGATTCGTAGGCTCCATGGAGGCAGACGACACACCATGGTACCACTGGTGCCTGGCACACAAGGAAGGTGCCAAACGTTTGCTGAATAAATGAATGAAATAGCGAGTGAGGACTGAAGTTGATGCTCATGGCTAAGCATTTCCAGTTGAGCTGTAAAGGCTGTGAATTGCTAAGAGTCATCCGACTTTCGCTTTGTGAGCTTCCTTTCTTATATATTTCTAGCTAGTGCAGAGGAGTGCGCTTTGGATGAACAAAAAATATGTTGGATGGTAGAAATACCTAGGAAATGTTGATCTAATGACCTTCCTTTAACAGGATAGGGGTCACTCTCTTCTGCCCAGCCTCTCGCAGTCTCTTCAAGCCCTGCAGTAGGCCTCGAAGAAGTGGGGCAACCCCATCCCCTTCCAGGAGGGCCTACCCCAGTCAATCTCCTGATCACAGAAGTCTCCAGAACAGAGACCAGCTGCCGTATTCACCCATATTCAGTTTACACGTAAACTGCAGGGAACACAGACCAACCCTCTGACAAGGCTCAGCAAGCAGCCCACTGGTGACAGAAATCCAACTTCCCCCTCTAGAGAAAGTCTGTGGAAACGTCTACCACTTGGCTTTGCAGGTTGGGGGATACCAACCTCCCCTTCCCCCGCTCCCCCCAGAGAGGAGAGAGAAAAGCCTCCCATACCAAGACCCCTCTCAAGAGTCCTCTTCCCTTCCAGGCTCTTCTCATATAAATTCAGGAGGTCGATTATAGCATGACCAGTTCTGGGGCTTCGGGTGGGAAGAGGGCGAGAGAAGTCATTTCACCTAAGAGATTGACATTACCTCATTTAATTCCTATTCCAACCCTAAAGAAATGTTAAGTAAAAGCCCCATTATCCCCATTTTATAAATTAAAAAGCAAAGAGATTGTTATCTAACATTTTTAAGGCTTGAGTGACATAAAAAAGATGATTGTTACCTAATGTACTTTGAAAGTGGAGAGAGAGAGCAAGACTGAAGATGGAGCACGCCATTCTATAAATTCTAAAATAGAGTCATCTAGGTCAAGGTTTGAGGACTCACATGAGGCCACCCCAAACACCATTAGACAATGTATCGGGACTGAGGAGCGGGGAAGGGGACACTCAGGAGCAAAGGCCTCCTTTCTACGCAAGCAGAGTCCATCTCCTGAGCCACTGGTCACCCCAGCCTGAACCTGATGTCCAGAATTCACTGCCCAGTTCCAGGCCTGCTGCGGTTTCGTTAAATACCCATCTGGACCATGAGAACGAGTCTATCAATACTTCAGAATCATTATCACTTTAAATGTGACTAAGCACAGTCTGGATTAAGAGCCTTAAAAGAAATGACCATAAAAATTAAAGTTACTGGACTTCCCTGGTGGTGCAGTGATTAAGAATCCACCTGCCAATGCAGGGGACACGGGTTCGAGCCCTGGTCCGGGAAGATCCCACACGCTGCGGAGCAACTAAGCTCGTGAGCCACAACTGCTGAGCTCGCATGCCATAACTACTGAAGGCTGCGTGCCTAGAGCCCGTGCTCTGCAACAAGAGAAGCCACCACAATAAGAAGCCATGCACCACAACGAAGAGTAGCCCCCGCTCTCCGCCAACTAGAGAAAGCCCGTGTGCAGCAACAAAGACCCAATGCAGCCAAAAAAAAAAAAAAAAAACAAACGGCGGCTTCAGCAGTATTCCAGATGAGAACTATGGCAGCCAGCACTAAGTCATCAGCTGAAAGAGTTGTACAAATGGTCAGATTTAGATATGTTTTGAAGGCAGAATTTGCAGAGCGTACTGACGAATTGGATGTGGGATGAAAGGGCAACAGGAATTAAGTAGGACTTCTAGGTTTGGGGCCTGAGTGACTATGGTGTGCCGCCATCTGTCGAAATGGGGGACAGTAGGAAGAAGCAGACTCTGGGGCAGGAAGAGGAGCACGTCAAGAGTTTGGTTTTAGGCATATCAAATTGGAGAAGCCTGTTAGGCATCCAAGTAGAGATGTCAGTAGGGTGTGCAAGTCAAGTGCTCAGGGGGAAGACAGGACTAGAAATGAAGTCGGGTGCACTTTAGTATATCAATGCTGCTTTGAAGCCTGGGTCAAGCCAAATCCCCTAGAGAACAAGTGTAGATGAGAAGAGGTCCGAGGATTAAACCAGCAAAGCCGACTGAGAAGAAATAGGCTTAGAAAGAGAAAAAGCAGGAGAGCGTGGGGTCCTGGCAGCCAAGGAAGAGCAGGGTGCAGGGGGGAAGGGATGAGCAGAGCTTCGGTGCTGCCCAGGAGTCAAGTGAAAGAACTCCTGAAATGACCACTGGGTGAAAGTCACTGTCACTCTGACAAGCGGCATCAGTGCCGTGGCAGCTTAGGGGAAATGGGGTGGAAGGAAGGCGAGAGAGCAAGATTATACAACTCTTTTGAAGAAATCAGCTGTAGAAGAGAAGAGAGATACGGCACCGTGGCTAGAGGGCATGTGGAACGAAGGAAAAATTTTAAGAGGTAAAATATTACAGCATGTTTGTTTCCTGATGGGAATGATCCAGCAGAAGGGGGAAACCCATGTGGGCTAAGGAAAACGTACATTTAGGAACAAGGGGTATAAATTCTTCAAAAGGCTTGAAAAGCTGAATAACCTTTTTTTACTCAAAATGTTGATTTAAAAAAAAAATTCCATTTTAGCTTTCATGAATTAGAATAATTCTAGTTACTAGCTGAAAGAAATCTTACAGGCATATCTGTAGTTATTAGAGGTTGGTCCAAAGCTAAAACTGAGAAATAAAATTTTGACATCCAAAAGTAAAGAGATTATTATAAAAATGTTATCTTTTCCTTTTTTAAATTTGCCTTTCTAGACGATATACTATAGTTCGAGATGAAAACTTCTAAGCTTATCACCTCCCCCAGTTTCTGTGAGCAGGGTATACTTACAGGCTGCACTGATTCAATCTGTAAAACTTGTGTCGCGCAACACAGAGTCTCCACACATATTTTGCTGTTTCCATGTCTTCCTAGCAAACAAAATATGCACAAAGTAAACAAAAGCACATCTACAACCTGATACAGAGCTTATCTGAGAACAAGACAGAACTGGGTGACATATTATTTCAAAGTCACTTTCCACACATTGGGATTCTCTCATTTTCTAAAATTGCACCCCTCATATGAATGTTGTAATTAGGACTCAGATTATGAAGACAAACAAAAAGCTGCTCAACGGTGTGATTCTTACATTAAACAGTTTCAAAATGACTTAGAAATTTTAAAATTATGAAAATGTCCACTTCTACTACTGACAACTAGATACTCGAAGACATTTTTAAATAAAACGTTTTTATTACTGACGACTAGATACTCAAAGACATTTTTAAACAAAATGACTCAGTGACTTATTGCTTTTGTCAAGAGAGTAAAAGTAACTGTGAAATGGTATTTCTAAAGAGCTGTTCCCTTATCAGTGGAAGTTAAGATACCAGTGTTTACTCTCTCCTATACTTAATAGTCCCTTAAATTTAATTTAGAGATCATAATCAGATAGTATTTATCCAAAGACTCATTCATTCATTCAACAGTATTTACTGAGCAACTAATTTTTGCTAAGTACTACTATACAAAATGTTATAAAGTATTATAAAATTTTATGTTTTATAAAACTATGAAATACTATATAATTTTAATCCTACCCCCCGCCAAACGCACATACACACAGAAGTGTTAATTTTAGGAAAAACATTACATACAGATTCCTAATGTTTACTCACAGTCTGAAACTGGATGGTCTCCTCTTTATTTGACAGCTCTAATGCAAAAAAGGACTTATTGTGGGACATGTTAGCAATATCATGCCACCTAAAGAACAACAAACAGCAAATGGCAATGTGAGTGCTCAGGTTTTTTACTAAGAGAATATATGAGTTTTTCCTTTTTGAGCTTAATATATAAGCTACTATCTGTTTATCATTTTAGAAAGAAAACAGTGGTTTTAATCAGCTCGCGTGCATTTTCTAATTGAAGTGACAACAGCTAGTGGCAAGAAGTAAAAGCATGTATACTAAAATGAAGGCAGAGTATTTAAAAATGTAAAATCTATTTATCCTCATTGGCTGCACTAATTTGATCAAATATCCCACTCTCAGCTGGTTGCCAATGCCTCCTTCACTCATTCAACAAACATTTTAAAGGATACCCACTATGATAACACCAGAAATTGTGTTAGGTCCTAGGATACTAAGATCAGTAAGGGACAGTGCTTCCCTCAAAGGGGCACAGATGGAGGGTAGGGCTGATAGAGAACACAGAAGCAGACAAATACTGTTAAGTTCTGCAGGTATACAGGGCAAAATAAGGCACAAAACTAGAGGAGAGCTGCTCTGAAAAGCTGGTGGTGCAGGGTGAAGATAAAGTTCCAATCCAAAGAGTGAACTATTCTGGGTGTGTTCACCAGGATTCAAACTCCAATTTGGAACTTTCTAACTCTATTTTACCATGTTCAGATTTTATATATTAATATTCCATTTTATTACGTAACTGTATAATTTTATACAAGGTAAAAATAGGTCTGGAAGAACAAAATCTATGCCTCTTTATCCTTCTCCATTATATTAGATTTATTTAAATTTAAAATAAAATTCATTTGTAGTAATTTGGTGCTTAACCGTTAAACCTAAAGATTATTAGCATCATATTAAAGAAGGCAATTTTAGAATTTCCTATCCAGTGAGATAAAGGAAGCCAGTGGGATGTCTCCCAATGTCAGGGCCCTGCCCTTCCGGTGCAGGCCAGATCCATTTCTACCCCCTACCCTGCAGCTCAGCATGTCTGGAAGACGATGAGCAGCTTGGGGACATGAGAGCAATCGCCAAATGGGAGCCACCTGACCCAGTGCAGTACAGCCTGGGAGTGGGGATCTACGCCCCAAGCCGGGTACACGCTCTGTGGTCCTAATCACCATGGAGGATTCAGGGCCCAAAAGACAGTAAAGCAAAGGAAATGAAGGGTCAAAGGATACTGAAAAGGAAATTTAAATCACCTGAAATCTCATTGTTCAGAGCCAGCCACTGTTAGCACATTGCTATATATCCTTTCTGTCCTTCTTACTAGATACATTCCAAGATTTCCACAAATGGATAGTATCACTTTTTTATAATCAAGAAAAGAAAAATCAACATTATAAGAAGTAATTGAAATTTCTTTAGATGTTGGTATTTTAGGAATTTTGGTACAAACTAGAATCAGAGAAAGGCCTAGAGTTTCCACAAGAAATAGCCCTGGAAACCAGAGCTCAAATGAAAAATTCACACCAAGACAAAGAAGGACCTTCATATGGTAAGAAAAGGGTCACACATTCTTAAGCATTTCATAAGCAGGCCATCGTTACAAGCACTATTTTCTACAATTTGGTTTGAAGAAAGTATCTTATAAAAAGAACCATCGCAGTCAGATGCTGTTTTATTCTAGGGAGGGCATATTTCCATGTTCTAGTGAGGCCTTGGGAGAGATTTACTTGTGAGTGATATAACTAGCACAGGTACTAAAAAATATCACCAACAGGAGCCACAGAAAGTGCACAGAAAGATGTAAGAAAAATACCTAAATATCACAGGAGGCCTTCCATTCTTATGTTTCACAAAGATACCTTCGAGACACGCTCCGATGGATATGTCGCTGCCTTGGCTATCCTAAGAGGAGAAAGCGGAAAAGGAAACTCGGGCAGCAGATGCATAAGAACCACAATGACCACACCTACTTCCCTACGCTTGTGTCCCAGATAGGAAATGTTCAGAAGACCTATGCTGAAGGCAAAAAGTCTGCAAGGTATAAATGTACCTACCATCTTGTAAATACATATGAAAACAGAGTTGGGCTCCTTAAGGAACTCTATTTCAAGAGCACTTCCAAGAACAAAGCACAAAACAGGAATGTGTTTTACTACAAAATTTTGGTCACAAGGACCTCAGCTTTTACGTTTCTTTGGCCTTTGCACAGCAGGGCAACCCTAGGCTTCCCCGCTCTTCTGGCAGAACTACTAAGATGCCTTTGGCAAGCCCAGTCTTCGTGCCACGCTTACCTTGGCAGGGTAGCTCTCTTCTCCATAGCCGTCCATTCTCTCTATCTCCTGCATGTATAGCATTTCAGCATCAGGAGCTGTCAGCCCTCTGCAACCCACAAGAAGTTAGTCAGATTGTTCACAAAACTAAAAAAATGTTTTACGAAAAGCTTTTGTAAAAAAACTACATATCAATTTGTCATAAAACAGTAGAAACATTTCAAGTTTCTAAGCATCTGTGATTAGTTATATCAATGCATCAGTATTTACTGAAAACCAACTGCATGCAAAAGCACTGTGCTGAATGCTGAGGGTTAGTTATGTAAGATCCTACCCCTTGTACTTTAGGCAGGTAAGGGGAAAGGCAGGAAATAAAACCACCACCTAAAATAATCTTCAGTGAAAGCTAGAATTCTTTCTAAACCACCAAAGTATCAGGCAATACTAAGCCCTGTGTGCTAAATTGCAAACGGTAAGTGCTGCAAGTAAGGGTTAGAAGATGGAAATCCTTCTTAGCTCCGGTGACAGAATTACAAGAATGGGTGTGTAGGTAGGAAGGCACTCAACTGCATGGACATGTGCCTCTCCAGCCTCATCTTCTGCTGCTCTCCCACAGCCACAAGGCACCCCACACTGCGACCATCCCAAATGCAGCATTTCTTTGAATATACCACATTCCCTCATGCCTCCGGGCCTTTGTACATGCTAATCCCGCTTCCTGGTATACCTGTCACCCACTTGTGTACCTGGTCAGTCCCTAATACCCTTCAAGACTCAGCCTACATGTCACTCCTTCTTTGTCACCTTCTGTGACTGCCCTGAGTCTAAGTCAAATGCCCTTGCTCTGGGTAGAACCACCATATTCTGTGCACACCTCTCCCCCGTACCCATTAGCAGTATCACTATTACTATTACCATGGGCTGTCCTGCCTATCCCTTAAGATGCCAAAGCAGGGAATACATTCTTTGATGGCAGATCATCGTTCTATTTATCTTTGTGCCACAGCATTGAGCACTCTGCCTCATACGGAATAACAGCACTAAACTATCTTTTCAGGAGATGCACAAATGAATGAGTGAAAATAACAAAAGATAGAGTGATGTGTGCCTGAGGGGTTAATTATGCTGAAAAAAAAAAGGTTCATTTGGACAGCAGAAGGTAAAGCTGGAATGGCAGGATTTAACCAACTTGTGGGAAGCCTTTAATCCCAGGGGTAATGAACTTAGGCTGGGGGAAAGCAAGAAGAGATTCATGAACATTTGAGGAGAAGAGGGGAGACAAGTCAAAAGTGATATTTTAGGAAGATTAATCTTTTGTGAGTGACTGTATGGATTTGAGTGGGGACAGATTAAAGGCAAAAGGTTATTTTTAATGGGAGGGGATGAATAATAGGTTATACTTAGACAGACCTGGGTTCAGATCCCACCTCTACCACATGTAACTTTGGGCAAGTTATTTAGTCTTTGTGAGCTTGATTTTCCCAATCTGTAAGGAGATAGTAACATTTACCTTAAAGAATGGTTATAAGAATTTAATGATATATAAAGTACTTGGAACTGCGTGGTATTTGGTTTAGAATAAAACCTAGCATTCTCTAGGACAGGGTTTTTGGACAACACATACAGATTCACTCTCAAAGAAAGTCACTTTCTGCCCAGAAGCAGGGGTCAGGGCAATAAGAACCACAGCTCTCAGCAGAGCTCCCCCAGAGGACAGAAACACAGCTTCCAAAGGTGTAAGGTGGGGGACTAAGGGGGCGGACACAAAAGAAAACATCACATCTGCCACATCACAAAAGAAAACACGTCTCCCTAATCTTGCATTAACCTACACAGGACCGAGTCACCACCAAAACCTTTAAGACATGGGATGAAGAACTGTCATCCTTCAGTGACTGCAGCTTTCCACCTCCTCAGTTTCATCAATGATAAAAAATGAATAATAAATGAGTTAATACGGGTAAGTGCTCATAAGAACACTTGGCACGCTGTGAGAGCTCTGCAAAGGTTGGCTCCTGGTAACTAGCAGTAGTAGCAGCAGCAGTAGTAAAGTTCCAAATTTAATGGTGTCGATGCATGGTTCAAATTCAAACAGGCATTAGCTCTAACCTATTTCCACTTCTCAGCGTTACCTGTATTTCTGATGCAGTAAGGCCACTTTTTGGGTTGCTTCTTCCAATACTTTTTCATCTTGTAACCACTCCTGGAAAAAACATACTGCAGTAAGTATGTAAACAAATCAACCAAATTTCTTAGAAGGAACGTTACTGACTCTTGCCACCAGCAGGCAAAACTAGGGCTAGTGTTAATGTGTGCGAGCTTTGCTTAAGGACATAATCATGATCTTTCTAAGGAATTACGTGGCTTCTGCTCAGGAGCCAAAACACTTGCCCTGCCTTCTCAATTCATCCCAGAGAAAGTTTCAGATGAGTTATTTCAGTTTGGTAACATCATCAGCCAGTTCCAAGCCCAGCACATAACACCTTGTGCATTCCCTGGCTGGTTGTGTAGACACTCGGAAGAGCGTACCACCTCCCGTAGTTGTTCCGACACACAGTTTCCCTGTCAGTTCCATCAGTAGTGACTTTAAACTGTAGAAGGCAGTATATCTTTTTGTCATCTACTCTTTAATTTGCTGATGAGAAACCAAATCCATTTCAACATAACTCTGTCAGGTTTTGAGCCTTCAGTTAAAAGCAAAACCTCTATGTGGTTCCACAGAAGTTGGAAATCTGTCCCTCTCTTTAGACTCACAGCCAAACACAAAATGAATTTCTCTGGCTGCAGTCCAATGACCACAGACCCTTCTGTTTCTGTGGGTTTACAAGGACCAGAAGACAACAGGCAAAGCATTTACACTTGAGCTGTTTATAAGAGGAAATTGATTTTTTAAACTCTATTCCCGCCTAGTAAGTCTACTATATGGACTTCATTTCAGGGAATATTAAGGGTATGGAAATAAATTGTTTTTAAAAAGGCCCAATGTCAAAAGAATTCTTACCACAGGAAGCAAGGCAAATTTCTGAAGAAAGTCCTGGGATTCATACTGATCAAAGTCACCAAAATCAGCTATATAAAATGACAAATATTCACATGTCAGTTATGCTTAACTGGAAGCAAAACATGCAGAACTAAATTCAATATGCAGTATAAAGATGGTGTGCTTATGATTTAGAAGTCAAATTTGCCTTATAGCTTATAAAGTGTATACTTTAAAAATACCTTTTTAAAAACATTAATTAGGTAGATTCATGTGTCTTGACTTGGAAAAAATGCCTTTTAATAAAGTGAAAAAAGCCAAGTTACAGACTATATATAAACCATCTCTTTTTTTGTCATTAAAAAACAAACAAAACCTACTTTGTAATCCTGTATGCTTACTTATGCACAGAAAAATGTCAGGAAGAAACCAAACCATTCATGGTAGTGATTATCTCTAGGGAAAGGAACTAGATCATCTGAATATGTTACAGCAAGATGTATTTGTTTAGAAACTTTTAATTGTTCAAAACATTGATAGTTCAGCAAAAAGCTTGGGAAAAACTAACTCTTAAAGCCAAAGACGACACTTAGGAAGCTTCAAAGTACCTTGAACAGGAATGTGGCTCCATGTGTATCAGGCATTTATTTGTCTAGAAATGACATATGTCTCCATGCCTGCTAATATCTGATGGAACTTTATTAATGATTCTTCTGATTAAATTTCAATTCCCAAGAGTAAATGCCAGTTATCATTTGAAATAATGCCCCATCAGAAGTCTTTCCAAAGTATATTACATACATGTAAATACATATAGATTAGACATGTGAAAAATGACAGTTAATTCAAAAATACTTGTGAAATGCAGAACTATCTATTATGATTGACGATGTTCTATAACCTAGGACAACTGAGAAACCAAACAAATGACGTACACTTAGAGTATAAGCGAACGTAACCTCATCAACCACATTGATCTTTCTTCTGAAAATATTAGCTAGCAGCAGATCAAGTTCCTGAACTAAAGGAATACACAGCTTATTAAATGCTATACATGTGTGTCCATATGTGTGTATTTCCTCTCTATTTTTGGTCTGTGCGCTCTGTTGACGTAACATGCTTAACCTTCCAGAAGTCTCGTATTTCACTGAAGTAATCCAAACTCATTTTTTTCCCCACAAGGAAGCCCCTTAGATAACAGAATATTCCACTAATATAAAAAACTACTTTATAGTAGTTATTTTCTATAAAGTCAGTTACTTTAAGAATCCCTTGCTGTTTCTGTTTAACATACATTTTAATCTGATAGATTTATTATATGATCAAGTGCCATTATTTACCTTGAACAGCCAAGCCTGCTAGCTGAATTGCTTGTTCTAATGTACAAGGAATGTTTCCTTCCAAGATATCCTTCTTCAGCTGCAGATAATACTGATACCTATTAAAAAAAAAGGTCAATTTTTAAAAGTCAATATCAGTATTACCTCCACTTGAGACACAATGCATTTTATCATAATTTGGTAGAGGAGCATAAACTAGCCAAAACCTTAAGCTCAGACGATTTCAAAGAACGACAGGAACATCCTTGACCATATCTATACCCACACACACACACACACACACACACACACACACAATATAATCAATTTATTGAGTCACTTATCCTTAATTGTAGTTATTTGAAAGCTACAACCATCGAGAAGACAGCTGGTCATCTGTCTTATACCCTGTAAAAGTCTCTAAGTTTTGTCCTTTTTCGTTGGAGACATAGAGAATCAATGGCCAATTTTTACTTTAGAAACTGACTCGTAACTTGGTGATGTAAGACTTTCCTAGCCCTGGAGAGTAAAGCCAGAAAAAAAATGGTTCCGGACATTTCAGACCAGCCTTATATTAAAATATTCTTTGATGAAATACCAAAAAGAATAGTTTCTAAAATGCTTTCTTAATATTCTTGGGATGTGGGTTTACTTCTGTTTATGTTGTCAATATATAGGGTATTAGTTACCAGCACAAGCTTTAGTCAAGCAGACCTAGGTTAAATTCCAGATCTCTGATTTAGCATTTTGCATGAACTTGGGCAAGTCATAATCTGTGGGTTTAAGTTATCTCTAGTAAAATGAGGGCACTGTCACCCCTTCACAAGGCTGAACATATCAAGGAATATATGTAAAGCTCTCGGCATAATACTAGAACATAGCTGGTACTTAATAAACAACTGATACTATTATCAGCAATCATCTACTTCCAGCCAGCCAGCGGTATTTCATCTGTATCACTTCTCCATTTCCATAAGCTCTATAGTGAAGATTTATTCTGCTTTCCTCTTATTTTTTCACTTAGGTAATTACTAGGGCCTACTATGCATCAAGCATTGTTCTAGATGCTGGGGATACGGTGCTGAACGAAGATCCAGCAACTCTCTGCCAATACGGTCTATAGAACCATCTTGAATCCAGAATCTCTTCCAGGTTTGACATCTGTGAGGTTCAACCCAGTTACAGTTCACATTTGAATTCCCCTGAGAGCCCACCCTTTTAATCATTTCATATGTCCTTACATCATCCTATTTTAGCTACCTTTGAGGTTTCCATTCTTTGTTACCAAAAAGCTTGACCAGAACACCATCCTTTTAAACAAGGATTTAGATCCCACTTATCCCCTTCCACCTGCTAGTAG
This sequence comes from Grampus griseus, assembly GCF_964374135.1. Taxonomy (NCBI): domain Eukaryota; kingdom Metazoa; phylum Chordata; class Mammalia; order Artiodactyla; family Delphinidae; genus Grampus; species Grampus griseus. Next base: position 15,311,953 of record NC_139018.1, on the reverse strand, counting down.
AACCCACAGACTTCCCTCAATCAGCAAATAGAATGCTGGTAGCTCTGAGATCTTGTCAAAGAAGAAACCTTGAAACATTCTCCCAGGCAGCTCCTTTCAAACACCTAAAGAAGTCTATCTATTGAATATGCTGTCCACATATTCCACTCTAAATATTCTTGGTTCTTTCCTTAAATCAAATCACTGGAAAGCAGGTCCACCCTCTAGACTAATGCCTAGATTATGGCATATACATTCCTAACTGGTCTCCTGCCTATAGTCTTGTCACCTATAATCTACCCTCCATGATGGGTGCTTTGTAAAATGCACATTTCATCATTCCCATCCATTAAAATTCAAAAATGTCTGCCCCTGTTGATCTATGACTTTATGACTAGGACATTCCTTTTTTCAAGTCTCCGTTCTCCCCTCGAAGTAATGTCTGAAATTTCCTGAAAACATCAGTTGCTTTTACTATCCCCCTACTTTGCACAAGCTACTCCCGCTAACTAGAAAATTCCTTGTAAAGTCAAGTGAAAAGTCAACTTCTTTACACCCTGTTCATGTTCCCCACATCCCACCCCTAGGAATCCAGTGCTTTAATTAAAGCATGTATTATCATAATATACTATAATTGTTCATTTACATAGACTGTCAGTTCTACCAGATTGTGAGCAACTCCTCCAGAGTAAGAGTAAAGTATATCCATTTATATATTCATCTCCCACAGTAACCAATATAATTCTCACATACCATATTATATCTTCAATAAATGTTTAAATAAATGAGCCAAAGTGGTCAGTCACTGTTTATTCCTCCTGGCTTCTACTTCTCTCTTCAATATTTATGTCTCAGATCTGTTTTATAGCCAGTTCATGCTTATCCCTACAACCTGTTTCTAGCTTCTTTGGTTATCCACCTTCTTCCAAAAATTAACTCTGAACTCAGTACTTAAAAAGAATATTCCACAAACACAGGGCAGTACCAGGTTCTTACTATCTGCAAGGCATTGTGTTAGATATTATGCGAAAGGCAAAGTTAAAGAAAACATGGGTTTAAAATCTAAGGAAAAGACACGTACAAACATAACTGTAGTGAAAGGCTGTGACAACTGCCATCGTAAGTACAAGCAAATTCTAGAATAGTCTGGAGGAGGCAAGACTCATTCCACCCTGAGGGACCACAGAAGCTTTATGGAGGAGGTGCCTTTTGAACTAAAATCAGATGAACAGGATTCCAGTACATATTTATGAAAGAAAGGTCTTGGACACAAAGGTGAAAAGGCATGCAGCATGTTCAGCACACTAGAAGTAGTCCAGCTTGGCTCGAAAGTAATGTTAAATGGGGTTAAAAAGATAAGGTAATGGTGGATTTTGAAGAATGTGAAAGGCAGGCTCAAGAATCCATATTTGGTATAAACAACAAGGTCCTACTGTATAGCACAGAAAACTATATTCAATATCCTATGATACACCATAACGGAAAAGAATATTAAAAAAACAATGTGTATATATACACATATATATATATATGTATATATAACTGAATCACTTTGCTGTACAGCAGTAATTAACACAACATTGTAAATCAACTGTACTTCAATTAAAAAAAAGAATCCAAATTTGATCCCTTGTTTTTTCTTTTGTTATTGCCAAGAAAAAAAAGAACATTTAGTTCCTCTATCCCACTCCTTAATACATTCTACCCTTGCTGCCTTTGTCCCTTTTAAGCGCACTTATTGGCCAAACTTTTCTGATCTCAAACACCTCCCCCACCTCCCCTTTGCCCCACACCTATGTACAGAATACTATGGCTGCTGGTGTCAGAATTAGAAGGACCCTTCTACACATTTCCTTGAGGAGTAAACGCAGATTTTGTGACAATTTTTTTTAAATCTCCTCTCTCATTTCATTGTTACAAAGGTCAGAAAAAACTCAACAAAAACATTAAAGGTGACATCACTACAAGAAGAGTTCACAGCCAGGGTAAAAACATCATTTTTCCTTTGAATCATTCCTTCATACCCGTGAACCCATAACTCATGCAACATGCAGTAAAGCACTGTGACACACCACATACCAGCACCTCCACGTAATACTGAGGCTAAAAATGCAGGGGCAAGAGGGCAAAGTTTAGCCTTATCTCCTGACTCCAACCTTAATTTCACCTTTTTAATTTCACTGGATTTCCTAGAAACAAACAGCACATTATTTCTTACCTGGTAATCTCCTGCTGCAGCTGTGAAACTGAAGGCACATAAAACACCACTCCAAAATAGACGGTAGGTTCCAATGCATATTTATCCAGCTGCTTCTTTAGAGGTTTTTCCAAATCTACCCACCGGCGCTGGTTTTGCTTGTTGTAGTACCAGAGGCTGAAGTAAGTGATCTGGAAAGAGGGAGAATCACTGAAGGAAGCAGAAATGTACAAAAGGATTTAATTGCTCTAATCCATGACCTGGGACCAAGTGACCGTCTCCTATTGCTTCTCTTCTCAGAAAGGGACCACAGCAAAAGCCGAAGGGGGGGAGAAAAAAAAAAGGAGGCAAGACCTATCTCTATCTAGATACTCATTCAGGAAATAGAGGCGAAAAGTCGGTTACGCTTGCAGACTGTTTCTTGAACCCTGCATAGAAAAATGTCTAGACATCAGAATGCAGCAGGTGCTACAGGATTTTACATAAGTTCAACAAAAAAACGTAAAATGTTTAGTTTTTAAATTATCAAAATACTACATTACCGTAATTAATATTTTATAATAAGCATAACTGGGGTTTGACCTAGTTGAATTCTGACTAGTGTTAATCCAACTTGGCACTACGCTCAAATTTGGCATCTATGAATAAATTACTTCATGTAAATACCAAAAATTCTAGTAATAAAGATGTAATTGCAACTTTTCTTTGCCCCCCGCAAAGTTCACTAGATACCAATTTAAGCAACTGTAATGCTGTGGAGGTAAATACACACACACACACACACACACACACACACACACACACACACCCCATGAGAAAAGCTATATACCTAAAGCAGTAAAATAACTTAAGTGTCTTACTCGGAGGTTTAAGAAAAATGCCCAGATATGAGCATTCAAATCTTAGTTGCTGTGTAATAAACTGTTCTAGTAAATCAATCCTAACCCTGGGCCTTGTCCATCTGAAAAAGTGCTAATGCACTTAAGGGTTGAAATGACAGCCTCAGGCCACTGCTAATATTTACCTCAAAAATCCATTTACAGATCAAGGCAATGGAAAAATCACTGCTTTGTTCTAGATTCTTAGAGTAACACTGTCAAATAGAACTTCCTACGATGATGGGACTGCTCTGTATCTGCACTCTCCAGTATAACACACATGTGGCTACTGGGGACTTGAAATGTGGCTAGTGCAGCTGAGGCACCAAATCCCCAATGGTACTTAATTTTAACTGACTTAAATAACCGCAAACATCTAGTGGCCATTATACTGGATAATATAGCTTTAGAGCAACAATAAAACAAGAACTAACACTCAGGCCATTTCTTTAACCTGTAATCCTCAAAAAAATGAGTTTTTAATTTACAGAGAAAAAGTGACCTCAATATTCAAACATGTCCTCAGGGGGCTTCCCTGGTGGTGCAGTGGTTGAGAGTCCGCCTGCCGATGCAGGGGACACAGGTTCGTGCCCCGGTCTGGGAAGATCCCACATGCCGCGGAGCGGCTGGACCTGTGAGCCACGGCCGCTGGGCCTGCACGTCTGGAGCCTGTGCTCCGCAACGGGAGAGGCCACAACAGTGAGAGGCCCGTGTACCGCAAAAAACAAAACAAAACAAAACATGTCCTCAATATTAATAATTTCATCTTACAAGTTTTTACAAAGAAAGAACCATACCTTTAAAATGAGTCTATTAATCAAAGAAACTCAACAAGAGTGAGGAATGTATCCATTTTCCCTTTATACACAAACAGCTAGAATAGTGCAGGAATTCAGTAAATTTTGAATGAAAGAATGAATGTTCTCCGCTTCTCAGTTGCCACCCAAGTCATCACATACGAATGGAATATTTTGGACATCTACTATGTTGGATCAGGTTCTGTTCCAAGAACTACAACAATATCATAGATTAAATCACCCCCATTACCTTATCAAATAGATACTTGTTGTGTGTGTTAAACTCTAAAACCAGTGTTTCTCCAAGTGCTGTCCTTGGACCACCTCTACCAGAATTACCTGGAGAGCAGTGAGCCCTACAGAGCTATTAAACTCTCAAGTAATTCTCGTACCCTTTAAAGTTTGAAAATCACTGCACTACAGCACACCGCCCCCCTCCAGTGTTATGTAGGAGATAGTCATATGAACAACCTATCCTTGAAAAGCTGTGTGGAGATCATTATTTTTGAAAATCCAAACACACTGTAATACAGCACAAAGTCTGAGTCCTACTGTTGTTATTTTCTGAAGTTATGATTATGTTTATAAAATAAATTATATGTTACCTGTAGGAAAAGAATAGTATCACATTTTTGGAAAACAGGTACTATTCCTATTCCTTCTTTCTTCTGAACTGCAACTTACAGAAAAGAAAAATCTGGTAACAGAAAGATGTTGCTAAAAGTCCAAAGTCCTGGGTTTAATTTCCAATACTTGCTCACTGTGAAGTGGAAAGGTCAATCAGTACAATTCGGTTTTCTCAAGTGTAAAATAAGGTAATACCTCCCTCATAACTCCATCATGAGACCTAAATGTGAAACACATATGAATGCATTTTGCCACTAGAAAACCACTATATTTATAAAAGATTATTTAGTTTCACCCACTCTGCTAAACACCAACAAAATCGATTAAAGACCCTGACAAAAAAAAACTTTTCTAATTACATTTATTTGGATTGATTACAACACAATACATTTCTGTTCATTGTATTTATGTTTTGTGTTCTACTTTAGAACTAGGCTGCATGTACCATGTTTGGTCTATAAAACATACCACTGCTATGCACTTAATTCAATAAATATTTATTTTTTGCCATAAACACAGAAGACTGGATATTCTTTAGAATCTAAAACTGTTTTGGTCATAACGGTATATCACTTTTAATCAAAATTAAAAGGTCTTAAAAATACTCTTTGTAAACATTACTCTTCCCTTTAAATCTAGTTGGGCCTGAATCCTCCAAACACAAAAATTTAAATAGAATTATAAAACTATAGGTTTATTACATAATTTGTGGCTGCACCTTTTGTGAACTGATCATGATATACAAAAATATCTGAATAATCTGCTGGCATTCTAAAAATAAGCACATTCTAGAAGAAATAAACTCTTAAAAATCTGCTAAGTTTGTTTATTATAGCAATGCATTTATTATGCCACATATGGATAGAAAATCAAGAAGTACATTTGTAAAATTGCATCATAATTAGCTTTTTTATTTACAAATTATATACCTTATAAAGGAGTATCAAGAACTTTGTGCAAACAGCTGAATACAGATTTGGCAAATTATTTATTGATTAGCTATTTTAGTCATAGGAAAGTCTAAGATTTTAGACATTTAAACACTAACCCACTTTATGTTGTAGTAAAGTATTTGCTTTGGTACCTGTCCCTGTGTTCAAGTTCTCTCTTAAGTGGTAGTTCAGGCTAGCCAAAATAAAGTTTATATCTTGTAAATACTTTCAAGGAGGTATCATATTTCTAAAATTGCTCCAAGAAATGTTTATATACATATGAGTAACTAAAATCTCATAATATTATAACCCTTGGACTCAATGCTTTCTTAGAATTTCTACACATACATACTGAAATAACAACATCTGATTCCAGAGATTTTATAATATAATATGGTTTGTTTCTGAGATGAGTACGTAGAGGTTGAGCAATAAAATGTTGTGATTAAATTTCGTCAGGCATAGAATTTTCTGTATAAGTCCACTTTGGGGTATTTGTCTTGGATGACAACCTTGAGAAGCCGGATAATTAATTCTCTCCCCCCACAAAAAAATTTAAACCTATCCATAAAGAAAACAAAAGGGGAGAGGGAATCAAAGACACGTAGAGAACATTTCCTTCCTCATTCTATAGGCCAGCATTATCCTGATACCAAAGCCAGACAAAAGACACCACCATAAAAGAAATCTATAAACCAATATCCCTTATAACAATAGGTGCAAAAATCCTCAACAAAATACTAGCAAACTGAATCCAACAGCATACTGAAAAGATTATACATCATGACCAAGTGGGACTCAACCCAGGAGTACAACATAAAACAATCAATCAATGTGACATATTACTGACATGAAGGGAAAAAAACAACCATCTCAATTGACACAGAAAAAGCATTTGACAAAACCCAACACTCTTTCATGATCAAAATACTCAAACAAGGAATACAAGAGAACTTCTTGAAAGCATTTATGAAAATCCCCAGCTAACATCACACTGAATGGTAAAAGATTGAAAGCTTTTGCCCTAAGATCAGGAACAAGGCAAGTATGCCCATATTCAACACCACTAGTCAACACTGTACTGGAAATTCTAGCCAAAGCAATTAGCTAAGAAAACGAAATAAAAGCGTCCAAACTGGAAAAGTAAGAAGTAAAACCATCTCCATGCACAGATGACATGATCCTATATATTTTTAAAAATCCCAAAAGAGCCCTTACCAAAAAAACAACAACAACAACAAAACTACTAGAGCCAATAAACTCAGCAAAGTTGCAAGGTTCAAGATCAACATGCAGAAATCAGTATGGATTCCATATACCAGCAACGGAAAATTCAAAAAGGAAATTAAGAAAACAATTCCATTTATAATAGCATCCAAGAGAATAAAATACCTAGAAATAAATTTAACCAAGGAGGTGAAAAAATGTGTATACTGAACAATACAAAACATTGCTGAAAGAAATTAAATGGAAAGATATTCTGTGTTCACAGACTGGAACACTTAATATTGTTAAGATGGCAACACTACCCAAAGTGACCTACAGATTCAAATGCAATCCGTATCAAACTTCCAAGAGCCTTTTTCACAGAAATGGAAAAGCCAATCCTCAGATTCATGTGAACTGCAAGGGGACCCAAATTGGCAAAACAATATCAAAAAAGAACAAAGTTGGGAGACTCACACTTTCTAATTTTAAAACTTACTACTAAGCTACCATAATCAAAACAGTGAGATACCAGTATAAGGAGAGACGTTTAGATCAGTGACATAGAACTGAGTCCAGAAATAAATCCATGTATCTATGGTCAACTGATTTTCAACAAGAGTACCAAGACTATTCAACGGAGAAAAAAACAGTCTCTTCAACAAATGGTTCTGGGACAATTAAAGATCCGCAATCAAAAGCATGAAGCTAGACCCTGACCTCACACCATATACAAAAATTAACTCAAGCTGGATCAATGACCTAAATGTAAGGACTAAACCATAAAACTCTTGAGAAGAAAACATAGAAGTAAACTTTCATGACCCTGAATTTGGAAACAGATTCTTAGATATGATGCCAAAAGCATGAGAAACAAAGGGAAAAACATATTTGACTTCATCAAAATTTAAAACTGTGTGCATCAAAGAACCAAATCAAGAAAGCAAAAAGACAACCTTCAGAATGGGAGAAAATATTTCCAAATCATATATTTGATAAGGGTCTAGAATCTAGAATATATAAAGAACTCACACAACAACAAAAAGACAAACAACTCATTTTTAAAAACAGGCAAAGGACTTCGATATTTCTCCAAAGAACACAAACAAATGGCCAAGAAACACATGAAAAAATGCTCAATCACCAGTAGTGAAAACCAACCCAGAACCACAATGAGATACCATTCCACACCCATTAGGATGGCTATAACTTAAAACAGAAAATAAGTGTTGCTGAGGAAGTGGAGAAATTGGAACCCTTGTATATTGCTGGTAAGAATGTAAAGTGGTTCAGCTGCTATGGAAAACAATTTAGCAGCTCCTCAAAAAATTAAACATATAATTACCATGTGACACAGCAATTCCACTCCTATATATTTTCCTGAAAGAACTAAAAACAGGCACTCAAACAAATACATGTAAACACATGTTTATAGCAGGACTGTTTGCAGTAGCCAAAAGGTGGAAACAAGCCAAATGTCCATCAGTAGATGAAAAGATAATTATGGAATATACATACAGTGGAACATTATTCAATCATTTTTTAAAAAAGCAGACACATGTTACAACATGGATGGACTTCAGAAACATTACGCTAAGTGAAAGAAGACAGTCACAAAAGGTCACATGTTGTATAACTCCATTTAAAGGAAATATCCAGAATAGATGATCCATAGAGACAGAAAGTAGACTGGTGGTTGTGAGGTGTGGAAGTAGGGAGGAATGGGGAGTAACTGCTTAATAGGTAGAGGATTTTCATTTAGGGTAATAAAATTGTTTTGGAACTAGACAGAGGTAGTATTGTGAATGTACTAAATGCCATTGAATTGTTTACTTTGAAATGGTTAACTTTCTGTTGTGTGAATTTCATCTCAAAGAAGATATTTTTGAGGATCAGAACCACTCAAAATCAAATACACAATTTTAAAACTTTATTTTTAGATGTTTAAATACATCATATTCAGTGTATTTGAAAAAGTCTAAGGGGAAAAAAATGAACCAGAAATAGATGAACCTAGCTACGGGTTAATTATATTTTCTACTTTCTAATATCTATACTTAGGTCAAGACTTTGTACAGTTTGACAAATACCTGGCAAACTCAACTATGTGAACATAAATGAAAAACACAGAATAAGCAAGAATGTGTTTGAGTAATGAAAAATTTGTCAAAATCAAAGCAATAAAAGTATATGCCCTTGACAAAGAAGAAATTTCTCCTTCCTCTTTTACAGAACTTTTTTTTATTTTATTTTACACATACTTGTAATGAGTTTAGTAATCTGGTTATCCAATTAAAAGCAGATTAAAAGATGATAAATTACTGAAATCCCCTGGCAGTCCAGTGTTTAGGATTCTGTGTATTTTCACTGCCCTGGGCCTGGGTTCGATCCCTGGTTGAGGAACTAAGATCCCATAAGCCTGCAGTGCAGACAAAAAAAAAAAAAAAAAGACAAATAAAGGGGAAAGACTGGTTAAGTAGCATGTTGGCAGCAGCAGGAAGTGATGGATAACACTGTTTCACCAAGAGAGAACACATACAAACAAAAACCCTTTCAAAGGAAGTTAGAAAGAATTACAAAGGCAAAGTAGCCTGGAGTTATTTTTCAAAGGAACAAATAACTCTAAACATTAATTAGTCATGTATTTAATAACAACCATTGTTGCTAAAAATTAGTCAGTGTCCTTTTGTAGACACTGAGGGGTAGAGAAGTTTATAAAGTTTTCTAAAAATTGGCATTATAAATAGTTTGAAAAATAAAATAAATAAATTTATTAAAAAAGGAGGCTTCCATGGTGGCGCAGTGGTTAAGAATCCACCTGCCAACGCAGGGGACACGGGTTCGAGCCCTGGTCTGGAAGGTTCCCACATGCCGCGGAGCATGCCGTGTACCACAACTACTGAGCCTGCGCTCTACAACCCGCTAGCCACAACTACTGAAGCCTGTGCACCTGGAGCCCATGCTCCGCAGCAAGAGAAGCCACCGCAATGAGAAGCCCACACACCGCAACAAAGAGTAGCCCCTGCGCACCGCAACTGGAGAAAGCCCGCGCACGGCAATGAAGACCCATTGCAGCGAAAAATAAAATAAATAAATTAAGAAAAAAAAAAAAGTCTGGACCAAATAGTTCTCCTTAGTTAAAAGGCAAAGTTAATTATTTCATTTCCCAAATATAGTTAGAAAAATAACTTATTTTATATACAGCTTTACAGTACTTGAGCCAACTGTGGTTTCATTACTTCACTTGTAAGTTCAACCATATTTTCCAAAGCCATGAAAGATATTTCAGTTTTTTGCTGTTTGGGGAACTGCTGTTATTTCTATTGATGTTTCCTCCCGGGGGCTACTGCAATTCCCATAGCTGCCACTAGCACGGTGTAGTGCCAAGAGCACAGACTGACGGTCCAAAGGCTTTCGGCTTCTGAATCCTGGCTCCACCACTGACCAGCTCTTGAGCAAGTCACTTCCTCACTGAGTCTCAGCTTATCCATAGGGAAAATGACACGGACTCTGCCTTCCTCAAAACGTTGTGGTAAAGTACCTTTGCAAGTTTTAATTGTGCTGATAAACTTAAAAGCACTCAGAACATTTGCTATGAGTACATTAAATTTAGCAGATAGGATCTCTTTAGGTGTGTCTGAGAAAGCAGAACAAAACTTGAGTCAGTTATGCTTCTTCCATGAAAATAAAAATGTCCAAATAATCGTCAAACTAATGTCTTCCTTTTATTTAAAGTTACCAGGACCTTTTATTTATTTATTTTTTAAATACAAAAACTTTGGTACAGACAGGCTCCCCTGTGTGCCTTAAATTTCAACTATTACCAGTCATTACTTGATCTAGATGTTTCCTCAGAATCATGTTTTCTCTTCCTTGAGTCCAAATTTTTGGGGTTACGCACATCCTGTATTGTTTATGGGCTTGGTTTAATTGTAATAAAAATTTCCCCATAGCGGGGCTTCCCTGGTGGCGCAGTGGTTGAGAGTCCGCCTGCCGATGCAGGAGACACGGGTTCGTGCCCCGGTCTTGGAAGATCCCACGTGCCGCGGAGGGGCTGGGCCCGTGAGCCATGGCCACTGGACCTGTGCGTCCAGAGCCTGTGCTCCGTAACGGGAGAGGCCACAACAGTGAGAGGCCCGCGTACCGCAAAAAAAAAAAAAAAAAAAAAATTTTCCCCATAAACCAGCCTTTAATAATTGGCTTTTGGGGGACGTCCCTGGTGGTCCAGTGGGTAAGACTCCACGCTCCCAATGCAGGGGTCCCAGGTTCGATCCCTGGTGGGGGAACTAGATCCCACATGCATGCCGCAACTAAGAGTTCACATGCCGCAACGAAGATCCCGCGTGCCGCAACTAAGACCCAGCAAAAATAAACAAATATTTTTTTAAAAATTTTAAGATAAACACTAATAATATTTATATGTAATATAAATATTAAAATAAATATTTAAAATAAATGAATAAATACTTAAATAATTCTTTTTAATGGTTTTTGGTTCATGCCTCCCACCACTCCTAACTACCCAGTACCTTTCCCAATAAGAAACTTTACCTCCACTTGGCTTCTCTTTCTCACAGCTCTCTCTACTCCCACTGTGACCAAATCAAGCTGACTTGACCTGTGGGGAAACTCATTCCAATTGAAGCCTCTCAATATCTGAGTCTTCTAGCATCCTCTAGATCAATCCTCAATTATCACTTAATAATTTTTGTGAAACTTCCTCACTGTCATGTTTATAGTCACCCTTTCCTATTTTGTTCTGAACAAACATATCAGGAGTTTTCATAAAGTTATTCAATGATTTTTCCATAAAAACAAAAGTTGCACACTTACAAAACTTGGCTTCTTTCCAGACACAACATAGTTGACTTACTTTAAAAGAACTAACATTTACTCTGAAAACAAGGTGATTTTGATAATTCAGCTTTCTGTTCAGATGAAAAGACAGTTTACAAATTTTAGAGCTTGGATAAAAGGTGCAGTACCCCAAATCACAGTCATTTAAAGAGACACCAGCTATTATAAGCAGGTCCAAATCCTGTCAGAATGTAAACCCTTTCCAAATCCAAGTCATTTCTTGTCTAATTATTTTAAGAGTCTTTTTAGTTGTACTATTTTTAAAGTAGAGGGACATACAAATTAGCCAAAGGGTTTTTTAAGCCACTGATGCACTGAGTTTGATAAAAGTTAATCCCATATAAAATTGCAACTATAATTTTATCCTGATGCTTTTCTTAGACTAGGCAGAAGTCAGAAGACTTTTCATCAGGAGGGAGATGAGAGGAGACAGCACTAGATAAAGCCTATCCCTGGCAGAGATCATCTAACAAGGGCAGTTAACAAGTATTAACCTAATTCAAGTCTAGAGCTTACCTCTACACGGTGTGTGCCATAAATAATGAAGCACTGCACTTCTTCCTTTTGACAGATACTGTGATGGTCACAATGCCTCAAAGCACACAGTATTTTTTTTTTCTTTTCTGTTTAATCTCAATCCATTTTCTTCTATCATTGGTTAAATAATACATTACCTATTTGAGAGTCAAGGTTACAATATACAATATCACTGTACTCTACACATACGAGGATTCAAGAAGATGACAATCAAAAGTACATCTTAGTCTTGAAATTATACTGAAACTTATTACACTGAAGCCCAAGTAACTGAAGTCCTTAAATGACCAGATTTTGTTGTTGTTATTGGAGCATTTAACTTCCAGGAAAAAAGTAAAGCGGTAAGCCAATTTCTTGAAAGTCCAGGACGTGAATTGGGATCACTATTTACACAGAGGACTGCTCACAGCTTTTCTACTTACCATCCTGGACAGTAAGATGCTTTGAAGAAACAATGATCCTGAAACACAATAAGATCACTCTTCAAAAAATATACTTTCTAAGAAAAATGGACTAAAGTCTTAGAAGGATTCATCTTTTCATTCAATGAATATTGATTGAATACCTACTGTGAGTCAAACACTGTTCAGGGTGGTAGGGATACAGCACTGAACAAAAGAACACAATTCCTGCCCTCAAGTAACTTACATTCCAGTAGGAGGAGAAAGACAAGCAAAATTATCTGAGAAGTTAGATACTGATAAATGCTATGAAGAAAGATATTCAATTATAAAATTAAAATGTCAAACATGTTTTTACAGAGTAAGCTAGAATTAAACAGGAAAATTTAGTACATATAACATTTTACTACACAAAAATGACAGAAATAACAGATGTTACTGCACACACTTTCAACATCAAAGGTTGATGTTCTCTATTTGTACTACCACATACGAGGTCACTTTGTTTAGGACACACGAAACTGAGGGTAAAACAGAGCCTTCCATTCTTCAATCATTTTAGTTAACTAGTTTGTTATATTGCAGGATCATGTCTTATATGCCATTCCAAGAAATGAATTAGTTAGATTTCTTTTTGTTCAAATCTCCTAAATTTGGGCCTTTTGGGGCTTGCTTATTAGCTTAATTCACAAATGCCTATGTTTTAGGGCAATGAATAAATAGTAGCTCTTCTCTTTTTATTGAGAGGACAGTGAAAAAAAACAGATAACCTCAGTCTAATTTGGCCCATATTCCAGTTTTTATATTTCAATTAAGTCACAGGAAAAAAATATTTTTCATGTTTTCTTGAACTCAAGTCGTAGTTATTCCTTCTATCTTGTCTCACCATAGACAGTTAGTAGTGTGAGCAATATTTTTAGAAGTTGGAACCACACAATATAAAAATGAAAAGAAGGGCTGAAATGGGTATATTTAGGAATAGCTGCTTATTTTTCTGACATTCACTTTTCTCAGGTTAAAATTATAGCTGTTTTATGTTATACAGAAATGGTTATGGGGAATTCCCTGGTGCTCCAGTGGTTAGGACTCCGTACTTCCACTGCAGGGGGCACAGGTTCAATCCCTGGTCGGGGAACTAAGATCCCAGGCCACACATGCTGCAGAGTGTGGCCAAAAAAAAAAAAATTATACCCCCCCCAAAAACTATAAATGAATATGGGCCTTATACATTTCAAGAAAGAATCTAGTCACATTTAATATCTATTGCCTAAAAGAATATTACCCAACATATTTTCCATTGCCTTAAAAAAAATATATGTATAGCAGCTCCACTGTTCTCAATAGTATTACCATGAAAAAGCTGAGGATGATAAAATCAGGGAAATTACTTTCGTGGTTAAAATCCTAAACAGATACACATGAAGAAACTCATAGACTTCTGTTACTAAAAGCTGTATTTGTTTTTCCTTCATCAACCAAAATTTGCAAATCATGGTTTAATCATACAAGAAATAACTTTCTATCCCACATATTTACGAGGTGGTTATCTACTTATAGCAAATACTTCTTCCAATACTCCAAGAGTAAAACTGTTTCCCTTTTTAACATACAGAAGTTACTTCCCTTTTCTATCAGTAATATAAAGTTCCATCTAATAAAGGCCACACTTAAGGCTTTAATGGATTTGCTTTTATATGTTCCTCATTGAGGATCAAGGAACGGGGTGGGGGGTTGGAGGTACATAACTCAGAAACATACATTCGATATTTTTTAATTGTTTAAGTACCATAACACCAGTTACATTTTATTAGAAGTTCTACTTAAAAATACATAAGATATTTTCATTACACTTAAAAGTAGAAGAGGATGAACTACCATTAATATGTATGTGCTATCAAGGGTAATAGGAATTATTCTCTATTATTCTATATCCAATTACCCTATATTCAAGGTATATAATGATAAAAGTCTCAATTAAAAAAAACCAGATGCAAAGGTTAAATGATAGAATCATGACTTGCAGAAGAGGAATTAAAAGTGGAATAACAATTTATAGTGGCCCTGTCCCCATGCTCATAATTCACAGATGGTAGAACGGAAACACTTGGGTGGTGTGAACTGCCGTAACGGGTGGAAATAATATCTGTGTGCACAGCAGCTAAATCACAGTGATCCAGTTCTATCAATAAAGGCAGCAAGTGCTTCAACAGGCTCACCGGTTCTACCACTTTTTCTTGTCTGGATGCAGATTCTGACTCTAGAAGCTCCCAAGTTCATCCAACAGCAGTGCAACCAGATCTTGCTTTGGAAAATGTCTCAGCAGGGAACTCTCCTGGGGTGTATTTCATCAGACTGCTACTTCCAACTCTGCCAGGAAACAAGCTCGCAAAAGGCTTCCTATCAAACAGCTCTGCCCTCAGCACTTCAGACATTCCCAGCCGTGTCTTGCGGCCTAATCATGATTCATGTTCCTTCTCAGACTTATCTTCCTTTGCCTGATGTGGCTTCAAAAACATATTTTAAACAAAATAAATTGTAGTAGTAATTAAAATAAAAGATAACAAATCTCAAGAGTACTTTAAACAATCTCCATCAGATTTGGGAGGCTGCACTGTGCCAGGCTGTCCTTAAGGGCACACGCTTCGTGGCAGGCCACCTGTCACTGGCCCAAGGTCACATACCGGGAGGAAAGATGCTGATCAAGAAGGCAGAAGAAGGGGCTTCCCTGGTGGCGCAGTGGTTGAGAGTCTGCCTGCCGATGCAGGGGACACGGGTTCGTCCCCCGGTCCGGGAGGATCCCACATGCCACGGAGCGGCTGGGCCCATGAGCCATGACCGCTGAGCCTGCGCGTCCGGAGCCTGCGCTCCGCAGCGAGAGAGGCCACAACGGTGAGAGGCCACAACGGTGAGAGGCCCGCGTACCGAAAAAAAAAAAGAAGGCAGAAGAACTAGTCCCGTTGTGGTCTCTGCCACATAACCATGAGCAAGTTACTTAACAACTCTTTGTCTCTGTTCACCATCTGTAAAATTAAGATGGATATGAGTACCTCACTCATAGGATTGTTGGGGATCAAAATAAGCGAAAACATTAAAAGCACTTAAAACAATGTTTCATATGCAATAAGTGCTCAAGTAATATTAACTCTTATTATCAGAGTTTAAGTCCCCTTAAACAGTATAAAATTTCATATTACATCTACTGTAGTATAGAAAATTCTACACTTAAATGCTTCCTTCACTAATGGGGCTTTCTCTTTGGCAATTTTTCTCTTTCTTTCCTTTTAAAATAAATTATTTAAAAAAAATACAACAATTGGATTGCTTTTCTTTAGAAAAATGGCAATGGCTCAAAGGAAAAGTAGAGCGTCGTTGAGGGAAAAGTGTTAAACCTGCAGCTGAAAGACCTGAACTCTAGCTGGGGGCTGTCACTTACTAGTTGCCCCAGCCAGGCCCAGGGGGTACTGTAATGGACAGTGAAGTCTGCACTCTAGCAATGGGTCACAGATATTGAACAAATAATAAGATGTAGTTTCAGATGTAGTCTTCATTATTAAACATGCTTCACTTTTCTTTCTGTTATCCTACTGCAACATAGAATGTAGAAGTGTTCTTTTCCTTAAGTCACCATTCAAACATAAACCTGACTTCAAAATACGTGCCAGACATAAAAGTACAAACAAATATGCATTTGCAAAATATGGGTGAGAATTAAGGTTATTTTCTAGATGATTCATTCCAAACTCTGGGAAGAAGAGAAAGGGTATTATAAGGAATATCTTTATTCTCAGTGGTATAGCTGTGAACTTAATTGGCTGACTTAATGACAACACCTTGAGTCATTTTTCTCCAATCCATCTTTCTCAGTAAATTATTCCAACCAACGAACAAATCTACATGATGCAAAAGAAAACGGAAATGACTAAAGAAAAATAACTCTATACTACAACAAGTGACCTGCACCAGGACCTCCCCTTGGTGTGGACACTGCCCATCTTTGGTCCACTCCATCTCTGAGATGGTGGAAGGAGGAAGGAAGTCAATTAACTCAGGATTAAATTAAATATACGTAAAGCATCTAGTACAGTGCTAGGCACCTTGTCAGTACCCAACAGAAAGCTACTGTTACTATCCCGTATCATATATGAAAGAAACAAAATCCAGAGAAGTTGGTTTCCTTGGGCCACACAGGTAGTATACAGGGATTTGAACCCATATTCAATTAACACCAAAACTCCACCTTGTTGCCTACAAAACCCCGTGCTTTGCCAACTGCAGTTGAATTTGATGGTACAAAGTTCAATCTGCTAAAAATCCACTTGATATCGAAATTAATTTGTCAAGTCAAAGTCTGAGCCGTCTAAATAATTGTAACATGACTGAGCAAAGACAAGTTGTTTTTATATTCACAAGGAAATGAGCTGTTTCCACCCAGCATGAAATTACTTGTGTATTTTCTTAGCCTGCTCAGTTAAAGCTTGTTCAAAATAACACACTCTGTCCTATTTATAAATAAAAACTCTGCACACCTGTTAGTGATTTCATTTGGATGATCTACATAAGGTGGCACAAACCCTTGATAGAAGTTATTTCTATAACATGCTGCTACTTCTCATATAGGATTTGTGACATGCGTGTTTCTTCTAGTGAAATTAACATCTTTTTCTTTTTTTTTTGAAATTAACATCTTAAGCTGATTCTTTTTTTTTTTTTCTTTAATTTATTATTTATTTGGTTGCACTGGGTCTTAGTTGTGGCAGGCGGGCTCCTCAGTTGTGTCACGTGGGCTCCTTAGTATGGCATGGTTGCAGCATGCATGTGGGATCTAGTTCCCTGACCAGGGATAGAACCCGGGCCCCCTGCATTGGGAGCGCAGAGTGTTATCCACTTCACTAGCAGGGAAGTCCCTTAAGCTGATTCTTAAGAATGTAAATTGCCTCTGGGTATCCTGTCAGTTCATTAAAAGATAAATCCAAGTGACATTTATTTATGAACAAACTGCTTGGAGAACCAAATAGGAAAATATTTGCTAAACCAACATATTGTTAAGGCAGTGATATGAGCAAAGGCTTTGTTAACAGAAAAGAAAATGCCATGTTCAGGTAGGGTGTGTGTCTGACAAGACAAATGAAGTACAGCGCTCAACAACTGGCCGGGGGAATTGGTTAATGCGTGAAGGAAATATGAGTCATCCGTTCATTCACTGGAGAACTGTCGCATACCTACTGCCTAGGTGGGCACAAAGGTGCTGTTTGGTAGGGAAGACAGATTGGATCTACCATCAGAGGTACAATAAAGGAACGACCATTCACAACCTCCTCCCTTTCCTCCTTGAAGGGAGATTTTTTTTCCTTAACATTAATTGTCCAAGTGAGGAAATGAATACCCCACATGGCCTTTTTTGAGATCTAAAGATAAAGGCCATTCAAAACAGGCATTTGGGGCTTCCCTGGTGGCGCAGTGGTTGAGAGTCCGCCTGCCGATGCGGGGGACACGGGTTTGTGCCCTGGTCCGGGGAGATCCCACGTGCCGCGGAGCGGCTGGGCCCGTGAGCCACAGCCGCTGGGCCTGCGCGTCCGGAGCCTGTGCTCCGCAACGGGAGAGGCCACAACAGTGAGAGGCCCACATACAGCAAAAAAAACCAAAACAAAAAAAAAACAGGCATTTGCAGGGGAAGTGGGGGAGGAGTGATACTTCAGAGGCAAATTATTTTCTTAAAAATATGAAGGTCTTGAATTTTTCACAAATCTTCCATCCTACCACCACCTTCACTCTGGAGAAAAGAAAGATTAGGGAAGATCCTGTTAAGCCGAGAGAAGGGGAAAGATTGCCTCTTGCATGAGTACAAAGCCTGAGCTCATAGACGACTGTACCCACAGTCAACTGTACCCACTGTACCCACAGCCTGAGCTCACAGACGACTGAAAGAGGGGTGTATCCAAGACCCACGTGAAGTTGTATGCAAAATTCTGCATTTTGATCACAGTCTCAAAGGAGTCCATGTCATTTATAATTTTAAAAGTTCAAGTTCAAGCAGAAGTGACAGATACAAACTTAAATTCTGGCTCTTCTGCTGTATGATTGCCCAGATTTGCACAGCAAATCACCCAATTTTTCAGAACTTCTGTTTCCTCCTTTTAAAATGGAAAAACAATGCCCAACTCATCGTGAGGATTAAATGAGATAAGGCAGGTCAAGCTTCCAGCATGACAATGTTCATCCACCCGCGAGGAGGACAGCAGAAAGCTTAGAGCGTCTAGCATTATAAGGAATTAGATCTGGAACCATATACGCCAAGAACAATGGACAGAACTTAGAGCCCCTAAAACACCGTCAGTTCCCCATGTCTGCCATTTTGTAACAACTCACAAACCTCCCCATATGAGCAAATGCATCTCAATTCCATATGGTCATGAGACCACACTATTATTTATTTATTTATTTTTGTGTGTGTGTTCACTTACTTTAATAACACTACATTTACCATGTTATCACCATGGAATGTAAATTCAGGTTAGACAAGAGAATTTCACAAGTACAACAAAGCATTCTGTAGTATACCAAAGTTGGTATAATGTCTGACCAAACCAACTTGCTCATAAATCACTTCCATTACAGGCAATTTATTTAGTTTAACATTTATGATTCTTTCAGAGAAAATAAACAGACTGCACACATTTAAAAAGTATTTTTCATTTACCTTTGCATTAGCACTTAAAATACACACTTCTATTTCAAAATCCCATTTCAAAATTATTCTACTATAACAGCAGCAAACTATAATTCTGCAATTACAAAACAGCTAAACGGGGATCTACAGTTAAGTTACTCTCATGTTTACAACTATGATTCTGAAACAGATACTACTTCAAAGCAGCTGTTACCAGCTCTTTAGGTTTGGTTTAAAAACACACACATAGTTGCTGGGAGGTTTATAAGGTTGTATTCCGTGCACTGTTCTGAAAGGGTTCTTCAAGAGCCAACCAGACCTTAAAAACAGTACTCAGTCCACAAGGCAGTCAGAAAGAGTTAAATTAACTGGGGTAAATAGGACTCCTACATTACATCAAAAGCATATGACAGTCTGCAGCAACTGGGAGCATTTACAGGTTTGGCATGTTGTCCTCTTTACAACTAATTTTATCAGAAGAGTTTAAGAAGGTGGACATTGTACCACTATCAAGTGCATTTAAAAGTGACATGTTTTTGTGCTCATCTGACTCCCCTGAATGACCTAGCTAGTGAACTAGCCACTAGGCAAATCAAGCCTGCAAGAAAGGAAGCCAATATTCAAATTACCATGTTATTGTCCGACCCACAGAATTTATTTTCAACATAAACATATAACCTCAATATGAGATGTCTAACTAAAGCAAGCACCACCAAGACCAAGACAGCATCTCCTCTTCTAAGGTTTAGGTTCTGCCCAGATTTCTTGATACATGGAATAGCCCATACCAAGAGTCACTGCTCCCACAACAAAGCCTTGGGCTGCCACACGCATGTGGATCAGGTGAACAGACATTTTAGTATTGCCCCTGTTCTTCAATTTATATAATCCATATGCAACGATTGCTGCAAAACCTGCCATTCCAATGCGGACAAATGGTGCCTCTCTAGCTTTTAGGGTAAATTTAGATCCCTAATCTTCACCATATGAAGAAAGAGAAACATCTGTGTCACTTGACATAGTGATTGAAGAATCTTCAGACAACGGCACAACGTCGCAGGCTCCTACCGGCTTCTCGAGACCACACTATTATGATAGATCATTGGTGACAGAGATTCAAGGACATCTCCAATGTCTCTTAGGTGAAAAATCCAGCACTGGGAGAAAAACATCTCAGACTATTACCCCTTAAATTTATTAGAAATTAAGTGAAGGTTGAATATTCCATTTCTTTAAGTAAACAGGTATCCAAATTCTATAATAACTTGTGTGATAATACATTATTCTAAAATGCATAATATCTCCATGTTTATGTGTATAGTCCCTCTACTTATATATATGACTAGTTATTAATTATCTAGACCAAGTAAGACAAATAACAGAAAATCTAAAATCAAGAAAAATCCTTGCTCATTTATAATCAGGTTTGGACTTTGGAAAGCTTTCTTTATCTAGGTAGAGAGGCCAATCTAAGATTTACATTTGCTTCAGATGGTCCAATAGATCTAACTCAACTATTTACTGATCCTTGTCTATACGTCAATCTTACCTGTTTTATAACATACATACCTGAATGAATAACTACTCAGCCCAAAGGTTAAAAAGTTTGCAGGTATTATACTCTTACCGTACACATATTTCAGCTATTTTTAGAGTCCAAATGAAAACAGCTAGTACAGAAGGAAATGTGCATGAAATTCTTGAGGTCTGCTCAGATAACAGTCAAGATAGGTCAGTGGATATTTGGAATACCTAAGACACTGATTTAAAATAAAACACTCTGAGGGCCAAGAACACTTTCTAAAGTTGTGCTTGAGAGTAATGGTTTGTATTAAGTGCATGATTCCTCTCTATTCCAACAAATCCCTTAGCCAAAAAATTTGTCAGAAAACATAAGAACCTGTTCAAAGTTCAGCAGAGAAGTTGACACTCCCCTGATAGAGCAATCTAACCTCAGAGAGTCTCTAAAACCCTTTTTCTAGGTATTTGAGAAGAAGGCCCAAAATGAAAAAGAAAATCTAACGAAGAAAGGTTCTTTTCTACCTCTGTTCAAAGTTGGTAAATGTTCAATTCTCTCCAGGAAATAAAATCATACAGCAAATAAAGGCTGACTTAACTGAACTGCAGTCTGTGCTTATCAGTCTAAATTCAAAACAAGAACCTTAATTTTTAAACTAAGTAGGCACTGATTCAGCAACCATGTACTATGAGGTACAAGGCACTATTCCAGACACTGGTGATACCACAGTCCCGCTCTGATGGAGTTTACATTCCAAAGGATAAAAACTTGACATATGTGTGATGCACTTCAAATACAATTTTAAAAACATTTTCTGAATATCTGTGATAAACCACAACAGAGTAACCAAATATCAAAGCCTATAATTAGAATTTTAAAATGAGAGGCCAAAGTAAGAACTTCTAAGTTTTGTTAGACTTTTCAACTTATTCATCAAAATGCCTTGGAGGGGGCTTCCATGGTGGCGCAGGGGTTGAGAGTCTGCCTGCCGATGCAGGGGACACGGGTTCATGCCCCGGTCTGGGAAGATCCCACATGCCACGGAGCGGCTGGGCCCGTGAGCCATGGCCGCTGAGCCTGCGAGTCCGGAGCCTGTGCTCCGCGAGGGGAGAGGCCACAACGGTGAGAGGCCACAACAGTGAGAGGCCCGCGTATAGCAAAAAAAAAAAAAAAATGCTTTGGAGGTAATCTTAGGGGTGGCTTAGGATCCATCTCAATTTCAAACCTGTTATTTGAAAAAGTTATGTATGTAGGCCATACATGCAGACAACAAGGACCCTCCTTCCCCTCTACACAAAACACTCAGAAATAGCTGAAAGAAAACTGCCCTCTAAAATTTAAGTTATAAAACTAACACATAATGTGTGTGTTATCATATCATAGCAGAAGCACGATAAAGTTACCTTCAAAAGGTTTCCAGGATATTTTTTTTTTTTTTGGCCACACCACATGGCTTACAGGATCTTAGTTCCCCGACCAGGGATCGAACCCAGGTCACCGCAGTGAAAGCGCCCAGTCCTAACCACTGGATGGTCAGGGAATTTCCCAAAAGGTTTGAGGATTTTTAAAATGTCCCTGTTTCCTAACTGAAGATTTTAAAACTTAAAATAAAAACTCCAACCAAATGTAAATTTAAGCCGAATAAGGACATTAAGATAAAGATTAAGATATATAAGAAATAATATTTTGCAATGAATCTAATTAAAACCCATGACAGCATGATTAAAATGTGATTATCAAATGTAATATAAGATTTTAAAAGAATTCTTGAAAAAGACGTACCCTAAAGAAAAGATATAAGCCTTAATCCAAAATCTCATTAAAAAATTTTTTTTTGTTTAAATCCTAGGGGTTAGGTTGAGGGCAAGAGGGAAGAAACAGAGAAGTAAAACCTATCAGAGAAGTAAAAACTTACTGAAGCTCTATTTGAGGGCAATGAGGCAGTGACATTGTACAAATTAATTTCAGCTGGCATGAAAATAGAGGTTCAAATATGACTGCTAAATTACAATGGTATACTAGAAATTTAAGTTTAGCAATGTAAGAAGTGCAATTACCAGTGGCTGCTGTACTTATTTGTACTATAAGAACGTCTTATAAAACAAGCATGTATTCATCTCTTAGTAAAAGGAAGAAACAAAGATATTTACAAAAGCAAGAAAAGAGTTAATTTGAAGAGGTCAGTCACCACAATGTGGAAATGGGAGTCACAAATAACAATAGCAGTGCTGAAGAATAACACTTACTGAGTTTCCTAAATACTAGGTCCTCTATTAAATGTTTTACATTTAAGATTGTATCCTCACAACCACTGTCAAATAGACATTATTATCATCCCCAATTTACAGATGAAAAACCATTGGACTTGGGGAATTAAGTAAGGTGCCCAATGTCACACAACTGGTAAGTGGCAGCTGGGATCCAAACCCAGGTGTTTCTAATCCAACTGGCAAATGTCTTAACCACTCTATTAAACGGCCTTCTCAAGAGGCCAGTAGAGGCAGTGCCCACCCTAGCACAGCCCAGAAATGATACACAGAGGAACTTGTCTGGTCCGTGAGGCAGTACTACTCCCCTTATGAAGATATGGAAGGTTTTCTGGGCAATTTCCCTTCTCTGATTCCAGGCTCACCAAGCAATTTCTGGTTTGCTCCAGCTTCCACATGGCCTGCCTGAAGGGAGATCATGGCCTGGCCAGAGGGCACACATTCTTGGGGCCCCTGGTAGTTCCAAATCTCATCGTAAATTACTGAACTTGCAACCTGGTTTTACAAATTCTCAAGGAGCTGGGGTAACGCAGGTCTTACTCTCTGAAACAGGTTCTTAAGGCTGACCACCTCATTCTAGATTGTGATATTCTTTCAAGGACACACCGCCCATGGGAGTAGTTATGCCCAGCTGATACACTCCTCTCTCACCACCTCCATCAACCCTCTCTAACATATACTTTCAAAATTAGAAAGTTTTCTAATTCCCCTTAAATTCTGTAAAGACTCCCATAGCTTCTCTTGAAAAAGTGTTATGAAACTCAATGAATGATATGCAAGGAACTTCAACAGCTCTGAGAGGACGGTGCTGTAATGACCAGCAGTATTTTCCTGCAGCAATCATTTTTCCCCCCATTTTTAAAAGCCACTTTCCACAGTGCAAATACGGTGGGTTTTGAAAAAAGTTGACAATCTAAGTTAACTATATTGGATACAAATATATTAACCTTTCTGTTTGTAGTTCCTTAATGTATTATAAAATACCTCACACAGTCAAAAAACAATGAAGACTGACAAGCCTCATTTAACCACACATTCAGCTTAAGCAATAAAATGTTACCCATATAGTTGAAGCTGCCAGGTACAGCATTACAATGGGATTATCGTATGGCCCTTATAATTGTCATAATAGAAGTGAAATGTTATTCAACGAAGCAAGGAAAGTAAAGATTTTTCCCCCCAGCTTAAATTTGGGCAATAGCAAAGCTTAGCAGCCAAATCTACATGCTATGATAATTCTGAGTTTTCTTGACGGGAGAACACTGCAAGATAACATACCACTCTCTCTTGGTATGAATCTCCTAAGTGATGTATGGACACAAACTAAGAACAGGTGTTGCCCTGACTCAGATGATTTCTAAACAGTCATTGGGCAAGATTAGGCCTGGGCCTAAGCCATCTGTTTACATGCTAAAGAGCAGAGCTTCTGGAGCTTTGAAAAGTTTGCTATACAAACTTTCTAACCATGACTGTCCTTAAATGTTGGAAATAGTGGGACGGCCTGTCCAGGGGCAAGAGATTTTCTAGAGACCACACCTGTTCCCATTTAGAGCACTCTTCCCTTCTGTTAAAAATCAGTCTCGGCTTCCCTGGTGGCGCAGTGGTTGCGGGTCCGCCTGCCGATGCAGGGGACGCGGGTTCGTGCCCTGGTCCGGGAGGATCCCACATGCCGCTGAGCGGCTGGGCCCGTGAGCCATGGCCGCTGAGCCTGCGCGTCCGGAGCCTGTGCTCCGCAATGGGAGAGACCACAACAGTGAGAGGCCCGCGTACCGCAAAAAAAAAAAAAAAAAAAAAAAAAAAAAAATCCGTCTCATTATATACCCATAGCTGTATGAAGCTGCTTGTTCCTGAGTCTGATAACCTCAAACAAGGGATGGCAATTTCTCTGGGCTTCTTGACTAACAGAGAAGCAAAGCAATGCCTGTGGGTTCAGTTCAACCTGTATTTATTAAGCCCATTCCACGTGTAGTACTTTGGGTACAAAAATAAATTAACCACAGTTCCTCAAGCAGTTGACTCTAGTGGTTGTACGCAGACCTGGTGCATGAGGAAGAAATTACAGGAAAAAGAAACCAAAATAGGAAAAAAGGAAAAATGCGTGAAGGAAGCAAAAAAGATGGAATGGATGCAAGTAGGCAGGACCAGTCACTGAGGTCGGCGCTCCTGGTTTACTTTCTCCTTGGGCCGCTCCATTTTAGTTTCCTTCTAAGGCTCTCCCTCTGTTCAACTCCAAGGAGTATGCTAAATTGTCTTCTTCTCTCATACCCTCTCCCAGGTTAACTGGCC
Source organism: Grampus griseus (assembly GCF_964374135.1). Lineage (NCBI taxonomy): Eukaryota > Metazoa > Chordata > Mammalia > Artiodactyla > Delphinidae > Grampus > Grampus griseus. The sequence goes on along the minus strand of NC_139018.1, from coordinate 15,286,803 downwards.
TAGGCTGAGGATCTCCAAATCTCTTTCCTCCAGCCTGGATCTCTCACCTGCACTCCAGACCTGCACATACTCTACCTGCTCAACGTCCCCAGTTGGCACCTCAAACTCAGTACGTCTGAAACTGAACTCACCACACGCCTCTCCCAGCTCCCCTCAAACCTGCTCTTCCTTTTGTGTGTCTTCCCTCAGCTATATAGTCCCCACCATTTACTGGTAACCTTAGGATCCACCTGGACCCCGGCGAGTGCCTCCCCATTACTTGATAGGTAGGTCCTGAATATCTCCAGATGCCACTCACTTCTCTCCAGCCCCATCCAAACCCAAGTGACTACCATCTGAACCGCAACTCTATTCCTTTCTAGTCATTCTCCAAAGGATTCACGCTTCATAAAAACAATCACACCACACGCCTATTTAAAAACTCTTCACTAACTTCCCCACTACTTTCAGGACAAGCCCAAACCCTTTAACAAGAACCCCGCATTAGGTGGCCCCTGCTCTACAACCTTTCCTCTGCCTGTGTCTTGGGCCTTGTGCAGTTCCTTTGTTGGCATAGTCTTTTCCAGCCCTTGAGAGGCCCACCCTGCCCCACCTTCAGGTCCCAGCTCAGACATCACTCGCCCTGGGAAGCTTTCCCCTTTGCTGCCTCTCCCTGCTGTCTATAGCACCCTCTACTTCCCCCATCATCGCATGCATCACGCCTGCTTTCTTACTGGTATCAACAGTAGGGTGAGCTCCTAGTACGTATGAGCTTGGCACTTAATAAGTCTTTAATAAAGACCGAGCAAATGAATGGATGTTCACCAGGGGCACAGCTTATCTATTCCTGACTTTTTATGAACTACACCATTACCAGGATTTCCAGTCAAGGCTACAACATAGGCATTTAAGTGAAATAACCCGTTTTTTCATCTTTCTCTTACCCCAGAACCAGGCAGCCAAAGACTGGAAGGGACCTGGGTTTAATTAGAGCTCCTTTCTTCACAGGCCTTACACAGCATTTTGAATTTAAGACACTGTATGGATACTTGAGGACTTCACAACTTCCTACAGACTGGATTAGGGGTTTTCCAGGGCAAACTTCCCTATGATTACTGTAACAGACTATAGTTATTAGAGCTATGGCTTTACATGCACATTAAATCACAACCACAGGCACCACTGTTATCCCATGGTTCAGATGAAGGAACCAGAGCTCAGACAGGTCACATAACTCACGTAATGTTAAACAACTAATTGATGAAGAAACCAGAATTCAAACCGGGGCAATATGTCTCTCGAATTTTGGCTTGGCCTGTGCAAAACAATCAATGAATGTTGAATGAATGAATGAAGTCAGTAAACTGTACTAGATCAGGACAACCCATGTGGCATTACACCAGAAGACCAGAACTACTTGGATAATCCAAAATGCATTCCTTTTTTTTTTTAACGTGGCTTCAAACAACCATTTTATTTTGCTCACAATTCTGTGGGTCAGGAATTTGGGAATGACTTGGCTGAGTGCCAGCTGGATGGCTGCGGGGGGGGGGGGGCTGAAAGGATCCATTTCCAAGATGGCTTCTTCACTCAGATTCCAAAATGCATTCCTATCTCATTCTGGATAACATTTTGGGGGAACATATAAACATTTTCAAAACTCAGGCATTGGTAATTCTCTTACGGGGCACACCCAAGGAAAGACCTCTTTGCTCTGTATTATTCCTTCCTGGTGGGGAGAAGGGCTTACAGGCTCATACTTTGAGAAGACAGCGCGCACGATAGTAGCTGGAAAGTAAGGAACAAAGCCCGCCCAGAGAAGCCTGCAGCCTTTTCCGGGGCTTACCTCCCGAAGCTCCAGTCTCTGGGCCACAGCCTCTAGGCTCTCCTGGCCAGTGCTCTCCACGGACAGCGTGAACTCTACAAACTCATTGTTGAGCAGCTGGATCCGGGCAACCAGGCAGCTCTTGCTGGATACCGTGTAGCGCCGGGTGCGTTTTAGTTTCAATCCAAATGGCAGTGGCATCTTCTTCTCCCTTCAAGAGTTGGAGGGGTGAAAAGGGAAAAGCACCGCCACCAATCCAGTGGTGGTAATGGCGAGAGAAAGCAATCCTGTCCTGAAGGGAGGAGTACTGTACAGTCTCCGGCTGCTCACCCAGCAGCTGCTGCCGCCATTAAAAAGCAACTGAGTCTCCAAAGACCAGGTGATGGGAGCACGCACGCCAGTGCTGGGGAAAGAGGAACACCGGTTACATAGGCAATAGCAAATCTGGGCTTTGTTTTCAAAAATAAAAATTAATAAAGCTATATCTAAGCTTTCCCTCTCTTCTGGAAAAATAAGGCATTAGCAGGATCTGGGAGGCAGTGGGGAAGTTTATCATCAGAGCTGTGTTACGCCCTGGGTCAGATTCCACCCCTCACTCAATCCCACAGATAGTAGTGACAACGTGTGGCTAACTTCAGGATTAAATGAGATAATGGCTGACACTACTAAAACGCCAAATTTAGTAGCTAGCATTACTGGTCCTCTTTCTATTTTACATAAGTTTTGTTTTTTCATAGTTAACTCTTTTTGGCTCCCCGATACTCCAAATGTTAGGGTTCTTTAGTCCTTAAGTGAGATAATTGCAAAAACCCTCCAAAAGAGCTACGTTCAAGTCTCAGTCCCAATTAGGCAAATTAACCCTGAACCCGAATGGAATAATCCCCTGTAACACAGGGCAGCTGTGAGGTTCAAACGAGGTGAACACTTAACAAGCATTTGTAGAACTCTCTGGTTTATAAATATTTACGTCACAAAATCGATTTATTTATAAACAAATTATAAAAGACCCTACAAATTCTTGTTATCGGATTACTACCAGACGCGTGGAAGTTCTGAAAAGCGTGGCCCTGGCCCCGGCCCCTTTCCGGATGGGGACGCCTAAAGAGGCGGTGCGCCTTCACCTAAGCGGGGCCGCAGCCCAGAAGAGGAGGGGGGCAAGGCCCTTAAACGCCCTCCCAAGTTAATGCGGGGAGGACGCTGCTCAACAAGCCCGTGAGGCCAAGAAGACTAGGGATAGCTCCGGCTCCTCCCTCGTCCTCCCCCCCCACGGAAAAGCAGGCGACGTTGCCCGAGCAACCCACAGCCGCAGAGGCTCCGGAACCCTCCGCCTGCGACCGCGTTTCCGGACGGATGCTCTAGGAGAGTACAGGCTCCCGCTGATGCCGGAGGGAACACTTAAAGGACCCGGCTAGAGCCCCAGAGGCGAGGGGGAGGTTTGGGTGGGGTCCATTTGAATCCCGATTTGGAGCTTCAGGACCTACGCCAAAATACGCGACTTAAAACTTTCTAAACAACACCCGTTGGTGGTACCTCCTGGGCTGAAGCAAACTGGCCTTGAGCGGCAGCTTGGAACTTTTACATTGGCTGGATTTTTGTTCCCCTAAACGAGTCGACAAAATCCCAGATAGTTCCAGAATCCCGGGACGGTTCCCACTCTCCGTTATCTTCTGAACAGAGGCTTCCCCCGAGGATGAATCGTTTGGCAAGGCTCGGCCGCGGCTGGTTACCCTGAACTTGGGCCGGGAACCGCCCGGAGGGGCAAGGGCAGCCCCCAACCCTCTCATCTGGCGGACACAGAACCCAGGCCTCGGGAGAAGTGGCTTTCTCAGCCTCACACTAGGACGGGCTGAGTTGGGAACCGATCCCAGATTCCTCATTCCCAGTCCTCTGCTCTTTTCTGCTTTTTCTACTGCGTGTCAGCCCCAGAGGTGATGGGCACTCAGGGCTGGGGGGTGGCAGAGCTAGAGTATATAGTTTAGCTATTACACTAGGCTTTGCCAAACTTAACATTTTATAATTCCATTCCACAAAAGTGTATTGCGTCTCTGAGTACAAGGCAGTGTAGTGGCCCTTTAGAGAAATCTAAGACGAGTCCTAATAAGCCGTCTTTGCTCTTAAGGAGATTACAAGCATGCTATAATTACATACATGGCTGTATCTCTAATAAGGACCCAACCACGATTTTCTGTTTGTTTTTTGGATTTTGTTTTGGTTTTGAGCTCTGGTTATCTCCAGATAGTAAGAAAAATAAAAGTTAAAAACCAGGAATAGAGGAAGAAGGCCAGAGGAAAAAAAGAAAACTAGAACTACATAAAGAATTGTGTTAACATTTGTTGTGTACCTTTGTAAGGTAAAAGCACCATACTAAAGGGGGGAATAGAAAATAGATATTAAGAAAAGACATGGGCTCCACCTGCAGTTTTCAATGCTCTTTTCTATGTCAGGGTATAAACCAAATAGATAGCTGAGGCAAAATGAAAGAAAAAAAAAATCAAGAAATGAGAACTTTAAATAATAAGCTTTCAACTAGAAAATTGCCTGATAAGTTATGAGTGTCTGTATAAATTTTAAAAGATTATATATACATATATATACTAAATACCCTTTCAAGTGATTAGATGGTGAATTTAAATTTTACATAGAAATTGTGATAACTGGAAAGAGGACAGATTAAGTACAGAGGAAAGATGAAAATTTGCATTGGGGGGTGTTCAAATATGGTATTCTCTTCACTGCCTTGAAGGCAGTAGATACTACACTATATAAAACTATGCCTTGTAGGCAGTAGGTACTACACTATATAACTTAATCATTAACTTAAGCTCTGATGAAGCAAACAGAGTAAAACTTTCAGTTGTCCCTGAGTGTGAAATGTTTTACTGCATCAAGGATAAAGAAAAGCCAATGTTTTCTCTTTTTTATTTTGGTAGATGTTATAATGTAATTGAAAAAGCTGAAGGGTGTGTGTGTGTATCAGATGCATTTTTTCCCCAAGATCTATCCATAAGAATAGCTTGCTTTTTGTTTATTAAGACGTGCAAAAATAATGTTCTGCTTAATAATTTACAAAATTAACAATTGACACATTTAATTTTCAGTTATGTGCAGTATTTGCTACCAAATGATGTCATAAAGTTATGAATGTTTGGATAGAGGAGTAGAAATTTAAGATGCTTTGGGGGGATGTCTATTTCGGGTGTAAAATAATATGAAACAATTTGAAAGGTAGTTGGATCTGGAATTCTAACGTATCTAACTACTAAAGTAAACAGAAAATTCATAATTAGCTTTTGAAGGAAAATACTAGGAGATATTTTGTTTCTCTACAAAATCACTTTGTTATGAAATAAAAAACAGGTATATATTAAATTCTGTTCAAGGCTTCAAAAGGCAGTCCGCGATATTTGTGAATTCATTTTAATGTTTTTACATCACCTTTCAGAAGTTCCTCAAATACAGTTTAATTCTGAATCCTGTAGTTTCCCGCCTTGTTGCTAAAGTCCTCACTACACGTAATTCTGCTAATGATGCTTTCAAATAAAACAATCACTAAATGAGTATATGACATTTTTAGAATAATATATAGATCTATAGCATTAAATCAAACGCATGTTTCTCCTGAACAAAACATTTATGCGTAGAACTCGAGAATAAAATGTGCTAGGAACAGCAGACAACTACTTTCAGAGTAAAAATCTATCATATCCCAAACTTAAAAAAAAAAAATCTGGGGCTTCCCTGGTGGCGCAGTGGTTGAGAGTCCGCCTGCCGATGCAGGGGACACGGGTTCGTGCCCTGGTCCGGGAAAATCCCACATGCCGCGGAGCGGCTGAGCCCGTGAGCCATGGCCGCTGAGCCTGAGCGTCCGGCGCGTGTGCTCCGCAATGGGAGAGGCCACAACAGTGAGAGGCCCGCGTACCGAAGGAAAAAAAAAAAAAATCTGTCAGCAACCATTAGGCATACAGCGCTTGTCACCTGGAGCACACGGAGTGTTTTGAACGTGTTTGCGAGCATATTATTATAAGGCTTTCTCAGCAAAAAAGAAAATTAAGACGGGCATGCCAAGAGCGGCCAATCTAATCAGGATTTGCAGAAATCACAAGTCGGAATTTGCAGACCCAAGAATTCTTTTTTCCAGAGTAAACAATCTTTACTCCAAAACCAAAACAAGTCATCACCACGAAACAGTCCTTCCCTACTCGCCTTCTCGCCAAAGTTACCTAGCAAATCTCGCACTTAATATTCTAAGAGGCACAAATATGCCTAAAACGTTTAAAACTCTGATCCAGAATTAAGCCGCTACAATCAGCCGAGGAGTTCAGAATACAAGTTGAAGACCCCTTTAGAAATTACTCAAGTAGATCAGAGAGAACCTGGAAAAGAAGACTTTTTTCTTTGTTACGCTCCTGCCTTAGGTCTGGGAGCTGGGACCCATCCTCCAGGACTCCGGGGCCGGCCGACGCGCTCCGGGGTCCCGGCTCGCGGACACACGCCAGCGCTCGGCCCCGCGCCCGCCCGCCCGCCCCCCGCCGCCCGCCGGCCCGGGCCCCGCGCCCTCACCTGCTCCCGCTCCCGCATCCTCGGGGCCGCGCGCCCAGTTCAGCGGCCCGCCTCCCAGGGCCCCGCCGCGCGGCCGCCGCAGCCGCGCCCGCACGCCAGCCCGCGCCGCGGCGCGCTCATGGGGCTCGCACGCCTCACTTCCTGTCTCCCCGAACTCGGCCCGCAGAGCATTCCCCCGCGCAGGGTCCCGCGGCGGCCGCGGCGAGGGGAGAGGCCCGGAGAAGGGACACGCCGGCCGGCAGCGCCGCACAAAGAAACCGGCCGGGGGCCGGGGCAGCAGGAAGGCGGGCGGACGGGCACAGGACGCGCGGCCGGAGCAGCGGAGCGGCCGGGGCCGGGCGTCCCTCCCCCTGGGCCGGGCGGGCGGATCCGGGGAGGCGGTGGCTGCCCGTGACCTCAGAGAGTTGGAATGCGGGCGGGGGAGGCGCGGACAGCTGCGCCCGGCCGCAGGGGAGGGGGCGCGCCGCGGCTTTTTTTAATCCTATGACCACTTATTTTAAGAGTTTCCAAATAAAGCAAGGCTTTTAATAAAAATGAGAGGAGGGGGATATTATTTCGGTGCCATGTAAAGGGTTTTATTCCCGTGTTGTTCTTAGGTGTTCTGTAAAATTCTATTATTGCTGGAGTTGTTCGTTTACTCTTATACATTTCTGAAAACAGTTCAAACATTCAATTTCTTCCTCCCATGCTTACGTCTAAGGATATAGCCCATAAAAAAAGGAAAAACACTGATTGGTAGTACAGGGTGCCAAAGTCCCCTTCCCCTGAAAAAGGTTATGCCTCAAATAACCTGTAGGTCTTCAAAAGAGCTGTGTGCTTAATGCAGTACAAAGTAAAGCTCTTAAGGATGGGGAACTCCAGAGTCAAAATTGTCTGGGTTCAAATCTCAGCGCCAACGCTTACTTAGCTGGGTCGCCGTGTGCGAGTTTCTTAACCTTTCTGTGCCTGCTCATCTCCTGTAAAATGATAATAATAATCATCACTATCTGGGCTTCCCTGGTGGCGCAGTGGTTGGGGGTCCGCCTGCCGGTGCAGGGGACGCGGGTTCGTGCCCTGGTCCGGGAGGATCACGCATGGCGCGGAGCGGCTGGGCCCGTGAGCCATGGCCGTTGGGCCTGTGCGTCCAGGGCCTGTGCTCCGCGGCGGGAGAGGCCGCAGCAGTGAGAAGCCCACATACCGAAAATAATAATAATAATAATCACTATCCAGTAACTTGTGTGAAATGTTTCATTCTAAGCCCTATTAGCAATTTTTATTATTACATGGTATTATTACACTGCATTATTATTTTTATTACTGCATGGCAACACTTAAGCCAAGGAATAAAATTGTGTCCCTAACACCATCACAATAGGGTGTTTCGCCTTTCCCTGGCATATGGTTTGAGTGATTGGAGCAGAGAAATTTTTATTATGTAAATTTTATTTAAATGATTTTTTTAAAAAATATGTTTCTGGAAAGCTTTCTTATGTTACATTTCATTTAGATCTCATTTTCTTCAACAGTTAACAGACACTTAGTGAGTACTTACTCATGGTCCCTGCTCACAAAGGACTTCTAGTCTGGTGGGTAATAAACCTACACACCGCACATACGCATGACAAACAAGGCCTAAGTGGAAAGCGCCATCCTGGAAGTAGGAGTGCGATGGAAGAACAAACCCTAGGCAGGACTCAGCTTGGGTAATGGAGCTCAAGGCAAATAGGATTACATGTGTTTCTATATGGAAGAAAATCAATCAATTCTGCTTATAATTGAATTTCAACTGGACACCATGAGGGGGTCAATTCGTGTGCGAAGAAAAGAGAAAATGAGTGGCTCTCTGGTTTCCCAATATAGAAAAACTGAAATTACGTGTGAGTCTTCTCCATCTCCAGCCTAACATCAAGGCCTGCCACTTCCTCCTTTGAAACATCTCATGAATGCTTTCTTTCCTCTCTGTTCCTGAATGCCCCCCTCCCCCCCCCATTCTAATCCAAACCTTCATCCCTCATCATTTTACATCTGACTTACTGCAACAAGGGCGGTCTCCATGCCTCTGGTTTGTGCTCTCTCTTCTTTCCATGTGAATACTAGGCTTACGTCTCCTTGAGGTTTATCACTCCCAATGGACCCCTAAGGCTAAGCTGTTCTGCCTGACCTTTTAGGGCCTTTCTAAATCGGCCTCAGCCTCTTATGACCATCCTTATTCCTCTCTTCTCCCCTACTGCCCCCATCAAACCGTTTCTCCTGGCCCAGAGCACCTCCGCCCCCCCCTTCCCTTTGTCTAAGCCTTCTGTTGCTCTCCAAGCGTCAATTCAAGGCTCTGCTTCCAGCACAACTTGCTAGCCACCCCATTCCACAGTGATCCCCACACTTGGCAAGAACGTTAAAAACTGTTTCATGTAGGCTTCTTTTATATCTCCTAGAATTCCTAGGACACTACTGGGCAGAGGGTAGGCACTAAATAAAAACTTGTTAATTGAATCGGGAAGAAAATAAAAGAATTTTAAAAATAGAAAATGATTGTAAAACCCAAGCGATGTTATACACTGAGCTGAACTTCCTCCCTCACGGTCCACAAGTGCCACTTGCTGACCAAGTCCTTAAGCTCTATTTTCCTGCAACCATGTTAATTTGACAGTAACAGCCCCATGACAAGCCACTTGAACAAAGACTTCAAAGTGTTCGGCATGAAATTATTATTGGCTTCTGTTTGTATGGAAGGAAGTGAGATAATTTATATGGTTCAACCCCAAAAGATACAAAACGGTGCAAGGAAAAGTCTCCTTCTTACTTTCCTGCACTCCTCCTGGGGGTAACTGGTGTTACCATGATACTATGCACCCGTCTACAGAGAGTGTGTAGATAAATAAGCAATTACATATCTGTCTGTATTTTTACCTCCTCTTGCTACCCAGAAGTGATATACATTCTTCTTCCTGTGAAGGTAATTCTCTTTAAAACAAAGTAAAGATTTAAACATTTCTACAGTGAAAAGATGTTCAATAAAGGGAAAGAAATTGTGGTTTTGGTGGTACACTGACTGATACTTCCTTAGGGGTTAAGAAATTAATCTGCTTTGATACTTGGTGAGTACCCACTATCTCTCACTATATAAATTACCATGATGATGCTGGCAATATATTTGTTCAATGGACAAGAAAATGAAGAAAAGTATGTCAGCTTCCATAGCAAAAGCAATTGCTGTGACTGGAATTCCCAACACTTAAGGGCTTTTGATCCAAGGGTAGACATGCCATGAGATATTCACTAATGAAAAAACTTGTCTATTCAAACCTCATCTCTTGGAAGCCAAATGCTGCAAAGAGAAAGATAAATAAGATGTATGGCCCTGTGCTCAAAGACTCACCATGTGAGGAACAGGTGAATATATAATTCTAGTAGGCAAATACACTTAATGGGTAGATATTCTAAGTGGAGTGATATTCAGTTTATCACTATGATCAGCTTCTGGCTGTGTCTGGAAGGACAAATAAAAAGTTCATTAGGCATTCAAAGAAAAAAAGAGAAAAGCATTCCAGGCTGAAGGACACCCCCAAACACCTCTCTTCTGTCCTCCTCTCCCCCGACACTTGCAAATGATGTGCAGCACCCAGTTGGAATGCTGCCCTGAGAGGAGGCTGGAGATGCTAGGGGGCCAGTGTTAGAAGACAACGGACTCCATGCAATTGGGGTTAGTACTCGACCTCTTTGACTTCAAAACCAATGCTCTTTTTAGTAATCTTCTCTCTTTGAAAAACAGCCCAGAGCCCTCAACTGGGATTCATTGAAATCTAGTCCTCATTGTCTCCTAGAGCAAAATATGTCATTCCTCCTGAACTGGAGAGAACTTCCACGCCGGAAAATAATTCTCATTGTCCTGCTTAGTCTTTTTCAAGTTGAATACCACTAGTCCCTTTAATGGTTTCTTTCAGGCATCATTATGATCATCTTCCTCTGGATGCAATGTGGTTTATGAAGATGCATCTTACAGGGAAGCACCTGTAACAATGTCAGACCACTGAACACCATCGGTTTAGTGGGGTCATCCCCTCTGTGATCCAGACACACTCCTGAGATCTAAATATGCAAGTTCTTAAGCAGCCTGCGAGTCTCCTTCTGCAGTTTTAAATGGATTGTCTTGAAAGTTGACTCTTTCTTGAATACATTTTAAAAAAAAGTTTTACCTATTCTGAATACATTTTAATGAAAACATTCTCTATTTTTCATAAAATGTTCTTTCACTATTATCTAAATATTGACTAAGGATTTTGTATGCAGTAATGGCAAAACATGTGTTTGCATTCTTAGTTCTGAAATGGTGGGTAAAGAGATAGAAATAAGGTGCCTGTCTTTTGGATTGTGAATGTTGTTAATGCAGGAACTCAGTCTCACTCATCTTTGTGCTCTGGCTCGTAGCAGAGCATCTGACTCAGGGTAGGCATTTAATTTTTAATCAACAACCACAGTACTGCAATGAGCCAAGCACAGTTCAAAATACTTCCCAACTATGAACTTACCTCATCCTCATAATAACTCTATGAAGGAGAAACTGCTATCATACTTATGTCACAGATGAGGAAACTAAGGTAGAGGGGATAAGCAACTTGCCTAAGGTCTCAGAGAGGGTAGCAGAGCTGGGATTCAAACCCAGACAGTCTGGCTCCAGGGTCCCTGTTCTCAGTCACTCTGCTCTGCTGCCTCTCATCAATGTTGAATGAGTGCATGATCATTGGATTTATCCGTGAGGAATGCTTTTGTAATGTAGGTCATTAATTAATTTTATCCTTCAAATATTTAATAAGTGCTTACTATGTGTCTAGCGTCCCAAAAGAAATTCTGGAGAAATACAGACCTACAAGGAGTTTATAATTTTGTTAGAGAGAACAAACGCACATGTGCACACACACATGCACGCAAATGAGATGAACATTACAGAAAGGATAGTGTCATACTAGTAGCTCCCACATAGACGTTATAGTAATTCCGAAGAAAAAAAGGATTCTATGAGATGAAGGACCGTGTGGCCGACAGACCCTAGGTGGCCTCAAGATTTCTGCCGCTGTTGTTTACACCCTTTGTAATCCCCTCCCCTTGAGTGCAGGCAGCACCTGTGATTTGCTTGCAGCTAATGAATATGCATGGTTGAAGGATTTTGCAATCTAATTTTGTAATTAAGACCCTAAATCAGTTGATTTGGGGGTCAGGCCCTGGGAGGCCCTGGCTTAATCAAATGAAAGCCTTTAAAAGAAGGACTGGGCTGGGATCCTCTCTTCCCGGGCTTGATGTAGTGAGCAGCCATGTTGGTGAAGCCCTCGGCAAGGAAGTGTGAGCAACATCTCTGACCTGAGGGTGGCCTCCAGACAACAGCCGGGAGAAAGCTGAGGCCCTCACTCATAAAGCTGCAAGGAGATTAATTCCGCTTACAACCTAAATGAGCTTGAAGGTGGCTTCTTCCTCGGTGAAGCCTCCAGACTAGAACACAGCCTTCCTGACACCTCAACTGCAGCTTTATGAGACCCTGAGCGGAGAATCCAGCTAAGCTGTGTTCAGATTCCAGACCCATGGAAACCACAAGATGGTAAATGTGTGCGGTAATTTGTTATGCAGCAATTAATAACTAATGATACCACTTCAGGAATTAGCAGATATGGGGAGAGGGGAGTCCTCTCTCTACGCTTACTTTGATTCTAAGGTTTTACCGCGGCTCTCCTCCCGGCCAGTAGAGGTCGCCAGAGTGCCGGCTCCCCGGGCCCGAGTGCGCGCAGGCGCAGGCTTAGGCGCAGGCGCGCTCGACTTGGCTCGAGCCGGTGGGGGCGGGTCACGCAGAGCGCGCGGCCGGGAGCGGCGGTGGTGGAGGCGGTGAGGCTGCGGGCTGGCAGCTGGACTCCGGCTCCCAGTAAGCGGAACCCTTCGCGGTGCTGAGCCCACCGCCGGCCCCGGAGCCATGGAGATCGGCACCGAGATCAGCCGCAAGATCCGGGTGAGGCCCGCGTCGGGCGGGGGCGGGAAGCCGGGCCTCGGCGGGCGGGCGGGCGCGCGGTTGTCAGGAGTAACGGGGGGTGTGGGGCCCGGCCTGGGCGCCGCGGCCTGCTCGTCGCCGACGCTTTTGACTGGCCGCGGGGTCGGCGAGCAGCGCCTCCTCGGCCAGGCCGCCTTGGGCCTGGGCGCACCCGCGGCCTCAGAGAGCGGGCTCGCGGCTGAAGAAGGAGCCGCCGGGAATCTGAGGGAGGCGTTGGGGTCCCGGCGAGAGCCGCGCGGGGAGCTGGAGGGGGCGCCGCGGGGGGCGCCGCGGAGGAGGGGTTCCGGGGTGGGACTGGGGTGCCCGAGGCGTCTCCCCACCCCCACTCGGGCGCCCGGGGGGCAGGAGGTGTGCGCGCTCGCGAAGTTGCCTCTGCGCTGCAGTCGGTCTGTTTTCCCAGGGCCGCCTTTCTCACGCGCACGATGGTTTTTTTCTTCCCTCAGAGTGCCATTAAGGGGAAATTGCAAGAACTAGGAGCTTACGTTGGTAAGTCTTCTGTTGTTAGCCTAATAGACTTTAGAATTTGCAGCGAATTTAATTTTAGGAATGCATTTTTCCTATCATGCCTTTGACTTTGGAGAGACGCCCTTTTACCTTCGAATCTGATACTCCCTGGTTACTTCTTTTCCGTACTATCTTTCCATTGAAAGCTTTATATGCAACATTGTTTTTTTTCCCAGATCCCCTTCTAATAGGGTGTTTTGAAATCGTTTAGCTTCCTCTGTTGAGGCTCTGTCATATTTTCCTTAATATTTGTCTGATTTCTGTTGTTTTTCCTATTTTCTTTCCTTTCCTCTTGAACTTCATTTTTCAGAATTATTATTTTGCATGTGCATGATGCTGTCTGGCATTTACCTCTCTCGTGGTTCAGTGAGTTTTATTTTCAGATCTCTTTATTTTTCCTGCCCCTTTTTTTCTTACCTCCCGATGGTAATGTGTCTTTTTTCTTTTTATTTTTTTATAAATTATAACTTGAGTGTTTACTCTGGGCCAGGCACTGTGCTTAATTATTGTCGTATATGCATTAGGTCACGATAATCCCCAGGAGAACACTGGAAGGTAAGTGGTAATATCCCCAGTTGTACAAGCAGGGGAACAGGCTTTGGGTGCTTGGCTTGAGCAAGGTTTTATGGATTGAGACCTGCGTCTGTTTGGCTCCAAAGCTGGTGCCTCCTGTAAAAATAATAGCTACCACTTATGATAGTGGTTCTCCAGGTGTGGGAGACCCCAAGGGTCTCTGAAGTCAAAACTATTTTCATATTAATACTGACAGGGTATTTGCCATTTTCACCGTGCTGACATTTGGACTGTGCAAAAGTGGTGAGTAAAACTGCTGGTACCTTAGCCCGAATCAGTATCTCACACCAAACTTTACAAGAAATTATCGTATTCTTCACCACCCTTCCACTTGCAATTACAAAGAAAAAAAAAAGAGGCCAGTTTCATTTATGAATGTAAGTGATGAAGTAAGATATTTTTTTAAACCCTGGCCTTGACTACATCTTTTTAATATGTGGTGTTAGGAAATAGGAAGTGCTCATAGTACTTCTGCCATACTGAAGCATGATGGGTTGTCTTAAGGCAAAGAATTTGTGTGATTGAGGTGAGAAGTGACCTAGCCACCTTTTCCATGGAATTTTTTTTTCTTTTGTTTTTTTTGGAACTATTTTTTAAAGTTTAGTTGATTTACAATATTGTGTTAGTTTTAAGTGTACAGCAAAGTGATTCAGTTTTACATATATATGTACTTTTTTCAGATTGTTTTCCGTTAATAAGCTATTAAAAAATATTGAATACAGTTCCTTTTGCTATACAGTAAGTCCTTGTTGCATATCTGTTTTATTATGGTAATTTATCTGTTAATCACATACTCCTAATTTATCCATCCCCCTCCCCCCTTTTACCCTTTGGAACATCATTTTTAACTTCTAAGAAAGACTAACGGGCTAGTTACATAATTTGGATTTTTGGCAGACATTTTCCTGAAAGTGAGCAAAGGTAAAGAACTAGTAAAGTTTGTTGCCAATGACAAAGTTGAGCTTTCAAATGAAAATCAGAATTTTGGAAAATTTGTCTTCCTCCATAAATTTGACAGTGTGGTGATATTAGCAAATGGTTCTTCTATACTGTATAATGAAATGTATCCGTATGCCAGTGGTTTGTTTAGCTCAGTGAACCAGTAATTTTTCAAATGACCAATGCATGAATATTTTTAAACTGTACAGGGATAAGAAAGATCCATTAAAAGTGCAGGATGGATCAATGGATTTTCATGTAACAGAGTACAAAAAGGTCATTGATACAGTTTTTAGATTCAGTATTGTTGCTTACCTTCAAGAAACTACCACTCGTTGAGTTTTGGTGTAGTATCACAGGAGAATATCCACATTATCTGAAAAGGGTACTAAAATACCCCTTTTCCCGTTGCATACCTGTGTGAGACCAGATTTTCTTCACATTCTTTTTTTAGAACAACGTAAAACAGGTTTATTGTTTATGGCATAGGTGTATTATTTTAAACGAATTAAGAAATCTAAAAATTCTGAGTTGCAGTTTCTAGTATGGTAAATATCAGTAGCTATACGCACATGAATAAAAGCTGTTTGGGATCATCAGTAATTTTCAGTAGTGTAAAGGGGGGCCTGAGACCAGATGGTAGTTTGCCACATACTAATTATTTGTTGTCAGGATTGTTGTAAGACTAACAGATAAGAAAATTGAGGCTCACAGGTTAAAGATGAAGCTGAACCAGGATTGTTTATTCTTTTATTCATTCAACATTTAATGGATGCCAGCTTTGTGCCAAGAACTTGTTTTGGGTCAAAAAGAAATCCACAGAAAACCTACAGTGAGAACTTTAGTAATTCTAGCACATGAAAACATAAACACATATTACTTGGGTCTAAATTCAATCTGATGATTCCTATCATTTATCAGAAACCTCAAACCAAGAATTTTGAGCCTATTAATATTAAAAACCTGGTTACAAGCTTGACGAAGTCCAATGGGAAGTGTAATTGTAGTAAAGATATCATGTATTTTATAGTTTTCAAAATATTTTCATAGAGTTCTATTTGTACCTGAACACAATGCTGGAGTGGGGATGGCAGGTAATTTACTTTTTTACAAATAAAGAAATGGAGTCTTGGGAGGGCTAAATACAGCTGGTCAGCAGCAGATTTAAGACCCAAGAACTCAGGTCTTCTGGGTCGTTGATGTTTCTATTATGGTTGCTTCATAATAGAAACTTGGTGAGTGAACAGAAGGATAGGAGTCACTCCCGTATGCTCCTCTTGAACTCATCTGTCCCAGCTGTTAACATATTAGCACAGCTTCTCAACTTGTTTGTCTCTACTTCTTGACTGGAAGTTTCTTGAGGGCAGAGACTTCATATTGGTTGTGTCTCAGTGGCCTAGCAGAGCACCAGATATTTTCATAAATGTTGATTAAGTGGGTAAACAGGGATCACCATTAGACTATTTGAAATATACATTATTTGTTTACAGTTAGCTACCTAATTATTTGAATGTATAGGCATCATTGTCCTTCTGAAAAGGGTGACTTTCTAATCCCTTTCTTTGTGCTGAAGTACTGGAAACCTTTTTATGGAAACAATTCTTTAGTAAATATTTGAATATCTATTTTCAAGGCATTGAGTGGGATATAAAGATGAGCAGCTGTTTGTTAAGAGTTGATACGGCTTCATTTGTGTTTGTTTAAAATGGAGTACTTTCGTGAGATGGCAGTTATAATTCAGAGCAGTCTTAAATTCACATTTTAGGAAGTATGAACTTGCAGGAACTGTCAACATTTTACTGTTTTTCAGTACATAGATTTCAGATGAACTTGAGAATGCTATTAGAATTCTGTAGGAATGTATCATGAACACTTTATTTTATTTATTTTTTGGCCGTGCCACAAGGCTTGCGGGATCTTAGTTCCCAACCAGGGATTGAAGCACCGAGTCCTAACCACTGGACTGCCAAGGAAGTCCCAGAAACACGTTAGTTTTCATTAGATTCTTATTTCTCATTTTGTGTCTACTGAGAGAACGATGTTAGAATTTCTAACAGCCTTGTTGAAATATAATTGTTATAAACTCCACCTATTTACAGTTCGCTATGTCTTGATATGTATACACCATAATCAAGCTAATGAACATATCCATCACTTCCAAAAGTTTCCTTTTGGGTTTTCCTGGGGCTCTTTTGTATCCTTCCCTACCGTCTGTCCTTGTCCCCACCCTGTACCAGAGCAACTGCTGACCTCATTTACATAAAATTTTATAAAATGCAAACTAATATATAGTGTCAGAAAGCACAGCCTATTTGTTTTCATTACTGACATTATGAGGGAGAAAAACTGTCAAGACTGCCAAAGCACCCCAACTTTGTTTTCCTTTCCTGGGTTACCAATGGCAGCCCATGGTAGGGACACTTTGTGTAAATAAGCTGTGAGGCTTATTTACTAAAGTTGCCAGAAAGCAGTGGAGCCTTTTGATACTTTACAAAGAAAATAACAAATGACTGGCTACTTGTTCTTTTATCTCCTCACGTTGAATTGCATGCTTCTAGCAAGTATTCTGATTTCTCTGTTTCCATTTGTAGATAGGGCTTTAGTGTATTTGTGCTTTTCTTGAACTGGATTTTTGATATTTCTTCTTGAAACAAATGTCTGATAGTAGTTCTGAAATGAACCTTTCTGCCTACATAGAAATGTTGTGAATATTTAAGGTATTAAAGAATCTAAAGGAATTTTTTTTGGTAGGGATCAAAGTTCCTGATAAATAGCTTTTGCTTTTGCTTTGGGGTTTTTTTGTTTGTTTTTGGTCCTAGACCTCACCCTCATAATTCACTGTTAGGAGGATATAAGAATGAAACAGTGAGTTGAGTAGAAATCATTTAACTAATCTTAAGATTAAATTTTTTAAATGATGTATAATTTTGGGGTGGTTTTAGTTTATTTGATGTTGCTGCAAGTTTGTTACCCTAATTAAAATCTGCCTTTACCAAGGATAAAGGTGTTCCTTGAGAAATGAGTGTCATTTTGAAACAAACACGCACAAAACTGAACAAAACTCAGTATTATTCTTGAGAAATGTCCAGTATGCTTTCTGGAAGCTTTTCTGAAGTTAATGAGCATTATTAAAAAAGATTAAAGGAAATGAATGCACTCTCAAGTTTGATACCGTAATTCAGAATATCTAGTTATGTAAATATTTATTAGTTATTCCTAGTTCCTGTTCTTCTAGTAATTGAAATACTTATGGAATAAAGAGAAAGAAAGCTATACTTTTTGTCCAGCATAATTCCACTAGAGCTGACATTCTTAGAACTACATCTATATTTTCAAGCACATCAGCTTCAAGTAGAAGAAAATATTAAGGAAAGCATAAAAAGTTTTTATATACTTTTCCTTTTAAATAGATGAAGAACTTCCTGATTACATTATGGTGATGGTGGCCAACAAGAAAAGTCAGGACCAAATGACAGAGGACCTGTCCCTGTTTCTAGGGAACAACACAATTCGATTCACCGTATGGTATGTTTCTGAATATTTACCCCTCAGACCAAAGTTTGGCTCAAGTCAAGAGTAGGTGTTCTGTCTGAAAAGAGGTTCTTGAGAGGAGAGTCAGATTCAGTGTTGTGAGGCAGGTTGTGAGTGTTGAGAGCACAGCCTCTGGAGCCAGACTGCCAAGGTTGAATCCTGGATCTGCCTCTTTCCTTGGTTTCTCCATCTGCAAAATGGGTATCGTAAATCACCTTTATAGGGTGGTTGTGAAAATTAAATAGCTAATACATGTAATGTGCTCACAGCTGTGCCTGGCCCATAACAAGTCCTTAGTATGTGTTGACTGTAGTTAATACGTTTCTTTTGTAAACTTCAGCATGTTATCATTCCTTTCCCTCCACCAAAACCAGTTATAAATGTTTTTTGGACTGGGTTGACTTCCTGAATTGCTTTCTTCAGTCAGCTAACTTAGGAGGCAAGGTTTTTTGACAAAATTTCAAATCAATTTTTTAGTTTGGAGCTTTTTTTTTTTTTTTTTTTGGCGGTACGCGGGCCTCTCACTGTTGTGGCCTCTCCCGTCGCGGAACACAGTCTCCGGACGCGCAGGCTCAGCGGCCATGGCTCACGGGCCCAGCCACTCTGCGGCATGTGGGATCTTCCCGGACCGGGGCACGAACCCGTGTCCCCTGCATCAGCAGGCGGACTCTCAACCACTGCGCCACCAGGGAAGCCCAGTTTGGAGCTTTTTGAAGTCTGGAATTTTGAAATAGGCAACTTTGTGTTCAAATATAAATCAGTATTTTAATTTCCAGTGTCCTTTTTCAAACCACATATTCCTTTGGTTGAGAATACTGACTAAAAGCATGAGATTTAATTTATGAAGGCAGGCCAGGTTCTGGTACCAGGTTTGAGGTAGAGTGAGAGCTGGGGGAGGGTAACGATGTGGCTGAGAACAGAGCAGGAAGGATCATATAAAGGTCCTCACTGGGAACCACCAGTTGCAGCACAAGTTGATAGATGGAGCAAAAGTTGCATGAGCAGTGGCCTGCTTAATTTGAATGGCAAGAGACTGGGAGACCAGATAGGCAATAAGGAGGGATATGAAACTGGTTAACTTGCCTTTAAACCAAAGTTTGTCTTACAGGCATTTTGGCCCCAATGGGAAACTGTATCCTTTATAACTCCGGTGAAGCTTTCTTGAAATTCCACACAGAATTCTCTGGGTTTATATTACACATTTTTGAAGAACATTGAGTGCAGTGGTTGTTCCTTAAATGTTTTGGTACATACACTCCTACAGTGTGGGTGACCTAACCCACTTATTATGGTTTGTCCCCAGAGTTTACCAAAAGAAGAGAGATCATGGTGCTTTTGACTGGGGAAATTACCATTATCAAGAGTACTGCTTTTTTTTTTTTTTTTAAAATGCTTCAGCGGTCCAGGTACTTGTTTTGTTTCATGTACGTTTTTTATGACTAGACTTTTGGTTCAACATTTGGATCACTTTGAGTCCCAGTAACGTAATATGGGACATTGACCTAGTAGATCCTTTCTCAGATAACTTGAGGGAGTGCTTTAGACAAATTTCTTAATAAGCAGACTGCCAACTGAATTTGAATTTAAAATCACATTAATTCAACTCTTTCATCTTGCCATAAATTTTATTCTTCACCATGTACTGATAAAAGTGATGGTGTCTCTGTTTTGACACTTTGCTTTCTTAAGTGTTCATTTACACCCGCCACAAACAGACTATTCTCATTCTTTGGAGCCCTGCAATAACTGTATCCTAGGGGATAGTGGCATGTGACTGGGTTCTGGGTGAAACATTATTATAATGAGATATTTCTGGTGTTTTTAGGATGCCTGGCCTCCTGGAAGGATTGTAAGACAGTTTTGCCTTGTACATAACTACTAAAATAGGTTATATTATAATTAAGGTTGTGGCTTGTTTACAGCATTAGTTTTGAAAACAGTAGTTATAATGAAGTGATATAGTATATTTTGAGATTATTTTTAAAGTTTTTTCACCTCTCAGGATAAAGTTCTTCCAGAAACCATCTAAGTAGATAAAAAATAAATTTAAACTGTGCTTAAAACAATTTTAATAATGTTACTTTACGTTTATGGTATTTTATCTCCTTTTATCTACCTTGAATCTTTAGTTCTTTTGAAACAGAATGATATTCTTTGTGGATCAGCGCTGTGTGGTCAGATGATAATCATTGCCCTTATTTTTGCAGAGGCTAGGTGTTGAAAATAGTGATGAAAAAATAAGATTTTTGATTATTCTACAATATTCATGTACAGCCTTTTTAAAAAAATGTAAAACTTAATTTTAATACTATTTATCCATTAAATTCCATTCAGTACCATCTGTCAGTGTTTATCTGAAGACTAGATCTAAAATGTCATCAAATTTAGAGTGACAGTTGAAATCCAATGTTTCTTGATTAACAGAAGCTTTAACTTTTTTGGTTTTTTTCTTTTAGGCTTCATGGTGTATTAGATAAACTTCGTTCTGTAACAACTGGTAAGGTTCATAAAGATGATGTGTGAGTGTTTTTGGAATTTGCTATAGCATATGATCGTTTTTCTGAAGTCACTTATACTGCTTTGGGGAAAAAAACCATAAATTTGAAAATGGTAGTTCATTTGAAGTTTTTGAGGAAGCCCACATTTTTATGAATTTAAAAGCAATAAACTTAATATAATTCGAAGGTGATTTGAACAAGGGAAGGGAAAGTATGCAATTTATTCTAAGGAAATAATTATGGATGTGTGCAATGATTTAGCTTCAAGGATATTTCAGTGTTTTATAATTGAAAATTAAAAGTCCAGTAATAATAAATTAGATATATTATTATATCACTATGTATGGAATAATATTCACCCATTAAAAATGTTGTGGAAGAACACATATTTATTGCTTTAAAATTGGTGGTGAAGAAGGGGAAGGTTCAAAGTAATAAAAATAGCTTCAAGGGACTGTGTGTTTTTCGTTCTAGACCCCTCTAGTCTAAAGTCTTCCGATACCAACATCTTTGATAGTAATGTACCTTCAAACAAGAGCAGTTTCAGTCGAGGAGATGAGAGAAGGCATGAAGCTGCAGTGCCACCTCTTGCAGTTTCTAGCACTAGACCTGAAAAAAGAGAATCTAGGGTTTCTACAAGTTCACAGGAGCAGAAGGCTACTAATGTCAGGTAAGAGTCTTGTGTAGACCTGTGGGCAGGTGGGTGTGTGTATGTGACATTTACATTAGTTAATATGTCTTTAAATTGCTGTTTTCAGAAATTTTTGGAAATGAGGTGGTCATGAGCAGTTTTTTTGAATAAAATAATGAAGGATAAGTCCAAAGTATGATTACCTTTTATATAAAATGTAGTAAGTCAAAGTTTAAAAAAAAGAATGCAATTTCAAAGTAGTTTTTAATGGACTACGTAAAGGGATTATCCATACTTTTTCATTACGATGTATCTAAATATCCTTTGAAGAGTTGAAGATACTGCTCTAAATTGGTAACACACCCTTTTTGGTTTTGTTTTCCTTTTTAACAGACAGACTTATGATGATGGAGCTGCAACCCGACTAATGTCAACAGTGAAACCTTTGAGGGAGCCAGCACCCTCTGAAGATGTGATTGATATTAAGCCAGAACCAGATGATCTCATTGATGAAGATCTCAATTTTGTGCAGGAGAATCCCTTATCTCAGAAAAAACCTACAGTGACACTTACGTATGGTTCTTCTCGCCCTTCTATTGAAATTTATCGACCACCTGCAAGTCGAAATGCAGACAGTGGTGCTCATTTAAACAGGTTGCAGTTTCAACAGCAGCAAAACAGTATTCATGCTGCCAAGCAACTCGATATTCAGACTAGCCGGATATATGAAACAGGACGTTTGTGTGAACCAGAAGTGCTTAACAGCTTAGAAGAGACTTATAGTCCCTTCTTCAGAAACAGCTCAGAAAAGATGAGCATTGAGGTTTGTATATACTTTTAAATTCTGACTCATTAGGCTGAAAATTGTCAGTTCTTAATGCTAAATTGTACATGGAATAACTAAACACATACTGCAAGTTTGTTTTAAACTGATTTCTGTGCTGCTCAACATAATACATCAGTCAGATTTTCCTCTCCACAACTGGCTACAGATACTTTACATCTTGTTTACTTTCCTGGATGCTAACAGTTGAGATAGCTTTAACCTTACCTTATCATTTTGCGAGGATTTTAGGTCAGTATTAGATCCTTCACAGCAACTGCCAGTAAACAATTGAGTAACTCCATTTTATTGGTTTCCTCAACAGTGCTATATGCTGCTGTTTATAAATGAATTAAAGCACTGGTTTTTGTTTTAGCTAAAGGTTGGCTATTGGAGATATTACTTGTATTTTTATAAGAAACCAGGGAAATAGCCCATGAATTCTTAATGTGCTTGGCGTTTTCTTGAAAAGAAGCAAGTGTTCTGTAGTAGAATTTTATTTTCTGAGACTAGGTAAGTGGAAATTTATCTGATTGCAGGAAGAAAACTTTCGGAAGAGAAAGTTGCCTGTGGTAAGTTCAGTTGTTAAAGTAAAAAAATTCAATCATGATGGAGAAGAGGAGGAGGAAGATGATGATTGTGGGTCCCGTACAGGAAGCATCTCCAGCAGTGTGTCAGTGCCAGCGAAACCTGAACGGAGGTACCCGAATATGTCTACATTAATTTTTCATCGCCTGGTGGAGTCTTCTGGGTTCCTTGAAGAGGGTATCATGAAAATATAAATTTAATACCATGTAAGACTTTTCCATTGGTTTTTGAGCAACACTTCTATTAATGAAAGAGAAGTTGCCTAAAATTGGAGAAGATTGCAAAGAATATTAAAAACTGTAATATGGGTGGGAGGAAGGTTGATCCAAATTCATTATTTTAAAAAGTTATAAGGTTATAAGTTTCTCATCCAGTTGGCATTTCCTAAAAACTACAGCTAGTCTGTTCCAAACCTAAGAGAAGGCTGTAGTAAAGGTATAATGGATGGCTAGCATGTAAAGAACTCAAATCTAAAATTTAATCAGTATACCTTTCTTAACTATTTTAGACCTTCACTTCCACCTTCCAAACAAGCTAACAAGAATCTAATTTTGAAGGCTATATCTGAAGCTCAAGAATCCGTAACAAAAACAACTAACTACTCTGCAGGTAATTTAAATGTATTATGTTGACATTAAGTAAGAGATTTCTGTAAGTCTTGAGTAAGCTATAGATGATTGCTCCTCAAGTTGTGATAAAATACAGATGCCTGCCAGATGTCAGGACCAAGGTGAGGTTCAGAGAATGATTAAAAGGAGATTTGACCAGTTTGAGAAGCTTTCCCGACTGTCAGTGGAACTTAGTTCTCTGAGCAACTCTAATGTCTTTT
Organism: Grampus griseus; assembly: GCF_964374135.1. Classification (NCBI taxonomy): domain Eukaryota; kingdom Metazoa; phylum Chordata; class Mammalia; order Artiodactyla; family Delphinidae; genus Grampus; species Grampus griseus. Next base: position 15,263,519 of record NC_139018.1, on the reverse strand, counting down.
ACTCCCTCTTTCTAATGTATGTGAAATATATAACGGAAATCTTAAAGGGAGTTTTGATAAATATGAGACTTTTCATATTTATAGCATTAGAGTCAACATTAGATATGAACTTATGTTATTTAAAAGGGAGCAAAATTTGAAAATATTAAGAGCCTGAAATTAGAAAAATTTGTCTAGTATATGAACAGGTTGGTTTCTTTCCTCTCAGTAGAACCCATTACTCTGTGCCCCATGTGCTATAGCCAATCTGTAAAATTTTCTGTTAATCTGTGATGATTACCCACTCTAAATTTTTAAATTTTATTTTTGCTATGGATTTGATGACTGTTCTTTTCGCATTGTTCTGCTTTTCTATTCTCCTTTGCATCTTTTTATATGACCGCTTTCTGAAGTGAAATAAACTGTAAGCTAGCAACTTTTGAGCCTGATCGTCACCTGTCCCCTTGCTTCTCCTCATCCCTAATTTAACCCTGAACATAAACAGCTTTTGGCTTATAGGGTAAGGATTATCAGGCAAAGGCCAACACTTGACATAACAGTTCATCTGTTTACATTTTCTTTTTTGGTCTGTCAGCAATATTGAGTGTTTACAATGATGAGAAATTCAGACTTATCACTGTGACCTTAATTTCCTGCTTTTGTCATTGGAGAGTTTTCCAAGTTTTTTGAGAGATAGCATTGAAATTCTTTCTTCACCTAGGTTATCTAGATTACAGTTTGAAATTGTTATAGAACCATGAGGCAGAACCCAGACTACATTTGGTTAAAAATGAATACATGTGTGCTGCAGTGTACTTATGGCATGTAGTTTAAAATGTATAAATGTTGTTTACATAAGTATGGGTAACTGAGTCATAGAATATTATAAGGAAAAATGAGGTGTCTATGAATTGTTTCTAACTCCTCATATTCTAAACCCAAGGAGGCATTTATATTTAATGTGATATTCACTGTTGAGTTTTGAAATATTACTTCATTTGGATTTCCATCTTTTTTGCTTTTTATATAAAAGTCTCACAGAAACAGACACTTCCAGTTGCCCCCAGAACTCGAACTTCTCAAGAAGAATTGCTAGCAGAAATGGTCCAGGGGCAAAGCAGGGCCCCCAGAATGAGTTCCCCCATTAAAGAAGAGGAAACAAAAGGAGATAATATAGACAAAAGTCAAGGTAATAATTTAAATGATATTTCATTGCCTATTACACTTTTTTCATGAGGCATTAAGTATTTTCCAGTGGGTATTTATGAAATGTTGGTTATACTATGAGAAAAGGGCTTATTAATAGGCCCCCAAATAGAATAAGGGACCATGAGGAAAGTCTGTACCTACACTTTTTAGAATTTAAATCTTATCATTAGGGAAATTTTTAGTGTTCTCAGAAGTGGAGAGAATAGTGCAATGAATTCCCATGAACCCAGTCACCTAGCATTAATAATTGCCAGTCTTTAGAAAGCTTCTACTTAAAGATACATAGATACCTACATTCTTCCTTTTCTTCTTTTTGTTAATCCTACCCCTCTTCTCTTGAACTTGAAATCTTTAAATCTCCCCTCTCTGAGCATCCTGTCTCTGACCTGCCAGAACTGCCTTATTGTCCCAGTGATACTACTTTATCCCCTTGTGCCTGACATACTTCCAGCTGATCTTTCTGCTTCCTTTCTCTCAACCTCCCACCCCCAACTCTTGCACAGACTCTCCTGTCTGAAGTGTGACTCTGATCATGTGACTCTTCTGTGAGAGCATTTATAGCTTCTCTTCCTATATTATCTAGGACTGATGTCATCAGCATTATCTAGGACTGATGTCATCAGCTTGGCCTTTAGGCAGCTTCTGGTCCCTGGGCCTGCCCAGCCCTTCTGCACTGCTCTCCAACCTGTTTCTTCTGTTCCCATCAGGAAAGAGTCTAGTTCTTTTCCTCTTCTACTGAGATCTGATTAAAAAACCCCACCAAAACTGTATGCTCGTCATGACTTAATACTTTTACAGTGCTGGAATACATTTTTTCATTCCTCCTCAGCTGTGTCCTTTAAATTGTTCCAGGTTCATCTCAAATTGTTTTGTGAAGCCTTAAGGATTCCATCTTATATTTGTCTGTTCTCTCTTTTTTTAAAGAAGTCTTTGACTATGGTGTGCAATTTGCTGTGTCAGCATTATGTGCAGTTCCAATAAATCATGGACCTGAAAATGGGAAAACCCTTAAAGTAGCCAGTAGGTACTAACTGGGCCAATTTGTGAAGAGTAGTTGGAAACTGGGATTTGAGCTTTAGTAAGGATTTCCAGTGAATTGAAGTCTGTCAAACGGTTTTGAATCTGTGATTTCATGATGGCATTTTTAAGTAAACAGTCGGTCCTTTTGGAGGATAATAGATACTAATTCATTGTCTTGGAAACCAGAGAAATAAAATAATTGAGCATTTATGCTGTCTTTCCTTTAAGGATGGTACCACTGGGTATCAAAGTAGTATAGGAGTTAGTACTTGTTTTTGTAAGTGAAGTTTTATTGGAAGTAAACGATGCCCATTTGTTTATGTATTGTCTGTGGCTGCTTTTATACTACAACCACAGAGTTGAATAGTTGCAACAGACCATAAAGCCCACAGAATTTAAAATAGAAAATGTTTGCTACCCCTTGTGATATAGTAGATGAAGGAAGCATCTTTTAAAATTATTCTAGCTAAGAAGTGAAAACAAAATGATAGAATTCTAGTGGTTTTTCCCAACTAACAGTGAATTAATGAATCTAGGCACTGATAATGGCTACTAAAATGGTTTTTAAAGTGAAAATCAGCCATTTTGTGCCTCCCAATGAAAGAATAAAACACTACCTTAGTCTTGCCAGAGGATTTGAACCTGAGTGATCAAGCCTCTGATGCAGCAGTCAGCTTGCAGGAAGTACAGAGGCCAGAGGAATATGTTAATTGCTGCACCATGAGTGTGCAACAGGCAAAGTACCCTCTCTGGGGCACTGTATAGGTCAAACAGCCTGAGAATTCTAGATTAAAAGACTTAAAAGACAAAAGGGGTAAGATTAATCTATAGTGTCTAGGTTCATACACTTGTGTGATAAAATCACAAACTGTAGATATTACTATAAAAGGCGTATGGTGGTTACTTTTGAATAGGACTGATTATATTGGAGTACATGAAGTGGGGCTTGTGGGGTAGCTTACATAGTCTGTTTTCTTGATCTGAATGGTGGTTATAAGGGTGTTTTGCCTTATAAGAACTCATTAAACTCTTACTTTTGTATGGCTTTCTATATCATCGTTTTGTTTTAAAGTAAAAGTTTAAAAAACTGAAAAGGTATCAAGTATCTCTACTGATGAGGACTGTTACTACTCTTACCGGTACCATTTGTTTGCAAGCGTGAAGTGACACACTGCGAAGTCATTAATTAGTGTGCTTACTCACGGTTTTGTAGCTTTGTCTGTGACAGGGTTTTTTTTTTTTTTTTTAATTTATTTATGTATTTATCTTGGCTGAGTTGGGTCTTTGTTGCTGCGTGCGGGCTTTCTCTAGTTGCGGCGAGCGGGGTCTACTCTTCATTGCGGTGTGCGGGCTTCTCACTGTGGTGGCTTCTCTTGGTGCAGAGCACAGGCTCTAGGCGCGCGGGCTTCAGTAGTTGTGGCATGCAGGCTCAGTAGTTGTGGCTTGCGGGCTCTAGAGCACAGGCTTAGCAGTTGTGGCACACAGGCATGGTTGCTCCGCGGCATGTGGGATCTTCCCTGACCAGCGCTCGAGCCTGTGTCCCCTGCATTGGCAGGAGGATTCTTAACCACTGCGCCACCAGGGAAGCCCTGTGACAGGTTTTTAAAAATCTATGCACATGTATTGGCATGAGTTGTTGATAGTGTTCTCTCATCTCTCTGACCTCTGTAGTTTTACTGGGCTAGCCACCTCAAAATATTTTGCTTTTTCTCTTTTTGTCTTGGATTAATCTGTCACTAGAAGTGTATTTTGTCAGTCTTTTCAAAGGTTTATCATGACAACAATTCTGGCTTTATTGATTCTCTTTTGGTGTGTTGTCTATTTCATTGATTTCTGCTCTTATTTTTAATATACCCATCTATATTTTTCTTACTAATTTATCTTAGCCTGTCCTTTTTATTTTGCAAATGTAAACATTTAAGCTATGAAATTCTCTTGACGTGCCATTTTTGCTGCATGTCACAATTTTTTTTTTTTTTTTTGTGGTATGCGGGCCTCTCACTGTTGGCCTCTCCCATTGTGGAGCACAGGCTCCGGACGCGCAGGCTCAGCAGCCATGGACCACGGGCCTAGCCGCTCCGCGGCATGTGGGATCTTCCCAGACTGGGGCACGAACCCGTGTCCCCCTGCATCGGCAGGCAGATTCTCAACCACTGCGCCACCAGGGAAGCCCTCACAAATTTTGATATATACATTTTTCATTATCATTTGAATTATCTTTAATTCCCATTATGATCTTCTTCGACCTGTAAGTTATTTAAAAGTGTTTTTAATTCATAGTATATGGAAGTTTTGGGTTTTGTCTGTTAACCTTTTTAATTATATACTATGGACTTAGTTGTACTGTGGTCCGATAATGTGATCTGTGTAATACATACTCTTATGAAAATAGTTAAGATTTAAGGCAGTCAGTTTTGTACGTCTTTCATGTGCATTTTGGAAGAAAGTGGACTCTAAGTGTTGAATTGAGAATTTTGCATTTAGTAGACAAAGCTATCCAGTTAATATTGTTCAGATCTTGACCTTGCTGAGTTTTCGGTCTACTTATCAGTGATTGAGAGGGTTTTGAAATTGCCTGTCAGGATGACAAATTTGTCTTCATTTCTCTGTACTTTTGGTAGATTTTGTTTCAGTTACTTTGTGGCTATTAAACTAGGTGCACATATACTTAAAATTATCCCGATGAATTGAATCAGGAAGGTACATCTTCCTGATGAATTGAACCTTTTATCTGTATCTATAATCCTTTATGTACTAAATGATGCTTTTATCTTCAACTCAGTTTTGTCTGATATTAATATAGCTATTTAGTTAGTATTTGCTTCATATATACGTGCTTCATGCATTTTTCAGTCTTCTCTGACCTTGTTAGGCATACGTATCTCTTAACTATCATAAAGCTAGATTACTGTTTTAAAATTCAGTCTGAGCTTGCTTTTATATGAGTTTAAACCATTCACATATATGAGAATTATTGATGGAGTTGGACTAGTTTCTGTCACCTTTTTTTGGTTTGTATTTGCCTGCTTTCATTTTTTGATCTTTTTTGTCTTTTTTAAAGATTCATTAATCACTATTGTAATTGTTGTTGGTTGCCCAGCTCTCCTTTATTTTGTACTGTTTTAAACTCTGTTTCTGTTCTTTTATTGGTTACCACTGAAATTTTACCATACAGATTTAATATTCCAGAAGTTAATATTCTGACCCCATCCCCAAACAGTAAATAGATTTTAGAATACCTTAGCTCCAGTTTTACCCCCTCAGACTTTACATTATGTTTCCAGTGTTTCCATTTTGGCCCTTTTTTTAATGGATAAATTGGGCACCATTACTGTTTTACCCAGGCAGTGTTTGTTCACATTTACCTATATATTTATTGTTTTTTTTTTTCTCATATCACTTGAATGTTATTTGGGGATTGTCATTTTCCAGTATTTTAAAGTATTTTGAAGTGTATTCTTTGGAAGTTTCTTTGGAACAGGTCTGTTGGTGGTAAATTTCCCCAAGAGTCTGTTCACCTACAAGAGTGTTCATTTCTCCTTGTTCTTGTGCAGTAGCTAGCTTTACTGCATACACAAATCTAGGTTAACAAGAGTTATTTGCTCTCATCACCTTGTTTATATTATGCCATTGTCTTCTGGCTTCCATGGTTGTTGAGTGGACTTCTGTTATTCTAATTGTCTGTTGTTCCTTTGTAGGTGATCTGTCCTTTTTCTGGCTGCTTTCAGGATCTTCTGTCTGTCTTTGATGTTCTGCAGTTTCACTACAATGTGTCTAGGCATGGATTTCCTTTTATTTTTCCTATTTGGTATATGTTAAATAAAATTTTATATTTAAAGTAAAATACGGTACATTATGAAATATATGCTCACCATAGAAAATTTGGAAAAACAAAACAAATCATTGCAATACCTGCTGATAGATTAGAAAATAATCAAATAGTATAGAACAATTTAGAATAACAAGTAACATTCTTTGCTTCATTATTTTCCACACTGGTTCTCCTGGAGGCCACCACTTTTAAATGCTTCTGTTTATGACTTTCTTTCATTTTCTCCATGTCTGTAATAATATGCTTATACCGCTGTTTCTTAATTCACCAACTATAGGTGTTATGTTTTGATTTCTTGCTACAGTATATCAGTATCTAACTCTCACTTTTCCTTGCCTCCAAGCCCATGTAGTAAATTCACTATTTTTAGTTCATCTACGGATTACTTTTATAATTTTAAGTAATACACCTATTTCTTGTCTGATTAACTGTATCAGTATATTTTGACTCCTGAAAGATAAGGATATTTATGTCCTTTAATTCTTATACATCTTTTCTCATCCCCCCACTTTCTAAATTCTGTCACCCGTACTTTTATATTGCTGAAGATCTAATTTACATTTTGTTCTGTTTTTCTAGTTACAGTTGCCATGCTTTGTAGATTGACTGTAAAAGTAGAGAACCAGTAAGCAGTGTTTAAATCATTAAGACTCAAAATGCTTCTCAGGGCCAAGTTTACATCATCTTCTAGAGTTCTTCATTTAGGGGTTCCCTAGAGTTGTTTACATTTTTCCCCTTATGTACAGTGTTTTGTTTTTCTTTGATTCTTCTTTTTTTCCCCCTTCTTGCATTGCCTACCTGTATTATAGTCTGAAGGTCTATCATTTTATACTATTAAATCTTTGGGTTTCCCTTTTTTCTTAGGTACCTTCCTCCTAGAGCCTCTGTCCTCTTCTGATCATCCCACTGGTTGCTCTCTAGGTCTGGTTCAAGGCTGTCATCCCAGGATTTACTCCTCCCCCGAGTTTGCTCTGCATTTCCTGGATCCCACTTTATCTTCTCAGTATAGTCTTCTGTTTTGTCACCACATCATGAAGAAACTTATATGGGAGGTAAATTTTTTGAGCCCTTAGAAATCGGAAGTATTTGATACTTCGACTAGGTACAGAATTCTGATCCTCAAAAACTTTGAAGGCGTGACTTCATTATCTTGAGGCTTCTAATGTTTATGCTGAGAAGTTGGTAGCCCATCTGATTCTTATTCCATTATTAATACTAGGGCTTTTCCTCTGGGGATATTTAGGATTTTCTCTGTGGTGGTTTGTTTTTTTGTCTTTGTTTTTTTTTTTTTAATGGAAGTATAGTTGATATACAGTGTTTCAGGTATACAGCAAAGTGATTGATTTATACACACACACACACACATATACTCTTCAGATTCTTTTCCATTATAGGTTATTAGTCTTATGTGTTCTTGATGTCTGAAATCTGCTGTGATAAGTCTAGGTACTAGTTAGTTACTTACGGGCTGGATACCCTGGGCACCCTTTTAATTTGAAAACCCATGCTTTCAGTCTGGGAAATTCTCTTATATTATTTCTATTAAAAAATTGTTCTTTTCATTGTTCTCTTCTTCTGGAAATTCTGTTAGTTGGATGATAAATTTCCTGCCTTGATTTTTCTCCCTTTTCTCTCCTCAATTTTAACTTGATCTTGTTCTACTCTGGAATATTTTCTTGACTTTATCTTCAGTCCCCCTATTTTTTCTTTTTTAAGACAGGCATATTTTAAAATTTCCACAAGCTCTCTCTTGTTCTGTTTTTCATAGTATCTTGTGAATACAGGATCATTTCAAATTTGTCTGAAGAACATAATAAGAGGTTTTTTTGGATTTTTTTTTAGAGAATTCTCTTTTGTCCCCTAATGGATAGTTTTCTATCAGTGGTTGTTTGGTGTTTTTGCACTTTCATTTGCAGGCTCTTTTTAAGAAGTCTGGACACGTGGTTACTAGTATAAGAAAAGGTAGTACGAAGACGGTACCTAGTGTTGTGGCATGGGCTGTAAGCTTTACTGTGGGCAGGTTTTGTTTTAAATAAAGCAGATAAGGAGCTGCTTTATTGGTCTTGAAATTGCAGAGGAATTTCCCTGGGGGGCCCTTAAGCACTCCCACTAGCTGCCTAGATTCTCCCCATATCATTTGCTGAGTTTATTTAGAAAAGAATATTTTTTTAAAAATTAAAAAATTTTATCTTTTAAATGTTTGTGCCTATACACAATGTTTTCTTCCAGATGTCCACATAGCTTGCTCATCTCTGTGAGGCCTTCCCTAGCCCCCCGAGCCACACACTTCCTACCACAATTTTCCTTTTTCTTTTTTTTTTGGCCGCGGTATGTGGCATGTGAGCTTTTAGTTCCCAGACCGGGGATAGAACGTGTGCCCCCTGCTGTGGAAGCACGGAGTCTTAACCACTGGAGTGCCAGGGAAGTCCCCCAGCCCCCTTTTCTAAAACTTAATTTTTCTCCATAGCACTTATTGCCATCTAATACATATTTTATATTTTCATAGTTTGGATACTTTTATCTAGACTTGGAGCTTTAAATATCATCAACATAAAATGTGTTTTATTTGTTTCTTTTTGAGGCTCAAAAAGAGGCTCATCTCCTTCCCCTCAACCACCACAATATAAGTTCTCTGACTGGGGGGGGGTGGTGGTGGTGGTGTGTGTGTGTGTGTGTGTGTTTCATTGCTGTTATCGAGCACCCAGAACAGTGCCTGGCATGTGGTAGGAGCTTAGTAAATATTTGTTGCCTTAATGAATGTGTCACTCCTGCTTGCATCTTACTTGTGGTTCTCCCAGTGTCTCATTTATGGCTTTTTTGCTTGGTCAGTATTTGTGCATGTATTTTCTATTTTCCAGAGGTGGTTGAAATCTCATCTGCTATGATCCCTTCCTAACCCCCATCTCTAAATCAGGGATCTCCAGATTTCTGACCATACAGTTTTTTGTATTCTAAAATTATTTTTCAGTGTGTACGCTAAATGTATGTATTTAGTTTACATATACACACTCAAATGCTCTTATTGATATGTATGTTAGAACAAAGTGGATTATCCTCTTAGAGACCCAATTTGGAATCCATTGCTTTATGTTAAGGATTTGTGCCATTTTTAAGTTCTTTACTTCATTTTTACGGACTCTCCAGAAGGAGAGGCTGTAAATGCATATACTTAATATATCATGTTGGACTGGAATCACTGTGAAAGACTCTTAGTAAAGAGGAGTTTTTGTATTCAGAGAAAACAAGGAAAATTCCCCCTTCGTTCAGCCCACTGCCTTCCTCAGAGGTAAGCACTGCATTTACAGACTGGTGTATGTCTGTAGTCCTGGCATTTTTTTTATATGTATGTACATGTCCATCCTTTCTGTATAGAGTAGAATTATCTGTATATTTATATGTACATATGTATGTCTGTATAAAGGAATTACACCACATGATTTTTTTTGTAACATGTTTTGTTCCATTTAATGTATCATAGAAGTATAATAACCTAGTGATTATGAATACGGGCTCAGGGAGAGAGACCGCTTGCGGCAAACCCGGCTCTGCCACTCACTAGCTGACCTTCACCTTTCTGTGCTCTGGTTCCCCAAGAATATGTGAACTTCCTCTGTTGATGGATATTGACGTTGGAATCTATGGAAGGATCTTTGCTTATTTTGCATTCTAAAGTTGGGCTGGGCCCAACTTTGAAGGGCCCAGGCTTTGAAGCCTCAAATGGCCTCTTTTTAGGCACTTTGTTTCTTTGTGACCCATCCCCTGTTAGAGCACTTTTCTACTTTGCTCACTGAAGTTGTGTTTGCTGCCCAGCTGATTTGCAGGTGGTGCTTGGCTGGGGATTTGCCACTCTTCCTAATATTGACTATACATGTCCTCTGTTAGCTAGTGCTCTTAAAAAAATTCCATGCAACTCTAAAGCCTTGTAAAATTTGAAAATTATTTTCTGTGTAAAGATTTTGAAGAGTTTAGGTTAATTTACAGATGTAATGGAGAAACGAATAAAGATTCTTGTATAAATTTCAGCACTTTTTCTCTGTTCTCTAACTGTGAATGACATCTATTTAACTGGGAAGTCAAAGGCTACAGTTCTTTATACAAATTCTTTTAGAGAGGCTGTGGGGAGTTGTGTTTACCGTCTTGCATCCTTATATTTTGCACAGCTTATTTGTTGGCTTGGTGAGTAAACCAAAGTAAAAACAACCTTTCTCAAACTAAAGCTGTGGAGAGACATCTGTGATCTTGGATTGGAAGACTTTAATATTGTTAAGATGGTGATACTCCCCAAATAGATCTTGAATTCAACTCAATCTTTGTTAAAATCTTTGCTGGCTTTTTTGTAGAAGTTGGCAAGCTGATTTTAAAATTCACATAAAAATGAAAAGGACTTGGAATAGCCATAACTATTGAAAAATAATAAAATTGGCAGACTTATATTTCCCAAGTTCAAAACTTACTACAGAGCTACAGTAATCAAGACTGGCACTGGCATAAGGGTATACATACAGACCAATGGAATCAAATTGAGAATCCAGAAATGAACCAGTATTCTTATGATCAATTTGAATTTCAGTAAGGATGCAAAGACAATTCATTGGGGAAAGAGCAGTCTTTTCAAAAAATGTTGCTGGACACCTGGATATCCACCTGCAAAAGAATGAAGTTGGACCCTTACCTTACACCATATATAAAAATTAACTCAAAATGTAAGAACTAAAATTATAAAACTCTTAGGAAAAAATAGGTATAACTCTAAATGAGCTTGGATTAGGCAGTGGTTTCTTATGGCACCAGAATCACAAGAAACCAAAGAAAAAAATAGTTAACTTGCACTTCATCAAAGTTAAAAACTTTTGTATTTCAAAAGATACTATCAAGAAAAAGAGAAGACAACCCACAGAATGGGAGAAAATCACATATCTAATAATGATCTAGTATCAAACCAAGGCCAAGTCCTCATTTTCCCTATCTTTAAATTTCCACCATATCTTATATCAGTACAGTTGAATTCCATTATTACCACACATATATATATACATTTTTTTAAGATTTTTTTGATGTGGACCATTTTTAAAGTCTTTATTGAATTTGTTACAATACTGCTTCTGTTTTATATTTTGGTTTTTTGGCCATGAGGCGTGTGGGATCTTAGCTCCCTGACCAGGGATCGAACCCACACCCCCTGCTTTGGAAGGTGAAATCTTAACCACTGGACAGCCAGGGAAGTCCCATCACCACGTATATATATATATATATATATATATATATATATATTTTTTTTTTTTTTTTGAGGTACGCGGGCCTCTCACTGTTGTGGGCCTCTCCCGTTGCAGAGCACAGGTTCTGGACGCACAGGCTCAGCAGCGATGGCTCACGGGCCCAGCCTCTCCGAGGCATGTGGGTTCCTCCCGGACCGGGGCACGGACCCGTGTCCCCTGCATCGTCAGGCGGACTCTCAACCACTGCGCCACCAGGGAAGCCCACCACATATATTTTTAAAGAGATTTGTCTGTGATCATGGGTCCAATTACCCTCCCTATCCTCTCCCTAGAAAGGAAGTGTCAAGTACTGTCCTATTACTATTTTCAAGGGGAAATGAAACTCGATACTAGATAAAACAATTTAAAAATAATCTGAAGCTTGAAAATTATGGGTAATTGATGAAGGGGCAAAAGTACATTAAGTTCACATCATATTCAGGTATGAAGTATGTCATGCTGTTTTATTGCTTAGTTTATGCTTCAGATCTTCAGTGCTCCTCATATGAGGTAAATAATAGAAAATTCTTTGTGTGTCACATGTCTGCTTCCAGCCAATCAGAAGCCAGAATTATTTTGTGTGTAATAATAGGGTTTATTGTTTAGAGAGGAGCTATAAGTAAGACTCACAGGATACAGGGCCCTGCATATTAGGGCTTCTTAGTTGTGGCAAAGAGAACATTGGTCTGGTTTGTTTAGCATTTTCAGATTTACTTTGGAGCTCTGACTCCAGAAATGTACAGCTCTATCTTTTAATTTATAGGTTTTAAAATGTTACTTTTAATACTTCTTAAAGTAACAGCCTTAGTGATTGCTTTTATTTTTGATGAAAGTTTAATGGGCTGTGAAAGAAAAATTACCAAATACTAAGAAGGAAAGAGAATTTTATGAAAATGTCTTCAAGGTTTCCATCACCATCTTTACCAGTTTTCTTTTCACCTGGGCCAATTGACTTAGGTTCTGTAACAAGTTCCTCTTGTTCACTGAGTGAGCTAGACAATATTTCCCAACTTTTAAGGAAAATATCAACTGATATCAGTGAAATTAAAGGGATGAAAGCAGCAATTTTGACAGTGGAAGCAAATCTTCTTGATTTAAATGTTAGAGTGTCACAGAATGAAGCAAAAATTTCATCTTTGGAGGTTAAAATGAATGAATATTCAATGTTAACATCTGAATGCAGCAGACAGTTTGAATATCTTCAAGAGGTAGTAGATTTTGAATCACAGTCAGGAACTACTGATGTAAAAATAATTGGCTTCCTTAGAAACCTTGAGAAAGGTAAATTCCTAGTATGTGATATCATCGTGTAGTAGTTTTCATATGGAGGCAGCAAGGCACAGAGAACTTGAATTTTTCATGGACCTTTAATGACAAAATCAGACTCTTCTACATGATTTAACTTAGAAGCCTAGACTTTAGAATTCCGTCCATTTTAGTGGATCTCTCTAAAATGATGGTTTGAAAAGGTAGATGAGTATAGAGAGATGAAGCAAAACTTAAAATGTCAGAGAATGGTCCTCTTTCATGTGTCTGTCTTGTGAAATTACTTGGAAATGTATAATTCTTCCATTGTTCACTGTTTATGCTAAAGAGACCTGTTGTTAGTATTTGAATTCCTGTAACCTAATTACACATCAGTTTCCCAAGCTGTCCTACAGGAATACAATTTGACCAAATGATATCTGTATTTTAGGTCAGCTCCTCAGGATTTACTGTGTTTTTAACCATGATAATTTTGAAAGGAATTAACTTTCTTTTTGCACACCACTAAAATGTAATATAATATAATATGTTTTAAAAGAAAATAGCTGATAAAACTTTGGTAGGTTTTAAAATTTTTACTGAAGTTGAATTTTAATGAAACATGATAGTTGGCAAACAGTTGCCAACTTACATGTCGGCACTGAGTGAGCAGACTGTCCTTGTGAAACTGACAGTAATAGATTTACTAAGAATTAGCATGCGTGCGTCTTACTGATATTTCAGTATTTGGAACCCTATCAATTACATTCCCTCGTACACCGTACTGTAACACTTCTGTTCTAAATCAGCAAGTGAGTACCTAGTATCTGCTGAGCACTGGGCTGGGGAGGTTTGGAGAAGTTATGATATTCTCCCATCACTCAAACTGAAGATAGAAAAATCAATTCTGTGTCTCTGTTTTATTTCATTTTGCAGTGTAACTATGAGGAAATTATGAACGTGTTTAAGAAATAATACATACTCTAGCTGAGCATCTTTTCTTACAGGAGATCCAAGTGATTGTTTACATGCTTTGCTGGTTTAGGACCTGGGCTGTAGAGCTCTGAGTGTCTACTTACTTGTTCATTATTCTTTTTGTATCCATCCAAGCCTGTAGTTTGTCTTTTGGGAACTCTGATCAGATAACTCTGGGGTGTTGTTTTGCACTTTTGTGGGTGGGGGATTGACTTATAATGGTGAGAGCCTAAGTGATTGAGAGAAACACTTCTCATGTTGATCTTGCAGTTGGCTGTTGCCTGTCTCCCAGGACGCAAGCTGAGGGTCCTTGCAGCACCTCCCCCTCGCTTTTGCACCCCCTTTTTCTTTAGCACCAGGCTTTATCTCCAATCCAAGGAAACCAGCTTCCAGACAGGGAGAACCATTGCCATTTTTTATTTAACCTGAGTACAGATTTTTGTCTTACAGACCTTTGGTCTATAAATATTATTAAATTGTATTGTTGAAGCTTTAAACTATTTTAAAGACTTTCAATTAAGAACCCAGAAAGATTATTTTGGTATTAATTTCTGGGAAGCACACGTGCTGGTATTGTTTGTTTTTTAAGCTTAGTGAAGTTTTAAAATTTGTATTCTAGGAACTCAACAGAGGCAATTGTTATCCCGACTGCAAATTGACCCAGTAATGGCAGAAACTCTGCAGATCAGTCAAGGTTGGTAATAATCTTAAATTTTCTTTGTAATCTAGCATTTTTCAGTTGTTATTTCCATTCCTTACACCTCATTTAATGTATCTTGTATGTCTTAGATCCTGCCCTAAGATTCCATATTAAGATCTGTGAAAATATTTTAGGGCCAGGAGATAAGATCTGCATTTTCTTCATGCTATGTGGTGTTTGTATTTTTCACCTCATGCAGAAACTTTCTTCCTTTGATGCCATTTCACCCAGATCCCTGCAAACTGTTGGCTGCTCATGCCCCTGCTTTAGGGACCACTTGAGTCCCTACCCTACTCTCCGTCCAAATTTTGCCATTGCCCTGAGCTGCTTTAGTGTCCTCTGGCATGTTCAACATTATCTCCTCACTTGTGCTTCACTTTAGAATCTCATGGCCAGGGCTATACCTAGAGCTTACCATTCTTAGAGCCACCGTAACTTGTTTACCTGTCTCCCTGACCCCCAGCACACAGACAGAAATACCATGGGCTACCTCAGGACTGGGGTGAGTGCCTTATTTATCTTTGTGTTCTCAGTGCCTGGCCCCTGCCAGATGCGTGTAAGTGCCTAATAACTGTCTGCTGAATAAATGAAAGGAGCCATTGGATCCCTGGAATCGTTAATTCAGATCCTGTTTTCTCCTGCATCTGTTTCCTCTAAACCTGCCCAGTGTTGGAAGCTGTGGTCCCTTGACCCCTCCCTGTTGGCTCCTAACTGAATTTTCTTCACCCGTGTTCAGGATTCCACAGTCAGCAACTATATTCCCTGACCCGTCCTGGCCTCTGTCTTAGAAAGGTGTGCTTACTGTCTCTAAGGGTTACCTTTTACCCAGATGCCAGATCCTACTCAGTTGACGAACATCCTGGTGTCGCCACACTTCTGTAGCTTTGGGCTCTACCCTCTTCTGGCTTCTCCCTTCTGTCTATAAAGGTGTTGAGGTTTTCTTCATCCTTGATGTTGCCCTCTCATCTCCCCACATTCCATCCTGCTTTCTACATAAGAGTATTTTCAAAATTTTTGGCAGCTAAGGTCTGTGTATGTTGTATTTGCGTCATCAACTCTTAAACTTTTTTTGTTTCCTTTATTTTTATCCATGATGCATGTACAATTTGAAGCATCAAGCAGTTCTACAAGGCTTATGAGTTAGTATATCCTTTGCTTACCTCCTATCACATTTTTTATTTCTGAGAGCCCTTTTGTTTCTGCATATTCCTTTAATTTATTTTTTAACCTACTGATTTTATTTCATGTATGCAATACTTTCTCTTATTTCTCTGAAGATATTAAAGGCAGTTTTGGACATTTTCCTCCCCTCCCTCCTTGGTCTTGTTTTCTCCAGGTTGTTTGCTTTGATCACTGTATTTCATGACAGGTTCTCAGATGTCTGAGGATCCTTGGTTGACTTACATTTAAGAGTGGGGCACTTAAAAAGCTGGTTGGTGTTTTGGGTTCATTAATTGGGGGATGAGGTAGGGGGTTTTGACTTTTGAATGTAGATCCTGCAGTGGAGAGTGATTTGTCTTGCCTGTTTACTTTGGGGACACCATGATGTCTGTGTCTTTGGGTCTTTTCTATCAGGTTGGTAAGCTTCTCCAAAGAAAGATCTTTCAAGAAATGGAATGGCTGTCAGGGTTCTGGGAGCTAAGTGGGGACAGGGGGCTGAGGGACGCACCTCAACATTAACTACTATGTAATGTTTACTTAACCCACACGTTTTCAGAATCGTACTTCTTTCAACATGGCTGGCATTCATTGGTCCAGAAACCCTCTCTGTTTTTACCTTTTCAGGAGTCTAAAGCTCCACTTTTCTCTAAGAGAGAAGTGGTCAAAGGTTACCAGGAAATCAAACTGATTTTTGAAACTAATAGTATATACCTTTAGTTAATTTTGTTGTGGCACCTTTCTGTCAGAGACCATGATGCTTCATCATAAGCTTATCTAGCAATGATCGATGGGAAAGCACATCTCCAATTATTCCAAGTATCTTTAATATAAAGGTTAGGGGAATAGGTGTGGTAAGGATCAGAAAAGAAGAAAACAGATAAATAAAAGAGAAATGGACACTTGAACCCACTTCTGTTGTACCCTGTTTTCTCCCAACCCCTTCCCAGGGTCCCCTGTGCTGCCACTTTCTTAGCCTTTGAAGAATCTTGGGATCCACATTAGATTGCTTTATTATTGGCTTACGATTCTGCTTTTCGAGATCTACTAAGTTAGTTTTCTACTTTCAAAATATGGTTATCTCTTCTTTTACAATTATTTTCTCTGTGAGTTTTTAAAAAAATTAACCCTTTAATTGACATTTTATTAGAGTTTCAGGAGGAAACAATGCGTGGGTTCAGCCTGTGGTCTTTACCCAGAAGATGTCACTAACTCTCCCATCTGTCTGCCCTACTTGACCCAGGCTGCTCTCGTGAGTCTTGCAGAGGTGACCAGTGGCTCGTGTGGAGTGTATAGCTCTGTTTTCTGTGCACAGTTCTCTAAACTCTGTGGTGTGTGGCACTTGAGTTCCAATGTTTTCTTCCATCTTTGATCCTTTGGCTTCCAGGACTTCACTCTCTCTCTGTTTTTCTACTAATTCCTTTTCATTCTCCTTCAACTCCCCTTCTCCGCTACTGCCCCTTAAAATGTTAACTTTATCCTTTGTCGTGCCCTCAGCATTATTTCCATCTCTACTGTATTCTCCCAAGATGCAGACTAGTAGAACTGCTGTGCCTCAGAAAGAACAGGGCGGTGAGAAGGGGCAGCAGCCCGTGGACTGAACTGCGGCCCTCCTGTTGCTATAGCTCTGAGAGCTCAGTAAACCATCTGAGAGCTTGGAATTGCAAAGTGGTCGTCTGTAACATGGAGGAAAACCTGCTTCCCAGGCTCCCTGTGAGGATTCAGTGAGAAGACGGCAGCGCCAACTATGTGCAGTTTATTAAATGTCCTCATTTCACCTTCAGCTTCGACTCCGCTTCTCTTACTTCTCTCCCCCTCCTGATAGTCTCGAATCTGAATTTTCAACTTCTTTCTAAACACCTGAGTGTCCCACAAAATCCTCAAACTAAAGAAATCTAAAATTGAAATTTATCTTTGCTCTCTTTTAAAACTGTTCTTTCTCCTGTCCTGCTTCAAGGACAAGCCTCTCCTCCTACACTTGTCTTACTGTTTCTCCTGCCCTTGCAGGGGAAAGCAGGTTTGCCTCCTTCCTGGGACAGTAGTTGAAAATGCATCTGCTGTGAAGTCTAGTGCCAATTCGAGTGTGGAATGTGTCTCCTCTTCCTCTGACGTGTGTGAGGAGAGGACAAGGGGTGAGAATCTGGTATTTTGGAGTCTCTCCGTCTCTCTTGGGAAGAAGCCTCATAGCTGAGATCTGGGACTCCAGTCCATTCCTGCCACTGTGTTTTTCCAAAAACCAACTTGCTCATGTCACTTCCCTACTTAGAAAACTCTCTGGATTACTTACTTCTTCTAGACCAGATTCCAAACTCATTGGCACATACAAGATCCTTTACGCCTCAGCCTTCTTGCCACTTACCTACTCAGCCCTCCACATACCCCTCCAGTCACACCACGTTTCTCACCGTGTCCCTAGGAGAGCCCCTGCCTTTCTCCAGTGACTCTACCTGAAATGCTCTATTCTCCAGTTCTCTCTCCCTCTTAGTTTATTCCTGATCATTCCTTTAATACCTGCTTCAAATGTTCATCCTCTGTAAGCTTTTTTTTTTTTCTCTGTAAACTTTTCCTTGATTTCCCAGCCGGAGTAGGTTACTTTGTATTCTCCCAACACTTTGTTCATACCTCTTTTGGATCACCTTTTGGGGCATGCTGTTCTGAAATTATGTATACATCTATTTTTCTATTTTTTCTTTGTGTACCTAGCACAGTGCTCTCACATGTTCAGTTTGTTCAGTGAATGAACGTGAATAAATATCCTGTGAATTTTGGTTTCTGTTATTTCCCTGGTAATTTTAAGAGAATTGTGACTTACTAACTTCATTCTGTTGATTGCCTGTTGATAGGTCAACCAACTGCATCCTGGGCTCCAGGGCTTGGTGTATTGTATAAAGTAGTTTAGCTTAAAAATCATATCGTAGATGATGTGATCTGTGGCTGCTTACATTAAAGGTCAGTTTTCCTTGCTATATTTTTAACAATGTCAGTTCATCTTAGAATTCCCTTTCAAAGTAGTCCATCTACAACCAGGCAGAAATTATGCCAGTTGTATTCTTTTCATCAGGGTATGTTCTGCTCTGTAAGTGTGCAAAATGAACAAAACAGATTTTAGAAAGATTGTTTTTTTTAAAACAGCCTTGGTATCATTCTAGGGTGCATTAAGAGTCTCTATTCTTTATGTTTTTAGAAAATATTGTTGTACTTAAGTAAGTTTTATTGTTAATAATATCCCATTAGATGCCTCATGGAAGAACCTTTCTATACTGTAGGCAGGAAGTGTTCATTAGAATGCCTTGATAATATGCTGTATGAGGAAAGGAAAACTTGACTTCTTTGAAAAGATGTTTGGCATAGAATTGCAGCCTTATTCCTGAGTAGAACCATTGTAATTTTCCTTTGAAAATAATTACAAATATATAAAAGATTGACATTCTTCTCACGTGTGTGATGTTGGGAATGCAAGGTATATTCAAAAGTAAACATTTGTGGCCAATTTTTTTGGCTCAGATTACTATGACATGGAATCCATGGTCCATGCAGACACAAGATCATTTATTCTGAAGAAGCCAAAGCTGTCTGAGGAAATAGTAGTGGCACCAAACCAAGAGTCGGGGATGAAGACTGCAGATACCCTTCGGGTACTTTCAGGACACCTTATGCAGACACGGTAGATGGTTTCTTTTTCTTGTGTAGCTAATTTGTGTTGATTAGAAGTGGAGGTTAACCTTTAGTTCCCAGCTTCCCCCCTCCCCATCCTAGCCCCCAGTGTAGAGTGCTTTATTGATTCTGTAGTTAGGCCATGTATCATAAGGCACATCCAGTTTTCAAAAACTCCAGTTCATCTTTCTTATTCAGAAATCCATTATCCCGCAAATAAGTCAGTATATGATTTAGCTCTTTTCTTAAGAGATCCTTAAGAATCTTAAGAGGGGCTTCCCTGGTGTCGCAGTGGTTGGGAATCCGCCTGCCAATGCAGGGGACGTGGGTTCATGCCCCGGGCCGGGAAGATCCCACATGCCGCGGAGCCTGTGCGTCTGGAGCCTGTGCTCCTCAGCGGGAGATACCGCGACGGTGAGAGGCCCGCACAAAAAAAAAAAAAAAAAAAAGAATCTGAAGAGATTCTTTTCTTTATGCACATTCAGGAAATGAAATTTAAAAAGCCAGGTGATCAAAATCAGGAAGTCTAACCAGAGAGTTAGCAGATTGGGTTGGGGTGATTATTTCCTTAGATAATGGACTGAATGTTCTGTAAAGAAACAAACATAGAGTTAATAAAATCAGTGTAAATATAGAACTGCTGGCTCTGTGTTCTGAGCATAGATGCTGGTTTCTCCGTTTATTTCCATTTGACCCTATGAAGGTCAAACGGATGGCAGGGGTCAGGGTTGAGGGGAGATTGCCCTGAGAGCAGCCTGAAGGGTCGGTGGTGTTGATGCTGCAGTGATTGGCCGTAGTCATTGTGTGTTAGCAGGAATCCACTGATGCTGTACCTGTAAGTCCTACCAAGTCTTTTTTGTTAATGAAGAAACCGCAAACCAAGGAAGGGACTGATAATTCTGTTGAAGAGCACTCTAGGAGGCTTGGCTTTTTGTGCGTGTTTCCCTAATTCTATGGTATTTTCTATCTGTCTGGCAGAGATCTTGTACAACCAGATAAACCTGCAAGTCCCAAGTTTATAGTGACGCTGGATGGTGTCCCCAGCCCCCCAGGATACATGTCAGATCAAGAGGAGGACATGAGCTTTGAAGGAATGAGACCCGCACACCACACTGCAGCCTCACACGAGGGACTCGCGGGTCTCCTCCACCCACAGCAGTTGCACTTGCTGAGCAGGCAGCTTGAGGACCCAGATGGTAGCTTTACAAACGGTGTGTTGGGAGCTCAGACTTTCCCTTCTCAGGGTGCTGTCATTGTGAAGGATGTCTTTGACATGTTTCTCAACCTTGAATGAATATTGGTTGTAGGCCTTGCTTTTATTTATAATTCAGTAGTGGCCTTTTTCCTTCTCTCAGACAAAATGACCAGTTAAATTTGAGACTGTTTGTCCCTTATGTGTTCCATAAGTGGGCTGTTATTCCAGTGCTAAAATGGAGTTCAGCCATGGAAGCCAAAAAATACCTCTTCAATATACTTGTTAAAGGATGAACCATCGTTCTTGGTGCCTTGTTTACCTTTTTTTCCCATTTAGAAACTATACTTGTTACTTTCCACTTGAACCAGCAGTAGTCTCTCGTAATTAGCTTGACAGAAAAGTCAATTTGGATTTCGATGCTGTTTCTACCTCAGTGAAATTCCCTTGAAAGGAGTTTCTCACCTAATCTGTCAAAATACTTCTTGGAAGTTTAGAAAAGACCTTATGTTTAAATAATTGATATAGAGGCATAGTAGTTACTGGAAATCAGGTGAACTCAGTTCAGATAGCAGCATGCTTTTAGGCATTTCTTATCAGTGCTTCTCTCACTGGACACCAGTGGCAGGTGCAGTGCCACTGAGCATTTTCATTCATGTTAGAGAATGATAATCATGCTCCTCATAGCTTGTAAAAATTTTAGGGACACCTTCATTGGCAGGGGAGACAGTTACTGAATCTTAAATATGAAGAGTATCAAAGAAAAAACAATAATGGGTTTTGATATTTTTGCAAAGTAATCCTCTTTTGGTAGAGATACGAAAATGTACCAAATACCTTTTTCAGTCGCTAAAAATAGCCTTCAGGGGGAGATCATGACTGAGCAAAGGAGATGGTGCTGTTATCTTTAACTGAGGGCTTTTTCTGCTGTGAGTCAGTAGTGTAGTGTCATGGTTTTGATTGGTGGAGGGAGTTGAAATATTTGACCTTTCTTTGAAAGGAAGAAAAGTTGTACATGTTAACCAAGGTGGTAAGAACTATAGTAATCAGGCAGTCCAGATTTCTTGATCCTGTATATATTTGTCTAAAATAAGAGAAGATTCTGGTGTTTTTAGTACTTTGGTTTTCAGTTTGGTAGTTTAATTTTTGGTGTGTTAGGGTCTAATTTTGTTTAAATGTAGATGTCCACGTTAGGCTTTATTGGTATACGTGTCATAGCGGTGACAATCTAAATAACATGTTAGTAGAAATTCTTGCCTGGATTACACAAGTGCTGTGGCCGTTATGGAGACAACTGTGATGAGTGGTGAGCCTTCTTTACCATTGCTTTGATCTGGGACTCTCAATTTTTCATGGCTGCTCAAAGATGAAGCTTTGTAATGGTAGTTAGGACATAAGTGAGGCTGGAAAAACTCCACAAAGAGGCTCTGGTCTCTCTTGCTCTCCACCTCCAAGTAGGGAGGTTGAAACTTGGTAATTGCTTTTGGTGGCTTTCTGTTGAGTGTTTCAAGGAGGCCACCAACAGCAGCATATGTTTTAAGCCGCTCCCACTGGCCTTCTATGGCAGCACAGATTTTATAGCTTGCAATAAAAAGTGAATTTGCCTCTTAAAACTTAAATAGGAAGAGTTTTAATAGCTTATGAAGTAAATGTTAGGGAAAACCAGCATTGTGACCTTTGTGTATATATGATGTAATTTTTTCATCAGAAAGATAAAGTTTCCTTGTAAAGTGTTTAACTTCTTTAATATTGCTCATGAGATCTAGCAACTTTACTCCATTTTCCAGCCAACCTGCTCTTGGGTATTCTCTTAACTTCTTTCACATGGTCTGCATTCTCATGTATATGGGTTTAAAGTATGTTCTTTAGGAGGGGATGGTAAAACATATTTTCTCTGCAGGAGTTACACACAAAAAATTTAAAAGTGGAGAAAACTCCTCCTTCCAGACTATCATATTGGATACTTTTATATCCTGGAGCTAAATAATAAATTTTACTGTTCTTAAAGTAGCATGGAAAATTTGTCAGGCACAGTCCTGATAGCTGTCTGATTATGCTCCTAGCTGGGCTTCAGGACGGGATTTGTGTGCCTTGTTCTCCTTCATGAAGACCGAGGTTGGGTCACTACAACAATGAGTACTCCTGATACTGGCTGTTGCGTTGTTTGGTTTTGATTGGTTGCCTGTTTTACATTCTTCTTTCCATTAAATCATGAAACTCTTAAGGAAGACATTATTTTCTCTTGGTATAGATGAGGAAACAGAAGTTCAGAGATGTTGGATAACACATGCCCAAAGTGTCTAGTTCAGCCAGTAAGTGACAGAGCCAAATTGCAGCTGCAGGAGGACTAGGTGATGTGCTTGAAGTGCTGTTTGCTCTGATGAACATGAATACGAACCATAATATGTAACACCCTTGATTCTTTGTTTTTTTGGCTAGGGTGTCTTGGGCCAGAAGCTGGCAGCTTATGGCCTTCAGGTGTAATTTTATTTGGTTTATTCTGTGTTTTAAGTTTCAATTAGTTGCTAGCATTTAAAATTTAGATCTCATAGGGGAATTTCTTGGCAGTCCAGTGGTTAGGAGTCTGCACTTCCACTGCAGGGGGCATGGGTTCGATCCCTGGTTGGGGAGCTAAGATACTGAATGCCGCACAGCCTGGCCAAAAAATAAAATAAAATTTAGATATCATATAAAAAGGTCTTTGGCTTCCTGAATTGGGAGGCAGTCTGGCAACACTAGTTCCATTTTCCCACGTCATAGTAGTTGACATTGTATCTGGGACATGGCCTCCTGAGTGGAGCGGCAGTGAGCGCCATGGGTGGTCACACACAGCTCTTTGGGCTGCTCTTCCGAACCTCTGTTTCCTCCAAGAGGCTTTCTGCCATTTGATCACCTTACACCCAGCCAGCCTCACTCTGTTAGGTGATCTGCCAGGTCCCTGTAGGTTATGACATTTGTGACTCATTTTAAGCAAAAATCTTTTCTTCCCTTTATACATTGATGTGAAGTTATCACCTGGACTTAGAAAACTGCACATACCTCAGCGAGTGGGAACACTTGTATTGAGACACTTATCATCTTAACCTGAATATGAGAATTAGTTCACATTTTTTATCACCTGGTGTGCTCAGTTCTCATTTCATTTTATTGGCTCCCTATTTGACATTCTTTCCTGTTTTATACTTAATTCAGCTGAAATAATTTTGAGAGAATTTTTCGGTGAGAACTTGGCTCTAGTTGCAGCATCACTGTCCACTTTACTCTTCACAGTGAAAACCGTAGTCTACTTCCTAGTAATCTTTTATAGGATTCTAATATCCGTGTTAATCAAATTAATTGGACTCATTTATTTTGTGTAACTTATACACGTAGAAGAACATAAGATTGTAAGACTGGGTTTTGAGGGAAATTTATTAAAGGTGCCATGTCCCTGAATTGATCAGAATTAATGAGATCCTTTTAATTTGTTTCCCTTTGTAGCTGAGATGACTGAACTGAGTGTGGCACAGAAACCAGAAAAGCTTTTGGAGCGCTGCAAGTACTGGCCTGCCTGTAAAAATGGGGATGAGTGTGCTTACCATCATCCTGTGTCGCCTTGCAAGTGAGTAGCGGCGCACTAATTCTGTTTTCAGGTTAATTCTAGATACAGCTGACTTTTGTTTGTTCTTTTCTGTGGACAAGTTTGAGTTCTACAACTAAATGCAGCAGTGATACTTACTCCGGCGCTCGCAGGACAGCATTCGCTTGTGTCTGTGTGTATTTGGTGGCAGAGATAGGAGGAGGCTTCTTTGGGCCTCATACCTTGAGATACTGAAATTCCTGGGTTTCCTTGAGGATTCTGTACACTTAAGGAGATGGGTATATGGTAACCGCCCCAGTTTGCATTGTGTTCACACACAGATTTTAAGACTTTGGGGAAAAAATTAGTTAATAGGTAATGAGAAAATATTCTGGACTTCAGTATAATTTTTGCTTGCTAGCTGGCTGGTTCTGTGGAGTGAGCTTTGAGAGATGAATTTTTTTTTTTCTTTGGTCCTGTAGGTGGAATCTCATCATGTTTTAACTTTAAGGAAATTTTGATGTGAGAATTTTATGGATGTGCATATAGAGGGAGACCATAGGATGTCTCATTTTTTTTTTTCCTCATAGTATGGTGCCTTGCATATATGTTGTGCTCACATAAATTGAGTTTACTCCATACAGTGTTACATAGACCTTAATTAGAGAGTAAGTGGTGTTTCTTATTATCACAAAAAACCCTTCTACCTTTCACGGTGGATTGGCTTGAGTTGAATTACCAATTACCCCAGGCTTTGGAATAGACAGTTGTGTCCTGTTTTGATATCTGGCATCATTTAGAAATGGAGTTTCCTTTTTTTTCTGTTACTTCTGTGTTTCTCAAAGCAAGTAGTGATGAAATTAGGAGTATAATGGACTCTCTCTACAAAAAACTAGTAATGCATTGAGGAGATTAAATGTGAGTAATATGTCTTTTTGTTTTATAGAGCCTTCCCCAATTGTAAATTCGCTGAAAAATGTTTGTTTGTTCATCCAAATTGTAAATATGATGCAAAATGTACTAAACCAGAGTGTCCCTTCACTCATATGAGTAGAAGAATTCCAGTACTGCCTCCAAAACCAGGTTGGTGACTTTGTGCCCTACTACATTTGGGTGAAAAATGACATTTTGTGACTATAAACTGAATTAAAAAGAAAAACAAGGAATAGTTTCAGAAATCATTGTGCCATAATCAGTTATTCTAACTAATCTTTAAAGAACAAGTGTACCCATCCTATAGTATTCTAAAGTTTTTTTTTGTTTTTTTTTTTTTTTTTGTGGTACGCGGGCCTCTCACTGCTGTGGCCTCTCCCGTTGCGGAGCACAGGCTCCGGACGCGCAGGCTCAGCGGCCATGGCTCATGGGCCCAGCCACTCTGCGGCACGTGGGATCTTCCCGGACTGGGGCACGAACCTGTGTCCCCTGCATCGGCAGGCAGACTCCCAACCACTGTGCCACCAGGGAAACCCTAAAGTATTTTATTTTAACTAATGAATATATAAATCTTGTGTTTTAACTTAAAAGTGGGTCCCATAAAAATATCAGCAGACTGCATTAAAAATTATTTTGCCAAATAAATTTCACCTTTGTCCTTATTTTTGTCAGCAGTTACAACACCAGCACCACCTTCTAGTAGTCAGCTCTGCCGTTACTTCCCTGCTTGTAAGAAAATGGAATGTCCCTTCTATCATCCAAAAGTAAGAACTTTAATTTTCCCAAAAATGAATTTAGTGGTAACTTCTCAATTCTGAGCTTGTAAGGTCACTAGCAAACTATACTGTCTTCCTTCCCTCAGCCCCCAACGTTTAACATTTTTGTTAGAGTTCATGTTATGGTTTTTAAGATCTTTAAGTTATTCCTTAGTTGTCCCTGAGCCCGCGTCTGGCCCATTAGGCCAAGCTGTCTGAACCGATTTAATGTCAGTAGCCTAATCTCTTAGGAGAATGAAGCTCACTTTCGCCGGTCACTTTCCATTCTTCTTTGCCCCTGTGTGTGTTCCCCCTCCCGCAGCCCCCATGCCAGAACTGAGATGATGAAATCCAGTAGTATTTAATGATACCATCCATACTTCTACCATGGTTTTAATTGTCCGGGTACTAAAGATTGGTTGATGTGTCTCCAGCTGTTTAGTTGCTCAGCATGAATCATCTTCTCTTTGGCATAGCAGTCTGGAAACCGTACGAAAGGCCTTTACTTCCCCAACTGCAGTTGGGCACAGATGGGGGTAAAATATAAGGGATGTTGGGCAGTATGTGCAAGGTGGTTAGTACATTGATTAGAGGCAGTTTGTATTACATACTAAAGTCCCTTTTGAAACTTAACTTGCTGTTATTCTTTCATTAGGATTTTGTGTCTTGGTGGGGGTCCATTTTTCAGGGCTTCAGTGGTATATTAAAGCGGAAGTTGCAGATCATCTCCGCTGCCCCATTAACCTTATGGTGGGCTGGTTACTGTCATCTCCGATTGCTGTGTGTTTTTGTATTAGCTTTGCAGATGTTGAAACTATTCTCTCTCCTAGCACTGTAGGTTTAACACTCAGTGTACAAGACCTGACTGCACATTTTATCATCCCACCATTACTGTACCACCACGACATGCCTTGAAATGGATTCGACCTCAAACCAGGTAAAGGTTAACATCAGTTTTTCTAATGTCATTTCAAATGCTTTTCTAGTATCTAGTTTCTTAAATTTATAAGCATACAAATTTGGGGGAAACTTAATCACTTTGGTTTTTCTCTGCTGTTCAATTAAGGGTCCTTTGGAAAAATAATCTACTACATAAACCAAATTTTGTTTCATTCAGCAGTTGCTTGTTTACCTAGATCATCTCCACATCAGATTTTTCTTTAACTTCTGAACATACTATGTGAACATAAACTTAAGGCCTTCAAGAGTTATACTGCTTACAAATCTCACATCAGTTTTCTTAGACATTAGTAATTGTAAAACATTGAAAGTAAATTTCAAAATATTTTTACTGTGGCCTGTAAATTTAAATGCATATGTTAGTATTAGAACCAAATATTCATTGTCTGAAAAAACACAACTTCTCTTAACTGATGTTAATTAAAGCAGTTAATTGAAAAAATTTTTGGTTTTTTTTATTCAGTGAATGACACCCAGTCCTACTTGGCAGAAGACTGTGCAGTTTGAAAGTTTCCATTACTGATGAAAGACATTCTACAGAATTTGTCAAATCTTTGAAACTTGGAATATATTGCTTTCATAATAATGAAGTTTATTGCCTATCTGAAGTGTCTAATTTTTCAAGTTTGTACGTTTATTAAGTGATTTTAACATTGGGTGTTTTTTTTGTTGTTTTGTTTTGACTATGGAAAGATAGTTTCAGGAGAAGATGAATTCTATTAAAACATTTGAGGCATGTTTGTGTGTGAAACTGCTGTGTTCAAGTATCAGCGTTTACAGTGTTGGTGATATCATTGTTAGTACTGATAATCCAGTTTCAGGCTACAGCGTTGCTATGTGTGTAGAGAGAGAGATGTATGAGGGCATTGTCCTTCTTCCAAAAGTTGGATTGCTGTTTTCTTTGACTCTGAAAACAGGAGTGGCCCAAAGTGTTGAGGTGGCTTAAGACAGTTATTCAGCCTGACTTTTAAAGTGAATTTAGTATGAAAAACAAACATGATAACAACACAAGCTTCTTGGGTTGACTGCTGCTTTGGTAAATGGTTCCCAAATATCCCAGTCCCTTGCTTTCTGAGAAAGGATGAGTGAGCTGGGGCGTGTAGGGTGAAACAGTTGGAATGGCAAGGGCAAAAAATAGGAACAGTTCCTTAAAATGCCTTCATTTACTGTTAACATATGTTTTTTAAATAAATATTTTGGGATCTACATTATCACAAAATTATACAAAATATTTTTTACAAGTATATACATAAGGTATCAGAACAAACTTTAAACTCACAAGGTTATAGCTATACATATATATTCTCACATTCTGAAAAATAACATTCTAAGAAGTAACTAACTCCACAGAAAATATAGTTATTACTGAAGATAATTTTTTAAATGTAAAAGTTAGATTTTTTTAAATGACAGACTGTATAATTACAGAGATCAGATGGGTAAACTGCAAAATAGGACTAAACTTTTGGAATACTGAATGAAAATAGGCTTTTGTATATGTGGTTTTAAAACTGTTAAGGCAAGAAGTGTCCAATGCTTTAGAATTAAATAACGGATCACTGATTTTAAAGACGATGTAGTTTTTTAAAAAAGTAAAGCTAAAAGTTGGTTAGAAAAGAGTTAATGCAAAAGGGATAGTAAAGACTCAAAATATTCTCAGGACCAAATTAAACTATTAAAAAAAAAGTTCATTGACTTGCTTAGTCATATACCCAAGGGATAATAAAACTACGTATGTAAAAGTCCACGTTTCAGAGCCTAAAACCAGCAGCCTTGTGGCCATCTCTTTTCCATTGAGAGAAGAAAGAATTATCCAGTTATTAAAGTTGCACTTAAAGTCTTTTAAGTTGCACTTTGCTGTGCTTATAAGACTTGAAACATTAGAAAAAGTGCACACAAGAGCATGCATAAAGCTATCAATCATGTAGTTAGTTAGGCTTGGGTGAAATGAATGACAATTCCACTTCATTCTAAAAAGTTTTCTTCATTGAATTGAAGGTATTTTTTCATTCCAGTGTTAACTTACTTGAGATGCTTTACATCTGTGCAGAAGAAATTTGATTTAAATTGTATTTCCAGAAATTTAAACAGACTTTTTAGTATCATTACTTATAAATGGAGTATAGTTGCATTCTCATAATTTCACTGTAAAGAACGTAACTGGGAAACAAGAGCTTAAAGTGGTTTTAGTTCAGCCATTTTACAGGGAAATAAAAACATGCTAAAATCAGATTGTTTTTTTGCTATTTAATAGACACAGCCTGGAGACACATTTAAGAGTTTTTTCCTTCAGTTGCTATGGTTTATGGGCAAGCTAAGGTTGACTCTAAAATATCTGTTGGGTAACTTGGTCCAAAATGAACCATCATCGAAAAAGATCACCAAAAATAAGGGAACAGACGTGGCTAGCATTCCACAGTGGAACCAGGGTGCAGAGGGTGCTCTGGCATGCATCTGCCAGAAACAGGACTAAAGGTGCTAGGAGAAGGCTCAGGTTACAAATTCGGGAGTTTAGTCAAATACTGCACACAGAAGTAATTCTCTGGGTTAAAAAAACATAGGTCATAATCTACATGGCCTACTGTGGTTATTCACCTTCCCGTAGTTGATGGCTGCTATAAGCAAGGTGGCTGTGGGATGACTACTTAAAATCAACGTGACCTTTAATCGGGAAACTGACAACAGTGATTCAGGCTGGCTTATCAGGTTGGCCACTGGGAAGAGCAAAAATGCAGTGGAAGCAATTTTATCCTATATAGTTTATTTGCTTAAGGTTATAGTTGAGTTTCTACCCGCACTGTAAAGGAACTGGAATTTCTCTTTAGCCAAAAGCAGGTGAACTTGACTCAAAAGGAAAATTTGAAACTGCAACAGCCTCAAAAATAGAGGGAGAGGAGAGTGTGGTTCATGGGAATTTTTTGCTCTAATTTATTGGCTGCTCCTTTATAATACACGTGAATAGAAACTTAATATTAGTGTTTTGTCAAATTGGGCTTAGTTTAGGAGAATCCATTGATAAGAAAAATGAAAGAAAATGACCTTAATGTTTCAAGCTTCTTAACAAACACCCCAATCAGTCCTTCAGACACAGCTATTCAGAGCTTTAAAACTGGCCAGGTTCAATCACTGCTTAGGCTTTCCATGATAAAATTCAGCCATATCTGTTTTTAATATTTACAAGGTGTTGCACATAGAAAACAGATTTCCAGAAACCTGAAGAAGGGGTCTATTACGCTACGAAGATATTTAACACATTAAAGTAAAAATTATAGGACCAAAAGAGCATCTTAAACTTCTTCATACTTAGAAAAATATATTTTTAAATAGCAGTCTGCATAACTTCCAGTCTTCAGGAAACTACAGATAAGCTAAACAGCAAGTTCCTGAATGGCAAGTACCGATCTTTGGCAGCATTTAAAGTGAATAGGAGTAAAGATCTAAGGGTTCAGCCCCAATCCACCAAAAAGGAATTTTTATAGACAAGTTTTACAAGTGGACCTATCTTCATTCCTTTTGAAGTCAGCCGATGGGGTGACATACATCTAACTAAACAAGTTTTTCCAATAGAAAAAAAAGGCTATAAAAATTTTATTTCAAGAGTTAACTAAACTGTATAACTTCGTAAATGAGAACTTAACGCTTTAGTTTACATGTTAAACAATGTTTCTATTAGACTACATCTTTAAATACTCAGTATTCTCTGCCAGTTAAATACTATTGCTATATAAAACCTTAAACTGTACACCACTGGAAATGACTGTTCATCATACTGCTTTTTCATTAATGAGGCCATGATCATATTTTACTCTTTCAATTATAGGGATGAATTCTGAACACAAGATTGACAGCTCAAAAATGAAAATGTAGCGATCATACACTACTAACTTTGGATTTGTTCCTGAATTTAAAATTTCCAGGAGAAAAATGTCCCTTATAAACAGGACTTTATTAATGCTTAAGAAGCATCATGTTCTCCAGTAAAGCCTGTGTGTGTTTTCTTAGGGAAAATAATGTTTGCCTTTTAAAACCTGTGATCCTTTAGGGTGATGGTGTATTTCCTTATGTGAACACAAGGATAAAATATTTTATTAAACAGTTGAAACTTGAAAATAAAATATAAATTCTAAAAAGAAAAAGCTTTGCTAAAAAGAGGAAGAAAATTATCCAAGTTGGATTTTTAAGGTTTTGGTTCATTTCTTTGAGGAGCACTGTCTGCCAAACCTCCCCAGGAAGTCTGCCAAATCTGCATCCTCCCTAAAATGGGGGGTGGCTTTTACCAGCAAATATTTATTCAGTCCCTCCTTGAAATGTAATTATCTGGCAGTGTATGGATTATGGACAGTTATTTAGTGCATATAACAAATATTTTGAACTTATCAATCTTTCTACTTTAACAAATTTGGATAAATCCCTGTTACAGTCTTAAGTTAGCACCACATGACCATGCAGCGTTTGGTTCTGGTTTTTTCCTCTTGTGTAGTTCTGGTTTCTCAAGGCTGTTGCTTTATGGAGTCTTCTCAGCATCCATATCTTTCAATGAGGCATATGTACACATTTCCAGACAAACAAACTGCAATCAGAGAAAGAACTGCAGTGAGTTCACTATATTTATAGATTTTCAGAACAGTTTACAATGTTTTAAATTAAGCTTTCAAATCATACATGTGTAAAAACTTTACTCTTTCAACTCCTTTTATTCTGTATTTACATAGTATGTGACCCCAAGGAGCCATATGGTTAGGCGACCTTTTTATGATGACTAGCTGAGTCCATAAACTGAACCTGTCAAAGAAATAGTAATAATCTCTTAACTAGTAAAAGACAGTCCCTGCTCTTCTTGGGCTGAGAAAGTTACCAACCTGCAGTCATCACCTCCAGCACTAATAACATGTCGATCACCACTGGTAAATCGAATATTTGTCACATGGGGTGAATGACCCAAGAACCTTTTGTGCTTCGCCTAAAAAACAAGAACAAAGCTCAGGGTGTGTGATGAACACAGAAGTCAAAGGTTCTTAATCAGGAGCTATTATCTCCATCATGAGTGCTGTGGAGAAAGCAGTTTGGAGCACAGCTAATGATGAAATGCTTTCTCAGAATCAGTAATGGATCTGCATTGAAAAGCATTTGAAATTTGGTAACTGATTAAAGGTTTGATAAAAGACTAATCACAGGATAGTCTGCGAAGATGGCGCGGCTTGGGGGCAAGGGGAGATAATTTCTAATAGCTTTTATTTCAGAGTAATGGATTTAGGAAGTTTGGAGAAAATTTTAGAATCACAAATTTAAAAGTATTTTCAAATCATGAGACAATAACATTTTAGCTATTATGTGGGAAAAAGTACTAATGATCAGAAGTCTAAATCAGGAGTAAAGTTGCATAAAATACTAAACCCAACGTAAACTTACAAATTTTTCAGGACATGGGAAGTCAAATAACTTAACCATGCCAAAGTCATCTCCTGTTACAAGGCTGATTCCTGAATGAGAGACGCAGGCACAGGTGACATCGGCTTTCTCAGCATGTCTGGACCAGATTCCCATAACTTCATCTCCTAGAATGCTAGAGAGAAGGAATAAAAAAATCCACCATAGCACATACAGGTTTACCATACTGAAAAAGTTTCTTGGTAATTAACCTCTGAGTACCTAGTTATGTTATTTAAACACAGGAATAAGTTATGACAAGGTGTTACCTTGTCATAAGCCTGAACCTGCCGGGATGGCACTCCCTCACCCCCGATACACACACCTTTTCTCAATGAAGTTCTATAATTTTAAGGGTTTATAGATTAATCCTTTATAAAGTCAGTTAATACTTTATGATAACTGATAGAACTATCTTAAAATTAAAAGTGTTGATGGCATTTTTCATTTTCATTGATGGTTATGCATGGTTATCTGTTCTACAGCCAGCAAATTTGAACCCATTTTATAAGGTTTCATTTCTAACAGCTGCTATCAATAGCATTCCTTTAGACAGGGAAATAATACAGTTGCCTAACAGTACCCAATACATGTTTTCATTATCTGTTATTAAACCTACTTATGTTAAGGAAGTATCAGGGCATCTTTAAAGTCACAACTTTGATTTCCTTTAATTAAAAGAACTGATAAAGCATAGAAATATATTTGATCAAAAGGGGTCCCAGCATGAGTAAGTATATCGTTGTCTTCTTAGGAAGAATTCAGGATGGTAACAAAAACTTAAAACTCAATTACTGTTCCTTAGTGGGAATGGCTCTAACTGTTCAGAAATAGGATTTTCCAGTTTTCCTTGCTGACCTTCAGTCAGCTCTTCCCTTCTGATACATGAAATATTTACCTAGTCCATGTAGCCCAAGTAATTCTGTCAATGGCAGCCTGATCCATAAGATGTTTTCCTGAAGGCACTTCATAGACATGCCGTTTATAGCAACCAGTGGAGACCTTTCATAATATTAAAATGGAACAATTCCATCATGTGAGAGGCAAAATCCAGAAGTAGTTTATAGTAAACTGGCAAAGTGCTACTTGATTTACATTTCTAACATTATTAAGACTAAAACATGACTACAAAAATCTGTGAGCAAAAAAAATGAAGAAAAGGACTGGTAAGAATAGATTAGTAAAGAATTTATGCAGAAACAGTGAATAGTAGTGAATAAAAGGCAAGAGTTGAGAAGCTCTGGAACTGAGGAGTTTTAAAAGCACTCACTAACAAAATGTAAAGACTATTCGAATAGTCTTGGTACTGTACCTGGAGATGTCTGCTATCTGCAGAGAAGTCCATTTGAATGACAAAACTTGGAATGTCTTTGCAGTAGCTGATTCTATTAAGGGTGGGACCCAATGTTAGGTCATAAAAATCCACTGAATTCTCACTGGAACCCACTGCCAGAAACCGGGAATCTGGACTAAATCTGAACATGTAACAAAAGATTCCATGTAAAAATGCATTAGACCACATGAAATAGTATAAACATTTAAGACCACTGACTTTTCAGTTCTCAAAAATAAGTATTTGAGACAAATAATGTGTGATATGGCCTCAAACAGATTTACCTGATAGTCACAACAGATTGTGTACACTGATATTTGTCTGTGTTACAGAAAACAGAAGGTTTATATTTTACTTCAACATTAAGTGGTTCCTGAATTTTCATCTCCTAATTTCTTTAAAAATAGCTCAGTTTTTTAAAAGCCACTAACAATTTACATATATTCCTAAATTACATAATTCAGTACGATAGGATCCTTTCATCTGGAAAGATCATATCTTAAGAGCAAGGGACACAGACCAGCTTAACTCATGTAACGTTATTAGATGAAGTGATACTACTTGAAGCTTGGAAGAAGTTATTTTAAAATAATAAAGTACTATTTGCCTATCGATGATGCAAAGCAGTATGGGACAGTTCAGTTTTTTGAAAATACTCCATAAGTCTCGCTGATGTACCTTTGGGAAACTGGAGAGCTGAGGGAAGCCATAATTACTGTTTTATATACTGAAGATCTGAGGAAGGCTTCATTTGTAAAAACGGTTTTACTGGTGAAAACAGTGCAAGCTTTTGACAGACCTGGATTCAATAATCTATCTTGATCACATAGAAGTGCTCAGTAAATGGTAACCACTGTTAATATAAGCTTAAGCACTGAAAAAGGCTCAAGAAAAGTTTTAATTAATTCATAATCTGGGGCATAGATGTTCAATGGCTATGGATTAAATGAATGAACTATATAGTCAGTGGAAATGAAGAGAAGTAAAAGACGTTTGGGGTTATAAGTTTAATTTTTCAGGCTTTCTAAGAGATGTTTGGGGTTATAACTTTAATTTTCCAGGCTTTTTTGGGGGGGGCTGCATTGGGTCTTCGTTGCTGCATGCAGTCTTTCTCTATGTGGTGAGTGGAGGCTACTCTCTGTTGTGGTGCGCGGGCTTCTTATTGCGGTGGCTTCTCTTATTGCGGAGCACACGCTCTAGGCACACGGGCTCAGTAGTTGTGGCTCACGGGCTCTAGAGCACGGCTCAGTAGTTGTGGCGCATGGGCTTAGTGGCTCTGCAGCATGTGGGATCTTCCCCAACCAGGGCTTGAACCTGTGTCCCCTGCACTGGCAGGCGGATTCTTAACCACTGCGCCACCAGGGAAGCCCTTCCAGGCTTTTTTTTTTTGCCACGCTGTGCGGCTTGCGGTATCCTAGTTCCCTAACTAGGGATTGAACCCGGGCCATAGCAGTGAAAGCGCCAAGTCCTAACCACTGGACTGCCAGGGAAGTCCCTAATTTTCCAGACTTTTAAGGGCAGATGGAAGATAATTCTTGGCAGGATGAACTTACTGGACATGTCCAGTGTGATACTAATTCATCAAACATTCCCTGAATACTTGCTATTATAAGGCACTGTGGCTGGTGCCCAGTGGACTCATAATTTAGTAAGGAGAAGTAGCTAAGTATACAAACAGCCATATTTCAGCATACAATTTATGATGTGTTGAAATGCTACAGGCACTAAGGACCTTTTTTCCAAATGCAAGCCGGGTCATTTAAAGAGTATCCTTGACATACCATTCCATTTGTTGACTAACCTGATATCGTGGATTGCACATCGTCTATCTCTCTTCTTTCCCCATATCTTTAGAGAGCTCACAAGTAAAATAATAAATTCTCCATTTTTCATTCCAATAGCCACCATGTCCCCTTCAGGGCTATAACACACAGTACGAGCAGCATGTCCCAAATTCACTTTGTTCAACATCTTCTGCATAAGAACCAAAAGAATCACAGAGAACTACATTAAGCAGAGTACTTACAAAGTAAACCAGTTTCTCCCCCAAGTTCTCAACACAATGCTGAGATAGTTCTTTAAGTGCTAGCAATTTAGAACTTTGCTTCTTAGAAATTGTAACATCTTTTAAAAAAAATTATACTTACTTTATCAGCAATGTCCCAGAGTCTCACTGTCCCATCTTCTGCAGCAGAAAGGAAAAAATCCCTGGAAGGATGTGTCGCCAGTCCCCATATAGGTCCATCCACATGACCGGTAACTAAAATATTACATGCTGCATTTTTCTCTCCAACTTCAATTATTTCAGCATTCCTTGTCCCTACTAGTATCTTGCCCTGAAACACAAGTGGGGCCAATATATTTAATGGAATACCACAGTTGCTCTTCTTAATAATAATGAGAACGACCTTCTGGCCTATGTGATACTGTGACTTAGAATAAGAAATATACAGATCTTCCTCAACTTATGATGGGGTTGCATCTGATAAGCCCATCATAAGTTAAAAATGTCATAAGTTAGAAGTGCATTTGACACACCTAACCTATCAAACATGATAGCCTGGCCTACCTTAAACATGCTCAGGACACTTACTTGAGCCTCTAGTTGAGCAAAATCATCTAACACAAAGCCTATTTTATAATAAAGTGTTGGATACCTCATGTCGTTTATTGAATACTATCCTGAAAGTGAAAAACATAGTGGTCGTCTCAGTACAGACAGCATGGCTGTAAGTGAATTGATTTTTGGCCCTTGCGGCTGACTGGGAGCTGTGGCTTGCTGCGCTGCCCGGCATCACGAGAGGATTGTACCGCACGTCACTAGCTGGGGCAAGATAAAAATTCAAAATTCGAAATATGGTTTCTACTGAATTTGTATCATTTTTGCACCATCTTAAAATCGAAAAACTTTAACTTGGGGATGGCCTATATATTTGGTCTGTCCCCGCTTACTGGCATGAAGCTCCTAAAACCCTTGGGATTTCCTAAGTGATGAACAAAAGAGGGGTATCTTTTGTTATGGACCTCACCAAAGGATGGGGGCTGGTTGCCAGGAGACCCAACTATGTGATTAGGGGTTAGGAACTGGCAGTTTCACTCTCTCCTCTCCCCACCTCGGGGATGGGAGAGGGGCTAGAAGTTGAATCAGTTACCAATAGTGAAAGATTTAATCAATTATGACTATGTAAGAAGCCTCCATAAAAACCCAAAAGGTCAGGGTTTGGAGAGCTTTCAAGTTGGTGCACACGTGGAGATGCAGGCTGAGTGGTCATGGAAGTTCCTCTCCCCTCCCCATATACCTTGCCTTGTGCAGTTCTACATCTGGCAGTTCATGAGTTATATCCTTTTACAATAAACTGGTGATCCAGTAAGTAACATGTTTCTCTGAGCTCTGTAAGCCACTCTAGCAAAATAACTGAACCCGAGGAGGGGTCGTACAACCCTCTCTAATTTACAGGCAGTGGGTCAGAAGGACAGGTAACTGACTGGTGTCTGAAGTCCAGGAGGAGTTGTTGGGAACCCCAAGCTACAGCCGGTCAGAAGCATAGGTAAGAATGTGGCATCTGAAGTGGCGGTGAGGGGAGCAGTCTTGTAGGATTGAACCTTCAACCTGTGGAATCCAATCCCTTCTCTGGCAGATACTGTCAGAACTTAGTTGAATTTTTGGACACGCTGCTGGTGTTGGAGAATTGTTTGGTGGTGTGTGGGAAGCACCCCCAAACTCAACATACACACATTGGATTTGGGTCCAAAACCAAAATAACATACTTTCAGAGAATTTTTTGCTTTGACTAATTTAGTAGCAAGCCAGCCATTAGCTCATGCAAAGCTTTCTATGACCAGAGGCGCATCTGCAAGAGCACTGAGCCAGGCTGCATGTGCAAGCCCACGCTAAAGATAATACACCTCGCTTCTCCAGTCATCAAAGTTTTGACTTTGACTATGATATATTAGTCTGAAGATCTCCAAAGAGGTGTAAGTGCATTGGGATACAGGAAGAAAGTATTGGATTTTAGTTAAAAATAACTATAAGTAAAAGTAAGCTTAACTAATATTTAATACACAGGATAATACATGTATGTAATTTATAAACACACTTATTGTGAGTGCATGCACAGTCAAATTTTTTAGAGCAATGTGTTTTTTTTAAACAAATGGAGACAGCTGCTTTAATCAAAACGAGTCAACTGGCAAATAAATTTAGCTGTCTACCAGAGTTGAATTAGCAGATGCAAGAAAATAAGGAGGTTTAGATACAGTGCTTAGGAGAACAGCTTCCTGTCTTTCTGCAAAGAAAGCAGCAGAGAAGAGGCAGAGGAAAAGCGGCAAGCAAGTCCATCTTTGAGTTATTATTCATCAAGTTGCGAAGGTGAGAGAATCACAGGAGTAACTGTT
Organism: Grampus griseus; assembly: GCF_964374135.1. Classification (NCBI taxonomy): domain Eukaryota; kingdom Metazoa; phylum Chordata; class Mammalia; order Artiodactyla; family Delphinidae; genus Grampus; species Grampus griseus. Next base: position 15,225,938 of record NC_139018.1, on the reverse strand, counting down.
TTCTACTGTCTGCTGCACTGTAATGCCTCAAGAAACATCTTACCTTGCCTCTGCACACAGAACGGACACAATCTGTGACTTGTCCTGTCTCAAGCCTGAAGGCGCGGCATCGCCTCAGTTCCTGATCCCACAGTTTGACTGCTCCTCCTTCTTTTGACCTAAGAAAATAACAACCCAAACCAAAAGAAGCATTTATTATTGGCTATTACAAATAATTTTTATTATAAACAAATACTAAATTATAAGCAGAACAGAAAAAGAGGCTCCAATCTTATATTCTTCTAAACTTTCTATGGCAATTTTTAGATATAGTGTCTCAAACATTCAGTTTAAGCAAATTTTATTTTATGAACACTTATTTTTCTGACATCAGCATAAGTTTACTTAGCACCGCCCCCTGCCCATACATCATATATCCTCTCTCATAATACTTCTTGACTGAGGAAACGTGCAAAATGGATTTTTTTTTTTTTTTTTGGCTGTGCATGTGGCTTGTGGGATCTTAGTTCTCTGACCAGGGGTTGAACCTGGGCCACAGAAGTGAAAGTGCCAAGTCCTATCCACTGGACCGCCAGGGAAGTCCCCAAAATGATTCTTAATGTTAAGAGGATAATGGAAATGCAAGGCTAGATAACAGGATTACAGATGCTGTGCTACAGAATATATTTTCAGGGCCAAAAGAGCAGCACATTTCTTTCCAACCACTATTATTAAATATACTACTGAACAGTTTAGTAGGTTACTAGTGAGTAGGAGTGTGCAAGACTAGATGAGGTGTGGAAACACGAGTGTCAGAGTAATATGCAAAAGATAAATATAGCCCATTTATGTTTTTTTCTCTTATACAGTCTTCCTTTATGTGAAAAGCAAAAGCTGCTGCATATTTGTGGTTCTTTCAATGCTGTATAGGAATGTACTTACTTCCTGGTCACATATACATTCCATTTTAACATGCATATGAATATGCTAGTAGGAAATCAATGATAAGTATCTGGTTTCCACTGGGAGATTTGAAAACCACTCAGAAAAAGGCCTCTCCTCACACATTTTGAGGTCTTGTCTTAATTTTATCTAACAAGTTTGCCTCAAGCAAAAGCAAACAAGGCAAAGTTTATTTTTAGTATCCTCTCATCCTTTTCTAATGCAGCAGTATGAATTTTATCCCTTAGTATCCAGTTTGAACCAAAAAGAAAGCAGGCAGTCGAGATGCATCCTGAGTCCAATGGCAAAGATTCCCCCATAGATCACCACCTGCTACTCAGCCAGTATTTATACAGGCAGAGAGGCATTAAGAAAATCAATTCCTAACCTGCAAGATAGCTACCTATCCATACCTCAGAAAAATGATCACCCAGTTGGAGTTTAGACTTACCTACAATGTGAAAAACATTGGGAGGGATTTAAGACCAGAAATAAAAATCAACAAGCTGGTGCATAAAAGGCAGTAAAGGAGAAGCACATGAGGAGGAAGGTCAGAGGATAATCCATGTGGCCTAGACATAACTAACTGCAAACCAGAGGCATCACAACGCATGAATATTCAGTAAGGCTGTAAAAAGAAAGAGGACTCACGGCCTCTCCTTGCCACCAGTGACAATAAGTCCGTCTCGAAGGGTGGTGTACATGGCAAACACAGGCCCATTGTGAGCTTTGGCCACGATTCTGCACAATATGTGGTCTTTCCACACACAGACATCTCCACTGATGGTACCTGTAAACGTCAAGTTATTCTGAAAAGGAGTGGGGAAGGGGGAGATAAACTCATGAAAAGTTCAAATAGAGTTCAAACAGCAATTCTCTATGTAAGTGTGAGCCTATGTCACTTTTTTTTTTTTGGTAGTGAAGTGTTTATTAGGAGGAAAAAGGGTACGTGTGGAGAGACACATGGGTGGACTCAGAGAGAGAGTCACGCTATGTCACCTTTTTGATACAAAGAGCATGGGTGGCGGGAAAACAGTAGAGTCCAGAGTCAGAAAACCTGAAGTCAAGGCTTAGCTTTGTTAGGGCCATTTCCTTTTCCAGGTCTTTTGTTTATTAGCTGGAATAACTTTGGTCAAGACTTTTAACCTCTATGAGTATCAACTTTTTCAGTGTAAAATGAGGGATCTCTAAATCCCTAAAGTCTCTAAGGTCCCTTCCAATTCAAATATGCTGTAATTCTAGTTTATATCACCTCTTTGGATTGCTTCCCTGTAGCTGCCCAAGAAATAACTTAAAAGTCATTAGTAACTGAGAGTAAAAAAAACAGAATAGGAATAGGGAGTGAAAATAACTTTATTAGGTTTGATAAGGTATTTTGTCATGGAAAGTAAAACTATTATCTGTAGCAAAGTTGTAGTTTTTCAGAAATTGTATATGAAAATATTTGCCATGATTTCTTAAAATCAAAACAGCAAAAGTTACTGCCTTTCTGCAATGAATCCAAACTAATATAAACGTGTTAAGGCACCGAAAGCTTAAGAATGACTGAGGTGCCTGAGAACTGCAGTCCTGATGCAGTTCATTTATGCAAAAGCTGGAGAAAGCAAATCCTGCGTTATGTGCTAGTTTCGTCTCATTTTAGCTTCACTTTTAGAGCAACTTGTATAAGATCCTTCACCAAAAACAATATAGAAAGAACCAATAAGAAAATAAGATTTTGGATTGTATCAAAAACAGATTTTCTTGAATCTTTCTGAGAATACTAGTTTGTAGGCTTAATTTCCCTACAATTTAATATTACTTCAAATTCCTCAGCATTTATACTTAATCTCTGTATCTTTTATTTGGAAAACAATGATTACATTGGGTTGGCCAAAAAGTGCCTTTGGCTTTTAAGTAAAAATAAAAGACACATTTTTCATTTTCACCAAGAACTTTACTGAACAACATATTCACCTTTTTGTTCCACCACCTTCTGCCATTTTTCAGGCAACTTCATAATTTCATCTTCCCAAAATTTTTTATCTTTTTGAGCAAAGAACTGTTCCAGGTGCCTTTTACAGTCTTCCAGGGAATTGAAATTTTTCCATTAAGAGAATTTTGCAAATACCTAAATAAATGGAAATCCGAAGGTGCAATGTCTGGTGAATACGGCGGATGAATCAGAACTTCCCAGCCACGCTGTAACAGTTTTTGCCTGGTCATCAAAGAAACATGTGGTCTTGTGTTATCCTGATGGAAGATTATGTGTTTTCTATTGACTAAGTCTGGATGCTTTTCGTCGAGTGCTGCTTTCAGTTGGTCTAATGGGGAGCAGTACTTGTTGGAATTAATCATCTGGTTTTCCGGAAGGAGCTCATAATAGAGGACTCCCAATCCCACCATATACACAACATCACCTTCTTTGGATGAAGACCGGCCTTTGGTGTAGTTGGTGGTGGTTCATTTCGCTTGCCCCACGATCTCTTCCATTCCACATTATTGTACAATATCCACTTTTCATAGCCCATCACAATTTATTTAAAAAATGGAACACTGTCATTATGTTTAAGTAGAGAATCGCATGCAGAAGTACGGTCAAGGTTTTTTTTCGCTTAACTTATGTGGAAGCCAAATATCAAAGCGATTCAAGCTGGTGCAAATGATTTTCAGCACTTGATTTGGATATTCTGAGTATGTTGGCTATCTTCCTCGTGGTATAACGTTGATTGTTCTCAGTTAATGTCTTGATTTGATCGCTATCAACTTCAACTGGTCTACCCGACTGTGGAGCACTGTCCAGCGAGAAATCTCCAGCACAAAACTTCACAAACCACTTTTGACACGTTCGATCAGTCACAGCACCTTCTCCATACACTGCACAAATCTTTTTTTTGCATTTCAGTTGCGTTTTTACCTTTCTTGAAATAATAAAGCATAATAGGCCAAAAATGTGGCTTTTTTTCTTCCATCTTCAATATTAAAATGGCTACACAAAAATTCACCAATTTTGATAAGTCTTTTTTTAAATGCACACTGATGAGACAGCTGTCACATACAATCTAACAAAATTGTTTCTAATGACGTTAAAGACATCTAAGTGCTAATAGAGCCATCTTACAGAAAAAACTGAACGAACCTTTTGGCCAACTCAATACTTGTCACATAGGAGCATCTTTAATTCACGCCTTATCTGCGACTGGAATGTAAAAACTAACATTTTACTTCGTCTGCTCTTTTCATAGCCCCCTAGCATAGAGGATGCTCAAAAAGGCTTAAACTGAACATCAACCCATTTTATTATATAACATTCGCACTGATTGCACTGTTGCTTCAAACATAAAACGTCAATTATGACTAATATTCTTTTTTTATGAAAATATTGAGAAGGTTTTTATTTAGGCAAAAGAAAAATGAACAGGCAATAGTATCACTCTTTTACTTATAATTTCTAAAGGCTCCTCACATATGACTAACAGTATAATCTTCAAGTTTATTTTCTATTGGGAATGGGCAATTGACTAAATAAGGAATTTTATACACAAAGATTAGTTAACGTAGATGGGGCATATTAAATGTATGCAAACACTTGAATGCATAAGCTTTTCTTCTGGAAAGAATTACTGGTCTTGTATTAAGAATCTCCACAATATTTAACTGAAGTTTGACATGGCACAACCAGCACTTTCAATGGTCTCAAAAATATAAGTGTTCTTTAAGAATCTAGAATTATAATTTTCTTCCTTCGGGTATTACATACCCACATAAACACTTTAGTAAGAAAACCGACTTAGTTTTTTGATGCACCAAAGGATTTAAAAAGCCTGGCCAGGGCAAGGTATTAAAGGAAAGAGATGTGTCTTATAAACCACAAGCCCAGATGGAATGGGGGAGGGGAGGGGAGGGGAGGAAATGGCTCTTGAACACTCTTTCTAGTAAACTAGACCAGGAACTGAGCTCGCCTTCTTCCCTTTAATGAGAGACACTGGCCAAGAGCACTTCCAGCTACATAATAAGCAGTGAGTTAAGATGATAGGAAGCAAAGGAAATCCTAAACCAAGTACCACCTTAAATACTAGAAAAATCACGTTTCATGATTTATCTTTCTCCTATTCTGACAAATTATTATAGGACCTAGGAGATTCAGGGTGACACTTATAAAATGAAGGCTTTTGAGAATGGCAGTGGCCCAAGGACTCAGATGTTTTATAATCCTTCTCCCTCGTTAACTCTCTTTCCCAGTCCCTGATTTCTGAAAGTATCAGAATTTGAAAGCTGAAATATATGCATGACCAGGACATATGTAAGGATTAGGGGACTAGAGTGCCATATAAACAACATTCATGTGGTTCATCTATCTAAGGCAAGAAAATTCAAACTCGTCCAATTTGGGTAATTCACAGTTACACTACCACATGCATTTTAAGAGACATACTGCACCAAATGCAACAGCAAGCATGGTCTGCATCCGGGCATCTTGCAGTGTGCTCAGTAGCCCTTTTTTGCTAAGAAGAGCTCTTCCTGCCAATGTCCAGAACTTAACATGCTTTACTCCCACAGAGACAAACTGGGAATCTGAATCTGGTCGGAATTCTGCCACAAAAATACGTTGGTTGTGACCAGCTCTGCTGGCAATTTTGGCACCTGATAAAAAAGATACAACAAAATTTTCTAGGTTAGTATAAGAACTAAGCTAATTTTTACAGGATCAAACAGTTATTGAAAATATATAGTTCAAAAAATAAATGCTTATAAAAAGAGAGAGCAGGGAATTCCCTGGCGGTCCAGTGGTTAGACTCAGCGCTTTCACTGCTGAGGGCCCCCTGATCGGGGAACTAAGATTCCACAACTTGCGCCGGCACGGCCCCCCAAAAAAGGGAGAGGGCATGTCCCTTGCACTGCTACCTAGCAATCACATGACATACAATTAATAGTGTAGAGGGTCCTTTTTACATATTTTTGCAAGTGATGTGTGATTTATGGAAAGCTTTATTATAATTTAAGGGGCATTTTAGAAACCATATCTTATTTTTTTCTGTGTAGCTCTATGAATTTCACTTTTTTATAATGGCTATGTAACTGAAAAGTTTTGTCCGAAATGCGTTAAAGTAATATTGCCCTATTGCCCTTCCATTATCACTTAACAATATAATTCATCGCATTCTCGAGTAAGATCCTCTACAACCAAATAATAATTAGCAAGACACTTACATGCATAGTTTCTTACTGAAAGAACAGTGAATCATTTATAATATTAATAACTTTCATTAGTTTATACTTTGTTTACAATTTCACTGGGTTTTGAAAGTAGAACATACCTACAACTGTGTATGGGTATTGAGTAAGGCTTAATAGTGAATAATGGTTTCAATCACCAAGTTAACACAAATATGAAATAGAAAATCCCTATCACCCCATTTTTATTTTTTAAAATTACAAAGAAAAAAATTCCTACCTTCCTGCCATCTCCAAATGGTAATTGTATGTTCTGGGTCTAGCCCCACAGATAGCAAGAGTTTTCCAGTAGCACTGAAACTAACTGAACACACTCCCTTTGAATGGTAGCATCTTAGTATAGATAAAGTCTGCTTGTTCACTGCATCCCAGATGTGGATAGAAGGAGCTGTAGCTAAACAAAGATAAAATCCCAAAGTTGTAATACACCTATTACAAATGTTTCCATTTCTAAGGCTGATGCATACTCATCTCTGAAACACAAGAAAAATATGTACCAAAGAAAGACTGTACTTAATAAAAAATAGCTCAAAACTAAGACTGAATTAAAAAGAAAGAAAGAAAAGGGAAGAGAAAGGAAAGGAAGGGAGAAAAATACAGACTACTTCCTCAGGCTATAGTCCAAATTGCACTTTTGAGAAAATAGCATTTAGACAAGCAAATTAGGTAATCACAACTTTAAACAACTTTTCAAAAAATAATGTATGTTTTAGATACACGTTAAATCTTTATATAATTATGTGGAGAAATATAAAACCATTATACACTTATGAAATACCAGGATATATTTATTACCTATTTATATGAAGGAGAGATAGAAAGTGAATACAAATTGAGAAAGGCAGTAGGTAGGAAACCATGTGAATAGATCACAAAGGAAATCTTCAACTGCATAGGCATATATCTGGTAAAAAACTAAGTTCATATCACTTTATAAGACAGTAGTTTTGTTTTTTTTAAACAGGATTTCATGGAAGAAATTAAACTGCTAATCTTTTTAAGAAATTATATTTGTTGTTTTTTTTCTTTTTTAGATTTTTAAATTTATCTTGTCCAGCCTTTTTCTACTGCTTAAAATGTCTTCCCAGTTCTCTGTATTTCCTAGGTTAAAAAACCATAGCTTTGGACTGTCCTTTTTTCAAGAATTGCACCCTATAAAAAGGAATAGGTAAGTCAATTCAGCAGCTAATTCAGTCTCAGAACATAAGTACTTTTAGTAAAATAATCAAAATATGGAAGAGCATTTGCTTCAAATTATAAATGTGATTATAAATTTAATCTCTCCAATGATGGACTCTGCACTTAGCACGAATCCACACTCCTCTCCATGATCGGCAAAGCCCTACGTGACTGACTCCTGCCCCTCTCTAGGTTCATCTCAGAGGCCTTACTGCAGTCACACGGACCTTCCTGTTTCTTGGTTCAGCTTCAGGGCCTCCCCAGGAGGGAGTTAACAGATGCAGGACTGAGGTTACTATCACTAGAATGGCCTGCTTGCTAGTGTGTGAGAACTTGACTTTTGAAATGTTCCCTATGTTGATAAGGTTATTTTGTCCACGGGGGGCACTGAATACCTGCTTTCTTCTGGGACTATGGTATTTTAGTAGTTGTGGCTTTGTGTCTATGTGACCAGCCCCCAGTAAAAACCTTGGTCTCGGAGTCCTCAGTGGGTTTCCCTGGGCAGAAACACTGCACCTGCATTGATACATCTGGCTGCTGGTAGAAGAAGCAGGTTCTGTGTGACCCCTGGAAGAGTGTGTTTTGTTTTTTGTTTTTTTGCGGTCCGCGGGCCTCTCACTGTTGTGGCCTCTCCCGTTGCGGAGCACAGCCTCCGGACTCGCAGGCTCAGCGGCCATGGCTCACAGGCCCAGCCGCTCTGTGGCATGTGGGATCTTCCCGGACCGGGGCACGAACCCGTGTCCCCTGCATCGGCAGGCGGACTCTCAACCACTGTGCCACCAGGGAAGCCCTGGAGGAGTGTTTTGGAAGAGACATAGAAAGCCTGTGCCTCTATCCTCTAGGCTCCACCTGATGTGTCTTTTTCCCTTGCTGATCATTGTAATAAGCTACTGCACCGTAACTATCTCTGGGTCCTGTGATTCCTTCTAGTGAATCACTGAATGTGTGGGTGGTTGTAGGATTCCCAAACCAGGCCTCAGCCTAGAGCCCCCAGGTCACCCTTCAGGTATCACTGTTTTGTATCATTCTTGGCCTAGCTAAATGTTACCACCTCTGAAAAAACACTGTTTTGTGGCCCTCGCCCTATTTGTTGTTTTTATCACATTTATCACCATCTTAGATCATGTTATTTAGGAAAAAAAGTACTTATTTATTGCCTGTCTCCCTCTAAAGCAGACGTCAGCAAACTTTCACTGTAAAGGGTCAGATAAGAGACAAAATTGAAGGTATTATGCAGGTACTTGTGTAATAAAACAAATTTTCACAAAATTTTTATTGGTGAAATTCACTGAGTGAAATTTTTTATAATATAGATCTACTAATGAGAATGAAATTTTTTGGGGGGGATAATTCACTTAAGTAGGGTTCAAAATCAGAGTTCTTTATTTTTTTAAAAAAATTACAAATGTTCATCTGATAATGATCTATAATAATTTTCAACTTTGAAAATGTCTCACACAGATAGGTACTGTCAAATATGAATATCATCCAAAAGCATATGATTTTTTTTTTTTTTCTTTTGCGGTACGCAGGCCTCTCACTGTTGTGGCCTCTCCCATTGCGGAGCACAGGCTCCGGACGTGCAGGCTCAGCGGCCATGGCTCATGGGCCCAGCCGCTCCGCGGCATGTGGGATCTTCTCGGACCGGGGCACGAACCCGTGTCCCCTGCATCAGCAGGCGGACTCTCAACCACTGCGCCACCAGGGAAGCCCCGAAAGCATATGATTTTAATTGAGCATATTAATCACTTGGAAGGCATTCAGAAAATTCTATTAGAGTCTTATCTTGATATTTGCATTTTAGCATGTATTACATTGCAGAATAATAACTTTAAATTGAAGGTTAGGTGGAAGTTCCTCAATTGTACAGTTAAACAGATTTTTTAAATATGGAAATTTTCTCTACGCTTGTATCAAGATCTAAAAAATGCTGCTGGAACTGTAACTTGAGCCCAGAAAATACATTTGCTACAAATTTTTGTGGGAATGGGAATCTCAGTTCTCATCTTAATTTTTGACAGTATGAGAAGCATATAGTGAAGTTTGGTGTTACTTGTGAGTCAAAGATTAGTTGCCATCAAATGACTTTCCTGCAGTATAAGTTTCACATATATGCACTGTAACTGAAATTTCAGGTTGTAATTGTAATTTCCCTGTTATTTCAGGTTGAATCATTAAGAAACATTATCAAGTATGCAGCAAAAACTAATTTCCAAAGCCACTGAGTTTTCCATAACAGAGACTGAGGGCAGTTCTTCTCACTCAGAAAAATTTCAGTCCTGGCTCTGAGCTACATAAATTGCCAAAAAAACAAAAAAACCCAAAATGTTACCACTGCTAAACCACTGAACTGCTGTGGGGATAAGGCAAGTCAGGACTTTCACCTTCTATTTCTAACATAAATTAACAGAACTGATGATGGTTAAGTCTATGGGAGCAAACAAAATTAACTGTTGACTCCAAATAATAAAATATTGAAGTTCAATTACACATGACAGATTGAAATATTTTCCACAAACCACCTGCTGACAAAGAACACAATGAATAGCCATAAATGCCTTAAATGATTATAGAGGCAAACTTCAGTCACTTAAAAGTCTGCACCGATTCCTCAAATAAACAACTGGCAACATTTGTCAACCCATCAAGAGCCAAGGGAAACCATTAAAAATCATCTGCCTTTTTCTGGCTTTGTTTTTAGAGACTACTGATGTTGTTCCCAATGTCCTCAGTTCTTTTAGAAATGGTTTTTGCCAGAAAGCTAAGAGTCTTAAGTTTATTTTCTCTGGACACTTGTTCGTTGTAATCAAACATGATTTAATTAACTCACAGTAATAAACAGCTTTTCTTGATTAGCTAACAAATGAGTCATTCAGAACCTTACTTAGGTTGTAGCCACATTTTATTTTATTTTTTGAAGAAATTCTGTTGTGATGAGATATTGTTTTAAAGTTTCTAATTTTTTCTGATTTTTGCTTTCCTGTGAACTGGGAATACTGTGATAAAGTTTAGTGTGAAAATGTTGACATATATTGTATTCTTTCAGCACAGCTATAGTATCATTGCATAATAAACACAATGTTTTACCAACTAATTTCATAACAACATAATCCACACTTCACTGTGCCTTTTGAGTTTGACATTTGAAGTCTATTTTCCTTTCCTCTCTCTTGTTTTGACATGATAGATATACCGTGGTTAAAAAACAAAAAAATGGCAGCAATGTGGATGGACCTAGAGAGTAGCATATTTAGTGAAGTCAGATAGAGAAAGACAAATACGGTATGACATGACCTATATGTAGAATCTAAAAAACAATACAAACAAATGTATATGTAAAACAGAAACAGACTCACAGACATAGAAAACAAACCAGTGGTTACCTAAGGAGACAGGAAAGAGGGGAGGGGCAAATTAGGGATATGAGATTAAGAGATGCAAACTGCTTTGTATAAAATAGGTAAGGATATATTGTATAGCACAGGGTAATTATAGCCATTATCTTGTAATAACTTTTAGTGGAGTATAAGCTGTAAAAAAATGAATCACAATGTTTTACACCTGAAACTAATATGTACATCAACTATACTTCAATAACAAAAAAATGTTGTGGAATAGCAATACACGTAGCACTCAAAACCTGTCAAATTTTAAAAGAGAATCACTGCAATTTGCAGTGTGCTAAGCAGCAGTGGAAAGCAATGAGAGTGTTGTAAACAGTCTCTGTTGCAACTATTCAACACTGCCATTAAAGCACAAAAGCTGCCATAGACGATATGTAACTGAATGAGCATGGCTGTGTCCAATAAAACTTTATGGATACTGAAATCTGAATTTCATATACTTTTCATGTTTTGTGAAATTTTATTCTTCTCGTGTTATTTTCCAACTACTTAAATTAATAAAAACTATACTCAATCATGGGCTGTACAAAAACACGTGCTGGATCAGATTTGGGCCAAGGGCTGTAGTTTGCTAACCCCTGCTCTTGAGTGTAGACCAAGAGAGCAAGGACCTTGCCTGTTGTGTTGAATAAATTTGTAGTTAAATAGTCAAATCACAAAATCATGCTTTACCCTGGAGGAGGGGAGGGAAATGGATACAAATCACATAAATTGGTATAAATCAAATAAATGTTTTCTTATCAAACTGCTAATTCTTACTATATTATGTAAAGTGAAATACAGTTGAAAAAGCGTAGTTATTATAATATCTAAAAACAACAGGCACGCATTGTTCATCTAACAGCTTTTTAACTTCACAAAGCCACGGTCAAAATCAATAACAGGGCTTCCCTGGTGGCACAGTGGTTGAGAGTCCGCCTGCCGATGCAGGGGACACGGGTTCGTGCCCCGGTCTGGGAGGATCCCGCATGCCGTGGAGTGGCTGGGCCCGTGAGCCATGGCCACTGAGCCTGTACGTCCGGAGCCTGTGCTCCGCAACGGGAGAGGCCACAACAGTGAGAGGCCCGCGTACCGCAAAAAAAAAAAGAAAAAAAATCAATAATAAAAAGTTATTTTCAAATCTTTAAATGCTCTGTTGATCTAGTATGTGCAATAATTAAGATGGTTACATAAAAATAATAAATTTTTAAAAATTTTGTTTCTAGGCAATACAATTTATTGATTCATATTTAAGATCAAGTTTTAGCCCCACCTTTATTCTTACCAGCTATGTGATATTGGCAAGTTAATATCTACTATGAAGAATTCTTGTGATGACTTACAACAATGCTGGGCACACTAAGAAGGTCAAAATATATTACCTTTTTTTAAAAAAAAACTTATTATTGCAGATAGGGCTCAGCATCATGACATTAAAATGCTGTATTCTTAATTTAAAAGAAATCCAAAATAGGTTCAAGTATCTTATTACTCTATAAAAATTTGGGCTATCATTACTTAACAATACGACTAAAATAGAAAATGATTAATTTCCTTACCTGACATGTCTGCTGAATCACCTATAATGGAAATATAGCAGAATAATAATTATCCATAAATACTATAAGCAAAATTTGTAAAAACTCACTTATCATAAAATGATGATTTTAAGTAATTTAAATAATCGTTATATAAAAATTAATTTTATTATGCAAAATTGAGTACACTGTAAGTAAAGCCACTAATTTCAATTATATATGCATATTAACATTCTATGCATATGACCTTTCAATCTTTGGATCAATATTTTCTTTATATATAGTGAGTCACATGAAATTTTAAATATAACAACTTAAAATAATATTGATATGGTTTAAAATTGATATGACTTTATTTTGGTTTAAAAAATGCCCTGTTAACAGGTCCTTTGGGCTTTAATGGATCTCTACATGCAGGGAAGAATTAGATCTAAACCTTCTGAGAGAAATGATGGCAAAAGTTAGCATGTAGCTCAAGAAAAAAAAAAAAAAGCTCTTAATTCAGGCCACAAATTAACCCCTTTCTTATTTTTTTTAATTAAACATTTTCTGTATGAGTAAAAGATTACCAAAAAAGAAAACACGAAACTCATTATATTTGCAGTGGAAATATTTATTAACCACAATTTTAGAAGCAATAGTCTATTGCAAGAAAGAAAGCAGAAAAATTTAGCAATCTTTTCAAAATAGATGATTGTTCTGTGCTTTGGTAGAGCTTTATATCCCTATGAAATAATTATTTCAATGACATATGTAGACCTATCGTATCCTGACCTGGAATACGAGAGAAAAGGTAATGAAGTACTTGACTCTGCTGAACAGACCAGTCAGGATATAGCACTTTTAGTTTTGAACATGCTCTGATAACAACCAAATGATGAGAGGACTTGAAACTATGTCACATGAAGAATGGTTTAAAGACTGAGGGTGTTTGGTTTTGGCGATCAGGCTTATCCCAGAATATCTGCAGGGCCTGGGACAATTAAGAGTACAGATAAAGATCTAAACATCACAGGTCTAAATATTCTGGGTGCCCCAAAATGAGGACCAGTGAATTGCAATGAAAGAGAAATAAATTTTGGTTCTATATGAAGAAGCACTTTATAACAGAGCTTCCTGGGCTTCCTTCGTGGTGCAGTGGTTAAGAATCTGCCTGCCAATGCAGGGGACACGGGTTCGAACCGTGGTCTGGGAATATCCCACATGCCATGGAAAAACTAAGCCCATGTGCCACAACTACTGAGCCTGCACTCTAGAGCCCACAAGCCACAACTACTGAGTCCATGTGCCACAACTACTGAAGCACGCGTGCTTAGAACCCACACACTGCAACGAAGAGCAGCCCCTGCTCGCCACTCGAGAAAATGGCGCAACTTGAGAAAGCCTGCGTGCAGCAACAAAGACCCAACACAGCCAAAAATAAATAAATAAAATAAATAAGTTGATTAAAAAAAACAAACAAACAGAGCTTCCTAAGGAGAGGTTAGGTTACTCTGTTAGGCATCAAGTGATAATGGGGTTCAAGCACGTGTAGGAGGATCCTTAATCAAATATGTAAAAAAGGAAATTCAAACATCTAATGATGGACAGCTAATGATGGATAAAATGATATATTTGGCTCTGACATTCCAAGAAAAAAGAAAAGTTTGAATGTAACTGGCTAAAATACCACAAAAGCAAATATTTCACTTCCTCTATGATTTACATGACTTTTTAACAAAGAGAACCATATGCATTTTAGAAAGTGTTTTCGTGCTTTGTGGGTTTTAAACAAGCCTGGCATGCAAAGTACCTACTGATTCAATTTTCTTTAGGTTCAGAAGAGAAAAAGTCTCTTACTCTTTGATCTTCTCTTGAGTCTGTCTTACACTTAATTAGGCATCAGTAAAGAACTTTATGTCTTGTGGAATGGTACAAGTAGGGCAAGGCACAGAACTACATACATGATCTAAAATCCATCTCTGTACTGGCTGAACTTTGACTTGGAAGGAGAAAGAGGGGGAGATAATTAGCCATTCCACATTCTCTATAGTGTTGCCTTTCAACAAAAGAGAAAGAATACAAATATCAAATCATGCATTTGAAACTAACATAATATTTTATGTCAATTATATCTCAATTTTAAAAAAGGAAAGAAGTAGAGGTCAAATTTTATGAAAGATTAATTTGTGACATTTCTTAATCAAAAGAGAAAACTATAGCCCTAATATGGTAAACAAAGTTGCTTTTTCTTTTCTTTCTTTTTTTTTTTTTTTTGCGGTACGCAGGCCTCTCACTGTTGTGGCCGCTCCCGTTGCAGAGCACAGGTTCCGGACTCGCAGGCTCAGCGGCCATGGCTCAAGGGCCCAGCCGCTCTGCGGCATGTGGGATCTTCCTGGACCGGGGCACGAACCCGCGTCCCCTGCATCGGCAGGCGGACTCCCAACCACTGCGCCACCAGGGAAGCCCCCAAAGTTGCTTTTTTAAAGGGAGAAAAGGGGAAAGAAAAGGAGAAGGAGCAAAGCTGGGAAATGGAAGAACCATACCTTCTAGGATTCCATTCATCCACTAACATAGAGATTTTGTCTTTTTTTGTAAGCTGCTTATACCCCGAGCACCAAGAACAATACCTTGCACGTGGCAGATACTCAGTAAATTTGTTGAATAAATGAACTTAATAAAAATTAACTGATCAATAACTATATGCCAAGAGGCACTAAACATGATGCTTTCATGACCAAAATGGTAACTTGGTCTCTTATTCCTCATGCAAAGTGAAAAGAAGACTTCAATTTCAAAAACTTAGTGTGAAAATGGGCTAGATCTACGTATTTATATTCAAAGATTAGAAAGGCTGGGCCTCCCTGGTGGCGCAGTGGTTGGGAGTCCGCCTGCCGATGCAGGGGACGCGGGTTCGCGCCCCGGTCCAGGAAGATCCCACATGCCGCGGAGCGGCTGGGCCCGTGAGCCATGGCCGCTCGGCCTGCGCGTCCGGAGCCTGTGCTCCGCAACGGGAGAGGCCCGCGTACCGCAAAAAAAAAAAAAAAAAAAAAAAAGATTAGAAAGGCTGGATCAAGAGGCAGAATAGAAGGATGTGGAGTTCACCTTCTCCTACAAATACATCAGAACTACATCTACATGTGGAACCCTTCTCACAGAATACCTGCTGAACACCAGCAGATCTCATAAAACCAAAGTTGCAAGAAAGATCACCACGTAACCAGGCAGGATGAAAGAAAAAAAAAAAAAAGAAGAATCAGGACAGGACGTGTGCCCTGGCAGAGAGCTATGAAAGAGGAAAGATTCCCTCACCCTGGGAAGTCTCTTCACTGGTGGTGAGATCAGCTGGGACAGAAAGGGAGCTTCAGAGGCTCAGAGAAGAGTAGAGCAGCCGGTTTACAGCAGGCAGAACAGATAGAGACCAATACAGAGGGTCCTGGCCACCTCCCTGCCCTCCCCAGCCTGAGATGTGCATCTGCTAGTGTGTGCGGGGGTGCTGGGCACTGAAACTTGGGTTTCAGAGGACAGATCTGGGGAGAGGACTGGCGTTGGTTGTGTGGAGACAGTCTGAAGGGGCTGAAGTGTGGTCCAAGCCACAATCAGGGGTGTGCGCAGGAAGGAGCTTGGGTCTGCCACTGAAGTCCCATTGTTAATGCTCGAGGGGAGGGGCAGGGCCCCTGCCGTAGCAGCCTCCCATTCTTGGAGTGCTCGTGGTGGTGCAGCTCTGCCTCTTTGAGCTCTGGGAGAGTGTAAGTACCAGAGGATTGTCCACACTTGGAGGCAGGGCTGAAATCCAAACCGATCCCCAGGGGCCGTGTGACTTTGGAAGCAGGGCTGAAATCTGAGTGTCCCAGAGGTTGTGGGATCTGTGAATTTAGGCACTTTGTAAACTCAGTGCCCGTGGGACATCCGAGCAGATTACTGGTGATCTTGTGGATGGGGCGGGTCCAGCGATAGTGGCTGTGGGCTTTTCCACAGTCTGGGCTGACTCAGTAGCTCTACAATGGGTCCAGGTGCAAGACTTTGGCAGTCCCGGTACCTGATCTCAGCAGTTCTGCACCAAGGGATCTGCGCTAGTGGCTTTGTGAGCACAGCACCTGAGGGACACCCAGGACAACTGCCTGAATTCCCACAGTTGAGGTGGGGCCGAGGGCAGTGCCAAAACAGTGTACTTTGTGAATCCACACAACGGGTAACAGGCAACATCACAGAGCGCACTTCCTGGTGGACAGCTCCTACAAAGCAATACTCGGTGGCTCCTCTCCCTGCTCCAGCCCTGCCTACCTCACACCGCAGTTCAGAAACGGATCTGGGGGTGTCTACTCCAACAAGTGGGGAGCAGACTTTGCCCCCAACAGGGCTGTGACAAGCACAGACCAAAGAGGAGGGCCCATTCAACATCCAGTGCAGGCTCTGGTCACCACAACAACAATTACACCCCCTATCAAGGGGATAATGGTCAACACACACTGAGGAAAGATGTGGCAGGTATCCATACTAAAAACAGCCCTCGCACTAAAAATATTAGACTCATGGAGCATACACAGGGACAATTCCACATAAAAAGAGCCCTTCAGGACCACAGTAGATAACTGTTTCTCTTAAATTCATAAAGCCAGAGAAATATGAGTAAAATGAAGAAGCAGAGGAACCACTCCTGATTTAAAGATCAAGAGAATTCCCCTGAAAGAACAAAGAATGAAGCAGACCTCTCCAGTTTACTAGACCCTGAGTTCAAGAAGGAAATAATGAAAATACTGAAGGAATGAAGAAGGGCTATTGATAGAAATGCAGATTACTATAAAAAGCAATTAGAAACTATAAAGAGGAGCCGATTAAAATTAGAAAACTCATTTGCCAAGACAAAAGCTGAGCTAAAGGCAATAAATAGCAAACTGGATAATGCAGAAGAATAAATAAGTGATCTGGAAGACAGAATAATGGAAATCATCCAATCAGATCAGCAGACAGAAAGACAAATGAAAAAAACAATGAAAGCAACATACAAGACCTATGGGACAATATAAAGCATCCCAATCTATGCATAAGAGGGATCCCAAGAAGGAGAAGAAAAAGGGATTGAAAATATATTTGAAGAAATTATGGCTGAAAATTTTAGAAGGAAACATATATCCAGGTACAGAAAGCACAGAGGGTCCCAAACAAGATGAACCCAAACAGACCTATACCAAGACATATTATGACTAAAATGGCAAAAGTTTAAGACATAGGGAGGATTCTAAAGGCAGCAAGAGAAAATAAAGAGTAAATGACAAGGGGACATCCATAAGGCTCTCAGCTGATTTCTCCACAGAAACACTGCAGGCCAGAAGGGAGTGGCAAGATGTATTCAAAGTCCTGAAAGGGAAAAACCTGCAAAACAGGATACTCTACCCAGAAATATTATCACTTAGAATAGAAAGAGAGAGAAAGAATTTCTCAGACAAGCAAAAACTAAAAGAATACAACAATACTAAACCAATCCTAAAAGAAATATTGAAAGGTCTTCTCTAAATAGAAAAGAAGCAAGAATCTACAGGAAAGAGAAAATCACAATTGGAAAGTAAATCAAATAATCCAATAGACAGATTTTTAAAAAATCAAAAAAAAATTTGTGAAAGCAATAACTACAATGAACATCAAAAGGATAAACACAAAGATGTAAAAGATGACATCAAAATCATATAATGTGGGGGAGGAGAGTAAGAAATGTAGATTTTTTGTAGATTGTTTGTTTGTCTCAAAGTCTCTTTATTCCTTTGCTCATTCTTTATTATGAAATGCTTGAGACATGTCAAGTGGTTTTTTTTTTTTCTTTGTGGTCACACTGCACAGCTTTCAGGATCTTAGTTCCCTGACCACAGATTGAACCCAGGCCCCTGGCAGTGAAAGCACTGAGTCCTAATCACTGGGCCACAAGGGAACTCCCAATTTTTTTTTTAGAATGTGTTTGAGTCTACTACCTAGTCTACCTAGGTTTGAGTCTACCTACCTAGTCTACTACCTACTGGTAGTAGGACTACCAGTCTAAAGCAAAAAGATATAGTAATGAGTTATCATACTTGAGAAACAGTGAAAAACAGAGTAACCACAAATCAAAAACATACAACAGATTCACAAAAACCAAAAAGAAGAGAACATAAGCATAATACAAAAGAAAATCATCAAACCACAAAAGAAAACAAAAGAAAAAGGAACAAAGAAGAAACACAAAAACAACTGCAAAACAAGGTTTAAAATGGTAATAAATACATATCTATCAATAATTACCTTAAATGTAATGAACTAAATGCTCCAAACAAAAGACACAGAGTGGGGAGGGGATAAATTAGCAGTTTGGGATTAACATATATACACTACTATATATGAAATAGCCAACAAGGACCTATTGTATAGCACAGGGAACTATACTCAGTATTTTATAATAACCTATAAGGGAAAAGAATCTGAAAAAAATAGATATATGTGTATGTATAACTGAATCACCCTGCTGTACACCTGAAACTAACAAAACATTATAAATCAATTATATTAATAGTTCAATAAAAAAAAAGAAAATCATATGTACTCTCAAGTACAGCTGTAAATTAGTAATTATGCTCCTAAGCCTGAAAAATCTCAACCAAAGCCTTAAAACAGTGTGAAAAACATAAGAAAAGTCTCCATGATACTAAGAAAAAAAAAAAAGGACACAGAATGGCAGATTGCATACAAAAAGCAAGAGCCTACAATATGCTGCCTACAAGAGACGTGAAAGTGGTTTCAGGCGAAGAATACAATAAGTCCCCTATATACGAACAAGTTCTGTTCTGACAGCGTGTTCGTAAGACCAACAAAGTTAGCCTCGGTATCCAACTAACACAATTGGCTATACAGTACTGTACTGTAATAGGTTTATAATACTTTTCACACAAATAATACATAAAAAACAAACAAACAGAAAAAATAAAGAAGACTTTTTTAATCTTACAGTACAGTACCTTGAAAAGTACAGTAGTACAACAGCTGGCATACAGGGGCTGGCATTGAGTAAACAGGCAAGAAGAGTTACTGACTGGAGGAGAGAGAGGAGCTAGGAAGGAGAGAGTAGAGCTGAAGGATCATCAGCAATAGGAGATGGAGGGCAAGCTGCAATTTCACTCACATATGACGCTGATGGAAGGCATGTTCGCATCTTTGAAAGTTCACAACATGAAGGTTCGTATATAGGGGACTTACTGTACACATAGTGAAAGTGAGGGGATGGAAAAAGATACTTCATGCAAACAGAAATGACAAGAAAGTGAGGAGAGCAATATTCACGTCAGACAAAATAGACTTTAAAACAAAGGCCATCAAAAAAGATAAAGAAGGCCACTATATAATGATAAAAGAATCAATACAAGAGGAGGATATTACACTCGTTAACATACCTGCACCCAATATAGGAGCACATAAATACGTAAAACAAATACTAACAGACATAAAGGGAGAAACTGACAGGAGTACAATAATAGTAGGAGACCCCACTCACATCAATGGACAGATCTTCCAGACAGAAAATCAATAAGGCAATGGAGATCCTAAATGGCACAATAGACCAATTGGATTTAATTGATATTTTTAGGACATTACATCCAAACAGAATACACATTCTTTTCAAGTGCACATGGAACATTCTCTAGGATTGACCACATACTAGGACACAAAACAAGCCTCAACAAATCTAAGAGGACAGAAATTACTTCAAGCATCTTTTCTGACCACAACAGCATGAAACTAGAAATCTACCACAGAAAGAGAAGCGAGAAAAAATGATTACATGGAGACTAAACAACATGCTACTAAAAAACCAATGGATCAATGATGAAATGAAAGAGGAAATTTAAAAATACCTTGAGACAAATGACAATGAAAACACAATCATACACAATCTATGGGATGCAGCAGAAGCAGTTCTTAGAGGGAAGTTCATAGCGATACCGGCCTTCCTCAAAAAACAAGAAAAATCTCAAATAAACAACCTAACCTACCACCTAAAAGAATTAGAAAAAGAACAAACAAAACCTAAAGCCAGCATAAGGAAGGAAATAATAAAGGTCATGGAGGAAATAAATACAATAGAGATTTTAAAAAACAATTGAAAAAAATCAATAAAACCAAGAGCTGCTTCTTTGAAAGGGTAAGCAAAATCGACAAGCCTCTGGCCAGGCTCACCAAGAAGAAAAGAGAGAGGACCCAAATAAACAAAATAAGAAATGAAAGAGGAAAAATAACAACCAATACTGCAGAAATACAAAGAACCGTAAGAGAATACTATGAACAATTATATGCCAACAAACTGGAAAACCTAGAAGAACAAGTTTCTGCAAACCAAAGTCCAGGACCAGATGCCTTTACTGAGGACTTTTACCAAACATGCAAAGAACTTATACTGATCCTTCTCAATCCCTTCCAAAAGACTGAAGAGGAGAGAACACTCCCAAAGTCATTCTATGAAGCTGTCATTGCCCTAATACCAAAACAAGACACAGACAATACCAAAGATACTTGCCTGGTGGCGCAGTGGTTAAGAATCCACCTGCCAATGCAGGGGACACAGGATCGATCACTGGTCCAAGAAGATTCCCACATGACGTGAAGCAACTAAGCCCATGTGCCACAACTACTGAGCCTGTGCTCTAGAGCCTGCAAGCCACAACTACTGAAGCCCACATGCCCTAGAACACACGTGACACAACTACTGAGCCCACGTGCCACAACTACTGAAGCCAGCATGACCTAAGGCCTGTGTACTGCAACTACTGAGCCTGTGTTTTGCAACTACTACAAGAGAAGCCACTGCAATGAGAAGCCCGCACACCACTACAAAGAGTAGGCCCCGCTCATTGCAACTACAGAAAGCCCGCGTGCAGCAACCAAGACCCAATGCAGCCAAAAAATAAATTAAAAAAAAGAGACAATACCAAAAAAGAAAACTACAGGCCAATATCTTTGATGAATATAGATACAAAAATTCTCAACAAAATATAAGTAAACTGAATCCAACAACACATAAAAAAGATCATAGGCCTTGATCAAGTGGATTCATCCCAGGGTCACAAGGATGGTTCAACATACACAAATCAATCAACATGATACACCATAACAAGAAAAGAAAAGAAAAGGAAGGGGAGGGGAGGGGAGGGGAGGGGAGGGGAGGGGAGGGGAGGGAAGGGAAGGGAAGGGAAGGGAAGGGAAGGGAAGGGAAGGGAAGGGAAGGGAAGGGAAGGGAAGGGAAGGGAAGAAAAAAAACAGAAGGGAAGGGAAGGAAAAGAACAGAACAGAACTACATGTTCACCTCAACAGATGCAGAAAAAGCATTTGATAAAATGCTTTTGGATGCTTCAACATCCATTCATGATAAAAACTCTCACCAAAGTGGGTATAGAGGGAACGTATCTCAACGTAATAAAAGCTATTTATGACAAACTCACAGCCAACATAATATTCAATGGTGAAAAGCTGAAAGCCTTCCTGCTAAAATCTGGAAGAAGACAAGGATGCCCACTGTCACCACTTCTATTCAACACAGTATTGGAAGTCTTAGCCACAGCAATCAGACAAGAAAAAGAAATAAAAGGTATCCAAATTGGAAGAGAAGAGGTAGAACTGTCATATGCAGATGACATGATATATATAGAAAACCCTAAAGACTCTACACAAAACTACTAGAACTGATAAATGAATTCAGCAAGGTAGCAGGATACAAGATTAACATACAGAAATCTGTTGCATTTCTTACATTAACAACGAAATATCAGAAAGGGAAAGTAAAAACACATTAAAAAAATAAATTTATTTATTTATTTATAGCTGCACTGGGTCTTCATCACTGCGCATGGGCTTTCTCTAGTTGCAGCAAGCGGGGGCTACTCTTCTTTGTGGTGCGTGGGCTTCTCACTGTGGTGGCTTCTCTTGTTGCAGAGCATGGGCTCTAGGCGTGCGGGCTCAGTAGTTGTGGCTCACAGGCTCTAGAGCACAGCCTCAGTAGTTGTACGTATGGGCTTAGTAGCTCTGCGGCATGTGGGGTCTTCCTGGACCAGGGCTTGAACCCATGTCCCCTGCATTGGCAGGTGGATTCTTAACCACTGCGCCACCAGGGAAGCTCACACATTCTCTTTTAAAATCGCATAAAAAAAAATTACTTAGGAATAAACCTGACCAAGGAGGTGAAAGACTTAATATGCTGATAACTAAAACACACTAATAAAGGAAATTGAAGATGATTTAAAGAATTGAAAGATATACCATGCCCTTGGATTGGAAGAATTAGTATCATTAAAATGGCCATACTACCCAAAGCAATCTACAGATTTAATGTGATCACTATGAAATTACCCATAACATTTTTCACAGAACTAGAACAAATAATCCTAACATTTATGTGTGACCATAAAAGACCTAGAATTGCCAAAGCAATCCTGAGGAAAAAGAACAAAGCAGGAGGCATAACCCTCCCAGACTTCAGACAATGCTACAAAGCTACAGTAATCAAAACAGCACAGTACTGGCACAAAAAACAGACATATGGATCCATGAAACAGAACGGGGAGTGTAGAAATAAACCCACACACCTACAGTCAATTAATCTTAGACAAGGAGACAAGAATATACAATGGAGAAAAGACAGTTTCTTCAGCAAGTGGTGTTGGGAAAGCTGGGCAGCTGCATGTAAATCAATGAAGTTAGAGCACATCCTCATATTATACACAAAAATAAACTCAAAATAGCTTAAAAACTTAAATATAAGACATGACACTGTAAAACTCTTAGAAGAAACCACAGGCAAAACATTCTCTGACATAAATTGTACCAATGTTTTCTTAGGTCAGTTTCCCAAGGCAATAGAAATAAAAGCAAAAATAAACAAATGGGACGTATGCAAACTTATAAGCTTTTGCATAGCAAAGGAAACCATAAATAAAATGAAAAGACAACCTATGGACTGTGTGAAAATATTTGCAAATGATTCGACCAACAGGGCTTAACTTCCAAAATATACAAACAGCTCATACAACTGAATAACAAAAAAATGAACAACCCAATCAAAACTTGGGCAGAAGACCTAAACAGACATTTCTCCAAAGAAGACATACAGATGGCCAACAGGCACAGGAAAAGATGTTCAAATCACTAATTATCAGAGAAATGCAAATCAAGACTACAATGAGGTATCACCTGATACTGGTCAGAATGGCTATCATCAAAAAGTCTACCAATAATAAATGCTGGAGAGGATGTGGAGAAAAGGGAACCCTTCTACACTACTGGTGGGAATGTAAATTGGTGCAGCCACTATGGAAAACAGTATGGAGGTTCCTCAAGAAACTAAAAATAGAGTTGCCATATGATGCAGCAATCCCACTCCTGGGCATATATCCAGAGAAAACTCTAATTCGGAAAGATACATGCACCCCAATGTTCACAGTAGCACTATTTACAATAGCCAAGACATGGAAGCAACTTAAATGTCCATCAACAGATGAATGAATAAAGAAGATGTGGTATATACACAATGGAATACTCCTCAGCCATAAAAAAGAATGAAATAATGCCATTTGCAGTAATATGGATGGATCTATAGATTATCACACTAAGTGAAGTCAGAAAGAGAAAGACAAATACCATATGATATCACATGTGGAATCTAAAATATGACACAAATGAACTTATTTACAGAACAGAAACAGACTCACAGACATAGAGAACAAACTGATGGCTACCAAAGGAGAAAGGGGGTGGGGGAGGGATAAATTAGGAGTTTGGGATTAGCAGATACAAACTACTATATATAAAACAGATAAAAAACAAGGTCCTACTGTATACCACAGGGAACTATATTCAATATCCTGTGATAAACCATAATGGAAAAGAACGTGAAAATAATACATACATTTATATATAACTGAATCACTTTGCTGTATACCAGAATCTAACACAACATTGTAAATCAACTATATGTCGATAAATAAATAAATAATATATTCAAAGATTAGAATATTTTGTATATAACAGGTGAAGTATTGGTCTACTTTCTTTTTAAAAGTAGAAAATTTTACAGAAAGGAAGATTACAAAGGTCTTTGTGGCATAACTGTAGAACTAATTGATCAGAGAACAAGTTTCTAACTGATCAGTTAGTAATTTATGAAAAATGGAGATATTAGAAGCATAAGTTATCTTATTCAAGAAGAAAAAGACATCTGGAAAGCTGGCTTAGCAATTGAGGCCCACTGAGATCCAATAAACCCAATGATTTTGATAATTTTTACAAATTATACCAGGGTTGTGACAATGTGACTGACCGCGTCTATTATGTAGTAGTCATAGTGATCAATGACTGGTAGATATGTCCTAAAGAGACCTACTATCCTCTCAACATTTTGCTTGTGGAGTTACAGCCTTCGTTTAAGTTTTCTATAGAGTTGAAAGAAAACAGCAAGATAGGGGATTTCAAAAATAGTTGGCAAATTAGATCACTGCCAAAGAAAAGGGCAGAAGGGCTCTACTAACATGGAACAGACTCGGCTTCTCTCTTCTTTCTAGATTATGCCCTGCTGAGGCAGATGTGCTCCCCCTCTCAGTCCAGTTACTTCTCGGCTCCTCTTATTTACCATTCTCTCCTCAAGTTCTTCTTTTCTGCTTTATATGCTATTGAATAAAAACTTTTTGCTCATCAGAAATTTCTGCTACAGGACTAAATCCAACTATTTCAACTACCACAGAATAGCTTCTTCTTAATTCTGAACCATCTGAGCCAACTCAGATAACCCAAGTGAGAGAAAGGTGCCTGGAAGCAAATAATATGGTAAAAATGAGTATCTGCTTTATGTATAAATGCATTTTGAACAATACACAAATATGTTTTAGTTTTTTCCTAAGATATTAAATTAATTTGAACAAGACAATTACTTAAAATTGTTTCTTTTTAAAATATAGAAACATACCTACTTGGCCAGTTGCCACTATGTTGATAAATTTGGGGTGCTGATTTACAGTGAGGCACAGAATATCATCATTATGTTCCTGATAAAAACTCTGAGTCCCTAGAAAAAAAAGAATTTGAGAATTAAATCTGAAAACTTTAAGGTGAAATAGTCAAATGCACTTACATAGAGTAATAAACTGCTGTGTTTAACTTACTTGCTTATTTAACACACATACATGTATATATTTTTTGTGGCCGTGCCGTGCGGCTTACAGGATCTTAGCTCCCCGACCAGGGATCGAACCTGTGCCCCCTGCAGTGGAAGCGCCAAGTCTTAACCACTGGACTGCCAGGGAAGTCCCAACACATATTTTTTGAGCACAACATATACACTTCATCCTAAGGATGGAAACATGACCAAGAAATCCTTAAAGTAACGAACCCTGAAATGCATAAACCACGTAATACAAGGTTGAAGACATCAAGTGGCACAAAAGAGTTAAAGATCAAAATGCTATGGAAATTTGTAGCAGATTCTTCTTCTTACGAGCAGATGGCACTTCTGGACTGACACGACAGATTCTGTAAATGTGAATGTGAGTGGGGAAGGGCCTTCCAGGGAGAGGGATACTTGAAGCAAAGGTACAAAGGCAGGAAAGTACTGGGTATGCATATAGATGGCTCATTTGGCTGAAGTGTAGGGTAACAAAAAAGAAAAGAAAGAAATAGGTTGTGCAGGCAAATTGGAACTAGAATTACAGAGCATTTTGAAAACAAGCCTATTATTAAATTTCATACTTATTCTGTAGTCAGTGGGGAGGTACTGAAGAATCCTGATCAAAGAAGTAATGTGATTACTCTAGCAGTAGTGACAGTGAAGAGACCTTAGCAGACTATGATTGTGCAGGAGGCAGTAAAGGTAGGCTTGTGCAAGTAAAACGGAGGGGTGGGAAATGAGGTCAGCACGGTAGACTGGGTCCAGATGATAGAGTACCATCAATACTAGGTCCTCCGAAAAGCAAAACAAAACCAAAGAAAACATTTTTAAAATGTCATTTAACATATCTAACATTACTTTAAAGGAACTTCTCGCAGTGAAATGGGCTTCATATTTCCCAGGGCTGAGAGTTCAGTTAAAGGAACAAACAAGTAATTATATGTGCTGTTGGCTAAATTAGTAGATCAGCTAATAGGTCAAGACTTCTTGGACTGTAAACAGAGCAATGTATCTCCATAATGGTGAGGGGCCAAATAACCAGGACTGGAGCAGGTGCTTAGTCTTCCCTCTGCCATCTCTCGCTACATCCCATCATTAGAAAGATGATTAATTAAAAATCAGGAAATTAAAAATAAAGAAAATTACAAGTGTAAATATGAAAGTGTATTTATACTTTCATCCCTATGTAATTTGTCTTTTGTTATCGTCCCTATTCTCTTTGAAGGATAAGTGAAGCCTCAAAGAGGATTTTCTTTCTAAGAGGTATTTTTTTTAAATGACCCAAATTATTAAATGGAAAATTGCCACTGATTTGTGTAATACTGATAAATCTTTTTCTTAGGGCAACTAAAACAGAAATATCATATTAATTATTAATACTGACCAGGGGTTGGGGGATTATGACTCACATAATCCACTCTACCTAATTAGAATGAAGCTACCAGAGGAAAAAGCCAGAAATGTTTGGACTAGATAATCTATATTTTTACTTCTAACTTTTAGACTTTTATGAAGTTTACAACTATATGTAATAAAATAGAATTCAAAATTAATACTGAGTATTACTAGTAGAATTATCACATCATTGGTCATCAAATGATGCTCAGAGAACTTTCTTTGCTTTTCAACAATCCAATCAGTTAAAGAGAAATCAGGAAATATTTTCTCATTTTCTTGAATCTAACAAGGTATCATCAGTCAAGTCACCGGCAAGCAGCTTTCTTAGTTAACCTCCTCGGCTTTCCGAGGGCTCAGTGTGAACATTGCCACTCCACCCCGCTCCCTAGCAATCACTCATCCAACGTGCTGCTTTCAGTCACTAACCGTCAAAGACAACCATCCAAACCATCCACTTATGCGTTTAGGTTATGGGGAAATAGAATAAAGTCACAAATGGTTTCACTATAAAACGTGCTTTCAACATACAGTAATCCTTTACTTCTCATCGAGATCTTTGAGCACTTTGCGTTATGAAATCCTTTTTTGCCGTGTTAAATGTCTTCAAGACTGTAAATTTGTTACTTAAAATATTACTAGAAAGTTCTACAGTATGAAATATTTATATTCTAGATTCACATATTTTAATTATTTATATTTTTAACAAAGAGTTTTAAGATGCTAAATTAAAAATTCTAAATTTTAAAAAGTGGGGAATGGAGAATCAGGGTTTCCTACCTGTAGCAATGTTGTGCACAATTCCCACGGATGCAGTGTGATAAATTATATCATCACCATCATTTAAATAATGAACATTATTCCTACAGTCTCTGCCTCGATAGCCAAAAACAAGCTCCAACACAAGGTCCTATAACAATGATAAAACCATTATACAATTCCTCATGTCTAAATGTTCACCATTATTTTGTTATACAGAGTACTGGTGTCTTCAGTCAAAATGGAGGATGCATTTTTGATGTTTTACAAATTTCAAACACAAAATTAACCTAGATATACCTCTCTATGTAACCCGTTTTGGGCAGCTGAAACACACATTCCATACTTTTCTACATAAAGTCATAAAAATGAAAGGAGAACCACAAGGTCATCTGATTCCAAGAATTTTAGTTCTTGAGATTTCATGTGTTAAACATTGAGATACTTCTTGTGTCCAAAAGAAGAATATTTCGATTTGTGTTAAACTGTTAGTCAAAATATTTGATCTGCGTACGTAACTCAGGATAACTTATGTCCAAGTGATGTACTTTCAAGGATCCAGACAGTATATCAGCTTTGTGCACTAAGCAGGCTGTCTCTGATAACTCATGCTAAAGTTCTAGCAGATAATTCTGCTACTCCAAGTGTCCATTTTCACTGACCCTGTGAGGCTGAGTGGGGTAGGAAGTACAACAATCACCCTCCCACAGCTTTATGCCTTGTTTTAGACCTCACTTAGCACAGTTTGCTTGTTGCTGCTGATACTGAGATTATGAAATGCCTTCCTTTTTTGCTCAATTATTGTGCAAAGGTTTCTTTGCTTTGAAGCAGAACCTTCATTAAACCCTACAGTGAATACATTACATGGAGTAAAAGTTCCTGATTTGGTGTAAGCATTAAACCTTTAACTTATAAATTCAAACTGCTAAGTATAAGACACTGCCAAAGTGCCTATGCTTCCATAAACCACAGATCATTTCATACATTTACATTTAGAAGTTCTCTGAGATACAGTTCAATTTAGGGTATTATTCATAGAAAACTAAAAGAAAGACTAATAAAAAAAGGAACAGGATATCCATCCAAGACTCAGATTTGACAGTTAAGCAATCAATTTTTACAACCAAACAAAAAAGAATATTCATCAGTACATTTATTTTCATAAAGAATAAAGAAAAGATTTAGATGTTTTCCAAAAAGGAAACAAACTAAACCCTGTATACATTTTAAGGTACCAATTAACACCGGGGAGTGGGATTTTCCTCACCTCTATGGGTCTCTTTTTCTTGCCGACATTGTTGGTCTGGAGTTTCACTGGCTGTGGCGGGGCCCTGCTCACAGGAGGCCTGAAACAGGTAAGTGGGAAAGAGGAAAGGAACCCATCACTGGGTGCCTTCACTGGGCTTCTCTCACCTGCCCTCCAGAGGCAGATGTCTCTGACACACCTTCACAAAAATGAACCCAATCTGTGTTTCTCACTAGACTCCACCCTCCTTATCTTGATATCTTCTAAAGCAGAAAGGTGGAAAGAAAATATTAGAACTTCTATTCATTTTTCTTTTAAATTCTTTGGTGTATGTTTCATAAATGTAACTAATATAATAGCACAAGAACATATAGATGATAAAAATATACAAATGTTAGTTTTACACACTCAAAAACTTCTACATGGTGTACATTATCAACAAAGCCTAGATTACTGCTCTAAAGTAAGCTACCTCAGTATCTTTCACATGGCAGGTACTCAATACATTCTTCTTGAATTTTGAAAATATTTGTATAAACTTTCCATACTGTTGGCAACATAAGTCATGTGTGAGTTCAAATCTGTACTCTTTACCTGCTCCTCTGTGCCCTTTATCTTCTCTTCTTCTGAAGTCCCTAGTATGATTATGGCATCACCTTCAGTTAGTCAAGCAAGACATTTTACAGTTACAAAGCACTGTAAACCATACAACACTCTGTAAAAGGTTATTACTATTGTCTCCAACTCCTTCTCTCCCCTTATTCTCACTATTAACTACATATTTTTCAACTTTACCTACACAGTAGCTCTCAAATCTATCCCTCTCCTTCTCTGTTTCCATCACTAGTTCAGGATCTATTTATAATGAATGTGTCATTAGGTGTATAGAGTTCCCATTTTCTATTATTTAAATGTGGAGACTCTTCCCTAAAAAAAAAACCCTTTGTTTAATTTTTTAAAAATCCACACACATCATTTAGTTTAGTTTTAACTCAGAGAGCCGTTATTCAAATGTTTAGTAACCTAAATACTGAATCTAAATCAATCATATATCAACTTCCTCTTTCAAATTTTAATACTAATTTTGTAACAACTAAATCAGAAAATGATGTAAATTAACTTTCCAGTGGAAAACATTCCAACGTTTCTGAATAAATCCATAAAATTAAAGGCATAACAATATATTTGCATTTTCAAAATGATTTTCAAATTATACATCTATAAAAAGTAAATGAAGTGTTATATCTTGAACATGTAATATAAGAGAAATGTGTATTTTCATATATAATGTGAAGCAGTATGTAGAAGTATAGAAGCATGACTGGTGACATAAAAGTTAAATGTACTTGCAACACTCTATAAAGAACTTTTCAAATTATCACAAAATTTTTTGGTTTCAAACCTTTTTCATATACTTTTTTGAATATCTGTAAGTAATAAATATAACTCACTTTATAATATTTAAAAATATTTCTGCTAAAATCATTTTGAAGAATGACAGAAGCTTTGGCTTTACTTCCAAGTCAATTTTGTTGAACTTTATTCAACATTATTGTCTGAGAACTTTAATAAATGTATAATTTTTATCTATAAATCCTGTAAAATGGTTAAGCATATTTTAATTTTTATAAAGATAATTTATGTAAGATATATTATTGCTTGAAATTCTACAACTTGGAAAATTATACAAGTTGAATGAATAAAGTTTTAGTAAAGCAGTTACTTATATAGTACAAATCCAATAATTAAGATGTAGTCATTTCACGCATACTGATTTCAAAGGAGAAAAACATGGAAAACTGTGAATAGAAGTAAAGAACACCAAATAACATAGCTTATTAATGGTAAGTACGAAAGATAACAAAGATACAAAATTGGGTCGCATAGAGCATAGCAAAGAGAGAGGATTACCTGGAACCTCTTTCCAGCAGCAGATAAAAAAGGGAAAAGATTACAACACAGATTTGCATTTAAAATAGTAGTACAATATCTCCTGTAATAAAATATGTTTACAAGTTTAATGCAGATAAACTATATTGTATATAGTAAAGGGCTATTGTTTTTATTTATTGCTATATATAAGAAAAGGCCTAGGCTTAGGGCTACTCCATTCATGGCAGGGAAATCAGAAGAAAGAAGATGAAAAAGAAAAGAATTCAATATGTTCTATGTTGTAAACATTAAAGCTTGCCATTCTTATTTTTCCACAGTGCAGTCTGAATTTCAAACAAAATATTTAAGCTTACTTAATGTTTATTAACTTAAATGGCTGGTAGCCCTGGCCCTGCTATTAAGGACTGCCTAAGGAACCTAACTAAGCTCCCCCTCCCCTGACCCAAAAGGGATTCCCAGTCAGCCAGTCTAACCAAGTAGGCAGAGTGAGTCTCGGGACCATGCTGGATTTGGGACTTTTCTAGCAAAGGAAGTAACTTAAAAGAAAAAAAATTCCCCTTAACAACATAATGACTGAACAGAACTGGAAGGGATCACAGAAGTTAATCTTATCCATCCTCCCAGTGAAACCAGGAATCGTCTTTACATGTCTAGAACATCCCTTCATAGCACTGATGACAAGTGGTCATTTACTAAACTCTGCATGAACACTGCTCGTCACAAGGAGGTCACTCCTACAGAAGTCATTCATATCTAAGACAGCAATTATATCTCCACTTTGTTTTCTTTTTTTGAAACTAGTGATTCCCAAAGCGATGAATTATTCTTTGTGTAAAGTGGCCTCCCAACATTCCTTTACCCTCTGTTTCCTTCTAGATCACTGTAAACTGCCAATGTCCCTTTAAAATGCAGAGATCAGTCCTGAATAAGCTACTCCAGATCTGACGTTAGGTCTGAATGTTTTATTTCTTTTAAAATAGTATAAGATTATGAGGGCTTTTTTAGAAGTCACATCACAGTCTGGACTCATATCTTTGCACACATCACCTCCTGCTTAAAACAGATAATGAAGTCCTGATATCTGCCAAATTAATTAAGGAGTGCCTTATATTTGATGTGTTGTACAATCTGATCTCAAATCGACTTTTTCATCCTATCTGCCAGCATTTTCCTACTGGTACCTTTTTTACTTCTAAAACAGACTAGGCTTTTCCATATTGTCCTGTTTCAGAAACTGTCTGAAGACATTTTTATCTCACTAAAGGTAGCTACAAAAGCACCCTAAAGAGTCCCTTCTTGCACATATCATTTTATTAAACATACAAATATCATTACTGCCCATATGTGAATGTTTTGAAATTAATGAATACATTAAACAAGCATTAAATGAAGCTAACAGGTTTGTTATCAACTGAAAAAATTTTCACTGATAAATATGTGTGACTAACTGTTTTTATGAGTCTTTGAAATTTAAGGAAAAACTAAACTATTAGAGTATAGGAGTTTGTGAAAAGTCATTTGTAAAAACACTGATTATAATGAAGACCCTCATAACAACACCCACATATTGTATCTATAAATGCAACTCTTCTGTAGGATTTGTCCTATTTCACTTTCTGGTTCTTTCTCAACAAATGTAGTTCAATGTTTTATAGGGGAAAAAAACAAAACAAAACCGTAAAATACCACAAAGACCAAAATAGAAGAATAAATTTTTGAGTAAAGTATTTTCTTTAACAAAATACTTACCTTACTACTCCCTGCCTTCAAAAGGAGCAAGAGGAAAAAAGTAAGGAGATATACATGAAAACTGATGATGAATAAAATGTAGCAGTTTACTAAACAGATTAAAGATAATATGTCAACAGAATTCTAATGAAATACAAAAAGGCCTAAATTTTATGTCACATTGTTTTGAATATTTTTATTCAAAAATACTGGAAATTTGATTGACAAGTAACTACTTAAAATACATAAGATTAGCTATAAAAATATTTATAGAAAAAGAAAAACATAAAATTATTAATGTCATTTAGGAAAAAGACTCCATGAAAGTGTCAACTAAATAAAGTTGTCAAATTGTCATCAGAAATATTTTCCTTTTAAGTGGATATTTGACAAGCATTTGTTTTGTTTAAAAAGTGCTTTGTTTTGTATATGACAATATACTTTATTTCAAACATGAAAACAATTATGTATACAGACCATTTTATCTCCTCACAAAAATTCAAAGCTGATGAAAAGAAATATCTCTTCATTTTTATCTCCTTTGATTCCTGCATTTTATGAAAATGAAGGCTCCTAACTATGAATCACAATAATGACTTCTTCTGCGTTGGCATTTTCAGAAGAATTTAGTAGAGGTGAATTGTAAAATAATTTGAGGACAAAATGCAAAATAAAAAATAATTTTGAGAAAGTTAGCTATAAAAAATGCAAGCTAACAGCAAAGATTACAATTATGACCGTGTCAACCATTCTTTGTGAGCAGTAAAATGTTTCCATCTATCAGAACTCAGGTCTCTGCAGCAATGAAGGAGGAAATTTAAGTGTTTTACCATGAGAGATGGCCTACAGATTAAAATTAGGTCACATTTTCTGACATACCAAATTTATCTGATAAGTGATAATATTTTCTTCAAAAAATCAATATAATAAATGAAAAAGATTAATGGGAATGTCTAGAGTTCCTTCTTCCCTAAATTACATTTTTCATTACCTGTGAGGTATAATTTCTTTTAGGTAATATTAAGTACTATACTGCAAATATTCTAATTATGAACATCTATATTTGCATACTGATATGTACTCTTCTGATTAATAAATATATAGGTAGTGTTCATTACTTTGTGGATATTTAATTTCAGTACCAAAAAGAAAAACTGTTAGAGAGTTCCCTGGTGGTCCAGTGGTTAGGACTTGCCACTTTCACTGCCGTGGCCCTGGGTTCAATCCCAAGCCATGCGGCGCGGCCTGAAATGAAATGAAATTCAATTCAATAAAAAGGAAGTGTGTCAGTATTAACCAGGTATCTCCTTAGGTTACCTTGTATTTTATTCCAAGGAAGGGGCGAGTGAAGACTTACTACTTAAATTCTTATATACATTATTTCATTTCATGAAGTACTCCATAAATTGGGGATTATAATGCTTATTTTTCCTTTGTGGAAACTGAGGCTCAGAGAGAATGGTTTCTCAAGGTCACACAACTGGCAAATGATAAAAATGAATATTTTAACCCATTTATCTGATTCCAAAAACCATGTCGTTTGCACTATATGACGTAGCCTTCTACCAAGTCATTTCAACCTTGCTCAGCTTTTAAAAAACATACCTCTAGTTTAATAACTTGCCTCTTTATAAGTGATGAATAAACGGATAATCACTGTCTACCCTCTTTCTGTAAGGTGACCCCCCATTGCTATTATCTGAGGTATACCACCATCAGCAAATGGGGCACCTGGAAGAGGAGCTGTGGAGGCATCATGACCTCAACCTTCTACCTAGAATTTCAGTTCAACAGCATCTCTAGTTCTCCCCCCTTTTCCATCAATAACATGTATCTCACCCTTCCAACTTCATTCTTTTCCCTGGATATTAAATCCATAGGTGCAAACTCAAATTCCTCTGCCAATGCTTTCTTTTAATATTATTTCTATCTAGCTGGGCTCCAATGGTCTTTAGCACTATCCTCACTAACTATACATTCACTTGAATTTTCCACAAATTCTGTTCACTGTGAATGAATTCCCTTTCATTTTTAGCTTTTCCCTCAAATACTAACTTTTTATAATAACATTTTCCTCATCACAGCTTTCTACAGAAGAGGTCACTGCTGTTCCTACCTCCCACTGCTTCTTTGTTCTTCAATGTAGTTTCTGAATAATTTTTCCTTTATCATTTCTTAAAACCTCTTCATTTCTGAAATCCATGCCATTCACTGATCCATATGCCTCTTTATTGCTTTCTATCTTCTCTAATGATTTTAAAAGCATCAGGCTCACAGTTTCTCTCTTTCCTCATAAAACTGCAGTGCACATAGCCTTACTTTTGATTTGCTGATTCTAGACAAAGACCAATAATTCCCATTAGAGACAAGCTATACTTCAACTTGCCTTTTTGGAAAAATTTTAAAATAATGACTTTCTATCCTTGATCAAAAAGGCACATGGATAAAAAGGCCTTTTAAAAATTTAATCATCTCTCTGCTCATGTGCTTCCTAAAACATAATAGGTATTGGATTCAATTTGTATTACTTCTTGAAACCCTATCACATATATTTATAAAAGTTAGCAAATAAGATTCCTTTAATCATATAGACTTTATATGTAGCATCATTCCCTAAGCTACTTGCAAAAGACAGTGTCATTACCAAAAAGTATTTAAGGACAAACATGCTTTCTAAGAGGTGCTGGGAACTGTAAAATGCAAGAGTACCACTGTTACTGAGTTTTTGCAAAAATTCATTCAGTTAAACAATCAATTCAAGTTTTAATACCAATATCTTTTTCTTCATCTAGTTTTAAACTTGATTGTTACCTCTCATCAACTGAGGGTTCTTTTTGTTGCAAATGAGGCTTGATTCCAAACACTGGGCGAATATTTGTTGATAAGGCTCTGATGGTGTAACTGATTTCATTCTCCCTTGTGACATCACTGTCATAGCCTAACATCAAAATATAAGAATTATTCTCTATGTTATAACTGAGGAGCTCACTTATGATCTTAAAAATTGGATACAAGGATGTTCAACAATATGAAATAAGTTTAATACACTGTGTTATAATCAAATTATGCAATAACATACAGCCAGTAAAAATGATGTAGAAGAATATTTAATGATAAAATTCTCAAAGTATTGCTAAGTGATAATAGCAAGCTACAAAAAATAAACTCAATATGATATCATTTTCGTTAAAAAAATATAATGTATATAAACGCACATACCCCTATGGGTATGCCCCAAACGCTCAACAGAGATTACCTCCAAGTGGTCAAGTTATGGATGCTGTGTTTATTTTTTATTGAAAACACACTTTCTAATTTTTCTGTAATGAGCTGGTATTACTGGTATATTAGGAAAAAACCAAAATTAAAGTATGAGGCTCAATGCTATAAACTTATTTTAACAGTACTAATTTAAAGTATGATTATCATTCATTGGTAAATGAAGAATATCTAAGTTATTAGTATATGACAGCCTGTTGTTTTTGATTCACAAAACAAATTCTGTTGTTAAATAGACCGAAAGGACTAAAACCACAATTATTCAAGTATTATTATTACTTATTTAATTTCCACAGTTTAAATCAGTTGTGCTAAATTTTTTCTATGTTTTCGTTAAACTAAAATATTTTAAAATGACATACCCCCATCTTCTTCAGAATCTATATCAGATTCTTCACTATCACAAGGCCTTTTTTCTCGATATCCCTCCATTTCATTTGTCCAAACCATTAAAGACATATCTGTACCTCCTAAGGTAACCAACATGCTGTCATCAAAAGTCCAGCGCACATTTGTGACATGTGTACTATGGGCCACATACCTCTTAAACTTTCCAAATTTTCCCTAAAGGTAAAAAAAAAAATTCAAAAAATCTTTCTGAGAAATTTTATTACTTGAAAACATTGTTATAATTTTGAATTTATTTCTTAATCTGTGATTAGAAATTAATCATTACAAGGCACCTTGTAAAAAAAAAAAAAAGAAAATACTGAAACTCACTAAAATAAAAAATAACAATTCCCAAACCTGATGAGGACAGGATAAAACTAGTAGTTTTGCACATTGCTAGTACTATGGGCATAACTTTTTTGGAAATCAACTTGGCATTCTACATTGAAAAGCATGAAAATGCTGACCTTTGTCTCACCAATCCCTCTTTAAGAGATCTATGCTAAGACACTTTCTGTGCAAAAAATAGTTGCTACAGTATTTACTTATAGCAGTGAAACATTTTAAATACCTTAAATATTCAACAGAGCAATAGCTAATTACAGTGGATATCTTTGGAATAGTACACATCTGTTAGAACAATGGCTAAGCAGACATATTGTTGGAAATAGACACAATAACTGGGAAAATCAGTATATAAATGCCTATGTACATAGAGCACGGCCATATTAACAAAAAGTAATTAGCAAACATTTCGGTATATACCCAAGTAAATATCTTTCATCGTAGTTCATTACTGTTTTTGTTTATAAGCAGATGTTACACATAGGAATGTATTTTTCTTGTAAATATGAAGAAAAATCCAAGTTATAGATACTGGCAACTTTTAAATCTAAACACTAGCATTACCAAATTTCATAAGTAAATTTCAGATCAACATATCATAAGCAGGTTTTAGATGGACATCTTTTCAAGGGTGTTAAAATAAGAAATGTCTTAAATATACAAAACACAGTAATAGCTAAATCAGTGAATTCTTTGGAAATGAAGACTCTTAATAAAAATTAGCTGAAATAGAAGGTGAATCTGTCATCAAAACACTGTAAGAAGGTAGCTTCCCTAAGATTTTGTGGTTCTTGCTACAGTAAGGTGAAGAAGGAATCTGCAGACCAATATCCTAGAACGTATTTTTAAGGTTCCTATACCATCTAGAATATTGAGAATGATGTTTTTGACTAATAAATGTTCTATTGGAACACATTCTTATACAGAAGGTACTACTACTTAAGTGTATCTAAAACAAGGATTTGTGAAATATTTTCTTGGGTGCCTGAGTTCTCTACAGGAATTTTTAAACTTGTGTTTTCATTTCGATGCTGATCTAAAAATATTCATATGAGCAGTTAATTAAGACCACCATGCACTGAATATCACGATTTCAGTGCCATATTTCAAATTTATATTTATGTTCATGTTGGTACTAGATTACAACATATATTTGAATTTGTGACAATTAAGAAATAAATGCATCTATACTTGATATATGAATTTTATTTTTGTGCTAAGTGAAAGCCTAATGTTTCCCAGTGGTTTGAATAAAGGAAAGCAATAAAAGAATTTAGTCATCACACAGCACACAGTAGCATGGGCATGCACATTCCAAAGAATCTCTACAGTTTGGTTTTAGGAAAATAACATCACTCATTCACATTAAACCAAAGTTATTTTGACTTTATAGGTAGTGTCATTTATAGTATTTTGTATTTAATTTGTTAGAACATTTTAAATGTTACAGTTGTAAATATCAAAAGTTTATATTTCCTGTTAATGGTATATATGTAATCAAAAGAATACTAAAATTCTTTAATATTAGGGCTAAAAGAATGTTTCTTCTAAAAGGGCTATGGATACTCCTCAATACTGAGAAACTGTACAATATAATATATAACTTAAGGCATAGGATCATAAATTATAATACTACTTCATAAATTATAATACTACTATTATCTATAGCTAATACTTTTTATCTATAGATAAAAGCTATAAATATGATGTCAAGAATAGGAAACGTAATTCTGAACCTTTCATATTACAACATTACATATTCCATGTGTAATATTCATATTACAAAAAGAAATGCTATGAAAGGGCATTACTTTAACCATTTTTATAATTATGATCATTAGGAGAATTAAAGAAAAACACATACTTTAGCAGGATATCTAAATAACTTCACAAATCCCAAATCATCCCCAGTAGCTAGGACTGTTTTGTCACTGGTGAGGCAAGAGGCAGTTACATCTGTGACTTCTCCAATTACTGGCCAAATTCCCTCACAACATAAACCAAGCACACTTGTCCATGATGCCCAACCAATTTTTTCTACCTAAAAAAGAAAAAAAAATGCTCTAAGGTTATAACATCTAACCCTAAAAAATTAACAACAAAAAATCTGAATATTTTTCTTTGTAATTAATATATGTCACAAATAAATTAAAAATTTTAATAAAAACAGTTAAACAAATTAGTAGCTGTCTTGGTTTTGTAGCTTCCCAAGTCCACTAGTTCCTACAGAAAAATTTTAACATAACATTATTCAAGATGTATTTATTATATATCCACTGTGTATTCTAGATGCGGAACGTACAGTGATAATATATAAGACTTTTTCTGCTTTTAGAATAATCAAGAAATTTATTCTTACACTTCATGTCTAAACTTCTACTAATAGTTTATAAGCATATTTTCCAATTAATCATTACTGGAAATTAAGAATTTTACTTACAGTCCCTCTCCTTATTAAGCTACTTTCACGTTATATTTGTTTAGCTTCTCTTCCTTGGCCATGTCAAAAAATTTTGCTAATATATCAGCCACAAAACCAAACACATTTTTTTCTTTTTTTTCCCCCTCAAACGAGAATTTGCCAATAAGCATCTTAGGCACATGGGTTCTAAAAGATCTGACAGACATGCAGTACTCCAATCTTAGATGGCATGTCTTTTACATGCTATTGCATGCTTCTTATCCTTTGAGGAAAGTAATTAGAGAAGAGCTAGACATACAAGCAAGCAATTTATTTCTTTTCTTAATATAGAATCTCTTCCTTTACCCAGATAGGCATCAGCTTTCTAACCACTTTCTGTCATATCAACATTACAAGCACTACTATCTTCCTACCTCTCCACTGGGGATGGTTTGTTTTTTCCCTCTGGGAGCTTCAAAGAATAACTGTTCTTTAGCACCAGTGTTGACC
The DNA here is from genome assembly GCF_964374135.1 of Grampus griseus. Lineage (NCBI taxonomy): Eukaryota > Metazoa > Chordata > Mammalia > Artiodactyla > Delphinidae > Grampus > Grampus griseus. Next base: position 15,186,613 of record NC_139018.1, on the reverse strand, counting down.
TGTAAAAGCTTCCCTTAAAAAAAAATTTTAAAATATACACATATATAAAATATAAATACATATACAGTTAGTATGATATTTAACTTTTATGGGAAAAATTAAGCTTAAACCCTCTGCAGTCAACCATATATATAATAACGTAAATAAACTCATAAATGGCTTAATTTGTGTGTGTGTGTGTGTGTATATGTGAACTATTTCTGTTGTTATACATCCCAATCAATATGGGTTATGTAATTGGTAGTGCCTTTGCATATTCCTACTCGTAAAAATCCTAGAAATAAAATTTGAAACCTTTTTTTAAAGAGTATTTTGTTAAACTACATTTGGAAAAACTTTAATTTACAACACGAGATTTATATAGGTGACTATCTGAAACAAAAATTCCTAAAATGGAGCATTTAAAATATTTAGCATTTATCTAAATTATTAAACATTGCCATATGCCACGCATTCTGCTAAAAAACAGATACTCATTAAATTCTGTATGTTATACAACTATGACAATTTTAGGGAATGTATTTTATTGAATGCTGGGAAAATTACATTAAAACTGGGAGTTCCCTGGTGGTCTAGTGGTTAGGATTCCAGGCTTTCACTGCTGTGGCCTGGGTTCAATCCCTGGTTGGGGAATTGAGATCCCGCAAGCCGTGGGGCGAGGCCAAAAAAAAAGTGGGGGCAAATACTGTTATTAAAAAAAAAAAAATCCTCATTAACATAACTATTTTCCAAAATTTCAGTTACTATTTATATCAAGCTCATCTGACAAAACCAGGACAAATGACTAAAAAAAATTTGTATAATATTTAAATTACTTTACAAATTAAAGAATTTATCACTTACTGTACTATCATCTGAATTACATTAGAAGTATTGCAAAGTCTAAACTCACAGCATTCATCTTTAGGTGTGAAATAAAGTAGTGGAAACCATTTTGAGAATAATGTTTGTTTTTCACAATGCTTTTGAACTCATCTGTTGAATTACTTGTTTCTCCAAAATAGCTATACTAAGTCAAATGAAACTTTTATCAAATAGTAAGTTATTTAGAGTCTTACCTCTAACATCCCAATCAATATGGGTTATGTAACTGGTAGCGCCTTTGCATGTTCCTACTCGTTTACTACTCATTACGTTGTATATATCTATAAAGCTATCATGTGATGCTACAGCAAGATATTTCCCAGAACCTGTAATAGAAACATATTTGCTTGAAATTTTCTACCCTTAGAAATATTTTTTACACTCTACAACTAGGGTCAATTTTCTTAATTTTTTTTTGGAGGAACTCTTAGATGTTTCCTAAGTTGTAACAAGACATATGAGTCAAACGACAAATGGTAACATTTTCATGTATATTATAATTAACACAATTAAATAAAATTTTAATGTAGTGAGGTAGTTCAGTGGAAAGAAAATATCAAAAATTATATACAAAGTAATTTTCATATTCTTTGCATGTAACCAGAAAAAAAAATCTCTAAATTTACAAAAAATATAAGTAAGCCAACATAAGTAAATTTTGCCTTAACATTAGTAATCCTGTATTATAGTAGGTTTTGTCATTGGTAATGAATATATGGAAATTGAAGAAGCAAAACTCATGTAATTTCAAAAGCATTAAGAATATAATGAAAACAGTTATCCAATCTGTCTTACATTATAAATGAGGAAAATGAAGCTCAAAGAAATGCCTTGGCCCAAGTCACACAGAAAATTTAGGGACAGAATTGGCACTAAGCCAGATATTTTGCCACTGATCTAATATAGGGCTTTTACCTCTCATTATACTGCCTCTTCTAGTAAAAAACTAAAATTCTGAGATAAAATAACAGTTAATAAAAATCACACATTGATACATTCACTGCCATACTCAAGTTAATAATCAAGTATGATTTCAATGAAATCTTACCTGGTGAAAATCGAATATCTGAAATAATGTCTTTTCTGTGGTGAAAAGATACAAGATCCTCCAGAGTATCTGCATTTGCCATTAAGAAACTTCCATCATTGAGACCTACAGCTAAAGCTTTACCATCAGGAGAAAAACAGCAACATCTCCCACCTAAAAGAGAAAGAGAGCATGTATCAGGTAATTTCCTTTTATTAAAAAAAAAAGTATATGCTTAAGGAAACTTTAATTTCAAAGAGGATTCCTATATTTATTATGGTTTCTAATCAATATTAGAAAGAAATAAAGATGCAGATAATAAAGTTTTCTATTGAGATCAATGGTATGGCATTCCAAGCGTGAGTTAATACAAACCATTTCCTTTTCTGAATGTAACAAAAGTGAGTACTGATATTTACCTTAAAAGGAATTAAGCTGATGAAAAGAATGAGAGATGACTAACATAAAAAGTCAATGATATATGTGGAAAAGTTGTTGTTCGGGGAGTTTGCTACCTTAGTAGTTTCTATCCAACAAAACAGAAATTTAAGAAATAAGGTCATCTTTATAAAAATGTTTTCAAATTAAAAAAAAATCTGACAATAGGCAATTATCAGTTTAAGCTCGGAAGATTTATACATATTTCAAAACTATACATGAAGAAATAGTGATGTTAATATTATTAATTAAAAAAAAATAAGGGTGAATGCTGTATTGGCAAACACAAAAAATGGGCTTAACTTGACGGCAAGGGATGTAGCAGGCATATTCAAAGCCCTAAGGCTTTTGAAGTCTTGCATAAAGTTTGGAGTGGGAGGGATAGGGTACACCTGTTATAGAATGTAAAGTTATAGAATGAACTGAGAATAAGCAGTCATGTAATTATCAAGCATACATTAGAAATCTAGGATGTGATTTCTGATACTTAAGAGTCAAGAGATGATGGTGACCTGAAGCAGGGTAGCAGCAGTGGAGGTAGTGAGAAATGGTAGGATTTGTATATATTTTGAAGAACGAGATGGCAGGACCTTGACCAACTGGGAGTAAAGTAGGAAAAAGAGAAAAGTAGAGGCTATTTTTTCGTTTGATTGATGATGTCATTTGCTGAGATGGGAAAAACTAGGGGAGGTACAAGTGTTTGGTTTTGTACCTGTTATGAATGCCTGTGAGAAGTTCAAATGAAGACATCAAGGAGCCAGTTTGATACATTAATACTTCTCTGGAGTTCAAGGGAAAAGATATATACAGGCTAGAGATATACATAAGGGAGGTAACAGCACACAGATAGCAGTTATAGCCATGAAACTGGAGAAGGCCTGATATTAATTTATTGCCTCTCAGCTCCAAATCCACCCTCCTTGTTCCTGCTATATGATTACTGGAGCAGGACCCTATGGACATTTTTCCATTGCCAGTTGACTTGGTTTTGGCCAGTAGAGGGTGCTGGAGGGTTCCTGCAAGGCCAAAGAAGAAGGAAGGGACTTTTCTTCCTTCTGCTGTGCTGTAACCAGTGGATCAATTAGCGGACAGGAACTGGGGGAACAGGGGGGTTTCTCTGCCATCATAGCAGATCTCCTAGATCAGCCCTCCGGCAAGTTTCTTTTCCACTGGCAGGTTGTATGTTCCTGAGGCACCTACGCCCTCTCCAAAGAGATCTCAATCTCAGCCTGGGGGAAGAGGGGAGGGTCCACCCTGTAAGTTCATTCCTTGATCACCATCCACTAGCCCTATGGGTAGTAGCTGCTTTCTGCATCTGCTACTTCTATACCCCTTAGAATCCTCTTTCACACCTTTTAGTAGTTAAATCACCGTTCATTAGCTAACACTCCATATTAAATTTTCCCTGTTCAAATTACTGGGGTGGTTTCTGTCTCTGATTGATACAGAACTGGTACTGAAGTGGTCACAGGAGACAGACCATTAAAGATGGGGTTTGCAGAACTGGTTTAGTCATGCCTTTCTTTGGGCTTGAGCATAGTGCTGAGCCCTTGTCAATGGGAAATGGATGCTAGCAATCCAAGGTATGCACTGGCATAACAATTAACGAAGCTATCTCCTGTGGTTGACTGTGAAGTATCCACTGAAGCTGAGTGCCCTGGGAGTCCAAGCGGCTGCTGCCCTTGACCATTACAACAATAATGGTGACCACAAGTTCTGTGTTTGTACAAAAGATTACACTGAATACACAGAGCATTTACAGAAAGAAGTAACAAGCGCAGGTTCTTTTAAACTCTCAGCACGAGTCATGGTCTGAGTAGAGAACTTCCAAGACAAACCTAGAAGAATTTCTGACAGGGCTGATATTGCTGAATATTTACAATGTCAATTGAATTCACACACTCACCAAGTTTTCTTGTGTGAAAGTTAGGCCGCTGATTGGGAAGAGAACCCTTAACCGTGGAGTGGGAGCATCTGGCTGGACTCAGACAAAACTGAGAATCTTGAACTTCTGAGTTATTTGGAGTTTCACTGGCCAATGCAAATAGCTTCCTCTCCAGTGTCTGAGAACACACACCTTCTGAAACAGATGCCTTGCAGAGGATGCTTAACCTTCTGAAGAACCATCACAATCATTCCTTTGCTGTCACTAGACCCCTAACTCGGATCAAATCTCAGCATGCCCTAAGGCAGAGGTTGGCAAACTTCTTAAAGGACCAGAGAGTAAATATTTTCAGCTTTGCAGACTACTCAACTCTGCTACTGTAGTGCAATAGCAGACCTAGACAACACATGAAAGAATGAGCATGGCTGTGTTCTGATAAAACCTGATTTATAAAATCAGGAGGTGGGCTGGAGTTGATGTATGGGCTGACCTCTGATATACGGGAAGAAATCCAAAACCCTAGGGAGGTAAGAATGTTGGAGGAGATTTTTCACATGCAAACTGCATACCCTCCCATCAATTACATCCCTTGAAAAAGTCTAGAAAATAGTCCCTTCATGAAAGCACTGAGAAATACATTAATTAAGGGCAGCACCTGCATCACTGAAAAGCTCTGTGACTGTCCTCCCATAAAGGTCAGGAATGGGAAATGTTACCATTAATATGGGCTCCCTGATTCAAAAGATAATCCTGGAGAAGCAGAGGTCAAGCAGCAGCACTTAACCAACAAAAATAAGGTAGATTATTTTATCAAAAAGGGCAGCAGGGATGTACTAATAACCAGAATGTGCTGGCCTGTGGAGATTTCTGTTGGTGGCTAATTAATCATGGTGTCTCCAGGAACAAAATAAGTAACTTACTAGATTAGTGTTTGATCTGTAAGTAGGAAAAACTCCAGACCTGGTGGCTAAAACACCTGACTTAAATCACCACAATGGAGAGTCACAGTTTCTCAACAAGTTTTCAGACCTAAGCCAATTCATATACTCAGAGCCCCCTGATTGAAGGAGGGCCAAGTTCCAATGAGGAAGAACCCTGTAGCACTGTCACAAGTGTATAACATAAATCTTTCTCCAAGGATCTGTGGCCGCTTAGTAGAATGACTGTGAACTGAAGGAAAGGAAAGATCCAAACTTTCAGGAATTACTGGACATGGGCTCTGAACTGACACTAGTTCTTAAGAACACTAAAAGCTGCTGTTGTACAAGCAGTAAAAGTGGGGCCTTATGGTGATCATGTGATAGATGGAATCTAAGTCCAATTTTGAATCATAGTGGACCCAGGTGGTCTGTGGACCCCACCCAATTCCTGAAGTTGAATAGATATACCTGGCAACCTGTAGAATGCTCTACGGCTGGCTCTGTGATCCATGGGGTAAGGGTCATTACAACAGGAAGAAGTAAGTACAAACCCCTGGAAATTCCTCTCTACTAAGACAACCAGAAACAAAACCATAAGCCTGAGAATTGCAAAAATCAGTGACATTACCAAGGACGTGAAATATGCAGGGGTAAGAATACCTATCACATCATCTTTGCTTGTTTGGTCTGTACTGAAATAAGATGGATTTTAGCTAATAACTCTGGATAATAAATTTAATCAGGTTATGATTCTAATTGAAGCTACTCTTCCAGATCTTTACTAGAACAAATTAACACAGTCCCTAGCATTTCGCTGCAGTTATTGCCCTGGTTAATGCTTTTATCTCCATACCAATTTGTAAAGACCACCAGAAGCAGTTTGCTTTTACCTGGCTTGTATCTGTGGACACCTTCAAATCCTTGCCTCAGGGCTATTTCAACTCTCCTGTTCTTTGCCATAATACAGTCCACAGAGATCCTGATCATCTTGACATTCCATAAAACATCTCAATGGTCCACTACATTGATGACATTATGCTGAATGGATCTGGGGAGCAGGAAGCAACAAGCATAATACTTTAGATGCCTTAGTAAGACAGAAGTGAATCAAGAGAGTGGCAGATAATTCCCACAAAAATTCAGGAACCCTGCCACCTCAGTGAAGTTTCTGTGGATCCAATGATCTGGAATATGTCAAGACATTCCCTCCAACTGAAAGACAAGTTGCTACACCTCCCATCACCTACCACGAACAAAAGGAGCAGAATGCTTGGTAGGCCTTTTGGAAAGCAACACATACCACATTTGAGTGAGCTGCTCTCTCCATCTATCAAGCCACTTATAAGCTTCCAGTGGGGACCAGAACAAGAGAAGGCAAGCTGATCTTCCACTTTGGTCTTATGATCAAGCAGATTCAATGATACTCCAAGTGTCTATAGTAAATAGGGATGCTGTATGGAACCTCTGGAAAGCTACCAAAGAAGCATACTTCGGACTGGGAGAAATTCCATGCCCTCCTTTACAGATAACTATTTTCCTTTTGAGAAGTAGTTTCTGGATTGCTACTAGGTCTTATTAGACAGTAAGTAAATGCCTAACTATGGGATATCAGGTGACTGTATGTCCTGAGCTTTCTTTCATGAACTGAAAGCTACATGACCAACCTAGCCACTGACTGGGTGTACACAACAGCAATCTGTCATCAACTGGACACAGAATAGAAAAGACCAGGCTTAGAGAGATCTGGAAGTTACAAGTAATTTATATGAACAACAGGTGGCTCAGAATCTTTCAGCAATAAATCCTATAGTGCAAGGCCTCTTCTCTCTCTCAATCTACACCTATGGCCTCATAGGTGTTCATTATGATCAGCTGACTGAGGAAGAAAAAATCCGAGCCAGACTTACAGATGTTCCAACACAATATGTTGGTACCTGCCTGAAAGCATCATAGCCCCACTCAGGGGTGACCCTGAAGGACAGCAGTAAAAGTAAAACTTCCCAGCGGGCAGCCCTTCAAGCAGTACATCTGGTTTACCACTTTTGTAGTGAGAGACAACTAGATAGACAGATTTACACTGATTCATTAGCCACTGTTAACTATTTGAATGAACAATCAGGGATGGAAGAAACAGGATTGGAAGATCAGAGACAAGGAAATCTAGAAAATAGATTTGTGCGTAAAACTCTCAGAAAGGGCATAGGCTGTGAAGATTTTTGTGGCCTAGGGAAAGCCCAATAAGGGCATCCACTGCAGAGGAGGTTCTCAATAATGGTCAAAATAATATGCTCTATGGACATCAGGCAGCCTCTTTTCCTAGCCAGCTAGCACTTGCTTAGTGAGCCAAAGGTGGCAAGGACAGAGTCTATGCTCGGGTTAAAAAAACATGGACTTTTCTTTACAGAGGCTGATCTTGCTACCACTACTGCTGAGTGTCCAACCTGCTAACAGTAGAGAACAACTGAACCTCTGATATGGCACCATTCCCCAGGGAAACTAGCCAGACACCTGGTGGCATGCTGATTACACTGGACCTCTTCCATTATGGAGAGGACAAAGAGTCATCCTCACTGGAATACACATGAACTTTGGATTCACCTTCCCTATTCACAGTGCTTCTGCTAGCACCACCACCTGTGGACACACAGGATACCTTATCCACCATCACTGAATTCCGTGTTTCTGATAAAGGAACTCATTTCAGAGCGAAGGATGTGCAGCATTCAGCTCATACCCATGGAATTAACTAATTTTATCACATACCCTCATCACCCACCGAGGGCTACTAACAGAATGATGGAATGGCTTACTGAAAACTAATTTATAGCACCTTTTGGGAAACAGTATCTTGAAAGACCAGAGTTTTGTCTTATAGGATGTGGTATATGCTTCACAGCATAGACCATTATATGGTGCTGTCTACCTCACAGGCAGAATACATGGGTCTGGAAATCAAGAGGTGGAGGTGGGAATGGTTCTTCTCACTATTATATCTAATCATATCAAGTATTTTTGCTGTAAGCTTCTTTGCCATAGACATTTTGCCGCAAACATCTTTGGTACATAACTAATTGACTGTGAGGCAATTCTGCTGTAGAAGATAAAATAACTGGTTGACAGTTTGGTTTGACATATACAATACAAAAAAATATGTATGATGATGATTTCTTATTTTGAAACACACTACATTGGAGGAGAAAGAGGCTGAGGGCCTAGAAGGCACAGAGTTGAACCCACAATTCCTATGGAACTTTATAATGTCTATCAACAGGTGTGTGACAATCCATGCTCATGGATTAGTAAAATATCTACACTACCCTAAGCAATCTAGAGATTCGATGTAATCCCTATCAAAATTCCACTGGCAGTTTTCAGATACAGAACTAATAATCTTACAATTTGTATGGCACTACAAAATACCCCGAGTAGACAAAGCAATCTTGAGAAAGAAGAACAAAACTGGAGGCGTCACACTCCCTGATTTCAAACTATAGTACAAAGCCATAGTAATCAAAACAGCATGATACTGGCATAAAAACAGATGCACAGATCACTGGAACAGAATAGAGAGCCCAGAAATAAACCCATGTGCACATGGTCAATTAACTTACAAAAGAAGTCAAGAATGTACAATGGGGAAAGGAGAGCTTCTTCAATAAACTGTGTTGGGAAACTAGAACAGCCACATGCAAAAGAATGAAACTGGACCACTATCTTATACCACACACAAAAATTAACTCAATACGGACTGAAGACTTGAATATAAGATATGAAACCACAGAACTCCTAGAGGAAAACTTAGGTGTTAAGCTCCTTGACATAGATCTTGGCAATGATTTTCTGACTGACAGCAAAAGCAAGAACAACAAAAACAAAAATAAACAAGTGGGACTACATCAAACTATAAAGCTTCTGCACAGGAAAGAAAACCATCAACAAAATGAAAAGGCAACCTACTGAACTGGAAAAATAATTGCAAATTATATATCAGGTAAGGGATTAATATCCAAAATAAATAAAGAACTCATAAAACTCAACAGCAAAAAAACCACATTGATTTAAAAATGAGCAAAAGATCCGAACTGACATTTTTTCAAAGAAGACATACAAATGGCCAAAAGGTACATGAACTGATACAGAGAACAGATTAGTGGTTGCAAGAGTAGTGGGGGGTGGGGGTGGAGGAAAAAATTCAGGTTTGATTATAGTTAAAAGCTAAAGCCATAAATAAGAGTTTTTAACAGGAATTTTCCAATATGTCATTATACAGAAAAGTGCAAAGGCTAGCAAATATTTGGAAAATACTGACTTTATACACATTAAGAATTCAGACATTAATTCATGTTGCATATTTATACTTTGGTTATTCTATAACTAGTTACCATAAAATTGGATAATTTGGCAAAATTTTCATAGGATAGTTTATATTAACTATAACGACTTAGGGCTTCCCTGGTGGTGCAATAGTTAAGAATCCGCCTGCCAATGCAGGGGACACGGGTTCAAGCCCTGGTCCGGGAAGATCCCACATGCCGCTGCCGCGGAGCAACTAAGCCCGTGCGCCACAGCTACTGAGCCTGCACTCTAGAGCCTGCGTGCTGCAACTACTGAAGCCCGCGCACCTTGAGCCCATGCTCTGCAACAAGAGAAGCTACCACAATGAGAAGCCTGAGCACCACAATGAAGAGTAGCCCCCACTCGCTGCAACTAGAGAAAGCCCGCATGTACCAACAAAGATCCAACACAGCCAAAAATACAAATAAAATAAAAAAATGTCTTAGTTATAAAATGTTAAGCCTCAGGACCATAATCCTTGCATGTTCATTTTCTGAAGAAAACAGTATTTACTTACTGAATGTTTGAAAGAGATAACTGTGTTTTATAATATTTAAACCACTATGACTTCAGTATTTTGTTATAATTACGTCAACCAGCATGTCCCTTTAAGGTTATGAACCATACATGTCCCTTTAAGGTTATGAAAATCCACTTGTCTTCCTCTTGAATTAATGATGATGAAGGAAAAATGAAGTGAGTATAGAAGAATATTTAAAAACAAAAATACAGAATCATGACTTTTCTCTACAACCTAATATAAAGATCTACTCCTAGAAGGAGCCAGTAATACTGGTAGACATTTTTTCTGGTCTGATATAAGATATAAGTCCAAAGATTCAGGAAACACAACAAATCCTAAATAGAATAAATAAATAATAAACCACATACATGCACAATGTTATTAAACCTCAGAACTGCAGAACGATGTAAAAGAGAACAATGGAAACCATAGGAATAATAATTCTGAATCAAGAACTCTAGAAGCAGTTAAATTAGCATTCAAGAATGAGAGTAAAAAATGAAAACATGTTCAGACTAGTAGTATACCAAGGGCAGGGCAGTGGAAACAGTTCCCCCGAGGGGCAATATATTGCCAATCAAAAATTTTAAAACAATAAAACTGAATAAAATTTCTTTTGCTTTTAAAGAATTGCAATGTCAGTGATAAAATATTTCTCCTGCCAAAATAGACCACTCCCACTGTCCTAGTCTTATATGCCACTGGTTCATCCAGAGGAAGATGAGAGAATTTCCAACAAGTCCTTATTATGGATATTCTAAAACTGTATTTTAGAAGAAAATGACAAAAGAAAAAGTTTGAGATACAAGAAGAAAAGGTGAACAAAGAAATGCATAAGCATAGATAAATCTAAGTAAACACTGCATGAAACAATAATAATGTCCAATTGAAGGGAGGTTAAAAAAACAAACAGAGATCCTCAAAAAGTTACACTCCTGGGTATTTATCCGAAGAAAACAAAAACACTAAGTCAAAAGGTATATCAACCCTCATGTTCACTGCAGCATTATTTACAATAGCCAAGATATGGAAACAACCCACGTGTCCACGAATGCATGAATGGATAAAGAAAATGTGGTATAGATATGTCTGTATGTATATACATATATATGCATACATACACACTGTAAGATTACTCAGCCATAAAAAAGAATAAACTCTTGCCATTTGCAACAACATGGATGGGCACTGAGGGCATTATGCTAAGTGAAATAAATCAAACAGAGAAAGACAAATACCATATCCCACTTATATATGGAATCTAAAAAAAAAAGCTCAAAGATACAGAGAACAGACTGGTGGTTGCCAGTGGGGGGTGGGCAAAATGGGTGAAGGGGGTCAAGAGGTACAAATTTCCAGCTATAAAGTAAAGAAGTCATAGACATGTAATGTACAGCATGGTGACTTCAGTTAGTAATACAGTATTGCATAGCTGGAAGCTGCTGAGAGAGTAGATCTTAAAAGTTCTTCTCGGGCTTCCCTGGTGGCACAGTGGTTGAGGGTCCGCCTGCCGATGCAGGGGACATGGCTTCGTGGCCCGGTCCGGGAGGATCCCACATGCCGCAGAGCAGCTGGGCCCGTGAGCCATGGCCGCTGGGCCTGCGCGTCCGGAGCCTGTGCTCCGCAGTGGGAGAGGCCACGGCAGTGAGAGGCCCGTGTACTGCCAAAAAAAAAAAAAAAAAAAAAAAAAAAAAAAAAGTTCTTCTCACAATAAAAAAAAATTTGTAAGTATGTGTAGTCATGTTATTATGGTGATCATTTCACAGTATTTACAAATATTGGATCAATATGTTGTGCACCTGAAACTAATGTAAAGTTCTATGTCAATTATATTTCAATTTAAAAAAGGAAAGAAAATCTGATAGGTAATAAAAACAAGTGTGTTCCAAATCTGACTGGTCAGGACTTCCAATGGACTTGGGAAGGAAAGAATCTTTTGACACAGTGGTTTTCTGTGCACAAAGAGGTGTGACTGTGGTTTTGAAATCTTACTATAACCCTTCACACCGAAAGTTCATGTACACAACCACTGGTAATTCTCCCTAGTTTTTCAGAAAAAAACAAAAGAATACAACACACACACACACACACACACCAGAGAATGAAAATGCTGAACATCAATAACTCAAAAAAAAAAAAAAGAAAAAAAAGGGAAGGACAGTGACTAGAGCTCTAGAGTTCCAGAGATTGTGATTAACTTCAGATTTTTAGTTAAGCATATATGTTAAATATTTAATAACAGCACTAGAAAAAGAGAATAGACTTCTATTGACTTAAAAGTCAATATAAGGAAGCAAAAATAAATCAACTGATTGAATTATAACATGTTACCTAACTTCAGCTTGGTCTCTACATTGCTAGCAATTCTTACTTTCATCTGCTTAAGCTATCACATTTCTTTCAGTCACAATTCCCAACTTTTTCAGCCAGAGCTCCTCCTACAATATCCTCATGCTATAAAATAATATTCCCTACCACTTTACTAAGAAATTTGAAGCGGGTGGGATAGGGAGGGTGGGAGGGAGGGAGACGCAAGAGGGAAGACATATGGGAACATGTGTTTATGTATGACTGATTCACTTTGTTATAAAGCAGAAACTAACACACCATTGTAAAGCAATTATACCCCAATAAAGATGTTAAAAAAAAAAAAAAAGAAATTTGAAGCTATTGTATATCCTCATCTGGCCTAAGTTAATAGTAACAGTCTTGCTCCAACAATTGAAGCTCTTGTCGCTCTATATTGATAGGGTAGCCTCATTTACCTCCTACAAATGTGTTCAGTTCTGTTTCATCCCAAAATATCCTCCTCTCAACTCTGCTACCCCTCTTTAAGTTAAGGCCTTCCTGATTTCTGATTCTGAATTATATATAATCCATAGTCATAAAGGGTAGAAAACTTAGCTTCTGTTTTCATCCTATATTCTTTTTTCCAAAATGATATTAAAAACTGACTCAGCGTAGGCATGATCATAGTAGGTCCCATAAAGCAAAGACCGGGTATAATTAATTTTCTTCATATACCATCATGAGCAAATAGACACAGAATAAATATTTTAAGTCTTTTTTATATATTTACTATTGCTTTCTTACATTTGTGAGGGTTAAATAATTGTGACAATTTGATCTATGCTCAAGTCTGAGAGGCACTTACCTTTTTTAAGTTTCCGGACAGCCAACATACAATGACTAGGAGAGAGATCCCATATTCTTAAGGTCTTATCATCACTTACAGTAGCACAGATGGGCAGATAAGGATGTGTAGCCAAACCCCACACCTCTCCTTCCATGTGTCCCTGTAAATAAAACATAGTTAAGATCAATTTAACCTAAAGATACTTGTATTTAGAAGAAAACTGAAGACAACATTCAATAATATATAATAATGATAGGATAATGAATAATAGATAAATCTAATAAAACTTTTCTCTTTATCTTTGGAATACACCTTAAAATAACTTCGTAACAGTTTTATCTCCACAGTTACAATATAATCAAGTTGCTGCTGAAAATTAGCTTCAAAATCCTACAACATTTAATGTAGAGAAAATAGGAATTGGCTGCCCTGGAATGCTAATAATTGTCATACAGGAGGGACTTCCTGCATGACAAAGTAAGGGAGTACTGCAGACCTGTGCACCAGTGAAACTGGTAGAAATTATTAAAAAAAAAATTAAGTCTCTGGAAATGGTTTCGAGGAAATAGAACAAATGAAGAAACATTTACTCAAGAAAATCTGCTAAAATTCAGTAAGAACAGTGAGTTTGCTGTATTTGAACCGAGACACCCCTTTTCTCCCTCTTCCCCACTCACTGACATGAAAACTCCATACCAGATTGATGTAACCAAGAACAAGGGTTGTCTCTCTCCCCAGCCACTAGGGGAGCTTTCTTCCCAGAAGGGGCAGGGGTCAGCATTTCTCATCCTCCCCCAGCTACCTGTTATTGAGGCTAAATTCTTGGTGATTGCTGCTGAGAGGTGGGAGCTCCCTCCTTCTATCCACCCCCTATTCTGAGATGGAGGCTCTATCTTAGGTGCAGTGGCCAGTAAGAATACTGGGGCCTCAATGTCAACTCAAGAAGACCTGAGGCTACTTGCTCCCTCCCCACCAACTGAGCACTGAGATCTAAAGCAACGGACACTCAGAAAAAGGAAGCATTCCACTGTTTTCACCCTCAACTACAGAGCCCTGGATCAGAAATTTTTCCGGGAGAGAGAGAGAAGCAAGCCATAAAACAGCTCCTAGCCGCTTTTCAAAGCAACTGACTTCATTTACTACAACGTGGAAAAGTTGAAGCCTAAAGGTGCTCTTGAAAACAATGGAGGTTGTTATGAAAGTTAATTGGGAGGCAACTGACAGACTCACTGGACATGTCTAAAATGAAGGCCAGCTAGTCTGTCTAGGAAAAACAGGAAAATCTCATAGACAACGGGAAGAGACTGCTTGACTTCAGAACAAATCTCAAACAGTAACCTAGGGAACTGTCCCTTTTAAGAAGCCTGAATTTGATTGGTTTAGCCTGTAAAGGAATTTATTCTCCAGGAAAATGCTGGAAACAATAATCAGTGAGCAATTAATAGAGTTTAACAGCTGGATGTGGTTAGGGAAAGAGGCCATCAAAGAGGACAGAATACTTCCTAAATCATTTTATGGAGCCAATATTATCCTGATACCAAAACCAGACACATCACAAAAAACTACAGACCAATATCCCTTATAAACATGGATGCTAAAATCCTCAACAAAATACTAGCAAACTTATTCCAACAACATATAAAAAGAATTATATACCATGACCAAGTGGGATTAGTCCCAGGGATGAAAGGTTGGTTTAAAATCCCAAAATCAATTAATGCAATATACTAATTGCTTTTGACAAATGACACAATCTTTTTTTTTTTAACATCTTTACTGGAGTATAATTTCTTTAGGTTGTTGTGTTAGTTGCTGCTGTATAACAAAGTGAATCAGCTATACATATACATATATCCCCATATCTCCTCCCTCTTGCGTCTCCCTCCCACTCTCCTCATCCCAGCCCTCTAGGTGGACACAAAGCACCGAGCTGATCTCCCTGCGCTATGCGGCTGCTTCCCACTAGCTATCTATTTTATATTTGGTAGTGTATACACGTCCATGCCACTCTCTCACTTCGTACCAGCTTACCCTTCCCCGTCCCTGTGTCCTCAAGTCCATTCTCTACGTCTGCCTCTTTATTCCTGTCCTGTCTCTAGGTTCTTCAGAACCATTTTTTTTTTAGATTCCATATATATGTGACACAATCTTTTATGATAAAAATAAGCAACAAACTAGGAATAAAAGAGTAATTCCTCAACCTGATAAAGGGCAAAGATGAAAAATCCACAGTTACCATTATACTTAATGGTAAAAGACTGGATGCTTCCTCCCTAAAATCAGAAACAAGACAAGGATCTTTACTCTCATTACTTCTGTTCAACATAGTACTGGCAGTTCCAGGCAGCATAATTAGGTAAGAAAAGGAAATAACAGGCACCCAGATTGGAAAGGGAGAAGTAAAACTATCTCTATTTGCAGATGACATAATCTCTTACAGTATACAGAAAACCCTAAAAAATTCACCAAAAAACTATTAGAAGTAATATGAGGTAAGTTATTTTAACAAAATAACTACAAGACATGTACACTGAAAACTATAGAACATTGTTGAAAAAAGTTAAGGAAGATCTAAATAAATGGAGAGATCCATGTTCATGGATCAGAAGATTTAATATTGTTAAGAGGCGCTAGTCCCCAAACTGATCCACAGAATACTGCTGCTACAAACATTGTTGTACGTGGTTTTTTTTGGTATATACATGAATGCACTTCTACTGTGTACATACATTCCCGCACTTTTAATTACTAGTTTTATATTATCTTTATTTCTAGCACAGAGAGTTTCTCAAAAATTTCTTGACTATTTTTGAATAGTTTCTCTTCTAGATGATTAAACAAAATCTTTCCAGAATTTGTGAAAAATCTCATTAGGATATGGATTATGATCATACAGAATTTATTTACAGCTTTTATGCGTTTAGTACAATTTTATAGTTTTCTTAATACACGTCTTGCATATTTTTAGCCATCTTTATTTCTGGTTACTATATAGTTTTCTTTGTGAGTACCATTTTGTGTCATATGTGTTAGCTGATCATTGCGATATGTAGAAATACTACTGACTTTTACATGTTGACTTTGCATATATGCAATTTGTAGGACTCTTTAATTAGCTCTAATAATTTTTCAGTTTATTCTCTTGAATATTCAAGGCATAGGGTTATAATATCCGCAAATACTGATATCCATCCAGCGTCATCCATTTGCTTCCAACATGTACACCTTTAATTGTTTTCTGTTTTGTTTTGTTTTACTGGACTGGCTAAGACCTCACATACAATGTTGGACAGTAATGGTGAGACCTGGTATCCTGTCTTGTTCCTGACATTTAGGAGAGAGTAGATATGTGAAATCTTAAACTTTATAATAAATATTAAAAAAATAATGTCATTTATGACTTCTAAAAATCTCTTCTTACAATTATGAAATTGTATTTTTGAATAGGTCCATCTATGGATTCATCTGTAAAAGTGTATTTGTGTTTATATTTTCCAAGAGACCATAAATGCGTTAAACACCATGACTCTAACATCTTTTTACTTTAAAGGAACATCATGTGACTGAAATTAAAGAGTAAGACATGAAAGTTTGACAGTTAATTTAATATAAAATGTTTTTTTATTTGCTTACAAATTCTCCTTGTTACATCAGGATATTATGTTAACCTTAAAGCATGTGCAATGTTCTCATCTACATGTGCTCTTTGGTGTCTTAACAGGAGTGAAGTGGGGGGTTGGAGAAGAAATCAGTCTGTATTAAGAAAGAACATAATTCTTTTTCAGGGTAAAAGGCAAACCCAAAATGTGTTACTATACAGAGTTGCATGAGGACAATTTTTCATTAGAGTAAATACTACTTCACCTGCTGTGTTTTATAGTATCAAAAACCATAATATACATAGGAAATGTAAACCTGAAAATTAATACAGCATTCCTGATGGAAATGTTAAGGATTAGCTAATCCTGCTGTTTTATGTTATATTTCTGCCACACAAAGTGTGTACTTCTGGATTTTCAAAATCACTAACATATTTTCACGGATAAATGTTTTCAGCAGTAAAATTTTAGCGTACATTCATTTTTTACTTTTCTAAGTTAGAAACTTGAGAAAGAATGAACTAAACTGAAGAGTTTCATAGGAAAACAACTGCCTTAGGGTCAACAAATGTACTTCAAAGAAATAAAATTAAATATGAAATAAATGGACTGGGTTAAATTAATTACAACTCGCTTTTCTTTCCATTGGTTTCTTGCTTTGCAATAAGAAATTACTGAAAATATTGGCAATTATTCTACATGATAATGTGCATATTATTTACAGATACTACTCATTTAACTATGATTAAATTTATGTTTTGTAAATATTAACATTAACAAATATTTCCCTAAATAATTTAACATTATTTTTCACCACTGCCAACTTCTGGCTCTTATGTATTGAATCAACTGTATACAAAGGGAAAAGAAAGCATATTAACATTTAAAATTACCTGGACCAGAAGTGTTATTGGGCCACTTTTATCCACTTCTAGTATTTCACCATTCTTTGTACCAACTAAAAGATGACCATGTCCTAATGATATGGCACGTATAGATGGGTTATCTTCCAAGAGAAGACCTAAAATGTTAAACGGAGATGTTCTTCTAGGTATGAAGTTACTATAATACAAGGGTGTATATATTGCCAATGATGCTATTTTGACAATGCAAATCATGTTACACGGTTGCTTTCTCCTATATTTTAAGTATTCTAATAAATGTACCACATTTTCCCCAATCATTCAATTTACTAATCTCAAAAGTAAGTACCATTTATATGCTACAATTCCATGATTCTATATTATTCCAGATCCCCTACTACCAGTCTGACAGCTGTTTATTTTCCTTTTACATTTGCTCCTCATCCACCTCCTGACCCTCTTAGAGCATGTACAATATTCTGGTTAGTAATTTTAATTCAATTTGATTTAAGATTAATTCATTTATGTTTACTGTACCCTAGGCAGACTTCAGAGATATACTGGTAAACGTGATAGAGCCAAGCTTCTGCCCTCACAGAGCACACAAAGAGGAAAACAGACCTTGTGTGAGGAGCATATTGAAAATGGAACAAAAGGGAATTCAACCTTTTGTGAGGGGGAGAGGGGATGGGAGTGTAAGGAATCATTCTAGAAGAAACAGTGTTTGAGATCTGAAAAATGAGCATATGGTCAAGAAACTGGAGGAAGCAGGAGGGAGGAGAAAGGGAAAATTCTAGGCAAAAGTGACAGCATACAGGAAGGCCTGGAGGCCAGAGACAGAGTGCTGTAGTGCCTTAACGCACCATGAGAAAGGGTAAAGGAAGAAGGGCCTGCAAGGCTAGAGAGGGAGAGTCAACAAAACACTAAGATGAAACAAAAGGCCAAGTTTGAAAACAATACCCTGACTGGTGGAAAATGTGACACTCACATGGCGATTTTCTTTGAAAAATTAACATTGATAATCTTGTATTTGTTTATATATTACTATGCGTATCACTGAAAATAGATTTTGAAAGGACAGCAATGATTCTGGCATCCAGTTAAGTCGCTTCTCTTACTGAACTCTGATGCCTGTCTAGTAAAGAAGGAAAAATATACCTTACGTGCTCCACCTCAGTGCCCACCATGTTAATAAGCAATTAATCTTTTTTCCTACAAATCTCAAAATCTCAAATCACCTTTAGATCCTGGGGCCAAAGCAGCTCTTTTTATAGCATAGGTCTTGAGACATCTTTCAAAGGAGTCATCCCAAAGAGCTACTACCCCATCTTTCCCTCCAGTTACGAATCCCTACAAAAGTAAAAGTTTTAAGTTAATGAAGATCTAAATATTTAAAAAATAATAACCTTCTTTTATATTGAAAAACTCTGGAGGAAAGAATATTTATAGCCAAAAGTTACAGCTTGTAAAAAAACAGAAATTAGCATAGAATCCATTATGTTTTTTTAAACATCAACATGGAATTTGCAAAAATATTTACCATGACACAAAACATTCTACTTTTAGAATAGGACTTTAAAAACACAGTTTGCAATTTAGAACCATAAAGTAGCTCTACCACTTTCAGCACCTTCTCCTGGAGGCTTCATAATCCCATCCTTTAAAAAGAGGGGATAATAATAATAGCTACGGGACTTCCCTGGTGGCTCAGTGGTTAAGAATCTGCCTGCCAATGCAAGCGACACGGGTTTGAGCCCTGGTCTGGGAAGATCCCACATGCTGCGGAGCAACTAAGCTCATGTGCCACAACTACTGAGCCTGTGCTCCAGAGCCCGTGAGCCACAACTACTGAGCCTGCATGCTGCAACTACTGAAGCCCACATGCCTAGAGCCTGTGCTCTGCAACAAGAGAAGCCACCGCAATAAGAAGCCTGCGCACTGCAACGAAGAGTAGCCCCCGCTCGCCACAACTAGAGAAAGCCCACACGCAGCAACGAAAACCCAACACAGCCAAAAATAAACAAATAAATTTATTAAAAAATAATGACAGCTACCTCACAGGATATGGTGATAACATATAAAGTACCTAAACAATTTTTGACTCAGAATAAAAGATTAATAAATACTAAGTTAAACTTTTTTTTAATAACAGCAGACCTATTTCACTCTGGGTTCAGGAGTTTGAAAAGAGGAATAAAATACAGTCAGGAAGACTCTAGCTCACATATTATTATTGGGTAGCTCAGCTAAGTAGAAAGGTAGTGTCCCTGTACTTGTGAAAATGTTCTGCACTCCATGATCAAACTATGTTTAACTTAAAATTTATTTAGGTTACTTACTTTTTCCAATGCATGCATACTGAACACTGGTCCATCATGTGCTTTAACTGTCTTTACAAGAAAGATGTCTCTCCAGATACACACGTCTCCTGTGGATGTTCCAGAAAAAGCCATCTCTTCAGTCCATCCATATACTGCACACATCATTGTGTCATTTTTCCCTGGTGTGCCTACGTAGCCTTTTCTTCCAATCAATCCTCCCCCTGGTTCATAAAAAATATTATGAAAGTACCACTCTCAAAACGTATAAAATTCAAAGCAATAAAATTTCTTTTCGGCTGTTTTTCTTGTTTAAAGAGAAAGACATGTAACAGTAAGGAGAGTTAAAAAGAAAAATAAAGGTCTCTCAATCAGTGACTTGGGCAACACCTTGCTTGGCTGCGGCAGGCATACCCATGGCTGCTTTCAGGTCATAGCTTTTTGGATAAACAAAAATATGTATTAAGTCAGTTTAAATCAGTCTTTTGATTAATTTTTTAAAAATTATATTATGACATATTTAATACAAAAAGTAAAAAAAATACAATAAGCTCTTCTATATCCATTATCAATTTACATAAAATTACTAAACAATCAAAACGTATGCCAATCCCATCTCCCTTCTTCACCCGCTACTATTCTGAATGTGATCTTGATTATTCTCACACATTCCCTTATACATATTTTACTACTCATTTTTGAATTCTTAGGTAACACGTCATTATTTTTCATGTTTAAAATTGTCTATAAATACATATCCTGTATGTATTCTTTTGCAACCTGCTTTTTTCACCAACAATTTGTTGTGGAGTTTTATACATGTTGATTTGTACCCCTAGAAAACTCATTTTCCTGACTATATAGCATTCCATTATATAAATACAACATTTTCCTATTAATGGGGACTTAATAAAATTGCTTCCAAGATTTTGCTATTGAAAACAATGCTGCTTTAAACACTGCTGCAAGGGCCTCTTCTATAAAAGTGCAAGAGATTCTTTAGGAATGCCTAGGAATGGTCATAGCGTATTTGCAAAAGGAACAGCATGTAGATGAGAGGTATCATCTCTATGACCAAATTGTCCTCCAAAGTCGATACACCAACATATACTCCCATTAATAGTGAAAGGAGTTCCTGTTGTTTCCTACCTTTCAGAACACTTGGTATTATCAGACTGGGGATGTGAAATATCAACTGAATTTTATTGTGGTTTTAATTTGCATTTCTCCAATTATTCATAAGCTTTATCATCTTTTCCTATTTTTATTGGTCATTCATTATCTCTTGATATCTTTTGCCCATTTTTCCAAATGAACTCATTCACTCATTCATTTATTCAAGAAATATATATAGATACCAGACACTATTTAAGGCAATGGGGGCAGAGCTATGAACAAAACAGACAAGACAACAAAATTCCCTGCTTTCATGGAGCTTCCTGGTGAGAGACAGTCAATAAATATGA
Source organism: Grampus griseus (assembly GCF_964374135.1). Lineage (NCBI taxonomy): Eukaryota > Metazoa > Chordata > Mammalia > Artiodactyla > Delphinidae > Grampus > Grampus griseus. The sequence goes on along the minus strand of NC_139018.1, from coordinate 15,165,239 downwards.
CAAATAAGTAAAATGTGCGGGATGTTAGATGATGACGGGTGCTATAGAGAAAATGTAAGCATAAAAGGGAGATAAGAAATGAGAGGGGTCCATTTTAAGAAGGGTGGTTAAGAAAGGCCTCATTGAGAAGGTGGTATCTTCATGAAGACCTGAAGGAGGTAGCAAGAGCAAGCCATGCAAAAAGAGCATTCAAGACAGAGGAATCAGCAAACGCAAAGGCCCCAAAGCAGGAACGTGACAAGAATCTTCAAGGAACAACTAGGGAGGCCAGTATGGAGTAGCAAAGAAAGTAAGGGAGGCAGTAATGGGAGATGGGGTCAGAGAGGTCAAAGGCAGCATTACAGACCATTGTAAGGATTTAACTTTTACTCTTTATGAGATGAAAAACATTTGGGTGGTGGAATGACAAGACTTGGCATATTATTTATTACCGGGTTCATTCTGATTTCTGGGTTGAGGGTAATTTGAATAGTGGCAAGGACGAAAAGAGTTAGAAGGCTATTTCAAACATCTGGGCAAATGCTAAGGGTGGCATGGGTCTGGTGATAACATAGAAGATGATGAAAAGTAGTCATATTCCAAATGTATTCAGAAGATTGTCTTTTCTTAACATAGCAGCCAGAGTTGTTAGTGCACTTGGAAGGGCAGTTAAGTCAAGTGGTGAAGGGGAAAAAACAGGTTAGACTTCTCTCAAAAGAAGGAGAAGATAACTCACAAATTTAAAGTGTAAACAACTGTGTGGATGTGTTTTAGTACATAGGTAAGAAGAGAAATTGATTAGCAAATGGAAGGTAGAGCTCAAAGAGTAGTTTTGTTTGGTTTTACTTACTTAAGATGGAGAAATAACACCACATTTATATACTGAAAGGAAAGAGTTGGTAGAGAGGGAAAACTGATAATGCAAGAGAGAAAGGGAAGAAGAGTTGGAATGATGCCCTTGAATAGCTGAGAAATGGGATCTAGTGCACAAGTGGAGGGGACTGGGTTTCACTAGAGCATAGATTATCCATCCAGAGCAGGGTCAGCAAACTATGGGCTGTAGGCCAAATCCTGCCATCACCTGTTTTTGTTCAGTGCCCACTGGAGCACAGCTGCAGTGGCTACGTCGGTTTTCTTCTCTGCTCCCAGAGCCTGCCTCCCTGACTTTTGGCTGCCAACTAGCAGCTGCCTAGGGCCCGAGCTGGTCACCATCCACAAGTTGAGGACTTTGCTATGGAAACTTCTGGGCACCCAGCAGTGAAATCACAGTCCAGGAGTTGCCTTGCCTCTGGCCATCTGCCGAAGTTGAGAAGGTAGGGTTCTCCAGGAGGAGAAGACACACTAGAATCAGTGTGTCGCTAGGGCAGAGTGAAGCTGACTATGGTCTCCCCCGAGTCCAACCTGCAAGTCCTGTTCACTGCAGCAGGCTGATCTTGGAGGGAATGTCTCCAGTTAACGGCAACTGGGTGCAAACTGGGTACGGCAAGGCAGGAGTTCTCTCTCTTGTTCTCTAAGTATCTATATAATATTCTTGATTTTGTCTCTGTGTCTGGAAAGTCTAAAATATTTACTATTTGGCCATTTACAGAGTTTTTCACCTCTGGTTTAGATAATCATTATTGAGTTTTCTGATACACACAGCATAACATGTTTGTATTGTACAAGGTCATACCAGCCATGGAATAGAGTTCAAATTCCTTAGAGATTAATAATTCATAACTTGCAATTCTCAAAGGCTATATCTGGGATAGGAGGTAAGAAGCTCCCTTTTAGCCTTAGTCCTAAGTCATCTTTAACTTAGTTTACATAAAGCTATGCATTTAGAGGGAAGACAGATGGCATTTATTCAGATTAATAAAGTGGTTACTTATTTCCCAGTTGACTACTGAACTCTGGATCAGAACCTCAAAGTGAGGAATGCTGAAATGCACTGAAGTCTTAACATTTATCCTTTTATGGTTCAGTTTCAGGTCTACTTTATGTCAAATCAAAGTTAAAGAAAAAAGTTATTCAACTGCAAATCTTTTCACTTTAAGGCTATTTACTTTCTTTAAGTCTCTTATTTCAGACAAACTTATAGTTGTTTTTTTTTCCAAAACCTCAATAATAGCATTACTTGCTGGGTATTTGCAAGTCCAAGTGACTAAGATACTCAAAAGTTTCGTTTAAATGAATGGGAATGAAAATTACAAATGTGAAGATACTTCTTTTTACTTTGTAAATGTATATACACTATGATCTGATGAGTCTGTGATAAAGTATTAAAACAAGTCTGAAAATCGACTCATGTCCTATGTAGTTTACAATTTGAAAGTTAATTCAACTTGGGAAATATCTTCACTAAGCCTATTCTTTTCTAACCTATGTCTCACTTCTCTCTATAGCTATGTATTTTATCTGAAAGGTTTAAGTGTACTAAGACTTTGTCAAATTGCTGGAATTTATAAGTATGCTATCCGATTTGGAAAAGAGACTTTTTAATTTTAAAATATGAACTTCTACAGTCACTAATTTACTAAATGACTAAAGTAATATAACATTCCATTTCTATATCATTTTATAGCACATAAAGAATTTTGACACAATTTCTCATTTTTAGTTTAGACTAAAACACATGTCTTCAACAGAAGAACGAAGTCTGGACATCACTTGATTAATCTCATAAGTTAAATTCTTTTGCAAATATGAATGCTATATCAATGCAGCCAATAATGATAAAATAAATCTTAACTTTGTTTAAAATGTATCAAGACAACTGTGAATCATTCTTTTAAAAAAATAAACTTTTCACTTTTGAGAATTTAGATTTTCATAAAAGATGCAAAGATAACACAGAGTGTTCTCATATACTGCTCGCCCACCCAGTTTCCCATAACATTAACATCCTACAATACTACAGACTACTTGTCAAAACTAAAAAATAGACATATTTGATATATTACTATTAACTGAACTCCAAACTTCATTCAGATTTCATCTATTTTTAACTAATGAAACTTCTGTTCCAGGATCCAATTTAGGATACCACATTGTACTTAACACCAAATCGCTTTTAAAAGTAATAGTAGTTCTACCAAATGTAAAATAGATAGCTAGTGGGAAGCAGCCGCATAGCACAGGGAGATCAGCTTGGTGCTTTGTGACCACCTAGAGGGGTGGGATAGGGAGGGTGGGAGGAAGACGCAAGAGGGAGGAGATATGGGGATATATGCATATGTATAGCTGATTCACTTTGTTATATAGCAGAAATTAACACACCATTGTAAAGCAATTATACTTCAATAAAGATGTCAAAAAAAAAAAGTAATAGTTTCTTAAATTTCAAAGGAGCAAAAAGAAGCACTTCCTTACCTGCTCTACGCCAAAATTTCATGTGTTTAATTCCAGCTGTAATTAATTTATCAGGCACGTACGGGTTCATCTTTACAACAAAAATCTTATCTTTACTTCCTCTGAAATAAATACCAAAATGTTTTAACTCTGAAGATAAATCTCTCCTGTAATAACCTTTTGCCTAATCCAAACCCTATCTTGATTACTCCATTACTAAATGCTTGGCCCACTTGTCTCTTAGGTTTAGGCTACGTAATCATGCATTTGTACATTTGTTATTTTGTTATTATTTTAATTTATTAACTCCTCTCAACAGAATCTTAAAAGATAGGAACCGTGAGAACTGAACTTCTTTTGGATAGTACCAACTATAGTACTGTACATAGAGAATGCCATTTGTGGCATGAATGAGTTAAAGAAAAAAAATTTTTTATGGTACTCTGTTACAGCTTAATATAGTCTTTCCAAATACAAAATCCTCTTAAACTATCTTTTATTTGGGCCCTGTCTATATACTCTGCAGAAACCATTTATCTATATTTTAAAGTGCTTTTATGTGTCACTTTAGGGAATAGGAAGTTAAAAAAATAGTCTCTGAAACTGTTGACTATTTCCTCCTTTAAAGCAATTGCTAATATTTTTTAGTATTATAGAAATAATAATGCTCACTGTAGAAAATTTAGAAAATGAAAACTATAACAGAGAAAATAAAAATAATCTATAATTTCTTTGTGATACATGTGTGTATGTATCTCCTTTCACTCAAATATATAAAATGAGTATTTTATCATGTTTTCAATGACTACAGAATAGCTTATCTTACAGTGGAATTCACTCTACCTATAAATGGAGATTTTTGATAATCACTACTTCGAATATCATATTACAGTTACATTAAAAAGTGTGTGCACAAGGGATAAACCTACAATGAATCATGAAATCATTTGTCTTTTTACCACAATTATACTATTTATTCAATGGTAATAAAGACGGCAACAATTTAAAAAGTTACGTTGGCTTGATTTCAAAACCGTTATAAGTAAAAAAAAATTTAAGTCCAAGGTAATTTCAGTATTTTGCCAATGTGATATCAAGTTTTTTCCCTACCTTGCTATCGAAAGTTTCTCTCCTTTTTTCCAGTCCCATAGCACAATAGTGTGGCTATCATCTATTCCAACTGAAGCCAAACGTTTCCCATCCGCTATGAAAATTAATCACAGAGATAGACTGATCATTAACATTCAGAAGATAAAAAACACTCAGTACATATTCTGATACCACAGCACTATATTTAAATTTTTATAAAATAAAATATTGTTAAATGTTAGGCATACATACAGCTATGAAACAAAAAGCAGAATTTATAAGGAAGGGGAAGAATAGTGTCTCAATGCATCTAAACCTATCTGCTGACTTCTTCCTCTGACTTCACTTACCTCATCTTCTACCAGCTTAAGACAGGGGAAAGGAGGAAGATAAGAAAAGTAGAAAAAAGATATTTAAAAGATGAGAAGGAAAGGGAAAACTAAGAAAGAAGGAAGGAAGAAGTGATATACGCCAATGAATTTCACCATAGGAACTCTACTGTGATATAAGAAGTCATAGGGATTACAAAAAGCGAATCAAATGCAAAAGACACAGGTTACAAATACATATTGCTGTTTAATATGACTGTTGGTAGTGAAGGTCAATTATTTTAGTTGTTACTACCATCAAGCAACAAGTAATGACTATTAGACAAGAGATTGCGCTAAGTCAGTCATGCTGGCAGGTGTGCATATGTTTATAGGTTGTAAAGGCAATCTATAATAAAACATTTGCCACTCTGCCACACTTTTTGCAAACCTCAACTAGTATGTTATCGCTACCAGTGGTATTTTTCTTGTTGACTCCTTTACCATTCAGTTTCTTCACCTTTGGCAGATTTTAATATGTGTATATACAATTCCCCCCACAAACTATAGCAATTCACTATCACTTCAGTCAGAGCAGCAGGAAGCACAAATTTACTGTTTCTTAATATAAAATTCTCTATTAATGGTATTTCCCCACTCTTCCCAATCCATACCCCAGCTTTCACTGTAGATCTATCTGTAGTTGTTAAACTTTTATATATGTAGCAAAGAGTTAACATGATCTGAAATTATTTTGATAAGACAGATTGGAATTGTCACTTCATAGAAATGTTATACAACAAATATATCAGTTCTCACCTCTTTCTTAGCTTTCACCCTAAACATTTTCAAAGTTTACTCTGTGGCTGCAAAACATTAAATGAGATCAGGGTTTGCCCAAGGTTGGAAATACATACCACTAGTGGTAACTGAGACGGTTTCAGAGGTTATGTAGACAAACATTTTTTATTTTAATAGAAACATCTTTATAACAATGGGTATTAAAATTACATTTCATTAAATTATTATTATAAAACAGCTAGCAAACCCACACTTTCAGAGCCTTGATTGGTTACGACAACAGTATGCACATTTGATAAAAAATTGTGAAGGTTACTATTAAATGACAAGTTTAGGCAACACTAATTTAGACTAAAATGCCATGTATTGCCTCTGCATTTTGATCATTCTTACTGAGGCAGAAAACTGCCTTACCTGAGAAATCAACAGCACAGACACCATATTGGTGGTAGCCCTTTAATATCGACAATGGTTTAATGGTCTCTGTGTCCCATATGTGAACTGAGGGATCCCTACCTACCTAAAATAGAAAGAATTATAAAAGTCATTTTATGCAATTAAATTGTTTATTTTCATATCTATAAAAGGAAAACAGGAGATTTAACAACCTTTGTCATATTTGCTATAAATATTTATCAAATAAAAAGTATAAAGCAGACTGTATACGTGATCAACATTTTTCCCTTACATTTGTTGAAAAGCTAATGAGACTAGGCTCAGTGTTTCAAGGAATGTTCTACAACTACGTAGCTCCTAAACCTTATCCTATACTTCATCAATAAAGATAATGCTTACCAAGCATCTATTATTGGCAGCATTACTATGCTAGGTACAATGAGCACTAAGACAATTAGACAAATTTTGCAAACTCATTGGGAAAACGAGATATTTTCCGTTAAAATATGAACATCTGGTAATACATGCTTAATGGGGATGAAAAGGTTGTAGAGAAAATCTTCATGGAAGAGATGCTACTTGACGTGGGCCTTCAAAGAGTGTAGGTCTTAGATAAAAAGAGAAGTAAGCAAGTATATTCTAGGCTAGGATAATAGTGTAAACAAAATACAGAGGGGTTAAAGCGCCAAGCAGGTTAACACAACTTAATTCTTTATTCCTTTAGACTCAAGTAATCACTTTCTTTATACAGATTAAGAGATATAATAACTTTGCTTATGAAAGCAATTCCTGAAATAACTAACATAGCTGCCAATTACTGTTAATTTTGAGATTGGTTTTATATAAAGACATAACAAAAAACAATACTGCAATCGATCAATATTTCACTAAGTTATTAACTGCTTTCCTCTGTCCTGTCATTTGTCTACAGATCTACTGTTTTCTATATAAGCTGGAGTTCTAAACCATTTTGAGTTACTTTTGGTTTAGGTTTCTCCCAGGTGATATGAATTGCACCTGTTAATAAACTTTTTGTTTTTCTCTTGTTAATCTGTTTTTTTTCTTTGGCTGTGCCTCATGGGTTGTGGGATCTTAGTTCCCCGACCAGGGATCAAACCTGGGTCCCCTGCAGTGGAAGTGCAGTGTCCCAACCACTGGACCACCAGCGAATTCCCCTAATCTGTCTTTCTGTTAGAGTTCTGGCTAAAAGTCTAGCAGAGGAAGAGGTCATTGGGTATCCAGGGATGTCCTGTGGGCATACTGACTTATAGTTTAATTTGGCCCAAACTCCCTAAAATTCCAGAATTATGGTAGTAAATGACCAGTTTTTACAGTCTTCATTCCAGTAGTAGCAGAATAATGTCCAAACTCCTTGCAACAGCACAATGGGTACATAATCGTGTTTTAAGAGGAACCATTTATATAAACTAAAGGTGAAAGTAAATGGTGCCCCTGAGGCCTCTGCCAGCCCATTTAATTCGTTCTTCCGCTAATGTCCATCATGCACTCTAAGATTTGAATACTTTGCGTTGCTCACAGTTATTTAAAGAAGTTGTATTTTTATTTTTTTATTTTTTCCCCCACTGTTACACGTGATATGACACACTTAAAATACATTCCCCAACCTCCCCTCTATCAGGTAAACTACTCAGCTCAAATGTCATCTTCTCTATGAGGGTTTCCCTGATTCCACTAGGCACAATATATCAGTCCTTTATAATATTTCAAGAGAGCTTTATACATATCTCTAGCCTAGTGGTTCTCAGCAGGGGGTGACTTGCCTCCCAAAGGCTGTCTGGAGACATTTTTGGTTGTCACAGCTGGGGTGGGTGGTGTTAACTGGCCTCTAGTCCGTAGAGGCCAGAGATGCTGCTAAACATCCTACAATGCACAGGATGGCATTATACACAAAAATGCAATTATCTTTACAATAAAGAATTATCTGGCCCAAAATGTCAACAGTGCCAAGGTAAGAAGCCCTGATCTATACTTATGACACTGTATCACAATTTTCTTGCGTGTTTGTCTTCCCCCACAGAGTATGAATGTTTTACCATGGCAAGGTGTTTTATTTATATTCCCAGAGTCTTTCCTGGTACACAGCACATGCTCTATGAATGTTTCTGAATGAATAGAAGAAAGGAGGGAGAAAAGGAGGGAAGGAAAGGAAGGAGAAAAGGAAAGAGTCAGGGGAGGTACAAACAGAGTGAGGGAAGATGGGAGAAAGAAAAAGGGAAGAGCTTTCTCTCCTTTCAGGGAAGCTACATAGGATGATGCAAGTTTCCCACCCCCACCCTCAATATATCCCAGAAGGTATACTTACACAGTATTTAAAGCCAAACAGACTAAGGGCTTTAGGCTTTACCACTTATTAGCTGACAGATCTTTGAGAAAATTATCTAATTTCTTTAAACCTAAACTTCTTCATTTATAAACTGGGGGAAATGGTTTTACTCTCATAGAGATGAGGTGAGAATAAAATAAATATACATTAAGAAACTAGTAAAGTGCTTACACACAGTGAGAATTTATAAATATCACCCTTTCCCTTCCTTCTCTAAGAATATCCATATAGAGAGGTATCAGTTATGACTTTTCTCCATGTTTTCTACTTTGGTAAACCCGAATATGTTACTATCATGATTGTAAAATAAAAACATAGTCATCCTGTTTGTCACAGAACATTTCTTAGATAACTTATATTATTTAAAATAATTAAAAAAACAGATTTCTAGTCTTTATGGTTTTTGTAATTTTTACTCATAAATTTAAAAAATTAATATTATCCTGACAGAAAGGTGTCAAGCCAGAGGTCATAGTTCCAAATTCAAATTACAATAAGTAAAACAATAAAACTCTAAGGAAAACTATAAGAAAAAAGTTTTATTTGTAATATGAAAATAAAATCCCATTCTAAAGAATTCTTCATTTCCTAGAATACAAAAGATAAGGAAAAAAATGGACTAACTTAACTTTAAACCCAAACGAAGGTCTAACCTATCTGGGCTGTTGTCGCATAGTCTTTCAAAGGACCTACCTGGCCTGTTGCCACATAGTCTTTCACAGGATGAATAGCCAGGCAGAGAATATCATCATCGTGACCCAGGTAAAAGCGCTGTGTGTTCTGTTGTCGATTATAAATGACACCCACTGCTGCCACATGGTACACAATTTCACCAATTTGAGTATAGAACAGATTACTTCGACAGTCATACCCTCTGTAACTAAATATAGAAAAATCATATAACATTAACTTTGGCCTTTTACTGATAAATATGGACTATACAGAGGACATTCAATTTCCAGCTTTACAAGATACTGAACAATTTTAAAAAATACAAATATCTCAGATCCCATAAACTTTTGTGAACTGCTCTGATTACAAATAGCTAAATCCAAGCATAATACTAAATTTGTATACTATAAAGCAAAAGTTCCTTTTTTACAAGTGAAAGGGTATAGAAAAGAATATATATTTGTATTTGTTTGTACTATATTATACATAAATATTTCTGAAACTAGGTAACAGTGATTCCCTTTGGGTGGGGGGGAAATGATGGCTGGGAGGGCAGAGGTAGGAAGATGATTTTCAGAGTGTATCCTTTTATACACACTGTTCAACCATGAGAATAAAATATATCAATATATATTACAAAAATAAGTTTTAACAACAATTTAAAAATATTATACACATCCAGAAAACAAGTAGTCAAATCCCCTCAAAAATGATCAATATAGATAAAATAGATAACTAATAAGGACCTACTGAATAGCAGCACAGGGAACACTACTTAATACTCTGTAATGGCCTATATGGGAAAAGACTCTAAAAAAGAGTGGATATATGTATATGTACAACTGAGTCACTCTGCTATACACCTGAAACTAAAACAACATTGTAAATCAACTATACTCCAATTAAAACACACACACACACACACACAAAATGCTTCCAAACAAACAAACAAAAAGAAGTACTGTCTATTTTAACACTGGAAGAAAAATATTTTTACTAAATAAATCTGTTTTTTTTTCAAATTCTTGAAAACATTATAAGCCAGGTAAGACAATGATTACTAGGTGAGGGGAAGGAAAGAGTTGGACTGGAGACTCTGTTTGTCCTGGGATAAAATGTGAGATCTGTATTGCCAGATATTCTAAGAGAATCCAGAAACTGTATTTTATTGAAATTATAATATATAGGCCAAAATGCTTAGGCCAAAACAAGCCACAATATCATTACAAATTAGACATATTTAGGGGAGATGATAATCTCTCACATTTCACTTATTTTGTTTAAAGAGATCCATTTCTATAAATATAACACTAAATTTTCATAAGACAAATTAATTTTTTCTTTAATAAATACTTATATAGTGCCAGAAAACATTCTAAGTCACCACAAGTATTGACTTATTTACTCCTCACCAGAATCCTATAAAGAAAAATACTGTTATCTCCATTTTACAGATGGTAAAACAGAAACACAGAGAGGTTAAGTGTCTTGCTCAAAGTCACATAGCTAGTAAATGTGAACCAAAATTCAAACACATAAATGAAAAGTAGTCGTTTTGTACCCGTGAACAAAGTGTAATCGAATACTATTTCCTGGAGCCCGCTCTCTTCTTTTAGAAGTACCACTTTTTTGTTTCTCTTTGTATTGTTCTTTAAGCTGAGGTAGATCTTCCGTGTAAACCTTTAAATAATGTACATAAGTAGAAATATTCTTAGAACACAAATTTATAGAGGTGTTATATATTCCTAATGTAACTTCAGACATTGTGGTTACTATGATCGCTAAAGTTTTAACAACTGTCTTCAGTAGGAAGATTCTTTATGAAATTTACTTCCTTGGAAAGACAAAGGTATTTACATTTTCTAAGTATCACACTGACAAATACACATTTAGTTTCCATGAAATTTTTATACTTCGTAAGAGAGTACTTTAAAGGAAATAAATGTAAGTGTACTGCGACAAAAAGCACATATAATATATAATACAATACAATACAGGCACAGTTAGTATATCAAGCACTTAATATAAATAACATTTTACACAAGTATACTTTAACTCTTAAAGGGGGAAACAGCCATACATTTCTTGGAAAATTAAAAACTGCAAAAGATAACAATAGATGAGTAAACAACAGGGAGCAAGATAAAGAAGAAACTAGAATTTTTCAGGAAAAAATCACGTGGTAATAAAAATTACCTGCCGACGGTAGGTGAGCTGTGTCTCTTGTTCAATTTCAGAGTCCAGTTCTGGAACATCAGACAGATCTGAATCTGATTCATCACTATTAGAGTCAGCCAGATTTTCTGTAATTTAAAAAAATGAAACATTACCTGTTTAAAGAAGATTCATTTTCAAAACAGCACAATAAAATTAATGATTAAGAGCTGACTGTGCCAACTGACATGGAGACAAGCCATAAAACAAGCAAATGAAATTACCTATTCAAGTGACACAGATGTCAGTAAACTGTACTACAGATTATCTTCCTCTCCACTCACTGCAAACTCAATAGTTCCTTTAAATCCCTTCACTGGCTCCCCAATGACCGCTACATCAAATTTAAATGTCTGTGCAAATATAAGTGAATATAACCTATAATTAACATGAAAAATAGCTAGAAAATACCATAATGCAACAGATGAACTGACATTAGATAATTTTTCTTTGTCAAAAAAACCATACTGAAACCTAGATACCCATCTCCCAGAGAATATATTAAATGTTTGTTTTACTAATGCATGTTTTTTACTCATCATTTGATAGATGAAAGTGTAACCAAAAGTACTTTGTAGTCCATGCTCTGTGACAACTGAGTTTAAACATATAGACCTAATATTTTATTTAAAATTTCCACTAATAATAATAATCTATACTGTTAACATACGAGGCTTGTGTATGTTTCAAGAGTAAAATTGTTATTTGGGGGTTACTGAAGAGTTATTTGACAGAGAAATTGTTTAGGCAGTGTGTTCTACTCACCTTGGGGTGCTATGTGAAGAGCATCTTTTAGTTTTCTTTCAGGAATAAATTTCCACTGAAAGACAGAGTGATCTGCTCCACCAATAGAAATAACCCACTGATAATCATGTGACCATCTGACATTAGTTACATGAGCTGAATGGCCAATGTATTTTTTAAACTTGGCCCCTATAACAAAAATATACCTTTAAATTGATAAACAAATGCCAATACACACACACAAAAACACTATAAACAACAATTTCTATACCTGAACCAATGCATCCTATTTCTATTACCTTAATTATGATGAACGGGGAAAAATGTTAATTCAAAAATTCACTGAGTGAACAAATGAATGAGTGTACATCAAGGGACATAAATCTTTGCTCTACTGATTCACAATATAATTTGGTAAGAACCACAAGAGCTGTGAAGCATTATCTTACTGCTTTGAGAAAAGCCTGCAGCTACAAGGGGATCAATTGTTTTTATATTCAGATATTTGAATGTTTTGGCCTGACACCTTTGATCTTAAGTGATATTGACCAATCTCCTCCCCCACTATTCTCAGCCTTAGCTGCGAAGATCCTTTTAAAGCTTAAGCCATCAAGAAAATATTAGCAACATATAAAAAGGACTACACACCATAACCAAATGGGATTTATGCCAGGAATGCAAGGTTGGTTCAATATACAAAAATCAATCAATGTAATATACCATACTAACCAAAATAAAATACATCCAGTTGTCCCAACAACTATCTTTTATAGTCATTTTTTTAAACCTAAATATTTGGTATAATGTCCTTCAATGTGGGTTTATCTGATGTTTCTTCATGATTAGATTAAGATGTGTTTTTTGCACAGGCAATGTTGTGTCCTTTTGGATCCATCATTTTAAGGGGCACCACAGTTCTATCACTAGTGATGTTAAGTAGCAGCATTTGGTTAAGGTTTTATATACCAGACTTCTCCAACTGTAAAGGATTTGTTTAACTTTCTGGCTAATTTTTAAAAAATCTGTGCAATGATAGGAACCATTTTTGTGGTTCTAAGTTCAGAATACATTTTCTATATCTTGCTTAGATAAACTTGATATTTGGCAATATGTATATGTTCCTGTTAGAGTACACTAAACACAATAATGTTTGGTTTCATTTTGATAATGTTTTAGAAGTTTTATTTGAAGCTACAGAAGGCTTGTATTTCAGGATGGCAAAGATCCATCAATTACAAACTGGAGAAAAACCTTCACCTTGGCCATGAATTTAGGGATAGCCATCTAATCAAAGCATAAAAGATGTGACCCAAACTATATAGATTACAATTTACTGCTACCTGACAGTAATGTTATTTTTTTAAGAATCAATTTTTTATGTAGCTTAACAGAAGTCAGTAACTTTCTAGATGGGTAACTTGCCACAATTCACTCCACAAGTCCAATAAGGTAAAATTTAGTCCCATCCCTCTTATAAGAGAATGCATTATTTGCCTGTCAAGAGGACTCTGGCTATTACTTCCTTTGATGGGGCCCTTACATACTCTTAGGCAACAGAGAGACTTACAAGGTAAAACCAGAAATTTCAGCAAATAAAATTCCAAGTTTTTAAGGTGTACTAATTTTGTTATGTTTAGAGCAAATGAAGAAGAGTTATCTGAGCACCTATTCTAATTGACTATATTGGGTGATAGTTCCAAGAGAGGTGTAGATAATCCTATAAGGCCTTCCAAATGATTTTCTCTGTGACTTTTCAAAGATCAATTCCTCTGGAAGAACCAAGGCAATTCAACAAGAAAGCTATGGAATAAGTCTAAGGGAAGCCAGTTATTTCTAATCGAAGTGACTTTATTAATAATTATTCAATAGCCAGCACTGCTTATCTAACTATGATAAACAGTTTATCTTAAAAGTAAACCTAGATATCACATCTTTTAAGAAGTGACCATGACTCACCAAGACCAATCATATCCTCTTATCATGCTTCCAGAATTCCCTGTTATTACCCCATGTATTTATAACACTCAAATGTAATAGTCTAGGGAAGGCGGAAGATGGCGGAAGAGTAAGACGCGGAGATCACCTTCCTCCCCACAGATACACCAGAAATACATCTACACGTGGAACAACTCCTACAGAACACCTACTGAAGGCTGGCAGAAGACCTCAGACCTCCCAAAAGGCAAGAAACTCCCCACGTACCTGGGTAGGGCAAAAGAAAAAACAGAGACAAAAGAATAGGGACGGCACCTGCACCAGTGGGAGGGAGCTGTGAAGGAGGAAAAGTTTCCACACTCTAGGAAGCCCCTTCGCGGGCGGAGACTGCGGGAGGCGGAGGGGGGAGCTTCGAAGCTGCGGAGTGCACAGCAACGGGTGCGGAGGGCAAAGCGGGGAGATTCCCGCACAGAGGATCGGTGCCGACCGGCACTCACCAGCCCGAGAGGCTTGTCTGCTCACCCGCCAGGGCGGGCGGGGCTGAGAGCTGAGGCCTGAGCGCAGGGAGAGGACTGGGGATGGCGGCTTGAACATAGCCTGAAGGGGTTAGTGCACCACAGCTAGCCGGGAGGGAGTCCGGGGGAAAGCCTGCACCAGCAGAAGAGGCAGGAGACTTTTCCTTCCCTCTTTGTTTCCTGGGGCGTGAGGAGAGGGGTTTAAGAACGCTGCTTAAAGGAACTCCAGAGACGGGCGCGAGCCGCGGCTAAAAGCGCGAACCCCAGAGACGGGCGCGAGCCGCGGCTGAAAGCGCGGACCCCAGAGACGGGCGCGAGCCGCGGCTGAAAGCGCGGAATCCAGAGACGGGCGCGAGCCGCGGCTGAAAGCGCGGAATCCAGAGACGGGCGCGAGCCGCGGCTGAAAGCGCGGAATCCAGAGACGGGCGCGAGCCGCGGCTGAGGGCGCGGACTCCAGAGACGGGCGCAAGCCGCGGCTAAAAGCGCGGACCCCAGAGGCGGGCGGGAGACGTTAAGGCTGCTGCTGCCGCCACCAAGGGGCCTGTGTGCGAGCACAGGTCACTCTCCACACCCCTCGTCCGCGGAGCCTGTGCAGCCCGCCACTGCCGGGTTCCCGGGATCCAGGGACAACTTCCCCGGGAGAGCGCACAGCGCGCCTCAGGCTGGTGCAAAGTCACGCCGGCCTTTGCCACCGCAGGCCCGCCCCGCACTCTGTGCCCCTCCGTCCCCGCCGGCCTGAGTGCGCCAGAGCCCCCAATCAGCGGCTCTTTTAACCCCATCCTGTCTGAGCAAAAAACAGACGCCCTCCAGCGATCTACACGCAGTGGCAGGGCCAAATCCAAAGCTTAGCCCTGGGAGCTGTGAGAACAAAGAAGAGAAAGGGAAATCCCTCCCAGCAGCCTCAGAAGCAGCGGATTAAAGCTCCACAATCAACTTGATGTACCCTGCATCTGTGGAATACCTGAATAGACAACCAATCATCCCCAATTAAGGAAATGGACTTTAGGAGCAAGATCTATGATTTTTTCCCCTTTCCTCTTTTTGTGAATGTGTATGTGTATGCTTCTGTGTGAGATCTTGTCTGTATAGTCTTGCTTCCACCATTTGTCCTAGGGTTCTATCCGTCCATGTTTTTTTTTTAATTTTTTTTCTTAATAATTAATTTTAATAACCTTATTATACTTTACCTTCGTTCTTTCTTTCTTTCTTTCCGTCCTTCCTTCCCTCCTTTAGACAACGAATCATCCCAAATTGAGGAGGTGGTCTCTGACAGCAAGATTTAGGATTTTTCCCCATTTACCTCTTTTAGTGAGGGTGTATGTGTATGCTTCTGTGTAAGATTTTGTCTGTATAGCTTTGCTTCCAACATTTGTCCTAGGTTCTTTCCGTCCCTTTTTTTTTTTTTTTTTTTCTAAATAAGAAGTTTTTAATTCAATAACTTTATTATACTGTATTTTATTTTTACTGTATCTTCTTTCTTTCTGTCTTTTTTCCTTCTTTCCCTCCTTGCTTCCTCCCTCCCTCCCTCCCTCCTTTCTTTCCTTCTTGCCTTCTTTCCTTCTTTGCTTCTTTCTTTCTTTCTTCCTTCCTTCCTACCCTCCTTTCCTTCTTTCTTTCCTCATACTTCTACTAATTCCCTCTACTTTTTCTCCCTTTTATCCTGAGCCTGTGGATGAAAAGCTTTTGGTGCTCCAGCCAGGAGGCAGGGCTCTGCCTCTGAGGTAGGACAGCCAACTTCAGGACACTGATCAACAAGAGACCTCCCAGCTCCACATAATATCAAACGGCGAAAATCTCCCAGAGACCTCCATCTTAACACCAGCACCCAGCTTCACTCAACGACCAGCAAGCTACAGTGCTGGAAAACCTATGCCAAACAACTAGCAAAACAGGAACACAACCCCACCCATTAGCAGAGAGGCTGCCTAAAATCATAATAAGGCCACAGACACCCCCAAACACACCACCAGACGTGAACCTGCCCACTAGAGAGACAAGATCCAGCCTCATCCACCACAACACAGGCACTAGCCCCCTCCACCAGGAAGCCTACACAACCCACTGAACCAACCTTAGCCACTAGAGACAGACATCAAAAACAGGAGGAACCACAAACCTGCAGCCTGCAAAAAGGAGACCCCAAACACAGTAAGATAAGCAAAATGAGAAGACAGAAAAACACACAGCAGATAAAGGAGCAAGATAAAAATGCACCAGACCTAACAAATGAAGAGGAAGTAGGCAGTCTACCTGAAAGAGAATTCAGAATAATGATAGTAAGGTTGATCCGAAATCTTGGAGATAGAATGGACAATAGATTGGACAAAATGCAAGAATCAGTTAACAAGGACCTAGAAGAACTAAAGATGAAACAAGCAACGATGAACAACACAATAAATGAAATTAAAAGTACTCTAGATGGGATCAATAGCAGAATAACTGAGGCAGAAGAACGGATAAGTGACCTGGAAGATAAAATAGTGGAAATAACTACTGCAGAGCAGAATAAAGAAAAAAGAATGAAAAGAACTGAGGACAGTCTCAGAGACCTCTGGGACAACATTAAACGCACCAACATTCGAATTATAGGGGTTCCAGAAGAAGAAGAGAAAAAGAAAGGGACTGAGAAAATATTTGAAGAGATTATAGTTGAAAACTTCCCTAATATGGGAAAGGAAATAGTTAATCAAGTCCAGGAAGCACAGAGAGTCCCATACAAGATAAATACAAGGAGAAATACGCCAAGACACATATTAATCAAACTGTCAAAAATTAAATACAAAGAAAGCATATTAAAAGCAGCAAGGGAAAAACAACAAATAACACATAAGGGAATCCCCATAAGGTTAACAGCTGATCTCTCAGCAGAAACCCTACAAGCCAGAAGGGAGTGGCAGGACATACTGAAAGTGATGAAGGAGAAAAACATGCAGCCAAGACTACTCTACCCAGCAAGGATCTCATTCAGATTTGATGGAGAAATTAAAACCTTTACAGACAAGCAAAAGCTGAGAGAGTTCAGCACCACCAAACCAGCTTTACAACAAATGCTAAAGGATCTTCTCTAGGCAAGAAACACAAGAGAAGGAAAAGACCTATAATAACGAACCCAAAACAATTTAGAAAATGGGAATAGGAACATACATATCGATAATTACCTTAAATGTAAATGGACTAAATGCTCCCACCAAAAGACACAGATTGGCTGAATGGATACAAAAACAAGACCCTTATATATGCTGTCTACAAGAGACCCACTTCAGGCCTAGAGACACATACAGACTGAAAGTAAGGGGATGGAAAAAGATATTCCATGCAAATGGAAGCCAAAAGAAAGCTGGAGTAGCAATTCTCATATCAGACAAAATAGACTTTAAAATAAGGACTATTAAAAGAGACAAAGAAGGACACTACATAATGATCAAGGGATCGATCCAAGAAGAAGATATAACAATTGTAAATATTTATGCACCCAACATAGGAGCACCTCAATACATAAGGCAAATACTAACAGCCATAAAAGGGGAAATCGACAGTAACACATTCATAGTAGGGGACTTAAACACCCCACTTTCACCCATGGATAGATCATCCAAAATGAAAATAAATAAGGAAACACAAGCTTTAAATGATACATTAAACAAGATGGACTTAATTGATATTTATAGGACACTCCATCCAAAAACAACAGAATACACATTTTTCTCAAGTGCTCATGGAACATTCTCCAGGATAGATCATATCTTAGGTCACAAATCAAGCCTTGGGAAATTTAAGAAAATTGAAATTGTATCAAGTATCTTTTCTGACCACAACGCCATGAGACTAGATATCAATTACAGGAAAAGATCTGTAAAAAATACAAACACATGGAGGCTAAACAATACACTACTTAATAATGAAGAGATCACTGAAGAAATCAAAGAGGAAATCAAAAAATACCTAGAAACAAATGACAATGGAGACACAACGACCCAAAACCTGTGGGATGCAGCAAAAGCAGTTCTAAGGGGGAAGTTTATAGCAATACAAGCCCACCTTAAGAAGCAGGAAACATCTCGAATAAACAACCTAACCTTGCACCTCAAGCAATTAGAGAAAGAAGAACAAAAAAACCCCAAAGCTAGCAGAAGGAAAGAAATCATAAAAATCAGATCAGAAATAAATGAAAAAGAAATGAAGGAAACAATAGCAAAGATCAATAAAACTAAAAGCTGGTTCTTTGAGAAGATAAACAAAATAGATAAACCACTAGCCAGACTCATCAAGAAAAAAAGGGAGAAGACTCAAATCAATAGAATTAGAAATGAAAAAGGAGAGGTAACAACTGACACTGCAGAGATAAAAGAGATCATGAGAGATTACTACAAGCAACTCTATGCCAATAAAATGGACAATCTGGAAGAAATGGACAAATTCTTAGAAATGCACAACCTGCCAAGACTGAATCAGGAAGAAATAGAAAATATGAACAGACCAATCACAAGCACTGAAATTGAAACTGTGATTAAAAATCTTCCAACAAAGAAAAGCCCAGGACCAGATGGCTTCACAGGCGAATTCTATCAAACATTTAGAGAAGAGCTAACACCTATCCTTCTCAAACTCTTCCAAAATATAGCAGAGGGAGGACCACTCCCTAACTCCTTCTACGAGGCCACCATCACCTTGATACCAAAACCAGACAAGGATGTCACAAAGAAAGAAAACTACAGGCCAATATCACTGATGAACATAGATGCAAAAATCCTCAACAAAATACTAGCAAACAGAATCCAACAGCACATTAAAAGGATCATACACCATGATCAAGTGGGGTTTATTCCAGGAATGCAAGGATTCTTCAATATACGCAAATCTATCAATGTGATAAACCATATTAACAAATTGAAGGAGAAAAACCATATGATCATCTCAATAGATGCAGAGAAAGCTTTTGACAAAATTCAACACCCATTTATGATAAAAACCCTGCAGAAAGTAGGCATAGAGGGAACTTTCCTCAACATAATAAAGGCCATATATGACAAGCCCACAGCAAACATCATCCTCAATGGTGAAAATCTGAAAGCATTTCCACTAAGATCAGGAACAAGACAAGGTTGCCCACTCTCACCACTATTATTCAACATTGTTTTGGAAGTTTTAGCCACAGCAATCAGAGAAGAAAAGGAAATAAAAGGAATCCAAATTGGAAAAGAAGAAGTAAAGCTGTCACTGTTTGCAGATGACATGATCCTATACATAGAGAACCCTAAAGATGCTACCAGAAAACTACTAGAGCTAATCAATGAATTTGGTAAAGTGGCAGGATACAAAATTAATGCACAGAAATCTCTGGCATTCCTATATACTAATGATGAAAAATCTGAAAGTGAAATCAAGAAAACACTCCCATTTACCATTGCAACCAAAAGAATAAAATATCTAGGAATAAACCTACCTAAGGAGACAAAAGACCTGTATGCAGAAAATTATAAGACACTGATGAAAGAAATTAAAGATGATATAAATAGATGGAGAGATATACCATGTTCTTGGATTGGAAGAATCAACATTGTGAAAATGACTCTACTACCCAAAGCAATCTATAGATTCAATGCAATCCCTATCAAACTACCACTGGCATTTTTCACAGAACTAGAACAAAAACTTTCACAATTTGTATGGAAACACAAAAGACCCCGAATAGCCAAAGCAATCTTGAGAACGAAAGAAGGAACTGGAGGAATCAGGCTCCCTGACTTCAGACTATACTACAAAGCTACAGTCATCAAGACAGTATGGTACTGGCACAAAAACAGAAAGATAGATCAATGGAACAGGATAGAAAGCCCAGAGATAAACCCATGCACATATGGACACCTTATCTTTGATAAAGGTGGCAGTAATGTACAATGGAGAAAGGACACCCTCTTCAATAAGTGGTGCTGGGAAAACTGGACAGGTACATGTAAAAGTATGAGATTAGATCACTCCCTAACACCATACACAAAAATAAGCTCAAAATGGATTAAAGACCTAAATGTAAGGCCAGAAACTATCAAACTCTTAGAGGAAAACATAGGCAGAACACTCTATGACATAAATCAAAGCAAGATCCTTTCTGATCCACCTCCTAGAGTAATGGAAATAAAAACAAAAATAAACAAATGGGACCTAATGAAACTTCAAAGCTTTTGCACAGCAAAGGAAACCGTAAACAAGACCAAAAGACAACCCTCAGAATGGGAGAAAATATTTGCAAATGAAGCAACGGACAAAGGATTAATCTCCAAAATTTACAAGCAGCTCATGCAGCTCAATAACAAGAAAACAAACAACCCAATCCAAAAATGGGCAGAAGACCTAAATAGACATTTCTCCAAAGAAGATATACAGACTGCCAACAAACACATGAAAGAATGCTCAACATCGTTAATCATTAGAGAAATGCAAATCAAAACTACAATGAGATATCATCTCACACCAGTCAGAATGGCCATCATCAAAAAATCTAGAAACAATAAATGCTGGAGAGGGTGTGGAGAAAAGGGAACACTCTTGCACTGCTGGTGGGAATGTGAATTGGTTCAGCCACTATGGAGAACAGTATGGAGGTTCCTTAAAAAACTACAAATAGAACTACCATATGACCCAGCAATCCCACTACTGGGCATATACCCTGAGAAAACCAAAATTCAAAAAGAGTCATGTACCAAAATGTTCATTGCAGCTCTATTTACAATAGCCCGGAGATGGAAACAACCTAAGTGCCCGTCATCGGATGAATGGATAAAGAAGATGTGGCACATATATACAATGGAATATTACTCAGCCATAAAAAGAAACGAAATTGAGCTATTTGTAATGAGGTGGATAGACCTAGAGTCTGTCATACAGAGTGAAGTAAGTCAGAAAGAAAAAGACAAATACCGTATGCTAACACATATATATGGAATTTAAGAAAAAAATGTCATGAAGAACCTAGGGGTAAAGCAGGAATAAAGATGCAGACCTCCTAGAGAACGGACTTGAGGTTATGGGGAGGGGGAAGGGTGAGCTATGACAGGACGAGAGAGAGTCATGGGCATATACACACTAACAAACGCAGTAAGGTAGATAGCTAGTGGGAAGCAGCCGCATGGCACAGGGATATTGGCTCGGTGCTTTGTGACAGCCTGGAGGGGTGGGATGGGGAGGGTGGGAGGGAGGGAGACGCAACAGGGAAGACATATGGGAACATATGTTTATGTATGACTGATTCACTTTGTTATAAAGCAGAAACTAACACACCATTGTAAAGCAATTATACCCTAATAAAGATGTTAAAAAAAAAAAAAAAAAAAAATGTATGACTAATAAGAACCTGCTGTATAAAAAAATAAATTAAATAAAATTCAAAAAAATTCAAAAAAAAGAAAAAAAAAAAAAAAAAAAAAAAAAAAAAAAAAAAAAAAAAAAAAAAAATGTAATAGTCTATTTACTTGTTAACTCCTCTAATAAACTATAAGCTCCTTGAGGGCAGGATTGTATCTTGTTTATCATACATCCCTAATGCCTGATACATAGCAAACATTCATTAGGTATCTGAAGAAAGGGAAAGAAAGGAAAAAAAAAAAGAAAGATCATATTTTCCCTTACTCTGCCTATACACTTGAGTTGAAATGCTAGATTGTAGAGGAGGGAAGAAGAGTAGTGAAGGAGACTGAGAGGGCATGAACTCCAACACTTACAATTCATTAAAGGGGACAAAAAGTCTGATGTAAAGAGTATTGGAGTTGAAATCAAAAGACTAGGTTTGAGTGTCATCTTGACTACTTAATAGCACAGGAGCTTGAGCACATCAGTTAACCTCTCTTAGACTCCATTTCCATTTTAGTATAAATTGGATTATAAGCTCTCAAAGTCCCTTCATTATTAAAAACTGACATATGATAGGAAATGATAAAAGAACATTTAAGGTCTAAACAGTATGTCATCAATTAGGCCTAACATCTCAGAGAAAAGATTTATCAAAGCAAGCTAGAATGGTCATAGAAGCATTCCTAATTTAAATGAGAACAGAATGATAATTCTTGGTGAGGATAAAGCAATAGACTGAAATATTTATGCTTCAATGATCCCATGTCTTTTCTAATTTATTTTAGGGTATATTTTAACACAAAGTTAATATGAGTTAAATCTCTTCAATAAATTGTAGCAATATGACAAAAGATTTTTTTCCCATTTAACAATGTTTTGATGACCTTAAAACTTCTAGATATAAAATATATGAGAATATCTTTTTTGACCCTAGTAAAAAGTAGAATTCCTTAATACATAAAACAGCATTGTTCAGAAAAAAAAAGAGAAACTGATTTGACTACACTGAAATAAAAACTAGTCGACAAAAGACATCATTAAAAAAAATAACTAACAAACTCAAAAAAAGGCATCTGTAATCCATAAAAATTACAAATCATTTGTATCTATAGTATATAAAATTATTTCTATAAAACAATAAAAGAAATAACTCTAAAACATAGGCAAAAGATATGAACTTGTGTTTGATAGAAGAGGAAATGCCGAGAATCAAAAAATATTGGAAAAGATGGTCAATCTCATTAGTAATTAGATAAATGTAAATTAAGACAATGTGACACCATTTACACCAACTAGATTTACAAAAATAAAAAGTGTGGCAATGTCAAGTGCTTAAGAGGATGTAGATCAACAGGGTTTGTAAAATGGTATAACCATTGTGGAAAACAATTTGGCATTTTCTTATAAATTCTCTATGACCCAGCAATTTCACTCCTAAGTATACATCTTTGGAAACTTGTATATCATAGCAAAAGACTAAAGAACCCAAATGTCCACTGACAGGAGAATAAACACATGAACTGTACCACATTTTCACAAGTATTTTACAGCAATGAAAAACAAATACACTAGAGCTACATGCAACAATATCTTAGAAATCTCAGAATCTTAGAAAAGCGGTGTTGAATAATTCCCCATCACAAATCTGTTTTATTGTTTGATATTTGTTTTTCCAATGAATTTTCTTCTGGAATCTAAAAAATATTTTTACCAAATAGAAATGTTCATTTGTCAATAAGTACTGAAAGAGTCTTGGCAATTATTAACAGTGATGAAGGTGTCAGATTAAAGCAACCATGCCCTCACCTCTCCATCCTCCCCCACCCCACCTTCTCACCCACCACCACAGCCTCTGTGCTGCTGCCTGGGAACAGTCTGATTATTTGAGAGATTATGGTCAAGAGCAGGAGAATCTAGAAAGAAAGAGGATAACAATGGACAAAAAAAAAAAAAAAAATAAGAGGAGTAATACTCCTTTGGCCTGGGATTTGAGGGGGCTAAATGTGGAAGAGGAACATTCTGGGCTAATCTCACACATTTTGTGCTGCAATTACAATGATTCTATAACGTAAGCTATTTCTATTATTTAACTTCTTTCCACATTTTGTAAAAGCTTCACTTCTTAGAATGTAATGGATATTACTTAAGTGGACATCTAAAGTACATTAATACATCAGACAATCTTTTCTCAAACTTAAGTTGGATCAATAGTACAACTTATTGTAATGAAATAATGTACAACTTCATAACTAATCTAAAAGAGAGTTTTTCTAGTAATACTACTAGCTTTATGCAACTATGTAAATTCAATAAATACAGAATCTTAAAATACTTCTACTAATCTTTGTCTTCTTCTCTCCCAATTACCTACCAATAGTCTCAAGCTGACTCACAAGTGCCTAGAAATAAAAACCCTTACCATAAAATAAATGTCTAACAAAAATCTAAAAAAAACAGAAAATAAGAAAAACAATTTATATTCTTGAAGCAGTAACTGAACAAGACTAACTTCTCTTAAAGACTTTGGTAAAATATTCCTACAGCAATTCAGAAGACTACTACACATTTTGTAAATGAAACAAAATTATTGAGCAACAAAAATATTGTCTTCCCTGTTGCAGAAGATAAAGCTTGTGAGTAAATCCCATGCATTTGACTATGAAAACTCAGAAAATTACTCTTTTTCTGCAGAGAGGTCAGTGTATGAAACAGTGAGTAGAAGCAATGTCTAAGATTAATATCACCATGGTTAATCTTACTAAATCTCACACCTTCTAACTAGGCAAGTATCATTTTGAGTCACAATACAATTTGTTGTGCCTGGTGACTCTCATGTCCTGGCTATGTGGTGGGATCCAGAAATACGGTACTTCAATTGCTAGAGATTTGTTAGCCTTTATTAACACCCTTAGCATTACTTATGGAGGTACTTTCACATGCACCTAGGAAGCTGACATGTTGCAGGCAGGAAGTGACAACATGGCATAGCTGGTAGGATCTGGAACTCACCACTTTACTGTAGAGATATAGCAATTACCAGTCTAGACTTCTGGGAAACTTGCGCCCTTAAGTTTAACATCAAGGGGACTACCTAAACTATTTGAATAAAACTATTTCTGCTGTTTCCAAAATTACCTTTTTACTAAATTGCATTTTAACATTTGTCCAACAGCTTTTATTAACCGGGTAAAAATCATGACTGCATCTGCTATAGATGTTGATACTCTATGAATACACTCAGTGCACCTAATATAAGGCCCTATATTATGAGAGAGTTCTTTGAAAATTAAATCTCAGAAGAAACTTGGCTTTCTCTGAGCAGTAATAAGTATGCTTTTTTTTTTTTAAATAGCTAAAGTGAAAATTATTTTGTGCCCTGCTTTATTTTATTTTTGGTTTCCAGGAAGCTCAGATTCAATTTTGATGTTTGACTACTGAAGAAGAAAATGTCAAACATTTTCTTTATCTGATTTTAATATAATATTTCTATTTATACTTCCCCTGGTATGAATTATTTACTCATATAATTATTTTAGTACTTATGGACTTGTTATAAGCTGACTCAAATACCTTCTGGAACAAGGCATGGAACAAATAAATGACTAATAGAGCATTTCATTTAATTATTCTCAGGTCTATTAACAGAATGATTAATATCATCACTTTATAAGAGATCCAAGAAAGAGAGGTGATACATATTATATATAGAAAATAACCAGTGATAAGACCACTTATTTTTCTCCCACCCCCAGTTATGAAAAATAAATGTCAAAACAATACATGTTAAGGATTTTAAGCAAAAACACACTCTCAGATAAAAACCAACAAACAAACCAATAGATTCCAAACTGTGACCTGTACTCGCACAGCTGACTACTTCATCAGAATTCTTGAGAAAATGACATAAGAAAAATGTCTCCTAAAAGATATATGTTCAACAAGTTAAATGATTAAAGATAATAAGCCATAAAAAAAGTATAACTATCACTGTATATCCCAACTATATGAAGCAATTCTGGAAGTGGGGAGAAAAATGATTCTTTAAAAAGAAAGAGGTAAAGTATTAGCCCATTTATAATATATGAATTCAAAAATAATTTTCTAATAAAAACTTCATATCCCAAAATAAATGTAACATATGACAATAATTTCTGAATTATCAAAATACTATAAATAATTCTGTTCATTTTCATGAAATCCTTCACCAAACCAACAGCACCTCTCACTGCTGTGGCCTCTCCCGTTGCGGAGCACAGGATCCGGACGTGCAGGCTCAGGGGCCATGGCTCATGGGCCCAGCCGCTCCGCGGTATGTGGGATCTTCCCGGACCGGGGCACGAACCCGTGTCCCCTGCATCGGCAGGCAGACTCTCAACCACTGTGCCACCAGGAAAGCCCAGAACTTAAGTCTTTTATAAGACAGAGGTTAATTAATAATATTTTGAAAGAAAAGATACCTTTTCTTAAACAAGGATATCGAAATAATTTTACAATTCCATAGTCATCAGCTGTAACTAAAACTTGGCCAGTATAGTTTCCATCTACTGAGTTTATATCATTGATATCTGAATACTTGGGCCAAATTCCATTTACTTCAAGGCCTGAAACACATGTCCATGAAGCCCAATGAACACCTTTTATTTCTTCTTTATTTGTCACTTCTTTTCCTCCTAAAAATAAATCACAGTATTAATTTAAGAAGTTATTTCCTTTGATTTTTACTCAAGCATAAACTGTACTGATAACATGGTAAACTCCAAAATTTAAATATCTTCTCCATCCTGTTAAAGGATAATACATGAATAGGTAAGTGAATATAGTAAGGAAAGGAGGAAATTAAGTGCAAGGAGTTGTTAAAAAGCCACTACCAAAATTATGCTGATTCAGAGACATACAGATTTGATGATGATGTAGCTTAGCAGGTTCATGCATGTGGACAGTAAAACTGAACCCTATTAAAATCATGCTACAGATCAGCCACAATGGGGTAAGTTAGAAGGAAAAGTAAAAGCTATACAAAAGTGGCAAATCAGATATTGAAAAAGAAACCTAAGAAGATACACAGTTGAGAAAGATAACTGAAAGGATCACAAAGGAAGGATGAGTGACAAGTAATACATTTATGTTAGGTAACAGGACTTCAGGATTCAGTCAATCTTCATTACATACAGATTGTTAATGAAAATTTTGGAGAGATGCATTAATTTAAATATGCAGCTACTCTTGTTAAATAAGCTATTTTAATATAGTGACTAATTCACTAAACATCATACTAAATAAAGGGCTGAGAGATAATATTTTGATGGTTGTTTTTATTCTTCTCTTTTTAAATCTTTGATAAAAATTCTGTTTTTCAAAATTAGTTTGTTAGCTATATTATTAATATTTGCAAAGTCTGAGATAACAACAAAAACCCAATTTATAGTCAGACATCTGTATCAGTTGTATTTAGTTAATTAGTTGTACCCATTAAAAATGGCATTTTGACTTTCTAATATACACTAGGACTTTACCATATACTACTCATATGGCATGGACTTCAACATAAAATAGGTCTTAGCTCCTCCAAGCAATTAAGTTTTAATTAAGAACCAAAAGGATTTCAAATGATAAGGCAGCCATAAAGATCACAATGCCTGAAATATTAGCTTGTATCTTCTTTGATTTCCTATAATCAAATGTAACTTACACTCTGCCTCTAATGAAATTCTAAGATATTTTAAAGAAACTAAAAATCTACAAATTATAAATAATTTATAGGAAATTTTTACCTGGCATCCTATAAAACAGTCTTTTACCATTCCCATCATTTGTTTGTAAATATCTACTGTCTGAGGACCAGTCCAAGTGAGTGATGAAACTAAGTGATCCAACACATTCCCCAAATTTTTTATAACGCTGAGAAACTCCATAAATATCAACTGAGCTGTCATTGCATCCAACAGCAAGGTAAGTTCCATCTGGTGAATATTTTAACTCATGAATTGCCTCCTTCCGATCTTTAATATGTACAACTTCCGTCATATCTCTGTAAAGAGAAAAAAAATGAGACCATAAACAAAGAAGTCACTACAGAATTAGTTCAGTTTTCAAATGTGTCTAAAATGACTGTGAGGCTGTATCAAGTATTTATAAACCATAAAACAAATGTAAATGAGACAAGTAGTATTAACTCAGGAATAATTTTGCCTAACAGAAATATATGAGGACAATATATGCTGGAAGTAGAGAAAAATGCTAAATTTCAGTTCCTAAATTACTTAATTTTAAGTAGTTCAGAGATTCATACTAAATTTCTGGAGTCATACAATAAAGGAAATAAAGTCATGGATTTTTATGATGAAGTTCCTTATAAGTACTGAGTTTATGAAAAATGCTTAATTATAAAAGCCATGATTTTCAAATTAAATTTTTGTAATGAAGCAAATGCATAAAATTGCATCCAGGAAATAAAGAAAGGAGAAATTGATTTGTATTATTTCAGTAATACATTTGAATATATATCTTTACATAGATACCACTAGTTACTTTTATTTCAACCTCTTTGACCTTTTTTAATAGAATACAAATTCTTCCCAATTAGCGACCATGTCAGCCAGCAAAGTTAAATATTTTTAATGATGCCTTATAACTGACTTTCCAGAAAAATAACAGGTACTGGTAATAGCCATAAAAATGGGTAAACACTTAGTTAAACACTACTGAGTTTCCAAACATGTGGAGTTGGTGGAGGGGCGGAGAAGAGAGAGGCAGCAAGGGAGAAGGGGCAGGAGGAAGTGAGAATTCTATTTCTAACTAGTGCCAGGGACTTTTTCCAAATAAATTTTGCATTACCCATCTGAAACGTTATCAACAGATAATTCAAGAATAAAAGCTTAAATGGTTATTTCCCAATTTTTACAGTTTCTAAATGGACAATTTAAAGCAATAAAACTCATATTTCTTTCAGTAACATTAAGTATTTAACGTTTTAGGCACATGACACACAAAGATGAACTCATCTTCTGTGAGAGACAGAGATAAAGTAATTATACTTTATAATTGAGAAAATGTAGTGAGTGCTCAAAAGGTTATGTGTGAAGTTCTATAAGAAACACTGAAAAATGGTTAAGACTAAAGGCAGGGGACTTCCCTGGTGGAACAGTGGTTAAGAATCTGCCTGCCAATGCAGGGGACACGGGTTCGATCCCTGGTCTGGGAAGATCTCACATGCCAAGGAGCAACTAAGCCCATGCACAACTACTGAGCCCACGATCTAGAGCCTTCGAGCCACAACTACTGAGCCCATGCACCACAACTACTGAAGCCCATGTGCTTTAGAGCCCGTGCATCACAACTACCAAGCCCACGCATCACAACTACTGAAGCCTGCGTGCTCTAGGGCCCACGTGCCACAACTACTGAGCCCACGTGCTGCAACTAGCCACCGCAATGAGAAGCCCACACACCACAACGAAGAGTAGCCTGGCTCGCCGCAACTAGTGAAAGCCCACGCACAGCTACAAAGACCCAGCGTGGCAATCAATCAATCAATAACTAAAAGACTAAAGGCAGGAAGGGACCAAGGAAGAGTGATACCTATTTGAGCATAAGACCTGAGGGGCTGGCTAAGTATAAAAGATTGAAGGTTTTCCAGAAAGAAGACACAGCATGAGCAATGCAAATACATGGCACATTTGAACAACGTGGATACAAGATAAGTGGGAAAAGCAGTGACTTGATGGGGTTAAAGAGATAAATTGAGGACAGTGTGTAACAGATCTGATACATTGCCAAGGAACTTGGGCTTCACCCTGGTGTTAATCATATAAAGAAAGAGACGAAAATCATCCCCTTAACTACAAAAGGGAATCAGAACAAAACAAAACAAAATAAATGAAGGAAAAAAAAGTACTTTTTAAAAGAGCTTTCCTGGTCAACGTCACTTTTGCCTTAGACTCTGCAACTTGCAAGGTCCTCTTCCTAAGCACAGAATAATGTAGCTACTTCTACCTTTCCCAGTGACTTCTTCCTTTCAGTTTTAATTTAAATCCATGCATCTTACCTCCCTTTCTTCATACCATTCATCCATCCATCCACTCAGCCATCCATTAGTACATCCAGCCATTCATCTATATCTATATGGAGCAAGATTTTTAAGAAAACATCTAAGACACTATTTGAAAGCTTTTCTTTTTTATACCTTCTTTATTAAAATATAATCATTCCAGTATCAATCATGAACATTAGTTAAAATGCTCCTGGAAAATTCTTCAGAATTATTTTGGTAATTTTTTTACAGCTTTTTTGTTCTAGGGACTTAACTGCTCCCAGTTAACAAGAGAAATAAGTGTGGATATCTGAGGCTGTCTCTTGCTTTCTACCACTGTGGCCCTGTCCACCAACCAACACACGCACACAGAGAAGAAACCAACAGTGAGGGAAAGAGATTCTGATTGACTGGTTTTATAGTACGTATTACGTTATTACATCAACACTATGAATTATAACTATCTTCTCTGACAAAGTTTC
Organism: Grampus griseus; assembly: GCF_964374135.1. NCBI lineage: Eukaryota > Metazoa > Chordata > Mammalia > Artiodactyla > Delphinidae > Grampus > Grampus griseus. The sequence goes on along the minus strand of NC_139018.1, from coordinate 15,135,057 downwards.
TTTGACAAATTTACAGGTAAAAAGACTATTATTAGATGAAAATGTATTGATTTCTAAAAATTCTGAATTAAGTCTTCTGGGAAACTGGTATGCAAATTCTGTGATTTCTTTAAGAAGCAGAGGGAGGTCAAAGCCTGGGAATACTCATACATTATCAGTCTGTAACACATCACAAAAGTAAAAGTACACAATATTAATAGAGCATATATATTGATAGAGCATATAACAGAAGAACCGTTCCTAGGTGAAGGTGTTAGAGGAAACAGACCAAAAGAAGTGGAGTTTAAACTTCATTCTGAGGAATTAATGGGACTTAGCTCAGCAGAAGACAGGAACTGGGAGGAAAAAGCCTACATTCCAGCAGAGCTAAAACTATGTGAAATTGCTGATGGCAAGAGAAAGCATTCAAGCTCAGCTTGAGAAGCCCAGTATAGTGGTACTGAAACAAGCAAAGGGGGCTTTGATGTGAGCCAGAGTCTCGCAAGGAAGACTAAGGGAAAATTATAAAAGTCCTCATACATCTAAAGATTTTTGGCCTTAACTTGTAAATATAAGCTAGGGTGGGATGAATCAATCAGATCACTAATCTGGTTCGAGAGTAAAAAACAAATTGAAGGAGTATAACAGCAGGATTAAGACCAATTAGAAGACTACTACAGATGGTGGTTGCTCAGACTTCAGAAAGAAGTGAAATGATCTGAAATATACAGTATTATACAATCCATACTATTATAGAGTATTTAGTATATGTTAAAGATATTATCATTCTAATCTTATTCACAAACCTTAACTAAAATGCTCCTAGACAATTCATCAGGTAAGTAAAATCAACAGGATGTAGTGATGGATTATAAATGGTGGTTACCTCCTAGAGAAATGGAAATAAAAACAAAAATAAACAAATGGGACCTAATGAAACTTAAAATCTTTTGCACAGCTAAGGAAACCATAAACAAGACAAAAAGACAACCCTCAGAATGGGAGAAAATATTTGCAAACGAAGCAACAGACAAAGGATTAATCCTCAAAATATACAAGCAGCTCATGCAGCTCAATATCAAAAAACAACCTAATCCAAAAATGGGCAGAAGACCTAAATAGACATTTCTCCAAAGAAGATATACAGATTGCCAACAAACACATGAAAGAATGCTCAACATCACTGATCATTAGAGAAATGCAAATCAAAACTACAATGAGGTATCACCTCACATCGGTCAGAATGGCCATCACCAAAAAATCTACAAACAATAAACGCTGGAGAGTGTGTGGAGAAAAGGGAACCCTCCTGCACTGCTGGTAGGAATGTAAACTGATATAGCCACTATGGAGAACAGTATGGAGGTTCCTCAAAAACCTAAAAATAGAACTACCATATGACCCAGCAATCCCACTACTGGGCATATACCCTGAGAAAACCATAATTCAAGAGACATGTACCACAGTGTTCACTACTGCACTATTTACAGTAGCAAGGACATGGAAGCAACCTAAGTGTCCATCGACAGATGAATGGATAAAGAAGATGTAGCACATATATACAATGGAATATTACTCAGCCACAAAAAGAAACGAAATTGAGTTACTCGTAGTGAAGTGGATGGACCTAGAGTCTATCATACAGAGTGAAGTAAGTCAGAAAGAGAAAAAATATGCTAACACATATATATGGAATGTAAAAAAAAAAAAAAAGGTTCTGATGAACCTAGGGGCTGGACAGGAATAAAGACACAGACGTAGAGAATGGACTTGAGGACACAGGGGAGGGGGGAAGGGGAAGCTGGGATGAAGTGAGTCAGAAGCATTGACATATATACACTACCAGCTGTAAAACAAAGAGCTAGTGGGAAGCAGATGCATAGCGCAGGGAGATCAGCTCAGTGCTTTGTGACCACCTAGAAGGGTGGGATAGGGAGGGTGGGAGGGAGGCTCAAGAAGGAGGGGATATGGTGATATATGTATACATATAGCTGATTCACTTTGTTATACAGCAGAAACTAACACAACATTGTAAAGCAATTATACTCCAATAAAGATGTAAAAAAAAAAAAATCGTGGTTAGAGAGAGAGAGATATCAATGATAATGCCTAGGTTTTTGGCTTATACAAGAACATGGACAGAACAGGGCCCAGAGACAGAAGATCAGTTTGGGAGGGGGGATGCTGGGTTCAGCTTTGGACATGCTGAATTGCAGATGTCTTTGAGATACCCAAGTGATGTTAAATAAGCAACTGAATATGCATGACTGGAGTTTAGAGGCGATAACAGGGCTAGAACTATGCATCTGGGATCATCAGGCTATGGGTAGTAACTGAAGCTACAGGCAGCATGAGATTACCTAGTGAGAAAATACAGAGTAAAAAAGAGCAGAAAGCCTAGAATCTGAGCTTTGAGGGACTTCAATTTTACTGGGTAGACAGAAGATAATTAGCATATAAAGAAAATGGAGCCAGAGGCTGCAAAGACAAAGAGAATTAACATCTAAAGCCAGGGAAGAGCATGTTTTGAGAAGGAGCAAGTTGTTCAAGGGGTCAAATTTACTGCTGAGAATCAATTTAGATGAGAACTGAAAAATATCTCCTGGTTTTAGTTACAGGGCACTATTAGTGAGGGTTTTCCAATTTAAAGATGAAGGCAAAAGCTATATTGGAATGGGGGTAGAAAGTTGATAAGTTAATTGGAAGGAAAGAGAGATAGTAAAATAGGCAGGTTTTTGAGATTTTTACTGTGAAAGAGAAGAGAGTAGAGATGTGATATAACCAAAGAGGGCCTCAGGCTCGAGGTAGGAATTTTAAGATAAGACATATTTGAGCATGTTTTAATAGTGCTCTTGGTGGGGGCAGAGAGACAAAAACACCTTCGATGTGAAAAAATAATGGACATAAAAGAGTTACTTTTTGAAAGCCAGGAAACAACTTTCAGAACTTATTACTCCCATGAAATGAGGCAGACAAAATATAAATATGTTGGAAAAAAATTAAATGAATGTGTGATTAGTTAGGGGAAAAATTGTCCTAATCCTTTTAAAGTTGATATAACTCAGCAGTGACACTGTCAGAAAAGACAACTGACTAGAGACTGGTAGAATCTAAAATGGCAACGTTAATATTTTTACAACTAAGTCTACCCCATACACTGCAGGAAACCTTACTCCATCTTCAGCATAATTTATTAACCATGCTCACCAAGCTCTTCCACTGAAGTCTCCCTAATTACTTATGAGAATGAATTAGCGCCTCTGAAGAGTTTGATGTTGATAATACCATGCAGCCCACCACCAGTCAAAGTTTTGTATGTATTCATATGTATCTTCTAATTTGAAAAATATTTGCAATTTTTCATTTGACTCCATGATATTAGTGTTTGTTTTAATATAAAATTATTTAACATTTTTATCACAAGGAAAAGAGACATTCTAAGAAGTTATATGATTTTGCCCTGGCACATCACCTTGTACCCCAATTTAAGAATCAGTGTGTTAGTTTCTAATCTATGCTATGTTCCTCTAGTCATAACATAATCACTCCTGTGAGGGCACTTTACTACTGCTATACTTATAAATTCTGCTCTATGATACAGAGAATATACACAGCGAACCAAGAAGAAACAGTGACCAGGTAAATTAAGAAGGATTAGGAATATTTTTGAGGGAGTTCCCTGGTGGCCTATTGGTTAGGATTCCAGGCTTTCACTGCCATGGCCCAGAGTTCAATCTCTGGTCAGGGAACTGAGATCGCGCAAGCTGTGCGACGCATGCCTCACTTACCCCCAAAAAAGAATATTTTTGAGTTGCTAAAATACTGACTTATTAGAGATAATTTATTCACCCAGTTTCTTGCATACAATAATTGAAAGGACAAGTAAATGTACAAACGAAAAAATAACAATCACTATTTTTAATGCATACCAACTATCTGACAGAAATTCTCAGGTGTTTTACATGCATCTTAAATTCTTGGTTGTAAAACAACCCAAATGTACTTAATGACACTGAGTTTTACACTTAAAAATGTTTAAAATGGTAAATTTTATATTATGTATGTTTTATCACAATAAAAAATTAGATTAAGAGAAAAATCTCAGCATATCTCATTATAGAAACCTGTCCCAGAAAGAAGAGTCATATCTATAGCAGCTCAGAAGTACAAGAGAACATGATGTATCTGAAAAAATGAAAGATGTTTTATACATGCTAAAAGAAAGAGACTGCAGTAGAAAGAAATAGGCTAGAGAGATGGGCAGGATATGCTATGTTAAGAATTATGAACTTCATCCTAAGGACAGTGCGATGCTTTTTATCATACTTTAGAAAGACGAGGGATGCAAACAAATGTGTTTTAAAAGGCATCACTATAACTGTAGAGTGTTAAAAAGGACTTGAGGAAGCAAAATAGGAGGTAAGGAGACCAGCTGAGATGCTATTCCACCAATCCAGGTAAGACATGGCAAAAGTTTATAAAAGAGTACAGTGGTGAGAGTGGAAGGAAGTAGATTAATTTGAGAGCTATTTAGGAATTAGGTTCTCCAGAATTTAGTGATTAACTAGACATGAGAGACAAAGGAGAGAAATGAATCAATGGTTTCTGGATTGGGCAACTGGGTGGATGGCCCTATGATGCATTAAACTGGATGTGAAAAATTTCATAGATACTTGTCATCGTGAACACGTGTGGATCTACAGCAAATTTTTAAATGGCTGTATAGAATTCAACTGAATGCAATAATCCAACATATCTATAATCCAACAAAAGATGCTAACTGCTTTAACAAATTCTTTAAACTTTTCTAATTACCCAAACAAAGGGAGAGATGCAGGCATGTTTTTCAAAGCATAAATCTGCAAATGACAACAAAACCATTCACTCATTTTTAACAGTTTCAAGGTCTCATTCTCCCTCTTCTATGTTAGAAGATCATTACTGAAAATCAATACTACCAAGAAATGGAAATTAAGACCCAAATTTAACTCAAAATTTTAGTCATTAATCTACTAAGCATTCTTAATCCCCCAAACCAAGGGTTTTGAGTTAACTTAATTTTCTGACAAAGCCATTTTTAAAAACATATTTTTTATACTTAATGAAACTAATATTTGAGAAAATGTATGTTAATAAGAAGGGAGGGGGTTAAAGGAAATGGGTAAAAATAAGTACTATGCACTCTATCTCACTTAACAGAAATTTACTCTCTCTACTTCTACCCTATTACATACCTTACTCTAAGTACAGTGAATGAGCCATCCTTCATTCCAAGGGCAAGATGGATCCCATCTACATTTACAGCTGCACAACGAATTGGTTCTTCCATATTACACCTTGCTATTAGTGCGTGATCAACTAGGCTCCATATCCTGTAACATTTAATTAAAATAAAAGAACAGTTAACTAACATATGCTTAAAAAATGACAGACTCTATGAAAAAACTGTTGGTTAAAATAATAATTTCATTTTAAGAAGGCAAGATAAACCTAGATTTTTAACTGTATGCTTGTGGCTGGGAATTCTTATCTACGAAACAGAAGTACTCTTAATGCTTAAAATGACAAGGGTTAATAGAATCTTTTATTTATTTATTTACTTTAACATCTTTATTGGAGCATAATTGCTTTACACTGTTGTGTTAGTTTCTGCTGTATAACAAAGTGTATCAGCTACACGTATACATATATCCCCATATTCCCTCCCTCTTGCATCTCCCTCCCACCCTTCCTATCCCACCCTTCTAGGTGGTCACGATGCACTGAGCTGCTTTCCCTGTGCTATGCAGCTGCTTCCCACTACCTATTTTACATTTGGAAGTGTATATATGTCAATGCCACTCTCTCACTTCATCCCAGCTTACCCTTCCCTCTCCCCATGTCCTCAAGTCCATTTTCTACGTCTGCATCTTTATTCCTGTCCTGCCCCTAGGTTCTTCAGAACCATTTTCTTTTTTTAGATTCCATATATATGTGTTAGCATATGGTATTTGTTTTTCTCTTTCTGACTTACTTCACTCTGTATGACAGACTCTAGGTCCATCTACCTCACTACAAATAACTCAATTTCGTTTCTTTTTATGGCTGAGTAATATTCCATTGTATATATATGCCACATCTCCTTTATCCATTCATCTGTCGACGGACACTTAGGTTGCTTCCATGTCCTGGCTCTTGTAAATAGAGCTGCAATGAACATTGAATTATGGTTTTGAATTATGGTTTTCTCAGGGTATATGCCCAGTAGTGGGATTGCTGGGTCATATGGTAGTTCTATTTTTAGGTTTTTGAGGAACCTCCATACTGTTCTCCATAGTGGCTGTATCAATTTACATTCCCACCAACAGTGCAAGAGGGTTCCCTTTTCTCCACACCCTCTCACGCATTTATTGTTTGTAGATTTTTTGATGATGGCCATTCTGACCGGGGTGAGGTGATACCTCATTGTAGTTTTGATTTGCATTTCTCTAATGATTACTGATGTGGAGCATCCTTTCATGTGTTTGTTGGCAATCTGTATATCTGCTTTGGAGAAATGTCTATTTAGATCTTCTGCCCATTTTTCGATTGGGTTTTTTGTTTTTTTGAGATTTAGCTACATGAGCTGCTTGTATATTTTGGAGATTACTGCTTTGTAAGTTGCTTCGTTTGCAAATATTTTATCCCATTCTGAGGATGGTGTTTTCGTCTTGTTTATGGTTTCCTTAGCTGTGCAAAAGCTTTTAAGTTTCATTAGGTCCCATTTGTTTATGTTTGTTTTTATTTCCATTTCTCCAGGAAGTGGGCCAAAAAGGATCTTGCTGTGATTTATGTCATAGAGTGTCCTGCCTATGTTTTCCCCTAAGAGTTTTATAGTGCCTGGCCTTACATTTAAGTCTTTAATCCATTTTGAGTTCATTTTTGTGTATGGTGCTAGGGAGTGTTCTAATTTCATTCTTTTACATGTAGTTGTCCAGTTGTCCCAGCACCACTTATTGAAGAGGCTGTCATTTGCCATTGTGTATTCTTGCCTCCTTTATCAAAGATAAGGTGACCATATGTGCGTGGGTTTATCTCTGGGCTTTCTATCCTGTTCCATTGATCTATATTTCTGTTTTTGTGCCACTACCACACTGTCTTGATTACTGTGGCTTTGTAGTATAGTCTGAAGTCAGGGAGCCTGATTCCTCCTGCTCCGTTTTTCTACCTCAAGATTGCTTTGGCTATTCGGGGTCTTCTGTGTTTCCACAGAAACTGTGAAATTTTTGTTCTAATTCTGTGAAAAATGCCAGTGGTAGTTTGATAGGGATTGCATTGAATCTGTAGATTGATTTGGGTAGTACAGTCATTTTCACAATATTGATTCTTCCAATCCAAGAACATGGTGTATCTCCATCTGTTTGTATCACCTTTAATTTCTTTCATCACTACCTTATAGTTTTCGGCATACAGGTCTTTTGTCTCCTTAGGTAGGTTTATTCCTAGATATTTTATTCTTTCTGTTGCAAGGGTAAGTGGGAGTGTTTCCTTAATTTCTCTTCCAGATTTTCATCATTAGTGTATAGGAATGGAAGAAATTTCTGTGTATTAATTGTGTATCCTGCTACTTTACCAAATTCATTGATCAGCTCTAGTAGTTTTCTGGTAGTATCTTTAGGATTCTCTACGTACAGTATCACGTCATCTGCAAACAGTGACAGTTTTACTTCTTCTTTTCCGATTTGGATTCCTTTTATTTCTTTTTCTTCTCTGACTGCTGTGGCTAAAAATTCCAAAACCATGTTGAATATTAGTGGTGAGAGTGGGCAACCTTGTCTTGTTCCTGATCTTAGTGAAAATGGTTTCAGTTTTTCACCATTGAGAATGATGTTGGCTGTGGCTCTGTCATATATGGCCTTAATTATGTTGAGGTAAGTTCCCTCTATGCGTACTTTCTGGAGAGTTTTTATCATAAATGGGTGTTGAATTTTGTTGAAAGCTTTTTCTACACCTACTGAGATGATGATATGGTTTTTCTCCTTCAAATTGTGAATATGGTGTATCACATTGATTGATTTACTATACTGAAGAATCCTTGCATTCCCGGGATAAACCCCACTTGATTATGGTGTATGATTCTTTTAATGTGCTGCTGGATTGTTTGCTAGTATTTTGTTAAGAAGTTTTGCATCTATGTTCATCAGTGACATTGGCCTGTAGTTTTCTTTTTTTGTGCCATCCTTGTGTGGTTTTGGTAGCAGGGTGATTGTGGCCTCATAGAATGAGTTTGGGAATGTTCCTCCCTCTGCTATATTTTGGAAGAGTTTGAGAAGGATAGGTGTTAGCTCTTCTCTAAATGTTTGATAGAATTCTCCTGTGAAGTCATCTTGTCCTGGGCTTTGGTTTGTTGGAAGATTTTTAATCACCGTTTCAATTTCAGTGCTTGTGATTGGTCTGTTTATATTTTCTATTTCTTCCTCATTCAGCCTCAGAAGATTGTGCTTTTCTAAGAATTTGTCCATTTCCTTCAGGTTGCCCATTTTATTGGCATATAGTTGCTTATAGTAATCTCTCATGATCCTTTGTATTTCTGCAGTGTCAGTTGTTACTTCTCCTTTTTCATTTCTAATTCTGCTGATTTGATTTTTTTCTTGATGAGTCTGGCTAATGGTTTACCAATTTTGTTTATCTTTTCAAAGAACCAGCTTTTAGTTTTATTGATCTTTGCTGTCATTTCCTTCATTTCTTTTTCATTTATTTCTGATCTGATCTTTATGATTTCTTTCCTTCTGCTGACTTTGGGGTTTTTTTGTTCTTCTTTCTCTAATTGCTTTAGGTGTAAGGTTAGGTTGTTTATTTGAGATTTTTCTTGTTCCATGAGGTAGGATTATATTGCTATAAACTTCCCTCTTAGAACTGCTTTTGGTGCATCCCACAGGTTTTGGGTTGTCGTGTTTTCATTGTCATTTGTTTCTAGGTATTTTTTGATTTCCTCTTTGATTTCTTCAGTGATCTCTTGGTTATTCAGTAGTGTATTGTTTAGTCTCCATTTTTTTTTTTGTTTTGTTTTGTTTTTTACAGATTTTTTCCTGTAATTGATATCTAGTCTCATAGCACTGTGGTCAGAAAAGATACTTGATACGATTTCAATTTTCTTAAATTTACCAAGGGTTGACTTGTGACCCAAGATATGATCTATCCTGGAGAATGTTCCATGATCACTTGAGAGGAGAGTGTAATCTGCTGTTTTGGGATGGAATGTCCTATAAATATCAATTAAATCCATCTTGGTTAATGTATCATTTAAAGCTTGTGTTTCCTTATTTATTTTCATTTTGGATCATCTGTCCTTTGGTGAAAGTGGGGTGTTAAAGTCCCCTACTATTATTGTGTTATTGTCGATTTCCCCTTTTATGGCTGTTAGCATTTGCCTTATGTATTGAGGTGCTCCTATGTTGGATGTGTAAATATTTACAATTGTTATATCTTCTTCTTAGATTGATCCCTTGATCATTATGTAGTGTCCTTCTTTGTCTCTTGTAATAGTCTTTATTGTAAAGTCTATTTTGTCTGATATGAGAATTGCTACTCCAGCTTTCTTGTGATTTCCATTTGCATGGAATATCTTTTTCCATCCCCTCACTTTCAGTCTGTATGTGTCCCTAGGTCTGAAGTGGGTCTCTTGTAGTCAGCATATATATGGGTCTTGTTTTTGTATCCATTCAGCCAGTCTGTGTTTTTTGGTTGGAACACTTAATCCATTTACATTGAAGGTAATTATTGATATGTATGTTCCTATTACCATTTTCTTAATTGTTCTGGGTTTTTATTGTAAGTCTTTTCCTTCTCTTGTGTTTCCTGCCTAGAGAAGTTCCTTTAGCATTTGTTGTAGAGCTGGTTTTGTGGTGCTGAATTCTCTTAGCTTTTGCTTGTCTGTAAAGATTTTAATTTCTCTGTCGAACCTGAATGAGATCCTTGCTGAGTAGAATAATCTTGGTTGTAGCTTTTTCCCTTTCATCACTTTAAATATGTCCTGCCACTCCCTTCTGGCTTTCAGAGTTTCTGCTGAAAGATCAGTTGTTAACCTTATGGGGATTCCCTTGTATGTTAATTGTTGATTTTCCCTTGCTGTTTTTAATTTTTCTTTGTATTTAATTTTTGATAATTTGATTAATATGTTTCTTGTCTTATGTATTGAGGTGCATGTTTCTCCCTGGGTTTATCCAGTATGGGACTCACTGCACCTATTGGACTTGATTGACTATTTCCTTTCCCATATTAGGGAAGTTTTCAACTATAATCTCTTCAAATATTTTCTCAGTCCCTTTCTTTTTCTCTTCTTCTGGGACCCCCTATAATTCGAATGTTGTTGCATTTAATGTTGTCCCAGAGGTCTCTGAGACTGTCCTCATTTCTTTTCATTCTTTTTTCTTAATTCTGTTCTGCAGTAGTTGTTTCCACTATTTTATCTTTTAGGTCACTTACCCGTTCTTCTGCCTCAGTTATTCTGCTATTCTGATTCCTTCTAGAGAATTTTTAATTTCATTTATTGTTTTGTTCATCATTGTTTGTTTGCTCTTTAGTTCTTCTAGGTCCTTGTTAAACGTTTCTTGTATTTTCTCCATTCTATTTCCAAGATTTTGGATCATCTTTACTATCATTACTCTGATTTCTTTTTCAGGTAGACTGCCTATTTTCTCTTCAGCTGTTTGTTCTGGTGGGTTTCTACCTTGCTCCTTCATCTAATGTATATTTCTCTGTCTTCTCATTTTGCTTAACTTACTGTGTTTGGGGCCTCATTTTTGCAGGCTGCGGGTTTGTAGTTCCCATTGTTTTTGATGTCTGCCCCCAATGGATGAGGATGGTTCAGTGGCTTGTGTAGGCTTCCTGGTGAAGTGGACTGGTGCCTGTGTTCTGATGGATGAGGCTGGATCTTGTCTCTCTGGTGTGCAGGGCTGTGTCCGGCAGTGTGTTTTGGGGTGTCTATGAACTTATAATTTTAGGCAGCCTCCCTGCTAATGGGTGGGGTTGTGTTCCTGTCTTGCTAGTTGTTTGGCATGGGGTGGCCAGCACTGTAGCTTGCTCGTTGTTGGGTGGAGCTGGGTCTATCGTTGAGACGGAGATCTCTGGGAGAGCTCTTGCCAAATGATATTACATGGGGCCAGGAGGTCTCTGGTGGTCCAATGTCCTGAACTCGGCTCTCCCACCTCCGAGGCTCAGGTCTGACAGCAAGCCAGAGCACCAAGACCTTGTCAGCCATACGGCTATTTTGGACTCAGCCGAATATGGAGCAAAGCAACAAAATGGATTGGATCAGTGACTCTCAATTTTTAGGGCATCAGAACCACTTGGAGGGCTTGTGAAAACACAGGTTGCTGGGCTGCACCTCAGAATTTCTGGTGCAGAATTTTTCATTCAGACTTTTCTGATTCTGACCTTTTGGCCTAGAGAAAAGTTTGACTGTTTCTGAGCTGTCTGGCTCTGCAGAACATTGCTCTCTCCCCAGCTCTAGGAATATTCTTCTGCCTTACTCACTGGGGGCTGTGGGAGGATGAGCTGGGGCCCTGTATTTCCAATTAGCCAGATGAGGAAACTGAAGTTGAGAGCAACCAGAAAACTTGCCCCAGGTACACAGGGTGTAAGAAGTAGACTCAGGTGCCAAATCAAGTCCTCTACCAACAGGGCCACTGTCATGCTGCCTCTTCTTGCCTTGAAGATAATGAAGCAGAGTCTCCGGTCCAGGTGGTCTCAACATCATATTACTCTCTAAAGGCGAGTCCTCGGAACCAGCTCCTACTGTGGGAGCAGTGGGCAGGATACCAGAATCTTTTATTTTTAAGACGATGTAATAACATTAATTTTTTCCAATCATTCATTTTAGGTGGATGATTTCTACCCTGATTAAAGGCGAGATACATATATAGTATAGTGGTGTATGGTATACACCATATTTAGTCTTTTAAGAATAACACTTCAGATTATGCAAATTTAGTCTTTTCCAGACCCTAATGTTAGAAAGCTGTAACAAGAAGTAAAAAATGCCCATTGTTTGAAAGTTAAGTATTACACTTCCAAATAACATAAAGGACAAAGACCAAAATTCTAATGAAAACTAGTAACATTTTAGAAATAAATTACAACAGAAGTATTTCATATCAAAACTTGTGGGATATAGCTGAAATAGTACTTAGGGAGAAATTTAAATGCAGATATTATCAAAATAAAGGCTACAACTTAATGAACGAGCATCTACTCTCAAAGGTTAGGAAAAGATCAGCAAAACTAAGTATATTTTTAAACATTTTATAGCAGTATCTTATTTTTAAAAATTCTATTTGTTTTTGCTGTTTTCTATGATTTTGTATATTGTTTCTATATCCAGGAATTTTGCTAAATTCTCTTTTTAATTCCAATAGTTTCTCTGTATTTTCCTTTTAATTCTCTACATATACAATTATAACACCTGCAAATGACAGTTGTTTCTTCCTTTCTATTCAAAAATCGCTCTCTCTCTCTCTCTCTATATATATACATCTATTGAAAATATATACACATATACACACATATACATATATATATACACATATATATATATTTAGGCTCACTGTGCTGACAAACACTTCTAGTCTGTAGCTGAATATAACAGTGAAGAATAAAATAATGAAAAATATAATGGTGAAAGTGGGCACCATTTTCTTCTTCCTCATTTTAAAGGAAAACTTTCAGTGTTTCAACATTAAACATGATACTTCCTGATGACTTTCTATGCCCACAGACTGTGGGCCACACTGGGCCCACTGCCTGTCTTTGTATAGTCTACAAGCCAAGAATGGTTTTGCATTTTTTTAATTGAAGTATAGTTGATTTACAATATTGTGTTAGTTTCAGGTATACAGCATAGTGATTCAGTTATTATTTTTTTTGCAGATTATATTCCATTATAGGTTATTATAAGATATTGAATATAATTCCCTGTGCTATACAGTAAATTCTTATTGTTTATTTTATGTAGAGTGGTTTGTATGTGGTAATACCATACTCCTAATTTGTCCCCCGACCCGCTTTGGTGACCGTAAGCTTCTTTTTTTTAAAATAAATTTATTTATTAATAAATAATTTTATTTTATTTATTATTTTAAATTTATTAAATTTATCAAAATAAATTTATTTATTTATTTATTTTTGGCTGCATTGGGTCTTTGTTGCTGCACACGGGCTTTCTCTAGTTGCAGTGAGTGGGGGCTGCTCTTCGTTGTGGTGCAAGGGCTTCTCATCACAGTGGCTTCTCTTGTTGTGGAGCACAGGCTCTAGGTGCTCAGGCTTCAGTAGTTGCGGCCCGTGGGCTCAGTAGAAAACAGAGAAAATTCTCTGATTTATGTCAGAGAATGTTATGCCTATGTTCTCTTCTAGGAGTTTTATGGTATCGTGTCTTACACTTAGGTTTTTAAACCATTTTGAATTTATTTTTGTATATGTTGTCAGGGAATGTTCTAATTTTATTAATTTACATGCAGCTGTCCAGCTTTCCTAACATCACCTGTTGAAGAGATTATCTTTCCTCCCATTGTATATTCTTGTCTCCTTTGTCGTAGATTGACCACAGGTGCATAGTTTATTCCTGGGTTCTCTATTCGATTCCATTGATCTCTATGTCTGTTTTTGTGTCAGTTGCATGCTGTTTTGATTACTGCAGCTTGTAGTATAGTCTGAAGTCTGAAAGGATTATACCTCCAGCTTTGTTCTTTTTTTCTCAGGATTTCTTTGGCAATTCTGGGTTCATATACATTTTAGGATTATTTGTTCTAGTTCTGTGAAAAATGTCATAGGTATTTTGATAGGGATTGCATTTAATCTGTAGATTGCTTTGGGTCGTATGGACATTTTTAACAATATTAATTTTTCCAATCCAAAAGCATGGTATATTTTTCCATTTCTTTGAATCATCTAAAATTTCCTTTTTCAATATTTTGTAGTTTTCAGTGCATAGGTCTTTCACCTCCTCCGTTAAGCTTATTCCTAGTTATTTTTTCTTTGATGTGATTTTAAATGGAATTTTAAAAAATTTTTTCTTTCTGATATTTCATTATTAGTATAAAGAAATGCAACAGATTTCTGTATATTAATCTTGTATCCTGCTACCATGATAAATTCATTTATTAGTTCTAATAGTTTTTGTGTGAAGACTTCAGGGTTCTCTATGTAGAGTATCATGTCATTTCCAAATAGTTACAGTTTTATCTCTTCCTTTATAATTTGGATACCTCATTTCTTTTTCTTGTCTGATTTCTGTGGCTACGACTTCCAATACTATGTTGAATAGAAGTGGTGAGATTGGGCATCCTTGTCTTGTTTTTGAATTTAGTGGGAAAGCATATAGCTTTTCACTGTTGAGTATTACATTGGCTGTAGGCTTGTCATAAGCAGCTTTTATGATGTTGAGATATGTTCCCGCTATATCCACTTTGGTGAGAGTTTTTATCATGAATGGATACTGAATTTTTTTAAATGCTTTTTCTGCATCTGTTGAGTTGATCATGTGGGTTTTGTCTTTTCTTTTGTTAATACAGTGCATCACAATGATTAATTTGAGTATGCTGAACTATCCTTGTGACCCTGGAATGAATCCAATTTCATCATGGTGTATGATCCTCTTAATGTATTGCTGGATTCGGTTTGCTAATATTTTGTTGAGGATTTTTGCATCTGTATTCATCAAAGATTATTGACTGGTAATTTTTTTCTGTAGTGTCTCCGTCTGGTTTTGGTATCTGGGTGATGGCTGCCCCACAGAATTAATTTGGGAATGTTCCCTTCTCTTCAATTTTTTGGAATAATTTGAGAAGGACAGGTATAAATTCTTTGTATGTTTGGTAGAATTCCCCAGTGAAGCCATCTGGTCCTAGACTTTGGTTTGCAGGGAGGCTGCTTTTTTGTTTTTGTTTTTACTACAGATTCTATCTCACTTCTAGTGATTGGTATGTTCAAATTATGTGTTTCTTCTTGATTCAGTTATAGCAGTTATACTGCTATATGGATAACTACTGTTATCCATTTCTTCTAGGTTGTCCAATTTGTTGGCATGTAACTGTTCATAGTATGCTCTTATGATTTTTTAGTATTTCTGTGGTATCAGTTGTTATTTCTCCTCTTTCATTTCTTATTTGTTTAGTTGGATCCTCTTTTCTTCTTGGTGAGTCTGCCTGGAGGTCTGTCAATTTTGTTCATCTTTTCAAAATACCAGCTCTTGGTTTTATTGATCTATTGGTTTTTTTGATCTCTATTTATTTCCTCTCTGATCTTTATTATTTCCTTCCTTCTACTGACTTTGGGTTTTGTTTGTTCTTTTTCCAATTCTTTTAGTTGGTAGGTTAGGTTGTTTGAGATTTTTCCTGTTTCTTGAATAAGGGCTGTATCACTATGAACTTCCCTCCTAGAACTGTTTTTGCTGCATCCATAGATTCTGTAAAGATGTGTTTTCATTTTTGTTTGTCTCTAGGTATTTTATGATTTCTTCTTTGATTTCATTATTGACGCATTGCATTTTTAGTAGCATGTTGTTTAGTATCCAAGTGGTTGTTCTTTTCCTGTTTTTCATTCTGTGGTTGATTTCTAGTTTCATACTGTTGGGGTCAGAAAAAATGCTTGAAATAATTTCTATTCTCTTAAATTTACTGAGGCTTGTTTTCTGACCTAATGTGTGGTCCATCCTAAAGAACATTCCATGCACAACTGGAAAGAAAGTGTACTCTTTTTTGGATGTAGTGTCCTGTAGATATTAATTAAGTCCAACTAATCTACTACGTCATTTAGGACCTCTGTTGCCTTATTAATTTTCTGTCCGGATGATCTGTCCATTGATGTCAGTGGAGTGTTAAAGTCTCCTACTATAATTGTGTTATTGTCAATTTCTCCCTTTATGTCTGTATTTGTTTTATATACGTAGGTGCTCCTATATTGGGAGCATGTATGTTAATGAGTATAATATTCTCCTCTTGTACTGATTCCTTTATCACTATACAATGCCCTTCTTTATCTTTCTATTTATTTATTTGGTTGCACCGGTTCTTAGTTTCAGCAGGCAGGCTCCTTAGTTGCAGCCTGCCTGGTCCTTAGTTGCAGCACGTGGGCTACTTAGTTGCAGCAGGTGGGCTCCTTAGTTGCGGCTTGCCGGCTCCTTAGTTGTGGCACATGGGCTCCTTAGTTGTGGCTCAACAGCTCCTTAGTTGTGGCATGCAGCCTCCTTAGTTGTGGCAATGTGAACTCTTAGTTGTGGCATGCATGTGGGATCTAGTTCCCTGACCAGGGATTGAAACCGGGCCCCCTGCATTGGAAGGTGAAGTCTTAACCACTGCACTGCCAGCGAAGTCCCCCTATTACGTGTTTTTGATTTGTTGTTACCACAGAGTTCTAGTGTGTTGACTTATAACTATATCTACTTGCTTTAAACTGACAGTCATTCAAGTTCAAACACATTACACAAGATCTACATTTTATATTCCCCTCCCCCACATTTCGTAATTTTGATGTTCTATTTTACATTTTCATGCTTTTATTTTACTGTTTATTATAATCATAATCACTTATACAATTTTTTTTACTGTTTTTTCATCTACATCTTGCTCATTTAAGTGACCTTCAATCCTTACTATATATTGCCTTTCCTATTGTGATTTTTCCCTTGCCTATAGATTCTTGCTTCTTTTCTATTTAGAGAAGCTCCTTCAATATTTCTTTCAGGATAGGTGTAGTATTGCTGAAATCTTCTAATTTTTGCTTGTCTGAGAAATTCTTTATCCCTCCTTCTATTCTAAATGATAATCTTGCTGGGTAGAGTATCCTAGGTTGCAGGGTTTTCCCTCAGGACTTTGAATATATCATGTTATTCCATTCTGGCCTGCAAAATTTCTGCAGAGAAATCAGCGTTATCTTTATGGAAGTTCCCTTGTAATGGACTCTTTGTTTTTCTCTTGCTGTATTTAGAACCCTCTCTTTAACTTTTACCATTTTAATTATGATATGTCTACATGTGGGTCTGTTTGGGTTCATCTTGTTTGGGACCCTTTGTGCTTCCTGTACCTGTGTATGTTTCCTTCTTTAGGTTTGGGAAGTTTTCAGCTGTAATTTCTTTAAATACATTTTCGATCCCCTTCTCTCCCATTTCTCCTTCTGGAACTCCTATTATGCATAGGTTGGCACATTTTATATTATCCCATAGGTCTCATATATTGCTTTTTTTTTTCATTTGTCTTTCTCTCTGCTGTTCTGATTGGGTGATGTCCATTATTTTATCTTCCAGATCACACATTCTTCTGTGTCATTTAGTTGGCTATTTGTTGCTTCTAGATTGGTTTTTACCTCAGCAATTGAGTTGTCCTTTTTTTTTTTTTGAATTGTCTATTTTTGACTGGTTTATCTTTACGGTTTCTAGTTCCTTGTTACAGTGATCTGCTTTCCTATCAATAATCCTCCTTAATTCAGTTAGCATTTTTATTATCACCTTTTTGAACTTGGGGTCTGGTAGACTGGTGAGCTCTCTTTCATTATTTGTTCCTTCAGGGAATTGCTCTTGTTCTTTCAATTGGGAGTAGTCCGTCTGCCTTTTCATTTTACTTAACTTTCTCTGTCTCTATGAATTTAGGAGAGACTGTTATTGACTACAATCTTATAGGGATGTTTTTATGTGGGAGTGTCCCTGTGCAGACTATGTGTGTCCAATGCCTTTGGTGCAAGGGCTGGTTTTGGTGTGAATGCACAACTATAAAGATGTGTGAAAGCCACATCTTTCCTCAGGGTATGCTGGCCATTATCCTCTTGATCGGGAGGGGGTGGGGGTGGGGGGGAGGGGGGTGGCAGTTGGTGCTGGAGGATCTAAAGCCTGTTCAGGGCATAAGGCAGGACTCCCTCTCTGCTCCATGGCTATTGCCACCCTGTCAGGGACAGGGTCTGCTCCTCAGTTGTCGGAGTAGAAGCCCTGAGGGTCGGGCTTGACCAGGCTCTGTTGCCCCTGAGTGTGTGCCCTGCCCCAAAGGAAGTGAGTGCTGAAGCAAATGAGGCCTGTGCACTCACAGAGGACCTACATGCCGCCTGTGTAGGCATCTGCGGCTCCACTTAGAAGCAGGCTGAGGTTGCATCCCTTCCTCTGTTGTGTTCATCCCAGATCTAGCACAAGGCTATAGTGTGGAGTAGGCTGGGGGTCAGGGTACTGTGGCTGCAGGAATTGAGGCTGCACTGCTGCCAGAGATATGGGCTGCCTCTGTGGCAGTCTTCTCCCAGGACTTGTCTGCCCCAGATCTAACGCTAATCTGCAGTGTGCAGTGAGTGGGAACAGGGCACTCTCACTGGGAGACCAACTGCTGCATGCTCCTGTGTGTGCTGACAAGGGTCACCGCCACCCCAGGCCCACAGTCTGTCTCTGCGTCTTTTCCCAGAGCCTGGTTGGCCCAGATCTCATGCCAGGCTGTGGTATGGAGCAAGCGGGGCCAGGGTGTTTGCCCCATTCAGACTGGGGAGTATGGTGAGGTGGCAGACACCAGTGCAGGGCTCTCTCCACCCTGACTATTGGCAAGTCAGCATGTGCACGCTCCTTGCAAGTAGAGTCTAGGCTGCTCTAGCCCTTCTGTCTGTCCCAGTAGTTCTCCCAGAAGGTAAGGGGGCTTGTCTCCTCTGCGCAGTTCTTAGGACTGGGATGCCCAGATGTAGCTCAACCTGCTTGCTCTCCAAGGCAAGGGTCCTTCCATGCAGACCTTCTCCTTTCAGATCCTTCCCAGGGGTGCAGGTCCTGACCTGATATCTTTTTTTTCCATCCTACCCAGTTATAGAAAAATATTTCTTGCAGTTTTGGTTGTATGGGAGTTCTGTCAGTTTCCAGTTAGTTTTCCATGAGAATTACTCCACATGTAGATGTATTTTTGACGTGTTTGTAGGGGAAGGTGAGCTCCATGTCTTCCTACTCTGCCATCTTGATCCCCCTCCTTGCTTTTACATTTTTAAACGGTTGAAAACATTTTTCAAAGAATGACATTTTGAGACATGAGAAAATTATATGAAATTCAAATTTCAGAGTCCATAGATCAATTTTTATGGGAACACAGCCACACTGGTTTGTGTTCATATTGTCTATGGCTCCCTTCATACTACAGAGGTGGACCTGAGTGCTTGCAAAACAGACAGTAGATGGTATGTGACACAGATCACCTTGCACTACTTTGGTGCACTACAAATTGCAGTGACACAATTATAACCTGATAGAATTCTGAGTCCTATGTGTATTGTCACATCATGGCATTTTATTATTTCCAGCAGAAACCCATCATGTCAAAACAAGAGAAAAAAAAGAGAAAAGTGAACTTCGAATGTTGTGTTTTTAAGGCAGTGGAGTGTGGATTACACCGCTATTGAATTAGATGGTAATGCATTATGTTTATTATGCAATGACAGAATACAAAGATACATTAACATTACCAGACTAAGCACTCATCACAATATTTTCAACTCACAGGAAAGCAATGGTCAGAAAAATCAGAAATTTAAAATTATAGCAGAATGAGGTTTTACTTACAAAAGTAAGTTTCTGAGTGGCTCATTTGTTAGACAAGCAAAGAAACTGTCTATTGGTAATGTATTAACTAAATCATTTTAGATTGCAGTAGCTGAAGAAATGTGTCCAAAAAAAAAACCTTGTTTAAGACAATTAGCCTTTTGGCAAGAACAGTTGCTTAAAGAGTTGAGTGTGTTGGGAATAACACCAACAGTTAATTTAAAACAAGGCAAATACTTTTGAGTGGTTTTCTTTGAGTCTTGATAAGTCAACAGATGTTACTAATACAACTCAGTTGTTTATTTGAGGAGTCAATGGCAAGTTTGAAGTGATAAAGAATTAGCTTCTACGAATAGTTTGCATGAAACAACTACATGCTAGAATATTTTCAAAGACATTAGTGAGAAAGCAATAATCCAATACAATGTATTTTTATACCACATTGGGGTATAAAAATATGTATGGGGAAAAATGGCTTGGACAAATTTACAAATTTACTTAAAAATGTAAGTTGTTTAAAGCCTATGAGTATTCACTGTATTATTCTTTTGCAAGTATTTTGCACACACACACACACACACACACACACACACACACTTGAATCATGTGTTTTAGAACCAATGGTGTTAATGGTGAACTTCATCTTCTCCAGTGGATTTAACCATTACTGTTTCTGAGTTTTTATCAGGAACAGTAGCTAAAAATCCTGACTTGCCCACACAGCAGGTTAATGGCTTAGCAATGGTAAAGTTTTATTATGATATTTTGATCTCAGAGCCAAGACTGAAATTTTTCTAAATCAAAATTGCCCTCAACTACCATTATTATTATTATTATTATTTTGGCTGTGCTGCATGGCATGTGGGATCTTACTTCCCTGACCAGGGATCAAACCTGTGCCCCCTGCATCAGGAGCACATAGTCTTAACCACTGGATTGCCAGGGAACTCCCTCAACTACCATTATTAAACACTGAATGGCTTTAGAAATTAGCTTTTGCTGCACATTTGATACTGTTTCTTAATAAATTCAACCTAAAATTATAAGGCAAAAGCAGAACTTATTTGAAACCGTTGGAAGGAAGGAAGGGAGGAAGGGAGGGAGGGAGAAAAGAAAAGAAACAACAGGCCCAAAATGGAGTCACTTGTGCTAAGCCTCACATCAACAAACCAAAACTTAATAACTAACCTAACTGCAGTTTCAGCTTCTCCCAGGAGTGGAATTTTAAACCAATCAGTCTGGAATTTCCTGATCAACAGTAATGAGGTAATCTGCATGATAGATTGATCACCCCCACCCCCCTACCCCCACCCCCAACCCCCGCCTCCTTCAAAGGAAGGTGACCTTGCCTGAAATAATCCTTTCTTTTGTTTTTGACTTTCTTGTCCCACTCTTTTTCTGCCTTCAAAAACCTTCCATTTTGTACAGCTCCTCAGAGCACTTTTCTACTTTCTAGATGGGATGCTGCCCAATTCATGAATCATTTAATAAAGCCATTTAGGTCTTCAAATTTACTCAGCTGAATTTTGTTTTTTAAACAACACTGTGGTAAAGTTATTGGAACAATTAATGTTGTTTGAATAATAACATCAACCTGCTTTATTTACTTCCTGTGCTATCAAAACTTGAAACAAGAAGTAAGATCTCCATCCCCACATAAATCTGCAAGGGATATCTTTTCATAGCCTAATCTATAGTTCTAGCATGGTGTTTTGGACTACTCCCCTTGGGCAAGCCCTGGTCTTGACTTCTGCCCCTATGCCCCAGTAGAAAGCCATAAAGAGCCCAAGTTTAATCAAGGGAAGAAAAATGCCCTCAGTGCAAAAGTGGCTTTGGCCCACAACTGCTCTTAAATTCCCTTTTTTTTTTTCACAACTTGTCTGATAGTTCCTTTAAACTGTTCAAAGAACAGTTTAAAGGTGATTTACATTTTAACCAGCATTTTTAGTTGTTTTCAAAGGAAGAGTTCTTTCTGAATAACTTGCCCACCAGTAATAGAAACAGAAGTCTGAGCAACTGCAAGCAGATAGAATAGTGAGTCTCCAGAGAAAGAGAACCAGGCATGGCCTTGACAGGTCATTTTTGGCCTAGGTCATTTTGTGATCTAAGCCTGGCCACACTGCTTGTCCTTGTACAGGTCTCAGTAATTAATGCCTTAAGGAAACAAAAGAATGCAGAATCAAATGACTGTTATCAATAGCAAAGATAATAAATCAATTGTAAAATCTCCCAGTTCTGTTTCAGTGGTAAAGATTAGCCAGAAGTGCTCAACTACCAGATCAACTGGAACCTAATGGATGATGATTTTGACCTTTTCTGACTCTTGTGATTTCAATCAACTAAAGCTTGGACTCTGTTGACTTTTGCCCTAATTCTATGCTGAATTCTCTTCTGCCCAAGCCCCTTCATGAATATATGCCCTTATCTTAAAACTTCCCCAATTTTGCTATTCGGGGAGACACTGGTTTGGGAAAGGTCCCTGGTGTTCTCCTTACTTGCTTCAAGTAATATAAATCCTTCTCCCAATCTTTGGCTTGATTGTGTCTTTTGGTTCGACACCCACCAAGAGGTGAACCCAGTTTATAGGTACCACAGTTACTTTTTAAAGCACCAGTTGTCCTTTTTTCATAGTTATGTGGCAGCCAATGACAGCAGTCCTCCTAAAATGCAAGAAACTAAACAATAGATCCTAGCAAACCATGTGGGTGAAGTGTAGCCCCACAGAGAGTTTCTATGTGAACCCAGAGCTATGGCATCCCCCACCTACATAAAACTAAGTAACACAGAGAGAGTAAATGGCATGATTGATTAACATACCATTTAAAATATCAGTAGTTATCTAGAAAGAATTAGGTTGCATCCCCACCTCACTTCTTATACTAAAGTAAACTTTACACAGATTAGGAGTTAAACATAAAAAATAAACCCACTAATGTACTAGAAAAATGTATTGGAAAACTTTTTAACTTTAGGGAGGATTTCTCTATGCTAGAAAACTCAGAAGTCATAAAAGAAAATGCTGATAAATTCAGCTGCATAAAACAAAACAACAACAAAAACTTCTTCATAGCAAAAAACCTAAACATAGTAAAAAAGCAAGTAACAAAGACATCAAAGTGGAAAAAATATCTCAACTCACATCACTGACCAGTAGTTCCCAAACTTTAGTGTGTATCAGAGCTACCTGGAAAACCCCAAATTGGTGGATTTCTGATACAAGGTCCTGTATAATGCATGATAATTTGCATTTCTTACAAGTTCCCCTGTAATGCTGATGCTGCTGGTCCAGGAATCACACTTTAAAAACCACTCATAGACAAAAGGCTGATTGCTGCTTTCATATGTAGACAAGTATTAGATCCTATATTAAAATAATTAGAAAAAGACCAATGTACTAATGGAAAATACGCAAAGAGCTTGAACAGACAGGTCAAAGAAAAGGAAATACAACTGTCCTCCAAACGTATGAAAACATACTCAAGACCCCTCAGTATGAGAGAAAAGCATGTTTTCAAAACATAACAAGATATCATTTTTCACCTTTTGGGGTAATAATTAGTGCTGGCAAGGGTGTGGGAAAACAGGCACTGTCACACATTGCTGTAAGGTATGTAAATTGTTATTGCCACTGTGTAAGGCATTATCTACCAAAATTTTAAATGCATATGTCTTTTGAACACTGTGAAGAATTTACCATAGAAATATTCATATTTACACATGTAAAAAATGGCAAAGGTATAAAGACATTTGCTGCAAGCAGTGTATTTAGAAGCACAATACTGGAAGAACCTAAACTCCCATCAATGATAGATTAATTGAATAAATTACAATACACAGTGGAGTATTATATAGCTGTTAAAAAGGCAATCCTGTACATTTTGATATGGAACAAACTCCAACTTAGGTTTTTAAGAGAAAAACCCAAATCTTATAAATAGTTGTTAATTCTATTAATTTTAAGCACCTATTATGTTCATCTGTTACACCATAAGCAGATAAAATTTTAAACTAAGGGTTTTTTTTTTTAAGTTTTTCTTATGTTTCCCTAAGGACAAATTCAAATTCCAGCCTATGCAATTACTTTATGAATTGCTTACCTGACTGAACGATCATCACTTCCAGTCACGGCCAAAGGTTTAGTAGGATGGACGGCAAGTGCCCAAAGTTCACCTTCACAATGGCCTTGCATAATTAGGAAAGGTTTGTTTCTTTCATGCACCACAATTTCAAAAATTTCGCTGTCCTGTGTTCCAACTAGAATGTGGTCACCTCGCCAACAAACACTCCTTACAGACAAACCTAGTCAAATTGAATTGTATTTAAGATCAGTACTGTAATAACAGAATGCCAATCTGCCTAAACCACTGTTACTTTTTATACCTTAGATATAAGATAAAAGGAAACTGAAAGTCTTGGATCCACACATTTTCTTCATTTATCTGTACTGTTTTCTATGTGGACTATTTCTATTTTTATATACTTAATTTCTACCCATCCTTCAGGGAATACACTCTTCTTCCTTACTGGACAACATCAGTCATAGTCTGACCACTTCCTCAGCCAAAGGCTTATAACAACAGTGTGCATCATCCACAGAGTAATTATTCAGAATTAAAGAACTGTATTATTTTTCTCTTATAATAATCTGACTTTTCTCGTGTTTATATTTCATTTCTTCAATGTGCTCATAAAATCATTAAGAAGAGAGACTTCTACTTTTTCTATATACAATCCCTTTTGTAACCTCAGGAAAGCTAGTGTTTTCCTCAGTTTTCTCATCTATATAGTATGGTCAATATTAAGCTCCTGTGTAACTTACAATGTAAGAATCAAATAAGAAAAAGTGTCAAATTATTTTGTAAACTTTAAAGTACAATAATGCTCAGCAAAACTAATGAAAACGGTATAACAGTTAACACTGGATGATCGTTATGTGCCAGACACTTCTAAATATTTTACATATATTAGCTCATTTAATTCTCTGAAATAGCTACTCTTATTCTCATTTTACAGATGAGGTATGCAGCTCAAGGTCACACATCTAATACTTCCAATCCTCTCTTATAATTCCACACTAGTGTATAATACGTTTACTTTTATAGTGAAAGATTCTGTTTTATTACATCAATTTTTAAAAACCCTCCCAAAGAAAAAATTATCTCCTGATTGCTGACAAATTTGGATGAAGGAAAAACACATATACATGAATTTAAATAATCCTAAACAAAAGTTCCCCTAGCTCTCAACACACTATTTTCAACAGTTTATTTGCTAAACAGTTTTTTTAGCGTTCTAATAGTAAAATATTTTCAAAATTTAAGGTTACCAAAGTAAGTACCTATCACATCTCTCTGTAGGTCCCATTATAACAGGCATTAGACATGAAAAGAACCTCTGTCATAACACTAAACATAGATGGTCTTCAGGCAAAATTTCTCCTCTTCAGCAGAAGGATTTTAATTAAAATGTATACAGTATGAAGGGGCAAATATAAGTCTCATTTATTTTACAAAACATACTTTTAAGTTTACTGAAAGAAACCAACAACCCTTGGTATATTTAGAATTTGCCTAGTAATGAGATATTTGTTTTGTTATTACCTTTGTACCCCTGGTCTGTCTCCCTGAGATCAATCACAGTTATTGGTTTAAAAGTTAAATCCCAAAGACGAATACAGCCATCTCTGCCACCAGTAGCAAAGCCTTCTTCACAAGCATTCATGCTAAAAATTCCCGCCTAGAAGAGGGAATAAAATAATTTAATAATATATACTTTTTAAGAAAATACACTATATATGATGGTAGAAATCCACTTAAAATTTTTTTATATGGCATAGGAATAATCAAATACATCAGAAAACACAAAGGATAATCTAGAAACAAATCTATGCATATATAGGAACTCAATATGTGACCAAGGTGGTATTTAATGAGATGGGCATAACATAAAAGAAAATTCAGTTAAACCTTATACCATATATAGAAATGAATTACACAAAAACAAAAACATGCAGACCAAATTCTAAACGTAAAAAATGAAACAAATATATTAGAAGAGTCAGAACACTTACGTAACTTTGGGCTGTGAGAGAACTTTTTTTAAGCGTGGCAGGTTACCCACCAAGGCATAAAGGAAAAATTTTCAATTTTTCGTATGAGAAAAGATATCGTAAAAAAACAAACTGGGGAAGTATTTGCATTGTGTATGACTGTCAAAAGGTTAATATCCCTAATATGAATAATATTGAATATGAATAATATTGAATAATAATATTGAATATGAACAAATGAATAAAGGAAAGAAAATCCAACAACAACAGTAACAAAAAGAGAGTACAGGATAAGAAAAGCCAATTAACAGAAAAGGAAATTCAAGTACAGTTGACCCTTGAACAATGCAGGTGTTAGGGGTGCCGACCTTTGTGTAGTCGAAAATTCTAGTAAAACTTAGAATTAGACCTCCACATCCAAGGTTCTCCATATCTGCAAGTTCTGCGGTATCCATGGATTCAACCAACCACAAATTGTGTAGTACTACAGTATTTGCTATTGAAAATAATTTGCATACAAGTGGACCCTTGTAGTTCAAACCCATGTTATTCAAGGGTCAACTCTAGTCAATAAATACATGAAATTTCACAAATAGACAGGAAAGCAAACTAAAACAAATAGTTATTATTTTTCACCCAGAAGACAAGCAAAAATTTCCAAGAGTGGACACAACCTCTGCTGATGAGTATGAGGAAGAAACTGGTATTTTTATATATTGATGGTAAAAATGTGAATTGCCACAACCTTTGTTAGAATCTGCTATTTCTGGTCTTTAGGCATTTTGCTTAAAGCAAGTCCTGCTCTAAGTGGTTCTTTAATATACTTAATATGTAATATATATTGAATAGTGATTCATATTAATATATGTAATCACTTTTCTACTTGAGATTGTCCTGCTACCAAAATGGCAGCTCTGTGCTCTCTAGCTCCCCTCACTATGTGAGGGACTCAACTGCTAAAAAAGCCCAAATCAAAAAACACTAAAAGGTTTTTGTTTGTTTGTTTTCAAAACTTTTTTTGGCCATACCGCATGGCATGCGGGATCTTAGTTCCCCGACCAGGGATCGAACCTGGGACAGCCAGGGAAGTCCCTAAAAGGGACTAAACACTAAAAGGCTTTAACAACAGCTTTTTTTTCCTGATAACTTATTTATATGAAAATCTCATGAAGTACAAAAATTAAATTCCTTTGCCACTCACTTAATGAATCAATGATATTAAAATTAAAAAGTTAATTTTATCCTAGAGCTATCCCCAAATTTCCCACTGGTAAATTGGCTACAAAAGCACTAGCTTTATTCTAATGTGGTTAATCTAGGATACTTTTAGGTTAAATTTAACAAACTTTTTTTCAACAATGAAAAAGACACCATACTAAAGCAATGGTTTGAACAAAATAATAATTATACTAATTTAATTGCATAATGTTTCTTCATTGAAATCTTGAAAACAAAAACAAATTAATTCAATTGTAATAGTAGTTTTCAAGTTACTGAATTGAACAGAAAGTCTGCTATATTATGGAACCTTTTGTTCTAAGACAGGAAGGTAAGTAATTAATACCTAAAAGTATTTAAAATATTTAAATATACTTACAGTATGAGCTCCTTGTATTGTTCGTATAAGATTAATTCCTTTCCAAACATATATATCCCCATTGAGTGCACCAGAATATGTTAATTCATCCCTTGCACAGGCCAGGCACAATATTGTCTGAAGGTCACCAGTCTTACCAAAGACCCCTCGTTTTGGGGTCAGAGCATTTCCACATAAACTCCAGAACTAAAAAGTACATAGTATAATCGAATTACCAAAGAATGCTCATAATATAACCAAAAACATTTCCAATACTTTGATGCTATATTAGAGCAGCAGACTAGAAATTACCTAAGAAACTCCCTTATGATACAATAGCGTTCAATGTTCACATCCTCATCTTAGTGTTGTCATTAGCTATGTTATAGCAGATAAATCACTGTTTCAATCCTTACTGTAAGACTAAGGGGGGGTTGAACTAAACTATTTTAAAAATATGCTGTGTTTTCCTTAGGTTTCTGGAAAAAAACCTACATAATCTTTTAGACAGATTAAAAAGTTGGGAAGGGTTAGCAATGAAAATGAAGCTAATATTCATTTCTTCAGTCACACTGGCAGTCACATTTCAAAAGCTCAAGAGCCACATCTAACTAGTGGTTACTCTATGGGACAGCACTGATGTGGATTCTAGAACAATGGTTCTTAACTCCTGCTGAGCATCAAAATCATTTGGATAGCTGGGCTTCACTCTCCAGAGATTCTGTCTCAATTTATTTCAGTGGGGGGTTTAGGTATATTGCGTCATTAATTTCCCCCAGGTGATTTTAATATGCAGCCAAAATTGAGACTCACTAATTTAGAAGAAAAAAATAGACTGAAATTGGGACTTACTGAAAGGAAGAGAACCAGCTATACTTATGCACAGAAATCACGGAGATTTTTAAATTTAAAAATCATACATTGATTAAAGCATTCATTAGCTATTTGAATGGATAAGTGATCATTTTTAGTTCTTTAAGGCTTCAGATTTTAAACTTAGATCTTTAGGTCTTAGAATAAGATCTTGAAGATCAGGTAAGATCTTTTAAGTACATAATATTAATAAATCATATTACTTTAAGTGGCAATTTACTTATTATAAAGTTGAACTTATTCTCTGGGCCTAACTTCTTTACGCAGAACTATCTAATGTGTATACTCCTGCCCTGCCCCATATTCATTTCTTTCTTTCTGCAAACATTAACTTTACCTGAATCCACATAAAAGAACAAAAACCCTCATCATGAAGATTTATGTTTGACTTCCCTATCTTCTTCCAAAAATGAACAAATCATTCCAAATGTGTATCTTTCTTATTTTTAAGCTTTACAAGTAAAGGAACTGCTCAGCTTTGAAAATATCAGAGAGCAACATACTAATCTCTTTTTCAACCACCTCTGTTTCTCTCTGTCTCTCTCTCACTCTGTCTCTCTCTCTCTCTCTCGCTCTCTCTCTCTCTCTATATATATATATATACCCACGCACGTATATACACACACACACAAATATGTGTGTGTATGTGTGTGTGTGTGTGTGTGTATATATATATATATATATATATATATCCTAAATTGTAGTGTGATGTGTGCTTAGTGGCAGAGAATAAGTAATCATGACTATTATAAAGCAAGACCCT
Organism: Grampus griseus; assembly: GCF_964374135.1. Lineage (NCBI taxonomy): Eukaryota > Metazoa > Chordata > Mammalia > Artiodactyla > Delphinidae > Grampus > Grampus griseus. The sequence continues at coordinate 15,106,322 of NC_139018.1, read as the reverse complement.
TCTAGTACCTTGATATGTTTTACACCACAGCTGACCAGTTTATTTGGCTGGTACACATCCCAAGAAATATCAAATATCTGTAAACAAATCAGATTCATGGTTAAAATACTTATTTCCAGAATCATTTAAGAATCCTGTCCAAAAGCCCAAATAGCCCCAAACCCTACATATCATAAAACAATATTCCTCAATAAATAATAATCAGAACCCTACACTTCAAGATCCTATGAGAAATAAAGTATGTAAATGATAAGGAATAAAAACTATTTCTTAGTTTCTATGAACCATATGAAACTACTAGTGGAATGGAAATTAACATCTCTTTCTAATTTTTAAAAAAAATTTGGTCTATAAATAACAAGAATGATTCAACAGAAACAGGGAATGAGGCAGGTAAGTGCATAATTTCTAAAGAGGAAAGATAATTAATAGAACATACACAACACTTATACAGCCAGAAATAGAGAACATTTTTGTAGCTTTCTATCACACAGAATTACTTACATAAAAGATCCAAACATTTATTTCACAGTAAAAATTCTGTTTCTAGTTTTCAGTTTTTTTAAATTGTTTATGGGTCAAACAAAACTAACTTACATTTTGGAGATCCCCAGGCTTCATTTTTTTCTAAGGTTCCATAAATTATAAATACACACAAACAATTTTTGTTACAAAATCAAACAAGAAAAAACCCAGCTGAAATAAAATATGCATTAAATATATACTTAATAATAAATGAAAGAAAAATTAATATTTGAAAAATAATCTCATAACAGATAAAAAACAATTCTGCTATCTGGTAGTCTTTACCATGTGTCTTTGATATGTGCCTGCATAATCACCTAATATGCTTACTACCTCTAAAAATTTACCAAGTGATAGTCTTTAGTGATAATGAAGAAAGAATACATCTTATAAATTAACATTTAACAACTCACCATACATTTAATATACAGATTAAATGAAAAACATACTGATGCACCTTTAAAATACTAACCACAAAAATACTTTTCAAAAATTCCAATGACAGTACCATTTTTCATAGTAATCAGTCTATTTACTAAGTGCAAAGTACTAATGTGTGAAATGCTTTGATCTAAGTAAGTCAGAATACACAACTGTCTAATAAAATGTACCTAACACTTTAATAATTATCTAAATTGTGTTTGCGTATAACAGGCCCCTCTGAGAATCTGCTGAAAACCAAGTTTATTTTCCAAAATGCAAATACATTAAAATTTTTTATACAATTTTTACAGATTCATAGATTTTCCCCAAATAGAATCAACAACTGTAGCTCCTGTGTTGGTTCAGGTTAGGTGATTATGCAGACAGGTGTCAAAGAAACACGGTAAAGACTACCAGATAGCAGAATACAGCAGATACACCAAAAAATCAGACATTTTAAAGAGTTTAAGACAAAGTATTCATTATATTAATTTCATACAACTTGGAATAAGGAATGTATTTTTAACAAGTTTCCAAAGTGAAAAATGTTAGGTCTCTAACATAATTTCAAATTCATACGTGCAACAGTATTCACCTTAACTATGATGCATATGTGATAAATCAAACTGAATAATAAATAGAGCCTAGGCATGAACCATTCAATTTTTAAATTTAGGTTTGAATAACTTAAAACTCATCATTTTTGCCAAAGCAAACACTGGGTTAAAGGTTTTATGCTAAAACTATACATATCAAGTCATGTTTTTGAGTACCACAATACATATACGCATCCTAAAATTTTATGAGTATTTATAACTGCATTTAAAATTTTAAATTACACATGAGCAATTGGCAATAACAAAACACAGAAACATAAAATCTCCTGACTCTTCTCTGGCTTTTTCCCACGCAGTACCCATTAGAAACTCCAAAGGAGAATACTTACTCTATCTGTGTGACCTGGAGCCATAGATAACATTTTTCCTCTTTTCCAATCCCAAACGCAAACTGCATTCTTTGAATCAAGTCCAACTGAAACCAAGCGCTGAATTATGTCCAAGAAGACCAGGGAGCAGGGGGAATAAAAAAGTAAACAAATAAAAAAGGAACCAAATTATAAATGGCAAACAAATTCTACTCATGGGTATTATAAACATCAAAACTTACACACTTATATTTTATAGACCTCATAGAGAAAGGCTGGATGTATTTCATCTTGTTAATATTTGCATATATGTGTAGTTCTTCATATGAGAAACAGAAGAAAGACTTCCATTTCTAACAGTAGGATTGACAGAACACCCTAAACATCTCTCCTGCCAAAAACTAAAAATGCTAGATAAAATGAAAAAACATCTTTTTAAATGCACTGTTGAGCTGTCAAGGAATTAAGAAATCTGAGAACAAAAACAAAGTGATTTCCTATGGGAATCCTGGAAGTAAGAGAGCTCCTATACCCACTTTACTCTAAAGGTATCAGCTAACTCCTGGTAAGCCTAATTTTTGTTCTTCAGGCTAAAGAGGAATAGGAGATAAAGTTTAGGGCCTGCCCAAGGTAGGGATTTGAATTGCAGACCTTTGACTAAAGCAGTAACTCCTCAGAGTAATGGAGAACAAGAAACCATCCCGTTTCAAAGAAAGGGGCAGTGATGCATGAAGGGGAAAAAAACCCTCCTGAAAATATGTAGCCACAAACAACCTTCACATGGTTGTAGGGCCTATGTCCACCTGAATCATGAATCCTTCAAATGAAAAATTTCATTCAGAGTGGTCCTAAGGGTTGCAGAGTTTTCAAGCATTTTCAACTATGTGGCACAGGCAAATATAAATCCTATATGGAGGACTGATACATCAATCCATCCCTCGAAGAATTCCTACAAGTAGCAAGTCAATAAAAAATAAACTTAAAACAAACAACCCCCACACCCAATAACCAGAGGAAATAAGGGACCATGAGTGAGAATCAGCAAGTCACCAGAAACAGAACAATCAGTCTTGAAAAGTATCAGACATTGGAATTATCAGATAATATAAAATAAGCTTAATATGAGTAGAGAAATAAAATTAAGGCTTCAAAATATCTTCATATGAGACAAGAATGGGAGACCATAAAAAGTATCCCAGCAAATTTAAGGAAGCAAACAATTTCTAGAAATGAAAAATAAATGAAATTAAAAATTCAGTGGAAAAAAGAAAAAAATACCTCAGTGGAAGAGTTATATAGGCGATTAGAGGGAGATGAAGAGACTGAGCTGAAAAGAGGGGACAGTGAGATGAGAAGTATGAGAGAGGTTAGGAAACATGAAAGATGGCCTTTGGTCATGAAGGAGTATTAGGGTCTGAACTTGCCCCCCTGCCATAAACAACTAGAAAACTGTACAAAATATATAAAACAAATATTTTTGGACATTCTTAACAGGAAGTGAAGCACTGTAAACCCTGAATGAGGGGGAAGCAAACAAGGTAAGTTCTGCAATTGCCCCAGCCTTCATTTAGGTGGCATTTTCCAGACTATAGCACAGAAAGGTGGAAGCCAAACAGAGCCCAGAAGACTTGCTGATTTGAGAAGACAGAGCCTGGAGTTCAGAGAGGCCAAGATGGCTAGAATTTGCAGAGCAGAAAAAGAACTCTAGAAAATCTGTTTATGGGTCCCCTTGAGAACACCAGTGCTTGCATGTATAAGGTGAAATCCATGAGGCCATGCAAAGAACAAATTCTGAAAAAAGAACAATTACTGGGGAGCTAAAGCCAAACAATTCCCAGAGATCATAAAGGGTCAGGATCACTCAAATTCCCAATAGCAAGAATGGAGGTATATCCTCGAATTCACCGTGTATTCAGTAGAGATTCCAGGAGGGTCACACCATAGTAGTGAAGTTAAACCAGTGGTCCTAGAGGAAAAGCTACTCTAGGCTTGACCAAAAAAAGCTTGAAAGCAAGCTTTTCAAAAGGACCAAACTGATCGACAAGGAACTTAACTACCTACAAAAACAATGTCCAACATGCTTTAAAGGGATACAACAAAATCCAGCATTCAGAATATAATATACACAATGTCCAGCATCCAATAAAAAAAATTACTGAGCATGTTAAAAAAGAGGAAAATGTGACCAATAACCAGGAGAAAAATCAGTTAATAGAAACAGACCCAAGAATCACAGAAATGATTAAAATTAGAAGATATTGGCTGTTAAGATGGAAATGTTCAAGATGCTCCAGAATTATTTTAAAACAAACACATAAAGAATAAAAAGAGAAATGGAAGATATAAAAGAAAAACATGTTGAACTTTAAATATAAATGTTAAATTATCTGAAATGAAAATTCACTCCAAAGGATTACCAGCAGCTTAGACAATGAAGAAAAAATAAATGAACTTGAAGACACAGCAACAGAAACTATCAAAAATAAAGCACAGAAGGAAAAAGGGAACAAAGTAACAGAGCCTCAGTTACCTTTAGAAAAATTTCAAGTGGTCTAACGTACAGGTAATTGTGATTCTAAAAGGAGAAGAAAGATGGAAGAAAAGAAAAACAAAACTGAAGAAATAATGGCCAAAACTTTCTCAATTTGATAAAAAACATAAACCCACAAATCTAAGATGCTCGATAAACTTCAAGCAGGATAAATCACACACACAGAAAAAACACATCCACACACATGGGCATCAAACTGTTGAAACCAGTGCTAAAGAGAAAAACCTTAAAAGTGGCCAAATAAGAGAGAGAATTTTGGTGTGTAAGGACAAAGATTTAAAAATAATCCTGGGCTTCTCATCTGAAGCTATGCATATCAGATGACAATGAATAACCTCTCTAAAGTGCTGAGGGGGAAAAAAGTCAACACAGAATTATATACTTACCAAAAATATCTTTTGAAAACTGGGTCAAAATTAAGTCTTTTTCAAATAAACAAAAGATGAGAAAATTCATCAACAAATCAGCACTATAAGATATGATACCAGAAGTTTCTTCAGGCAGAAGGAAAATGATACCAAAGAGAGACTTAATTAACACATATCAATGAAGAGTACCCAAATGGTAAATATGTAAATAAGACTTTTCTTACTTTTAATTTTCTTTGAAAACTAACTGTTTAAGGAAAAATCACAACAGTTATAATGGAGTTTACAAAGCATGTAAAATGAATGAAAATGAAAGAAGTAAAATGAATGACAACAATAGCACAATAAACAGAAGGAGAAAAAAGAAATAGCAGAATACATATTTTCCCGTATTTTTTCAAAGTGCACAGGAAACCTCATGAAGATCACAAAATTGTGAATTACAAAATAAGCCTAAACAAATTTTTAAAAATTAAAATACAGAGTATGTTCTCTGACAAAGACAGAATGAAATCAGAATAACAGAAAGTTATGCAGAAAATCCTCCAAATATCTGGCAACTATCAGTACAATTCTAAGTAACCGCAGAGTTAAAGAAGAAATCACAAGGACCCACCCACAACACGTACTTTGAAAAGCACTGGTTTAGAAGTAGGGGTAGGCAAATTATAACCCTCAGGCCTGTACCCTGCTTTCTGTAAATAAAGTTCTACTGGAACACAGCCACACCTATTCCTTTATAAGGTGTCTATGACTGCTTTCACACTACAATGCAGAACTGGATTAGCTGTGACTCCAGCTACTGGAGTAGCTGAGACTGCATAGCTCAAAAGCTTAAAATATTTACTATCTGACATGTTGTAGAAAGTTTTGCCAATCTCTGGTTTACAGCACAGATTCTGGTACCAGACTGCCTAGGTTTAAATACCAGCTCCATCTCTCACTAACTGGATGACTTTGGGCAGTTATTTAGCCTCTCTGTACCTTAGGTTCCTCACCGCCTAAATAGGGATAATGAAAAAAAATCTCATAGGGTTAACATATATAAAGGAATTAGAAGAATGCTTGGCATAACCTTAATGTTATATAAACGTTTGTTATCATCATTATTATGATGTTCCCATAACCATAATTAACTTTAAGAACCCATGCCCTCCACCCGTCTGAATGAGAAATGTCATTTAGTACCTAGCTAGAAAGTTTCCACATAGTAAAATTACTATCTAAGTCCCCAAATGGGTAGAATGAATGGCTTGCATAAAAAGATACAGAATATATTTTGTATCTGGCTCTCCATGAAGTCACACTTGCAGAAAGTCCAAATGAACTAGAGGAGATGATTTGCTCCTCCTAAGAGTCTTTAATATTTGGGAACTAGAGAGTAATCAGCAAATATCTAGCTAAAACAAAGATATCTACCTCTCGCTATAGTATACTATGTAGAGATTAAAATTCACAAGACAAGTATAAAGTGAGGAACAGTCAGAGGGGCACTGCCCTTTCTATCAATGCCTCTTCTCTCTGGCTAAGTTCATCACACACAAAGTGAACCACAACTGGTCAAAAGCTTTAAAACTCCATGTACCTCAATAGAGCCCCAGAGCATCTGGCTCTGCACAGGCAGTAACAAAATAGACCTGGGAGCACTTCCTCTGTAGCCCTGATAAACATATCATGGCCAAAATCAACCTCCCTAACAACAGGTTAAGTAACAGCAGAGAGGAAAAGATAAAAATAACCAAGCAAATACTACCCCCTCTCTTAGCTTTCTATCATTTTTTACTTCATCATCCTTTCTCACAGGTGAGGAAGAGCATAAAGAAAGTTTTCCAGTGAAAGCAATGCTGGAACCATATCTTAGAAGATAGAGACAGTCGGGTAGAAAAATAAGAGAAAATTCACTTAAGGCCAAAGGATACCAAGATCAGACAGCTCATGGTGCTTTCAGGAAAGAGCTAGTACTTTGGTGTGGCTGAGGGGAGGAGTTGCCAACGGGGAAGTGGCAGGAGACAAGACTGGAGAGGTAGGCCAGAAACAGGAGAAAGAATGAGCTTTGTTTTTTAATGAGTTAGAATAAAGAGAGAACTCAGTTTTAAACATGTAATAAATGGTATATCTATACGACATTCAAGGAGAGTATATGGAGGTGAGGAGAGAAGCTGAGGCCACTGTTAACTGACACAGGAGTTAAAGTCATGGATCTAGTAATCACCTAAAGAGAATAAGTGAAGTGAGGGGGGCTGGGGAAAGGAAGGCTACAGACTCCTAGGAACACTGACATTTAAGAAGCAGACAGAAGGAACAGCTCCTTTCAAGATAACTAAGAACTAACAGTCAGATAGGGAGAAAGAAAACCAGATAAAGAAGGCTCTATCCAGCTTCCCAAATTTCTCCCTGATCCTATTCCCAAACAAAATCTTGGTTGTGTCCATTAATTAAACCGGAAGTATAGCTGACCTTGAACAACATAGATTTGAACTTCCTGGGTCCCCTTACACACATATATTTTCCAACAGTAAATACTACAGTACTACAGGTTCACAGTTGGTTGAATCCACAGACATAGAGGAACCGTGAATACGGAGGGCCGACTACAAGTTATATGCAGATTAACCCCTGTGTTGTTCAAAGGTCAACTGTATTTATTAAAAAGTTCTAGCACACTAAATACTCAAATGAGAAAAGTATCTTAATAGGCACAACTAGACGAATTCCATGAGTTCCTGCAAGTGTGAAACATATTCAAATAATAGACAAACGTAAAAGATTCTAATATGGGGGTGGGGGGTCCTTGTGATCTCAGTATTTATTAAGTGAGGACTAGTTGTTACAAATGTTACAAAGTAAAAATCACAAATTTTGCAAAATATCCAGGACTTAATGTAGTAAATATTGGTCAATTCATAAAGAAAGCCATCAGAAATTAGGATCTGGCAGAGCAATGGAAGAGATGAAAACTCAAAACTAATACAATAGGCACTTGAGATATGTCTAGATATCAAGAGATTACTAAAAGGTCCTTGGAAAAATCAGTGAACTCCTTTAATATTTTTGCAAATACGACTCTTCATAATCATGTACCAGCATATAATCGACAAAGTTAGGCTGAAAAATTAACATTTTATTCTTAGTTCATTCTATAAATTAGCAGAGTTTTAACTATAACTTAGATTTTGTTAAATATGGGAATGTGTTTTTATAAATCATCATTGTGTTTTCAAGATAAAGTATCAAATTCTCCTCCTCCTACCCCTCTCTACCATTTACTATGAAATTTTAATCTGTTTGATGTGGATTTATATAGCCTTTTCATGCCCTAATTATTCTCAATGAGGCAGACTTCCAGTATTAGCATGGATAGTCAATCCATTTAGAAGAAACCCTCTGGGGAAAGAGAATTCAGCATACTACCAACAGGGAGACTCATTCATTGGATAAACCTTAACTGATCATTTACAGTTTCAAATCTAGTAGAAAATGCAAAAATTATACAGTATTTCCTAATTGGTATTTCATAAACAGTTTACAGATATTAGTGAATAAATAGATATGTTCCCAAATATATTTCTTAACTAAAGCATCTTCTCATTAACATAATTTCAGAAATACTCTTAACTTAATCTTCAATTGGCAGCAGTTCCTTACAAGTTTTAACTGTACTTAAGATGGATGAATTCCTTCTGAAATATAAACAACCACCTCCTAAGTTCCATGTTTGGGAAGCAGTAGAGCATTGCGGTTAAAAACATGAGCTTTGGAGTGTGACTGACCTGGGTTCCCGCTCTGGCTCCATTTACTAGCTGTGTAACCTGGGGCAAGTTATTTAACCTCTCTAAGTCTCAGTTTCTTTATCTGTAAAATAGAGATAATAATAATATCTATTTCATAGGGCTGTTGTGAGGATTAAATGAGATAATGTAGGCTTAGTACAATGTCTGACACTTAGTATGTGCTCAATAACTTTTAGCTATTATGTTTTTTATAAGCTTACATTTTAAAGTAGCACATTCTTATGAAGATCTGTGAAAATAAAATGCATGTACCCAAGACTTTTCTTATATGTTGCTTAAAGTAAGCAAAATTTAAAGCTTCAACTAGTAAAAGCTATGGGCATGATTTCTCCTTGTATGTAAGAGAATTTCCTCAGCCATGCAATACACTGCATTTAGAAAGGGCAATTTTAAAATTAAGAAGAAAACATCTATATTTAAAGTATACAGACATTTATAGTTAAACCATTGTGGATATCATAATACCTTTGGTAAATAATTCTAAAAAACAACTTTGTTGGTTTGTTTCATAAAATATAATTTCCTGTGAAGTAAGCAAAGAGTATTATTCTCTTCCTTTTAAAAAGGAAAATGAAATTTTGATATGAGGACATTAAGGGACTTGAAAAATAACAGAAAAATGGGAAATGAATTAAGGTTCCGGAATTGCCAATCACTGCTACACAGTGGTTCTAAACCTAGAAACACATTTTTTCCCCAAATGAGAGGTTCAAGTTACATCTTTATAGATCTCTTACCGGACTCTAAACAGAAGGTATATTAATCTATGCTACTCAAAGAAGCTATTTCTCAGAGTTGAAAATAAAACATCTACTGGCTGTCATTTTCAAGTGACTAGAACAAAACGTAATCTGTTTCTGTAAAATATAGATCTACAAAATTAATTTTAAGAATTAAAAAGCAGACAACTAAAATTCTTCTAAAAGTTAAAATAATTTTTAAAGTCTAATTTCACTATAAAACTTTTAAAGACTATAAATTAACTAAATCTGCAAAACCCAACTTCTTATCACTTCTTAAATATGTTTTAGGTACAACAAGTTCCATGAAAGCACCACAAAAGAGCTGTTGGCTTAATTTTTTAAAAATCGATGACTAGAAGTAAATAATAATTTGCAAACTGATTAGTAAGTGGAACAAAGATTACACCTTTTGTTATGAACTTTGATTTTATATAAAATAGCTCATATTATAAAAACTGCATTATTTTCAATTAAAAATATAATTTTGGGCTCCCCTGGTGGCGCAGTGGTTGGGAGTCTGCCTACCGATGCAGGGGACACAGGTTTGTGCCCCAGTCTGGGAAGATCCCACATGCTGCGGAGCGGCTAGGCCCGTGAGCCATGGCTGCTGAGCCTGCGCGTCCGGAGCCTGTGCTCCACAACAGTGAGAGGCCCATGTACCGCAAAAAAAATAATAATTATTTTAATAGAAACCTTTAAAATAACTAAAAATTAAAATGTTTACAGCTCTACTTAGAGAAAGTGAATTTTCCTAAGATATCTTCCATCTTTCCTATTAACATATAATACCTGGAAAAGAGTTACACGTAAAATTTTCAAGAACAACCAGGTAATGTTCCACCGAGTCAGAATCACTTTGGCTCTAATAGTAGTAATTAATTCAACTGAAAAGTTCTTGATACAATGAAATAAAAACTCATTATTATTCTTATTTTTCTTATATATATCTACCACCCACCCCCTCTACCCACCTCCACCTTGAATAAATGCTTTTTGTCAAATGCTTTCCAATTTAATATTTACAGATTTATAATAATTTCTTATAGTACACACTTTAAAAACACAGTTTACAAAAAGAAAAAAAATTATCACATACCTGTCCATCTAAGTCAAATGCTAAGCAAGCTATACCATGTGTATGAACATCCTTTAGAACTGATATGGTCTGCACAGTGTATGAATCCCAAACACAGATATAAGGCTCTTTCCCAACTTGTCCTGTTGCCACCAATACTCGTTCAGGATGCAATGCAAGGCTGCAAAATAAATAAATAAACAGATTTAAAACTGCTTACAGAGCTGTTATATCAATGTGAAAATTAGACTTTAGTTACTTATTTACTTAAAATAATTTGGCCTTAAAATAACTTCCATAAAAATCCATCTTAAGAGTTACTACTTCAATGGTATATGTAATAATCAATTATGATAGACTTCATAATCTTGTAATATGATATAGTGTGTGTAAACTTTTCAAAAAAAGAATTCTCACAAGTAGTCAACTGAACCACAGCAATGAAGCAGCAGCAACCCTACCACATGCCAACTTCTCATCTGGTATTCATCTCATCTGTTTTAAGCCCTCTCTCCCATTTACTCTTTTATTGTATAAAGTTAGACCAAATGTTAGTGTCCAAAAATAGCACTGAGTAGCCCTCCTATTATAACATTAATATTAAATTACAAATCCCATTTAAAAAAACAGAAAGGTCACCCATAATTCACAGAAAGTAGTCTGTAAGTCTTTAAAAACAAGACAAAGACCAAATAGTTGGTAATGGTTTATGTACATCAGTAGAAGGCAAGCAATGAATATAAATTTCTCCTTGATAAATTATTCCACAAGTATATTTAGATGATCAAATTCTCCTTTGGGAGAAAAAAAAAAATCACTCCGAGCATCAGGGTGGAAGATGAACTGAAAGAGGGAAAAGTTAGGAGGGCATTAAAACCGAATTAACAGATTTGATGTACAGAGTAACAGAAAGGGAACAGTCTAAGATGACTCTTGGGTTTTTGGCTCGGGCATCTGGATGGCCTGGAGTGGTATCATCAAGTCAGGGAATACTAAGTGAGAAATTATGGAGAGAAAAGTTAAGCGGGAATGGAAGGTTGGTTCAACATATTAAAATCAACCAATGTAATAAGTATGTCATATTAATAATAACACCCAAACCCCCACACATGTTCATCTCAATAGATGCAGAAAAAGCATTTGACAAAAATCTAACCTCTTTCATAGTAAAAAACACAACAAACTAGGAATTGAAGAGAATTTCAACTTGAAAGGGCATCTATGAAAATGCACAGCTAATATCACATTTAATTGTGAAAGCCTGAAAGTTCCCACTATAAGTACAAGAATAAGACAAGGATGTCAGCTCTTGCCACTTCGCTTCAACATGATACTGGATATTTTAGCCAGGACAATTAGGCAAGGAAAAGAAATAAAAGAGAGAAGTAAAACTATCTCTACTTGCAAATGACATAATCTCATACATAGGAAATCCTAAGGAATCCACAAACAACAACAGAATAAATCCCAAGTAGAGCTAATAAATGAGTTCAGCAAGGCTGAAGGATATAAGATCAATATAAAAATACAAATTGTATTTCTATACACTAGCAACAATCTGAAAATTAAATCAAGAAAACAATTCCACTTATAACAGCATCAAAAAGAACAAAACACTTCGGAATAAATTAAACAAAAAGGTACAAGACTTATACACTAAAAACTATACAATACCATTAAAGAAATGTTAAGAAACTAAATAAATGGAAAGAAATCTCGTGTTCTTGGAGGGCCATATTGTTAAGATGGTATTACTTCCCAAACTGATCTACAGAGTCAACACAATCCCTGCCAAAACACTAGTTACCTTTCTTGAAGAAACTGACAAGCTGATTCTAAAACTCAGAACAGAAAAACAATCTTGCAAAAGAACAAAATTGGAAGACTCACACATACCAATTTCAAAACTTACTACAAAACCACAGTAATCAAGACAGTATGGCACTGGCATAAAAACAGACATGCTGATCAATGGAACAGAATTGAGAGTCCAAAAGTAAACTGATATATTTATGGTCAATTGCCTTTCCATTAATAAGAAAGGTCTTTTCAATAGATGGTGCTGGACATCTGAATATCTAGAATGAATCTGGACCCATACCTCAAATCATATACAAAAATCCACTCAAAATATAAAAGCCAAAACATAGGCATAAATCTTACTTAATTTGGATGAAACAAAGGTGTCCTTAGATCTGACACCAAAAGCAGAAGTGATAAAAGAAAAAACAGATAACATGGACTTCATTAAAATTAAAAACTTCTGTGCTTCAAAGGACAACCATCAAGAACATAAAAACACAACCCACAGAATGGGAGAAAATATTTGCAAAGCATATATCTGATAAAGGACTTGCATCCAGAATACAAAAAAAAAAAAAAAAACAAAAAAACAACCACTCAACAACAAAACCACAAACAACCCTATTTTTTATGTGGACAAAGGATTTGAATACACATTTCCCCCAAGGAAATTACCAGTAATGAAACTCCCAACAAGCAAAAGCCCATCACCAGATAGCTTCACAGGTGACTTCTACCAAACATTTAGATGAGAGTTAACACCTATCCTTATCAAGCTATTCCAAAGAATTGAAGAGGAAGGAATACTTCCTGAACTCATTCTATGAGGCCAGCATCACCCTGATAGCAAAACCAGACAAAGATATGACTAAACAAGCAAATTACAGCTCAATATCACTGAAAAGCATAGATGCAAAAAACCCTTAACAAAATATTAGCAAACCATGATCAAGTGGGATTTATCCCAGTGATGCAAGGATTTTTCATTACCTGCAAATCAATCAGTGTGATACACCACATTAACAAAATGAAGAACAAAACCCATATGATCATCTCAAAAGATGCAGAAAAAGCTTTTGACAAAAATTGAACATCCATTTATGACAAAAACTCCCAGAAAGTGGGCATAGAGAGAACATACCTCAACATAATAAAGGCCAGATATGACAAACTGACAGATAATATTATACTCAATGGTAAAAGCTGAAAGCATTTCCCCTAAGATCAGGAACAAGACAAGGATGCCCACTCTCACCACTTTTATTCAACATAGTAATGGAAGTCCTAGCCACAGCACTCAGACAAGAAAAAGAAATAAAAGGAATCCAAATTGGAAAATAAGAAGTAAAACTTCACTGTTTGCAGATGACATGATACTACACACGGAAAATATTAAAGATGCTACCAGAAAACTACTAGAGCTCATCAATGAATTCGATAAAGTTGCAGGATACAAATTAACATACAGAAACCTGTTGCATTTCTATACACTAACAACGAAGTATCAAATAGAGAAATTAAGGAAACAATCCCATTCATCATCGCATCAAAAAGAATAAAATACCTAGGAATAAACCTACCTAAGTAGGTAAAAGACCTGTACTTAGAACTATAAAACAGTGATGAAAGAAACTGAAGATGACACAAATAGACAGAAAGAGATACCATGTTCATGGACTAGAAAAATCAATATTGTTAAAATGATTATACTATCCAAGGCATTCCACAGATTTAATGCAATCCCTATCAAAATACCAATGGCATTTTTCACAGAACTAGAACAAATAATTTTAAAATTTGTATGGAGACACAAAAGACCCTAAATAACCAAAACCATCTTGAGAAAGAATAGAGCTGGAGGAGTCAGACTCCCTGACTTAAAACTATAGTACAAGTTAAAGTAATCAAATCAGTATGGTACTGGCACAAAAACTGGCACAAATCAGTATGGTACTGGTGGGATTTGTGCACAGATCAATGGAACAGAATAGAGAGCCCAGAAATAAACACATGCACTTATAGTCACTTAATCTATGACAAAGGAGGCAAGAATATACAATGGAGAAAAGACAGTCTCTTCAATAAGTGGTGCTAGGAAAAACTGGACAGCTGCATGTAAAAGAATGAAATTAGAACATTCTCTAACACCATATACAAAATAAACTGAAATGGATTAAAGACCTAAATGTAAGACTAGATACCATAAAACTCCTAGAGAAAAACATAGGCAGAACACTCTGACATAAATCGCTGCAGTATATTTTTGGATCCATCTCCTAAAACAAAGGAAATAAAAGCAAAAATAAATAAATGGACTGTACACCTGAAACTAACACAACATTGTAAATCAACTGTATTCCAATAAAAATTTTTTAATTAAATAAAAAAAGGAACCTAATTAAACTTAAAAGCTTTTGCACAGCACAGGAAACCACTGACAAAACAAAAAGACAACCTACTGAATGGGTGAAAATATTTGCAAATTATATGACTGATAAGGGGATAATATCCAAAATATATAAACTTAACATTAAAAAAAAACAAACAACCTCAGCAAAATATGGGCAGAAGACCTGAATAGACATTTTTCCAAAGACGACATTCAGATGGCCAACAGACACATGAAAAGATGCTCAACACTGTTAATCATCAGAGAAATGCAAATTAAAACCACAGTGAGGTATCACCTCATACTGGTCAGAACGGCTATCATCAAAAACAACACAACAGGGCTTCCCTGGTGGCAGAGTGGTTGAGAGTCCGCCTGCTGATGCAGGCGACATGGGTTCGTGCCCCGGTCCGGGAAGATCCCACATGCTGCGGAGCGGCTGGGCCCATAAGCCACGGCCGCTGAGCCTGCGCGTCCGGACCCTGTGCTCCGCAACGGGAGAGGCCGCAGCAGTGAGAGGCCCGCGTACCACAAAAAACAAACAAACAAACAAAACAACACAACATATATCGGCAAGGATGTGGAGAAAAGGGAACCCTCGTACACTGTGGGTCAGAATGTAAACTGGTGCAGCCACTGTGGAAAACAGTTTGGTGGTTTCTCAAAAAACTACAAATAAACCACTGTATGACTCAGCAATTTTTCTCCTGGGTATATATCCAAAAAAATCAAAAACATTAATTCAAAAAGATACATGTACCCCAATGTTCACATAGCAGCGTTATTTACAATTGCCAAGATATGGAAGCAACCTAAGTGTCCATTAACAGAAGAGGTGTTTTATACACACACACACACACACACACACACACATACACAATGGAATACTACTCAGCCATAAAACAGAGTGAAATTTTGCCATTTGCAGCAACATGGATGGACTTGGAGGGCATTTTGCTAAGTGAAGTAAGTCAGACAAAGAAAGACAAATACTGACTGTATAATATCACTTACATGCAGAATCTAAAAAATACAACAAACTAGTGAGTATAACAAAAAAGCAGACTCACAGATATAGAGAACAAACTAGTGGTTACCAGAGGGGAGAGGGAGGTGGGGAGGGGGAATATAAGGGTTGAGGATTAAAAGGTACAAACTATTAGGTACAAAATAAGCTACAAGACACGGGGAATATAGCCAATGTTTTATAATAACTATAGAATATAACCTTTAAAAACAAAACCCCATGAGTTCATACTGATACCTCCGATTTTATTTTATTTTTTTAACATCTTTATTAGAGTATAATTGCTTTACAATGATGTGTTAGTTTCTGCTTTATAACAAAGTGAACAGTTATACATATACATATGTCCCCATTTCTCTTCCCTCTTGCATCTCCCTCCCTCCCACCCTCCGTATCCCACCCCTCTAGGTGGTCACAAAGCACGGAGCTAACCTCCCTGTGCTATGCGGCTACTTCCCACTAGCTATCTATTTTACATTTTGTAGTGTATATATGTCCATGCCACTCTCTCACTTTGTCCCAGCTTACCCTTCACCCTCCCCGTATCCTCAAGTCCATTCTCTAGCAGGTCTGCATCTTTATTCCCGTCTTGCCCCTAGGTTCTTCTGACCATTTTTTTTCTTTTAGATTCCATATATATGTGTTAGCATACGGTATTCATTTTTCTCTTTCTGACTTACTTCACTCTGTATGACAGTCTCTAGGTCCATCCACTTCACTACAAATAACTCAGTTTTGTTCCTTTTTATGGCTGAGTAATATTCCATTGTATATATGTGCCACATCTTCTTTATCCATTCATCTGTTGATGGACACTTAGGTTGCTTCCATGTCCTAGCTATTGTAAATAGAGCTGCAATGAACATTTTGGTACATGACTCTTTTTGAATTATGGTTTTCTCAGGGTATATGCCCAGTAGTGGGATTGCTGGGTCGTATGGTAGTTCCATTTTTAGTTTTTTAAGGAACCTCTATACTATTCTCCATTGTGGTTGTATCAATTTACATTTGCACCAACAGTGCAAGAGGGTTCCCTTTTATCCACACCCTCTCCAGCATTTATTGTTTGTAGATTTTTTGATGATGGCCATTCTGACCGCTGTGAGATGATATCTCAATACCTCCGATTTTAATCCAAAACCACAGGGTTCATTTAATAAGGTATGCCTGTAAATAAGGTTCTTTCCTTATTTACAGGCATACCTTGTTGTACTGTGCTTCATCGATAGTGCGTTTTTTACACATTGAAGGTCTGTGGCAACCCTGCATCGTGTTAAGTCTATCAGTGCCATTTTTCCAACAGCATTTGCTCTCTTTGTGTCTCTGTATCACAGTTTGGCAATTCTCATAATATTTCAAACTTTTTCATTATTATTTATTTGTTATGGTGGTCTGTGATCAGCAATCTTTGATATTACTACTATGACTCACTGAAGACTCAGATAATGGTTAGCGTTTTTAGCAATAAATTATTTTTAAATTAAGGTACGTACATTGTCTCTTTAGACACATGCTATCACAGACTTAAGACTACAGTATAGTATAAACATAACTTTTATATGCACTGGGAACTAAAAAATTCGTATGACTAACTGCTGCTGTTTTCGCTTTAGCAGTGGTCTGGAACTGAACCTGCAGTATCTCTGAAGTGTACCTGTATAATTTCTTCCTCCAAGAGTGGAAGGCTTATTAGGCTCTCATAATCTGAAGTCTATTTATTTATTTAATTTTAGTATATATAAAGCTGTTTCAGAATTGCTAGCCCTGTGAGAAACAATTTTACTAACCAGATTATAGCATTATCTACAGTTATCTTTGTCTTCATTCTTATAGTATCCAGTCCAGATATTTTTTCAGATTTTTAGGTTAAGCTTCTCCCTGTAAAGCCCAGCAGTGGAGAGGAGAAAGCTTGTGAAACTGTGGTTGGAATTTGTTTTTCTATTTTTACTTAGTTATTTTTTCAGTTTTGGTATTCTCTGTTTAAATAATGGTGAGACTAGGGTTTTGCATAGAAACATCATAGTTGTGAAGTGAATTCTGCATTGTTTAGGGAAAAGATTCTGTGAGGTTACTACATACCTGCCTCTGTCCTCAGTTACCTGGAAGTTTGAAAAGTTTTAAATTTAATGAGGCTCAATTCATAATTTTCCTTTCTGGAAGTCACACTTTTTATGCCCTATTTCCTATACTTCTTCTCAGAAATATTATAGTGTTAGCTTTTACATTTAAGGTATATGGCTCAATTTGAGTTAAATTCTGTATATGGTGAAATATAGCTAAGGTTCACTTTGTTCCACATATGGATATTTAACTGTTTTCAACATTACTTGTTGAAAAGACTATTTTTTGAGCATATTTTATATGCTCACAGAAATCATCCAGTAGATCATCAAAAACATTGATACAGGAGACTGGGAGAATTTCTGGAACAGGGAAAAAAGGGTGGGATTTGTGCACAAGTAGAGGGATTAATGTGAGGAAGGAGCTGCATGTATTGCTGACGGATGGGTGGAATCTGAAAGTTCTCTTCTGATAGCTCCAAGTTTCTTAATGAGAAAGAAAGCAGGAGTGTTTTTCCAAAAATCTTGAAGTTAACTTAATATCTTAGAGTTAAGTTTTATCCCACATATTGCCTACTAAATTGCAGAACATATAGGGATACTCAACAATGCTACAGATTGATTTGGGAGAAAGATGATAGAAGTAACCATTTCAAGGTGTATTCCTAGCCTAAAACATAGGTGACTACCCATCCATATTGTGACATCATCATTTGAAATACATGGAAAGAACAGATTCTCTTTTAAGTTCCTTTTCCTATTACTATTCCTGAATATTAGAAATTAGGTAAGAGCACTGTCATCAGATCTGACAATCACATAAGTTATTTTAAGCATTTAATCTCTAAATTTATCATAACTATAAAGTAGTAACACAATAAACAAACATAAAGGGGGCTGTCTCCTTCAAGACAGTTATCTTCATATATTTCCCTTCTTATACACAATTGTGCATCAGCTTCTTTAAATTTATGCTCACAAATCTTAAATGTGCATTTTTACACTGTAACATAATCCTTTTAAACCCTTAGCTGATAAATTTTGCGTTTTCCTCTCAACCTCCAAGCTCCTCATGAGCGCAGTCCTCCACCATCAACTTCCTCCTTTGCAGCTGATAAAGCTGCCTTGTACTCAATGAATAAATATAGATGGAATTAGAGAAGATTACTTTGCCCTCAACAAATTCACCAACCTAAGTGCAACTGTTACAGCTGACTCTGCCCCCCCTCTTGTAAAATGGAAGAAACGTCTCTAACCCACACACTCTGCACTTGTGCTCTGGATCCCGTTCTCTTTACTTTCAAGTAAAGGAAACTTATTTACTTTATTCCTAGAGCTATGTTTTCTGGAATTATTGCTTCCTCACTACTGAGTCATTCCTATTAACACTCAAATATACTTAGTGAAAAACACTCCCTTGACCCTTCACAGTAAAACGCCTCAAAAGAGTTGTCTCAATTTTTCCACTCCCTTTACTTTCTCCACATATTCCAACTAAGCTTCCACCACTTCTCCTTCACTAAAATAGTTGTTTTCAAGGTCATGTGTGACCCTGTCAAATCTAATGGTCAACTGTATGTCCTTATTTTCCAACACTTTTCAACGGTATTTAACACAAATGACCACTCTTTCCTTTTTAGAAACACTTTCCTCTCTAGGCTTTCCTGATTCCATAATCTATTAACCCACCCTTCTCTGTCTCGTTTGCTAGGCCCTATCTTCCACACCCAACCTCTCAATGCTAAAGTGTCCGAGGGCCTTGTCTTGGCTGTCTTCCCTTCCTTTCCCAGCTGATTTCATCCAATCCCATGACTTTAAAAGCACATATATAGTGATAACACCCAAATCTATATCACCAGCCAACAGCAACAGATGTGTCACGGGCAACTCACATTTAACACATCCAGCATTTTTTTCCTCCTTAATTACCCCCCAATCCACTTCTCATCTTAGTAAATGGCATCACTATCCGCTCAGTTGCTCAGACCAAGAATCTAAATTTAATTCTCACCACCTCTCTCTTTCTTATTATTCATCACACACATTCTATTAGCCTGTCCTATTGACTCTATCATCACCCTCATCTTCTCTGCTACAACCCTAATCTGAGCCACCTGCCCTTCTTCCTCTATTGCTCCCCTTTAGGGTCTTCTTAACATAGCCAGAGTGATCTTTTAAAAGAATATAAATTTCACCTAGTTAAAATCCCCCAACAGCTTCCTATTACAATTAGACTAAAATCCAAACTATCTAACTTGGCACTTACAAGGCTCTACAAGATATACCCTCACCTACTTCTCAAACCTCAATTTCTACTATTCTCCCTTTTGTTCACCACACTCCAGCCACACTGGCCCTTCTGTCCCTTGAAAAGGCCAAACTCATTATACTCGCAAGGTCTTTGTCTAGAATGATCTCCCAAATCTTGCTTCATTCATATCATTCATGCTTCAGGTCAATGTAACTTGCTTAGAGAAACCTTCCTAGTCATCCTAACATATTCTACTCCATTACCCTATTTTATATGTAGTTATCACTGTCTAAAATTACTATCGTGCACTTATTATCTTACTCTCCTCCACTAGAATGTGTACTTCATTAGGACAGAGGATTCCCCTTTTTCTTCATATTATACCCTAAGCGCCTCGAACAATAATTAGCACACAGCAGGTATTCAATCAGTATTTGTTAACTGAATTTCCAAAGGAGCTGCTAGTGTTAAAAGAAATTTTTAAAAATGAAATAATCCTCAATACAGAAAAATCCTTATGTAGCTTTTTTGTTCTTGAATCCTTATTTATAACAGTAAAAACCTGAAAACCACCTAAATGTCCAACATTTAGAAATGGTTAAATAATTATGGTACAATCACAGGATGGACTCTCATGCAGTCATTAAAAATGTGATTTTTCACAGTACTGGAGAAAAGTTATGCTATAATGTTAAATTAAAAGCACAGAATCCAAGATTTTACATATAATGTAACCTTAATTACTTTAGAATACATGTATCAGACACAATCTGCCAAACTCTCACAAGAAGAAATCGATGATCTCAATAGGCCTGTATCTATAAGTTGAATCAATAATTAATAACCTTGAAAACAGAAAGCATCAGGCTCAGATGGGTTCACTGGTAAATCCTACCAAACATTTAAGGAAGAAATTATACCAATTCTCTACAATCTCTTTCAGAGAACAAAAGCAGGGGGAATGCTTCCTAACTCATTTTATGTGGCCAGCATTACCCTAATACTATGAAACCAGATAAAGACATCACAAGAAAAGAAAACCACACATTAGTACTTCTCATAAACATAGATGCAAAAATCTTCAACAAAATATTAGTAAATCGAATTCTAAAAAGTATAAAAAGAATTATACACGACAACTATGTGGAATTTATCCCAGGTATGATTAAAAAATCAATTGATGTGGTCCATCATATCGATGGACTAAAATAAAAATCACACAATCATATCAACATATGCAGAAAAGGCATCTGACAAATGCCAATACCCATTCATGATAAAAACTCAAGGGAAACCAGGAATACAGAACTTCATATCAACCTTATGAAGAGTATCTACAAAAACCCCACAGCTAACATCATATTTCATGGTGAGAAACTCTTTCCCACAAAGATCAGGTGCAAGTCATGAATGCCCCCTTTTACCACTCCTTTTCAGTACTGTGCTGGAAGGCCTTGTTAATGCAATAATGCAAGAAAAGGAAATAAAACGTATACCGACTGGGAAGGAAGAATAAAACAGTCTTTGTTCGCAGATGACATGATCATCTATGTAAAAAAAATGCAAAAGGATGAGCCAAAAGAATTTCTGGAACTAAAAAGCAACTATAGCAAGGTTGCAGGACACAAAGTTAATATACAAAGTTAACTGCTATCCTATACACTGAGAGTGAACAAATGGAATTTGAAATTTAAAATGCAATACCAGACTCCCTCTTGTGAGAGCACTGGAATCACAACTAACTGCTGAACAATCATCAACAGGAGGACACTGGAATTCATGAAAAACATGCCCCACATCCAAGGACAGGGGAGAAGCAGCAATGAGATAGTAAGAAGGGCGCAACCACAATAAAATCAAATCCCATGGCTGCTAGGTGGGTGACTCACAAACTGGAGAACATTTATACCACAGAGGTCCACCCACTGTAGTGAAGGTTCTGAACCCCATGTCAGGCTTCCCAACCTGGAGGTCCGGCAACAAGAGGGGGAATTCCTAGAGAATCAGACTTTGAAGGCTGGTGGGATTTGATTGCAGGACTTCGACAGGACTTGGGGAAGCAGGGACTCCACTCTTGGAGGATACACACAAAGTAGTGTGTGCATCAGGACCCAGGGAAGGGAGTGGTGACCCCATGGGAGACTGAACCGGACCTACTTTCTAGTGTTGGAGGGTCTCCTGCAGAGGTGGGGGGAGGCTGTGGTACACTGCAGGGACAAGGACGCTGGCAGCGTAAGTTCTGGAAAGTACTCCTTGGCGTGAGCCCGCCCAGAGTCTGCCATTAGCCCCACCAAAGAGTGGGTAGGCTTCAGGGCTGGGTCACCTCAGGCCAAACCACCAACAGGGAGGGAACCCAGTCACACCCATCAGCAGAAAAGTGGATTAAAGTTTTACTGAGCTCTGCCCAACAGAGCAACACCCAGCTCTGCCCACCAACACTTCTCCAATCAGGAAGCTTGCACAAGCCTCTTTGAGAGCCTCATCTACCAGAAGGCAGACAGCAGAAGCAAGAAGAACTACAATTCTTCAGCCTGTGGAACGAAAGCCACAATCACAGAAAGACAGACAAAATGAAAAGGTAGAGGACTATGTCCCAGATGAGGGAACAAGATAAAACCCCAGAAAAACAACGAAATGAAGTACAGATAGGCAACCTTCCAGAAAGAGAACTCAGAATAATGACAGTGAAGATGATCCAGGACCTTGGAAAAAGAATGGAGGAAAAGACCGAGAAGATGCAAGAAATGATTAACAAAGACCTAGAAGAATTAAAGAACAAACACCTAGAAGAATTAAAGAACAAACAAACAGAGATGAACAGTAACTGAAATGAAAAATACACTAGAAGGAATCAATAGCAGAATAACTGAGGCAGAACGGATAAGTGACCTGGAAGACAGAATGGTGGAATTCACTGCTCTGGAAGAGGAGAAAGAAAAAAGAATGAAAAGAAATGAAGACAGCTTAAGAGATCTCTGGGACAACATTAAATGCACCAACATTCGCATTATAGGGGTCCCAGAAGGCGAAGAGAGAGAGAAAGGACCCGAGAAAATATGTGAAGAGATTACAGTCGAAAACTCCACTAACATGGGAAAGGAAATAGCCACCCAAGTCCAGGAAGTGCAGAGAGTCCCAAGCAGGATAAACCCAAGGAGAAACATGCGGAGACACACAGTAATCAAACTGACAAAAATTAAAGACAAAGAAAAATTATTAAAAGCAACAAGGGAAAAACGACAAATAACATACAATTAACATACAACACATGACAAATAACATACAAACATACATTTGTCATATAAAAATGACAAATAACATACAACAGCTGATTTCTCAGCAGAAACTCTACAAGCCAGAAGGGAGTGGCATGATTTATCTGAAGTGATGAAAGGGAAGCACCTACAAGCAAGATTACTCTACCTGGCAAGAATCTCATTCAGAGTTGACGGAGAAATCAAAGGCTTTACAGACAAGCAAAAGCTAAGGGAATTTAGCACCACCAAACCAGTTCTACAAAAAATGCTAAAGGAACCTCTTCTCTAAAGAGGAAACACAAGAGAAGAAAAGGACCTATAAAAACAAACCTGAAACAATTAAGAAAATGGTAATAGGAACATACATATCAATAATTACCTTAAACGTAAATGGATTAAATGCTCCAACCAAAAGACAGAGGCTTGCTGAATGGATACAAAAACAAGACCCACATATATGCTGTCTACAGGAGACCCACTTCAGACCTAGGGACATATACAGAATGAAAGTGAGGGGATGGAAAAAGATATTCCATGCAAATGGAAATCAAAAGAAAGCTGGAGTAGCAATACTCATATCAGATAAAATAGACTTATAAAGAATGTTACAAGAGACAAAGAAGGACACTACATAATGATCAAGGGATCAATCCAAGAAGAAGATATAACAATTATAAATATATATGCACCCAACATAGGAGCACCTCAATACATAAGGCAAATGCTAACAGCTATAAAAGAGGAAATCAACAGTAAAACAATAATAGTAGGGGACTTTAACACCTCATTTACACCAATGGACAGAATCATCCAGACAGAAACTTAATAAGGAAACACAAGCTTTAAAGGACACAATGGACTAGATAGATTTAACTCATAATTATAGGACAGTCCATCCGGAAACAGATTACACTTTCCTCTCAAGTACACATGACACATTCCAGGATAGATCACATCTTGGGTCACAAATCAAGCCTCACTAAATTTAAGAAAACTGAAATCATGTCAAGAATCTTTTTGACCACAATGCTATGAGATTAGCAATTAATTACTCAGAATAAAACATAAAAACCACAAACACATGAAGGCTAAACAATACGTTACTAAATAACCAAGAGATCACTGAAGAAATCAAAGAGGAAATAAAAAAATACCTAGAGACGAATGACAATGAAAACATGATGATCCAAAACCTATGGGATGCAGCAAAAGCAGTTCTAAGAGGGAAGGTTATAGCAATACAACCCTACCTCAAGAAACAAGAAAAATCTCAAATAAACAATCTAACCTTACACCTAAAGGAACTAGAGAAAGAAGAACAAACAAAACCCAAAGTTAATAGAAGGAAAGAAATCATAAAGATCAGAGCAGAAATAAATGAAACAGAAACAAAGAAAACAACAGCAAAGATCAATAAAACTAAAATGTGGTTGAGAACATAAAATTGATAAAACTTTAACCAGACTCTTCAAGAACAAGATGGAGAGAACTCAAATCAATAAAATTAGAAATGAAACAGGAGAAGTTACAACAGACACTGCAGAAATACAAAGCATCCAAAGAGACTCCTACAAGCAACTCTATGCCAATAAAATGGACAACCTGGAAGAAACGGACAAATTACAAAGGTAAAACCTACCAAGGCTGAACCAGGAAGAAACAGAAAATATGAAAAGACCAATCACAAAAATTGAAACTGTGATTTAAAATCTTCCAACAAACAAAAGTCCAGGACCAGATGGCTTTACAGGTGAATTCTATGAAACATTTAGAGAAGAGCTAACACCCATCTTTCTCAAACTCTTCCAAAAAATTGCAGAGGCAGAAACACTCCCAAACTTATTCTACGAAGCCACCATCACCCTGATACCAAAACCAGACAGAGATACTACAAAAAAAGAAAATTACAGATCAGTATCACTGATGAATATGGACGCAAACATCCTCAACAAAATACTAGCAAACAGAATCCAACAATACATTAAAAAGGATCATACACCATGATCAAGAGGGATTTATCCCAGGTATGCAAAAATTCTTCAATATATGCAAATCAATCAATGTGATATACCATATTAACAAACTGAAGAATAAAAACCATATGATCATCTCAATAGATGCAGAAGCTTTTGACAAAATTCAACACCAATTTATGATAAAAACTCTCCAGAAAATGGGCACAAAGGGAACATACCTCAACATAATAAAGGCCATATATGACAAACTCACAGCAAACATCATCCTCAATGGTGAAAAACTGAAAGCATTTCCTCTAAGATCAGGAACAAGACAAGGAAGTCCACTCCCGCCACTGTTATTCAACATAGTTTTGGAAGTCTTAGCCACGGCAATCAGAGAAGAAAAAGAAATAAAAGGAATCCAAATTGGAAAGGAAGAAGTAATATTGTCACTGTTTGCAGATGACATGATGCTGTACATAGAGAATCCTAAAGATGCCACCAGAAAACTACTAGAGAGCTAATTAATGAACCTGGTAAAGTTGCAGGATACAAAATTAATGCACAGAAATCTCTTGCATTCCTATACACTAACAATGTAAGATTAGAAAGAGAAATTAAGGAAACAATCCCATTCACCACTGTAACAAAAAGAATAAAATACCTAGGAATAAACCTACCTAAGGAGGTAAAAGGCCTGTACTAAGGAAACTATAAGACACTGGTGAAAGAAATCACAGGTGACACAAACTGATGGAGAGATATACCATGTTCTTGGATTGGAAGAATCAATATTGTTAAAATGACTATACTACCCAAAGCAATCTACGGATTCAATGCAATCCCTATCAAATTACCAATGGCATTTTTCACAGAACTAGAAAAAAAATCTTAAAATTTGTATGGAGACACAAAAGACCCCAAATAGCAAAAGCAATCTTGAGGGAAAAAAACAGAGCTTGAGGAATCAGACTCCCTGATTTCAGGCTATACTACAAAGCTACAGTAATCAAGATAGTATGGTACTGGCACAAAAATAGAAACACAGATCAATGAAACAGGATAGAAAACCAGAGATAAATCCACGCACCTATGGTCAACTAATCTATGACAAAGGAGGCAAGGAGTTACAATGGAGAAAAGACAGTCTCTTCAATAAGCGGTGCTGGGAAACCTGGACAGCTACATGTAAAAGAATGAAATTAGAACACTCCCAAACACCATATACAAAAATAAACTCAAAATGGATTAAAAACCTAAATGTAAGACCAGACACTATAAAACTCTTCGAGGAAAACATAGGAAGAACACTCTTTGACATAAATCACAGCAAGATCTTTTTTGACCCACCTCCTAGAGTAATGGAAATGAAAACAAACAAACAAATGGGACTTAATGAAACTTAAAGCTTTTGCACAGAAAAGGAAACCATAAACAAGACGAAAAGACAACCCTCAGAATGGGAGAAAATATCTGCAAATGAATCAACGGACAAAGGATTAATCTCCAAAATATAGCAACAGCTCATGCAGCTTAATCTTTTTTTTTTTTTTTTTTTTTTTTGTGGTATGTGGGTCTCTCACTGCTGTGTCCTCTCCCGTTGTGGAGCACAGGCTCCGGATGCGCAGGCTCAGCGGCCATGGCCCACTGGCCCAGCTGCTCTGCGGCATGTGGGATCCCCCTGGACCGGGGCACGAACCCGCATCCCCTGCATCAGCAGGCGGACTCTCAACCACCGTGCCACCAGGGAAGCCCATGCAGCTTAATCTTCAACAAAAACAAACAACCCAATCAAAAAATGGGCAGAAGACCTAAATAGACATTTCTCCAAAGACGACATACAGATGG
This sequence comes from Grampus griseus, assembly GCF_964374135.1. NCBI lineage: Eukaryota > Metazoa > Chordata > Mammalia > Artiodactyla > Delphinidae > Grampus > Grampus griseus. The sequence goes on along the minus strand of NC_139018.1, from coordinate 15,079,328 downwards.
CCAAGAGGCACATGAAAAACTGCTCAACATCACTAATTATTAGAGAAATGCAAATCAAAACTACAATGAGCTATCAACTCACACCAGTTAGAATGGGCATCATCAGAAAATGTACAAACAACAAATGCTGGAGAGGGTGTGGAGGAAAGGGAACCCACTTGCAGTGTTTGTGGGAATGTAAATTGATATAGCCGCTATGGAGAACAGTATGGAGGTTCCTTAAAAAACTAAAAATAGAATTACCATATGACCTAGCAATCCCACTACTGGGCATATGCCCAGAGAAAACCATAATTCAAAAAGACACATGCACCCCAATGTTCACGGCAGCACTATTTACAATAGCCAGGTCATAGAAGCAACCTAAATGCCCATCAACAGATGAATGGATAAAGAAAATGTGGTACATATATACAATGGAGTATTACTCAGCCATAAAAAGGAACAAAATTGGGTCATTTGTAGATACGTGGATGGACCTAGAGACTTTCATACAGAGTGAAGTAAGTCAGAAAGAGAAAAACAAATATCGTATATTAATGCATGTGTGTAATCTAGAAAAATGGTACAGATGAACCAGTCTACAAGGCAGAAATAGAGACACAGATGTAGAGAACAAATGTATGGACACCAAGGGGGTCGTCATGGTGGTGGGATGAATTGTGAGACTGGGATTGATATATATACACTAATATGCATAAAGTAGATAACTAATAAGATCCTAAGATAACTAATAATAAAAAATAAACAAATTTTTAAAAATGCAATACCATTACATTAGCACCAAAAATTGAAATACTTAGGTATAAATCTAACAAAATAGATACAAAACCTATATGAGGAAAACCACAAAACTCTGATGAATGAAGTCAAAGAAGAACCAAATAAATGAAGAGATATTCTATGCTCATGGATAGGCAGACTCAGTACCACCAAGATCTCAGTTCTTCCCAACTTATCTGCATGTTGGAGGAGGTCATTGAGAGGACATGACCACTGGTTGACCTGAGAAATGGACCCAGGCAATCAGAGGCTCCTTACCCTCTCCGTGGGATGTCCATTCTGCCCACTGTTCTCATACAAGGAGCCACTTCAAGGACACAGCCTTGAGAAAGTAATGTGTTATTGAGACCATCTGGACTATATACATGACTGAACCCCATGAAGGTCTCTAGATAAATGCTTAAGATTCTGGAGGGTGGGTACGGAGATCTACTTGTCATGCAGCTGCCCAAGACATGCCTTGTATGTAAGTTCCCTTGTTTATTAAAACTGCCACCTTCCAAACTGGAGTGGTCTGCCTTTCTTCAGTCCCTCCTTGCCCTCTATGTATGGGGGCCAGTTCAGAATTTCACTCAGGGAACTCGTGAGGTTGTGAACCAACAATGCAACCTCAATCAAAATCCCAGCAAGTTACTTTATGGATATCAACAAACTGATTCTAAAGTTGACATGGAGAGGCAAAAGACCCAGAAAAGCCAACACAATATTGAAGAGGAAAAACAAAGTTGGAAGACTGACACTACCCAACTTCAAGACTTACTATGAAGCTATAGTAATCAAGACAGTATGGTACTGGGGGAGTGGCCAAGATGGCAGAGTCAGAAGACCCTGAGCTCACCTCCTCCCATGGCACACCAAAATTACAACTATTTACACAGAAACTATTGATGAGAAAGAAGGGAATACTAGCAGAAAAGATCTTCTACAACTAAATATACAATGAAGGAACCACAATGAGATGAGTAGGAAGGGTGGAGATGTGGCAGAGTCAAGATCCACACTCCCAGGTGGATGACCCACAAAAAGGAGGATAATTACAACTGTAGAGGTTCAGCCCAAGGAGCCAGTGGTCTGAGCACCCTATCAGGCTCCCCAGCCTAGGGGCTTCTGCACTGGGAAGATGAGCCCCCAGAACGTTGGCTTTGAAGGCTAGTGGGGCTTACTTTTGGGAGAGCCAGAGGATTGTGGGAAGAGACTCCACTCTTAAAGGGCACACACAAAATCGCACACACTTCAGGAGGACCCAGGGCACAAGCAATAATTTGAAAGAAGCCTGGGTCAGACTGACCTACTGATCTTGGAGAGCCTCCCAGAGAGGCAGAAGGCAACTGGAGCTTATCTTGGGGACAAGACAAAGGTAGCAGTCATTTGGGGGAGGCTGTTCTACTACATGGACGCTGGTGCTGGCAAACACCATTTCTGAACCCTCCTAGCTTATTAGTGTCAGGACCCAACCCTATCCACTAGCCTTTCAGCACCAATACTGGAATGCCTCAGGCCAAGTAACTAGCTGAGCAGAGACACAGCCCCATCCACCAGCAGGCTTGCTGCCTTAAGGTCCCCTGAGCCACAGTCACCCGGGGATCCAACACTGTTTGCCAGAGGGCCCGGGACCCAGCCATGCACACCAGTGGGCAGCACTAGCCCCAGAACCAGCCTCACCCACCGGAGGATAGGCAACAGTCCCAGGATACCTTGGGCTCTGGCCCCAGCCACCAGTGGGCAGAAACACAAACTCTAGGACCCCCAGCTCTGCCCACCCGTGAACAGGAACTAGCCTGGAATCCCCTGGGCCTCCCCACCCAGTAGCAGGCCGACACTAGCTCTGCAACACCTAGGCCTTGCAGCCAGAGACCCCAGGACCTAGCCCTGCCACCAGCTGACTGATACCAGCTCCAAGACACTCTGGACCCCTCAGCCAGCTGTCCCAGGATGTAGCTCCTCTCACCAGTGGGCCAACACAAGCTTTGGGACACCCCAGACCCTGCAGCCAGCTATGTCTGGAACTGGCCCCACCTACCTGCAGGCCGACACTATATCTGGAAGACCCCAGCACCATACCCACTCCAGAACCCAGCTCCAACCACCAGTGGGCCAGCACTAGCCCCAGGACCACTGGGCCACAGTCAGCAGCCTCATGACCCAGACCTGCCCACCAGTGGCCAGCATCCTCTACACAAGGCAATGCCTGGCAACTAACTGGAGTGTGGGCCAGCCACACCTACCAGACTCCCATAGTAGTCAGTGTGCCACAAGACAAGGACCCACACAGCCCACACAGCAGGCACCCCTAGAGCATACAGCTCTGGTGACCAGGGGGGATTGTGCTGTTGGGGTGCAGAAGAACTAAGTGACAGGAAATAGGCAATTTACTTTATAGAGAGTTCAAAGTAGTGACTGGGTGAACAGAGTGAGAAGTTAAAAGTTTCTAACAAAGAGTTTAAAAATATAAAGAAAAGCCAAGCAGAGCTGAAGAATACAATAACTGAAATGGAAAAATACACTAGAAGGAATCAACAGATTAAATGATACAGTGGAATGGATCTGTGAGCTGGCAGACAAAGTAGTGGAAATCACTTAAGCTGAACAGAAGAAAGAATAAAAAGAAATGAGGACAGCTTAAGAGACCTCTGAGACATCAAGCATACTAACATTTGAATTATAGGGGTCCCAGAAGGAGAAGAAAGAGAGAAAGTGGCAGGGAACATATTTGAAGATATAATAGCTGAAAACTTCCCTAACCTGGAGAAGGAAACAGACATCCAGGTCCAGGAAGCACAGAGTCCCACAGAGAATCAATCCAAAGAGGACCACACCAAGACATAAAAATTAAAGATAGAGAATGTTAAAAGAAGCATGGGAAAAGTAGCAATTTATGTACAAGGGAACTCCCATAAGGCTATCAGCTGACCTTTCAGCAGAAACTCTGTAGGCCAGGAGGGAGTGGCATGATATATTTAAAGTGATGAAAGGGATAAATCTACAACCAAGTATACTCGACCTGGTAAAGCTTGTGTTCAGATTTTATGGAGAGACCAAAAGTTTTATGGACAAGCAAAAGCTAAAAGAGTTCAGCACCATTAAACCAGCTTTACAAGAAATGTTAAAGGGACAACTCTAAGTGAAAAAGAAAAGGCTACAACTAGAAAGATGAAAATTGTGAAAGGAAAAAATCTCACTGGTAAAGACAAATATACAGTAAAGGTAGTAAATCAGCCATAGTAAGAAGATTAAAAGACAGAAGTCATAAAATCATCTACATCTGCAATAAGTAGTTAAGGGATACACAAAAGATATAAAACAAAAGATGTAAAATATGATGTCAAAAACAGTAAACATGCAGGGGGAGGGTAAAAATGCAGGGTTGTTAAAATGAGTTTGCACTTAAGAGATCAGTAACTTCAAGTAATCATACATACACATGCGCGCACACACACACATGCACAGAATGCTATGTACAGTGTGGGGAATATAGTCAATAACTATGTAGTATCTTTGTGTGGTGACACATATTAACTAGACTTATCATGGTGTTCATTTTGAAATGTATAGAAATATCAAATCACTATGTTGTGTAATAGAAACTAACATAGTATTGCAGGTCAATTATACTTCAAAAACAAACAAACTCACAGAAAAAGAGATCAAATTTCTTGTTACCAGAGGCGGGGGGTGGGGGTGGGGGGGAATTGGATGAAGGTGATCAAAAGACACAAACTTCCACTTATAAGATAAATAAAACTTAATAAAATTAGAAGGAAAAAAAGACAATATGGTATTTGCAAAAGAGTAGACAAAATATATCAATGGAACAGAATACAGAGCCTAGAAATAGACCCCTATAAATATAATCAGCTGATCTTTGACAAAGGAGCAAAGGCAATACAATGGAGCAAAGACAGTCTCCTTCAACAAATAGTGCTGGAACAACTGGACATCTACATGTAAAAAATGAATCTAGACAGAGACCTTATACCTTTCACAAAAATTAACTCAAAATGAATCAGAGACCTAAATGTTAAACTGTAAAATTCCTGGAAAACATAGGAGAAAACCTAGATGACCTTGGTTTTGGTGATGCCTTTTTAGTTATAACATCAAACACAGGATCCATGAAAGAAATAACTGATAAGCTGGACTTCATTAAAATAAAAAACTTCTGCTCTGTGAAAGACAATGTCAAAGACAATTGTCAATCCAGACAATACAATATTATTCAGCACTAAAGAAATGAGCTATCAAGCCAAGAAAAGGCATGGAGGAACCATAAATACATATTACTAAGTGAGAGAAGGCCATCTGAAAAGGCTACATACTATATGACTCCAACCATATGACATTCTGGAAGAGGCAAAACTACAGAGTCAGTAATTACATACACTACCATGCATAAGATAGATAGCTAGTGGGAACCTGCTATAAAGCACAGGAAGCTCTGCTCGGTGCTCTGTGATGACCTAGATAGGTGGAATGCGGGGGTGGGAAGGAGGTCCAAGAGGCAGGGAATATATGTATACATATAGCTGTTTCACTTCACTGTAGAGCAGAAACTAATACAACATTGTAAAGCAATTACACTCCAATTTAAAAAAAGGAAAAAAAAATCAGTTGTTGCAGGGAGGGGCAGTATGTGAACAGGCAGAGCAGAGGATTTTTAGGGCAGTGAAAATACTCTGTATGATATGATAATGATGGATATATGTCATTAAACATTTGTTCAATCCCATAGAATGTACAACACCAAGAGTGAACCCTAAGGTAAACTATAAACTTTGAGTGATTATGATGTGTCAATATAGGTTCATCTTTGGATAAAATGTACCATTCTGGTGAATGATGTTGATAATGGGGAGGCAATGCATGTGTGGGGAATATAGGAAATCTGTACCTTCCTCTCACTTTTGCTGTAAACCTAAAACTGCTCTAAAAAAATAGTCTTAAAGTCTTATGATACATGTATCATAAAGACTTCAAAGCCTAAATATAAGGCCAGAAACTATCAAACTCTTAGAGGAAAACATAGGCAGAACACTCTATGACATAAATCACAGCAAGATTTTTTCTGACCCACCCCCTAGAGTAATGGAAATAAAAACAAAAATAAACAAATGGGACCTAATGAAACTTCAAAGCTTTTGCACAGCAAAGGAAACCATAAACAAGACCAAAAGACAACCCTCAGAATGGGAGAAAATATTTGCAAATGAAGCAACCGACAAAGGATTAATCTCCAAAATTTACAAGCAGCTCATGCAGCTCAATAACAAAAAAACAAACAACCCAATCCAAAAATGGGCAGAAGACCTAAATAGACATTTCTCCAAAGAAGATATACAGACTGCCAACAAACACATGAAAGAATGCTCAACATCATTAATCATTAGAGAAATGCAAATCAAAACTACAATGAGATATCATCTCACACCAGTCAGAATGGCCATCATCAAAAAATCTAGAAACAATAAATGCTGGAGAGGGTGTGGAGAAAAGGGAACCCTCTTGCACTGCTGGTGGGAATGTGAATTGGTTCAGCCACTATGGAGAACAGTATGGAGGTTCCTTAAAAAACTACAAATAGAACTACCATATGACCCAGCAATCCCACTACTGGGCATATACCCTGAGAAAACCGAAATTCAAAAAGAGTCATGTACCAAAATGTTCATCGCAGCTCTATTTACAATAGCCCGGAGATGGAAACAACCTAAGTGCCCATCATCGGATGAATGGATAAAGAAGATGTGGCACATATATACAATGGAATATTACTCAGCCATAAAAAGAAACGAAATTGAGCTATTTGTAATGAGGTGGATAGACCTAGAGTCTGTCATACACAGTGAAGTGAAGTAAGTCAGAAAGAAAAAGACAAATACCGTATGCTAACACATATATATGGAATTTAAGAAAAAAAAATGTCATGAAGAACCTAGGGGTAAGGCAGGAATAAAGACGCAGACCTCCTAGAGAACGGACTTGAGGTTATGGGGAGGGGGAAGGGTGAGCTGTGACGGGGCGAGAGAGAGTCATGGACACATACACACTAACAAACGTAGTAAGGTAGATAGCTAGTGGGAAGCAGCCGCATGGCACAGGGATATTGGCTCGGTGCTTTGTGACAGCCTGGAGGGGTGGGATAGGGAGGGTGGGAGGGAGGGAGACGCAAGAGGGAAGAGATATGGGAACATATGTATATGTATAACTGATTCACTTTGTTATAAAGCAGAAACTAACACACCATTGTAAAGCAATTATACCCCAATAAAGATGTTAAAAAAAAAAAAAAAGACTTCAAAAAAAATAATCTAAAACACAATAGTAATATCTCTAGGTTACAAGACTGTGGGTAAATTTTTTCTCCTTTTTCTATATTTTTCTATTTTCTATTATAAATATGTATCAATAATTTTTAAAATATAATAACCACCCTCTAAGAGGGGACCTACCAAACCTCTCATATTCCCTATTATGTCAATTTCAGAATCCTACATGGTCTCTTTGTTTGCTGCAAAAATTGTCTTTTGCAGGTGCATGTCAACTTGCAATCTAAATCTAACATCCAGACTCTGGTAAAACTTCTTACCATGTTAGTAGTGCCACCCTCTTTGGTGTTTTGTGTGTTATATACATTGTCCACGGGTTAACTAATAATTAGAAAAGTCACACTGCAACCAGGTAATGATGACCAGTCTGTGGACTCTGTAATTAGTTGTCAACTATGTTCTAAGACTTAAAATAGCCTTCCACTTTCCACTCCTAATTGGGAATTATACCCTGCTTCCTGATCAACCTTAATATCTGTAAAAATATGGACACTGAGGTGGTTAGACCTGGTTACACCATCATCTTGTGGCTAATTTAATATTATCACAAGCAACATCATACTGAGTAAAAATTGCAAAATTCTTAGGAGTAACTGCCTGTGGCAATTGTCATTACTCTCCATAGATTGAAATGAATATGTAATGTGAGCTTCCACACCAGAGGCAGTAGTGTCTAGTACTGTATTCCTGACCAGGAAAGAAAGTCCTCTCATAGTAATGAAAAAAAGATAAAGAATGAATGTCCTCTTTGGTTGGGAGGTGAAATAGGTACGTGATTCCCAGGAACAGAGAGAGCAGCAGTATTTCCTCAACAAAGAGACCTATGGCAACCGTGCATCTCAGTTCTTCTAACTGATTTGAGGAACAGGTTATATACACTTCTCTTAACAAAAATTTATTTCTGGGCCTTTAAGTTCAATTAGGTGCTCCTGTTCTGCCACACATTCCATGTTTCCAGCACCCATGACTATGACCTCTCCCTTTCTTGGGCTCCATTGAGAGGTTGAACACCCATCTATACCTTGGCAATGATACAATCCAGAATTCTGACCTCACATCCAACCTCTTTGCTTTGTTTCTATATCCCCAGCCCCTGTATTAAACTAAAGTCAGGTATCTCTCCCTGATTGTTAAGAACAAGGTAACTTTTAGAGTGAAATGAGTTAACACCTCCTACAATCACAACCTCTTATTAGCCAATCCAGCATTATGAGCCACCCATCCCAAAACAAAAATTTTTTTAGAATTTAGTGGTGTTATGATGAATTGAGCCTGCCTGTGGCCTCAAAAACCGCTAGATCCAGGGTCCAATGTCCATCTTCAGTCCCACTGCCTATCCCCTCATTCCAAGAATTTTTTAGTATTTTTCTGCCATGCTTACTAATACAGATGGATATGCATGCCAGTGTTGTAAGGTGGGCACTATATTTCCCTTGATCTTTTAATAATCCAATACACAGAGGGTGATATTGTAGACAGGAAATCCAGGATCTATTAAGCCTTTCATACAAGTTCTTGCTGTCTTTGGCCAATATGGTGATACCATGTGCCACCTTATAATTAGAATAGATACCACTGCAGCCAAGGCAGCTTGTTTACACTGGCTAGGTGTAAACCCTTGCCAGTCCTTATACTGTTTCAGAATATTGATTCATACTGAAGACACTTGGAGGACACTTGCTGGCCTAAAGAGAAGCCAGTCAGCTGTCAGTGGCAACATGCAGTCTCAGCTACCTTGCCCTCATTGGACATGAATCTAGGGTGCTATTTCAACTGTCCTTGTGAATATGTCCACTTTAGAATTTCATAGAGGGGGGATGATCTGTCCTTCTGAGGGGCATTTAGATGCTTCTTCAAATATTAACATATTGGATATTTGGTCTATTTCTGACTGCAGATCCTGGCTCCAAAATGGAAATTTATTAATGGACAATCTTGGGCTTTCCATGGTCCAAATCATTGGCCCAAACCCACTACAACTGATCTAGGAGTCTGCTGAAATCAACACCTGGGGCATGGAGTTACACCTCAGTTGGTACCATCCAGGATGCACATAATTTTGCCCATTAAGTGAACCTTCCAGGTCCCCAGTGAGTAAGCATTTTTCTGGACTGATGATGCAAGGTATCTGTCTTTTCATGTTTTCAGCCACTGATGACACTGGGCAGATCCATTAATGGAAAACAATACAAAGGGTTGCTTTTTTTGATAAAAAATCTCCAAATGGACCTTAGGTAATAGGCCCAAATTTTTAAAGGGGTCTCAATACTTGGTAACTGATCAATATTGTGATATAATGCATAATAGTAAATGAATAAATTTGGGTAGGCCCTGAGTTTTTTGAGTTTGACTTCCCAGCCCACTACCATGGATTACTTCTATATCTAGAGCAGTGGTTTTTCACCCTGGCTGCTTATTGGAATCATCTAGGAAGCTTAAAAACAGAAGCAAACAGCAACAAAGAAACTATACCTGAGACCCACCCTAAATAAGTTAAATTGAAGTTTCTAGGGATGAGACTCAGCCGTTGGTGGTTTTATTACGTTTGCTTTAACTCTCCAAGTGATTCTAATATGCAGCCAGGTTTGAAAATCAAGAATCTAGAGCAATGGTTTTCAAACTTTAGAATACATCAATATCACATGTAGGTGATTAAAGTAGATTGCTGGGCCCCCATCTAGATTTTCTGATTTGGTCTGGGGTGAAGCTCAAGAATTTGCATTTCTAACACCTAGTTAAGTGCTAATGCTAGCATTAGCAGGTGATGTTAATGCTGCTGGTTAAAGGACCACACTGAAAACCACTGATCGAGAGTGTGCTTTTCAAATTTTGATATTAAAACCCACAACTTTAATATTTTAAACCCAAAACATTACCTGAGAACATTGTTAAAATTCAGAGTCTAATCCAGTAGGCCTGGGGTAGGGTTTGAGACCTGCATTTCTTGCTGGTCTAAGGACCACATCTTTGAACAGCAGGGATCTAGAGCTGCCATTTTTTAAATAAGCAAACTAGAAGCAAAGCAAGCAAACTAGAAGCTGCTGGAGCAAATCTTCAAGGAGGCCAGTTTTGCATACTAATAATGACATGACTCATTTTGATGACTTCTTTCTTTGTTCCCCGATCACCTGAACATACACAGTCTCCTGGACAGTCTCGTGATTACAATGTAATTATTGCGAAACAGCCAACATCTCCACTAACGTGAAGCTCTACTCACCTTACTTGATACAGCTGATCACTTCCTTCTCCCTGAAAAACTCTTTTTACTTGCCTTCCATGACCCCATACTCTCTTGGTCTTCCTCCTACCTCTCTAGCCACGTTTTTGTCAGTTCTTTTTCACCTCCCCTATATTTAAATGTTGGAGGGCTGCCGGAATCCATTTTTCAGATTCTTTATCCATACTCACTCCTTCAGTAGTCTCATCCAGGCTCATGGCTTTAAATACTATCTAGATGCTGATAACACTCAAAGCCCAGAATGCTTCCCTGGATTATAGACATGCATGTTCAACTGCCTAATGTACAACCCCACTTGGTTGTCTATTAGCATCTAAAACAGAACACTTCTAAAAGAGCTCATGATCTTCCCTTTCTCCCAAAACAGAAAATTTGCTCCTGCCAGTCTTTGCTAATTCAGTAATTGGCAACTCTATTCTTTCAGGTGTTCTGGCCAAAAACTGCAATCACCATTGATCTTTCTTTCCTGTCACAATTTATACCTGGTCCATCAGTAAATCATGTAGCCTCTATCTTCAAAATATATCTAATCCTTTCTCACTGCTTCCACTGTAACCACTCTGGTCCAAGCCACCAATATGTCTTAGAACAGTCCCCTAAGTGGTCTCTCTGCTTCCATCCTATCCCTCTCCCTCAGTCTGTCATCAAAATAGGAGCCAGAGTGACCTTGTTAAACCATTAACTCAAATTATGTCACTAATTTGATTAAATTGCTCCAATGGCTTCTAATCTCCCTCAGATGGGAAAGCTAAAATCCTCTCAAAAGCCTGTAAGGTCGTACACAATCTGTTCCCACCACCATTACTTCATCAGACCTCATTTCTTTACTACTTTCACGTGAATTCACTGCACTCCAGCCACGCTTTCACATTGTTCCTCAAGCACATGAGGCATTCCATTTCAGGGCTTCTGAACTTGATAGTCCCTTTGACTGAAATGTCCTTCCCTCATAGCCACACAGCACATTCCCTCACCTCCAAGTCTCTACTCAAGTGTTAAATGTATACTTTACAGTGAGGCGTTCCTGGCTACCCTATCCAAACACCTATCTAAACTCTTCCCAGTAGTCTCCATCTCACTTTCCTGTTTTTTTCTTAGCCCTTACATACTATATAGATATAGATAGATATACACACTATATATACAAAAATAATAGATAATATGTACACACTATATACATATTTATTATGTATATAAATATGAAATTTACCTTGTTTATTATCTCCCCCCAGTAGATACAGGTTCCATGAGGGCTGGGAATTTCACCTGCTTGGTTCACCACTATAACTCTAGAGCTAAAAATAGTCCCTGGTAAATACTAATAGGTGCTCAATAAATATTTGCTGAAAGAATAAGTAAAGCAAGAAATACCTATTTTTACACTAAGATGTGTCCCAGACACCAATTAAGAAAGTGTCTTAAGGGACTTCCCTGGCAGTTCAGTGGTTAAGTTTTCGCTTTCCAATGCAGGGGGTGCAGGTTCGATGCCTGGTCAGGGAGCTAAGATCCCACATGCCTCGGGGCCAAAAAACCAAAACATAAAACAGAAGCGATATTGTAACAAATTCAATATAGATTTTTAAAATGGTCCACATTAAAAAATATCTTTTAAAAAAAAGAAAGTGTCTTAAGAAGGTGGGTATAACCAATTGTGGCAAATGATGATAAATCAAATAAGATTAGAACAGAGAATTGACCACTGGATATAGCACTGTGGAGGTCACTGGTGACCTTGACAAGAGTTGCTAGGGTGAAATAGAACAGAGCTAAGACTGAATGGGAGAAAAAGAACTGAAGATAGTGAGTACAAACAACTTTTTCAGATATTTTCTCTTAACATAAGACGATTGCATATGATGTTACCTCGTCTCAAAATGCTATGCCTTCACTCATTTCTTCTGATGACGACTTCTCTGTTTTCTTAAAGATCCAGACAGCTTACGTATTCTATTCACTAGGTAACATCACTGTAACTGTTATGTGCCCATGTACATACCACTATCCACAGTACACATAGTATTCTAAGTGATTCTTTACTTGACTGATAGTGTCTTAAACTCCTAATACGTTAAAGCTGGGATACTTCCACAAAGATGTTCAATAAATATTTCTTTGATGAGTGAAAAGACCTTGAAAGAACAGTAAGTTAATAGTTTCTAAGAAACTATTACTTCTTAATAGCTTCAAAGAATTTATTTACCATGTTTTCCTTAATTTATATCCAAATATATTTTACTAGTTATCTATGTATTAGACACTATAAAATAATAAAGGAAAAGTTATTATAACACAAATGTAAAATTTGTCTTTTCCCCAAGTAAATAATAAAGATACATTTAATGTACATTTATGACAATTTGAACTATTATTCTGGATAATTCAAACCTTTGACTAAAAACATCTTAATTTTATCTCTTAAACTGTGCAGTATTTGAAAAACAACCATAAATATTTTGATATCCAAGTACATAAAGTGAAATCTTACAGAACAGAATTATTAAATAGTCTGTGAAAGTTCAGGTCACCAATTCTAGTTACTTAAACACAGGGACATTTTACTAAATCTGTATGTAATCTAATACTTTCTGAAGTATTGCTTCTAGATATTACACAATGCTTAAGAAAATTCTGGTATCAGGTTTGAGGGCAGGGTTTCTACCCATTTCTCAAACTGCTTATTTAAGAATTCTATGCGTGCATGTTTTGGGATACAGATTGGCAACATGTTTCCTAAACAGAATCATCTGGGGCACTGTTTGAAAAACAAATTTCTGGGATCCAGCTCTAGAGGATTCTAGCTTAGCACATTTGATGAAAAGGCTAGAAACTGGCAAAAAGTTCCTTAAACTGGCAAAAAGCTCCTGATTCTGTTGATCAGTCAAGTTTGGGAAATATTGACCATATATCTGGAAACATTAAGTAGACAACAAGTAGGTTTGCAGCAATTCCTGCCAGACCTTAAAAAGTTGCTACCCTCAACCCATAAACACAAAAACTACTGATCCACCATGGAGACATCATACATTCTGAAACGCTTTTTCAAGACAATTTTGATTTGTGTTGAATAAATGAAATTTCCATACTATAAATACAGAGCTGTTAAAAACCACTTTTACTAGATTATGATGAAGCTTGATCAGTTTTCTTTCTTCAAAACACCACCTACCACAATTGAAGAGCTACTACACCTTTCATTTTGTCTAAAGGAAAAAAAAGTAGTAACAAAATGCACCAAGCTAACTACATTCCATCAATGGTCTTCACTGGTGATATATGACTTGAAAACTATCAATAACATTCACTACTTCAAGCACAAACTTGTCAAAAATGTGTTGATGGGTAGTATCTAGAAAAATTAATTTTAAAAGCTATTGTATCCTTTGGGAAGACAGCTGGCAAAAGTTTCAAAATATAGACCAAGCTACAGATGTTCATTGTATATTAAAACTACTAGTAGTCTATTTTATAACTTAGTCTTAAGCCGGTAATAAACACTTAATAACTAGAGAATTTTATCAATATAACTTGGGACACAGGAAAAAAAACCATCAAGAAAGAAAAAGTGACTCTAAAATTCCTGTGTTATTTCTGACAGTGAAACTAATTTCTACATAAGTCAGTAATACTGAAATAAATATAACTAAAGGACAAATTACTATATATATGCATACCTAATAAAAAGAAGTAAGACAACTACATGCAACACAGACAAAATGATAAAGTCATGTGGCACCACCATTGGCAATGCCAGATGTAGTAAGATGATAGAACTGGTAAGCAACTGATCATTATTTAGTCTACAACCAATATGGCACCTACACTTTCAAAACCTAAAGACAACGACTTGCTCATTCTGGTACAGTCAGCTTCAGACTAAGTTATATTCAATTAATATGTTTTGCCTAAGTTTCAAGCAAGTATGAAAACAAAACAGATGATAAAAACTATACTTTTTACTAATGAGGCTAATATTACAGCAACAGTTTTCCACCATGCCATCACATTTATGAATATTACATTTTCTGCTGTGACAGAATTGAAAAATCACTGGAGTAGTAACTATATTTGTATTTCAAACACTGAATTGAAACAAATTTGAAAGCTTTGAACATTTTCCTGATCTATTTCACAAACAAGAATGATCTCTACCATTATTGTATGAAACAAAATTTCCAAAACAGTTTGAGCGATTTCTAAGTTATAGTCTTAGTACTGTACTAAATTTGTGCCACAATTTCAGGATGCTATATATTCAGATTTTACTACCCCATTGAAATTTTCAAGAAAACTTTTTATTGTTATAAATTATTTTAAGGGTGAATCCTTTGCATAAAATCATAAGCAAGTATCCAATTATGACAAAAATTAGAGTAATCTCACTTTTGAAACACGCTGAGATACTACATATATGGTTGTACAACTAGGTATATATTATATACCAAAGGAAGGCAAAGCATCACCTCCTTACAATTTACTGAAACACAATTATAAAAATTCAAGCGGTGTGACATAATATAGCTTTAAATTACTGCTGGAAGAATAAACAAAACATCATTTACCCCATCAAATAAATCATATCTAGTTTCAGAAGATCTTCATACCATATTGCTCTCAACTACCAAGTAGTAAAAACAACAGAAGTGCACCTCAAAATCCTTCACACCTACCTACCCCACCTACTGAATCGAACCTAAGAGACTATCTGGAGGAGGGCTTCAGTCAAGGCTTCTTCAACTATATAAGGCTACTATCCCCTGAACTGTCAGAGAACTAACACATGGAAAAGAAGAGAGAAACGGGAAAGGATCAGGGAAAAAGAAAAAGAACTGGGGTAAATTCTACTCTTGGGGTGAATAACAACAAACAACCGAACCCAAACACTATCTCATTTCCTACTCCACAATCTCAGCTTCTGGTCTCCTTATCTTTACTCCATCTTGCCCTACCTATTGTTTGTCCTAGGCCTCCTTTTCCCTCTTACAGAGCATAAACGTACAGACTTGCAAAATAGAAGATCTTCTTTATTTACAGAATTTAAGTGGCAGAGTTTTTTGCCTACAAGACATCAAACCATGATACTGGATTTGAAATGCACAATTTAAATCCTGTGGAAAATAGACATGGGGATAAAACTGAGTAACCAAATCCAATCATAGAATCTCTTTAAAAAAACCCAGAAGAAGCAAGCGCAAGTGCGCGCCCACACACACACAAACACACACATAGTCTCCAAATGTTTTAAAACACATTCTCCATCATCAACGACAAATATACTGTGCTTGAGACAATAATCAATGGACAAGAATAATTGCTGCAGCTTTTAACTTTATTTGCCACAAAAGTTCTGCTGAGACACTGATTGAAAATTACATTTCAAATACACCGCTCACTAAAGAAATGTAAACAAGCACTGGGACCAACTTTAAGATGCCGCCCACAAAAGAATTAAAATGAAGACAAAACTGTGATTTAAGTTAAAAATACAAAAGTATATTTATTTAGCATTGCTTTATTGAAAAGGAAACAGAATTGGAAATCAGAATTATTTTTAGCACCTTCCTCGGATCAAACCTATCCCCAAACTGCCTATAGGTGTGCACATTTTAAAGTCCAATGAATTGTCTGAAGGTTGCCAGGGTTTCTTTTCTATCTGCTGATAACAGCAGGGAGCGAAACCTCAACTAATCATTATGGCCAAGAGATGAGAGTCCTCCAGGATGCCATTCTGGGCGCGCTCCCCAGGACCAGCCTAGAGCTTAGGGGACTTTTATCAGTCCTCTACTAGGTAAAGGACTTCCCTCGGGCGCTTTAAGAATTCGTTGAATAAGAAATCAACGAAGGGATTTAAAGGAGTAAAACGCTACCAAAATAACCTTTCGTACATTTCACAAATTTGATGGAAGAAGAAGGGTACACAGCCAGAAAACCGAGCGCCCAGTGGATAAGCGGACTTGGTGTCACCGCACCGACCGAGAGGGAGAGACTCTAGAACGCGAAGATGGGGAAAGGCATCTAGAACGCGAAGATGGGGAAAGGCATTTCTCCGGTGTTAACAGGGTGGATTCGGGACCAGATGGCTGTGGATTTCTCTCCCGGGCGATACGCCCTGAAGGAGCGGGTCACGGGCACCCAGAAGGACCGGCAAGTGCAAACTCGGCGCGCGGATCTCAAGGGGACGGCGGCCGCCCCCGCCCCTCCGTACCTGATGATGTCGTCGCTGTGGCCCCGGTAGAACTTCTGCCGGTGCTCCCGCGGGCTGTACACCACGCCGACGCCCGCCACGAAGTACACGATCTCCTTGGCCGCCGTGTAGTAGAGGTTGTTGCGGCACTGGTGGCCCCGGTAGCCGTACACCCACTCGAGCCGCAGGTGGCAGCTCGGGGCGCTCCGGGCCGCCATGTCGGGGCGCCCACCCCGCCGTTCCGCTCGGGCCCGCGGCGGCGGCGGCGGCGGCGGGAGACAGGAGGCGGCGGCGTCCGGGCGAAACAAGCCCTCCCGCGGGCGGCCGGGACTCGCCGCCTGCCGCGTCCTCTAAGCCGCGCCTGGCAGGTGCATGTCGCTTCTCCTGCCGCCGCCGGCGCCGCCTCAGCCCACGGGCGGGAGGAAAACCCTAGCCTCGCGGAACATGCTGAGGGCCGCGGGCGCCGCCGGCCGTCAAGAGGGTGCCGCGCGCCCTCTCTTCGCCCACCTCGGTCGCCTCGTCTCCTCAGGCCGCAGCGCCCAAGCCTTGAGCCGAGCCGAGCGAGGGCCCGCCTCCCGCCTCCACGCCTCCGCCGCCGCCCTGGCACCCAGCTCCTCGCCCAGGTCACCTGCGGCGTTCACGTCCCGCCGCGGCCTCGTCCCACAGCCCAGCGGACCCGCGCCGCGCGCCCCCCAGCGCAGGAAAACGGCGAGCGCGCAGCCTCGCGCGGCTCCGCCCCCTCGCCGCCGTCGCAGCCAACGCCCGCGCTCGCCCTGCCCAACCCTGCCCCGCCCCTCCCAGCGGGGGAGCGCGAAGGCGCTGGGTGCTCCCTGGGTACCGTTGGCGGGTCGCGGTTCCCGTCCTCTCGCTCTCACCTAACGTCTAGTCCCGCTATCCTCGGCCAGGACCAGCGACCCCAGCCGCCCTGACCGCGTCCCGCTTAGGCCCCGGCGGCACTCTGGGCCACCCTCATTCCCTGCTTCTGGGATGTCTCGCCCGGGAAGCGCCTGTCTCACAAGGCCCCTGAACCGGCCAGGGCTACGTTTATGCGTGGAAGAATCAACACTAGGATGTTAACCTCATTTTTTTTTTTTTCCTGATACCTTGTGTGCGTGTGTTTTCTAGCTGCTTCGTAGTGCTCACTATACCAAACATTGAGTGGGAATAAAACCTGACTTCCTAAGCGCACATTTTCTTATTTGTATACGTGACCTCAAAGCTTAAAGTAGAATTTAAATCGTAAAATGACACGCCAGATCCAATTTCTTAAGAAATAGCAGTGGTACCTGAATTTTTTAAATTACTGTTTTGAACACCAATGAACTCGATACTTTTTGCATTGCAGTGATGTTGAAAATGTCTTGAGTCATAATTCTGGAGAATGAGCCTGTAAACACAAGTACTGGGAGCGATGACTTCCTCTGTCAGTTCCCCTCCTCCTCAGTTTTCTAAGTGCCCCCTCTCTCACAGGATTTACCAATACCTGTAAAATAATTTGAAATCCATATTTTAAAAGGTTTTAAATGCAGAATGATAACCATAAGGTTTACAACGAGAAATAATAACTTATAAAATACAAATATGAATCTTTCGTGTCTAAAAAAAATCCGTTTTGATTTCCCTGGGAAATACCAAAACTTGGAAACCTGAGAAAAGCTAGAATAAACTAACATCCTTTTAAGAAATGTGACTGCACAGAGGTGATGATTCCTAGATGGTACACATACCTTGCAATGGATGTTACCCAATCTATGCTTCCTCAAAGATGCAAATTACCAGTTTGAGACAAGAGGATACCTTTTTAGTTTTGGTTATGACTTCTAGTCTACATGCAGGAAAGAAGGGCCATTTCAGAGGAAGGAATTTGCATAAATGTCATGAAAAGTAAACTCTGAAGGAGTGAGTAGATTTGGTGAGCTCCACCAGGAAGGCTGAAAGTAGAAATCCAATCTGGTGTAGTTCAGAATAATCATCTAACAGGGTAGTGAGGAACTATGATGCAGGAAGAACTGACTGTAAGAGATTTATACAATTACCAAGCTTTCAGACATTTTTAAAAGTTTATTAGTTTTGCTATTCCCAGAGTGATTAGCTATAAAACTGTCAATAGAAATAATCAATAAACCAATCTATGATAGAAATAGAAAAGAGTTTTATTTGAGCTAAACTGAGGGCAATAGCCTGGGATACACAGATTCAAGAAGCACCTGAATTGTGTTCCACTGGACTACAAAAAGGGGGTGGCGTATAAAGGCAAAAACCATAAAATTACATAAGTTGTTTGTCAAGAATTAGGATGGGAGCTGGCAAGAAGTAAGGGTGCTTGTTAAGCAAGAATTCGTTGGGGTCCGAAATGATTGCAGAGTTACAAGGGGAGACCTTGGGACCATTAGACTGTGGCTGGCAGCCGCTAGCAGATGATTATTTTGAGAATGGCTGGTGGTGTCCTTGAGACTGATACTGTTCAGAAAATTCAAGTTCTAAGAAGTTCTAAGTGATGCACAACATATCTGAAACCACATCCACAATGGCCACCCAGCTCCATTTTGGATGCCTGAACCACAGGTTTTCCATTTTGATTTTTAAATGCATTCTTTTCTTTAATGGTTGAAGCAGATGTACAATGCATGTTTAATAGGCCACAAAACAGACTGTTCTAGTTAGCATAAGGTTTAAGTTAAATCATGTATGAGCCAGAATGACTTCCACATACCTCAGTATGTGAAAATTTCTTCCATCAGAACTCTTGTAATGAGGGCAGCCAAAAATTAGAAGGGGGTGGAGAGCAAGACTGGGGGAAATGTGCCACACTCAACAGCTTGTCTTTGGCTTCTGATAACAAGAATCTTAGCAGAAAGCGAAGAGGAATGCAGATTAGGCTTCTGGCACTTGCTGGGAAGCAAGAAAGAACTCAGGCTTGAGAAGTGGCTCTGAAGCCATAAAAAGGCCTGTGTGGGGTTCCCTGGACAAAGGCACATACAATTTCTCTTTGTCACATGTATTTGTTTTTTAATAAGAATATGTTTTCTAACTCACTACTGAGTTCCTTGAAAACCTCTGGTGAGAAAAAGAAAAAGTTGTGGCTTATTTAAATTTAAGTAGTGAACTTACAAAAGATGAAATATTTTGTTGCTGTACAACTGTGGTACATTAATTACTGGTTACATGTAAATTTTATGAGATGTAGGATAATGAGGAATAAGACATACTTTTCTCTATGTTTCGGGCTTTTTCAGTACAATGTCTTATGGATCCCACGATATATATTTAAGTAGTAAGCATATTAATAACAGATTGAAATAATTTATTTTTCCACTATCATATTTTCCATTGCAATTTTTTTTTTTCTTTTGCGGTACGCGGGCCTCTCACTGTTGTGGCCTCTCCCGTTGCGGGGCACAGGCTCCGGACGCGCAGGCTCAGCGGCCATGGCTCACCAGCCCATCCGCTTTGCGGCACGTGGGATCTTCCCGGACCGGGGTACGAACCCGTGTCCCCTGCATTGGCAGGCAGACTCTCAACCACTGCGCCACCTGGGAAGCCCCCATTGCAATTTTTAATGACCCAAGGGTGGAGTGTGAAGGAAAATCATTCTTAATTAAACCATCCTCAACTGACAACTCAAGACCAAAAGAGACAGCTGAGGCACAAGGGTGGCTAAAATGTAAAACATTCATGAATATTAGAGAGGAGAAAAAAAAAACCCTGATTAGTTCTTACCCCTACAACTTTATATATAATCTGTTATTACTAATGTCACATCAAAAAGCTTAATCAAGCTTTTATTGCTAGATGTGATTTCACCATCTGTACCTTTTGAAAGTAATGCAAATAAGGATGCAGGAGAAAGACCCCCAAATTCTACATATCAACAGGTGGGCATTTTTTAGTCATTTTATTTTATTTTATTTTATTTTGTTTTATTTTATTTTATTGCCATACGACGTGGCTTGTGGGATCTTAGTTCCCCCACCAGGGACCGAACCCCTGGACCCAGAAGTGGAAGCACGGAGTCCTAACCACTGGACCGCTAGGGAATTCCCTTAGGCATTTTAAATATAAGCTACAATACCCATTGGTAATCTATATCTTGAAACTTGAATTCCCAGTATGGAGCTTTATATTCTGAACAGTTGAAATATTAAAGTTCAAGCAAATAAATTTTTTGCTGGCTACTACTTTTAGCTACCCTCAGGTCTTTACAAAAGAAACGAAAAGCAAAGTATATAAAGCATAAAAGCCAAAATTCATGCTATTAATTCTAGCTAGCTAATTCAGCCAACTTATGAATCATAATGATTTTTTAATATGCCGTCCATAAAAATGTTTCTGTAACCATACCTTTCATTAACCTGTTTTATGTACAGAGCATAACAGTGCCTGACCCTACAGTAGATATTCCATACATATTTGTCAACCATTAAATACAAAAGAGAAGACATGTGTAGTCATAATAGGTTTCCTCTTAGTTTTATTTTGAATAGTTGAAACTTTTGAAAACTTGAACATTTTTCTGATCTTCAATACTGTATTAGTCAGGACTTTTTTAGTTGTATGTTACAGAAACCCACTCAAAATGGCTTAAGATAAAAATGGAATTTTAATGCCGAAAAGGACTGCAACTAGAACTGGTATCTATGCACTTGGATCCTAGGGCTCGAGAGATAACATCAGAACCAGGTCATCAGAATTAACTCAGTTCTGTTTTCCTTTGGGTTGACTCCATTGCCAGATCAGCAAAATAGCTGCTAACAACTCCAGTTCTACCATCTGATTCTCTCAGCAATCCCTGTGGAAAGAGTATTTCAGCAGTTCCCCTGGAAACTCCTTGACTTCAACCCCATGGACTCTGATTGGCTGACTTGAGATACATGCCCATCCTTGGATCCACAGAGTAGTGCCAGGTGCGCTAAAACCACAGGAAGCGGGAGTGGGAGAGGGGTGATTCTCCCAAGGAAAATTGAAGTGGTATTAACAGAATGAGAAGCAATGGATGCCAGCAGTGGCTATCCAGGGCTGACTTAGAATCTTTAGTGTTCTCCAATCTCCGTTTACATAACTAAATACACATGCTATCTAAATTAAAACAAAAACAGGAGTTTGCTAAAAAAAAAAAATGCAGCTTTAAGACAAGACTTCTTCTAACCAGCTTGTCACCCCAATGCCCTCCTTTTAAAAAAATTCTAAAGTTAGTCCCATATTTAGGGGAGGCAAAAGTTACAGATGTTCCCCACCAGTAAACATATTTCCAAATGCCTCTTTGATTCCACTTAAAGCCATTCAAAATAGGTGTATAATTGAAGTAAAAAAAAAGTCTCAAACCAAATTATCCTCTTCTACACATCTACACACCTTGCCATCTTCTCTTTCTGTATTAGCAACTTCAGTATTCCCCCAGTTAGGCAGGTTGGAAAGCAAAGCAGTTTTCTTTGGTTTCTCACCTCCATAATCAGCAAGCCCTTTTGACTCTATTTTACAAATATCCCTAAACTGCATCCCAATCTCTATGTCTACACCCTCCCAATCTCTATTTGCCATTTAACTTCTAATTATCTTTTCCCAAGATTCTGAAACCCGAGTTATCTATAAAGATCGTGTATCTGATCATGCCACTCCCCTGTTTCAAGAAACTTTTCTAGAAGCAATGAAGGCATCTTGAGCCTTGAAATATTCCTATCCTTTGACTCAATAATGTCTCATCTAGTTATCTGTCATAATGTAATAATTAAAAATTCAGATCAAGATTCATGTATCAAAACATTTACCATGGCATAATTTACAACAATAAAAATCAGGAAACCTGGGACTTCCCTGGTGGCGCAGTGCTTAAGAGCCCACCTGACAATGCAGGGGACACGTGTTTGAGCCCTGGTCCGGGAAGATCCCACGTGCGCCACAACTACACAACCTGTGCTCTAGAGCCCGCAAGCCACAACTACTGAGCCCACAAGCCACAACTACTGAAGCCCGCGTGCCTAGAGCCCATGCTCCGCAACAAGAGAAGCCACCACAGTGAGAAGCTTGCACACCACAATGAAGAGTAGCCCCCACTCGCCACAACTAGAGAAAGCCCGAGCACAGCAACAAAGACCCAAAGCAGACAAAAATAAATAAATACATAAATAAATTTAAAAAAATCAGGAAACCTAACTGTCCAACCATAGGGAAAACTCTAAGTAAATTGATTCAGCCCATATTAAAAATACATAAAACCATTGAAAATTAGATTTGCAAATATATTTTGGCAACATTGGAAATTTCCCATAATGTAATATAAAAAGTTTTTAAAATCCAGTTACAAAAATGTATTAATATATACAGAATGAGCCCAGTTATAGAATATATTAACAGCTAAAACAAAAGCTACCAAATATTAACCGTTTTATAATATGATGGGTAATTTTTACACTTTTATTGGTGTGTTTTCTAAGCTCTTTAAAACATACATGAGATGAGAGAATTTTATTTCTGAGATGGGAAGAGAATTATATTTGTTTGGGAAAAAATACTCAAATGCATGCTTGGCACAGAAAATGAGATCCCAAATGAGTTGAATGTAGGCAGAACTGTTCCTCGTGAGGAATGAGAAATGATTTGTTGCTCCAGGCAGATGAGGAAGGAATGAAATCAGAGAGATGGCAAAGCTGCAAGTTTTGCCATGCAACCATCTCCAAAGCCTCTCAGAGTTTCTAAACACTGAAATGTTAGTTGTTGTTGTTTTTATTGGAAACTAGAGAAACAGGGCTTCTAATCTAGATTGATGTAGTAGGAAGCAACACCCCATGAAGAGAATTATAAAGTTGCTGGGGAGGCAGTAGGGGAAGCCCAGGATTCTAAGAGGTGGTAAACTTGGGGGTCAAGCCATGTTAAACACTCCAAGTGGCAGGGAAGTCCCAGCTGACATGTCAGTTACACACACCAGTTGCTTCTATAATTAAGAAGAAGTAACAGAAGTAATCTTTAACAAACATTGGGTAGCTTCCAACGGACTACGGAATAAAGGACCATCTCCTCATTGAGACACATGAAGCCTCCAACCTGTTTGCCACAATCATCTCCAGTCAGTTCCTCCCTGCCTTGAACTAGCCCTACTAGCTATATTCTGGTCTTCCCTAAAATTAACCAGACATTTCCAAAGCTCCATGCACCCCTGTGTCATTCATGATGTGTATAATCTCAGCTCTCCACTGTCAGCCTGGCAAATTCCTACTGAAGATTTGAGGTCAAGCTCAAATGTACCATCTTCTTATGGGTTGAACTGTGTCCTCCCAAAATTATATGTTGAAGTCCTAATCCCCAGTACCTTAGAATGTGACCCTATTTGGTAATAGAGCCGTTGCAGATGTAATTAGTAAGATGAGGTCATACTGGAACAGGGTGGGCCCCTACTCCAAAATGACTGGTGTCTTTATAAAAAGGGGAAATTTAGAGAAACACAAATATTATATGATATCACTTATATGCAGAATCTGATAAAAATGATACATATGAACTTATTTACAAAACAGAAACCAACTCCCAGATCTCAAAATCAAACTTATGGTTACCGAAGGGGATTCACTTTGCTGTTCACCTGAAACTAACAGAACATTGTAAGCCAGCTCTACTCCAATAAAAAATTTTTAAAAAGGGTTAGTGGAGGAATTTGGACACAGGCACCCACACAGGGAAAATGTCACGTAAAGATGAAGGCAGAGATCTACATGCCAAGAAATGCCACAACCACCAGAAGCTAGGAGAAAGGTATATAACAGATATATCCCTCAGAGCCCTCAGAAGGAACCAATGCGACCAACACTTTCATCTCAAACTTCTTGCCTCCAGAACTGTGTGACAGTAAGATTCTATTGTTTGTGCCACTCAGTTTGTGGTAGTTTGTTACAGCAAACCAAACAAACTAATACATACCTCTTCTCTGTGGTTTGCTGTGACATCCCCATCCACTCTCCAGAATTAATCAGCTTTCATTTAAGTCCCTAGTACATAATATAAAATCATACATATTTTTTAACATCTTTATTGGAGTATAATTGCTTTACAATGTTTTGTTAGTTTCAGCTATATAACAAAGTGAATCAATTATATGTATACATATATGCCCATATCCCCTCCCTCTTGCATCTCCCTACCACCTTCCATATCCCACCCCTCTAGATAGTCACAAAGCACTGAGCTGATCTCCCCATGCGATGCACCTGCTTCCCAAGCTATCTATTTTACACTTAGTAGTGTATGTATGTCAATGCTACTCTCTCACTTCGTCCCAGCTTACTCTTTCCCCTCCCCATGTCCTCAAGTCCATTCTCTAAGACTGTGTCTTTATTCCTGTCCTGCCCCTACGTTCATCAGAACCTTTTTTTTTTTTACATTCCATATATATGTGTTAGCACACAGTATTTGTTTTTCTCTTTCTGACTTACTGAACTCTGTATGACAGACTCTAGGTCCATACACCTCACTACAAATAACTCAATATTGTCTCTTTTTGTGGCTGAGTAATATCTCATTGTATATATGCACTACATCTTCTTTATCCATTCATCTGTTGATGGACACTTAGGTTGCTTCCATGACCTGGCTACTGTAAATAGTGCCTCAGTGAACATTGTGGTACATGCCTCTTTTTTTTTTTTTTTTTTTTTTTTTTTTTTTTTGCGTTACGCAGGCCTCTCACTGTTGTGGCCTCTCCCGCTGCGGAGCACAGCCTGCGGACGCGCAGGCTCAGTGGCCATGGCTCACGAGCCCAGCCGCTCTGCGGCATGTGGGATCTTCCCGGGCCAAGGCACGAACCCGTGTCCCCTGCATCGGCAGGCAGACTCTCAACCACTGCGCCACCAGGGAAGCCCTACATGCCTCTTTTTGAATTATGGTTTTCTCAGGGTATATGCCCAGTAGTGGGATTACTGGGTCATATGGTAGTTCTATTTTTAGTTTTTTGAGGAACCTCCATACTGTTCTCCATAGTGGCTGTAGCAATTTACATTCCTACCAACAGTGCAGGAGGGTTCCCTTTTCTGCACACCCTCTCCAGCATTTATTGTTTGTAGATTTTTTTGATGATGGCCATTCTTACTGGTGTGAAGTGATATCTCATTGTAGTTTTGATGTACATTTCTCTAATGATTAGTGATGTTGAGCATCCTTTTATGTGTTTGTTGGCAATCTGTGTATCTTCTTTGGAGAAATGCTATTTAGATCTTCTGCCCATTTTTCGATTGGGTTGTTTGTTTTTTGGATACTGAGATGCATGAGCTGCTTGTAAAGTTTGGAGATTAATCCTTTGTCAGTTGCTTCATTTGCAAATATTTTCCCCATTCTGAGAGTTGTCTTTTTGTCTTGTTTATGGTTTCCTTTGCTGTGCAAAAGCTTTTAAGTTTCATTAGGTCCCATTTGTTTACTTTTGTTTTTATTTCCATTTCTCAAGGAGGTGGGCCAAAAAGAATCTTGTTGTGATTTATGTCATAGAGTGTTCTGCCTATGTTTTCCTCTAAGAGTTTGATAGTGTCTGGCCTTACATTTAGGTCTTTAATCCATTTTGAGTTTATTTTTGTGTATGGTGTTGGGAGTGTTTTAATTTCATTCTTTTGCATGTAGCTGTCCAGTTTTCCCAGCACCACTTATTGAAGAGGCTGTCTTTTCTCCATTGTAAATGCTTGCCTCCTTTATTAAAAATAAGGTGACCATATGTGCATGGGTTTATATCTGAGCTTTCTCTCCTCTTCCATTGATTTATATTTCTGTTTTTGTGCCAGTACCATACCGTCTTGATTACTGTAGCTTTGTAGTTAGTCTGAAGTCAGGGAGCCTGATTCCTTCTGCTCTGTTTTTCTATCTCAAGATCGCTTTGGCTATTTGGGGTCTTCTGTGTTTCCATACAAATTGTGAAATTTTTTGTTCTAGTTCTGTGAAAAATGACATTGGTAGTTTGATAGGGATTGCACTGTATCTGTAGATTGCTTTGGGTAGTATAGTCATTTTCACAGTGTTGATTCTTGCAATCCGAGAACATGATACATCTCTCCATCTGTTTGTATCATCTTTAATTTCTTTCATCATTGTATTATAGTTTTCTGCATACAGGTCTTTGTCTCCTTAGGTAGGTTTATTCCTAAGTATTTTATTCTTCTTGTTGCAATGGTAAATGGGAGTGTTTCCTTAATTTCTCTTTCAGATTTTTCATCATTAGTGTATAGGAATGCAGAGATTTCTGTGCATTAATTTTGTATCCTGCTACTTTACCAGATTCATTGATTAGCTCTAGTAGTTTTCTGGTAGCATCTTTAGGATTCTCTATGTATAGTACCATGTCATCTGCAAACAGTGACAGCTTTACTTCTTCTTTTCCTATTTGGATTCCTTTTATTTCTTTTTCTTCTCTGATTGCTGTGGCTAAAACTTCCAAAACTATGCTGAAAACCAGTGGTGAGAGTGGACAACCTTGTATTGTTCCTGATCTTAGTGGAAATGGTTTCAGTTTTTCACCATTAAGAATGATGTTGGGGCTTCCCTGGTGGCGCAGTGGTTGAGAGTCCGCCTGCCGATGCAGGGGACACGGGTTCATGCGCCGGTCCGGGAAGATTCCACATGCCGCGGAGTGGCTGGGCCGTGAGCCATGGCCGCTGAGCCTGCGCGTCCAGAGCCTGTGCTCCGCAACGGGAGAGGCCACAGCAGTGAGAGGCCCGCGTACCGCAAAAAAAAAAAAAAAAAAAAAAAAAAAAAAAGAATGGTGTTGGCTTTGGGTTTGTCATATATGGCCTTTATTATGTTGAGGTAAGTTCCCTCTATGCCTACTTTCTGCAGGGTTTTTATCATAAATGGGTGTTGAATTTCGTTGAAAGCTTTTTCTGCACCTATTGAGATGATCATATGGTGTTTCTCCTTCAATTTGTTAATATGGTGTATCACTTTGATTGATTTGCTTATACTGAAGAATCCTTGCATTCCTGGGGTAAACCTCACTTGATCATGGTGTATGATCCTTTTAATGTGCTGTTGGATTCTGTTTACTAGTATTTTGTTGAGGACTTTTGCATCTATGTTCACCAGTGATATTGGTCTGTAGCTTTCTTCTTTTGTGAGATCATTGTCAGGTTTTGGTATCAGGGTGATGGGGGCCTTGTAGAATGAGTTTGGGAGGGTTCCTCCCTCTGTTATATTTTGGAAGAGTTTGAGAAGGATAGTGTTAGCTCTTCTCTAAATGTTTGATAGAATTCTCCTGTGAAGCCATCTGGTCCTGGGCTTTTGTTTGTTGGAAGATTTTTAATCACCGTCTCCATTTCAGTGCTTGTGATTGGTCTGTTTATAGTTTCTATTTCTTTCTGGTTCAGTCTTGGAAGGTTGTGCATTTCTAAGAATTTGTCCATTTCTTCCAGGTTGTCCATTTCATTGGTCTATAGTTGCTTGTAGTAATCTCTCATGATCCTTTGTATTTCTGCAGTGTCAGTAGTTATTTCTCCTTTTTCATTTCTAATTCTGTTGATTTGAGTCTTCTCCCTTTTCTTCCTGATGAGTCTGGCTAATGGTTTACCAATTTTGTTTATCTTTTCAAAGAACAAGCTTTTAGTTTTATTGATGTTTACTATTTTTTCCTTCATTTCTTTTTCCTTGATATCTGATCTGATCTTTATGATTTCTTTCCTTCTGCTAACTTTGGGTTTTTTTTTATTCTTCTCTAATTGCTTTAGGTGTAAGTTTAGATTGTTTAATTGAGTTGTTTCTTGTTTCTTGAGGTAAGATTGTATTGCTATAAACTTCCCTCTTAGAACTGCTTTTGGTGCATCCCATAGGTTTGGGGTCATCGTGTTTTCATAGTCATTTGTTTCTACATATTTTTTTATTTCCTCTTTGATTTCTTCAGTGATCTCTTGGTTATTTAGTAGTGTATTGTTTAACGTCCATGTGTTTGTATTTTTTTTACAGATTTTTTCCTGTAATTGATATCTAGTCTCATAGCATTGTGATTGGAGAAGATACTTGATATGATTCAGTTTTCTTAAATTTACCAAGGCCTGATTTGTGACCCAAGGTATGATCTATCCAGGAGAATGTTCCATGAACACTTGAGAAGAAAGTGTATTCTGTCGTGTTTGAATGGAATGTCCTATAAATATAAATGAAGTCCATCTTGTTTAAAGTATCATTTAAAGCTTGTGTTTCCTTATTTATTTTCATTTTGGACAATCTGTCCATTGGTGAATGTGGGGTGTTAAAGTCCCCTACAATGATTGTGTTGCTGTCGATTTCCCCTGTTATGACTGTTAGCATTTGCCTTATGTATTGAGGTGCTCCTATGTTGGGTGCATAAATATTTACAATTGTTCTATCTTCTTCTTGATTGATCCTTTGA
Source organism: Grampus griseus (assembly GCF_964374135.1). NCBI lineage: Eukaryota > Metazoa > Chordata > Mammalia > Artiodactyla > Delphinidae > Grampus > Grampus griseus. The sequence goes on along the minus strand of NC_139018.1, from coordinate 15,050,454 downwards.
TCATTATGTAGTGTCCTTCTTTGTCTCTTGTAATAGTCTTTATTTTAAAGTCTATTTTGTCTGATATGAGAATTGCTACTCCAGCTTTCTTTTGATTTCCATTTGCATGGAATATCTTTTTCCATCCCCTCACTTTCAGTCTGTATGTGTCCCTAGGTCTGAAGTGGGTCTCTTGTAGGCAGCATATATATGGGTCTGGTTTTTGTATCCATTCAGCCAGTCCATGTCTTTTGACTGGAGCATTTAATCCATTCATGTTTAAGGTAATTATTGATATGTATGTTCCTATTACCATTTACTTAATTGTTTTCAGTTTCTTATTGTAAGTCTTTTCCTTCTCTTGTGTTTCCTGCCTAGAGAAATTCCTTTAGCATTTGTTGTAGAGCTGGTTTTGTGGTGCTGAATTCTCTTAGCTTTTGCTTGTCTGTAAAGGTTTTAATTTCTCCGTCGAGCCTGAATGAGATCCTTGCTGAGTAGAGTAATCTTGGTTGTAGGTTTTTCCCTTTCATCACTTTAAATATGTCCTGCCACTCCCTTCTGGCTTGCAGAGTTTCTGCTGAAAGATTAGCTGTTAATCTTATGGGGATTCCGTTGTATGTTATTTGTTGCTTTTCCCTTGCTGCTTTTAATATTTCTTCTTTGTATTTAATTTGTGATAGTTTGATTAACATGTGTCTTCATGTGTTTCTCCTGTATGGGACTCTGTGTGCTTCCTGGACTTGATTGACTATTTCCTTTCCCATGTTAGGGAAGTTCTCAACTATAATCTCTTCAAATATTTTCTCAGTCCCTTTTTTCTCTCTTCCTCCTCTGGGACCCCTATAATTTGAATGGTGGTGTGTTTAATGTTTTCCCAGATGTCTCTGAGACTGTCCTGAATCCTTTTCATTCTTTTTTCTTTATTCTGCTCTGTGGTAGTTATTTCCACTATTTTATCTTCCAGGTCACTTATCTATTCTTCTGCATCAGTTATTCTGCTATTGATTCCTTCCAGAGAATTTCAAATTTCATTTATTGTTTGTTTGTCATTGTTTGTTTGCTCTTTAGTTTCTCTAGGTCCTTGCTAAACACTTTTTGTATTTTTTCCATTCTATTTCCTAGTTTTTGGCTCATGTTTACTATCATTAATCTGAATTCTTTTTCAGGTAGACTGCCTATTTCCTCCTCATTTGTTTGGTCTGGTGGGTTTTTACCTTGCTCCCTCATCTGTTGCATATTTCTCTGTCTTCTTATTTTGCTTAACCTACTGTGTTTGGTGTCTCCTTTTTGCAGGCCTCAGGTTCGTAGTTCCCGTTGTTTTTGGTGTCTGCTCGCAGTGGGTATTGTTGGTTCAGTGGCTTGTGTAGGCTTTCTGGTTGAGGGGAATGGTGCCTGTGTTCTGGTGGGTGGGGCTGGATCTTGTCTTTCTGGTGGTCGGGGCTGTGTCTGGTGGTGTGTTTTGGGGTGTTTGTGAACTTATTATGACTTTAGGTAGCCTCTGTTCTAATGGGTGGAGTTGCGTTCCTGTCTTGCTAGTTGTTTGGCCTGGGGCATCCAGCACTGGAGCTTGCTGGCTGATGGGTTGAGCTGAGTCTTAGCTTTGAGACGGAGATCTCTTGGAGAGCTCTTGTTGATTGATATTACATGGGGCCAGGAGGTCTCTGGTGGTCCAATGTCTTGAACTTGGCTCTCCCACCTCAGAGGCTCAGGCCTAACATCAGGCTGGAGCACCAAGATTCTGTCAGCCACATGGCTTAGAAGAAAAGGGAGAAAAAAAGAAAAGATAAATTAATAAATAAACAAAATAATTAAAAATTTAAAAATTACTAACATAAAAAAGTAATAAAAAAGAAAAGAAGAGATCAACCAAATCAGTAAACAAATCCACCAGTGATAACAAGTGCTAAAAACTGTACTAAGATAAACGTAAAAATCAGAAACGAATCAGTCGTAGACAGCAAACCTCAAGTCTACAGTTGCTCTCAAAGTCCACTGCCTTAATTTTGGGTTGATTCGTTGTCTATTCAGGTATTCCACAGATGCAACGTGCCTCAAGTTGCTTGTGGGGCTTTAATCTGCTGCTCCTGGGGCTGCAGGGAGAAATTTCCCTTTCTCTTCTTTGTTTGCACAGCTCCTGGGGTTCAGCTTTGGATTTGGCCCAGCCTCTGTGTTTAGGTTGCCCTCAGGCATCTGTTCTTGCCCAGACAGGACGGGGTTAAAGTAGCGGCTGATTAGGGGGCTCTGGCTCACTCAGGCTGGGGGGAGGGAGGGGTAAGGTAGTTATAACTGGAATGCAGGGCGAGTCTGCTGGCGGCCAGACTTTGCAACAGCGTGAGGTGCACCGTGTGTTCTCCTGGGGAAGTTGTCCCTGGATCATGGGACCCTGGTGGTGCAGGCTGCAAAGCTCCCAGTGGGGGACGGGGTGGGGGGGCATGTGTATAGCTACCTGTGCTTGCACACAGGCTTCTTGGTGGCTGCAGCAGCAGCCTTAGCATCTCATGCCCACCTCTGGTGTCCACACTGATAGCCACGGCTTGCGCCCGTCTCTGGAGCTCATTTAGGCGGTGCTCTGAATCCCCTCTCCTCCCGCACCCCGAAACAATGGTCTCTTGCCTCTTAGGCAGGTCCAGACTTTTTCCTGGACTCCCTCCCGGCTAGCCGTAGCACACTAGCCCCCTTCAGGTTGTCTTCACTCAGCCAACCCCAGTCCTCTCCCTGGGGTCTGACCTCCGAATCCCGCGCCTCAGCTCCCAGCCCCGCCCACCCCAGCGGGTGAGCAGACAAGCCTCTCAGGCTGGTGAGTGCTGGTCGGCACCGATCCTCTGTGCGGGAATCTCTCCACTTTGCCCTCTGCACCCCTGTTGCTGTGCTCTCCTCCGTGGCTCTGAAGTTTCCCTGCCGTCCACCCCTCATATCTACCAGTAAAGGGGCTTCCTCGTGTGTGGAAACCTATCCTCCTTTACAGCTCCCTCCCACTGGTGCAGGTCCCATCCCTATTCTTTTGTCTTTGTTTTTTCTTCTCCCTACCCAGGTACGTGGGGATTTTCTTGCCTTTTGGGAAGTCTGAGGTCTTCTGCCAGCATTCAGTAGGTGTTCTGTAGGAGTTGCTCCACATGTAGATGTATTTCTGATGTATTTGTGGGGAGGAAGATGATCTCCATGTCTTACTCCTCCGCCATCTTGAAGGTCTCCTAACTGCTTCTTAATCAGTCCATTCTGCTTTAAGTCATTTCTGCCTTGAGTCACGTGTACTTTGTCCAGATGTTCTCAACACCATAGTGCTCTCTCAGGGCTGCCTCCTTGAAGCCAATCATACATATTTCTATAGTAGCACTTATCATACTGAACTTTTGGAAATTGTTTATTTATGCTTCTAAAATGTGTGTTCCTGAGAGCATATTTTTACGTGTTTATCCTTTTACAATCTATAGTCCTCCTTCTTTACTTAGCCACTACCTCAGCCTGGATTCTCAAGAAAACTGAGACAATGATTAAGGAATGGCTCTTTCAGTTGGGAAGGGCAAACCCAGGGCAATGAGGTTGAGGAAAAGAAAGTGAGGTAAGAAAACTTGAAACAATATGTAGTACATTACTGCCTGGCTACCACCTTAGAAGATGCCTTCAAGAGACAGAGCAGACCACTATGCAGGTGCATCCACCAGGCACACAGGATTTCCCTTAATGGACTGCAAGGGCAAAGTGTGGCCTGGAGTAGTCTATGGGAAGAAGGAAGGGGAAGGAGGGGGAATTTATTTGTCCAGCTCCCTCTTGTCTCGTCTTTCCCACTGGTTAAAGTTCACCCATGGGGAGTTGGAGTTAATGCCCACACTTCCAGGTGGCATCATCCAGTTTATTCTGTGATCTCTGGGCCACTGGCTCCCTAAGCCCCATTTCCCACAGGGTAATAGAAAGAGGGCTGCACAGTAACTACACACACAGTGAGTTGCATCACAGGGAGGAATCTCTGCCAAAGTCAGGGAACCTAAATCTTTCATAATGGGCAGTAAGCCTGTTTGCCCTGAAGGGAGGTACCATCTTTATTATACTGGACAATAAACAGACTTACCTTTTGCTCCAAAGGGAGATACTAACTTTATCTTCCAGGGTTGTTCACTACACAAACATCCTTGAGAAGATTGTCTGGAACAAAGGCAGTCAGTGCCTTTGTAAACAAGTCGTGCAGAAACACAGGAGACCCATAGAGCATTGTCCCCTAACACAGATCCAATATGCAGCTGCCCAGTGCTTATTTCCTGAGTGGAAATGCTACTAAATTGTGATCAACATATAAAATACTTTTCTGCAGCAACTGCAGGTAATGCAATATAATATCGTCAAAAACAAAACTGGACAGTAGTCAAAGCTGTGAGGACAGATTTTATTCAGTAATACTATTGCAATAGGAAAGAGGGTCCAATGTGAATTGAACTCACCTTTCCTGAAACAAAGGGCTGGAGACTTAAAAGGCTGGGTGTGTTCAGGGAAAGGCACTGCAGGGGTATTAAGGGGGGTTAGTTTATGTGACTAGGACACCTGGAGTTGTTCACTGGAGTTTATCCAGAGGAGAAATAAACATCTACCTTTATGGCAGGAGGCGTTGGTGCAAGTTGAAGCCAGACAGCCACTGAAGTTAGGCGGTTATCCCCAATATGATAGCACTTATCATATTGAATTTTAGGAAATTGTTTATTTATGCAGATGCAGGGACTGAGGATGAGAGAGAGAGTTATCTCCCTGGATGTTTACATTTCAAAGAGACAGCTCTCAAGTCTTTGAAGAAACAGTTTTGGGTGGTAGATTTACATCTTAGAGGGCAAAGAAAGGATTTATAATTGCAAGCATTCTCAAGTAACTGCTCTAAGAGGGAGTTCAGGGCTCTATCACCAGGTTTTGGCTCGAACAAACAGTAAATTCTCCTGGGAGCATTGATCTTTCTCAGGGGTCTGGGGTCCTTCTAGGGACATGGCCTCAAGCTGCTAGAGCCAAGCTAGAGTTTGTTGTCTCTCTCTTTTTTTTTTGGCCGCACTGCGTGGCATGCAAAATCTTAGTTCCCCAGCATGCCCCCTGCAGTGGAAGTGCAGAGTCTTAACCACTGGACCACCAGGGAAATCCCCCTAGAGTCTGTCAAGTCTCTTAATGCATAGGTTTGGATGGAATTGCTATATGCCAAGAGTTCTGCAGTTTTCAGTATAGCAGTTGTACAACTAGCTACCAGTAAGAAATAAGAAGCATATCTTGACATCAATGTAATAACAGAAAGCATGAGAATTTTTTGTTCAACGAACTTTTAACAGAACACTTTCAGGACCATAAATAACTCTATTCAAACAGTGAAGTAACTGTAAATGCTCGCACAGATACTGAAGACATTTTTATATACTGTAGTAGCAATTATTCTGTAATAATTGTTGACTTGTTTCAAGTTGCTTCATGTTTCTAATGCCCTCAAACATCACCCCAAATTCTATTATTTGAAAGCATGCCACAGAAAGAAAAAGGTTAAGAACCACCACCATAATCTTCCCTAAACATAAATTGAGCACCAACGTGTGAATCACTGGGCTTGGTACTATGAAGGAGTAATCAAGGAGAATGAACTCACAGTCTGTGCTTTGAAGAATTTACGCTTGAGTGAAGAAAACAAGGTGAAACCATACAGACCTTTAAAGACAAGTGAAAAATATATAAACAAGTGAATTATATATACAAATTTTTAATAGAATTGAATGGCATATCTAAAAAATTACGAAAGGATTATAGAATAAACATGCTCTTATCAAGAGAGACTTTATTGAATTCTACTCATAATTAACACCTACTACATTTAAAAGATGGATGTAGGGACGATAAGAAAGAAAAGTAAATGTATCATAGTTTGTGCAAAAAAGTAAACTTAGGTGCAAAGTTTCTACGAAAAAATAAGTCTTAAGCTAATTTTTTTTTTCTTTTGCGGTACGCGGGCCTCTCACTGTTGTGGCCTCTCCCGTTGCGGAGCGCAGGCTCCGGACGCGCAGGCCCAGCGGCCACGGCTCACGGGCCCAGCCGCTCTGCGGCACGCGGGATCCACCCGGATCGGGGCACGAACCCGCGTCCCGTGCACCGGCAGGCGGACTCTCAACCACTGCGCCACCAGGGAAGCCCCTTAAGCTAATTTTGATGTAGGAGAACCTTTCCTAGAGAGGCAAATACAGTTTAGTTGTAGATAGGACTGTTCTAGAAAAAGGAGATATGATAATTAGAGCTAAAAGTAGATAAAGCTGGGACGTATAAAGGACAGGACAGTAATAAAATGCCATATATATTTCAAAGTTACAGCCTTTATACTACACTGGGAAAATATTTTGGTCAACAAATGAAATACCGTCTCTAAGTAATATCTTTACATTTTGTAATATTTGTTTTTACTTTAATCCCTGCACCCTATGAGTATTCAATAAATACTTGGTTTACATATTTTGTAACTCTTTTAAACAACTTATATCCATGCACTATGGTCTGGAGAGATTAGCTGCCTATGCCCATTCTATAACCAAGTACAAAATACTGGCATATCACTGAGTTGTTCAAATGTTGTTTACTCTCTTATTTATGATGCCTTCTAGCACATCCTGGTTTATCTTCAAGAACTTGGAGGCTTTAATATGCAAAATACAAACACTGTAGGATCTGAACTGTATGTTGCATTAACTACAATTACTCCCCCTACCATCACCAACCCTAACTTGAAATTCTCTAAAGGTTTCCCACTGCTTAAAATAAATACCCAAATCCTTAGCAAGGCCAATGACCCCAGCAGGGTCCTATCTCTCCACCTCCATTTCAGGGATTAGTGACCTTGAAGTTAAAGCATTAGAAAGTGTCTAAAATGAAGCATAAAGAGAAAAAAGAGTGGCAAAAGGAAAATGGAGCATGTAAGAGCTGTGAGACAATATCAAATCGTCGAATACAGGTAATTGGAGTCTCACAAGGAGAGAAAACAGAGATGAAGACACATTTGAAGAAATAATTTTCAAATTAATGAAAAATTACAAACCACAGATCCAAGAAGCTCAGAGTATCTCAAGAAGGATATTAAAACATACACACACGTACTCCTGGACATATCACAGTCAAACCACTGAAAATCAAAGCTAAAGAGAAAATTTCTGAAGAAAAAAGATTACATTCAGAAGACGAAAGATCCTGAAGAGTCTACCCCAAAAAGCTACCAGAGCTAATAAGTGAGTTTAGGAGCGTCACATAAACAAGATCAGTATATTTAAAAAAATCTTTTTACTAATGGTTACTGTAATTCAAAAACAGTTTGTTAAACTTTTTTGATGAAGGTCTTTGACGAAACATTCATTAAAAGCAGTGTGCAAGCAAATAGTCAACTTTGCAGAGGCATAATTCCTCTAAGGCTCTATAAAAATTTTAGGTATTGTAATTTGGATAACAATAACACATGATTTAAAGCAGTATTTCTCATTCTGGGGCCTTCAGATCATGAGAAATCTGTGAAAGTAATAATCTTTCAACTATAGAAAGGTAATTGTATACTTTCCAGCACAAGCTAAAATATCAACTTGTTTTGGACTGGATCTCACCTTGGATACAATGGTTACTTAATTTCAATAAGAAGTTTTTGTGTTCTAATTTTTAATTTTAACTTTGAAATAATTTCAGGCAGATAGAAATGATAAAAGAATTCCTGTATATTTTAATATTTATCCATATTCCTGATACCCTGAATATTAATTAGCACTTATCATATTCTCGTTACCATTCTGTCTCTCTCTCTCCATATGTGTTTATGGAAATATGTATATACATATAGGTATGTACATACATGTGTGTATATATATGCACATATATATGTATATGTGTGTGTAAATCCTTTCAGAGTAATTTGTTGACAGAATTCCCCTTTTTTAGTGTGTATTTTGTTTTAAAAATGACATTCTCTTAATTATAGGATAATTATCAAAATAATCAAATAAACATTGATACACTACTATTGTTTAATCTACAAGTCATTTAAATTTTGCCTATTGTCCAATTAATGGCCTTTACAGGAGAATTTTAAAAATCTGATCCAGGATTCTATTCATGTGTCGCATTTAATTTTCATGTCTCTTTTAATCTGGAAAAAGTTTCTAAGTCTTTACTTTTCCATTATCTTGACATTTTGAGGAACACAGGTAAGTTATTCTGCAGGATGTTTCTCAATTGGTTTTATCTGATGTTTCCTTCTTACTAGATTCAGGTTATACATTTTCGGCAGTAATACAAAAAACAATATTCTATCCACCTCAGTACATCATATCCAGAGACAAATGATATCTATTTGTTCTCTTACTGGTTATACTAACTTTGACCACTTGGTTAAGGTGGTGCCTGATGGGTTTCTCCTCTATAAAGTTACAGTTAATTAGTTAGTATCTTGTGGGGAATTAATTTAAAAGTTTTTATATGAAATTTTGATTCATAAGCACTGGAAAATAAATTGACAATAACTACAGTTTGGTACACATAATCTTTCAAGCCATGCTATTCATGAGAGGTATTTGAGGGGTAATAAAAGATTATAGACTACTGATTTAGAATATAATTATTTTAATCTCTGATTGACAATTGCATGTGACAACATCTTTAGTCAGTTTGTTAAATGATGTTTGTTAAATTCTGTAGAGCATTTTCTATGAATGCTCAGAATAAAAATCTCACTCTTATAGTAATTAAATTTGTTCAAAGGACAATCAGCTAGTCTATTACAGGTTGAAATTTTTTTTAAAAGGTAACAATGGAGCATTTTGAATATTGGCACATCTTAAAACACATTCTTTCCTGAAAATTAATTTTTGTTGCTGAGGTTTTTAAAATCCTTTTCTATTAATTTTTAAAGATCAGATAATACACAGGACTGTAAATAAAAATTTGCTTATAGAAAGTAACCACTATGAATATCTGATCATTTCTGTTGACCAATATTCCAACAGGGTTCACACAGTGACAGCGGTAGAACCGCAGGATTCTTGGAAGACTACAGGATAAATAGGTCCATTTAACTCATTATTCAATGAGTTATTTGATTTTTCTCTGCTTCTTTCCTGAGCAAGACTGTGAAAAAAATTTTAATTATAACTCGAACAATTTTGAACAGTTATTCAGAGCATTAGCCAAAAGCAGAGAAATGGGCAGAGGTTGGAGTCAATGACTAGAGTGAAGGGTGAAAACTCAATGTTGAAATTAGATTATAAAATGTATATACAAGAAAAGCAGTTTTAAAATTATAACATTGCTATAGAAATTAGGTAGTAAATTAAAGAAGGCACTTATGCAATATAATCATTTCAAAAAGGAACTGTGGAATATTCCAAAAGGAAGCAATGATTTGCTTAACTATTAATCCTATCCTCCCTGATTTCAAACTATAATACAAAACTATAGTGATCAAAACTATACACTATTGGCATAAAAACAGACACATAGATAAAGGGAACAAAATAGAGAACGCAGAAATAAACCCATGCATTTATGGTCCATTAATTTATGACAAAGGGGGCAAGGACAGTCTCTTCAATAAGTGGTGTTGGGAAAAAACTGGACAGCCACATGCAAAAGAATGAAACTAGACCACTGTCTCACACCATACACAAAAATTAACTCAAAATGGATAAATGACTTGAATGTAAGACCTGAACCCATAAAACTTCTAGAAGAAAACGTATGACATCAGACTTGATGAATGTTTGGATCTGACTTGAAAAGCAAAGGCAACAAAAGCAAAAATAAACAAGTGGGACTAGATTAAACTAGAAAGCTTCTTCACAGCAGAGGAAACTATCAACAAAATGAAAAGACAATCTACTGAATGGGAGAAAATGTTTGCAAATTGTGTATCTGATGGGGGGTTAATATTCAAATTTATCAAGAACTCATAAAACTCAATAGCAAAAATAAAACAGTCAGATTAAAAAATGGGCAGAGGATTTGAATAGGTATTTTCCCCAAGAAGATATACAGATAGCTAACAGGCAAATGGAAAGATGCTCAACATCTCTAACCATCAGAGAAATGCAAGTCAATACCACACCTTACATCTGTTAGAATGGCTATTATCAAAAAGACACGAAATAACAAGTGTTGGTGAGCATGGGGAGAAAAGGGGACCCTCAAGCACTGCTGGTGGGAATGAAAACTGGAAAACATTAAGGAGTTTCCTCAAAAAATTTAAAAATAAAACTACCCTATATCCAGCAATTCCACTTTTGAGTATTTATCTGAAGAAAACAAAACAAAGCAAAAAATTAATTTGAAAAGATATATGCACCCCCATGATCACTGAAGCACTGTTCACAATAGCCAAGTTATGGAAACAACCTAAATGTCCACCGATGGATGAAGGGGTAAAGAAGATGTGATATATAAATAACATGGACTACTTCTCAGGTGTAAAAAAGAATGAAATCTTGCCATTTGCAGCAACATGGTTGAATCTTGAGGGAATTATGCTAAGTGAAATAAGTCAGAGAAAGACAGATACTGTATGATTTCACTTATATGTAGAATCTCAAAAACAAAACAAACAAACAAATAAAACAAAACAAAACAAAAGTAACTGATACAGAGAACGGTGATTGCCAGATGACAGGGGAGTGGGGAGCAGGCGAAACAGGTGAAGGGGATCAAGAGGCACAAATTTCCTGTTATAAAATAAATAAAGCATGATGATGTAATGTACAGCATGGTGACTGCAGACAATAATATTCTAGAGCATACTTGAAAGTCGCCAAGAGAGTAAATCCTAAAGATTGACTTTGTACGGTGACAGATGGTAAATAGACTTATTGTGGTGATCATTTCACAACATATACAAATATCAAATCATTATGTTCTATGTCTGAAACCAATATAATGTTATATGTCAATTATACCTCAATAAAAAAATTTAAAGATAAACCTTATCAAAACAGGAATTAAACAGAACAAAGTATTGAAGTAAAGTAATTCAATAGCATTGATTGCTCCTACTTTGTTAGACATTAAGTGAACTTGACTCAGGTTCCAGTGAACTGGCAGATCACAGAGGAGGCCAGAATCACATAAGGAATTATATAATACTTACTGTAATTATGTTGTTGTTGTTATCAGAGATGAAGAGTAAAGATTTTTTTCAAGCAATATTACACACAGGGACTGGGAATACACCTAGATGAAAATCTGTGCCATAGAATGAAAGTTTGGATTGGTTACATATAAGCACAGGATGCACCTGCTGGAATAGAAATAACAAACATAAAATATGATGTATTAAGTTTGGATTTCAGAAAAAGTGTCAGAAATCACTTAAAAAATAATCTATCTTAGTAGGAAGAGAACATGGGATAGCTTTCCATTACATAATCATATATTGAGGGGTTTGTAGCCTTTGAACACAAGGCACCTTTAAGAAAAGCTTAGGAAGTATACTGTTGAATTATTGACCTTATCTGATGCAATTAAAAAAATAAATTTATTTATTTATTTTTGGCTACGTTGTGTCCTTGTTGCTGTGCGTGGGCTTTCTTTTAGTTGTGGTGAGCAGGGGCTACTCTTCGTTGCAGTGCTTGGGCTTCTCATTGCGATGGCTTCTCCTGTTGCAGAGCACAGGCTCTAGGCGTGTGGGATTCAGTAGTTGTGGCTCGCGGGCTCTAGAGTGCAGGGTCAGTAGTTGTGGCGCACGGGCTTAGTTGCTCCACGGCATGTGGCATCTTCCCGGACCAAGGCTCGAACCCGTGTCACCTGCATTGGCAGGCGGATTCTTAACCACTGTGCCACCAGGGAAGCCCTGACGCAATTTTTGAACAGTGATTAATTTTTCTAAGAGTTACTGCTTCTTGTGAAATATTATTTAGCTATATCATAAAAGAGGTTGAAACATTATCATTGAGATTGTCTTAATGTACGTAACAGAAACATAAAATGATATAAACGCTAGTAAAATTTGTTGTCTTCCTTTCGTGTCAGTGGCTTAATGTGCAATTAATAAAGTGACAGAAAAATATGTATTAGTTTTGAACTTTTTCCTAGAAAGCAAGCAATTTACTGACTAGTCACTTACTTGCATTCTTAACGACAGGAGCTCACACCTCTAATTTTATTTTTCTTTATAAATATAGTCATATGCTTTTCTTTCAAAACCTATAAACATGTATTGTGATTGGATATTCATTCATTCAACAAATACGTATTGAGTGTTTATCATGTATCAGGCTCTGGTCTAAATCCTGCGGTCATGACAGTTTATAAAACACAGAGTCCCTGACTTCACAGAGCTTATATCCTAGTGGGGAAAAACAGATAATAAGCACATAAATACATGTCTCTACAAAGCAAAATAAGGGAGAATAAGGAGATAAGGACTGTGGGAGTGAAGTTGCTTTTTTATGTGACATTGTCAGTGAGGCTGGCTTCATGGGTGTGTGACTTTTGTGGTGGCACAGGGCCCCATGCTTAGCAGGGTCTCGTGCTTAGCAGAGTCCCGTGCTTGGTTTGATGTTGGGTTGCTGTCTTGAAAGTCTTGATAGCAAGGGGTCCTGAATTTTCATTTTGCACTGAGCCCTGTAGGTTAGGTAGCTAGTCCTGGTGGTCAGGGATGACCACTCTAATAAGGTAACATTTGATATGGGACATGAGGGATGGGAGGAGGATATTCACATGGACCTCTGGGGATAGAGCATTCCCGGTAGAAGAAAGAGTAAGTGCACGTGACTTGAGATGGGACCATGTTTTATCAGTTCAAGGAATAGCATAGAAGCCTGTGTGACTTGGGTACAGTAAGCCAGTGTAAAATGGCATTAGATAAGGTCAGAGAGCTGGGTACAGTGAGTGGGTAGATCATGTAGGGTCTTATGAGTTAGTGTAAGAACTCTGGCTTCTAACCTGAGTGAGATAGCCAACATTGCCTGGGGCAACATGGTTTAGGTAGAGGTGGATTCTAGATCTATTTTGGAAGTAGAACCAACAGGATTTGCTGATGAATTTGGATGGGTGTGTTAGAGAAAGAGGAGACAAATATATATGTAAGGCTTTTGGCCTGGACAACTAGAAGGATGGATGGGCCATTTTCTGAGATTGGAAGGACTTCAGAAGGAACAGGTTTAGCAGTACAGAGAGGAAATCAAGGGTTCATTCTGGATGTATCAACTTGAGATGCCTGTTTGTCTCAAGTGTAGATGTCCAGTGATTCTTATGAGTCTGGGGTACAGGAGAAACGTCTGGGGGGAAAATATAAGCAACAAGTGGATGATATTTAGAGCCTTGAGGCTGGATCATACCACCTAGCGGATAAATATTGATAGAGAGATAAGACCCAGGAACTGAACGCTGGGGTACTCTTAACTTTTAGGCCTGAGTGATAAAGGCAAACTGATGAAGGACACAGAAAGAGCCAGTGAGGAAGTAGAGTTCCAGAAGGAGAGAGCTTAAGGACTGAAGGCATGGTCAACAGGGTCAAATTCTGCTGAAATATCAATTATGATTGGCCACTGGATTTGGCAAAGTGGAAGAGTGCAGTCAACTAACAAGTAATTTTTTATGGAGCATCTAGTGTCATGGTGGTCAACACTGGCTACACCTTAGAATCACTTAGGGAACATTCAAAATTTACTAATACCAAGGACTCAGTTTTAGAGACTCAGACTTAATTGGGTTTGAGTGAGATTTGAGCATCTGTATTTTGTGAAAGCTACCCAGATGATTCTAGTGGGTAGACAGGGTTGAGAATCTCAGGTCTAGGTGTATTCAGCAGTGACTACTAATAGTTAGGGGGACAACGCTACTATATATTTTTAAAAAGTTTAATTATAAAACCATGTTCAATTGGGGACATAAAAACTGCTGTGTAAGGTAGGATCACAAGTATACTCTGCAGGAATAAGTAAAAATTTAGAGAGTAGAAGCAATTTAAGCTGGGCCTAAAATTTGGTAGGTAGATAACTTGTAAAGGAGAAGGAGGACATTCCTGGAATGTGTAAAGCTATTGAAAAGAATAGGGGTGCACGTGAGGTGGAGGTTGGAAGTGTGATATTAAATTTTAAAATTTATATTATAAAACTAATACATTGATTTTCATTATAAAAATTGAAGATATATTAAAAGCATGCTTTTTTTTCCCCTGAAAGCTAAATTTCCAAAAGTGAGATCAAAGATTTTTTCTATTTTAAACTTCAGGTTATTTTCTAAAAAGGTTGTCAAAATTCCCAGTAATCCTACAATGGATGAAAGGGTTTCTTTCTTCGTATTCTTGCCGACACAATTTTTATCTTTCTAACTTTTCCTAACCTGCTGAGTGAAAAATAAGTGCTGCTCTAATTTTTATTTCTCTGATTAACAGGGAGGTGGATCAACTCCGCATATGTTTATACTTTATCTGTCATGTGTTTTACAATTTTTTTTAACTTTATTCTTGGTTTCTTTTGCTTTATAGGAGTAAAATGTGTTACATAGTCAAATAAGCCAATCTTTCAATGACAACTTTTGGGTTTTTGTGCCTGTTTGGTAAAAATTTCTCCTGCTGAAGATTAAAAAAAAAAAAGCTTTCTAACTTTTCTTCTTTTACTTTTGGAATTTGTTTTAACCAGGAGGTCTTTATTTTTGTACACTGGTGAGTTGACTCATTTTTTTTTCCCCCAGAAGGAAAGCTAACTATCCCCTACACAATCTGTTGGAAAGGCTATCTTTTCCTTACCATTTTGAAATACCATGTTTGTCGTATGTTAAGTTGTCATATATCTGCAGCCATTTCTGGCTTCTCTATTCTAGTCCATTGGTCTCTTTGGGAAACTGTTCTAGTACCTCCTTGTTTTGATTACTATAGCTTTAATGTAAGTTTTTGATATCTTGTAAGGCAAATCCCCCCTTATTATTATTCTTTCTCAATTTTGGAGGGGGCTGTTCTTCCTGATGATTGTCAGACTCAATAATTCTAGTTATTAAAAACACACAGAATTTATAGGGTAATTTGAAGAGAACTGAAACTTATCACTATCTGATCTTCCTATCTAGGAACATGGTATATATTTGTATTTCTTTTCATGTGCCCTTCAGGAAAATGTAGCAGTGTTCTTCCTGTGGAAGTTAGCTGCGTCTTGCTAACTTTCTATCAGTGGATGTCCAAAATCTAATCGTGGGAGAAAAAAAATGAGCGTGAACGTATTAGCATTTGTCAGTTTTGCTGCAATAACAAATGACCCAAACTTCTCAGGAACTTACAACAATCACATTTCTTTCCTGTTCACATTGCATGTTGGCATTTGAGGGTCAGCTGCAGTGCTGTCGCTTGGCTGTCCTTTGCTCCCCTTGTCATCTCACTCTAGAACTCAGGCTGAAGAAGCAGAGGGAAAAGAACAAAAGCCAACCACACAAAGGCTCTTAAAGATTCTGGTAAAACATGGAGTGTATTTTTTCTGCTCATAACCCATTGACCACAGCAAGTCACATGGCCGACTCCAATGTCAGTGGGGGCAGGGAAGTCACAGGGCAGTAGGGGGTGGATGTTTAATCTTCCTGTAGAGAAGGGATGAATGAATAACTGGGGACAACAATACAGTTTGCCACAGTATCCTAAGGAAAAGGAATAATGTCATGGAATTCAAAGCCCTATAAACACTTAAAAATTTGGAACTTCCAGAGTAAAATGGAAAATTTCTCAGAATATGAGGGAAGGAAAGGGGAATGCCAGTAAGTATAAATATGAGACTTGCACAAGAAGACAAAAATATGTTCCACCTTGCAGTGAGATGTTAACTCTAGCCATTCCTCCTCTTCTCAGGTGCTAGCGGGGGTTCAGGGATGGGTGGTCAGGATGTGAATGAGGTAGGTCTGCTGGGCAGATGACTCTTCTGGATTCCCTCTTCATTGTGTTTCTCTCCTAAACCCATTTAGTAAGAATACTGTAGGGTAGCACTCTGTTATTTCCTCTAACAATGGAGGGAGAGACAAGGCCAGGCATTGTGAAGAGAATAGAATAAAGGTGCAGAGGTTCTTGAGATGACAGTTTTCTGTTTGGTTTGATGAAGAGGTGTAGGTTTTATGTTCAGTTAAATAATCTACACTACCAAGTCTTAATATTTCTCAAGATACTAATTAATAGTTGGATCTTTAAACTCAAATAGTGATCCAGAACTCGTATTATTAAGTATAATATTATTGGAAAGAAAGCCATTTTCAGCAAGTATCTTTTGAGTACATATTATGTGCCAAACACTATTCTAGGCGCTGAAGATGCAGCAGACTTTCTACTCTCGGTGCTTGCATCCTGGGAAAGAGTGGGTAAGGGTAGAGAGAGACAGTAAATATATATACGCATACAAATGAAATATATCAGGTGGCCATAGGTGCTGTGGAGAAAAATGTGGCAGGGAAATGAGTTGGGAATGATTTGCAGGGAGAACCTCTTTAATAAAGTGACATTTCAGTGGGGAACTTTATGAAGTGACAGAGTGAAGCAAGTGGCTACCTGGGGGAAGAGTGTGGCTGTCAGCAAACACTATTCTGCTAAGCCCAGTCAAGGACCAATAAGGAGGCCATTGTCACTTCAGTGGAGTGAGCAAATCAGAACGGGTAAGATATGGCCAGAGAAGTAGGCAGGAGCTAGGACCTGTAGGACCTTTAGACCTTGGTAGGGAGTTTGGATGGTGGTGTTAGAGCATCACAGAACTTAATTTTTTTTAAAAAACAGTACTCTCGCCAAATCAAAGACATTTAATTACACACTGCCCTCCTGTCATAGGTGTATATAAGTGTCCTTGTGGTAGATCAAAGTATTATAGCAAGCAGGGATGTAAGAATATAATGTATATTGCATTTTAAAAACCAGTACTTTTAGTTTGCATTTTAAATATTTATACCAGGATTCCCTGTATGTAAATGCCATATGATAAGTAGATTTTGGTTTGATCACAATGTCATTATTTTAGCTAAAAAAAAATCTAGGTCTATTTTTCTTTTTAAAAATAATTTGAAAAGGATCTGCACGACCACTTACCAATGAATAGAAATAAGGCACTCTTTCATATCATGTTCAATCAAAAGAGTATGACATGGAGCCAGAAGTGATTGTCACATAAATAGAATTTATATCAGCAGAGTTCTAAGCTTACTTCAATTATTGAAAATTAATTCATTTTCAGACGTCAGCATCCGATTTTCAGAGTACAAGAAGCTTGATGGAAAAAGCAACTGAATGCAATCAGCCTCTCCTTATGTGTTCGGTTTAAAATTGTTTAGGCTGTCGTATATGATATGAATCAGAGAGACTTGATAAATATTCGTTAGAACACCTAGATGCTCACCTTAGTGGATGTGTAATTGCCTGTGAAATTCAGACTGAAACAAGCAAATTTAGAATAAAACGGAATGTTTAATAATTGTACTTTCACGTTTCTAAGACATTTGCCAAAATAACAAGTGATGACTTCATTGGGAGAGCCACAAGAAGAAAATGGATCTTGGCAGATGGTCAGCAATTTGAGGTTAATGAAACGCAGCTCATGTACAGAAATTGAGAAGCATTTTATTTATTTTTAGGGAAGTCACTAGTTTTACAGTGTTTTTCAATTTGGAAATTACAATGGTAGTAGCAGAGTATTCAGAGAATATTTCCCACCAGGCTAGGAAAAATTATTTTCCAAATATTTGAAACGCCAGGAATATTAGATTGTGACTAACTTCATTGCATAAAGTAGTTTGTCTATGAATAAAGTTTTACATAAGTTTGAAGACTTGAGAAAATGTGAAGATTTGTAAATAGAGCTGTAGTAATTAAAGTTGTGTTATATTTTCATAAATATTGACCTTCATATCAATGGCCTTGGATAGACAATCCAGAAACAGCATTCATTCTATCCTATAATTTAGCACATAATTAAGGTAGCATTCAAAATCACTGAATCAAAGTGTCTAATAAATTATGGAATACTAAATAAATATTTTTAAAAGTCCAAGAGCTTTCCTGTATAACAAAATTTCCTAGAAAGACAATTATCAGCAATTGGCAAATAATAATTACTTTGGCTTTGCCTTCCAATAGCCAAATGTCTTATTCTGTTCACTGCATTGACTATAATTTTCTGAACAGTATTAAATAATAGTAGTGCTAGCATGTCTTATCCCAGATTTTACTGGGGATGCTTCTAAGGTTGTACTGTTGAATGTGGTTTAAGATAGCTATACTTTAACATGCTATAGCTATACTTTAACAAGGACATAAGGAAATGTCCTTATACTCCTAGTTTACCAATAGTTATCACTTTCTCTCCCATCCATAAGAGGAGAGAGATTTTGCTCTAGTCTGTACTGTATCCCCATAGTTTAGAAAGTGCCTGGCACAGGTGAGCACTCAATAAATGCTTGGCAAATGAATAAGAAATTAAGAGGATTGTATCAAGAAAACATATGAAGTGTCAATAAAATTTTCTGAAAATATTTGAGATCTTAATAATTTATCTAACAATATTGGAATTATACACATAGAAAAGTTGTATTGCTGGGATTGACATAGACACACTACTATATATAAAATAGATAACTAATAAGAACCTACTGTATAGCACAGGGAACTCTTCTCAATACTCTGTAATGACGTATATGGAAAAATAATCTAAAAAAAAGTGGATATATGTATATGTATAACTGATTCACTTTGCTGTACAGAAGGAACTAACACAACATTGTAAATCAACTATACTCCAATAAAGATTTTAAAAAACTAAAAAAAAGAGAAAAGTTGTATTAGAAAAATATATCCATTATCTTAAAATAAGTGAAATTTTTCATAGTTTGTACAATAATTAAAGTACCTTAAAATGCACAAAGATCTTTAAACTGGTCATTAAAAAAAATAAAGAACAAAAACCAGTTTGACTGACTTTTACCTCCTTCAAGTGAAAAATAATTTTCAAATTGCTTTAGGTAAACGCTACTTACATAGACTGATCTTCAGAGGCTTTGGCATTTTAAAGAAAAAGTTATATAGCACTAAGTTTTGAAATGGTTAAAATTAGTTCCCTAAACATTTAAATAGATGGCAAAATGTATATTCAAACATTAAATTATTTATTTAAAAATATAACTGTTAGGGTTTCCCTGGTTGCGCAGTGGTTGAGAGTCTGCCTGCCGATGCAGGGGACATGGGTTCGTGCCCCGGTCTGGGAAGATCCCACATACCGTGGAGCGGCTGGGCCCGTGAGCCATGGCCGCTAAGCCTGCGTGTCCGGAGCCTGTGCTCTGCAACGGGAGAGGCCACAACAGTGAGAGGCCCTCGTACCGAAAAAAAAAAAAAAATATATATATATATATATATATAACTGTTAGTTTTGCATTTAGTAGAAAAGTATAGTATTTATTGAACTTTATTCATCTAGTCATTCAACAAACATCTACGAAATGCCTACTACTATGTACCATGTGCTGGGCTTTTGGAAAAGGGCTAAATAACATTAAAGTTTGCTAGGGAGACAGACATTACAATGTAGCACAATAAGTTTTATAAGAGGGGTACTGAGAGTATCGGGTTTTTTTTTTTAATTTTTATTGGAGTATAGTTGCTTTACAATGTTGTGTTAGTTGTTAGTACAGCAAAGCAAATCAGCTATACATATACACATAACCCGTCTTTTTTGGATTTCCTTCCCATTTAGGTCACCACAGAGCACTGAATAGAGTTTCCTGAGCTATACAATGGGTTCTCATTTAGTTATCTATTTTATACATAGTGTCAATAGTGTATATATGTCAATCCAAATCTCCCAATTCATCCCAGCCCCCCTTTCCCCATTGGTATACATATGTTTGTTCTCTATGTCTGTGGCTCTATTTCTGCTTTGTAAATAAGATTGTCTATACCAATCTTTTCAGATTCCACATACATACATTAATATACTATATTTGTTTTTCTCTTTCTGACTTACTTCAGTCTGTATGACAGTCTCTAGGTCCATCCATGTCTCTACAAATGACCCAGTTTCATTCCTTTCTATGGCTGAGTAATATTCCATTGTGTGTATGTGCCACATCTTTATCCATTCCTCTGTTGATGGACATTTAGGTTGTTTCTATGTCCTGGCTATTGTAAATAGTGCTGCAGTGAATATTGGGGTGCACGTGCCCCTTTGAATTATGGTTTTCTCTGGGTATATGTCCAGTAGTGGGATAGCTGGGTCACATGGTAGTTCTATTTTTAGTTTTTTAAGGAACCTCCATACTGTTCTCCATAGTGACTGTATCAATTTACATTCCCACCAGTAGTGTAAGAGGTTTCCCTTTTCTCCACACCCTCTTTAGCATTTATTGTTTGTAGTATTGAGAGTATCTTGCAGACAGGTCTTTGAAGAATTGGAACTCAAAGTAGAGTTGAAATTTGGCTTGGATCTATACCAACAAGACACAAGGCATGGGGGAAGGAGATAAGGACACTGCAGGTATGGGACAGCATATGCAAAGGCACAAAATCCTGAAAGTACATGAAGTGTACAGAGAATAGGAAGAAATGCAGTGTGACTAGAGTATTTGTACTTTCAAAAGTTCAAGTTGCACATTTGGTTGAGGGTGTAGGATCTTGAGTCAATATGAGTTAAAATCCTGATTCTGCCACTCACTAGCTGGATGACTTTGAGCAGATAACTAAGTCTCAGTTCTTTCCTCTGTAAGATGGAGATAATAATAGTACCAAGGGCTAGTAGGAAGACTACTAACTAGAGTAAGACTCAATAAATGTTAGTCATCTTTACATTGGTATATAGATAAATCTGTTAGTGACTCCTTTAAGTAGTATCAAGTAGTGATTTGCTTATGTAGTGCTGAGAATTATTTACCTCATGTTTTTTTTTAACTTAAAAAGCAGAATAATTCTTATGTTAGTGCTAATAATGAGCTCACTTTTCCGTAAAGAACCCAAGAGGAAGTATCACTTCTTCTTGAGCAAAAAGACTGTAAACACGTTACCTCGGATCCTATCCACTTTAGAGAAAAAGTTCCACCCCAGAATCAGCGGTTTATGCAACTGCCAGTAATAGAACTCTAAAGCTTTAAAATTCTGAAAGAACATCTACTACGTGGTAAATAGCCAAAAAGCATAACACTTTTATTAATTCACACATAGGCATGTGGCTTTGCAAGTATTTTAAAATCATTTGCACTAGTGTCTGTCCCTTGGAAGAGTAAGCTGTATTTATATGTCTATTTCTTTAGGTCTATTTCTTGCCTCAGCCTATTGCACTCAGATTTCCGTGCCTATTCTCTTTTGACTTCTCTGACAAATATTGTAAATAGATGACTAATGACCAAATCCAGTGATTTTTTTTTTAGCTTTTAGTTTCCATCATCTCTTTACAGAAGTTAACATGGTTGAAATGCCTCTGCTTTTTTGAAATTCTCTGTGCTTTGGCTTCATGAAGCCACACTCACCTGGTTTTCTTACATCTGCTTTATTACATCTCTGACTGTTTCTTCTTGGTATGGTTCATCTTTCCTCTTTTCAGTAGCTGTCCCTTAATGCTGGGCGTCTGCAGGGTTCTTTCTTTGGCTGTCTTCTCATTCCACAAACTCTCCATGGTGTATCTCATCCTCTCCATTGCCTTCAGTGAGCAGACATATGATTAGATGAGTCTCAAATTTTCTCTCTCTCCCTGACCTCTTTCTATGGCTTCTGACATGTATCTGTCTCCAGTTATCAACAGAACATCTCCATCTGGCTGTCCTAGAGACACTTAAAATCATTATGTCCCATTTGAATTTAATCCCTTTTTTTCTCAACTTATTCTTTTTCCTTCATTCTGATCTTGGTGACTGGTGCCCCCTCACAACCTGGAAACCTGGGAGCTAGCTTAGATTCCTCTTTTTCCTTAGCCAAATGCCCTCCACATATCCAATCAAGGGTCCAAGTCCTATGGATTCTACTTTAATATTTTTCGGCCTCTTCTGTCCATTCTCCTTACTCCCAGCTTCTCACACCTTGACTCCTGCCATAGTATCCTAAGCAATCTCCTGTCCTTCACTCTTAGTCAAGTTGCTTTTATTCCCTTATAAAACTTCTCTGGGGGCTTTTCATGCAAACTCCACTGTATCATGTGTCACATTCAGCCCACCTTTGCCTCTTCTTTCCTTCCACACTTTCTTTCCTGGTCACATGGCTCCATGCTGTTGTGAACCTTTTCCTGAGCTGCTGACTGCAAAGCCCTTCACCAACCATGTGTGCAGAAGTAGAATTGCCCAGTCCTGTGTCTTCACTTGTATCCATTACCCGGATAGGTTTTATTGAACTTGTTTACATGCACTATTCATTCTGTATCTCTGGCATCTCATAGTTTGTATTTAAAACCATTTTTTTGCATCAACATCAATATCAACAGATATTTATCAAGCATTTCCTCAAATGGGAAAATGAGAACTACCTTCAATGTCTTTGACATTGTCTCAAAGTGCTCTATCTCTAGCATGTAATAAATCTTTTCTGACTGAAAATTGATGTGATCCCTGGTTGCACATATTGCTGGTTTCCACTCCAATGAGTCTGTATGTTCTTTGAAAAGACAATGTAATTATGCCTTACTTGAATTAAATTGACTTGATCTCTACAACATTCCCATAAAATATTTACTATTATCATCATCATTGTCATCATAACCCTCCTCCTCAGCAGCGTCATCACCCCCATATTATACGTAGTAGGGAAGTGCTATGGTGGCCTCTAAGTATACAACCTAGCAGGCTATCCCAGAGGTCCTGGAACTGAAATGCTCATAAACCAAATTAAGATGCTCAAATCATTTAGTTTGTTAAATCTACTTAAAACATACAGTGAGAAGCAAGAGGAAAGAGATTAGGTAGGTTAAGACATTTAGTGAAAGCAGGTAGAATGACCACACTACTTGTGGGTCACTTAAGGCTCCTATATCCTGACTCTTTGCCTCAACTGCCTACACCACAGATTGTGTGGTTATAAGAACCAGAGTTGAGGGCAAACAAGCAAGTTCAGAGGTGGAAGGTTCATGGTCCCAAAATGCTTGTTCTGCTGGAGAGATGAAAAGGCAAGTATGCATGGCCACAGCTATAGCTCGGTGATGACTTGGTGGGCAGCAGTGCATGCTTTAACCACAGGATAAGTGGGCTAGAATGGGTAGCTACCAGTGGGTGGCCAATTTGAGGTAGGTAAAGCTGAACCATGCTTTGTGAACATTTAAGGTTTTGCTTTCCATCACTCTCTATCTACAAATGAACACTCTCATTTGTTTCATCAGTTTAATCTACATTTAACACATAAGTGTCTATTTTTTTTTCTTTTTCTTTCTCATTAAACTTTTTTAATGGGTCTCAAATTCTGTGACAGATTTTTGGTCAAGTTGTTTCCATTAAAAAGTACTGAGTTTAAAAACTAATAACTTAAAACTGCCACACACAAAACAAATGGTCCACAACACATTCTCCTTTCCTTCTGAAGGTTTTACGATGCATTGTTATCATTAACCAGTCTTTTGCTATTAAACTTAAGTGGCCAGTTGAGACAAACAGTTCTGAGACCATTCTTCCACCACTGATTAAGACCGGGGTGGCAGGTATTGGGGATAATATTCATTTAGCCTTCTGAGCTTTCTGGGCAGACTTGGTGACCTTGCCAGCTCCAGCTGCCTTCTTGTCCACTGCTTTGATGACACCCACAGCAACTGTCTGTCTCATGTCACAAACAGCAAAGCGGCCCAGAGGAGGATAGTCAGAGAAGCTCTCAACACACATGGGTTTGCCAGGAACCGTATCAACGATGGCAGCATCACCAGATTTCAAGAGTTTGGGGCCATCTTCCAGGTTTTTCCCAGAACGACGATCAATCTTCTCCTTCAGCTCAGCAAACTTGCAGGCAATGGGAGCTGTGTGACAATCCAGCACAGGTGCACAGCCAGCACTGATTTGGCCTGGATGGTTCAAGATAATCACCTGAGCTGTGAAGCCAGCTGCTTCCATTGGTGGGTCATTTTTGCTCTCACCAGCCACATTGCCACGACGAACATCTTTGACAGACACGTTCTTGACATTGAAGCCCACATTGTCCCCAGGAAGGACTTCACTCAAAGCTTCATGGTGCATTTCAACAAACTTCACTTCAGTTGTCACATTGACTGGAGCAAAGGTGACCACCAGGCCAAGTTTGAGAACACCTGTCTCCACTCGACCCACAGGGACAGTGCCAATACCACCAATTTTGTAGATGTCCTGGAGGGGTAAACGCAAGCGTCTGTCAGCTGGGCGAGTTGGTGGCAGGACGCAATCCAGAGCTTCAAGCAGTGTGGTTCCACTGGCACTGCCATCCTTATGGGTGACTCTCCATCTCTTGAACCACAGCATGTTAGCACTTGGCTCCAGGATGTTTTCACCATTCCAGCCAGAAACTGGCACAAATGCTGCTGTGTCGGGATTGTAGCCAATTTTCTTAGTGTAGGTGCTGACTTCCTTTACAATTTCCTCGTATCTCTTCCAGCTGTAGGGTGGCTCGGTGGAATCCATTTTGTTAACTCCAACAATTAGTTGTTTCACACCCAGAGTGTAGGCCAGAAGGGCATGCTCACGGGTCTGCCCATTCTTGGAAATATCTGCTTCAAATTCACCAACACCAGCAGCAACAATCAGGACAGCACAGTCTGCCTGGGATGTGCCTATAATCATGTTTTTGATGAAGTCTCTGTGTCCTGGGGCATCAGTGATGGTCACATAGTACTCGCTGGTCTCGAATTTCCATAGGGATATATCAATGGTGATGCCACGCTCGCGTTCAGCTTTCAGTTTGTCCAAGACCCAGGCATACTTGAAGGAGCCCTTCCCCATCTCGGCAGCCTCCTTCTCGAACTTTTCAATAGTTCTCTTGTCGATCCCACAACATTTGTAGATCAGATGGCCAGTAGTGGTGGACTTCCCGGAATCTACGTGTCCGATGACAACGATGTTGATGTGCGTCTTCTCCTTTCCCATTTTTGCTTAGGTCTAGCGGTGGTTTTCACGACACCTCTATCCTGGCGGCAAACCCGTTGCGAAAAAGCCATAAGTGTCTATTTATTCTATGTATGTTTAACGTGTCCTATATGTTAAAGATGTACTTACTATGTATTCTTAACATTTCTTATGAATTTCATCCATCCCATTGTTTTTCTTGTTCTTTAAAGCAGAGTCTAAAATTCTTGAAGCAGAATCTAAACTTCTTAAAGCATACAGAAAACACTTATTCTGTTATGGATGAAGCACATTTCTGAGGTACAGGACCATTAAACCACTTGCCTAAGATCCTCACATTTAGTGCATGGGAGAGACAGGGTTTCAAATATAGGAAATCTCGCTCTAGAGCCCACTTTTTAATCACCATCCTATCTTGATTCCTAATTTGCCTGAGAAAACACAGCTAGCAAGTCTAACCACAAGCCCAATGCTCTTTCCTGTAACTACTCTTCATGTATAAGTACCCTTGGGGCAGATCTGTCTTTTTCTTCTCTGCATTCTTATCACCAAGCATAGGAGCTGTTGATCAAGAGAATACCTCATGTTACATTTCTATTTTTGTTTTGGGTTAAGTTTAAATGGCCTGAGTGATTCCAATTTAACATTTAAGAAAATTTAATCTTTTGCATTTAAAGTTACACTGTCTTCCGTATCTGATTTTAAACTGAATTAACCTAAAGAGATCCAGTTGCTAGAAAGCAAAAGATAAGGATCCATGAACTGAGATCTAAGTCTGATTGTGAAATTGACCCGTTCAAAGAGATTAAGTCGTTTCTCTATGCTTCATTTTCTCCAGTAGGAAAATAGCCCTAGTAATTCTTATCCATCCCCTTCACCAGGAACTGTTACATCTACTATTTTTCCTATCACTAGCATGTCATTAAAAAAAATAATGGTTGGGAATTCCCTGGAGGTCCAGTGGTTAGGACTCCACGCTCTCACTGCTGAGGTCTCAGGTTCAATCCCTGATCAGGGAACTAAGATACCACAAGCTGCTTGGCATGGCCATAAAAAACAAAAAGGTTTCTGCATTATGGATTAGTAATTATAAAATATGTAACAAAATCTATCTATGTATTCATAAAATTAACTATACACATATTAACAAGATTAAAAAAAACAAATGTTTATAAGCTTTTAAAGTAACATTTTATGCCACATTTGGACATGCTTAACAATCTGCAATGTGCTAAGATTCTACAGTTTTTCTCGTCCACTTGACTTTTCTGAAAGAAAAAAAATTAACAGCCTTCTGGAAGAAGCTAAGATGAATTACATGTTCTTAAAATTATATATATATATATATATATATATATATATATATATACACACACACACATTTTTTTCTCTAGGAAGGTGACAATAATCACAATGTATACAAAACCATTTAGAACTCAGCATAGAGGTTGTTTAACCCTGGCTGCCCATTAGAATTACATGGGAAACAAAAACAAAACAAAACAAAACAAAAAAACCGATGCTCCAGCCCTATATCAAACCATTTAAGTCAGACTCTCTAGGAATGGAATGTGAGCAGCTGTATTTTTCAAAGCTCCACAGACATTCTACTAAATACTTGACCAGCCCTCTTCAAAACTGTCAAGTCATCATAAACAAGAAAAGTCTGAGAAGCTGTCACAGACCAGAGGAGGCAAAGGAGACATTGATGACTAAATGTAATACGGTATCCAAAGTGGGATCCTGGAATAGAAAAAGGGTATTAGGGGAAAACTATGGAAATCTGAATAAATTGTGGAGTTAATAGTAATATACCAATGTAGGTTCCTTTGTTGTGACATATGTACTGTAGTAATGTTGTTAACAATGGGAAACTGGGTGAGGAGTAGATGGGAACTCTCCGTACTATCTTTGTAACTTTTCCATAAATCTAAATATATTCTAAAATAGTTTACTTAAAAAAAATCTATCTAATATGGAGCCAGGGTTGAGAATCACTTACATAGATTCCACTTACATTTTACCAGAAAACAAAAGGACCCTGTGAAATATCGAGCCCAAGTGCCAGTTCCAGCATGTACGGTCCTAAAGTCCTGACCCCTAGAAAGAGTGGGCTGCTGCATTAGACCGGTTACATTTCTAGAGGCACCTCCAGGGAAACACAAATGGACTAATTGTAGTAAACGTAACTGGAATAATCACAATCCTGATAATTAATTGCTTCCAAGATACAAAAATTCAAGAATGACTGCTTAGTAAAGGAGAAAAAACTACTCACAACCCATTTTTTATTTTAGAAAGCTTTCATTATGATATATATGAGACGTATATATATCTGGATTCAATATAATGTCTTCATTATGGTACCTTAGTGGTTTCAGAAAATTACGAGTGATTTATCTTTACTAAGAGCTGTTAGTTCGCTTCTTATCTGTAAAGGAGATTTAGAACTGATCAGAAAGTTCTTCAATATCGAGTTAATTTTTCCTCTCCCGCCTCTCTCACTGTGGTAGGAAGAAGGCAAGGAAAAAATATCCCCTAGTCCTCCATAATGAAGTCAACCTGGACTTAGCTTGGTCACACTTCTCTTTTCCTAACCATAAAAGATATTTGTCATCTGTGTAAATCTCTAGAGGAAAGTCAGAATTGTACCTGAAAAAATCACTCTGCACAAGTAAACATTTGACAAACAACAAGTACGTGGAGATGGTGTTTCAAAACCTCCTTAAAGATTTTTTTTTCGTACATTATTTTGTTTGGCAAAAATGTCACCGATTTATAATCCAGAACCCCTAGGCATCGTGGAATTAACAAATGGTATTAACAGTTTGTAGTCATCTGGATTACAATCCAGCTCCCTAACTCCACGCCACACTAGGTTAATAATTTCTCTGAGCTCATCTCAGTTTCTTATCTGTAAAACGAACGGTTTGGACTAAGCAATCCTCAATGTACCTTTTCATTCGGACACCGAGATTGGGTGAGAGGGATTTAGAAAAACAGACTGGGAGTTTTAGGATTTAGGTCTTTGGGTTCTGGTGGGCGAGATGGTATTGGAGAAACTGTTCTCATGTTTGTGTTTCTAAAGTCGGAGGGATAAGTGATAGGGTAAGAAAGCCTGAAGAGTAAGAGTATGACAACGACCGGCCGTACGGTCAACTCTCGGGATTTTTCTGGGACTGGCAGAGTACGCGGAGAGTTCGGTTGCCAGGCAACCGGTCCTCCTCTGGGTGGGTGGAGGACCCCAGTTGCAGGTGTCTAAGTCACTGCCTCTTACTTTAGCCACGGTTCCTTCTTCCAGAAAATTAATGAAATATGTAGTCTTTAAAAGTATATGATTTTTAAAGCCAAGGTTTGGCAGTCCTATAGCTGAGTTCTACTCGAGGTGGGTTTTCTTTTTCCTATTCTCAGGCGCGACGCGGGGCGCCTCTCTGGCAAGGCCCCTGCCCCCGCGCGTTGCCGGGCAGGGGTGGACGCCGCCTGCTCCTCGCCCCCCGCCCTCCCTGAGCCTGGCCCTGGTCTTTCTCGGAGCCGCCATGGGCTCGGAGATGGATCCGCTGCTCCTGGCCTGGAGCTATTTTAGGCGCAGGAAGTTCCAGCTCTGCGCCGATCTGTGCACGCAGATGCTGGAGAAGTCCCCTTATGACCAGGTACAGGCCGGACCCCGTCAGCTCTGTGGATCCCGGCAATAAGGCTGAGGGCTCTGGGGGATTCCCAGGTCCCCGGGAGGGGTCTCCAGGGAAGAAGGCGCAGGGCGAGGTTGACCTTGTGGTCAGCACAGGCACCTGGAGCGAGACCCCCTGGAGCCTTGGCCGGTGGGTCCTTGCCCGCGGGACCCACGAGTGCTGTGCCACGACCGCCCCCTCCTCAAACTTCAGCAGACCCTTTCCTTCAAACGTCGCTTAAAGGAACAATTTGGTGACGAACTTTGTTAGTTCCTTTATACTTGCATGCGGATGGGCTCTTAAGCTCGCTGCACGTACGGTATTGATTTCTAAAACCATTATGTATAAACATAAAGATCTGTAACTTCCCACTCCCTGTTGAAATAGCTGCCTTTTTTTCTTTTGATCAAACGTGTAATCCTTCTGGTTCATCTTAAGACTGTTGTCCAAGAGTGGGGAACCTTCGATGCTGGGGCTTGAGTGCAACTTGAGGCAAATAATGCAAATTAGAGGAATGAGAATCTAGGAGAGGATAAGATACATTCATTATTAGGAGGGAGGGATGGGAAAAAAGTTCCTGTAAAAGAAGGAAAGATGGCATTGATTATAGTAGTTTATTTAGGGTTTCTTAAATAAAGTATAATATTAAATATAGTGAGTGAAAAGGCTTTTATGCTAGGTATAAGAGAGGTACAACTCTGGGGGTCAGGTAGTTCCTGGAAGAGACGAAAAAGGGAGAGCAGAACTCTGGTAGTTTGTGAGTACGTCTATTAAATGCAGAACGTACCCATGTAGTTATAGTTTCCCAGCTTTTCTTCTAGTGGTGTTGCCTTGGAGATGTTAGAAAAAAAAGGAAAATTGAGGGGGAGTTCCGTAAACTGAGGCGTGAAAACTGTCACTAGGCTCTGCCTTAGTGCCCAGCAAATGGATTGAGGATAACCTATTAAAGTGAATCTTTTGGCCTTCAGATAGATAGCACATCTCCCACAGAGCAATCTGTGTTAGTAGGAATGCTAAACTAGGTTGTGCTTGTGTTAGGTCACATTGGTTAATAGGACTGCATTTCCATAGACAAGCACGCTTCCAGATATGTTTCCTGGCATTGTAGTCCCACAAATGCTGCTTAAAAAAAAAAAAAAAAAGGATTTCACCCTTAGATATGTTTGGGAACCACGACAAAATATGGACCCCTTTACATTTGTACAACCAAAGTTTGTTACAAACTAGTGATATACCAGACATTGTTCTATTTTTCCATTGAGTTAGGATAGTTTCCATTCTGTGTTCCAAAGAACAACAGTCCCAAGAGTGCTCAGTGAAAGAAAGTTTCCTCATTAAATGCATTTGGGAAATGTATATTCCCTACTTAGAGATTCGTACTAAAGGTTCTGAGGAGTTCTGCAGAAAGAAACTTTGCCTAATTTTGATGAATACAATAGTTCTGAAACTTATTTGATCACTGATTCCTTTTTTGGCAGTGGGCGAGGCTCAGATATCTTTGTTGTTATCATCCTAGGGAGATGTTGTCACATTAGGAAATGTGTTATAGGCAAAGCAGCAGGGTTTTTATTAATGGTTAAGACCTTATAATCTTTTTTAAACCATTTTTAACCATTGAAGTACAGTTAATTTACAATGTTGTATTAGTTTCAGGTGTACAGCGAAGCAATTCAGTTATACATACATATATTCTTTTTCAGGTTTTCTATTATAGGTTATTACAAGATATTGAATATAGTTCCCTGTGCTATACAGTAGGTTCTTGTTGGTTATCTATTTTATATATAGTAGTGTGTATATGTTAATCCCCAACTGCTAATCTATCCACCACCACCCCCCCCCCCCGCACCCTGCTATCCCCTTTGGTAACCATAGTTTGTTTTCCATGTCTCTAATCTTAATGATGTAATCATAGTGACATTCAGTACTGCAATTCAGGTTTAGTTTGTGCTAGACACTGTGATCAGGAGTTTACAGTGTTCAATGACCTTTTATTGAGTGCTTACTACTTGCCAGGGATATATTCTATAAATTATGTGTATTTCTTTGCTTAGAATAACCTTGCAAAGTATGTAACAAAGATAATAGGTAACATTTATTGAGTATTTACTCTGTGTCAGGCTTGATTCAGAGGGTTTTATATGTTATCTCATTTAATCCTCAGCTATTTTAGGAAGTTGGTACTATTTCCCCCATTTTACAGATAGAGCACACTGAGGCACATGGTGAAGTAATTTGTCCAAAGGTACAAAGCTGGTAAGCCCATACCCTTTGTCTATCCTGTGCTGCTTCTTTGGTGCTTATGTAGCCTAATTTTTCAAAACTCTGTGTTTCTGAACTTCTTCCAGTACATTTTCCCATGTGCTGTTCCTTTTTCAAGATTTTTAGCTAAATGGGAATTTGACATATCTGTGTACTTGGATTAAAGGCTCTGAGAAGTCCTGAAGGAAGGTAACCTGCCTAATTTTGATTAAGACAGTATTCTGAAACTTACTCGACCGCTGACTGATTCCTTTTTTGGGGGAGAGGTACAAATTTATCCTGGGGAGATGTTGTCACTTTGGGAACTGCATAGGCAAAGCATCAGCGTTTCTATTAATGGTTAAGAAGGAGCTGTAGCGGAGATCTTGACCCCTTTCCTTGTACCTAGGGAGAACAGGGTGAACAAATTAAGAACTTCATTTAAAGTCTCCAAAATTAACAGCTAAACAAGGTAGTAACTTGGATCTTTTTATTTGGCCTCTTATATAGTTCCCTTTAGGCCTTGCTGGCCCTCTTGGAAAATTAAGACTTGTTACAGGGAATGGTTAGTGGATCTGACTTTGAGAATGGTGGTGAAGAATAAAAGATACAGGATCATACTGGGAAATATTGCTGTTGTCATTGGTTAACCATCTGACATGGTTAAGATCATTATGGCAACAGATCTTGTTAAGTCCTGGCCTCTTCCACTGTCCTATTTATTGTGGATTTGAAATAATACTTCGTAATGTGATACAAAATTAATTTTAATATCCTAGAAATGTTTTTTTTAATGTAATTCTTTGTTACTGTTTTACTGTTATAAGCAGGGGTTGATATGTTTAGCTCCTACAAATATCAAAGGCTGCCGAGGAGAATCTACCAGATCTAGAAGAAATTTATGACATTTTTTCCCTTTCTAATCCTTTTTATTTGTTATGCTGAGATAGTTTATTTAAGGAGGAACTATATATATTGTCAGAATGACGAGTAGCACTTCACCAGGAACATAAGTTTTGTTTTGTTTTGTTTTTTTGCGGTACGCGGGCCTCTCACTGTTGTGGCCTCTCCCGTTGCAGAGCACAGGCTCCCGATGCGCAGGCTCAGCGGCCATGGCTCATGGGCCCAGCCTCTCTGCAGCATGTGGGATCTTCCGGCACTGAGGCACGAACCCGTGTCCCCTGTATTGGCAGGCGGACTCTCAACCACTGTGTCACCAGGGAATCCCGGAACAGAAGTTTTAACTTGATGTTACCTTACCAAACCGGCCTTTGGATTCCTGGTTAGGGCCTCTGAAAAGTTTACATGGCTCACTCCTGTTAGTTATTCTTTGATCCAGCCTTTAAACACTGCGCTTTTTCTCTGTATGCTTCTCTTAGCACCGATTTGTGCATTTTGTATCCAAGTGTTATTTCATTTTGGAAATATTTTCCATTATGATTTCCCCAAGCTTAAAGCAATCCTGCTTTTTTCTTAATTAATTAAAAAGAATTTAAATATTTATGTTAGAGTGCTGATGCATTTAATGAGGAGCTTCAGGAAGCTTTAGGAGGTTCCTTTGATTAAAAGCTTGAAAATTCTCATTCTTTTTCTTAGAATATGAGTCCAGGATGGCAGATCTGTATGGAATGGCACAGAATCTGGCACACAGGTGCCGTCATTATGTATTTTGCTGAATGAGTGCCTTGATCATATTCATATATGCACCTGGATGGTGTTATTTATGTGTGCCAACTTCCACTCTGTTTATGGAGATCACCCTAATTGCCTGGTGGTCTTTGCTTCTCCCTGCCCCCCATCCTAATTCTCAGCACCATAGGTTCTTATATGTATTCACCTTTTCATACATATGTAATTGCATTATGGACATTCTTTTTTTTTTTTTTTTTTTTGCGGTACGCGGGCCTCTCACTGCTGTGGCCTCTCCCGTTGTGGAGCACAGGCTCCGGACGTGCAGGCCCAGCGGCCATGGCTCACGGGCCCAGCCTCTCCGCGGCATGTGGGATCCTCCCGGACCGGGGCACGAACCCACGTCCCCCGCATCGGCAGGCGGACTCCCAACCACTGCGCCACCAGGGAAGCCCTCATTATGGACATTCTTAATTCATTTCTTATCTCGAGGGTCAGTTTTTTTTTTTTTTAAATCCGTTGAGCAAATTCTTCCTGGATCCCTCCAGGAGAGTGTTTCTGATAGTCATTATCATCATTGGTATTTCTTCACAACGCTCTTGTTTCAGTGGAGGAAGTTAATTGGAGAGACTAGCCATCTATGAAAAGCTAACGGTAATGTGATCAGAGCAGAGGCAGATGACTCTCAGCCCCTGCGGTTTCCCTGGTTTATCTTCATGTACCCCTTTAGCCTCATGGGCTTTTTTTTTTGAGGCTTCTACATTTTAAAGTAGAATATTTTTCCTCTGCAGCTTCTTGAATTACCATTCCTGTGCCACGCAACTGATTTGATTACAAATGAGTGACTTTGAAGCAGTGCCTGGACACATGGAAGAGAAAGGAAATTAAAATATTTCTCCTGAGTGCCAAATGGATTCATTTTGCTCTTGCTTTTTTTTTTTCTAGAACAAAAATAGCTTTTGTTTTTTATGTTAATATTCACTTTGGGTTTTGCTTATTTTTCTCCCAGATGAGGAGAACCTCTCTAAAGTGATTTGCTATTTGCTAATCTTTTTATAAGCTGGTCCAGGGAGCTTCAAAAAGACGTTTTGGTGGTGATACATTAACCTTTTGGAATGAAGCCCACCTCTAAGACTATTTCTTCTACGTTTAGTTCTCCTTTAAGAGATACGATTTTGGTATAGTATCATCAAAAATATTTAATTAGTGCCTTGTATTTTCTGTTAGGACATGTGGATTTTATTTAGTTTTGATTCTTGCCAAAGTCAGAGTAGTCAGGTTGGCTGGAGAGGTATGATATACTATGGACCAGCTTGTTTCCTTAGCGTTACACAATTTTATTTGGATACGGGAGGACTGAAGGTTAGGTTGAAGGTAATAACATGATGTTTGGGAAGGGTTCCTGAAAAAGATGGATTCTGAACTGCTTTTCCCAGATGCAGAATGGTGTGAAACAGAGGGCAGGGTCTGTAAGCCTGAAGGACATTAAAGTTCTGATCAGTTAAGAATAAAGAAGGATAACTGGTTAATTCATCATCGTAGTTTCCCCATTTGACAAAAGACAGTAGGAACAATCAATTCATAGAGAAGTGCTATCTTTTTTCAAAGTTTTCTCTAAATCGTGACTAGAAAAGTGGTTAAAAGTTAAAAGACATAAAAGAGAGAAATGCAAAATGGCCTTCCATGCAGCAACATGACCTAGAGGGAATGCTTGCTTTTACGGCTCATGTCGGTCATCCTGATTAGTTGCTTAATCTGATTACTGTTCTTTGTGTTCCATATGTCAGATTCATGGCTTTAAAAGCAGCCCCGATTTTAGCTCCAGTATAATTCAACAGTTCATAAAACATAGAGGTAGTCGTTGATTTTTTTTTAAAGTTAATATACTTTTCTTAATGAGGTAGATTGCTGATAGATTTTTAAATTGTTAAAATCTGTGATTCTGTGAGTGGGAGGGTTAGCTGTTTATCGGAATGGGGGTAATTCACATTTTTCTTGCCACCCGCAATCTCTGCTTATAATGAGAGAGGAGGGGGTTATTACTGTCAATGGTTTGAAGGTGGAGAAAAGGCTGAAAGCCACTGGCTTAGATGAAAGGTCGAAAAGCAGGGGTCCCCAATGAGCTGTATGTTAGTAGTTGGTTGAGACAATGATCTGGTGATCCAAGCCAAATAAACATCTTTCTGTATGATTATCTAATTTATTTCCTCATTGGGGCCATGGAGACTTATAACCAGGCATTCTTTTGATTCTGTACTCTGCAGAGCAGTTCATGTTGCTGAATTTTAAAGATTACATTCCCACTTGGCTCCTTGGTCACTAGATTTCCCTAAACCTTCTGAAATCCATTCATTTCTCTGTTCTCTTACATTCTTTTCCTTCCTGTTTTTGCTAAATTCTGAATAATGACTCTGTAGTTTAAGAGCAGAGTTGGGCAGACTCATTAGCCAGAGTAAGTATTGGTGGCAATTTGGAAGTTGCATTCAGAATCATCTGGAGATTTAATTCCCTAAAGTAATAGCAACAACCTAAGAGAAAGCTATGCCCTAGGGAGGAAGGAAGGAAGCAAACTACTGTGAATTGAAGTTTATGCTGGTGAGTTTTTGCTGGTTCTAGGCAGTGCCACTCTACTTTCCCTGTCTTCTTACTTTCACGGAGATTCAAAGGGAAGTTTTAATTTGATGTGCCATAACTGGGAGTCAGTTCTGAGTTCTGAAAAAGGAAGTAATAGAGAGTTGGGTGCTTTTCTGTTCATTATGTACATGTATTTATGTAGAAATTCTGTGTGGTTAATACTTCTTGTTGAAAGTACTACCACCTTATACTTCATGAACTACTGTGGTATAAGAACTCTGAAAATTATGAAATAATCTTCAAGGTTTTATTTTTAAAGCTATCCTATAAAGTAGGCACTATTGCTCTAATTTGAGAGGAGGACTGGGTAATGGAGGTTGTTCAAGGTCATGCAGCTAAGTGGCTCCCTGAGGATCAAGCCCAGGTTTTCTGACTCTAGGCCTGGGCCTGATGCTTTCTACTCAAACTATGCTGATAATACCCATGGAAATAATTTGCTAGACCAAGTGAACCTAACTTGTGGTTTCCTGTGTATGTGGATTAATTTAAATCATAAAAACTATAATTGAGAGAGACCCAGATGAAGGTCTTAGTGATTTAAAAATTAAATCACTAAATTTGGGCTTCCCTGGTGGCGCAGTGGTTGAGAGTCTGCCTGCCGATGCAGGGGACGCGGGTTCGTGCCCCGGTCTGGGAAGATCCCACATGCCATGGAGCGGCTGGGCCCGTGAGCCAGGGCCGCTGAGCCTGCGCGTCCGGAGCCTGTGCTCCGCAACGGGAGAGGCCACAACAGTGAGAGGCTCGCGTACTGCAAAAAACAAAAACAAAAACAAAATCACTAAATTTGCCCTGTCTCTAAATTAAAATATCCTGACTCTTTCCTCCATCGTTCTGCTGCTCCTGGTGGATCTCCAGACCAGCCATACCTGGCCTTGGTCTTCCCGCACTCTACAGTAGTCTGCGTTCCGACCTTGCTGTGGTCTCGTATGTAAAGCAAAGTGCATGCTCTTGACTGAGAGTGTCTAGGTTCAAATACTGCCTGCACACTTTGACCTCAGAGTTATCCGTAAAATGGCCATGATAACATACCTACCTCAAAGGGTTGTTGTGAGGGTTAAGTTCATTAACACATGCTAAGTGATCAAAAAAGTGAGCTGCTATTATCTCTAGTTAGCTAGAGATATTTGCAGGTGGGATTCTGTCGTATTTTTCTGAAAGGATTGTTGGTAATCTGGAGAGCATCTGTGAGGAAAGTGTCCAGTGAAATTGATGATAAAATGATGTGGAATATACTTCATAGATCATTGGTACACACTCATTTCCAGAATAATCTCTCTTTTTACCCTGACTTCCTTATCTCTCATGTTCTGCTTTTCTGTCGTCCATCTAAGTCATCTGTGATTGGTCCATGCTTGAGTATGGCATTTAACACATTGTACTGTAATTTATTTAATTATGTGCCTTCCCACATAGAATGTTTTCAGTGCCTCTCGGGGTTCCAGGGATGCCAGGAGAATGTTGTGGAATTAATGTATTCTCTGCCTACTCGTGGTTAAGCCTTGCCTCCATCTTCCATCCATACCACCTCACCGGTCCCTACACCTTTCCATCCTCTCCCTTCTCATTTTCTTCTCATTTCACATCAGGTCCCTAATGTTCTTTACCTGCCTGGTAAGTCGTAAGTGCAATCCTGCGGGGCAGGATGAGACACAGAGAGCATGAAGGCGTTCGTTGGTGAACAGAGCGCTCTGAGGCTGAGCTGCCGGGGTCAGTTTGGGCCACTGGAGGAATCTCCCTGCAGACTAACAAGCGTCCAGCATTTACTTACTCTCCGTGGCTCTGTCTCCTTTCACTGTTTTCCTTTTCAAACGCTGTCTACAATCACCTCTGGTAAACTTTTTTACCTGTTTCTATATGGAACTTATCTTGTATCTCTCCTACACTTTACCCTTCAATCCTGCCTTATGTATCCAACTCATTTTTTTTAATCTCCAAGGTGTACTGGCAAGAAAGAGCTCTGGCTTCTTTGTGTGACCTTGAGCAAATTACATGACATCCCTGAATTTGTTTACTGATCTGTAAAATGGATAATAACACTTACCTGCCTACCTGAAATGGTTGTTGTGGGACTCAAATGAGATAATGGGGGGTCATTTAGACACGTATACAAATAAATAGAAGAAAGAATAGAAGGGGTTATTCCTTCTGTCATCTCATTGCCTGTATCAGTGTATTTCTCTAAATATGGATTGTGGGATCTAGGAAATCTATTCTTTTTCCAGCTCTTTCTTCTGCACGCTGGCATTGAAAACCTCCAATTGCTGTGTCTTCTTAGTTGCTGTTTTGTGTTCTGTTCAGCTGATTGCCAAGTATTCTCTAACTCCCACCCCCTAGGACTCTCACTTTCTAGCTTAGTTTAGCCTTTTCCTCTCTTGTTGCTGCTGTGTGTCATGTGAAATTGCTTATCCTTGCTTGGTGACCAGATGGTTTACACATTGCTTGCACACATAATATATTCTTTAAAAAATATTTCGGGTATTCTTTTTGGATTTTAGAGCTGTAGAAAGCAAGGAAAGCAAGGATTTTTTTTCTTTCCTTTTTCTGTTTCTTAGTAGCTTTCCCAGTAAAACATGCTGCAGATTGAGCGTTCAGAGGCTGCTGACTGTAGATGTGAAAGTGTAGATCTTTTATAAATAAATTTGTTATAAATCTGTGTTTTTAACCAATGCATTTCTATTTAATTTTGGACAGAAAAAACCCCTGAGTTTATCAGCACCTGACCCTGATATATATTATATAGTCTATTTACAAAAATTTCTCGGAAGACATTGCAGTCAGAATTAATTTCTTATCTTTAGCCACTGATCCCATTATGTTTATGGGGAATCAAAGGGTTTATAGTATGTGGATTTTTCTCCTCCTCCTCAAGGGATTGAAGTCTGAATGCTTTAACCACCATGAACTTGTTTTTGAATATAAAAATAGCTTCCTTGGTATAGTTGTAAAATTATTTTTAATTCCTGAGATACTGTGAATTCATTAAATATGTAAAGATCTCTTCTCTGTGCTCTAAATGAGGTAACAGTAATTAGAATTTTCTGATCATAGAAAATTTAGCACTCTTCAGTGGATAGGGTGTTACTCGTACAGAACTTGTGAGGGCGCTTTTGGGGAAAGATTAAAGTTCATGTTTGGGTTTTTATTGAATGAGTTTGAGTCCACCTACAAATACTTGGTTGGTCATTAAGACTTTTAATTTTAGAAACTGTATTATCCTAAAAATGTTTACAACCTTCTTAATGCTTTCCAGGAACCAGATCCAGAATTGCCAGTGTCTCAGGTAAAGGTTTAGCTGCAACCTTTAGTTTAGAGAATAGTTTAATTACTATTGCTTAGTTGTTGCTATAGATTAGAAAATTTGCTGCCTATCTACTTGTGCTGTTATAAAATTAGCTATATCTATCAGTCATTCTGTAGATATAAACTATTATATTTCTAATACTTTGTGTCTATGGATGTAAAACTAGGGCACTCTACTCATTAAGACTTGTAGCTTAAATAGAAATGACCAATATTGACCTAGAGGATGAGAAAAATAAAGGCGGAGGCAAGGGGAGTCAGAGGCTTAGAAAGGGAGCCAAGATGTCAGGAGTGTCTGTGATGGATTGGATCATAGGTCTTGAGTAAAGAGTAGGCCGACTCCGCTTGGGAAGGTCTTGTTTTTAGAGAGAGGTGCCTGCCACTGTGAGGAAGAAAAGACTTGGCCAGACAGCCACATCTACCAAATGAACTTTGTTAGACATGAGAGGTGGCCAGAGAGACCTGCTAACTGCATGAGACAGTAGATGAGTGGAAAGGGAACCCAGGAAGAGGAGGTCTGGTTAGGGGGCCTCCTGGCCAGTGAAGCTTTTAGCCCAAGAGTGTTTCCAGTAAGTCTGGGAATAAGGAGAAGGGACGAGAGAGATGTAAATCAGAGAACTTAAATATTGTCAGGGATTTGCCCTGCCAAGCAAGAGTGAATTTTAAGTGTTTTTTAGATAAATAAACAATTTGAACCTCATGGGGTTTACATGTGTAATTATCAGACCTTTTAGAAGAAAGTAGTATGCAAAATACTCTGATGGAGGCCTGTGCAGTTTCAAACAAACATGGTAAATAGGTTAAAATGTAGTACTCTGTTCTTTAAAAGGATGACATTTGTCACTGGAATGTTCATAATCATGATTTCCAAATTGATAGAGGGTGGAAAACTATTTTTTGTATAATACATGTACAAGTCATAAGAATCACCTAAGGTATAAAGAGAGTAAGTAATGTGCCTTTTGTTTTCAGTAATTTTGGAAGATTTTGATTAAAGTTAAAATTAAATTGAAACATCAATAATTTGCATTGTTGGTATGGTTTGAAAACTTTCAATGGTATTTGAAAGTTTCCGACCAGCACAGGGACTTCATGAAGGACCTGTATTTGACATGTCCTGCTCTGTTACTATAGACTTAATTGGATAGTGATCTAAAAGAATCAGAAGGGAACAAGGCTGACTGGATTCTTTTGAGCTCACTATTCACACTTTTTGCCTTTCCTCTTTTGCAGGTTTTTATCACTTCAAGATAAATGAGGCTTTACAATAGCAATTCAACATTTTGTGCCTAAATTTTCATTTTCATAGAGTAGGCAGAGTGTCACATGTTACTGATTCTCATGATGTCTAAATCAGGTTAGACAGACTGTTCTTTTGGTAGCTTTATTCTAAGAATAACTTAGTAAAATTGTTTCTTACCTGTCTTAAAAGGCTTTACATAGCCTTGCATTCTGTATTAAGAGGAACAAAACAGTGTAAACCTGCTTTGCTCAGTCAGTAGAGCTTTAACCTTTTAATTTGTCTATTTTTATCACTAAAATTGGATTACCCTCACAGAAGGTAGTACAGGGAAGTCAGTATTTTCCTGATGTTAGCTGGTAGATAGTTGCCTCAAGAGTAATGTCCTATATATAGACTAACTAAGCAGGTAAATGAGATGGGATTATGTTTCGCAGATAAAAAAGGAAATAATTGATGTGATGATTACTCATTTACATTGGGAGGATCTATGCTTTTCCCTTAAAAAAAATTCCTAAGCATCTATTATTTTTATCGATTTTACAGAACTTCCAATACGTAGGTATTCAAATTTATCTACATAAACTGCATGACCCTGTCATTTATTAACAACTTAAGTACTTCTGACTTCAGTTTATAGTTTTATTCAGATTCAAGTGGCAGTGTAGGGTTACCAATTTGCTTTGTTATGCATTTTATTTTATTTTTAAAAATTTTTATTGGAGTGTAGTTGATTTACAATATTGTATGCATTTTATTTTAATCACTGATTAGTGTTGAACTTAAAAAAAATTTAAACAGGCAGAGGAATTTAGGGCTATAAAACATGCTTGGCTTGCCTCCAAAATAAAATGTTTTCATTAAAATTCCGAGAACTGTTCCTGTTGCCCAGAGCAGTTCTTTGAATACAATCTGATGTTTAATCAAGCAGTGATACATGATTTTCAAGGTCATTTTTTGTTAGGATAGAAGGAGGAAAGTCAGGAAAATTAATATTCTCAAATACTGATGAAATTTAAAATTAAGTAATGGTGCAAGTAGGTCTTATTGCAGATCTTTAAATATCAGAAATTCACCTCATTATTTCTGCTTCTTAATAATGA
Source organism: Grampus griseus (assembly GCF_964374135.1). Lineage (NCBI taxonomy): Eukaryota > Metazoa > Chordata > Mammalia > Artiodactyla > Delphinidae > Grampus > Grampus griseus. Next base: position 15,009,706 of record NC_139018.1, on the reverse strand, counting down.
GGTTTTAGAAACTGAAACAAATATAGATTTACCTTTTTGAAAAAGTGAATTCTTATGGAATAAAATTTAAAAAAAAAGATCTTCCTATTTGGCTTCTGAAGCATATATTCATTTGGTTGGGAGAGAATAGTGGATTTACATTCCTATGTTTTGCTTAGCCTGATGTAAAATAATTTGCACCTTCTTAATATTTGAGGGGTTAGTAGAAGGATAGAAGTCAAGAAGCATGATGGATTGGACTATGAGATAACAGAATGGGTATGAAAATAGTTTAAAAAATATGTGCATGGATAATTAATATCCAACTGTATAAATGATACTATAATAATAAAAACTTGACTTTTAGAGAGTCAATTTAACTAGGACTCCAAATCATACTCCTGAAGCTTTATTAACTCCTCATCATGGCACACAGGTGGCATACAGGATCCCTCACTGGCCCCTGCCTTTTTCTCCAGCTTCTTCTCAAGCAGCTTCTCCTCAGCTGAACCTGATTCTTCTACCACACTCTTGTTTCTCCATATGAGCCCTCAAGCTGGCCTTCCTTTGCCCTATGCACTCTACCTGGCACGCACTCTCCTGTCTTGGCCGTGGGGCAAACTCTCCTTTACCTTTTCTTCCACCCCAAGGCAGCTGCGTGCCTTTCTTTGTCCTTCTATAGCATGTTCCAGGTTTTCGTTTTTACACTTTCCCCATAACACTGAAATTCTTATGAGCTAGAACTTGGGCTGTGACTTACGCATCTCTGTTCCCAGGACCCGGCATGCAGTAGGTGCTTCCTGGGAATATGGGAATGAACTAGTGAAGCCCACATCCTGTTTTACTGTGTGAACAGAAAATGCTGCCGTCCTTCCTCCTGTCCACCAGAGGTGCTCAGCAAAGAATATGCCCTTTTGAAAAATTAAAGCCATCAGATACTTGCAGGGCAATAGGAACTGTGAGGACTTAAATCAGGATTACTTATTTCCATCTTTAAAGTTAAATTAAACCGTTAGTCCAAGCCAGTGATGAGTGACGACTTCCTTGACCCCTGAGAATAGCTGTATCAATCTGGCAACTTGCCTAGTCTTTGGTGGCTCCCACAGTTAGATGCAGTTCCAATTGGAACTGACTTTTTAAACAAACAAATTAGTTCTTTGGGTCCATATTCTTCTCATTCAATTGGGTTAAATTTACACATAACGTTTGAAATATTTTATTCTAAGTTATCTGTTAAGAATCCAGTAAACCTCAACCAGAAAAGTATAAGACAAAACCCCAATAATCTAATCAAATGTAATTTCACTTGAGGAACCTAAATATATTGTGAAGACAGCCTTCTTTTTTTTTTTTCCCTGTGGTAGGCTGTCTCTTGTGATGACAAGCTCTGTGGACAGCTGATACTATATATATCTTTTTTTTTCATTTCAACATTATTTTTTTAATTTATTTTTTTATACAGCAGGTTCTTATTAGTTATCCATTTTATACACATTAGTTGTATATATGTCAATCCCAATCTCCCAATTCATCCCACCACCACCCTTCCCCTCCCCCCTCCCGCCCTCCCCCCACCACTTTCCCCCCCTTGGTGTCCATACGTTTGTTCTCTACATCTGTGTCTCCATTTCTGCCCTGCACATTCAATCCCCTCTTGGCATCTGCTTCTGGGAGGACCTGGACTCACACAGGGGAGATAATACCTCATGGTGAGGACCAAAGGCAACAATGTAATTTCCTTTTGTTCCCATTAAAAGGAAAGCATGAAGACTTTTAAAAATTCTTTTTCTTTAAAAATTTTTAAAAATATACATTCCAATTACTTTAGCCCACAAAAGGATCTCTGCCTTCTAATTCTTGTAAAACCATTTTCCATGTAGCTCATTTGTCACATATCATGCATTGCTTTGCCTTGTTATTTAATCCAGTAGGTGATACGTTCAGGAAAATTAGGATCCATGTCTTTATCTTCTCGCATTTCCTTCTCAGAACCTAGCCCAGTGCTACATAAGTAGGAGGTGCTCAATAAATACACGCTGATGCTTCAGTGCATCTCGATATCCTTATGTGAGGACTCTCTGGTCCTCTTGTAGCCTCCATCTGTTCCTCCCTCAGTCCCTTGCCTTCATGCAGCATGCTTCACAGACAGATTCCTAGTATGATGAGGCCTAACCCCTTTCCAGATTTCCCTTGCTGCTGCTCCCCCTGTAGTATAGAGTCGGTCCTATACTGCTGCCTCAAGGGTTGCCTTCTCCCCAAATCTGCCACAGGACACCAAGCTTTATTGCTCTCTGCTTCTATTGAAGCAGAACGGTAAACTTTTCTGATAAAGCAGTTTTAAATATTTCACAAGGTATTTAATCGTGCACACCTTTACGTCTAATTTCTCAGGGTAAAGCAAAGCTGATTAGATATTTTCTAGGTTCCTTAATTACCTTTCCATTTTTTCCCCCACTTTCTAGCAGGTTTACTAGCTGATCTACTGGCTAGATCACAAAGCAACCAAGATTGTGTTGATTAGTTATTGGGAAGTGGGAAAAATTAATCCTAGTTCAAGTTAACATTTTTGGAATACCTATTGTGTACACAAACCATAGGTGTGATGGAAAATTCAAAAGTGAACAAGGTAAAAAAGCTTGTGTTCTGGGGGAAGGGAGGGCAAACATATGCCCAAATAATTATAGTGTTGGTTGAATATAGTAAGTACATAATAATAGAAGTATAAAAGAAAGTGCTTTCTAAGAAAGACAAGAGGGAAGTAGGTTCAGAGTTAAACTATCAGGGAAGTCTTCACGAAGGACTTGGCCCTGAAGGAGAAAGGCAGAAAGAACACGTGGTTGTAGCTTTACTCATCTGTTTTCAAATTATTATTCTAGTAAAATTTTCTATAAAGATCTTTCACTTATAAAAAGGCATGTTAGAAGACTACTAGGTAATTACCACACTTTTGTTTACTAGGTAATTGATCTATTGATTGTTTCTTGATTAATAATGACCTTGTCTTCTTGTATTAGTTCCTGGACATAGCCCTTTAAATTAGTATCATGCATTAAGTATGGTAAACATGTTTGATAAAAAATTAGATAATAATAAAGGATGGCTGATTTCTATAGGCTATGCACTACTTCTAATGCAATTTAAGATATGCTTTATCTTATCTATGCTTTTTAGGCAGCCTGGATTTTAAAAGCACGAGCACTAACTGAAATGGTGTACATAGATGAAATTGATGTAGATCAGGAAGGAATTGCAGAAATGATACTGGATGAAAATGCTATTGCTCAGGTTCCACGTAAGTACTGGTTTTTCAGTTAAGTAAATGAAAAGCCATTAGGAGGAGGAATACTCTCTATGTGTACTTTTTTATAATAAAAATAAGACACATACATGAAGCACGTGTATGCATGAAAAAATATTACCTCTATTCTGCCTTATAGTACAAAGGCACAATTATATTATCTTGAACTTAAGGTGTGAGATTGATGTATAACTATTTTTCAGTAGAAGCTATATTATGCATTTTAAAATATTTTATGAAAAGGCATTCTATCTGAGCTGCTTATCTAATATACCAAAGATTGTTTATCTGAGAGTCTAAACACAGGAAGCATCCAAACAACAGAAGTGTTCTAAAAAAATGATAATTTGAAAACATCACTTCATTGTAATAATCGATGATTTGCTCTAATGCATGATGTGAGGTGATGGAGTGATTTGCTAGGCAGTGACTGTCCATCAGGATTGTCACAGTGGCCTAGTCCCAGCTTGCAGGTGTGCTGCTGTGAATGGTATTGGATGATTACCATGACGTATGGTATCTTGCTGGTAATTTGTTAGTTGTGACAGTTATCAGTCATTTATATATGTTTGGAAGGTAATAGCTGTTTCAATGCTTCAGTGGAAATTGAGAAAAAAAGTACATATGTTTCATGTTAAGATGTCTTTTTTCCCTATCATTTTGCTCTTTTGGAGTTAAAATATCTAAATTCCAAATATTGGGGGTAACTGATCTTTTATTGGGAGAAGAAGTTTGTATGAAAAATAAACTATGAGTATAGAACTGTCATTTTGATGTGTTGGAGCTTTGGAACCCGCCTGTCTTGAGTTTGAATGCTGGCTCTACTAACAGGTTGACCTGTTTATTTAAATCTCTAAGCCTTTGCTAAATGGGTTAGTACTACCTACCTTGCAGAATTAGTGTGGAGATTAAATGTAATAACAAAAGTAACATGACAGGTACTCAATAAATATTAATCTCAAACACATTTTTCTAGATACATTTCCTGTTACTAATGTCTTTTTCACCAGGCTAGCACATTTGTGAAAATTGCGTTAGTGGACAGTTTTTACAGATCAATAAATAATATACAAATTGAATTTGCCATCTCATCTTATAGGTCCTGGAACATCTCTGAAACTCCCTGGAACTAATCAGACAGGAGGGCCTAGTCCAGCTGTCAGGTATGTTCAGTATACTCCTGTTTCATTCCCTTTGCCACTAAATATTGACCGGGCTGCATGAGAATCTTCCTTTATTGATCTTCTTTGTATTTTAACAATTTACAATCTTCACAGGCCGATCACTCAAGCTGGAAGACCCATTACAGGTTTCCTTAGACCCAGCACACAAAGTGGAAGGCCAGGCACTATGGAACAGGCCATCAGAACACCCAGAACTGCCTACACAGCTCGCCCTATTACCAGCTCATCTGGAAGATTTGTCAGGCTGGGAACGGTAAATTCTGTCAGCTTTACCATAGCCTTGTATGACCAAAGTAATTTATGTTATGTTAATCATTTTTCACTATTTTTATAGTAGACAATTATATGGAAAATTTACTTGTGTTGGCTTTATAATTTTATGCACATTAAATTCAATTTGTTTTTCGAGAAAGTTTCAGATTTCTTGTTCTATCATTTTTCCCCATAGGCTTCCATGCTTACAAGTCCTGATGGACCTTTTATAAATTTATCTAGACTGAATTTAACAAAATATGCCCAGAAACCTAAATTGGCAAAGGTATGTACTTCAAATTATTTTATGTTATGAAGTAATGTTCAAAATGTTATCATAACATTACAGGAAATGGATAAAAATCTGTGAAGAAAAGACCTTGTCTTGATTGAAATGGAAATGTTTAATTATTCTAATATCTAAAATTTCTCTTAGTATTGAGTTAAGGAAAGTCAATCAGAAATAAAGCATATATACCATTATAATAGGAAATTCTTTTTCTCCTAATAAAGAACAGCAATTTATAACAAAGAAAGCAGATGTTACCCATTACCCACCATCTTTGGGTAATGAAGTTTAGGAGATCATCTGTATGTGTGTATATTTTTCTTTTTCAGCTTGGACTGTTCTCAGAAAAATAATTTTCTATCCTTGTAGGATTTTAGAACTGTCAAAAAGAAGATAAAAAAATGTTCTCTTTCTAATTAGTAATTAATCTGGCATCTCAATAAAGATTGCTTGAGCCAGACAGCAGCAAGCCAACTGCATTAGTACTTCTAACTATTAAATGCTCCTCTAAATTAAAGAGAAAGTGAGAGCAAGAGAAAAAGTGATAGGAGAGTGAGAAGGGAGAGGGAGAGGGAGAGAAAGGAGGATGTTCGTGACCTTTCCAGTACAGAAAAGTTTAGAGGTGAGCATGGAATAATGCAGAGCCAGGAGCAGTTAGCTTCTGGAAATTGGTGTAAGCCTAGCTCAGGTTTTTAGCTGTAATCTCTATGAATTCTGTGCATGAGTGCTGAGCTCATTCCTATTATTAGTTCTACTGGCGTTTAACATATTTAGTAAATATTAAACACTCTAGGGAAAATGAAAAAGGACACTAGCCATACAGACTTGAAATTTAAATCAGGGAAAGGAATGCCAGTTGGCAAACAAGGAATCAGACTATAAGAATGCCAATGATGTTTTTCTTTTTCTTTTTCTTTTTTAAAGTTTATTTATTTATTTACTTTTGGCTGTGTTGGGTCTTCATTTCTGTGCGAGGGCTTTCTCTAGTTGTGGTGAGCGAGGGTCACTCTTCATCGCAGTGCGCGGGCCTCTCACTGTCGTGGCCTCTCTTGTTGCGGAGCACAGGCTCCAGACGCACAGGCTCAGTAGTTGTGGCTCACAGGCCCAGTTGCTCCGCGGCATGTGGGATCTTCCCAGACCAGGGCTTGAACCCGTGTCCCCTGCATTGGCAGGCAGATTCTCAACCACTGTGCCACCAGGGAAGCCCCCCAATGATGTTTTTCTTAATTTCTTATTTGATAGCAACCCAGTCAACTTCATTTAGCAAAATCATAAAGTTTTACTTATTTCCCTTTCCTTTATGAGGAATATCTGATTCCTTATCTTTTTAGGCCATTTATTTGAGGTGGCTGAATGGCTACTTAATACCATTGTTGTTTTCTAACCAGGGAGTGTAGTCAGTAGAGGCATTTCCCTCAAATTAGGATGCTTCCAGGACAGACCTGGTCTATGTTACTAGATTTAGGTGAACTAGATTTTGCACTTATTTAGTGTGTTGTAGAAATAATGCCAGGTTTCTCTGTCTTTGGTCCCCAACTTGCCTTGACTTATCTGGACTCATTTCTAATATTGGCATATTGCTTGGGGTGGCTGGTGACTCCTTGACACTGCCTTGGGTGTTATAACATCCTTTTCATGGCAGTGGTAACACCAACTGCTCTCATAATTTTTTTTTTTTTTTAATAAGAGAACAAATGGAGGATTAGGAATAGTTTTCTAAAGAGGGCCTCATCCTGATTTCTTTTTTTGGTTGCCTTCAGGTCATCTCTGTTAATAATCTTGATATCTTTCAGGGGTGCTAGCCTCTTTGCAAGTATAAAATAATGGTGTTATGGACAAATGTAGTACCACCAAGAGGTAGTCTGGTAAATGCTTATTTATCCAGATAGGTTGGGGGCAGTATTAGAATAATGATTCTCAGCCCTGGCTGCACATAGAGGCATCTGCATATTAAGGAAAAACTCCCTACTTTACAGTTAAACTCTACTTTGTTTCAGAAAGAACTTCCAGATTTTCCCATGTCTAAAGTGTCATTATTAATATCATAATCACTGTATAATACATGCAGTTTTATGACAGTCCTAAAGTTGGTCTTTTCATTTGTCTCTTTCTGATAAAATAGTATGTGTAATATGAAAAAAATTGTTGAATTATTTGAGCTTTCCAGTTCGTATTCTGTGAAAACAGGAATCAGTTATAAGTAGCCTTATTTTAAAATGAATGGTTGTAACAAATGATGGATAGACCCTTTACTTATAAATCCCAGGCACTTTACAGTACTTTGTTATTTTGGTTCAATCTAGCTGCTGTCAAAATGGCCTTTGAGGGCTTCCCTGGTGGCGCAGTGGTTGAGAGTCCGCCTGCTGATGCAGGGGACACGGGTTCATGCCCCAGTCCGGGAAGATCCCACACGCTGTGGAGCGGCTGGGCCTGTGAGCCATGGCCGCTGAGCCTGCGCATCTGGAGCCTGTGCTCTGCAATGGGAGAGGCCACAACAGTGAGAGGCCCGCGTACCGCAAAAAAACCAAAAAAACCCCCAAAAAACAAAAAAAAATGGCCTTTGAGTTTTGATATGACAATAAAGTACTTTGTTAAAATAAAATCTAATGTATTTTTTTGCATTTTTTTCTTCACAGGCTTTGTTCGAGTATATCTTTCATCATGAAAATGATGTTAAGACTGTAAGTTTTGAATTTGCACTATTTTTAATGTGATTTTTATGACTTTGGGGATTTAGATTCTGAAATGTTCTATTTCTTACCTTATAAACAGATGGAATTATGAAGATTGGAGAATTACTGATACTTTCAAATCCACTGTCAGTTTCAGTAGGAAACTTTGTATAACTATAGAAGTCATAAGACTTGTGCCTGATCTATAGAGTAGTAGATCTCCACTAAAGGGCAAGATATAGATAATGGAGAATGCTGCGTAGTATGTTTGTGTTAAAGTTTATTTTTTATACTAATAGTTAGCATTGTTGATCCATTTTCTTCTTTGGTCCATATAGTGATTATAGGTTTACTAATACATGTATTTCTGGTCTCTTTGTAGTGTTCCCCATCTCCTCCCCTTTAACATTTTATGATAGAAAATTTCAAACATGTGCAAGTGGAGAGTATAATGAGCCTGTATCAACCATCACCCAGCTTCAACAATAATCAATAATCAGTCGTCTTGGTAGCCTTTCAACAGAGAATTTTAAGGTTACATGCTCAGGACTTCTCCATTTGTGTCATTTTTCAACATGCTAATATGCAAATGAGCAGTAACTTCACAAATCTTGTCCAATCAAATGTAGTTAATTCTACAGTGTCTAATGATAGTATTTTCTGTCATTTTCTTATTCAAGGAAAAAACCTTATATATTAAGTATTCAGGAAGACAAAAGCATTTTTCTCAATTGTGTTTTCTATGTGTCAACCATTATGTTATGTACTAGGAAAACTAATAAAAATATGATATTTGTTCCTGCCTCTACAAGCCATGTAATCTAGCTGAGGAAATAGAATTGACATAATGAAACAGTTAAAAAGGTAATTGCCGGAATGTGAAATTGGTACTGAAGATCAAGGGGAAAAATCAGGGGATAATATTAGTAAAAATCCATAAAATCAGTAGGATTTTTTGGAATGGATGGGAAAAAATGTAAAAGAAGGGTAAAAACATGAGCAAGGTACGGAAAGAGAAATAAATAAACCACATTCTCAAAAATGGGGGTGTCAGAGACATTTTAGAGAAAGAAGTGACAGAACGTGATCTAGATTTGGTATGGGAGACAAAGGAAAGACACAGCTCAAACTTGCCTCTTAAAGATGCTGGAAGAATGACCGTTTTACTAACAGAAATGGGATTATTAGGGAAGGACGTCAGTTTGTAAAGAAGCTGAATAATTCACTAGAAGGCATTTTTAGTTTGAAATTGTGAAAGGCTATCCAAGTGGAGATGTCACTGCATGTATTGGAAGCTGTGACACTAAAATATAGGGGTCCTGGGCCAGATACACAGAGTATGGGAGTTATCGATAATGAAGTGATAGTGGATGTGGTCACATCGAGAAAAGAGAAAACGAAGGTTGGGGCAACTGAGAAACCATGCACATTTCTGTAAATAAAAGTCAGTAATGCCATTTTCACTCAATATATAGCTGGTCAGAGGGTTTCAGGGTGATATATAAAATCATGTAGTTACACTGTCATTAAAAAGAAACATTCAAATACCATCCCATTTTATAAATGAGTAAATATTTGTAATTACTAGAGTATCATAAAGCTATATCCTGACTTTTTGAAGATTAATTCATTTATTGCAGAGACATTTATTCTTTCTTCCAACATATTTTGAGCCACTACAGTGTGCCAGGCACTGTTATAGGCCCTGAGATTACAGAGTGGAGCAAGCAGACAAAATCTCTGCTCTTTTGGAGATTACGTTCCGGTTGGGCAAGGAATAGAGACAGTTAGCAAACTTAAAAATATATAAAATGTCATGGGATAAGCAGTATAAAAATAAAGCAGGGAAACCAGGTAAGAGAATAGATGACATGGGGGAAGTTTGTCCTTTTATATGGGCTGGGAAGTGGTCAGTGAAGTCCACTCTGAAAAGACATTTAAACAGAGACCTGTATGAAGGGAGACAAACCATATGGTTAGGTGGAGGAAGAGCACGTAAATCAGAGAGAACTTTAACTGCGAAGGCCCTGAATATTAGCATTCTTGGATTGTTTAAGGAACAGTGAGGAGGCCACTGTGGCTGGAGTGAGGTCTTTGAAGGGGAAGAGTTGTAGTCAATGGGTTCAGAAAGTTGACAGATCATATGCTGTTTATAGGTCATAGTGATGATGTCTTTATTCATCTTGAAGATGTTGTTCTGCATCTTGGCATTTACATAATTTTGTTGAGGAATGTAGTTTCTTCAGCTACATTGAAAAAATAGAATTTGTTCTATGGAAAACTGTATTTCTGCCTTTGAGTTCTTAATAACTTCCTTCCTCTCCCTTCTTGGGGCAGCATTGGCAATGTTGACAAACTGAAGGGGCGTGTGGGTTGGTGATTCTGGAATCTTTATTTCCATATGCTCTTTAATTTCGTCATGCTGAAGTTGTCGCAACTCTAACAATAGTGAAAGGATGACTGTTTTTTAAACTTTAGAGATTGGAGCACTATTACTTAGGAAGGTCACTGGGATGCCCAGGTGGATGTATTCACAAACATGTTGTCGAGATCTGCCAAGGTTCCCTTATGGACTTTTATAAACTTACGCCTTTTATTTATGACCTTCTAGGTCTTTATTAATATCTAGATATCGGATTGATTGACTTATTCAAAGATCCTTAAATATAAGTATATAGTAATTTATTTTAAAAAACCAGGGAAGACTTTAAAGAAATATAGCTCTCTGTAACCTCTTTAAAATTTTAAAATGTTAATAGCTTTTAATTATGAATCTTATTACTATGACAGTTTTGTTTGGTTCTTAAGTTATTTTCAACGTAAGTCAGAAGTAAAGAATAGAATTAATTCAGTCAACAAATAATTCTTGAGGGCCTCTTAACCGCACAATGACATTGCAGAGCAACAGAGATGTGTTAAGAAGTGGATGCCTGTCCTCGGGGAATTTAGAGTCCATTTGAAATAGTCACAAGTGGTTTTGTCTAGTGTAGCCCCAGTCTTCAAATGAAGAGTGATCATTAATATGTAATTTTTTTGGCCATTTTTATTCTACATCAGTAATCATATTAATTTCCTTAATTGGTTTAGACAAACTTGTGGGTCCTACATAGGAACCATATCTGAAAGCAAAATCAGCAGCCTGTAATCAGCACTAGGTCTAATCTTGGAAAAATTAGAAGATGTAAAAAAAATTTAGAATGACATTTTTCTGAAAAATAGAAGGTCTGTTGTATTAAACATGAAAGTGAATCTGATCTATTCGCTGGAACAGGTCTTTTAAAGGATTAAGTTAAAATGAATATATTCAGATATTTACAATTTACTCCTGAACTGAGCTGATTGAAATATGGTTCTCTGGTATTTCCAGAGATAATGATAATTGAAATTATACTTTTTTTTCTGCATTTTTCACTTCCATTTTTACCTCTTGCTTGGGGAAAAAAAGAAAAATAAGCATATGAACATAGTGTGTAGTGTGCTTTTAATTTCCATAGCTTTCAAGTAGAGGTGTTGATTTTTCAAGTCCATTAGAACCTCAGCATGGTGACACCATTCATTTATAAATAGTTTGCATATTTAGAAGTCTCCCCTGGAGCGAGGGAAGATGGGGAACACAAGGAAAGTTATTTATTTTGCAGTAGGAGATTCAAGGAGCTCTTCTGGCATTCATTTCAGAAAAGCGTTAGTATTAAGAAATGGGCAATAATATGGGATGCATTCTGAGATTATAGAACTGAAAATCTAAGAGTTACTTTAACTGAGCTGTTGGATATCATCATGATGTTAACACTGACTAAAGAATAAAAGGTTTTCAACCTTAAGAGCAAGAATAACAAGTATTATTAAAAAATCGGAATTCTTTTTAAACTAATAACCTGAGTTTTTATTCACCAAATCTTTATATGAGCTTCAGATTTCTGTGAGCTTTGAATTTGTATAAAGATTGATTTACTTTCCTCTTTGTCCAAATGGTTTCCACTTTTTTGGTATAGAATCCTAATTCCTAATGAGATGTCTCTTGTCTGATCTTAAATAATCACTAGAAGGAACAAACTAGAAGACGTTAGAGAGAAAGGGATAAACACATGTAAAATGCAAAAGCAGTTAAGAAGATCCTTTTCAGTCTGCAGCGAAGGAAAGTCTGACCTTTAGAATTACTGGCATGCGAGGTAATGTCAGAATAATGGAATGATGGTTGTTAAAAGACGGCGGTTACCCAAGTACCCCAGCTCCTTTCACTCTTCTTCATGACCCTGTTTTCAAACCTTTTTCTATCTGCATACTTGATCTTTCTTTATTTCTCTACACCTGTCGTTAAAGTGGGGCCTGCAGTTGGGCCTGCCTTACGTGGTAAAGGCTTGACTCCTACTGGGTTTGGAGGCATTTTGGTTGGGAGAGGGTAAAAACTGACGGATTTTTAAATACCATTTTCGTACCTTGTATATTAAAATTGTATTCAAATAGACTGTACATCTGCTTCCCTTTGATCACTGTTTACTTCTCATCTGCTGTCAGTCCTCTGGTCTGGAACTGATTATTTAGGGAAGATTGGTGGGGCCATCTGGAGACATGAGCAGCTTGAGTTTCTGTCTGATTTCTAATGCATGTTTTGATTGATGCTAATTATATAGTTTATTTCATTATTTTTTGTTTCTGTTTATTGTTAGAAAAGAAAATCCTAATCTAAAATGAATTGTTTTTCAAAGGCTTTGGATTTGGCTGCCCTTTCCACAGAGCATTCTCAGTACAAGGACTGGTGGTGGAAAGTGCAGATTGGAAAATGTTACTACAGGTAAAATTTTGATTATTTGGAAAAGGCTTAGAAGCAGCAACATATTTTAGAGTCTCAAATCTGGTAACCTTTTCTGGGGGATAGATTTCCTCACGAAGAAAGGAGAACTGTGTCTTTGGCTTACGTGAGGAAGCATTTACTTAGCAATCACATGATGGCACTAAGAACTGACACCTTTAGAATAGTAAAATTTTAGAGCTGGGAAGGGGAAACTTTGAGACCATCACATCCAACACTCCTTTTCAGATGAGGAAGCTGAGGCCAGAGAGAGGTTGTGATTTGCATCAGGAACTAGTCAGTAACAGACCTAGGACTAGAATCGAGTCTGTTCGTTCTCACTCCACTCCTCTTGGCTCTCAAGTCTTTCCTCCCTCCCTCCCTCCCTCCCTCCTTCCTTCCTTCTTAATTTTTATTGGAGTATAGTTGATTTACAATGTCGTGTTAGTTTCAAGTGTGCAGCAAAGTGAATCAGTTATGCATACACATATATCCACTTTTTTTTTTTTTAGATTCTTTCCCCATCAAGTTTTTATTTCTACTGATGCCTCACGTCTGTAAAGTGCTTTATAGTTGAGATAGCTTGTCCACACATTACATTATCTCACTTAAATCTTATGGCACTTTGGATATAGTTGCTATTATTAGCCCTTTGTCCAGATGTGAGAAACTGAGCCTCAGAAAGATAAAGTGACTTTCCGAAATTCATGTAGCTAGTATGTGACAGAACGAGAATTTGAGCTCAGCTTTCTGATGCCACTTCTTTTACTATTTGCACAATCCCATGGTGTTTCTCTAGGATCTAAATAGTCTTACACTAATTTACTTAATGTTTAAACACATTTTTAAGCAAATTAATTGAGAGATAAAAAAAGTTGTAATAATTTATGCATATTATATAGCAACTGGTAAATAGGATCTGAAATGATTGCTTGATATTGAAATGCACTTGGAGCATTTGAAAAATAGTGACAAATGAAAAATTATATTTTATAAAGATAAATATGTCTTTTATTATTCAAAAACAAGGTAGACTAGGTACTGTGAGTATCCTTCGATGGTTATTAACTTTAGTTATTAGTTAAACACTGTGAGGAAAAGGAAATATATAAATAGAATAAAAAGGATGCTTATTCTTCTATTGAAATTAAGACTATTTTCCATTTAGATATTTCACATAGAACTCTGAAGTATTTTTTCCTACTGTTAGATTGAGGAAGTATTTTCTGCTAAAAGGTAATTTTGGACAATTATAACATTAAACTCTTATGAATATAATTTCTGAAGACAAGCTTGAAATCTTAAGCTTCTAAGCAAAACTCTCAGAAATCTATAATAATGAGAGAAAAGCACAACTTGGATTCCTTCTGCCATCCATATAAGATGGCATTTAAATGAGTATATTTTGTCATATTAATTATTGTTCTCCTCTGTTCCTTAATAGCTTCTTGTCTTATTATGTATTCAGCATTCATTCATTTATTCATTTGCTCAAATGGCTTACATTTGAATGGAGGAGAGAGAACAGGAAACAATTATAAATGTGGTTCCCATTATGATAGAAGCAAGTGCAGGGTGCAGTGGGAGCCCAGAGAAAGATGGCAAGGATGGATTGCCAGAGGATGTAGCCCCATATTGACTTCTGTCTCTTTGCTCCTGATCATTAAGTTCTACTGGTTCTTCCTCTGCAGTATCTCTTACAGTTGCTCCACTGCTACCCATTCCCACTCCAGTGCTTTAATCCTGGCTTTTAGTGTGATTTGTTTGAATTGCTACATTAGGTACTTATCTGGGTTTTCTGCCTCCATTTTCTTGTCCCATCAATCCTTCCTGTATACCCCACTGTCAGAGTAACTGTTGCAAAAAAAACAGCTCTTGTTGGATTCTTTGGTTAATCTCCATTATCTCTGAAATGAAGCCTGGATTTTAAGTGTGGCACCCATGACTTTGTCCCAGTCTACAGCTTTTCACTTTTCTGTTACTTCTCTCATTCCTTGTTGTGTTTTCCTTTTCAATTAAACCCAACAACTCAGCACTCCCCTGACATGCTGTGTACTTTCCTGCTTGTGTGCTTTTGCTGATAGTTTGCTTCCATCAGAGGTATTCTCTCACCCCCACCCCATCCTATCTAGCTGTCAAAATCTTGCCTGTTACTTCCCCACTGAAACTTAGTTTGCTCCTCCGCTGTGCTCTCAAAACACTTTTTTTCTCATTGGCCATAATGCAATTAAATTTATTTTAAAATATGTTTTGTTTCAATCTTTACTGGTGCCTTCAGAACATGGTTGTTATCTTCATTTTTGCAACTCCTTACCATCATTAAATGTGCATGCAGTTGATCCTTGACAATGTTTATTGAATTAAATTGGAGAGAAAAAGTTGGCAGTTGGTGGAGATCATCTCTGGACTCTGATTCTTTGATATTGTCCTGTGTTTGTGAACTTGACTGATGTTTTCATTATTCCTAGACAAGGGTACAGTAATAAAACACGTATGACTCATTCTTCTTTCCTTTCTTTGGTTTCCAGGTGATTCAATAGCTCTGATTGCTTGTTTGCTTTTTAATTTGTTTATTCTCCATTTTTTTTTATAAATCTATTTCTGTTTTCATATTCTTATTTTACATGTATCTTGTTATTGTAATCCCTTTTAAATCATTTTTCGAAAGAGACAACTTAGTTACAAATATAGACTCTCATGGATAATTAGGTGTTCATGGAATTCAGTGACTGAACTTCAGCCACGTGTTTAAGACTTGAATGTTCAGTTGAAGCTTTGTATATAAATATAAAGCCGTTCTTCAGAACTTCAGAGTTCTCTGATAACATTTTATGAATACTCCTTGTAAAAGTTGTGGGACCTTTGAAGCGGTAGGGGCTTCTACTACATCACACATCCTCTAACTTTAGGCCAGATTTTGGGGTCACTTTTAACCTCATTGTCCCACATTGTCCATTGTCCCACATTGTCCATTGTCCCAAATAGCTGGGTATAGCCATGCCAGTACTTGAGGCTTAGGTTAGGAAAAAAGAACAAAGCTATTCTTTCAAGAATGAAAGTAACATAATGGACCATATTGTATGTTGTTTTGACTTTATTTTACAAAATAAAAGCATTGTCATAAAGTGCTAAGTAGCTCTTAGATGTCTGGGGATGAGTAGTTATGAGAAAGCCCAACAGATCTATTAAAGACAGGCTGAAGTGCGCTTTAATGATTGATTTCATTTCCCTGGGCAGAAGAAGTGCGTGTTGACATCAGAGCAGTTATATTTAGGCAAGGAACAAGTCTGAAGTTCATAGACTAGATACAAAAAAAGGAAAAGAAAATGTTTGTAGAATAATAAAATGGTACAGCTGTTTTACTCGCGTGGCAATTACTATTTACCTCAAAATTGTTTAAAGTTTAAAAATGGGTTTATGCAAAGTCAAAAAATACCTTGAAATAAGTGAAAATGGAAATACAACACACCAAAACTTATGGGATGCAGCAAAAGCGGTCCTAAGAGGGAAGTTCCTAGCAATAAATGCCTACTCAAGAAACAAGAAAATTCTCAGATAAACAACCTAACTTTACTCCTCAAGGAACTAGAAAAAGAAGGATAAATGAAACCCAGAGTTAGTAGAAAGAAGGAAATAACAAAGATCAGAGCAGAAATAAATGAAATAGAGATTAAAAAGACAGTAGAAAAGATCGATGAAACCAAGAACTAGTTCTTTGAAAAGATAAACAAAATTAACAGAACTTTAGCTAGACTCACCAAGAAAATAGAGTACTCAAATAAATACAATCAGAAATGAAAGAGGAGATGTTACCACTGATACCACAGAAATACAGAGGATCATAAGAGACTACTATGAACAATTATAGGCCACCAAATTGGACAGCCTAGAAGAAATGGATGCATTACTAGAAACATAAAATCTTCCAGGACTGAGTCATAGAAATAGAAAATCTGAACAGACCAAGTACTAGTAAGGAGATTGAATCAGTAATATAAAAACTCCCTACAAACAAAAATTCAGGACAAGAGAGCTTCACTGGTAAATTCTGCCATTCAAAGAAGAATTAATACCAATCTTTCTCAAACTGTTTCACAAAATAGAAGAGGAGGGAACACTTTTGAACTTATTTTATGGGGCCAGCATTACCCTGATAATGGTAATGTCCTAAACCAAATAAGGACACCGCAAGAAAAGAAAATTACAGGCCAATATCACTGATGAACATAGATGCAAAAATCCTCAACAAAATATTAGCACATCAAATTCAACATTACACTAAAAGGATCATAATAATGATTAAGTGGGATTTATTCCAGGGATGCAGGGATGGTTCAATATATGCAAATCAACCAATGTGATACACCACATTAACAAAATGAAGGATAAAAATCACATGATCATCTCAGTAGATGCAGAAAAAGCATTTGACAAAATTCAACATCCAGTTATGATAAAAATTCCTAACAAAGCAGGTGTAGAGCAAATGTACCTCAATATAGTAAAGGCCATACATGACAAGCCTGCAGCTAAAGTCATACTCATTGGTGGAAATCTGAAAGATTTTGCTCTAAGATGAGGAATAAGATAAGGATGCCCACTCTCACCATTTTTATTCAACATAGTATTAGAAGTCCTATCCAGAGAAGTTTAGGCAAGAAAAAGAAATAAAAGGCATCCAAATCAGAAAGGAAGAAGTAAAACTGTCTGTTTACAGATGACATGATACTATATATAGAATATCCTAAAGACTCCACCAAAAAACTATTGGAACTAATAAGTGAATTCAGTAAATTTGTAGGATACAAAATGAATATACAGAAATTTGTTGCTTTCTGTACACTAATAACAAACTATCAGAGAAATTAAGAAAACAGTCCCAATTACAATAGCATCAAAAAATAAAATAACTTGGAATAAATTTAGCCGAGGAGTTGAGACACCTGTACACCAAAAACTATAAGATATTGATAAAAAAAATTGATGAAGGCATAAGTAAATTGAAAGATATTTCACATTCATGGATTAGAAGAATTATTATTGTTGAAATGTCCATACTACCTGAAGCAATCTACAGATTCGGTGCAATCCCTATGAAAATTACAATGGCATTTTTGAAAGAAATAGAACAAACAATCCTAAAATTTGTATGGAACCACAACAGACCCTGAAGAACTAAAACAACCTTGAGAAAGAAAAACAAAGCTGGAGGCATCACATTCCCTGACTTCAAACCAAATTACAAAGCTATAGGGATTGTATAAAGTAGATAACTAATAAGAACCTGCTGCATAAAAAATAAATTAAATTAAATTAAATTAAAAAGTTATAGGAATCAAAACAGTATGCTGTTGGCATAAAAACAGACACATAGATCAATGGAACAGAATACAGGGCCCAGAAATAAACCCATGCACATGTGGTCAATAAATTTACAAAAGAGGGACTTCCCTGATGGCACAGTGGTTAAGAATCCACCTTCCAATGCAGGGGACACGGGTTCGAGCTCTGGTCTGGGAAGATCCCACATGCCGAAGAGCAACAGTCCTTGCGCCACGATGACTGAGACTGCACTCTAGAGCCCATGAGCCTCAACTACTGAGCCTGAGTGCCACAACTACTGAAGCCCGCATGCCTAGAGCCTGTGCTCTGCAACAAGAGAAGCCACTGCAATGAGAAGCCCAGGCACCACAACGAAGAGTAGCCCCCTTCACTGCAACTAGAGAAAGCCCGCACGCAGCAACGAAGACCCAATGCAGCCAAAAACAAATTAATTAATTAATTAATTTAAAAAATTTATAAAAAGTCAAGAATGTACAATGGGGAAAGGACAGTCTCTTCAATAAATTGTGTTGGGAAATAGGACAGCCACATGCAAAAGAATGATGGATCACCATCTTACACCATATACAAAACTAACTCAAAATGGATTAAAGATTGAATATAAGACCTGAAATCATAAAACTCCTAGAAGAAAACATATGCAGTAAGCTCCTTAACAGTGGTCTTGGTGATGAGTTTTTGGATTTGACACCAAAAGCAAAGGCAACAAAAGCAAAAATAAGTAAGTGAGACTTTTTCAAACTAAAAAGCTACTGCACAGCAAAGGAAACCATGAACAAAATGAAAAGGCAACCTACCAAATGGGAAAAAATATTTGCAAATCATATATCCAAAAGGGGTTAACATCTAACATATATAAAAAAACTCATGAAAGTCAATAGTAAAAAAAAAAAAATCCGATTAAAAAATGGGCAGAGGCTCTGTATAGATATTTTTCTGAAGAAGACATTACAGATGGCCAACAGGTACACGAAAGGGCGCTCAGTGTCACTAATCATCAGGGAAACTCAAACCAAAACCGCAATGAGATATCACCTTACATTTGTTAGAATGGCTATTATTGAAAAGATGAGAAATAGCAAGTGTTGGTAGTATGTGAAGAAAAGGGAACCCTCATGCACTGTTGGTGGGAATGTAAGTTGGTGCAGCCATATGGGAAACAGTATGGAGCTTCCTCAAAAAATTAAAAATGGAACTACCATATGCTTCAGCAATTCTAGTTGTGGGTATTTATCTGAAGAAAGTGAAAACACTGACTCAAAGAAAAGATATCTACATCACCATGTTCATTGCAGCATTATTTACAATAACCAAGATATGGAAACAATCTAAGTGTCCATCAACAGATGAATGGATAAAGAAATATATATATATATGTATGTGTGTATATATATGTATATATGCAATGGAATATTATTCAGCCATGAAAAAGAATGAAATCTTGCCATTTGCGATGGTATGGATGGACCTTTAGGGCATTATGCTAAGTGAAATAAGTCTCATAGAGAAAGACAAATACTGTATGATCTCACTTATGTGAGGAATCTAAAAAAATAAAGAACAAAGCTCATAGATACAGAGAACAGATTGGTGGTTGACAGAGCTGGAGGGTAGGGGGTGGGCAAGTGGGTGTAGGGAGTCAAAAGGTACAAACATGCTGTTACAAAATAAACAAGTCATGGGAATATCACATACAGCATTGCAGCAATAGTTAATCCTGTATTGCATGTTTGAAAGTTGCTAAGAAAGTAAACCTTAAAAGTTCCCATCACAAGAAAAAATTCTGTAACTATATCTATATTCTGTAACTGTATTAACAAAATGAAGTATATATTCTGTAACTATATTAACATATGTATGGTGACGGATGTTAATTAGACTTACTGTGATGATCATTTTGCAATATATGCAAATATCAAATTATTACGTTGTACACCTGAAATTAATATAATGTTGTATGTCATTATACCTCACTTTAAAAAAATGGGCTTTTATCTCAAAGCAGATGTTTTCAAAGAAATGTCATCTTCAGTTCTTCCAATAAAATGGAGGCTCCAAGCATTTATTGAGGTCATGTGACATATGTCAGCTGATCATAAGCTCTTTGGGTGGTGAACTGGTGTGACCTTGCTCCCTGGCGGCTATTAGTCCTGCTGTGACTAGGCTTCAGACAGACGCTTTACATACCATTTAAGCATTAGGCAGTGAATATGGGAAAACAGGAATCTTTTTCCTAAACTATATAAACATACATGTTAATATGTATGTGTGTATAACATCACCTTCTTTGCTACATGCTTGCTCTTACAGATGTAATTTGTCTCTAATTCATATCCTCGAGGTATGAATAAATGCTGTAGTATTTATTTTAAATTGAATGTCTAATTTTTTAAATGGCTGTTCTTAGGTTAGGAATGTATCGTGAAGCAGAAAAACAATTTAGATCAGCCCTGAAGCAGCAGGAAATGGTAGATACATTTCTCTACTTGGCAAAAGTAAGTATTCTTAATTTGAGTAGAATTTGTCTTCTCAGGGTAAATGTTTAAATTCTGACAAGTGCATGGGGAGAGTTACCAGTTTCTTTAGGAATATTTGACAAGTTAATGTGTTCAAACTTAAGTTTGTTGTTGTTGTTTTTCTTTTTTAATAATAAGGGAAAAGGTGAGAACATATGGAGAATACCCATCTCAGGAAAAATTGATTGCCGTGAAAAATAAGACAACACCTTTGAAATATTGCCCATTAGAACAGAAGAAAATGCCCCAGGCTTACTACCCCCATGGGTAACAAGCCCCAGAGAGGCACTTTTCTGCAGCACACTTGTCTCCCACCTAAGCAGACTATAGAGAGCAGGGATTGTTTTTATATAGGTCCTTCACTTTTTGGCTCTGCCATTATTACAAAAACAATATTTCCCATTTACTGAGCACCTACTCAGTGGTAAGGTATCCTATCGGGTCTGTTCCATATGCGATTTAACCTCATAGCAACACCACGAGGCAGATTTTAACATTTCCTTTGTATTCTTAAGGAAAGGGAGACCTAAAGAGGGTAACTAAGATTTTCAAGCTCACTTGGCTATTTGCCAGCATTCAAACTCAGGAATTTCTGATTCCAGAGCTGACTCACTGCCCTGTAGTACCATCCACAAACCACAACAGAAGTGAAGGGCCACCTAGAATTTTCAGTATTGGAATAAAGTTACTTCTTTACCCTCACCGGGGCTACTTTAAAGGAACATTTGTTGAAGTGGTGCTTAGGATATCATCTTGCTATATCTTTAAGAATTTTTTAAATTTAAGAAGTGTGGTAAAAAAAAAAGTGTGGTAAAGGAGGTTGAAAAGAAGATGAGATGTAAAAGGAAGTGCTACTACTTTCTAAATATGGTATTGCACTAATACGTATAAAATGGGTAGCTAATAAGAACCTGCTGTATAAAAAAATAAATAAAAGAAAATTCAAAAAATATGGTATTAACGTTTGCATACTAAAAAGAAACAAAATGGAAGTTCTGCCATATAAACTTACTGTGATAATCTTAGTATGTTTATAGTGGTTTTTCAGAAATATTTGAAGCTATCTGGTTCTAAGTATCTTCTATACATTATATGTTAAAATTCTTAAAGAGTTTTCTAAACATCATAGTAAAATTTTCTGACAGCTTGAAATTATAACTCAGGTCACAGTATTTGACTATTATCTTAATTGATAATCACTTGCCACATGGTTAAAAAATGTACTTTTTAACTATTGTTAAATATGACTAGAGTCATATTTAATAGTTCTAATTTGACTATTTTTTCATAAATTTATTTGTTTAAATCCACTGTTGCCTACATGACTATATAGAGGTACAATTTACTTATTTTCTTTAATATGTGAAGGAATTATTGCTCAGTAATAGAGACCAAGCAGATTTTAGGAACCACATTATTTCTTAAAATTTTAGATTGTTAATTTAAAAATTATTAAATATTTTATATTACATAGTATATGGAATTATATACTTACTATATTTTAAAAAGCAGTTCAGAAGCATGTAAGGTAATAATTGAAAAGTTTTCATCCATACCCTTCCCTCTAATCTCATACTTTAGCAGTAAACACTGCAAGCAGTTTTTTGTGTATCCATTTGGGCCTCTTCAAAGCACAATCTGAATGTTTAGGAAGAAACAGAGGATCCAAGGTCATGAAGAAAAAAATGTCATAATCTTATGTTTCTATACATAAAACTATAATTCTCTTATTTTAGAAATTCCTAATAAGTATATGGTTTATCCACGCTAATGTTCCAGTTGCTAATTAAGCAGAAACTATCAAGTGCCAACCCTCTCAACTCCCTGACCCTGTACCCTACAAATCTGTTTCTCCTCTATTTCCGAGGGTCCTTCTCCCAAACCACCATCTCCAGAGGCTCTCCCCGGCTGCTCCTTCTCAGACCTTCTTCCATGGGTCGTCCCTCTTTCTCCAGCATCTTCAAAATCAGCCTCATAATTGGTCTTTATAGTGCCAGCCTATAGATATACTTATGTCTGTTCCATCCTAGAAAGATTTTCCCTTGATCCTTTCTTTTCTAGTCCTGGCCAGTCTCTGTGACAATAGTAAGTCCACAGTAAGTGTTTGCTGAATGAATAAATGAATGAATGCTTCATATACAACATGTGGATATAAAAGTATAGTATCATTATTGGAAATTAATCCAACAGATTTCTGAAATTTTTATACTGTAATATCTAGGAGATAATTTGTTACTAAGCAATAATTATAAACTTGTCATAACAAATGCTATTATTTTAAGAACCAGTACTTTTACTGAAATGTATCTTGGTTTTAGGTTTACATCTCATTGGATCAACCTGTGACTGCTTTAAATCTTTTCAAACAAGGCTTAGATAAGTTTCCAGGAGAAGTAGCCCTACTTTGTGGAATTGCCAGGATCTATGAGGTAAGGTTCATATCATTCAAAAAGTTATTGTAAAATTGAGGTTGTATGCTACTTAAGTAAGGTCATAGTCCCTTGGGGTCTTATAAAGGATAACAGTTTATAAAATTATGATTGTTGGCCTGTGATTTACCAACAGAATAAGAGATTTTAGTGTATGCATTAGTCAAACTAAGTTTTTATTATGAAGTATTTCAGACATATAGAAGGGTATAGAGAATGGTATGAGATAGGGATTTAAATGTTTCTAATTTCAAACATCTTTTAACATAGAACAGTTCAAATAAAGGTCTGTCTTTCAAATGAATAAACAAAAGGCCCCAAGAAAAATTAAAACCACAACCAAATAAAATTAGCAAGGATAAATCATTTTAAACAAGTTTCTGTACAGAACAAGCAATGAACAATAGGCAGCACAACATGTTCATTTAGAAGAAAGAAGACCAAAATGAAAGTAATAAATTTAAAAAAAAGAACATAAAGGGAAAGAATCCCTCCAGAGAAAAGTACGATAGACATGCAGAAATCCCTTAAGGCATATGTTGTGTAGGCTGCAACGCTAAGGAACAAACTTTAGTAATTAACCCTCAATCCATTGTCACATAAGGAGAAAAGGAATATACTGGAAATCTTTGTATGGTAAACTTCATTTGAATTGTTCTATGTTAAAAGGTATTTGGAATGAGAAACATTACCCTAGGAAATATTATTCTTGTGGTCCTTGAACTTTACTGTGAATAGAAGTGACTTTGGGAGTGTTTTGAGAGTGAGGCCCATTTTCTGCCTTCTGAATCAGATGTCCTGGAAGGTGGGATGTAGATTTTTGTCTGCTTAGCAAGCTCACTAGGTGATTCTGAAGTATAACAGAGTTTGAGGATCATTGCAAAATTCACTTTCTTATTTGCAGTTTTGTTTTAAATAACTAAAAATCTAATTAGAGTTAATATTCTGTGAATTGGTTCAAAAATAACCACTGATAGCTACTATAAAATCACTTAAATGATACCACGGTTGTTTATACACTTGAAGTGACATTTATATGCTTGAAGATATTATTTAAAGGACAAAAATAGAATCTGTGTTTATTCATACATATGAAAATTTATGTGCTAAAGATTGTCTATTAAACCAATTGGATTATTGGATTATTGAATAGTTTAGAAATAGAGCTGGATGAGTAATGATTTCTTATACTAAAAGAACCCATTGCTACCAGGTGCCTCAAAGATTTAAAACCATGAATGTTCCAGAAGAAAATACAGATGAATTATCTGTATAAACTTGGAATGGAGAAGACCCTCCTGAGCATGATACTAAGTCAGAAAGCCATAACAGAAAAAAATTGATAAATTTGAGAACGTAAAAGTTAACTTTTCTATACTGTAAAAACAAAAATACCAATAAAAGCAAACCCAAACAAAAAAAGGTAAAAATATCAAACAGGGCACATATTTGCCGTACCTGGGACAGAAAAAAGGGCTTCTTTTCATTTCCTCAGTTTATACATTGCTTAACAATTGCTGGGTTTCAGGTGGTTTCCAATTGATGGAGAATTACACATAGACACATACCTGTGCATACACAAACTTATAGATTCCCATTTTGGTCAAGCATGTAAACACGGAAACTCGGTATTTCCTCAGAGCAGTTGTGGAGGTGAGATCACAGTG
Organism: Grampus griseus; assembly: GCF_964374135.1. Taxonomy (NCBI): domain Eukaryota; kingdom Metazoa; phylum Chordata; class Mammalia; order Artiodactyla; family Delphinidae; genus Grampus; species Grampus griseus. Next base: position 14,985,288 of record NC_139018.1, on the reverse strand, counting down.
TGACCGTTGTTGTCCTTCCAGCCCACACAGTGGCTGCTGACCGTCTCCACGCCAGTAAAGTCCCCCCAGAGACGAGACAACCGCCAAACCCCAGCTGCATTTCAGCTACCCCGCTGCCCTTTCATACCGGCGCCGGTTAACACACATCTGGAACAACTCAACCAAACCATCTGTGCTTCTCCTCTGAAGTGAATGTTTATAAACACAGGGCCTCGCTGGGTTTTGAACTGAATTCAGCGTCAGCACAGGCTCATTGCATCCGGAAGGAGAAAACAGTCGGTGTCCAGGGATCCCCGAGCTACAGCTGTGTCTCCAGCTCTCCTGAGCCCAGGAGGGTGGTTTCCCACCCAAGCCCCTCATACACATAAACAAATAATAAAAGGACAAGAGACAGGATAAGAAAACTGGCAAAAGACACGAATCCACAATTCACAGAAAAAGAAATGTAAATACCTGGTGTGTTGAATGTCTAACCTCAGTAATGATTAAAGAAATAAAAATTCAAACAATAGTGTCAGTTTTTACTTAATCAGTTAACAAAGATGAATAAGTTCCATGGCATTTAAGGTTGTCAAGGGTGTGGAGGAACAGAGGTCACGTATGAACATTGTTGCTGGGAGTGTACATTGGTACAAGCCATTTGGAGGCTATTTGTAATTACTTATGAGATTTTTAAACATGCATTTAAATTTATTTAACATCAGCACGTATTTTATAATAACAAGTTTGAAAAACTGCATGTAAGGTTGTCAAAAACATGTTAGTTTCAATCTAAAATTCCTAGAGATTACATAAATTAAGTCCATGCCCATCAATCAAGTATACAAACATTCTAAGATGTTCTTTTTTTTCTTTTTTATTGAAGTATAGTTGATTTACAATATTGTCTTAATTTCAGGTGTACAAAACAGAAACAGACTCACAGACATAGAAGACAGACTTAGGGTTACCAAAGGGGAGAGGGAGTTGGAGAGGGACAAATTAGGAGTATGGGATTAACAGATACAGACTACTAAAGTAATTTTATAGAACTGAAAGCCTTGAAACAATTGACCATTGAGGCTGGAGTCTTCTTTGAATTGGACATTACCACCTGTTTCAGACTGAGTTATGTCCCCTCCCCCCACCTCCCAATTCATATGTTGAAGCCCTAACCCCCAATGTGAGGGTATTTAGAGATAGGGCCTTTGGGAGATAATTAGGATTAGATGAGCTCACGAGGATAGGGCCCTTGTGATGGGATTAGTGCCCTTATAAGATGAGACAACAGAAAGTACTTGAGCCCTCTCTCTCTGTCTCTGTTTCTCTCTCTCTCATGAGAGGACACTGTGAGAAGGTGCAAGCCAGGAAGAGAGTCCTCACTAGAACTCGACCATGCTGACACCATGATCTTGGACTTCTAGCCTCTAGAACTGTGAGAAAATAAACTTCTATTGTTTAAGCCGCTCATTCTATGGTATTTTGTTATGGCAGCCCAAGCAGACTAATACACCAAGTTTGGCAGCTGTAACGCTGAATGAAGCCTTGTACTGTGGGGTGCTGTTGCCCTGGAAACCAGATAAGTCATGTTCAGGGGGCCCCATGGTTCATGGGGCCATTAAGGCTCACTGGTCAGGTCACATCCTGAGTGTGAAGATTATTCTTTGGAAGGAGAAAGTCTTAGTCTGCTCGGGCTACTATAACAAAATACCATAACCTGGGTGACTTAAACAACAGAAATTTATTTCTCACAGCTCTGGAGGCTAGGAAGTCCAAGATCAAGGTGCTGGCCATTTCAGTTCCTAGTGAGGGATCCTCCTGGTCTGGATACCTTCTTCCTCTATCCTTACATGGTGGAGAGAGAGATCATCTCTCAGGTGTCTCTTCTTTAAGGGCACTAATCCCAATTATGAGGGCTCCACACTCATGTCTTAATTACTTCCCAAAGGCTCCACCTCTAAATACTATCACATTGGGGATTAGGGCTTCAATATGAATTTTGGGAGGACACAAACAGCCCATGTCAGGGAAGGACTTATTGTATGTATAGGGGTGGGGATTACAGGGTGGTGAGTTAAGATGCTCATTTGTTGTTTCCTTTTAGTTTTACGAGGCTTTTGTTTTACCAAAAAATAGAAAATATAATTCTATTGAAATTATTTTTTATACTTTTCAGTGGGTTCTTATGTTCTTAAAATATTAAGAACGTGGAATAGTTGTGTATAAAAGCAGTGTAGAATTCAGGAGAAAATTAACTCAGAGTTAACTAACAAATGTATCAACATCCCTGTGTTTTGAAAACAGTTTAGTTATTTTTCAGCTATAAGCAATGAATGAAAAAGCCTCTTCTCTTTAGGAGCCAAATCCTGGAAGCACTTTGAATAAGAATTTCAAATATAAAGCATGTGAAAAAATGTATATAAAGCATGAGTTTGGCTCAATCTGTGGATGTTATATCAGGGTTTTATGGGACTAATAAATAACACTCCTGTTTCTCCAATTTGAGAACCAACTGAAAAGTAGATACAAGATTCACACAAATGGAGGATAAACCATTAATTTTATTATTGATAAAAGCAGAATTGGAGCATGTGGCTCTAGATTTTGACCAAAAGGACTTAATATTGTTCTATCTCTGAGTTACACAGACTAATCCATCCTGTCACAGACATGAGTGTACCCTACCCAGGAGAGCCTGCTCTACACAGCAGGGAAGAGAATGTGGGCAACTTATAGGAAAGTTGACTTCTAAAGAGACCCAGAAGGGGCTGAGACAGCCATACTCATTTGCCTCATGGGAATGAGGGAATGAGTGGGAAGAAAGGCCCCCAAATCATTCTAATTATCAACATTTCTCAAAGTGTGGTTCAGAGATTCCTGGGGAAGTCCTTTCTAGGAGTCTATAGGGTCAAAACCATTTTCATAATACTAATAGTATTGAGGAAATGGGTGATAAATTTAATAGATGTAATTTTTTAATTGAGATATAGTTGATATACAATACTGTATAAGTTATAGGTGTACAACATAATAATTCACAATTTTTAAATGTTATATACTCCATTTATGGTTATAAAATATTGGCTATATTTCCTGTGTTGTTCAATATATTCTTGTAGCTTATTTTATACATAATAGTTTGTGTCTCTTAATCCCCTGTCCCTGTCTTGCCCATCCTTCATTCCCTCTCCCCACTGGTAACCACTAGTTTGTTATCTATATCTGTGTCTGTTTCTTTTTTGTTATATTCACTAGTTTGTTGTATTTTTTAGATTACATATATAAGTGACATCATATAGTATTTGTCTTTCTCTGACTTATTTCATTATGCATAATACACTCCAAGTCCATTCATGTTGTTGCAAATGGTAAAATTTCACTCTTTTTTATGGCTGAGTAGTATTCTATTATGTGTGTGTGTGTGTGTGTGTGTGTGTGTGTGTGTGTGTGTGTATATATATATAAAATCACATCTTCTTTATCCATGCATCTATTGATGGACAGTTAGGTTATTTCCATATTTTAGCAATTGTATGAACTTTGGGGTGCATGAATCTTTTCGAATTAGTGTTTTTGTTTTTTTCAGATATATACTCAGGAGTGGAATTGCTGGGTCATATGGTAGTTGTATTTTTAGTTTTTTGAGAAACCACCGTACTGTCTTCCACTGTGGCTGCACCAATTTGCATTCTGACCAACAATGTACGAGGATTCCCTTTTCTCCACATCCTTGCCAGCATTTGTTAGTTATGGTCTTTTTGATGACAGCCATTCTGACAGGTGTAAGGTGATATCTCATTGTGGCTTTAATTTGCATTTCTTTGATGATTAATGATATTGAGCATCTTTTCATGTGTATGTTGGCCATCTGAATGTCCTCTTTGGAAAAATATCAATTCAGGTCTTCTGCCCATTTTTTAATTGGGTTGTTTATTTTTTGATGTTGAATTGTATGAGCTGTTTATATATTTTGGATACTAACCATTTATCAGTCATATGAGTTGCATATATTTTCTCCCATTCATTAGGTTGTCTTTTCATTCTGTCAGTGGTTTCCTTTGCTATGCAAAAGCTTTTAAGTCTATTTAGGTCCCATTTGCTTATTTTTCCTTTTATTTCCTTTGCTTTAGGACAGCGGCCCCCCACCTTTTTGGCACCAGGGACCAGTTTTGTGGAAGATAATTTTTCCAAAGATGGGGGCGGGGGGTGGTTCAGGTGGTAATGCGAGTGATGGGGAGCAATGGGGAGCTGCAGATGAACCTTTGCTCGCTCGCCCACTGCTCACCTCCTGCTATGTGGAGCAGTTCCTAACAGGCCACGGACCGATACTGGTCCATGGCCTGGGGATTGGGGACCCCTGCTTTAGGAGACAGATCCAAAAAAATATTGCTACGATATATGTCAAAGAGTGTTCTGCCTATGTTTTCTCCTAGGAGTTTTATGGTTTCTGGTGTTACATTTAGGTCTTTAATCCATTTTGAGTTTATTTTTGAATATGGTGTGAAAAAATGTTCTAATTTCATTCTTTTACATGTAACTGTCCAGTTTTCTCAGCACCACTTATTGAAGAGACTGTCTTTTCTTCATTGTATATTCTTGCCTCCTTTGTGGTAGATTAATTGACCATAAGTACCTGGTTTTATTTCTGGGCTCTCTATTCTGTTCCATTGATCTATATGTCTGTCTGGTTTTATGCCAGCACCATACTGGTTTTGTTTGTTTGTTGTTGTTGTTTTTGGCTGCACCGTGCAGCTTGTGGGATTTCCCTGACCAGGGATCCAGGGATTGAACCCGGGCCACCACAGTGAAAGCCCAGAATCCCAATCACTAGGCCACCAGGGAAGTCCACCATACTGTTTTCATTACTGTAGCTTTGTAGTATAGTCTGAAGTATGATTCCTCCAGCTCTGTTCTTCTTTCTTAAGATTGTTTTGGCTGTTCAGGGTCTTCTGTGTCTCCATACAAATTTTAAAATTACTTTTTCTAGTTCTGTGAAAAATGCCATTGCTATTTTGATAGGGATTGCATCAAACCTGTCGATTGCCTTGGGTAGTATAGTCATTTTAACAGTATTGATTCTTCCAATCCAAGAACATAGTATATCTTTCCATCTGTTTGTGTCGTCTTCAATTTCTTTCTTATGGTTTTCCAATTTCTTATAGTTTTCCAAGTATAGATCTTTTACCTCCTTTGATGGGTTTATTCCTAGTATTTTATTCTTTTTGTCACAATGGTAAATGGGATGTTTCTTTAATTTCTCTTTCTGATAGTTTGTTGTTAGTGTATAGAAATACAACAGATTTCTATGTATTAATTTTGTATTCTGTAATGTAACTGAATTCATTGATGAGCTCTAGTAGTTTTCTGGTGGTGTCTTGAGGAATTTCTATATATAGTCTCATGTCATCTGCAAACAGTGACAGTTTTACTTCTTCCTTTCCAATTTGGATTCCTTTTATTTCTTTTTCTTGTCTGGTTGCTGTGGCTAGGACTTCCAACTCTATGTTGAATAAAAGTGGTGAGAGTGGGCATCCTTGTCTTGTTCTTGATCTTAGAGGAAATGCAGAAATCTTCAACAAAATATTAACAAACCAAATCCAACAATACATTAAAAGGATCACACCATCATCAAATGAGATTTATCCCAGGGATGCAAGGATTTTTCAATATTCACAAATCAATCAATGTGATACACCACATTAACAGCTTGAATACTAAAAACCATATGATCATCTCAATAGATGGCAGAAAAAACTTTTGAGAAAATTCAGCATCCATTTATGATAAAAACTCTCAAGAAAATGGGCATAGAGGAACATACCTCAACATAATAAAGTCCATATATGACAGACCCACAGCTAACATCATACTCAGTGGTGAAAAACTGAAAGAACTTCCTCTTAGATAGTTGTTCATTTGTTTGTCTTCCTACCAGATGTAACCTCCTTGAGGACAGTACAGCCGTCTTTCCGTATCCAGGGGGGATTGGTTCCAGGACCCCTTGGTTGCCAAAATCCATGGACGCTCAAGGCCCTTATATAAAATGGCATAGGATTTGCATATAACCTACCCACATCCGTCTGTATACTTTAAATCATCTCTAGATTGCTTATAATACCTAATACAATGTAAATGCTATATAACTAGCTATAAATACAATGTAAATGCTATATAAATACTTGCTAGTGCAGCAAATTCAAGTTTTGCTTTTTGGAATTTTCTGGAATTTTTTTCTGAAAATTTTTGATCTGTGGCTTGTTGAAATCGTGGTTACAGAACCTGCAGATACACAGGGCTGACTGTAATTTTATCTTATTGTTCACATTGTGTCCCCAGGGCCTAGAACAGAGTCTGACATATGGTAGGCTCTTAATAAATATTTAATTGAATAAAATAATCTAAACCAGTCAGAATAAAAATAATTTCTTGTCCAGTATTAATACAGTATTGCTCTTCTGTCTTGATGGAGAATAGGAAATGAACAATATTTCATCAGCCACTGAATACTACAAAGAGGTTTTGAAACAGGACAATACTCATGTGGAAGCCATTGCATGCATTGGAAGCAACCATTTTTACTCTGATCAACCAGAAGTAGCTCTCCGGTTTTACAGGTGCACTTTACATTCAATTTGTAGAACTGCTTTCCTATGAAATAGTGATGCAACAGTACTAAAGATGGGATGAAAATGTAGACAAATAATGTTTAGGCCACATCTATATGAGACTAAAAATTCAAGCACCCAGATGTTTTATGAATATTAAAGCTATATCTAATAATTTGGAAATGCACAAGTATTTGGCATCTTGCAGAAACACACCTGGATAATTGCCTGAGTTTTAAACACCTTGTCATTGTATAAATTGGCCGTTTTGTTATCCGCCAATAACAGGTTAACAGTTCCTAGAAGCACTTCCACATCACTGCCTCCATTAATACCACTGTACATAATATCAAGACCCTGAAGGTTAAATAGTAATGTGATTTGCAAAGAGCAGTGGGCCCCAGGCCCTAATCCTGATGAGGACCTTAAACAGGATTCCGGTTTTGTGAAGTATTGTCAACTCTTGTCCAAATATTTTTTCAAAATCTAAAATTATTCTCACTGGTTCTTTGAACACGTACTTATTTTATCTTATAGATGGTTCCTGAAATTAATTTTTTAATTATGATTTCCTCTTTAGCCCCTGGGTAGTATACAAGGAGATAACTGGCAGCTGACAAGAGTTCTTTCCAAATATATGTTGAAGCATAAAACAATAATATGAATGTAGCCTGTGCACATACAGCTGACTCCACTCGCCTACCCCCACAGTGGCTCATGGGTTCCTTGGGGCAGCTGGGGTGATTTTCATATGCTTATTTGAACTCTCATCCTTTGGGATTAATGACACATAGAAGCAAAATGAGGTTCTTGAGCTGCAGTGTGAAAGCTAAGTGGATAATATGGGGATCCTCTGACAATCTTGTCTTCCTGAGTAGAAGCTCATCGGAGGTCGTTAGATGCAGCTAAACCACACAATACAAATAACCAAAAACAGCATCCAACTCAGCTGAAAACTTGGCGGTAAATGCTAAACACAGGCCTCAAATTTGACTAGAAGCTCTTAGAAATTTACCTACAAGCACCAAAGCTGTATGAGGCAAAAATGTGTGGGTTTTACTTTATGTGACTATTTATTGATTATTTTGACTCTCTAACAAAGCTTTTGGGGAAAAAAAAGTGATGTAAGTTATTTCTGACCTTGCCTCTGGATGCATTTCCTATGACTAGTACCATTACAAAAGACATGCTTTTGTATTTGCTCTAAAATATTTTTCATTTACTATAATACTTTATGTTCTTTGGAGGGTATTAAAAATTATAAAGTGAATTCATTTCTAACTTTGTAAAAAATATGTCTTAATATTTATAAAGTTGGTCTGACACCAAACTATGTGTGCTCTTTTTCCAAAAGGCGACTCCTGCAGATGGGTGTCTATAACTGCCAGCTTTTTAACAACCTGGGGCTCTGTTGCTTCTATGCCCAGCAGTATGATATGACTCTGACCTCATTTGAACGTGCCCTTTCTCTGGCTGAAAATGAAGAAGAGATAGCTGACGTCTGGTACAACTTGGGACATGTAGCTGTGGTATGTTGTTTCTGTAATATAATTTCTGTAATAGAGAAGATAGCCACATGTTAGTTTGAAGAAGTTTTCAGATATTGGAAATCTAGGTTTGGTTACAGCCTTTGTAGCAATTTGGAGATTGCTAGGGGTCACTGCAGCTCACTTTATCTTCTTAGGTTAAATCCTCTTATGTACAATTCACACTTGACTCCTGTGTTGGTACTATGTTGTTTATTCTGTGGTGGCCACAAGATTTGTATGAGGAAAGGAGGACGGAGGTGGCAGGGGGAAGTGAATGGATTTGTGTGTACGAGTTTGTGCTTTTCTTTTGTAGGGAATAGGAGATACAAATCTGGCCCATCAGTGCTTCAGGCTGGCTCTGGTCAACAACAATAACCACGCAGAGGCCTACAACAACCTGGCCGTGCTGGAGATGCGGAAGGGCCATGTCGAACAGGTCAGTGAACTACTGGGTTACTGTGGACAGTCTTCTTTCTTCAAAGAAAAGCTGTCACGTGCAGCTCTCTTTACGTTACAATTTTAAAATGAGCTCTGGAGTCTGACTGGCCTGGGTTTGATCCCAGCTCTGTCACATGTTAGCAGTGTGACCTTGGACAAGTTACTTAACCTTTCAGTATCCAAAATAGAGCACTTGATTTTATTAGGACAAATCTGCTCCTCCCTAGGCTTCCCTATCTTCGTGAACTGTTCCACCACTCACACCGCCCCCCATCCGCCATCCAGCTGCTCAAGCCAAAATCCTAGGACCCACCCTTGAAACCTGTCTTTTCTGAGTGCCTTCCCTGCCACCCTTTGCCTCCGTGCTGTCCAGTGAGCCCTGTCAGTTCTACCCCCACCTCTTCAGTCCTCCCCTCCCGGCCCCCTTCTCCAAGCTGCTCTCATCTCCTGCCTGGGTGACTACAAGGGTCTCCTAGCTCTTGCTTTTGTTTCCACTTCCATCAGCAAGGAGTAGCACTCTATAATACATCTCCCTCAGAGCAGCCCAGAGCAGGGGTCCCCAACCCCTGGGCTGAAGTCTGTTAGGACCTGGGCGGCACAGCAGGAGGCGAGCGGCGGGCGAGCGAGCGGAAGCTTCCTCTGCCGCCCCGCATCGCTCCCCAACACCATCTGAACTGTGCCCCCCTCCCTCACCCCCGCCCGTGGAAAACCTGTCTTCCACAAAACCGGTCCCTGGTGCCAAAAAGGTTGGGGACCGCTGGCCTAGAGGATATTTTCAAAAAACAAGATTATTTATTACTACGTTGCTTAGCATTCTCCAAAGGCTTCTCTCTGCACTTGGAATAAAATTTGAACTTCAAACCTTAGCCTGCGGGGCCCCACCTAATCTAGCCTCTGGGTCCTGCCAGACTGTATCTTTTGCCACTACTCCTTCACTACTGACTTCCAGAAACATTAGCTGCTTGCTACTGGGCAGTGCCTGTTCTTACTGTAGTGCCTTTGGAAAATACTTTCAGATCCTGAAATGACTCTTCTTTTTATCATTCAGGTCTTAGCTTAATTACCGCCCTTTTAGAAAGACCTGCTTGAACATCAGTCTAAAGGAGCCCTCAGGTGCTATCACATCTCCTACTATTCTTTTCTTCACAATACTTATCATTTTACTAGATATTTTCATCTTTATATGTAAAATGTAGAATGCTAGCTGCATGAAAGCAGGGGCCTTCTGTGTCTTCTAACTGCTATATTTTCAGTATCGAAAACATTGCCTGACACTCGGTAGGTGCTTAGTATTGGTGGAATTAGCGGATGATAAATAAAATAGGGTAATAACAGTACTGACCCGAAGGTGTGCTTGTGAAGATGAGCAGATTGTGCATGCAAAGCCCTTGGCGTAGTAAAAGCACATGATAGATGCTTAATAAATTTTATTATTATTACTGTTATTATTTACATAACAAGAAGTTTAAAATGCTGAATACACTCATACAATATTAATGGCAATCAACATCGATAGATATTACATTCTCTGTTTTACAGATGAAGAAACAGACTAGAGGAGGGTAAGTAACTACCCAAGGTCACAGACGTAGTGAGCAGCACGCCAGGATGTTAACCTCCAGCCTGGTCTCCTAAGCACGTTGATAAACTTAATAAAACAAGCAAAGAAACGTCACTGGATGCTGCCTTTGTTTCACAAAATTTTCCCAAAGTAAATAAGATGGATTTGTATTTTTTAAACAAAAACTAACTACTCTAAACTGGGAACTTGTTCTGTCATAGAACTTTGCCTGTGTCCATTTGAAGCAAGTGTTCTTTATGATTTTCTCTGTTTCCATGTTGGTGATTTTCTTTCCCTCCTACTTACTGTAGTTTCTCCAGCATACAATTGATTTGAAATGTTTTGGTGAAAGGTTTCATTATTATTAAAAATTATAGCTCAATTTAAAAAAAATAACAAATCATAAAACAAAATTTAATATCCACTATCCTATTTAAACTATTATTTATTTTCCATTAAAAAAAGATAAAAGAATTTGTCCTCAGGGTCATACATAGAAGATTGGCTACAAGTTGAAAGGCTGTTCGGCAGCTTGGAATGCTGAGTTTGTGATCTTAACAATGAGTGTACGGGCATCTCGTGTCTCTCAGTGGTCTCTGCAATGTGTGATCCTTTGAGTCTAGAGGGGACAAAAAAATGATGTGAATTTTGTCTTTTGAGTACTTTAGAGAACAGAAAGCTTGTCATTTTCAGAGGCCTTCAGTTGTCATTTTCAGGTCAGCAGTATAATAAATGCTTGCTCAGTGTCATCCAGCACAGAAATTGGGGATTTGAATTTACAGTGGTTTTTTGGTGGTTTTTGTTGTTGCATTAGAGAACAGGTAATTAGAAGCCTACTGAATCAATCAACATCAACAAAAACTAGATTAATAAGACTTTTTAGCATTGAGAGCATTATTTTTCAGTTGTACATCATACTGAAATATAAACTTTGTAAGATCAGTGTTTCTCACATAACTTTTGGATTCCATCATTTTTTCCATATTTTGAAGCATTTTATTATTAATATAATTTTGGCAAGATATAGGTAGTTCCTGGTTATCAGTAAGTTGTATTTCATGAGGAATTCATCTTATTTATTACAGGGTTATGTTTATTAAAGTCCTATCCTGGGTAAAGTATTCTTTTACCAAAATAAACAAAAAAAATCACAAATACAGTGCTAATATATGCTCATATAGCTTTGGTTTCTCTTTTCTTTCCTTTTTTTTTTAACACAGGCAAGAGCACTGTTACAAACTGCTTCATCTTTAGCACCCCACATGTATGAACCGCATTTTAATTTTGCAACAGTTTCTGATAAGGTATTCTCTTTCTTTGTCAATTTATCATCTGACCTGTTTGTTTTTATTTCTTGCTTTTAAAACAATGTGCAGTTAAATAAGGACATTCTACCCATAACTTCCTGAGAGATTATTTTTTCAACACTTAATTATTATGTACACATATGTCTTCACTTCGAGGGACAGTTTAATACACTTTAAGTATATTTATCACTGAATATTAGCTAAACTTAACACCATTATAGATTGCAGAAGAATTATTTTATGTTTTCAGATATGACATTTAATCATTGAAAAACTATTCATTAACTCCTGGTTTGGGAAGGATTTAGTAATTAGCGTTTGCAGCAAGGAAATCCTGTATATCATTTGTAGGTCATATTGCCATCAAGTCTGGCATGATGCTGTAAAATTAGGGATATTAGTGAAAGCTGTTTTAGCTATGAACAATATGGGGAAAATGCAACCATCGATACTGTGTTACAAGTCAGTTAACATCCAAGAGCTAAAAGGAATCGTGTGCCATTTTAACAATAAGAGGAAACAAACAAAAGTCATCTAATAACTTTGACTTGGAAACCTTACTTTAACATGGAAGGTGAGTTTTGAGGATAAGGAAATGGCTAAAAATGTTTGCTGATGTAAAGACTCTTTATAGACCAAAAGACATTATAAAAATCATTTTTCATAGCATGAATGTGAAGTCATTTGCACTTTCATTTCTGTTTTGAAAATAAAATAAGCTGTTATTCATAAGTTGTCATTTTTGAGTGCGTGTTAAGTGCTGGCCACTGTTCCAGGTGCTCTCTGAACCGCTAATTCTCTCAACAACCCTGCGATGTAGGTAACACTTACCTCCCCTACTCATTTTTTCATACAACTGATGTTTCATTTGTTGAGCCTCTGCTACGTACCAGGCACTGTTGTCGGCACAGAGGATGTTAGCAATGAGTAAAACAGAAACCTCTACCTCGTGCAGCTTATATTCTAATGGAACCCAGGGCTTCTGGAACTTAGAAGACTTCCCTGGAGTCCCATGGCAGAATTCATGCCCAGCTCCCAAGGATTCCCACATATTTTCCACTGCACTGTGCTGCCACTTAGTTAAACCACAAAGAAGCCTTGATTACTTTCTTTCAGGACGATTATTACATTTTAATAATATATAATGCAAATGAAATATTTCTTTAAGCCAAAGGCTACATTTCCATAAGAGAAAACTGCATGTTGAAAAGAAATGCTATGATTTAAAAAAGGAAACTTACGTTTTTAATTCATATGCATGTTACCAAAAAACTACCAGAAGTGAATGATCTAGATTTGTTTTGTTTTTTTTTGGTGTGTACACACTAAAAAGCTTTCTCTTTGTAGAAATGTATACATGAATCAAGATACATTCAGATGGATTTGGTTACTGTGTGTGTTTTCCTTGGGGACTGGACTTTAACACAAAGTTTATTGAAAATCAGATATGTTGGGCTTCCCTGGTGGCGCAGTGGTTGAGAGTCCGCCTGCCGATGCAGGGGACATGGGTTCATGCCCCGGTCCGGGAGGATCCCACATGCCGCAGAGTGGCTAAGCCCGTGAGCCATGGCCGCTGAGCCTGCGTGTCCGGAGCCTGTGCTCCGCTATGGGAGAGGCCACAACAGTGAGAGGCCCGCGTACCGCAAAAAAAAAAAAGAAAAGAAAATCAGATATGTCCTTTATAAACTTTTAAAACCAGGTTATCTGGCCAACATTACTGTGTTAGCAACCATTTAAAAGCTCCCAGAGCATGTTATTGTATCTTAAATACAATAGTTTTTACTTGAATTTTCTGTCTAAAAGATAATACCCTAATCAAAATATGTCATTGTCTGTGGTACATTACAAATAGTTTTCTTACCGAGCTGGCTGTTTTAGCATGCAGACATCAGTTTATTTTTATGATAACTATCAGTGACAGGAAAAGAAAACACAGGTTTATGAATTCATAACTAGACAACTGTAATAGAGCAGAAATTATTTATTAATTGGTTATTTTACTTTTCTCATGTTTTTTCAAGATTGAGTTGTAATCTAGGTGAAAAAAATTTTAAATCGAAGTAGCACAATCAAGCAATTCACCTTGGGTTTCTACATTGTGCAGATACTATGTCTTTTTTTTTTTTTTTTTTCTGGTTCTCATTCTGTGGTCTTATTCTGGTCTGGTCTTTCTTACAGATGGGAGATCTACAGAGGAGCTACATTGCTGCTCAAAAGTCTGAAGCAGCATTTCCAGATCACGTGGACACTCAACATTTAATTAAGCAGTTAAAGCAGCATTTTGCTATGCTCTGAGTTTTCCTCAGACTAAAGATATTCTTAGGGAGGAACATTATGCAAGGGAAAAAGTAGTGTATATATATGTGTAGTACAGACCTGTGCTTGATATTAGTGAAGGTGACATAAGGAAATCTAAACCAGAATGTTTAAAACTTCATAATAATAACTTTATAAGATAATGTTATAAGAGACAGGATTTAAGCATTTGTAAGCAGATTATGAAACCTCCCACATTATATGGTAGATGTTTGTTTATAATGTTTACAAAACATTTCCATGAATTTCCTCAAATTTTTATAAATGCACATTTTTAATGTCCTGGCCATTAGCTATCATGTAGCTTAAGAGGTCTGAAATCTGCCTTTAAAATTGCACTTTTATGACTAAAAGTGTATACACTTATCCTTGGTAGAGACTTTAGAGATTAAAATTTGTACTTAAGGCTATTTTTTATCAAATGCTTTGTGAGACACTCTACTCTTTCTTATATATTATGCTTTAAAATAAATGTGTATAAAACACCATCATTCCGTTATTTTTCAGGAGTTTTTATTTCAGTCATCTCAGTTAAAAAAAGTTTTCCAGAAGTCCAGGAGTCTTAGAAATCAAGTCTTTATTCTAATTTTATTTGAAATGATGTGCGATCAATTTTGCTTTTTCCTGAGAAGCTATTTATGGGCTATCATGTTGTCAATATAAGAATATCAGGATTAGAAATGGAGTCATAGGCCAGAAGTCCCCTGTGGTCAGCCCTGAGAAGGCTAGGCTGGACCCAATACTGTGCGTTGTAAAATCCTAGACAGGCTCTCCTCTCCAGTATTTAGTGGAATTCTCATTGAGGTGTTCATACAACAAAATGCGTTAAAGGGCCAAGGCCACTCACATTCATATTTTGGGCTTTGGGCTCTATCTGTGTTACTTTACCTTTTTTTAACTTTATGAAAACTATTTTGCAGGTATTCATTTGTTTCTGTTCAGATTATACAAATAGTACTACTTAGCTGACAGAACACAAAAAATGTGAATTCAAGGAATAGACTGTTTGAGGCTGGAAGTAATTTCAGAGACTATGTAGATGAATCTCTCCATGGGACAGGAGGAGGCCACGCCCAGAGTCACACTGCTGGTTGGTAAGGCTGGAAACAAGACCTGCTCCTGCACTTCAGACTTGAACCTCCCCTGGTTCTCCATGATACGCCAGTGCTCGTTCAGCTTGCGAGAATTTCCTCAAGCACTATCAGATTTCCTAACACTGTATGCAATATTTAGGTTCAAATTTTATATTGTGAATTATTTTCTTAGTTAATTTAAAATAAGAACTAATAACAGTGGCTAGCGTTTACTGAGGATGTTGTATGTACCCAGCACTGTTCTGGAGCACTTGATATGGAGTAATTCATTTAATTCCCATTGCAGTCCTATGAAATGCTGTTACTCCCATTTTACTCATGAAAAAAATGAGGCACAGAGGCACAGTCAAATTACGTGCCCAAATTCTAAAGCTATTAAATGGCGGAGCTGGGATTCAAATGCACATTTAATACAGTGGGTAAGAGCACATACTCGGGAGCCAAATGCACATTATAAAGGAATGGGTATAAGGGTAACAGCAGATTTCTGTGTGGCCCTGGAGTATGTGTTCTTAACTACTATGTCAAATCTCCTCTTAGTGTTTCTCCTGTAAATAAAGCTACTATTGTTTAAAATGAATGTTACATGCATTAGTAAAGTTGAATTATAAGGGACTATTAACACAGCAAAAAAATTAATGAGCCAGCATTCCTAAGGTGATACGGAGAGATTTTTGTCTTGAATTTATGTTAATTCAATGTGAACACCAATGCAAAGAATGAGTCAGGATGGCTAAGGGCAGAATGATGACATAACACTGCATCAGAAGCTACATATATTTTGTAGCAAAATTATTTCTGGACCGTATAACTTCTGGCTTCTGTGCCAACGTTTCTATATCAGGAAGGTTAACAATTGTCTTCTACCATGATTAAAAAAGTGTTCTATCCATATATAAATTGTTCAGCTGAAACTAACATTATTGAGCTTCCAGCTGATGAAAACGAGATATGGCAAGAAGGCTGCCTACAATGAATAATTGCCGAGGTTAGACGTTCTTCCTTTTCAAAAGGGTCATATCTGAACCAGTTCCCTATGGTACTACTGTTGTGTTACATTTCTGAATGGTATTTCCCTGCATCAGAGCACCCATCAGGATATAATTTATGGCCTAGAAATAGGAAAATTAATAAAGATAACACATTACTATAGTTTCCACCACCAACTCTTTATTAATATGAGGGATTTTTAAAAAATTTTTATTTATTTATTTTTGGCTGCATTGGGTCTTCGTTGCTGCGTGCAGACTTTCTCTTGTTGCGGCAAGTGGGGGCTACTCTTTGTTACGGTGCGCAGGCTTCTCATTGTGGTGGCTTCTATTGTTGTGGAGCACGGGCTCTAGGTGCGCGGGCTTCAGTAGTTGTGGCTCGCGGGCTTAGTTGCTCCACAGCATGTGGGATCTTCCCGGACCGAGGCTCGAACCCGTGTCCCCTGCATTGGCAGGCGGATTCTTAACCACTGCACCACCAGGGAAGACCAATATCAGGGATTTTTATCAAGAGCTTTCAGCTGGAATTGAATTTAAGCATTCAGAAAAATAACAAAGATTTTAGAACTACCACAGGAGGACTCAGTCTTGGAAAATAATGAACCCAGAAATTAAGTTTTGGTAAAAGGCCATTACTGGATAGTTTTAAATTCTAGGGAATAGGTAAATTGGAATGATCCACGGATATGTTCCAGAGTTCTAAAATGGTTATCTAGGCTCAGATATTAGGGGAAAAAGTTTATCTATTGATTTGAAAATAACCACAGTTTTACATCCTTCCATATTGATGGCCTTAGTCCTATTTTTGGCTGACTAAAAATTTAACATTTTTGAGAGATGCTGTCATTTTACGTCCTCAGTATTAAAGTCCAATTCTGGAGATAAAAGAATAAGGATTACATAAAGATTAAATTATAATCCTTGGAGGCTATATTTCTTGCAATGTGATACTTTCCATTACCTGAATCC
Source organism: Grampus griseus (assembly GCF_964374135.1). Classification (NCBI taxonomy): domain Eukaryota; kingdom Metazoa; phylum Chordata; class Mammalia; order Artiodactyla; family Delphinidae; genus Grampus; species Grampus griseus. The sequence goes on along the minus strand of NC_139018.1, from coordinate 14,968,501 downwards.
TGACTAATAAGGAGTAATTGGTAAAATGTAAATGATGGGAACTCTTGGAGAAAGCCACCACATTATCTTAGGGAAGAAAAGGTCATATTTAGACAGATATTAGGAAGAAATATTTTTTCTGTTTTAAATCAGAGAAGATAGATCTTCTTCCAGTGTTTGAAACTGAAGTTTCCATGGGCTCCAACATTTTCTCTCTACTGGATTTTCTCTCTTTTTCCTTTTTTTTTTTTTTTTTTTTTTTAAATTTACGAATATTTCATTGTTGTAAAGTTAAAGCCATAAAAATAATCAAATGGCCTACTATCATACCGTTAGAAGAAAAAAAAAAAAAGGTGTTCATGAGAGTTCCATATTAGAATACAAGTTTTCCTTAGGCACCTGTTTATGTATGCTATTCTGCTCTTTACAATAAATAATTAAATTTAAGACTTAATTCCTCACTTTTAAGACCTTATTAGTTTACAAATTACATATTGTCCTATGCTAAATTTTATACCGACCCATGCTAATGAATTCAGTACAGAAAACAAAAAACACTGCACTCAAGCAAACTACATATATATATATATATATATAACTTATATAAGAATTGCTACTCCAGCTTTCTTTTGGTTTCCATTTGCATGAAATACCTTTTTCCATCCCCTTACTTTCAGTCTGTATGTGTCTCTAGGTCTGAAGTGGGTCTCTTGTAGACAGCAAATATATGGGTCTTGTTTTTGTATCCATTCAGCCAATCTGTGTCTTTTGGTGGGAGCATTTAGTCCATTTACATTTAAGGTAATTATCGATATGTGTGTTCCCATTCCCATTTTCTTAATTGTTTTGGGTTTGTTATTGTAGGTCTTTTCCTTCTTTTGTGTTTCTTGCCTAGAGAAGTTCCTTTAGCAGTTGTTGTAGAGCTGGTTTGGTGGTGCTGAACTCTCTCAGCTTTTGCTTGTCTGTAAAGGTTTTAATTTCTCCATCAAATCTGAATGAGATCCTTGCTGGGTAGAGTAATCTTGGTTGCAGGTTTTTCTCCTTCAACACTTTCAATATGTCCTGCCACTCCCTTCTGGCTTGCAGAGTTTCTGCTGAAAGATCAGCTGTTAACCTTATGGGGATTCCCTTGTGTGTTATTTGTTGTTTTTCCCTTGCTGCTTTTAATATGTTTTCTTTGTATTTAATTTTTGATTTTTATTTTTTGATTTGTATTTTAATTTTTTAAAACATCACAGTCCCTGTAAACCTTCCCCTTTCTAGAACTCCTTTATCTCCTTTGTCAGAACATCTAGAAAGGGCAGGTGATGTTTGTTGCCTACGTCCTCATCTTCCATTTGTTTCTTGACCCTCTTCAGTCTGGCTTCAACCCCTACCACTACTCAGCTGCTCTCGCTGAGGTCATTAATGACTGTCATTAGCAAATCCAGAGTTGTTATTGTTGTTTTTAACATAACAGTTTTTAAAGATAATATTCATGTACCACACAATTCTTGCTTTTAAAGTGTACCATTTATGGCTTTTAACATATGCACAGTTAGGCAACCATCACTATAATCAATTTAAAAACACTTTTGCTATGCCCAATAGAAACTTCATACCCATTAACAGAATTTGTTCATTATTATTATTTTTTAACATCTTTATTGGAGTATAATTGCTTTACAATGGTGTGTTAGTTTCTGCTCTATAACAAAGTAAATCAGTTATACACATACATATGTCCCCATATCTCCTCCTTCTTGCATCTCCCTCCCTCCAACCCTCCCTATCCCACCCCTCTAGGTGGTCACAAAGAACCGAGCTGATCTCCCTGTGCTGTGCGGCTGCTTCCCACTAGCTATCTATTTTACATTTGGTAGTGTATATATGTCCATGCCACTCTCTCACTACGTCCCAGCTTACCCTTCCCCCTCCCCGTGTCCTCAAGTCCGTTCTCTAGTAGGTCTGCGTCTTTATTCTCATCTTGCCCCTAGGTTCTTCATGACCATTTTTTGTTTTTGTTTTTAGATTACATATATATGTGTTAGCCTACGGTATTTGTTTTTCTCTTTCTGACTTACTTCACTCTGTATGACAGACTCTAGGTCCATCCACCTCACTACAAATAACTCAATTTCATTTCTTTTTATGGCTGAGTAATATTCCATTGTATATATGTGCCACACCTTCTTTATCCATTCATCTGTTGATGGACACTTAGATTGCTTCCATGTCCTGGCTATTGTAAATAGAGCTGCAATGAACATTTTGGTACATGACTCTTTTTGAATTACGGTTTTCTCAGGGTATATGCCCAGTAGTGGGATTGCTGGGTCGTATGGTAGTTCTATTTTTAGCTTTTTTTTTTTTTTTTTTTCGCGGTACGCGGGTCTCTCACTGTTGTGGCCTCTCCTGCTGTGGAGCAACAGGCTCCGGATGCGCAGGCTCAGCATCCATGGCTCACGGACCTAGCTGCTCCGTGGCATGTGGGATCTTTTCGGACCAGGGCACGAACCCGTATCCCCTGCATCGGCAGGCAGACTCTCAACCACTGTGCCGCCAGGGAAGCCCTATTTTTAGCTTTTTAAGGAACCTCCATACTGTTCTCCACAGTGGCTGTATCAATTTACATTCCCACAAACAGTGAAAGAGGGTTCCGTTTTCCGCACACCCTCTCCAGCAGTTATTGTTTGTACATTTTTTTTTTTTTTTTTTGCTGTGCGCGGGCCTCTCACTGCTGTGGCCTCCCCCGTTGCGGAGCACAGGCTCTGGATGTGCAGGCCCAGTGGCCATGGCCAACGGGCCCAGCCGCTCCGCGGCACATGGGATCTTCCCGGACCGGGACACGAACCCGTGTCCCCTGCATTGGCAGGTGGACTCCCAACCACTGCGCCACCAGGGAAGCCCTGTACATTTTTTGATGATAGGCATTCTGACTGGTGTGAGATGATATCTCATTGTAGTTTTGATTTGCATTTCTCTAATGATTAATGATGTTGAGCATTCTTTCATGTGTGTGTGGGCAATCTGTAAATCTTCTTTGGAGAAATGTCTATTTAGATCTTCTGCCCATTTTTGGATTGGGTTGTTTGTTTTTTTGATATTGAGCTGCATGAGCTGCTTGTAAATTTTGGAGATTAATCCTTTGTCAGTTGCTTCATTTGCAAATATTTTCTCCCGTTCTGAGGGTTGTCTTTTCGTCTTGTTTATGGTTTCCTTTGCTGTGCAAAAGCTTTTAAGTTTCATTAGGTCCCATTTGTTTATTATTGCTTTTATTTCCATTTCTCTAGGAGGTGGGTCAAAAAGGATCATGCTGTGATTTATGTCATAGAGTGTTCTGCCTATGTTTTCCTAAGAGTTTGATAGTGTCTGGCCTTACATTTAGGTCTTTAATCCATTTTGAGTTTATTTTTGTGTATGGTGTTAGGGAGTGTTCTAATTTCATTCTTCTACATGTAGCTGTCCAGTTTTCCCAGCACCACTTATTGAAGAGGCTGTCTTCTCTCCACTGTATATTCTTGCCTCCTTTATCAAAGATAAGGTGACCATATGTGTGTGGGTTTATCTCTGGGCTTTCTATCCTGTTCCATTGATCTATATTTCTGTTTTTGTGCCAGTACCATACTGTCTTGATTACTGTAGCTTTTTAGTATAGTCTGAAGTCAGGGAGCCCGGTTCCTCCAGCTCCGTTTTTCTTTCTCAAGATTGCTTTGGCTGTGCGGAGTCTTTTGTGTTACCATACAAATTGTGAAATTTTTTGTTCTACTTCTGTGAAAAATGCCAGTGGTAGTTTGATAGGGATTGCATTGAATCTGTAGATTGCTTTGGGTAGTATAGTCATTTTCACAATGTTGATTCTTCCAATCCAAGAACATGGTATATCTTTCCATCTGTTTGTATCATCTTTAATTTCTTTCATCAGTGTCTTATACTTTTCTGCATACAGGTCTTTTGTCTCCTTAGGTAAGTTTATTCCTAGATATTTTATTCTCTTTGTTGCAGTAGTAAATGGGAGTGTTTTCTTAATTTCACTTTCAGATTTTTCATCATTAGTGTACAGGAATGCAAGAGATTTCTGTGCATAGTTTTGTATCCTGCTACTTTACCAAATTCATCGATTAACTCTAGTAGTTTTCTGGTAGCATATTTAGGATTCTCTATGCATAGTATCATGTCATCTGCTAATGGGTGGGGCTGTGTTCCTGTCTTGCTAGTTGTTTGGCATAGGGTGTCCAGCACTGTAGCTTGCTGGTCGTCTAGTGGAGCTGGGTCTTGGCGTTGAGATGGAGATCTCTGGGAGATTTTTGCAGTTTGATATTACATGGAGTTGGGAGGTCTCTTGTGGACCAGTGTCCTGAACTTGACTCTCACACCTCAGTGGCACACCCCTGACACCTGGCTGGAGCACCATGAGCCTGTCATCCACACGGCCAGGTACGTGGGGAGTTTCTTGCCTTTTGGGAGGTCTGAGGTCTTCTGCCAGTGTTCAGTAGGTGTTCTTTAGGAGTTGTTCCACATGTAGATGTATTTCTGATGTATTTGTGGAGAGGAGGGTGATCTCCATGTCTTACTCTTCCACTATGTTGAAGCTCCTCCCTCAGCAGAATTTGTTGAGCTTGTAGATTCATTTGGGGACTATTGCCATCTTAACAATATTAAGCCATCATCACTCTGATGCAAAAATCGTCAACAAAATATTAGCAAACCAAAGTCAACAGTATGTTAAAAGGATAATGCACCATGATCAAGTGGACTTATTCCAGGGAGGCAAGAATGGTTTCACATTGGCAAATGAATCAACGTGATACACCACATTAACAAAATGAAGAATAAAAATCATATTATCATCTCAATAGATGCAGAAAAAGCATTTGGCAAAATTCAACATCCGTTTGTGATAAAAAAAAAACCTCTCAACAAACTAAGTATAGAGGGAGTGTACTGCAAAATAATGAAGAGCATATATGACAAGCTCACAGTTCACATCATACTCAACAGTGAAAAGGTGAAAAATTATACTCTAAGATGATGAACAAGACAAAGATGCCCACTCTTGCCACTTTTATTCAATATAGTATTGGAAGTCCTAGCCAGAGCAGTTAGGTATGAAAAAGTAATAAAAGGCATCCAAATCGGAAAGGAACAAATAACATTGTTTCTATTTGCAGATAACATAATATTATATAAAGAAAACCCTAAAGACTCCACCAAAAAAAACTGTTTGAACTAAAAAGTGAATTCAGTAAAGTTACAAGATACGAAGTCAATATACAAAAACCGGTTGTGTTTCTACACACTAACAACAAGCTGTCAGAGAGATTAAGAAAACAATCCCATTGACAATTTCATAAAAAGAATAAAATACCTAAGAATAAATTTAACCAAGGAGGTGGAAGACCTGTGTGCTGAAAACTATAAGACATTGGTATAAGAAACTGAAGACACAAATAAATGGAAAGATATTCCACACTTATGGATTGGAAGAATTAATATTGTTAAAATGTCCATACTATCTAAAGCAGTCTACAGAGTCAATGCAATTCCTATCAAAATTCCAATGAAATTTTTCACAGAAATAGCACAATCCTAAAATTTGTGTGGAACTGCAAAAGACCCTGAAAAGCCAAAGCAATCTTGAGGAAGAAGAACAAAGCTGCAGGCATCACACATCCTGATTTCAAACTATATTACAAAGTTATAGTGGTCAAAATTGTATTGGCATAAAAACAGACACATAGATCAATGAAGCAAAATAGAGAGCACAGAAATAAGCCCACATAAAGATGGTCAATTAATTTATGACAAAGGAGGCAAGTATATACAGTGGGAATGGACAGTTTCTTCAATAAATAGTGCTGGGAAAACTGAACAGCCACATGCAAAAGAATGAACCTGGACGACTATCTTAAACCATACACAAAAATTAACTCAAAACAGGTTAAAGATTTGAATATAAGACCTGAAAACCATAAAACACCTAGAAGAAAACAGGCAGCAAGCTCCTTCACATAGGTCTTGGCAATGATTTTTTGAATCTGACAACAAAAGCAAAAGCAATAAAAGTAAAAATAAACAAGTGGGACTACATCAAACTAAAACACTTCTGCTCAGCAAAGGAAACCATTGATAAAATGAAAAGACAACTGACTGAATGAGAAAAAGTAATTGCAAACCGTATATCCAAAATATATAAATAATTCACATAAAAAACCCCAACCAAACAATAACAATCTGATTTAAAAATGAGCAGAGGATCTGAACAGACATTTTTCTTAAAAAGACATACAGATAGCCAATGGTACATGAAAAGGTGCTCAACATCACTAGTCATCAGGGAAATGCAAACCAAAAACCACAATGATATATCATCTAACACCTGTTATAATGGCTATTATCAAAAAGACAGGAAATAACAAGTGTCGGTGAGGTTATGGAGAAAAGCAAACCCTTGTGCACTATTGGTGGGAATGCAAACTGAGGCATCCCCTATGGAAAATAGTATGGAGGTTCCTCAAAACTTAAATATAGAACTATTATACGTCCAGTAATTCCACCTCTGAATGTTTATCCAAAGGGAATGAAAACATCAACTCAAAAATATACCTGCACCACCATGTTCACCAAAGCATTATGCACAATATCCAAGATTTGGAAACATTGTCCATCAATGAACAACTGGATAAAGAAAATGTGATATATACAGATATAGATATTAATCAGCCATAAAGAAGGAAATCCCACCATTTGCAACAACATGGATGGACCTTGAGGGCATTATGCTAAGTGAAGTAAATAGACAGGGAAAGACAAATACCATATTATTCCATTTATGTGTAGAATCTTAAAAACAAACAAACAACAATAGATACAGAGATATAGAGAACAGATTGATGGTTACCAAAGGAAGGTGAGGGGTGGGGTGAAATAAGTGGAGGGTGTCAAAATGCACAAACTTCCAGTTATAAAATAAATAAATCATCAGAATATAATGTACGGCATGGTGACTATCGTTAATAATACTATATTGTATATTTGAAAGTTGCTAAGAGAATAGATCTTAAAAGTTCTCAACACAAGAAAAAATATAACTATGTGTGATGATGGATGTTAACTAGCTTTATTATGTTGCTTATTTTGAAATATATACATATATTGAATTGTTACATTGTACACCTAAAACTAACATAATGTTATATGTCAGTTATATGTCAATTTAAAAAATTTTTTAAATTTAACAGATGTTTTAGTGTTTCATATTATATAATGAAGACTTTTTGCTTTTTTTTTAAAAAAACTTTTCTTTTTTTAAATTTTATTATTTTATTTTATTTTATTTTATTTTTATTTTTGCGGTACACAGGCCTCTCACTGTTGTGGCCTCTCCCGTTGCAGAGCACAGGCTCCGGACGCGCAGGCTCAGCGGCCATGGCTCACGGGCCCAGCTGCTCTGCTGCATGTGGGATCTTCCCGGACCGGGGCACAAACCCGTGTCCCCTGCATCGGCAGGCGGACTCTCAACCACTGCGCCACCAGGGAAGCCCGACTTTTTGCTTTTTAAAAGGCTATCCTACCAGATCAGAGACTTGCAGACTCCTACTTTTCTTGTAGGAATTGCTTGGTCATTCTCACTAATTTTATATTTCAGAGCTACCTACTATATTATATTTTGACTGACATTATTTTTTTTTTCTTATCTAGGGGAAAACATATATAGGTAAAACTCAGGTGCAAGTAATAATTTAGGGTGCTAGTGGCAGAGTAAACAAAGGAAAAGTTAGAGAAGTGCATTTTCTTCCCATGAAAAGACTTTCAAAATTATGTGTTGGCTGAGGAGACTCTAGGCAAGTTATTAATTTTGCAAAATTTCAAAAAACATATATAGTACTTAAATCAAATGGACTTTGTTATAAATTGAACTGATGTCTCAGGTATTTTCATTCTGCCAGCATTTGGTTCAAACGTACTTTCAGTTCCACCCTTTATGTTATTTCTTTTATGTCACCTTTGTGCCAGTCAAACATAAGTGTTAGTTCTCAGAATATTCAGTGCACCTTTGAGGTTTGGGGTGTGATTTTCTGTCAGCCTTGGATGCTCCTAACCTCAACCTCTGTATGTCCAAATCTTAGGACCCCTTCGGATCCAGCTCCCTCATGAAGTGCTTCCTAATTAGGTGTCACCTATCTCTGAAGTCCCACAACAATGTATCTGCACCTCCCTGTATCTTCAAAATGAAAACCAACGACAAACAAAAAATCAAAATAAGAAAAGGAAGGCAGAAAAGAGGGAAAAGTAGACAAAGAAGAGATGGCACAAGTTGAAAACAAGTAGTACAGTACATTTAAACCTAGCCACATCAATAATTGTATTATATGGACTTAAACAACAGAATTTTATTTTCTCACAGTTCTGGAGTCTGGAAAGACCAAGATCAAGGTTCCTAATGAGATCTCTCTTCCTGGCTTGTAGGTGGCTGCCTTCTTGCCATGTCCTCACATGGCTGAAATTTCTGGCCTCTCTTCCTCATCTAAGGACACCAGCTGTATTGAATTAAGGCCCCACTCTTATGACCTCATTTAACCTTAATCACTTCCTTATAGGTCTGTCTCCAAAGATAGCCACATTGGGAGTTAGGGTTTCACATATGAATCTGGCAGGGGTTGGGGGTTGGGGGCACACAATTCAGTCCATAACGTGGTCTAAATTAAATGTAACTATCCCCAGTACAAGGCAGAGATTTTAAGACTGGATAAAAAAGACCCAGATACATACTACCTACAAAACACACACATTAAATATAAAAACATGAATAGGTTAAAAGTAAAAGTACACGAAAAGATATACCATGCTAATGCAAATGAAAGGAAAGCTGAAATTCTGCATTAATATCAGATAAAGTAGATTTTAGAGCCAAGAATATTACCACGGATAGGGAAAGCTGTTTGATAGTGATAAGGGGGTCAGTTCATCAAAAGGACATAAGCAAAAACAAATGCAAGGAGAAATAGACAAGTCCACAAATATAATTGGAAATTTGAATAGACCTCTCTCAGTAATTGGTATATCAAGAAGATAGAATATCAGTAAGAGTATAGCAAGCTTGAACAACCAGTATCAACCTGACATTTATAGAACACTCCACCCAACAACAAGTTTCAAATGCACATTAAACATATTTCTATTGAAATTATAAATCAATACCAGTATAACAGCATCAAGAATTTGAAAGGCCAAGTAGACCGTATTCTGGGTCATCAAGTCAATCTCAACAAACTTAGAAAGATTTAAGTCACACAAAGTGTGCTCTATGACTATAATAGAATTAAATTAGAAATCAATAACAGGAAGGTATCTCAACACCCCTCCCCTTAAATATTTGGAAACTAAATAACACACTTTTAAACAATATAGTGTCAAAGAAGAAATTGAAATGGAAATTAGAAATTATTTTGCACTGCATGAAAATGAAAACAAAGCATAAAAATAATTGTGGTAATCTGTTAAAGTAGTACTTGGAAGAAAATTTATGGCATTAAGCTCCTGTATCAGGAATGCAAGTTTGTTAAAATATTCAAAAGTCAATCAATATGTCACCATATTAACAAACAAACAAAAAATCATCTTAATAAACTGAGAAAAAGCATTTGACATCCATTTTTTATATAAAAAACCACTCATCAAACTACAAATAGAAAGGAACTTCCTCAATTTGATAAAAGCACCTACAAAAAGCCTGTAGCTAATATAGTCAATGGTGAGAAACTGGTACAGTTGTGCCTTCCCCTATGATCATGAATAAGGCAAGGTTGCTGGCTCTCACTACCTCTAGTCACATTGTATTAGATGTTCTAACTAGTGCAATAAGGCAAGAAAAAGAAATAAAACAATGTTTAGTTACAGATAACATAATTGTCTATATTGAAAACTCTATGGAATCTACAAAAAGGTACCAGGACTAAAAAGTGAATTTAGCAAGGTTGCAGGGCAGAATCTCAATATACAGAAATCATTTGTATTTCCATATCTTTGCAATTAACAGTTGGAAATTGAAATTACAAGTCAATACCATTTATAACAGCATCAAAAATATATGTTTAGGGATAAATTTAACAAAATATATACAAGACTTCTAAAAATATTGCCAAGAGAAATTAAAGAAGACCTAAATAAATGGAGAGATATATACTATGTTCATTAGTTGGAAGACTCAATATTCTTAATATGTTATTTCCTTCCCAATTCATCTATAGATTCAATACAATCCCATGCCAAATCCCAGCTTTTTTGGGTGGGAATTGACAGGCTGGTTCTAATATTAATATAGAAATGCAAAGAACTAAGAATAGTCAAAACATGTTGACAAAGAACAAATTTGAGACTAACATACCTGATTTCAAGGCTTACTTTAAAGGTACCATAATTGGTACAAGGTGATATTAGTATCATTACAGACAAATAGATCAATGGAACAGAAAAGCAAGTTAGAAATAGAACCACAGGTATATGGAAAATGATTTTCAACAAAGGTGCAAAGGCAATTCCATGAAGAAAGGATAATCTTTTCAGCATGCTGAAACACTTAAATATCAAATGCAACAAAATAAAACAACAGAAAAAACCCAACTTTGATTCATACCTCTCACTGTATACAAAATTTAACTTAAAATGGATGATGGACCTAAATGCATAGCCTATAAGTATAAAACTTTTAGAAGAAAACACAAGAGAAAATTTTTGTGAGTATGGGTTACACAAAGGTTTCTTAGCTATAGCACCAAAAGCACACTCCAAAAAAGGAAAAATTGAGAAATTAGACATAATGAAAATTATAAACTTTCGCATTTTGAAAGACATTGTTAAGAGAATGGAAAGACAAACCACAGGCTAGAAGAAAATATTGGCAAACCTTATATCTGATAAAGAATTTGCACCCAGAAAAAGAGCTCTCAAAACTCAACAATAAGAAAACAACACAATTTAAAAATGGGCAAATAATTTGAATGGACACTTCACCAAAGAAGCTATATGGATGGCAAATAAGCACATGAAAAGATGTTCAGTATGTTTATTCATTAAAGAAATGCAAATTAAAATTAAATTAGAATGGCTAAAATTAAAAAGAGAGACCATACCAAGTGTTGGTTAGCATGTAGAGCAACTGGAACTATCATATTCTGGCAGTGGGAGTGTAAATTGGTACAGCCACATTGGAAGACAGTTTTGCAGTTTCTTACAAAGTTAAACTTACACCTCCCATATGATCTAGGCATCCCTATTCCTTGGTATTTACCAAAGAGAAATGAAAGCATACCTTCAAAAAAAGAGTTGGACATGACTGTTTATAACAACTTTATTTGTAATAGTCCCAAACTGGAAATAATCCAAATGTCCATCAACAGCTGAATGGATAAACTGTGGCATATTCCACACATGGAATACTATACAGCAGTGAAAAGGAATGAACTATTTATATATGTGCAACATGGATGAATATCAAAATAACTGCTGAGTAAAAGAGCCAAACAAAAAGAAGCACATGCTATATCATTCCATTTATATAAAATTGTAGAAAATGCAAACTAATCTATATTGACAGAAAGCAGATGAGTGGTTGCCTGGGGAGGGGAGTGGGGTGATACAGGGAGGAGTAGGAGGGATTATGAGGATTATGAAGGAGCATGAGGAAACTTGGGGGGTGATAGATATGTTCATTATCTTTTTTTTTAAATGATGTGTTTTAAAATATATATATTTATTTATTCGGTTGCACCAGCTCTTAGTTACGGCTCATGGACGCCTTAGTTGCGGAACATGTGCTCCTTAGTTGTGGCTTACCGGCTCCTTAGTTGTGGCATGCGGACTCTTAGTTGTGGCATGCGTGTGGGATCTAGTTCCCTGACCGGGGATCGAACCCAGGCCCCTGCATTGGGAGTGCAGAGTCTTAACTCTTCTCTGCTCCATCAGGGAAGTCCCTCATTATCTTAATTGTAGTAAGAGTTTCATCAATGTATGTGTATGTCAGCCTTATCACATTTTACACTTTCAATATTTACAGTTTGTTGTATGTCAGTTATACCTCAATAAAAAGTTTTTTTAAAAAAACAACAAAAAACCTCATAGAATTCTACACCGTTACAAAAAAATCAATTTTACCATATGTAGATTATACTTTAATAGACCTGATTTAAAAAATAAATATATCACAGTTAACTGAAGCACCATGCTTTTTTTTTTCCCCAAATGCTTTAAGGCTGTAAAAGTTTAGGAGCTCTATAAATGTTTTTTAAATAACAAGGGTTGAGAGCATATGGGAGAAATCACTGGATGAAGGATCAGTAGGATTTTGACAACCAGAGAGCAGAGATAGACTATGGAGGGGCATTCCAGGCAGGGCTTTGGGGGCCATTAGAACATGAATTTGGCTGGATGGGAGCTGGGCAGTAGCAGCAGGAGTAGGCTGCTCATGAGAGCTAGATTTGGAGGCTCAGGAAGGACTGGCACAGAGGAGGTTTTGAATGCCAAGTTAAGGAGTTTTTACCTGAGGGTTGAAAAGGAAGCAGGTATTCTGTAAGAATTGACCTGGGGACAATGTTTAGGATTAGTTGGAGAATATAGAGTTGCATATAGATTTTAAATCAAGTTTTCTCAGAAGAGTGTGAAAATGAATATATTTACACTAGATAATAGACAAAAATCTCTCAACTGCATTGCATATGCAGCCAATCAGATAGTTCATGCCACACTTCTGCTTGGTTACACACTTTTCTCTTTCCCATGAGTGCTAAAAAGCATAAAAAATAGCCTAGTCACAGCTTATGCAAAGAACACTGAGTATCACAGATGGTGCTTCATTAATTACGGTTTGCAACAAATAGTTTTCTTAAGATTTCTGTCTTTTCACAAAAGTGAGTCTATGAGTTATGTGATATTTTAACATTTCATGAAACAGGAATTTGGGGGAAAGAAAAACATTAATACTTACTACAGTTTCCTCCATTATAATATTTGTTACAACTAGTGTCTGGGGGTAGGCTGTGGGGATTCTGATGTGCCCTAAATTTTGAGAACCACTTTGCTACATGGTTTCTAAGAGCACTTTCACCTCTAAATTCCTCAGAAGACACAAACTACAGAAGATCCCTCAAGATGAAATAGATAACCTAAATAGCCCTATATCTATTAAAGAGTCTACCTATTAATACAATTCAAATGGGAGATATCCAGTACAGTGTCAATGAGAGGTGTCCCAGACTCCTTGAGAGAGGGTTTTAAACTGAAGGATCTAGGCCATCTTTTGAGACCCTCATGAAATACTTGTGAACAGAGGTGCAGAGAAAGGACAACAAAATAATAAGTAATTATTATGTATCAAGGGCCTGCTGCTTGTAATCTTTACAGTTCTACACATTAACTATTATGACTCCCATTTTCCTGGTGAAAACCTCAGAGAAGTTACATAACTTGCCCAAGGATACCTAGATAGTAAAAGGCAGAGCTGGAAATCTCAGCATCCTGGCATGCTATCTTCTTTCAACCAGTTAAGAACAGATAAACTAGCGAAAGTAGAAGACGAATTGGTAGCTCCTCACAAATTTGAGAAATGAGGTGTGACAGGGAACAGATGGTCCACAAACAATGAGATGTCTCCCATCAGAATGGGCTCCACAAATTCTACGGGTCACACAGTGCTTTCAGGATCTTCTCTGATCCTCTCAGCAACCCTGCGGGGCTAGCAACCCAGCGGTTCATATCCCCATCCTCCAGATGAGAAAACAAAATTCAGAGAGATACAATGATCCACCTAAAGTCACATAGCTGGTAAGAGACAGATTAGGGACTTAACAACAGGTCTTCTAGTCCCTTCTACACCATTCATTTCCACTTTCCCAACCACGCAGACTGTTAATAACACAGAGATGAACTGAAAGGCAAAGCTGCATGCATTAAACTTTCCAGGCAAAGGAGACCTGTGTTTAGAAACACGGTTACCTCAAATGGGTCTGAGTACATCTTTAGGTACATCACACTGAGTAAGCATGGAGGATGTTCATTGATTCCAAAGGAAGAAACAGAAGACCCCAAATGGCTCTGACAGAAACGGGCTGTGTTTCAAACCCTGCATTCTGACCTGTGCAAGCTTACGGCGGGCTTACTTTGGTTTTATAGTCCCTGATAGGATTTCAGTTAGAAAAAAATGTCTCAAGAACTTTGATTGAAAAGAACCTGTGTTCTTAGTACTGAGCTATGCTCTGATACGGCTTTCCAGCACAAGGCTTCTTAGTTTCACATTCATGAAGCTCATCAGCAAGTAGCTTTTCCAGGTGTTACAGTGACATTCAGTAGCAAGAGGAGGGGAGGTGACTGACCTGAGAAAATCTGAGTCCAGGTCACCACCCAAGAGGTCCACCGTAAGCAGGACATTTGAAGTTGGAGCCTCCTGGGTTTTTCTCTTTAAAATAGTGGACATAGAGATTATCATACTAAGTGGAGTAAATCAGACAGAGAAAGAGAAATATCATATGATGTTACGTACATGTGGAATCTAAAAAAGATGCAAATGAACTTATTTACAGAAATAGACTCACAGACATAGAAAACAAACTCATGGTTACCAAAAGGGAAAGCGGAGGGGAAGGGATAAATTAGGAGTTTGGGATTAACAAATACACACTACCACATACAAAACATATAAACGGGCTGAGTGGCCAGCAGCAAGGTTGTCTGTGGAATTCAGAAGGGGATTCCAAGGAACGTGGCTCGGCATGTATTACATAGTGCAAATTATCAAGTCTGTGCAATAGAAACCAGTTTTCAAGTGTGGGGACTGGAGTTTGAATGATGTGCGTTGAAAGACGTTCCTCAGCCTACCATCAAAGAGCGTCACATCCTCAACTCTTTCCACCTTTGGGTAATAGTTTGGATTGTTGTGCTATATATAAAAGGAAAGGGATGCTGAAAATGAGGGAGGCTGTGTACATCTGGGGGCAGGAAGGATATGCGAAATCTCTTTACTACCTTTCTCTCAATTTTGCTGTAAGAGAAATAAACAACAGGGACCTCCTGTATAGCACAGGGAAAAATATTCAATATCTTGTCATAACCTATAATGGAAAAGAACCTGAAAAAAAACATACACACACACACACACACACACACACACACACACACTTGTGTATATAGATAGATAACTGAATCACTTTGCTGTATACCTGAAACATTGTAAATCAACTATACTTCAATTAAAAAATAGTCACCTGGATTTTGCAATTATCCCCAAAGCAAATCTATATTTGTTTTAATATAAAAATAATATATTTCTCACATCTTCACATAAAGCAGCTGTTCCAGGGCAAAGGTCTATAATTTGACCTGTGGTTTCCCCAGCAGTACCCACGCTCTATCCTTCTTATTTCTAGTTCTATGTAGAAGAATTAAGTGGGTGAGGTTTGCCTTTTTTAGCACCTTCCTGTCCCCACCTCCCCCTCTGGCTCACACAGCCTCCTTTCCCCCATGCTCAGGGCTCAGGATTCTATCCTGTCCTGTTCGGCAGCGTCTCCTGTTCGGGACCTTTATGTCCTTTTACCCAAATCTGCCAGTTCTGCATCTTCTTCCAAGATTATGCCATATTCTGTCTAATGTGTACAACTTCGTGTGTTTCTCTCTCCTAAGTAAAATACCTGTAGTTTCACGTGGGATTTCAGACATCATGGCAGACTTACATGAGACTTACTTGGGGCCCAGGAGAGCTCCACGGCAGCGGTCCCCAACCCTTTTGGCATCAGGGACCAGTTTCATGGAAGACAATTTTTCTACGGATGGGGGCGGCGGGGCGGGATGGTTCAGGTGATGCAAGCGATGGGGAGTGGTAGATGAAGCTTTGCTTGCTGTGCAAAGCAAAGTTGGGGGTTTGGGGACCCCTGCTCCACGGCATCCCTGAGCTCACACCCTGGAAGCTGCTGTAACAGTTGAAGAACAAACCTGACTCCATAATGGATCTGTTTCTTTTACTTTTACCTTTGTATTCTGTTGCTTTTGTTACACTAAAGGAACGTTGCCTATAACTTAAAGTACACACAATGGCCCAACTCTGGGAACTCTGCCTCCCATGCCTGAGCCTTAAGCTAAAATACCTTTGTTTAGCTCACAGAAAACCTCCCGACTAGGGTGTTTAAATGGCTGTGAATGGCTGTAGGAAAGAAGAAATGAACACATCCCCTCTGGACTATGGCCGGAACGAGGAAATATTTGCACAGCTTATTGCCTTTTCACTTTACAGCCTTACTTCCCCCTCTTTGCCCTAAAAAGAAACTAGCGTCCAAATCTGGGCAAGACGGTTCTTTGGGACAGTCGTCTACCATCTTCTGTGTCTGCTCGCTATTCCCTGTCCCAGCAACTTGTCTACTTATTGGCCTGTCATGCGGTGAGCAGCACGATCCTGGACAACCAAGCACAACCATCCCGGGAGGGACACCGCTCTTGCAAATCCCAAAGCCATGAGAGTGGCTGGAGAAGTTAGAGCAGAAAGCCAGAAGGTTTTAGGTCCTAGTCATTTAAATAGACTTTTGGGGTTTTCACCATGGTATTGCTTAGAGCTGTACTCGGCGGGGTTTAATTTTCCAATCTGATGGAGGGATATGACGACAATGACAGCGAGATTTAAAGAAAGGTTGGCCCACGCCCATGCTGGTCTCCAGATTCCCAGGAGACCAGGAAATGGTGACTGCACTTGGTTTATCCTTCTGGTAAACCTTTGCTCATTGAGATTTGAATCGGTTTCTAGTATGTCCTGTTAAAATTCTCAGGACCTACTCTCCCATGAGTAAAAGTGTTAATTACAGTTTCAAAGCTGTAAATGCAACACAATGTTTTTGGAAGGCAGTGGGAGGATGAATAAGTGTTTGGAGACACTTTCTGTGCTGGCTCACACAACCATTTCTGCCCACATGGTGCCACACAGATTACACCTTCGGGGTTCTGTGGGGTGGTTTCTTTGTGCATTCGTGTGTGTGTGTGTATGTGTGTGTGTGTAGGTGTATGTATAGTGGAGGACATCATATTCTTTTTTTTTTTTTTTTTGCAAGTTAATCTCATCCTGAGAGTTGTGGTGTAGGTGCCTCTTGGGAAATCAAAATCTTCTATTTGCTTTTAATACAGAGACAATCTTTATAGTCATGGGGGCTCACATTAGCAGCATCACTCAACCATATGCAATAGGCATATTGTTAAGGCCCATGATCTCTCTGGGAAGAATCTGCTCCGTAACCACAGACACTGTTTAAAGGGCATGACACTACCCCCACCCCTCCTGCTTCAGCTGCAGGGATGGGGAGTAGCAAATCCATTGGCTGGCTTGCTCTCACTGTGGTGTGAACTGAAAGGCAGAGATGAGTTAAAGTTGCCCTTGAGGAGAGTCAGAGAATATTCCGCTTAGCTTCTCTCTACTGATCTGGAAGTTTCAGAATCACTTTCTGTGTCTTTAGCAGTTATTCTTAATATTAAGAGACATACTCAATTTAAACCTATTTTAAATTTAATATTTCCACCCTTTCCCTGCATACTTCAAAATCCTCCAGTTTTATATGGTAACATGTTACAAGTACTTTAATCTCACCTTGTATCTCTATCTCTCAAAAAAGTCATTTGTTACTACTGTTGCTAATGCTTGCTTAGATATACCTATGTGATGACCAGTTTCTTTGTTCACAGTTCTTCTTGTGACTTGTGGCATCTGGTTATAAATTCTCAGGGAGACTTACCTTACATCTGATATGTGTTCATGGACATAAAAATGTCTATTCTCTACATAAGAGATATCAGATTTTTTTCTCTTTCTCTAATGTACAAATATTTTTTTCTATTTAATTTATTTTATTATTCAGTATACATATGTCCTTACTGCCTTTTTTATCTATTAAATTTGTCTGATTCTTGAAAGCATAGTAAATTGATAAACTATCTCACAGGGTTTGGATTTGGGTAGTAAATAAGATTATGTGTGTTTACGTCCTAAATATCTAGCTCAGTGCTTTTCTGTTGAGCCAGTGTGTGCTCGATCTCTTTCCTTCTCTTTCTCCTCCTTTCACAATGGTCCCAGCTTTTGATGGCCAGTGGTGTCATGGTATAGAATGCAGAACAATATTGTCTTACCTTAATATAATTTTATTTGGGGAATCCTACAGTGTTGGAGCTAGAAGTCCAAAATCAAATTCTCAGCAGGGCTATGCTCCCTCTGAAGGCCTCTTCCCAGGTGGCCATCAATCCTCAGCATCCCTTGGCTTGTACCTGTCTCATTCTAGTCACTGCCTTTATTGTCACATGGCCTCCTTCCCTATGTGTCTGTATGTGTCCTCTCCTCTTCTTATAAGGACGCCAGTTACTGGATTGAGGAGCCACTCTACTAGTTATGACCTCATCTTAACTAATTACCTCTGCAAAGACCCTATTTCCAAATTTCTGAGGTTCCAGGTAGACATGAATTTTTGGAGGACACCATTTAACCCACCATAGGGGATGATGTGTAAGGGTATAGTGAATGGTCTAAGCCTCTGAATGAAGTCTGTTACTTCCCATCACCTTACTGGGGCCAGTCCTCTCTGAAAGAGAATTTTAAGGTACTTTTAGGAGCAAAAGTCTTGGTAGATTGTATAGGACAGAATGGTGCTTTGGGCACATTGGGCCATGACAGGAAAGGTATTCTAATAAAAGAGAGATTGATGTTCCCTTCTGCAAATTGGAAAAGCACTGGCTGCACACCCTACAGGGTCTGGAAAAATAAACCTCTTCCTTACTCTCTTTTTTATATTCTTGATGAAAAGCTCTGACTCAAAGGAAAAATACACTGCCAGCCAAGGGCCATGTTCATGGTGAAGTCCACATGGCAGAAATACAAGCCTGCTGGGAGGAATAAGGGCTATTAGAGGTATGGCAGAATCAGTGTAAAATTGGGGCCCACCTCTTTGTGTGTGGTGAACACATGGGCTCAAAGTTCTGGGGCAGGAATGGCCAGCAAGTGAAGGGACGTTTGCAGGCAGTGAGGAAAGAGAGATCTTGGTAAGAATATTTAGAATCCAGTTATTTATTCGTTCAACAAACCTTTCTTGAAGGCTCACTCTATGCCAGGCACCGTATTATATTGTGTATCTCTTCTTCAGCATAACTCAAATACCAATTATAGGCATATTTTCTTACAGTTATTTACCCAAAAAATGTGGGAAAGCTCATCTGAAGATGATATAGTGTTGTTTCAAGCACTGAGTTAACTAAAGCATGGAGTGTTGATGGTAAATATCTAGGTAAATGTCAGGGTTTGTAAGAGGCTCAGAGATTCAGACAAGACCAGCATGAAATACAGGGAAGATGATGCTCAGATCTGCCAGCCAAAGATGATTCCTAAACGAGGTCACATTAGATGTGTGGGAAGGTCAAGAGAAAAGAAACAGTAAGCTTTATCAAATATTCAGGAAAATGTGTTGTTTTTTGGATTTATGTAAAAAAGCAATTGCTAAAAGGAAAGAAGTGGAAACATCTTCCACCAAAACAATTTTGTACGTCTACCTCAACAGTTGTGCTTCTCAACTGGATGATTTCTTTTATCTCAAAATTGTGACTTTTGATAAAGGATCTGGGAAGCTCCTAGAGGCCAGAGGATTTCTTTTTCTCCATAGGCACGCAATCCATGTATTCATTCATTTGGTCACATTTTGGAGGGCTTACCAAGAGCTAGACACTAGCTGATGATGGAGTCATAGCATGTGGAAGCCAGAGAACTTATACAGAGTGTTCAATCCTTCCCTTTTGTGTCTCAGATAAGGTCATTGTCCAAAATGTTGAAAGGCCTGGCTTGAGATCATCAATGGCCAGGGAAGGTGATACCCAGATCTGCCAGCTGAAGATGATTCCTAAGCCAGGTCGCATTAGATGTTGTGGGAAGGTCAAGAGAAAAGAAACAGTATGCTCAGGTCTTCTGAGCCACATCAAATGCTCTTTCTACAAGGCCGTTGTTATGGACAGAATGTTTATGCTCCCCCTAAATTCATACATTGATGCCCGAACTTCCAACATGATGGTATTTGTACATAGGGCCTTTGGGAGGTAATTAAATTTAGATGAGATCGTGAGGATGGAGCCCCCACTATGGGACTGGTAAGAAGAGAAAGAGAGACCAGAGATCTCTCTCTCTCTGCCATGTGAGGACACAGTGAGAAGGCAGCCTATGCAAGCCAGGAAGACGGCCCTCACCAGTAATGGAATCTTCTGGCACGTTGATCTCGGTCTTCTCAACTTCAAGCACTATGAGAAATAAATGTCTGTTCTTTAAGCCACCCAGTCTATGGTGTTTTATTATAGCAGCCCAAGGTGACTAAGACAGCCTTATTATCCCTTAAAAATTGTTTTTCTTTCTTTTTTCCACAGTCCTGGTATCAGCTTGTTTTTCTATTATTCCAAACAACTTGCTTCATCTGACTCCAT
This sequence comes from Grampus griseus, assembly GCF_964374135.1. Taxonomy (NCBI): domain Eukaryota; kingdom Metazoa; phylum Chordata; class Mammalia; order Artiodactyla; family Delphinidae; genus Grampus; species Grampus griseus. The sequence goes on along the minus strand of NC_139018.1, from coordinate 14,948,074 downwards.
TCTCTAAAGCAAAACAAAACAAAAAACCCCAAATGGAGTTTGAAAAATAGAAGTCAAATCCAAATACTAAAAAGCAAAGAAATTACAAACAAATAAATAAAACCTGAATGGCAAAGATATTTGAATACTAGGGAAGCCTATTTCATTATAATCAGCAAGATAAAACTCTAGTACAATATAATTTGGGTAGTTCTGAGTATCCGTGAATGTCAATAATGGAATAGAGGATCTCTTAGGTCTTTTTCAACCTAAAATTCCATGATTCTTCTTTTTTTTCTGTTTGAAACCCATAATTTTGTCTATAAGTTATAACTGACCTATAAGGTTGTTCTTTTTCAAGGGATAATTAGCGACAGATTTAGCTCAGTTCCGACAATTAATTCAATTCCATCCATTTCTCTGCAGCCCAATATAACCATATATGTAATGATTTTACATCTTCCACACCAAAATGTATATGTATATCCCCTTAAGGCAAAGTAATAAAAGTTTTCATAAAATCTATATTACTTCTTATTACACCTGCCCTGGAGACTCAGAGATATAAAAACACATTTCTTATGCAATCTCAACATCAAGTTAGGAGACTGAACTTTCCTTTCACTTGAGAAAAATCATTATTGCAACGTTTCTGAAAAAATAATGTCTATTTTCATACAAACCAGACTAGAATTAACTTTTTTTTTTTGCCTGCCCGTGTATACGTTTGATATTCAGGGGTTAGTGATTTTGTATTAGCTATTCATTCATAAGTAGTCCAAGTATCCCTGCATAAAGGAAATATAGATGAGAAAACTGAGGTCATAACTAGCCCAAGGGCACATACTTAAGTAGCAGACCCTACTGGAGCCATGCTCTTCTGCCTCCAAATCAGCTGGTACCCGCTGGCATGTCACCACACCTGTACTGGTGGAGACTAACCTTACTCACAGGGGCAGCTTTTGGAAGTGTTGTTTCTCATAGTGTGTTCTGAAGACCATACGAAAGAAAATACCCTTGGGGAGAAGGTGTCTTTTAAAAACACAAATTCCTGGGCCCTATATCTATCTCTTCAGATCCTGGGGAATAAAGGGTCCTAGGAATAAACATTTTAGATGTGCTCTGTAGTCGATTCTTAGGCTTATGAAGGTGGTAGAACTGTTTTTAGAAGGGACATTGACTCATAGCTGAGTTATCACCATAGCAACGGAAGAACCCATCACCTGAACCATATTTCACATGATTTCGTGTTTACTGCCTTCTACTTTAAATGATAGATCAGAGAGAAAAAACCCCACAAAAATCTGGTCGACAAGTCATCATTTATTCGTTAACACCACCTCAAGTCCAGAAACTGCCTGACATGACAACTTTTCTATCTTGGTTATGGTCCCCTCCAGACAGTAGAGTGACAGGGTCATGGATCCCCTTCAACAGACCGAGATGTGCTCGCCCCAGTGTGACCTCTTCAGAGACACACCGTCATTCTGCCAGCCTTGCCAACATGTGACACGGGGGGTCACACCCAAGGAACTGCCGTGTGCTAAATCTATCCCAATCCCTCACCTCATCAAGCACGAACATTCATGAATCAGACGGCACATCAAAGACAGAAATAAAAGGCACTGAGAATAATTTAGGAGGAGAAAGGATGGGCCACTTTTAGAACTCCAGTATCAAAACACAAGAAAGGAGGAAAAAAAGAGAGAGTGAGAATATGAATATCCATCTTTCATTTTCTGAGATTGTCTGCAGTTCACTCCTGATAAAGCAGTTTGGAATAAAGCTCAGGTGATGGGCCTCTGGTTGCCATGGCAATTACTCAGCTGCGTGCAGTGTTTAACGCTTCTCTGATTTCCCTACAGAAGTGCACACAAGGTCAGCAGAGGATGAAGCCGAGTGCCTGTCCCAGACTCCTGGGGACAAAATTGGTCTCTGCCTGGCACATGATCAAAATGTCTTTAAAATTCATTCCATGCCTTAAAATATTAGTGCTTGTTTTGACATAAAATAAAATGAGGCAGGTTAGAGCTTTGGCATGCAGAAATAGAGTTTTATTTTTACACAACTTAACTTAGTTATGGTTTCTACTTTTATCCCAATGGGATGGTGGGAAAATTTAATGTCTTTTGGGATCGCTTCCCTTTCTTAGGGTTATATGAAGGCTTTGCAGAGGGATTGGTTACATACTGTCAGGTTTGGGGAGGGGACATCTGGGGACACAGGTTGTCACTGAGACCTCCCTCTTTTCTGTCCACGTGGCAATCTTTGGTCCTGTACCTCTCTCTGCTGCTCTGCTCGCTCGTGGGTGTGTGCTTCTCTGAGATGCTGTTTTGGTCCTTTCTACATGGATGCAGCACCCAGGCATCCTCCTCAGGGGTCTTGAGGCCTGAGTCCATAAGGCAAGACATAGATTTCACTCTCCAGAACTCACCAAACTCTCCGCTTTCATCACTCTTTTTCAATCCCCTCAAATACTTTTCTAATAAGTGAGCAGGGAGGAATCCTTCTCCCTTTCAAGTTTCTTCCAAATGTTTTGTCTACACCCTACCCTTCCTATTGCTCAGTGGCTTAGAGTTTTAAAAACTGAGGAAGACTGTCTCTATTCTCTGCCTGGTTGTATATCTCCCCTGAGACATTCATTCATTTTTTGAGCATCCTCTAAATGCTAAATACTGTTCTAAGCTATGGGGATACAGTAGAGGGAAAAATACACAAAATTCTTGTCAACGTGGCACTTATTGGGTTCAAGAAAAGAAGACAGACAATAATAAATCAATGTAACAATAAGTAAAGTATATAGTGTATTAGGAGAGGACACATATGAGGGAAAAATAGAACATGAGAAAGGGGTCAGGAGTGTGCAGCGGAGCAGAAAGTTGCGATTTTATTTATTTTTATTTTTTGGCCATGCCACGCAGCATGTGGGATCTTAGTTCCCCGACCAGGGATCGAACCTATGCCCCCTGTATTGGAAGCGTAGAGTCCTAACCACTGAACCACGAGGGAAGTCCACAAGTTGCAATTTTAAATAGAGAGGATGGGGTAGGGCTGGTGAGGAAGATAACATTTGAGCACAGACTTAAGGAAGGTTGACGGAAGAAGTTAAGTGGGTATCTTGGGGAAGAGGGTTCCAGGCAGAGGGAACAGCTCAGGCTTGGTGTTATTCAAGAAGCAATAAGAAGATCAGTACAGCTGGAGGTGAGTAAGGGGGAGAGCAGCACAAGGTGAGGTCAGAGGTGTGTGGGGTGGGGGTGTGTGTAGGGAGATATTGACAGATCATTAGGGTCTTCTAAGCCATTGTAAGGACTTTGCTTTTTTTTCTGAGTGAGGTAGGAAATCATTGGAGGGTTTGATTAGAATCATAAAGGTTTTAAAAGGATCACTCTGGCTGCTGTGATGAGAATAGACATAAAGGATAAGAGCACAAACAAGGAGACATTAGAAAACCATTACAGAAACCCAGGTGTGAGATGGACCAGGAGATGATGACAAGTGGTCACCTTCATCTGCTTTTTTGTTATGTTCACTAAGTTTCTTCTTTTCCCCACTGCTAGAGGGGACCGTCAAACCCATATTTTATATATAACATGTGATAGGTTTTCCAGGAGCTTTGCTTCCTGACCAGCAGAACCCCCTTCAGGGATAATTCAGGGAATCATTTGTGCTACAGTCCTTCCTGGTAACATGAGTTATTTTGAAAAACGCTGTCTAGTAACTTGATGTTGCAAATGGCCTCACAATTTGATTCACATAATCTAAACTTTATTAAATCCTGGAAGACGTGTCCCGTCATATACTGCACCAATTAAGTACCTTCCCTTCCCCACCTTTTTTTTTTTTTTTTAAGAATTTAACTTCTATGTTCTGTAGCAATTTATCTCTCCTGGCTGCCATATAACAGCCCAGCTTTTATCTCTGGGGGCCTGCTATGACTTTTGGATTACATCTCAGCTCTTTCCTAGGCATGTATCACCATCCATTCCATACAGTGACTTGGATATTATTAATCTGGTTTAAACCACAGGAATATAAGGAGTATTGGAGCAGGATGGGCTGGCATCTTACTATTATTCCAGCTGCTGCTTTTTGTGAACATTCCTTCTGAATACAGGGATTTCTGCCAGGGAACCTTTTAAAGTATAGGCGCAACTACTATATGCTTGGAAGAAAGTTTCTCTCTTTCTTTTCACAACTTCAAGTTCTTCAGGTAACAATCAAATATCTTGGGTTTTGTTTCTTTTTGTTTTTTGACTTATTTTCTAAGTCTCTTTATTAGGCGCTGGGATAGTCAGGGTTCCTGGCTGCAAATAATAGAAATAAGTCTGGTTAACTTGAGTGGAAAGTGAATGTATCTGAAGGATGTGAGATAGACCACAGAAATGGAGGGATGGCTGGAGAACCAGGCTCCAAGGACAGGCAGGAGGAGCCAGGGGAGAAAAGGGAGGGTCAGGGCCAATGCCGTGGACTGAAATTTTGTGTCCCCCCAAATTCATATGTTGAAACCCTAGTCCCAATGTGATGGTATTTGGGGGTGGGGTCTTTGGGGGGTAATTAATTCATGAGGATGGAGCCCTTGTGAATTGCATGAGCTCCCTTGTAAAAGAGACCCCAGAGAGCTCTCCAGCTCCCTTTCTGCCAGGGAATGTTACAAACAGAAGTCAGCAGTCTGCAGTCCGGAAAAGGGGTCTCACCAGAACCCAGTCATTTTCTTTGACTCCAATAGCCAATCTGTTACCAGATCCTCTTGGTTCTTTAAAGTGTCTCGTGGCTCCTTATTTCTCATTGTAAATTACACCATCTTTGTTTAGACCCTAGTGACATGTTGTTTGGGATATGTGCATCTCCTAATTAGTCTCCTTGATTCTAGCTTCTCTCTACCCCAATGCGTCTTACACAGTGTCTGCCAAGCCCATATAACGACCTGGCTTTTTAAGAGTGCCTGTAACAGATCCAATCCAAGGTCTTCAGCCTGACCTTAAGTACCTTCTCCTTCCATTGTCTTTATCTCTGCAGGTTGGTCTCATTTCAGTGTATTTCCTTTCACATTTGGTTAGAACCTACCAATGGCTCCTCACTCCCCGCAGGAATGAGTTCCCATCCTTCAGCACGGCACACAGGACTCTCCTGACCTCTGCCTGCCTACATTTCGCCTTTTCCTCGAAGTGTCAAGCTGTTTTATTCATTAGTGCTAATTACACACACTCTTCTGTTCTCTCAGATTAGAATGCCTGTCCCTATTTTCCTTCTTTACAAACTTTTACTTATCCTTTAAGGTTTAAATCATTCATTCAGTCCATACCTATTAAGCATCTAATGTATGCCATCAATTGTCCTGGGTGCAGGGAGCTGGTCAGACAAGATTCCTGCTCACGGCTCTTATGTTCCAAAAGGAGAAGACCAACAATTAACTGGAAACAAATAAATGAAGTAACTGCCCATCATAACAGTATGTACTCTTAAAGAAATAAAACAAGCTGTGAGTCTAGCCCTCCAGGAATTTCCTTAAGTGACCTTGTATCATTTAATACATTCCTTTCTCTGTGTAAACTGCTAGAATGTCTTCTATTTTTCTCAGCTGAGAACTCTGACTGATGCAGGTAGGTTAGAGGAGGCAGAGACACTTTCAGTGACGTGTTAGGGTTGAAAACGAATGAGGAATTAGAAACAAAACCTCTGCAAGTTATAATTTAAGCCAGTGGGGGGATGATAGCTGATTTATAAAAATCCAATTTTCTCACAACCTCTTGGAGAGCAAAACTATTGAAATAACATTACCGTTAAGCAGAAGGCAGGTATTTGGCAACTAGAAACCTGTAAAGACATTTGGACTGTAAAATACCCCAATGGGACGCTGCGTAAGCATGTCAAATAAGGCTACTTCTCACTTACACGTATACTGGCACATCGCTTGATGGTATGATATCCATTCCCAATATGAGCTGTTTTCCTTTCAACTTCACACCCCCAAGCATGTATAATGCCTCGGGAGTGTTTCTACGTTGAATTCCTGGCAACTGAAGGGGAGGTTTTGAACTACTTGGCAGAGCTGGTGTTCTTATATTGTAAACAATTAAGGTTTCTTTTTTTCCCCTTGGGCTGTTTTCATACCCTCTTCTTCATTTTAATGTAATCATACTACTAGGTATGATCTAATCCTGTCAGTTGGGTTTCAGGGATAAATCTAACATCAACCCTGGGCTAAACCCTGAGCCAGAATTAGTCATTACTTAATTCCATCAATAACCCTATAAAGGAGGTATTATTTCTCCCATTTTACAGATGATGAAACTGAGACTCAGGAAATGGATGTTACTTTTCCCAAGTACTTGGGTTTTGAAATCTATGTAGTAGATTGCTGTCTTAGTCCGTTCAGACTGCTAAAACAAATTAAGATAGACTGGGTGGCTTAAACAACAGAAATTTATTTCTCACAGTTCTGGAAGCTGGAAATCCGAGCTCAGGTTGCCAGCATGTTTGGATTCTGGTGAGAACCTTCTTCAGGGTTGCAGACCACCGACTTCTCTCTGTGTCCTCATATGGTAGAGAGACAGTGAGTGAGAGAGCTATCTGGGATCTCTTTTATAAGGGCACTAACCCCATTCATGAGGGCTCCATCTACATGACCTAGTTACCTCCAAAGATCCCACCTCCAAATACCATCACATTGGGGGTTAAGATTTCAACATATGAATTTGGAGGGGAACACACGCGTTCAGTACATAATAATTACCAGGAGCATTTTAAAAATAAATAGAATAAATAGAAAAAAATCGGAGTACGTTGTGATTCTTAAGCATCTTATTTCATGAAACTATAATTTTAGTTTTTTATATACATGCAGATGTAAGTATTGGGTAGTGATATAAAATATTTTTCTTTTTGTGAGTTGCAATAAAAACTGTTTGAAAGCTAATGATTTTAGCCCAATTGCTTCATGTGGAAAGGAAACTGAGGCATAGAAAGATTAAGTAAGTGGGCCATAATCACTCAGCTGTTCAGAAGAAAAGACAGGACCTGCAATGAGGTTCCTGCTAGTCTCTCTCTTTTTCTATCTGCCACATAAAAATGGTCACCATGATCCCTGTCCTTGCAACCTTACAGAATTGTTAGAGTTTAAATAAGACAATTAAAAGATTTAAAAACACCATAAACCATTAAACAAATGGATGATACATATTTTTATCAGTCAGGGTTATCAGTCGGAAGACAGAAACCCCTCTAGGATATTAGGTGGAGAGAAATTTAACGTAGGAATTAGGTCACAAAATGCTTGGGACGTGCTGTGGGAGCAGAAAGCAGCAAGGCATGATGTTCCCTAGAGTCCAGACAGTGCAGAACTCTGCTGCTGCCCCAGAAGGGGCCCGTGGTCCTTGCCTTCCCCCTGGTTAACCACTAACAGGACCAGCAAAGAAATGGCATCCACTCTCCTCCCTGCTCCTAGCCTTGGTGCGCGCTTCTTGTCAGCAGAACCTAATGGAATTTTTCTTCTTTGCTGAGAGCACATGAAGGTGGTTATGGACCACAGACAATGTTTCATCCAAGCACGACGTTTAATCCCAGTGTTTTCCTCTGTACCAGGGCTCTGTTAACAAAACCAGCGTTCCTCTGGCTCTTGCCCCCTGCACAGTTACGGGGTCTTCAGCTCTCTCTAAGATACCCTCCTGATATTCCCGTGGGCCTTCTGGAGTATTTCCAAGCGCTGCTATCCATAAACGCACTACTCTTGGGTATCATCTGTCAACTGATGGGATCTTCTTTGGGGCTCTGTTTGGTGGTATATGCCCCGGGGAGTTTTTTGTTGTTGTTTTTTTTTTCCGGTACGCGGGCTTCTCACCGTTGTGACCTCTCACCGTTGTGGCCTCTCTCGCTGTGGAGCATAGGCTCCGGACGTGCAGGCTCAGCGGCCATGACTCACATGCCCAGCCGTTCCACGGCATGTGGGATCTTCCCGAACTGGGGCACGAACCCGTGTCCCCTGCATCGTCAGGCGGACTCTCAACCTCTGAGCCACCAGGGAAGCCCTGCCCCGGGGAGTTTTGAGGCTGGTGCTCCTGTGGCTTTCGCATTGGCTCTGCCACTAAAGGGTCTGGCACCCACTAAAGCTCAGGTGCTGCCGTGCATGGTTGCACCTGCCATCCAGGGTGCTGCTGCCATCAACCACAGGAGCTATTGGCTCCCATGATGTGCCAGCTGAAGGCAACGGCCTTAGCTGTTAAAGCTGTCTGAGCCCCAGCTCTGCCCTTGCAGAAAGGCCTGCCACTGCCACCTAATGAGTCGGAATGCTCTCCTGGTGCCTGGTCACCACCCAGCCCTGCCGCTGCTGTTGCTTCCATCCCCAGGCTCTGCGGATGTCACAAAAGCAGTCTTGTACCCATACCACACCCCACTACTTTATTCTGGAGATGGCTGTGTTCGTTGCCCCAAACTTATTGCCACATATGACCCTGCTCCCCTATGACACAGAATTTTTGATTGAAAAAAGTGCCCCTTTTGGCATTCTTTGTTTCTTTTAAGTTCACTACTCATCTTTCCCTAAGGACTGGACCATGGCACAGAACACTATGCCCATTCGTTCGCTCATTCCTTTGGGCAGCAACTCTTTATTGAGACCTGGTATCGCCAGCCCCATTTAGAGGCTCTGGAGATAAAGCAGCAAACAAGCAAGATGTTGGCCCTTGTGGAGTTCATAGTCAGGTTGGAGGTTGACAATAAAGGAAGACCCCAAACAAACAACTTTATAATGTCTCAGGAGGTGATGAATATCATAGCAGAATAGGGAAGACAGTGATCTGTGTTTGTGTGTGCGTGTGATATTTTAGCAGTGGTTAGGGAAGGCCTGCACGATAAGGTGACTTCTGACTCTGCCTTTGCTATGGACTGAATGTCTGTGCCCCAGGCTCCCACCTAGTCCATACGTTGAAGCCCTAATCTCCAATGTGGTGGTATTTGGAGGTGGGATCCTTGGGAAGTGATTAGGTCATGAACATGGAGCCCTCACGAGTGGGATTAGTGCCCTCGTAATAGAGATACCAGAGAGATCATCTCTTTCTCTCAGCCATATGAGGACACAGCAAAAAAGGCAGCTGTCTGCAAACCAGGAAAGGATTACAGCAGACACTGAATCTGCATCTTGATCTTGGACTTCCCAGCCTCTGGAACTGTGAGAAACAAATGTTTGTCATTTAAGCCACCCAGTCAATGGTAGTTTTATCATAGCCTCCTGAGCTGCCTAAAATAGCTATCTATCTACTGACTGTAGCCATCAATGCTGTTTCTGTCCACATCCAGTCATCTCAGCGACCTTCCAGTCCTCAAGGATGCTGCTGGCACCATACCCTACTGGTCAAATAGAATATAAGACAAGCACAAAAACCGCAATCACAGCTCCAACAGTTAACATATTTTGAGCATCTCCTATGTGCCAGACACTCTTCTAAGTGCTCTGCATATGTGATCTCATTTAAACCTTATCTTAGTTCTATGTGGAAAGTACTGTTATTTCTATTTCATTATAGGAAAATGGAGACATAGGGAGATGGAGTTCCTTGTTGACATGCTATGTCTGGATCTACCTTTAAGAGGGCCACCTTATAAAGACATTTCCCCCCCGCCCCGTAGCACTAATACATTCTTACAAGCATGCTGATTCACCTGAGTTGTCTGTTAATTAGGCTATTAAAAACCAAACTACACTGTGGAAAAGTGCAGCCTCAATTTAGGTGCCAACTCATTGAAAACTTGGCATTTATAGACTGTAATCAGGAGAGAAAGAGCCCACAACTGATCCAAATGGAATAAAGGAGCAGAAGAGTGAATTGAGGGCCAAAGCGACAGGGAAGTGTTGTCCATGGATCCTACCCTTCTCAGTGGTGCTTCTTTTCCTTCTCTCCCTATCATCTCAGCCAGAGGCAGACCCCGCTCCTCATGAGCTGCTACCATCCTTGTGGCCCCTCCACTGAAGCCTCAGGGTGCAGGGGGTTAGGGAAGAACCTAACATCCAGTGCTGTTGTGAGGGCGTGAACCTGGGGCCCTGCTGAAACTATAGGGTAAATCATAGTGGAAACCTCCCTACTCTCTCCCTCTCCACTTCCAGGACTTTGAACCAAAGCAAAAGAGGCTTCACTGAACGTCAAAGTCAGCCTTCAGAAGAAACTGAACAGGGAAGTGCAGAAGAACAGGCATAGATGTAGGAATCTCTCAGGAGGCACTTTCCACTGCAATCCTGTAGAGTTGGCTCTAGCCTCAGTCCCTGGCGTACTTTCTCTAAAGGAAAGAAAACAGAGCTGAAGAGAAGATGCCCAGGGGCTGCCACACCCAGAGCTTCTGTCAGTCTCCCAAATGACTTTCACATCATTGTGTTCAATTCCTCACCACCAGCCCCAGTTCTGCGCAGAGGTGACTATCACCTAGTTCTTGGTGTTCCCGTCTTCCAGAGTGTTCTTATGATGGTTATGGCCCGCTGAGGACAGTTGTGAGATATGAAAAGTAAGCCCAGTTTTCCCTTATCACCTCTGCACATTTTTGGTTTTCAGTTTAATATTCACAGGAGAAATGAGTTCAACTGGCTTGACCACCAAACCCAAGGAAGCACACCTGCAGACAGGTAAGAGGTGCAGCCTATCAGGAGTGGGGTGTGTGGGGGGTGTTGGTTCATTATTTCCCTGGTATCTTTTCTGGCACTGGAGATCACACGGTCTTAAGCCATGGAATGGTGACTTTGAACCATTTGGTGCCATTTGAACCAAGCAATGTTTGGCTGCTTCTCCTGTATCTTGTCAGGAAGGGTTCCCGTCAGAGAAGTGAGGCAGGTTTCCCAGGTCAGACCCCATAGCAGAAAACAAAGAGAAAGAAGCATCTGGGACTGCAAAATAAGAGTCCTCCAAGTAATTCTAACTTACATTGGGTACCATGTCATCTCCCCACAATTTCTGCACCCAGTGGTGTGCTAGTAAATGTTTAACAACTGGCTCTCTGGGGGTGGGGGAAATCAGGGAGCCCTGACTTATTGCATGTGCCAATTGCTGTGGTGTAAATACCTCCACCATGGCCAACTGCAAGCTTTCCAATGTGAGGTCACTGAATGCAGAGTTGGGAGGAGATATTCACTACTGGCTCCTGTGAGCTTCTCTGAGCTGGCCCCAGCACACCATCAGTGTTCTATTGTCAACAATGTGAGGGCAGGCGGACTTCGGCTCTTGCTCTAATTAAAGCCGTGGTGGGACCCAGAGAAGTAAGAGGTATAGGGATGCACACCTTGAGAAGGTGGACAGAGATCATAAAAAAAGAGAGATATTGCGGGAGATCTCTGTAGTGGGTGGCCAGGAAGAGAAACACTTAGGAAGAAATATATGGGATATTTTGGGGGTTTAGGAGTGGGAAGCAGGTAAAATCCTATTTGTCATTTACCACCTGTGTAATTGAAAAATGAAAAAGAAAATTAATAGTAAAAGTGCTCTCTGTTATGTAATATAAACTTCCCCTTACCATCTTTTAAGAAATCTTCAGGGCTTCCCTGGTGGCGCAGTGGTTGAGAGTCTGCCTGCTGATGCAGGGGACATGGGTTCGTGCCCCAGTCCAGGAAGATTCCACATGCTGCGGAGCGGCTGGGCCCATGAGCCATGGCTGCTGAGCCTGCGCTTCCGGAGCCCGTGCTCCACAACGGGAGAGGCCACAACAGTGAGAGGCCCGCGTACCGCAAAAAAAAAAAAAAGAAATCTTCAGTAAAATCTTCAGATTAATTCTTCACTTATGGTTATCTGAGTGGCTGTGCTCTGGGGAGATATAACGGAATGTTGATTCCACTGTGAGGCTGTCATAAAATAAAGTTAGAGTCTATTTATGGGACAGCAGCCATGTCTACGTCCATCTAATAATGATCTCTTATGTTTTCAAATCAATAATCACTAAAAGGTAAGCTCCGTGAGAGCAAGAATTTTAGCTATTTTGCTCATTGCTATATCACAGGGGCCTAGAAAATTTTCTGGCTCATGGAATGTGCTCGGTACATACAGTCTGAGTGCTGCCGAATGGCTCTCTAACATCTCTGTGATGCTCTAACACAGTAAAGGTCAGTAGGACTTCCTGTAATGATGGAAATGTTCTAGATCTGTGCTGTTCAATATGGGAGCCACTAGCCACCGACGGTTATTGAACATTTGAAATGTCGTTACTGCGATTAACAAACTGGATTTTAAATGAATTTAAATTTAAATTAATTTATGTCTAAGTGGCCACAAATGGCCAGTGGCTACCATAATGGACAGCACAGAAAACAGCCTATGACTCAAGTTATGGTCTACGGACCAGCAGCTTTGGTGTGACTGGAGAGATTGTGAGACATGCAGAACCTCAGGCTCCAACCCCGACCTAGAGAATGAGCCTGTTTTCCATTCCCATGTATTGATACACAAATCCATGTCTGAGAAGCTCTGCTCTAACAAACAAGAGCACTTTCACACACTTTATTTCATTCGATCCTCATAAAAACATCTGCATTGTGGATATCGCTCTCCCTATTTTACAGATGAGGTAATCAAGCCTCTGAAAGGTTATGTGATTTGCTCAAAACCACAAAATGGAAAGGAGAGACTGGGTCTCCAAGCCCGGCATTTCTTCTATTATGTTCTCCTTACTGTTGGGATGGAAGCAGCAGGTGAGTTCCAGGCAGTTTTAGGACCACCGTTTCTTCCAGTACCGTTTTTAAGTGGAGTAAGATTGGAGCACTTTACTGTGGAAATCTATCATTTCTGCAAATAATGAGCTAGAGATGCAGGCGATCGTGGAGAAGGGCTATGGAGAAAGATGGAAACGGAAGGGTGGGTAGAGAATTAGCTCTTAGCTTCTAGTCTCTTCCTCAAGCACAGCTGATTGAGGAAGAACTAAGTCATGGCCAGATGCAATGTCAGGCTGGCTTATAATCAGAAAAAGTAGTCCTTTTGTTGTTTAGGATTTATTTCTATACATAATGCCAAATGCAGCTATTTATTTTTCTTTTGTTTGTTATTTCATCATGTGAAAAGGTTGGAGAGATTTTTTTTTAACAATTTGGAGATTAAATATTGATTGGCTTGTTTAAAAGTTTCCTTTGGGAAGTCCTAGGAGTAAGGGCAGAGGGACTCCCTCAAGACTGGCTGAAGGTGAGATAAAACGACAGAGAGAGATGAACAGTGGTTTCAAATATGAACCCCAAATCAAAAGGTCACAAGGACTGAGACTCTAAATTATAAGAATTGTTTTGCTGTCTAGCAGGCTCTCATAGAAGCATCTCTCTGTAAGAAGCTCCAGGTTCATATCAAATAAACAAATGCATGTATTTAGTTATGGTAAAGCAATGTCCTAAGCAAAGTTAAGAGGTCTGCAGTATGTATGTGCTGGTCAGTCATTGAATTGTCACTGTGGTCATTTTCTTCTTCAGAGCAACTCACTCCTGACCAGACTACAGTATTTCATTGGCCTTATCTTTGCAGAAATCACAGCCTCAAGTGAAGGGCCTTGTTATAAAAAATAACAGTTAAAGTTAGATGTATGTACCCCTGGTTTGTAAACTAGTAGTAGGAAAGAATAAGCAAAGGAACAAATAAGTAAACAAATGAACAGGGAAAAAAGTAAAATCATAATGATTCAGAGTTATCAACCAAGCCTTGCGATGAGAGGCATCACCTCCTCCTGGCCCACCCACCCGACGGCCTGATTCCCCTCTGTTTCTTGGGGTGGAGAATGGTTACTCCTTCACCCAGACACCTGAGCCGGGAGCCCTGCCATCACCATGGATTCATCTCTGGAGACATTCTTGACTCACCTCTCTCTCACTCTTCACATGTAATTGATCATCAAGTCTCGTGACCTCTAGCTTTTAAGTAACTCCATGATATCATTTCTTTTTTAAAAAATTAATTAATTAATTTTTGGCTGCCTTGGGTCTTCCTTGCTGTGCACGGGCTTTCTATAGTTGTGACGAGCAGGGACTACTCTTCGTTACGGTGCACAGGCTTCTCATTGCAGTGGCTTCTCTTGTTGCAGAGCATGGGCTCTAGGTACTCAGGTTTCAGTAGTTGCGGCACGCAGTCTCAGTAGTTGAGGCTCGCGGGCTCTAGAGCGCAGGCTTAGGAGTTGTGGCGCACGGGCTTAGTTGCTCTGTGGCATGTGGGATCTTCCCAGACCAGGGCTTGAACCCGTGTTCCCTGCATTGGCAGGGGGATTCTTAACCACTGCGCCACCAGGGAAGTCCCCATGATATCATTTCTATGCTTAGTCATGGTTCAGGTCTTTATCATTTTGCCTGGAATTCTACCTCCTAATCGCCCCCTCCCAACTCCATCTTTAATGTCTTCCCAGATCAATCTATCATTTCTGCAAAAGTAGAAAGCAAAGTCCCAAGGATAATTAAACAATCATCCCTATTTCCATCATTCAGAACTGTCATATTTGCATCCAGTCTTTTCTAAAATTATGCCACAGTTCTAGATAACAACCCCTCTATTCACTAACTCCTTTTTTCATTCTTCCTGCTCTTCCAGGGGCAATTGCCCTCAGAAGTTTGATGTGTAGAGTAGTCCGTGTTATTTTCCCACAGTAATTTGTTACCTCCTCATCCTCTTGTTCTTCCTAGAGGCAGGACATAGCTCATCACAGTACAACAGAGCCTGGCACAGTTGAGCAGAGCCATGGCTCTGTAATGTGAGTAAAAATAAACATTTGTTATTGTAAGCCCCTAAGATACTGGGGTTATTTGTTATACAGCAGAAAAACAAAACAAACAAAAAAAACCTAATTCAAAATATTTATGCATGTGAAAATTTACAAAATGAACACAAATGTGTCTATTGTGTTCATTTTGTATATCTTGATACACACACACACACACACACACACACACACACACACACACACACACACACATATATATCCACATATGTGGATATCCAAGCAATATATGGCTGTGTTTGGTATGTGTTCCAAGGTTTACACAAATGGTTACATTCTAGATATATTTTTGTACATTCTGAGTTTTACCCTCAAGATTTGTTTTGGATAGTTCTCTGTGTGGATGTATACAGATCTAGATAATTCTTTTTTTTTTTTTTTTTTTGCGGTACGCGGGCCTCTCGCTGTCGTGGCCTCTCCCGTTGCGGAGCACAGGCTCCGGATGCGCAGGCTCAGCAGCCATGGCTCACGGGCCCAGCCGCTCCGCGGCATGTGGGATCTTCCCGGACCGGGGCACGAACCCGCGTCCCCTGCATCGGCAGGCGGACTCTCAACCACTGCGCCACCAGGGAAGCCCTAGATTATTCTTTTTAACAGCTGTCAGAGAAATGTCTCTAAATCACAGATTTGGTGCTGCCACTTCTTTGTCCTGAAGGGCTGACAGCTAAAGACAGTCACCAACAGCACTCCCAGAAGATGGACCACAAGCCGTTCCCGAAAGGGGACATAGGGGATGCATCACAGCAACTACCCTGTGTAGTGAGATCCACGCTTCATGTACTTGCTGGAAGCAGCTCCTTCCACAGCTCAGGGGGCCTCTTTCGAGGGGGAAGCTTAGAAGAGGAAGGTTAGGAAGACAAGCTAGAGTCCCTGCTGTTGCATCTCGTCTTAGAATCATGACTGCTATTCATCATCATCTCTCTACCATCCATTCCAGCTTCCTCTCACCCTCAGCCAGCACCTCTGCTTCTTGGATGGCTTGCCTGGTGGTCTGACTAAGATTTGCATCCCAGAGGGGTCTGTGCCCCTGTTGCCCTTCTCAGGTTGGGCTTGCTGCACTCATATACTTACTGTCAAAATGGTGCAGGTACCAAGAGGTGTTCCAATGAGTCACCTGGGTGCCAAACCCACTACTCCTCACCCCCGTTGCATGGCAGCAACCCAAGTTGGTTCTGCACAGAAAAAGCAAGTGAAACCCAGGAGGCTAATACTAAACCATATCCTGACTCCACCCTCAGATAACCAGCCCATTAATTCGATTTCCTTTTCATTGGTCAAACTAGGCTTATTTTATGTGTATATGTGTATAAAAGTATATGTGTTTACATATATATGGGTAACTATATATATCAGCGTCTATAGAAAAATATAAGGGATATCATAAAAATCACCCAGAATACCACCATCCAGAGAGAAATATTGCTAGCTTTTTATATCTTTCTTTGCAGTGTCTTTCTCTATATATTTCTTTGATTTTTCTAAAATGAAAACTACGTGTATGTATATGTAAATTATTATCCTGCCTCTTTAAAAAGATGTAACAGTATATCGTGAATACTTCCCAACCCTCTGCCTTTACATTGTATTCAAAAAAGGGCAAAAGAATCAGACTAATTGTGATTACTTCTCAATAGCATTCTCAAGGTAATTTTTATGATAAGAACTGGCTGATTTTGAAGAATTAGAACGATCCCTCTTTAGAAGGCAAAAAGCAGCATACCTAACACAGAGCATAGGTAACAGCGACCACCAGCACAATAAAGGTATTATCTTACTTAACTCAACAGTCATGTTATGAGCTCAGTGTATATTATGACTGTTAACACAGATGAGAAAATTGCGATGCAGAGAGATGAAATCGCTTGCAAGGATCACACAACTAGAACCTTGAACCAAATTTCAAATCTAGATGTCCTGACCCCAAATCCTACACTCATAACTACTAAAAGTGCTTAAGACAAGTTTGCTGGGGTGATGAAAGCCCGGGAGCAACAGCTATGAGGGATGGAAGGAAGTCTGGCAGAGCAGGAGAATCATGGCATCTAGTGAAGACAGGGACAGGCCAGAGTGTCGGTCGGGGCTGGGAGTCTGCCCTCAGAGGACTCACCTGAGGTCCCAGGAACTCTGACCTGCAGGGGAGTGAAAGAGGTTGTGGCAGCACCTCTGCACAGGAGCTGGAGTTCCAGGGAGGAGCTGCAGGAAAGCACGTCATCAGGAAGGCGGCCACCGGCTGGGGTAGGACAGAACCCCAAGTATGAGGGATGGGGTGGGGAAGAAGGGAGGTGGAGGCTGGAAGTCAGGCAGTCAGGGTCTCCCTTTCCTTCTTCCTCCTACCCTCCACCCACTCTGGGCTACCCTGCCTCACTGCGACAAATGGAGGGAGGCTTGTTAGAAAAAGAGGGAACTAAAACAACCGTACCCACAAGATAGATTACACGCATTCACCAAAAGACATATATCAGAAGGTTCCTAGCAGCCCTATTCAAGACAGCCCCAAACTGGAAACTCCACAAATGTCCATGCACTAGGATGCATGAATAAATTGTGGTATAATCATGCTGTGGAACACTATGCAGCAGTGAGAGTGAACAAACCACAACTACACGTAACAATCAAGTGGTCAAATCTTGCAAACCCAATGTGGAGTGAAAAAAGACACAGGACCATACATTGTGTAAGATTCCAATCATGTAAAGTATCAAAACAGTCCAAACTCTTCTGTGCCCTTAGAAATACGGTGGGGGAGTAGCGACTAGAAGGGGTCATGATGAGGCTTCGAGGGGCTTGTAATAAATATTTTTTTAAATTTGGGTGCAGGTTGCATTTGTGCATTCTCACTATTTTATCTAAAACTCAAACAGGTTTATTAGATTAAAAAAATAAGAAAAGAAGTAGGAGAAAGAAATGAACAAGACCGGTGATGACAACAGGATAACCCAAATCATTATGATGAAAACATTTAATTTCAACTCACCTTCAATCTGTAGTTAGAAAATAGCACACTTTGGGCATTTATTTCTATACAGTTACCCCCAAAATTGTCCTAGCCCGGTGATCATAAGAGAATCGGCAAAGGAGAAGTTTCATGCTCTCAAATAATTTACGATTATCCCAATCCACTTTGGAAGATTCAGAGCTATGGGCTGCAGGGCATGGTTCCAACTAGCTTTGAAGTCCTATTGCATTATTTCTATGTAATGCAAATTGACAAGGTCTCTAAATTAGGCAACTAACTAGGAAATGAGGTCTGAAAGCCAGCTTTATTAGCAGCCAGGAATCTAGTCTGAAAGATTTATCTGTTTGTGGTCAGGACATGAGCGGGGAGTACATTTTCCACTCAGGGAATCCGGATGATAGGAGGAATGGAGAGGGAGAGCAAATGGAGAAGCCAGGGAATAGATCTGGGGGTTACAAATTTTTCTGGACTTTATTTAACATATTCATAGAGCACTTTCTATATGCCAAGAGCTCTCCGAGTAAAGACTCGTTTAATCCTTATGACAAACCTATGAGGTGGGTGCTGTTTTCACCATCCTCATTTTAAAGTTGAAAAGCACAGAGAGGTTAAATGATAAGTGGAAGACCACACAGCTGCTAAGTGGCAGAGCCAGAATCCAAATCCAGTTAGTTGGGTTCCCGTGTCCTTGCTCTTAACCCTAAGCTATGATGCTTATCACCAAAATGGTGGCATGACTTACGGATAAGGACCTTGTTTTTCCTTGCTGACTTCCCCATTGGCAGAATGGTGGTGGACCTAGCATCTGTCTGTGTGCTGTGATTCAAAGATTGCTGAGAAGTCACAATCCTTTCTTCTGCCCCCTTCCCCAGCACGTCTTCCACATTATGCTATCATTAGTGCCTGAACTTCCATCATCGGCATTTATTCTTTTGGGTAAGCGCTCTGTTTTCCCCAGTGTATATGAAACTGCAGATACCCGTGCAAGATATCGGTGAACAGAGATCTGAGTGTAAAACTTTACCTAATTTTCTGGGAAGGGGTGAATGAGAGCACTGAGGGTCTAGGGGGGTAGGAAGATATCCAAACCAGGTACCCAGGTGGAGCCTGAAGACCAATTTCACTAACCTCACTGTTCTGTCTCAACACAGTGGGTCAATGGCTGTCCAGGGCACATCTCTTCATCCATCCCTTCATTCCCTACGTTTGATCCTTAATAGATGTGAGATCTTGTGCTACGTGGTGTGTGGGGTATAATGGCTTCATAATCCTCATTATCTCTTAAGTGCTATTCACGTTTTATTTCACAGAACTCTTCTCACATGATCCTCCAGGGTCACTATTATTATTCCCAAGTACCCATGAAGAAAGTTAGGCTCAGGAAGCTTTTGTGAGCTTCACAGTGTCTTTGGGTTTATGAATAGCAGTTCTGGTATCAGGACCAGAGCTTCAGTGCATCTCAGTGGAGTAGCTGAGGAAACAAAGAGGAATTACTCAACAAGTGCTTTTTTCCTTTTTGTTTGTTTTTATTGTGGTAAAATAAACATAACATAAAATTTACCATCTTAATCATTTTTAAGTGTCCAGTTCAGCAGTGTGAGATATATTGACACGGTTGTGTAACCAATCTCCGGAACTCCTTTTATCTTGAAAAATGGAAACTCTGTACCCGTTAAACAATAGCTCCCCATTCTCTTCCTCCCCCAGCGACTGGAAAGCCCCATTGTGTTTTCTGTCTCTGTGAATTTGACTACCCTAGTACTTCATATAAGTGGAATCATACTGTATTTGTCTTTTTGTGACTGGCTCATTTCACTTAGCACGATGTCCTTAAGGCTCATCCATTTTGTAACATGTGACAGGATTTCCTTCCTTCTTAAGGCTGAATGATCTTCTGCTGTATGTATGTATCCCATTTTGTTTCTCCTTTCATCTGTTGGTGAATACTTGGGTTGCTTTACCTGTTGACAATTTTGAATAAGGGTGCTATGAACACAGGTGTACAAATACCTGAGTCCCACTTTGCATTCTTTTGGATCAACGAGTGTTTTTAAGATCAAGTATTAACATGAAGATTATTAAGCCTACGATGAGACCTTAGAGAAAGTGTTGTGAAAGGCAAGCCGCAGCTGATGCGTGTGTGATCGCACCTTTAGGGATCAGGCTATGAGATGCAGGGGGAAGCGGTCAGAGCGCGGTGCATTCCTCCTTTCTGCGCTGGTGACCCCACCCTCCCACAGGGCAAGGTCCCAGCCCTGGACTTTCTCCTCCTCATGGTTGGATTGCCCAGTGCCACTACCACAGTTCAGTGCCCTCTGCGGTGAGCAACTTGTCCATCTGAAGATACAGTCAGGACCCCAGTTGCTGCCCTGGACATCTTGGCTGCTGTCTAGTCCAGAGAAGCAATCCTCAATCATCTGTTTTGAGTCCCAAGTGGCTGACCCATCATGTCCAGCCTGGCCCCAAGCCATGGTACACAGTCGGGTGTGACATTTACTGAGGTGACATTCCCTCAGCAAAGACACCACAGAGCTCGGGCTCCAGATTAGCTGTGCCAAAGGACCATCATCCAAGGGAACAACACTACAGTAGGACAGAATGTTGGACAGGACTAGCCCTTGAAATGGCAAGAGGAAGAGAAAGAAAGTAATATTTTCGCCTAACCCTGTATTATCTGTAATGGGCAAGCTTTCAGACTCTCATTAGACCCATTGTGCCCCAAACACAAACTGTTTATGGTGTAAGTGAGTCAGAGTCACACTTCCCATTTCTGCCTTGGCTACTTAGCTTGGCAGGGTGGAACACACCTTTTTCACCGTCACGGACTTGACAGAGAGGCTTGGAGTCAAGGAGCAGGCTGGCCATGGTAGAGATGCAGAGGCAGGAGTGTGGATGGCTCGCCAACTGTGGAGAAAACTCCGAGCACACATCCTCCTGAGAGCCACGGACGCCTCCGTGACTTTCCGAAATCTTCTGCTCATTTGCTTGGACACATGAATGTGGCCTTGTTTGGGTGTGGACTCACAGAAGGCAGGAATCCCAGCCATGTGTCTTTTTTGTCTTGGGCAGATTTTTTCATCTTATCTCATGACAATACCCAAGCTTTGTAGCATCTCAGCATGGCAAATGGCCCCCAAAAGGACAGTCTATAGAGTGTTTCCCTTTCGGTGCAGAAGTTCCAAGCAATCACTTTTCAGGGGCGTTTTGATCAAGGCCTGGTCTTTGATGTACAAAGGCTGCAGAATTTAGGCTGATGTTCAACATTTCCTTCCCCTGCAGCTCTTCTAATGGCTCAGAAGTGGACCCTCAAGACCCCTCCGCAGGCAAAGGAAAGCCTGCAACGAGGGCAAGGAACCAAGGAGAGAGAACTCTCTGGTTACGGATCAAAGGAGTGAGTGTCCAAGGCTCCATCCACCATCAGATGTTTGGGCTTTGGGTCCTCAGCCCATCTCTTTGTCTGAATATTCTTTTATGTAGTAGAAATACTATTCTTTGGAAGCAGCAGACATAATAACGGACTGGAGAAACACTGTTCCAAGTGGTATCTGCACTATAAGAAGGTGACCATGACCCCCTCTATGAAATCAGTGGGGTTGTTTTAAAACCACCCTCCAACCCGGCCGGTGTCTGTAGCTCTCATTAGTCTTCTAATGAAACACTTGGAGATAGCTGATAGTCATGCCCAGAATGTGTGTTATCACCATCTCCTCTTGAGCAAAACAAAAATAGCTTTCAGGTCAAAGGGAGACAGAACCTCTGCAAAAAGTGAAATTTAAATAAAAATTGGTAATAGATACTTTGAGAAAGGGCACTTTATTTTTAGAAAAGAAAGGGAATTAGGAGAAGATAGGTTGCCATGGCGATGGCTGAGCACTGCATATATTCTATAAGCCTGGCTTTAAATATGATATGGGGAACGAAACGGATTCCCTGGTGACTTTCTGAGAAAATAAGGACAGAAATAAAAAGGCTGCCCAGAAACAATACCTTACATTAGTCCAACTGCCATTTCACTGCCATTTTATGTGCTCTTTACTCCACAGCCCTGTATTAACGTAAAAACCCATTTTTAAAGTTTGACACAAAATCCATGTTAAATGAGCGTCTCTGTTTCTTTTTACTTTTCCATATCTAAGTGTGCTTTAAAAATTGAACTGAAAGTAGCAGACCCAGGAGCATGGCTTGGAAACCTGTGATTCTTCATTTAAACAGGGAGATGATGTTGGCAGCTCCTGCAAGCCTTTGAATCAAACTTGAAGGACAAAACGAATTTGTTGCTAACATTTAAACATCTGGAGATTGCACATAAAAATTCAGATTTCTGTCTTCTCTTACAAATTTAGAAAAACTGACCATCCTGGATCTCCCTTTTCACATGGTAAAAATCAGCCACAGTTCACTCCCATCTCCACCACACTCCCTTCTGCCTACTACCCTTTCTATTACCGCCTGTCTCTATGGGCATTGGGTTTGGCATCTCCACCTTGTTACAGCCAAAGTCCTCCTTCTAGATCAATGCTTCTCAAACTTTAGTACACAGCAGAATTACCTGGAGGCCTTGTTAAATGAAAGGTGCCGGATCCTATCCCCAGAGTTTCTGCTTCCAAGGATTTGGGGCGGGGCCAAGAATTTGCATTTCTAACAAGTTCCCAGGTGATGCCCTTCCTCCTAGTCTAGGGACCACACTTTGAGAACCACTGCCCTAGATTAACAATTCCTATATTTCTGTTTGCAAAGACCCCTTTTCTTTTCTTTCTTTTTTTTTTATTGAAGTATAATCGATTTACAATGTTGTGTTAGTTTCAGGTGTATAGCAAAGTGGTTCAGTTATATATATAAAATATATTCTTTTTCAGATTCTTTTCCATTTAGATTATTACATGATATTGAATATAGTTCCCTGTGCTATACAGTAGGTACTTGTTGATTATTTGTTTTACATATAGGAGTGTGAATCTCTTAATCCTGAACTCCTAATTTATCCTTCCCCCCCAATCCCCTTTGGTAATCATAAGATTGTTTTCTATGTCTGTGAGCCTATTTCTGTTTTGTAAATAATTTCATTTGTGTCATTTTTTTTAGATTCCACAAATAAGTGATATCATATATTTGTCTTTGACTTACTTCACTTAGTATGATAATCTCTAGGTCCATTCATGTTGCTGCAAATGGCATTATTTCATTCTTTTTTATGGCTGAGTAATATTCCATTGCATATAGGTATCACATCTTCTTTATCCATTCATCTGTCGATGTACATTTAGGTTGCTTCCATGTCTTGGCTATTGTGAATACCGCTTCTATGAACATTGGGGTGCATGTATCTTTTCGAATTAGACTGTTCCTGGATATATGCCTGGGAGTGGGATTGCTGGATCATATGGTAACTCTATTTTTAGTTTTTTAAGGAACCTCCATAATGGCTGCACCAATTTATATTCCCACCGACAGTGTAGGAGGGTTCCCTTTTCTCCACACCCTCTCCAGTATGTATCATTTGTAGATTTTTGATAATGGCAATTCTGACTGGTGTGCAGTGATTCCTCACTGTAGTTTTGATTTTCTAATAATTAGTGATGTAGAGTAGCTTTTCATGTGCTTCTTGGCCATCTGTATGTCTTCTTTGGAGAAATGTCTATTTAGGACTTCTGCCCAGTTTTTGATTGCAAAGACCCTTTTTCTTGATGATTTTCCTCAAAGAAATTTATATTAAGCTTAATTAAGTGGGAAAACTTTTTATTTCTTGCCATTCATTGGAGGAAGAGAGCCGTATTTGGAGGGAGAAAGAAGCTATGCTCTAGCTACAAAGGATGTGGCTAGGCTTCATGGCTGAGACTAGGTGAGAAATGAGAAAGGAATGGAGGCAAGAGGGAGACAGAAAAGAAAGGGGGTTTTAGTGTGAAGTCAGCAGGAGGAGGGGTCCTTGCCCGTGACCCCCATCATTGTGAACCCCGAACCTTAGCGAGGTCAACTAAACTCACGAAATCCACGCATGTTGTGAGTGGACAGTGTATGTGTGTGTAAATGGCGATTTAGCCCCAGATTGAAATGGAGTCAAAGAGGAGGCAGCACGGGAGACAGAGAGTGAGGTCATCATGGGAACCAAAGCCCCAGAGATCTGCAGACACCTCAGCAATGGCCTTGGACTTTCTCACACTATGGAACTGAGAGACTTGAGCCAGGTTTCCCCAGATCTCAGAGGAGCAGGGAGGCCCCAGCTGACCTCTGGCTCCCATAAGAAAAATTTCATCTGTGCTGTGGCCAGAATGTTTGTATCCCCCAAAATTCATATGCTGAAAGCCTATCCCCTAAGGTGATGGTATGAGAAGGTGGGGCCTTTGGGAGGTGATGAGGTCATGAAGGCAGAATGGAATGGAATTAATGCCCTTATAAAAGAGCCCTAGAGAGATCGCTTGCCCCTCCTCATGTGAGATTACAGAAGAAAGATAGCTGCCTAGGGAGCGGGCTCTCACCAGCCTCAGAGATCTGTCAGCATCATGATCTTGGACTTCCCAGCCTCCAGAACTGTGAGAAATACATGTCTGTTACTTATAAGCCACCCAGTCTATGGTATTTTGTTATGTCACCTGAATGTACTAAGACAATCTGAGAAAAAATGTATAATTCACTTTGCTTATCTTTAATCATCAAAGACATGAACATGTCTGGCGAAGAATCTGAGGTCCTGCTCAGCATGAGTTAACACCTGGACTGTCTTAATTCCAGACAGAAGCAATAACACTTGACCTTTTAGATAGTCTGTGCAGATTTATACAAGGCAAAGCCTTTGTTGGCCTTTTCTTGAAATACCAACGATAGCTCCTGAGACCTCATTATTTCCTTTGAAGGCCTTTGGGGACCTGGAGACTCTTGCGAATGCCTCCTGGGCTGGCATGAGGTCTCACATGGAAGAAGGTCCTGTGACAATGGGCCTTTGGAGCATCATGTAGGAGGCCTGGTGGAGGAATATTCAAAATGACCATTTTACTTGATGTTTCCAATACGTTTTGTTACTATCGAGTGTATACAATTACACATATGAAAGCAATATGTAGATGGTAAGGTGTTGTTTAAATATCTTGTTTTATTGAGTACCTACTATGTGTCCAATGCTTTATGGGCACTTTTTAGTTTAGTATTCTCAACAACCCTGAAAGATAAGCATTTTATCCCTATTTTACAGAAAGAAACTTGGCTCAGAGAGGTTTAATAAATTTCCAAAGGTCATTCAGCTGATAAATGGTAGAGCTGGGATGTGAACCCAGATCTGTCCAACTCCGAATTCCCTGTTATTTTCTTACAGCCACCCCACTGCTCCCTGCTTTTCAGATAAAAGGGAGTGCCTTTCGTATTATTTCTACAGCATTTGAGTGTAATAAGCAATATTCTGGTCTGCTTATACTTGTTCGATGTTTAAAACCTATTCCCCAGCCCCCCTCAGAAAGCACAAAAAAGAATTTGTACTACACTCCTTTGAATGTTACACTGAATTCCTGAGCTTGAACCCGGAAAGAGGTCTTCTCTGACACGGTGGTATTTGCAAATGGCTGTTTGCCCCCAGGCCTCTGTGATTTTTTTCAGCGATGAGTTGCAACGTCTCTTTGAAACTAAGAAAGCTCCATTTGACTCTCAGTGAATTTAATCTCTCAATTTTCCTCTGTTGTTTGGACACGCTAGAATGAAATTCAGATCAGATGTTATGATAATGACCCTTCTTTCGCTTGCCTCGCTCACAGCTGGTCTTCATTCGTGTGCCATAAACCAGCTCCTCATGGGCACATGGGAGTGACTAGGAGCTAGGAAACTGGGCTAGACCCAAAAGAGCAGCCAGACCCTCCCGGTTCTGCTGTGCTCTGCTCCGGTTGCTATTTTGTTTGAAGAAAAGGGGGGGAAAAGTCCATGTCGCGGGCAGCTGTTCATTTTGCCTCCGTGTAAAACGCTGCGAGGAAGGGCTGAGGAGCATGCTGTCATTTTGCTGTGCGGATTCTGTCGAGAAAGGTCTCTGGCATCGGGCATCCTGTTAACCAGAGCTCCCAACTCGTCAGCACGCCCATCTACCTAGAACAAGCTGTTTATAGATGCTTAGAATGTTGATCCTGGGGAAGATTTGGGTCTTCTAATGGCCACTCACCTGGTTCCTTGCCAACAGTCTCCTCCCTACCCACTCTCCACTTCAGGGTCATTCTCCACGCCCACCAGAGGGATCTTTCTAAAATATGAATCTGAGCAAGTAACGTCCTGGCTGTAAGGTCTTTAATGACCATATACCCCTGCTGACTTTTCCCGTCATGTACCAACATGTCTTCCTGCTTCCACGTGCTTCAGAGAGCCTAAATTGGGTCATGTCACTCCCCTGCTCAGACTCTGCACCCCCTTGTCCCCCCACGGAGTCCCAGTGTATGCAGGCTGTAATCCCAGGCCCTCACCTTGGTTGGTCCTGGAGAGTCTCTGTGATTAGCCCCTTGATGTTTCTCTAATGTCATCCCTTACCGTTTCTCTCTCTCTCATTCTACCAGCCATTCTGGCTTCTGCACTGTTCCATAGCCCACCTCAGGGCCTTTGCACTTCTTATTCCCTCGACCTGGAGCCCTCTTCCCCGGATGTCCACATGGCTCCCTCCTTCAGCTCCTTCAGGTTATGGACCAAATGTCAGAGAGGCCTTCCTGGACCTCTCTTCATGAAAATAGCAACTCTTGTCACGCTTATCTTTTTACCTTGATTTCGTGTGGTTTTTTTTCATTACACCTGAAATCACATGTTTGTTGCTTATTTTTCTTATTGCTGTCTCCTGCACGAAAATGCAGTGTCCATGAGGGCAGGAGCCCTTGAGTCCAGACTGTTAGTGCCCCATAGTAGGCACCACACCTGGCACTCGTTAAATGAATGAATCTCCTCCCATACTGTCCCCAGCACCACACATTCTAATAAGTCCAGAGCACTTATAATCCCCAAACTTGTCAGGTAGTTTCACACCTCTGGACTTAAAAAATGCTTTTTAGATAGAGGTGTCCCTTCAAGTAAAGTGCACAGATATTAATTGTACAGCTTGACACATGTTTACACACATATATGCATACATGTGTATCCATCTAGATTGAGATATAGGCCTTTTCTATCATTTCTGAAGGCTCCCTTTAGTCCCTCGGCAGTTAGTACCCCTTAAAGATAACTGCTATTCTGACCTCTAGCACCATAGATTGGTTTTGCTTGCTTTAGACCTTGATATGAATACAACCATACAACGTGTGCTGTTTTGTGTCTTAATTCTTTCTTTCAATATGGTATGCTGGTTTATTATTTTTCATTGCCGAGTAGTATTCCATTATATGACAGCACCACAATTTATTTACTTGTTCTTCTGTTGATTGACATCTGGGCTGCTTCCAATTGTTGGTTACCATGAACAATGCTGCTATGAACATTATTGTACAAATCTTTTGGTGGACATGAGCGCTTGTTTCTGTTGGGTGTGGATCCAGGAGTGGAACTGCTGGGCCATAGAATGTACGTATGTTTAGGTATAGTAGTTACTGTCCAAACTTTTTCAAACTGGTTGCTCCAATTTACACGCCCACCAAGAACAAAAGAAAGTTCCAGTTATTCTACTTTGCAGCCCACATTTGATGTTACTAATCTTAAATGTTAACCACTTAAAAGTATAATGGTATCTCCTTGTGGTAGTGGTATCTCTCTGTGATTTTAACTTGTACCTCTATGATGAGTAATGATGTTAAACACCTTTTCACATTTTATTGGCCACTTTTATATTCTTCTTTGTAAAGTGACTGTTCAGTTCTTTTGCCCATTATGTCTATTTCTTATTGATTTTTAGGAGTTCATACTACAGTCTGGATGCAAGCTCTTTGTGGGATACAGTGTGTATCTTCCAGCCTGTGGCTTGCCTTTTCACTCTTTCAATGTTTTGTTTGTTTTTGCCAAAGTGTTACATTTTAATTTAATTCAATTTATCAAATTTTTTAAAGTTAGTGGGTTTTTTGTGTTTTGTTTAAGGAATCTTTGCTTACCCCAAGGTCATGAAAATATCTTCCTACATTTTTTCCTACATACTTTATTGTTTTAACTTTCCCATTTAGTTCTATGATCGATCATAAATTAATTTTTGTGTACAGTGGGAGGTAGAGATTGAAGTTCTTTTATTCCCATATGAATATCCCATGACTCAGCATCAATGACCAAAAAGACCATCAGTTTCCATAGGGCTTTTGTTGTAAAGCAAGTGTCCATATATGTCACACCTCTGTGCCTTTGCTAAATGCTCTTCCATCTGCCTGATAGGCCTTCCTTATCTTTCTCTATTAGTTAAGTCTTTCTCACCTTTCAAGACTCCTCCAATAACATCTTGCCTGTGAAGCCTTTCCTGTCCTTAGCACCTATCCTGCTTCCCACACAGTCTTTAGTGTCCTTGACTACTGTATCATGGCAGTACTGCTAATGGCAGCACCTGCTGGTGTGTTTGCCTCCATAAGGCTGAGAGCATATTGAGGGCAGGGTCTGGGCCATGTTAGTCTTCGTAACCTGTGCTTAACACTGTGCCTAAAATAGATGATCAGTAAAAGTTTGTTGAAGAAGTGAAGTTGAGAACTTTTGAATGGCTAAAAAAAAAAAGTTAAATTTCTTTCTTTCAGTGAATTAGAAGCAATCAGTTCTGAGAGTTTCACTCCTTGAAAAATCAGTATTCAATGTCCAGTACCTGGTATAAGCCAGCATTTAAGGGTAAAGAAACAAAAAGTCAGACGTTTAAACCAGAATATTCCTAAGGACATAAAATAGAAAGAATTTAACAAGTTATATCTGTATTACTTCTTTTTATTTTCCTTGTCCTTTGCCAAGTCATACCTCAATTTGTTTTTCCCCTCCCCCATCAGTTTTATCGAGATGTAATTGACATATAACATGGTAATAGTTTAAGGCGTATAACATAATGATTTGATATATGTATATACTGCAAAATGATTACCACAATAAGTTTAGTTAACATCCATCCCACGCATAGTTACAATTTTTTTCCTTGCGATGAGAACTTCAGATCTACTCTCTTAGCAACTTTCAAATATACAATACAGTATTGTTAACTATAGTCATAATGCTGTACATTACATCTTCAGAACTTACTCTTATAACTGAACGTTTTACCTTTTGACCACCTTTACCCAACTCTTCCACCCCACCCCCACTGCCTTGCCCTTGGCAACCACCAACCTGTTCTCTATTTCTATGAGTTCAATTATTTTTAGATTCCACATATAAGTGCTATCATACAGTATTTATATTTCTCTGTCTGACTAATTCACTTATCATAACGCCCTCAAGGCCCATCTATGTTGTTGCAAATAGCAGGATTTCTTTCTTTCTTTTTATGGCCAAGTAATATTTCATTATATATATGCCACATTTTCTTTATTCATTCATCCATTGATGGACACTTAGGTTGTTTCTATGTTTTGGCTATTGTATATAATGCTGCAATGAACATGGGGGTGTAGATATCTTTTCAGTATAGTGGTTTAGTTTCTTTTGGATATAGACTATGCATTAGTTCTTAAATTCCTTCATCAGAGTCATATTTTCTAGGAGCAGTCGTACAGTGTACCTGTTAAAAGCGTGGAATTTAGAATCAGAGCTGAGTTCTAATCCATCATATGCCTGTTATGTGACCTAATGTGATCTTAATTTCTCTCTACCTCAGTTTTCTCATCTATAAAATGGATTGTTATAAGGTTCAAATGAGATAATGTATGCAAAGCACATACAGTGCTTGACGTAGTATGCACTTCATAGATGGTAAAAAGTGTTGGGAGCTCTTTCCTCAATGCTTCATTCATGATCTGCAAAGATGGGGAGCTGCAACAAGGACACTTCTAGGAACCTTATAAAATTAAGAAATGATCTTCATGCTGTAGTCATTTCAACTGAACCAAGGCAACAGCTGATATTCACCTATATTCACCAGTTCAATGAAAATAGCATTGCATGCTGGGAGTGCTTTTGCTTTGTGGAAGAGGCTATTATATCCTGATACCCATTCTTTCCCTCTCCCCTTTAGCGTAGAGTTTGTTCTCACTCCCAGATAAGTTTTGTTAGAGTGCATGGTCATCTTGCTGGTTACCACATTTCCCAGCCTCCCTTGCAGCTGCATCTGGCTCTGGGATTAAGCCCTCTCCAGCGGTGATTGCTAGTGACTTCTTTTGATTTGGGCTGAAATGCTGATATGGTTTTTGTGGTGAACCATCTTTGATTATGTAGATAAGGAGAACACCCTGTGTTTCTAGGGGGATGGCTGAGCAACAAGATGGAAGGAACCTGAGTCTCTGAATGAGCTAATGGAGCAGAGCTCCATTCATCCTAGGTAGTTATTACACAGAGAAATAAATAAATTGCTCTCATGTGAGTTGTGTTTTGGGGGTCTTTTGTCATAGCTACTTAGCAGCAACTTTAACTACTGCAAGCATCGTATATCTTTTTGTCTTTTGTGTGTGTGTCCCCTTCTACCTCTGCCAGAGCATTCTCCCTCTACCCTTCTACCTAATTAAGTCTTTCTCTTCCTTCAGATCTCAGCTCAATGTCTCTTCCTCAGGGAACCTTCCTGATCTCCTCAGATAAGTTTAATTCTCATATGATTTTTTTTTCCTTGCACTGTCTTCCTCTTCCTAAGAAGAGGCCTTATTATGTTTAGGACTTTACATTTAATTGTGTGTTTGATTAATGCTTATCTTCCTCACTATATCATAACCCTTATGAGAGGAGGGACCATGTCTTAACTGGTCTACCATAGTACCCAGAAGAGCTAGCCCAGTATACAGCATGTAACAGGCGCTTAATAAAGATCATTAATTAAAAAAAAATCAATGTATCTCTGACTCCCATGGTAATAAGTTATTCTCCTTGTCATTGTTCTTCTTTACTCTCTAGAAAACTGAGTGGTTAAGTGGTTAAGTGATCAAGAACCAACCATTGAGCAAGACCCTTGATCTACTACGTTGTCTGTGGAAGAGATTTGTTACTTTCCTAACTCTTAATTTTAAATGGCTGCTAATTTTATCTATTAGCATGTGAGATGGCAAATAAAAGTCAGAAAATGGAACTGATACTCACTCTGGCTATCCTTAAGGGCTCTGAGTCACTGGATGGAATTTGGTAATTTATGCCTTTGATGTCATTCTGCATCCAAGTTGACTGGTCGCTAAATATCTGGCCATTCCACCCTTTAATCACTTATGTTTCCTGGACTTAATATCATTATAACACATCTCTAAGGATTTTAAGGAAATTATACAGTGGCCAACCTCTGAAATAAAAATATTTCCCTAGTGGTAAACTGGTCATTGTTTCTACTAAATCAGATGGTGTTTTATTTTGGAAGAAAATTGTTTTCTTTTCAAGTGTAGACCAACAAGGTAGTGATAGCAATTGCTATGGAAGTCCTTATCTCCACCCAAGGGCGATGTGAAGGAAGAAGCTGCAAATGTTGGGAGCTTTAATGCAATTTCACTCAGCACTTGCCTACATGTAGCATTTTTAGAAGTATGGGGCTCTGTCTTTCCTATCATCTTGTTGAGTAACCTCATCACATCTCTGAAGAGCACGTATAAATCAATTACCTACCAAGTGGCCTGCCTCTGCAGAGATGGGTCATATTTAGGAAAACAATTTTCATAGAAAAAAGGCTTTCTCTGTGATGTGCCAGGAAATAAAGCCACAATATATTGCCAGGAGATGATTCCAGAAACCAACAGCACCTGAGTCACATAAAAAACTTTGAGTCCAAGAATTAGGTTGGTGCTTACACTTGGCCACTGTTTAAAGCCTATTTTCTGTATTACTGCTCAAGGAGAATTCTTTTGGTAATCTGAAACTCTTCAAAGCTTCCTGCTTCAGCAATATTCTCCAGTTGCTTTGGAAGTATGTGAAGTTTGCGAAAACCCAGATTTCATTAGCATTTAGACTTTGCATTGAGGCCTTAACCCTATAAATTCCATAATTCTATGAAAAATTCCATGAGAATTATATTCTGTGTGTAACTCAGGGTCTAGAATTACTTAAAGGCTTTATGTAGAATCGACAGGCCAGAGTAGGAGCTCATGAAGATGCTGGGTAAATGGTGTCAGACACTGTTGCCTGCCTACCCAAGAGACATGGTCCTCTTCCTTCCGTGCTTTGTATTTTAAGCCCCTCTGCAGATTCAGAGGATGGGTCTTGGTTAGATTAGGCCAGGCATATAATTCCATCTCCTTTACCAGTACTTAGATTAAGGATAAGTATGTGACACAGTTGTAGCCACTAAAATATGAGATAAACTTGATACTAAAAAAGGCTCAAAGAGTCATTCTCTCCCATCTTTAGATATTGTTGTGTGAGGAGCATCTTGGAGCTGCTGCATATAATTTGTGACCATGAGAAGACAAAGATGAAGAAACAAATCATTATGCCAAGGATGCCCTCCTCAGCAGAACAGAAAGACAGAATCTTCCCAGCTCCCTGATGAGCCTTGTTGAAATTGCTAAATAAACCATCCCTAGCCTTTCCTCCAGACCTCATATTATATGAGCTAATAAATCCCTTTATTATTTTAGTCATTGGTTCTCAATCTTGTTTTTATGCCAGGCAAGATGTCTTTTTAAAAGTTCTTCAGTTGATTTGAATGGACAGCCAGTGTTGAGTACCATTGGTTTCAAATATTTTGAGTTAGATGCAGCCCCGCCTCCCATGGGGACCCGACCTGAGGAGCAGGGGTGGGAGCTTTGAGACTAGTGCAGCGCAAAAGTTTCAGAAGTTATATGGGGGCAGAGGGCAGACAGCAGAAGCAAGAAGAACTACAATCCTGCAGCCTGTGGAACCAAAACCACATTCACAGAAAGACACACAAGATGAAAAGGCAGAGGGCTATGTACCAGATGAAGGAACAAGATAAAACCTCAGAAAAACGACTAAATGAAATGGAGATAGGCAATCTTCCAGAAAAGAATTCAGAATAAGGACAGTGAAGATGATCCAGGACCTTGGAAAAAGAATAGAAGCAAAGATCGAGAAGATGCAAGAAATGTTTAACAAAGATCTAGAAGAATTAAAGAACAAACAAACAGAGATGCACAATACAATAACTGAAATGAAAAATACACTAGAAGGAATCAATAGCAGAATAACTGAGGCAGAAGAATGGATAAGTGACCTGGAAGACAGAATGGTGGAATTCACTGCTGTGGAACAGAATTAACAATGAAAAGAAATGAAGACAGCCTAAGAGACCTCTGGGACAACATTAAACGCAACAATGTTTGCATTGTAGGGGTCCCAGAAGGAGAAGAGAGAGAGAAAGGACCCGAGAAAATAATTGAAGACATTATAGTCGAAAATTTCCCTAACATGGGAAAGGAAATAGCCACCCAAGTCCAGGAAGCACAGAGAGTCCCATACAGGATAAACCCAAGGAGAAACACACCGAGGCACATAGTAATCAAATTGGCAAAAATTAAAGACAAAGAAAAATTATTGAAAGCAGCAAGGGAAAACCGACAAATAACATACAAGGGAACTCCCATAAGGTTAACAGCTGATTTCTCAGCAGAAACTCTACAAGCCAGAAGGGAGTGGCATGATATACTTAAAGTGATGAAAAGGAAGAACCTACAACCAAAGTTACTCTACCCGGCAAGGATCTCATTCATGTTCGATGGAGAAATCAAAAGCTTTACAGACAAGCAAAAGCTAAGATAATTCAGTACCACCAAACCAGCTCTATAACAAATCCTAAAGGAACTTCTCTAGGCAGGAAACACAAAAGAAGAAAAGGACCTACAAAAACAACTCCCCCCCCCAAAAAAAATAACTCCCCCCCAAATTAAGAAAATGGTAATAAGAACATACATATCAATAATTACCTTAAACGAGAATGGATTAAATGCTCCAACCAAAAGACACTGGCTTGCTGAATGGATACAAAACAAGACCCATACAAAGAAATAGAAACAAAGAAAACAATAGTAAAGATCAATACAACTAAAAACTGGTTCTTTGAGAAGATAAACAAAATCGGTAAACCATTAGCCAGACTCATCAAGAAAAAGAGGGAGAGGACTCAAATCAATAAAATTAGAAATGAAAAAGGAGAAGTTACAACAGACACTGCAGAAATACAAAGCATCCTAAGAGACTACTACAAGCAACTCTATGCCAATAAAATGGACAACCTGGAAGAAATGGACAAATTCTTAGAAAGGTATAACCTTCCAAGACTGAACCTGGAAGAAATAGAAAATATGAACAGACCAATCATAGGAATAAAATTGAAACTGTGATTAAAAATCTCCCAACACACAAAAGTCCAGGACCAGATGGCTTCACAGGTGAATTCTATCAAACATTTAGAGAAGAGCTAACACCCATCCTTCTCAAACTCTTCCAAAAAATTACAGAGAAAGGAAAACTCCCAAACTCATTCTATGAGGCCACCATCACCCTGATACCAAAATCAGACAAAGATACTACAAAAAGAGAAAATTACAGACCAATATTACTGATGAATATAGATTCAAAAATCCTCAACAAAATACTAGCAAACAGAATCCAACAACACATTAAAAGGATCATACACCATGATCAAGTGGGATTTATCCCAGAGATGCAAGGATCCTTCAATATACGCAAATCAATCAATGTGATACACCATATAAACAAATTGAAGAATAAAAATCATACGATTATCTCAACAGATGCAGAAAAAGCTTTTGACAAGATTCAACACCCATTTGTGAGAAAAACTCTCCAGAAAGTGGGCATAGAGGGAACCTACTTCAACATAATAAAGGCCATATATGACAAACCCACAGCAAACTTCATTCTCAATAGTGAAAAACTGAAAGCATTCCTCTAAGATCAGGAATAAGACAAGGATGTCCACTCCCGCCACTATTATTCAACATACTTTTGCACGTCCTAGCCATGGCAGTCAGAGAAGAAAAAGAAATAAAAGGAATACAAATTGGAAAAGAAGAAGTAAAGCTGTCACTGTTTGCAGATGACATGATACTATACATAGAGAATCCTAAAGATGCCACCAGAAAACTACTAGAGCTAATCAATGAATTTGGTAAAATTGCAGGATACAAAATTAATGCACAGAAAACTCTTGCATTCTTATACACTAATGATGAAAAATCTGAAAGAGAAATTAAGAAAACACTCCCATTTACCACTGTAGCAAAAAGAATAAAATACCTAGGAATAAACCTACCTAGGGAGACAAAAGACCTGTATGCAGAAAACTATAAGACACTGATGAAAGAAATGAAAGATTATACCAACAGACGGAGAGATATACCATGTTATTGGATTGGAAGAATCCATATTGTGAAAATAACTATATTATCCAAAGCAATCTACAGATTCAATGCAATCCCTATCACTGCAATCCCAATGCAATCCCAAATTACCAATGGCAATCCCAAATTACCAATGGCATTTTTTATGGAACTAGAACACAAAATCTTAAAATTTATATGGAGACACAAAAGACCCCGAATAGCCAAAGCAGTCTTGAGGCTAAGAAATTGAGCTGGAGGAATCAGACTCCCTGACTTCAGACTATACTACAAAGCTACAGTAATCAAGACAATATGCTACTGGCACAGAAACAGAAATATAGATCAATGGAATAGGATAGAAAGCCCAGAGATAAACCCATGCACCTATGGTCAACTAATCTATGATGAAGGAGGCAAGGATATACAATGGAGAAAAGACAGTGTCTTCAATAAGTGGTGCTGGGAAAACTGGACAGCTACATGTAAAAGAATGAAATTAGAACACTCCCTAACACCATACACAAAAATAAACTCAATATGGATTAGAGACCTAAATGTAAGACCGGGCACTATAAAACTCTTAGAGGAAAACATAGGAAGAACACTCTGACGTAAATCACAGCAAGATATTTTCTGATCCACCTCCTTGAGTAATGGAAATAAAAACAAAAATAAACAAATGGAACCTAATGAAACTTAAAAGCTTTTGCACAACAAAGGAAACTATAAACAAGACCAAAAGACAACCCTCAGAATGGGAGAAAGTATTTGGAAATGGATCATCGGACAAAGGATTAATCTCCAAAATATATAAACAGCTCATGCAGCTCAATATTAAAAAACAAACCACCCAATCCAAAAATGGGCAGAAGACCTAAATAGACATTTCTCCAAAGAAGACATACAAATGGCCAAGAAGCACATGAAAAGCTGCTCAACATCACTAATTATTAGAGAAATGCAAATCAAAACTGCAGTGAGGTATCACCTCACGCCAGTTAGAATGGGCATCATCAGAAAATCTACAAACAAATGCTGGAGAGGGTGTGGAGAAAAGGGAACCCTCTTGCACTGTTGGTGGGAATGTAAATTGATAGAGCCACTTTGGAGAACAGTATGGAGGTTCCTTAAAGAGCTAAAAATAGAACTACCATATGACCCAGCAATCTCACTACTGGGCATATACCCAGAGAAAACCATAATTCAAAAAGACACATGCACCCCAATGTTCATTGCAGCACTATTTACAATAGCCAGGACATGGAAGCAACCTAAATGCCCATTGACAGATGAATGGATAAAGAAGATGTGGTGCATATATACAATGGAATATTAGCCATAAAAAGGAATGAACTTGGGTCATTTGTAGAGACGTGGATGAATCTAGAGACTGTCACACAGAGTGAAGTAAGTCAGAAAGAGAAAAACAAATATCGTATATTAATGCATATATGTAGAACCTAGAAAATGGTATAGATGAACCAATTTGCAGAGGAGAAATTGAGACACAGAAGTAGAGAACAAACGTATGGACACCAAGGGGGGAAAGCAGAGGGGGGGTGGGGGGGGTGGTGGTGGTATGAATTGGGAGATTGGAATTGACATGTATACACTGATGTGTATAAAATGGATGACTTATAAGAAAATTAATAAATAAATAAATATTTAAAAAATAATAAAATATTTTGAGTTGGGTCTTCTGTTATATGTAGGCCGTAGCATTCCAACCAATGGCCTGAGGCACTCTGCATGAGTCTTGAGGAGGATTCGGTGATGGGTGTGGCCACTGTGGTGATCAGGAGGAAGGACTTTATCTCCTTCAAGAGCGTAGTTGATTCTGAGGGTTTGGCTCACATACCTGTGCTTTCCATTTCTGGAAGAGGACAAGGCTCCAGCCTTGAGAAGCGATAAGCTATAGCGTTGTGTGGGAAGATGCTTTATAAAAATACAGGTGGAATGGCAGACACATCGAGACTTCAATCCTGGGAGTACACATGAGAGGAAATGGTGTGGCACCACGTAACACATTCAGTTGTGCCTGATGAGAATGGACTGGATTCTTCACGTGGGCCAAGGAAAATAAAAGGGTAAGAACAGCTCACAAACTTATGCCCTCCCATTGTATATGTGGAAGATTTCATGGCATTTCTGAAGAAAGGAGCCTTGTTCCTGTCTCCATTTTCTGTCCTCATGTGTGATTTTCCTTTTTCTCACTAATTCCTTAATGCTTCCTTGCATTATTGACCTAATGGCTCTCAGTCCTAAGCCCACCCTTCTATATTGTGCTCTGGGATATTGGAGCTAGGATTCTGAAAACTCGATTTCCCAGACTCCCTTGCCAATCTTGTTAGGTTCCACCAATGGGAGACACTGAAGGGAGACTGGGAGGCAGGAGGGGAGGAGAAGAGACCTTCCCTGTTTCCAGTTCCTGTTAGTGTCTCTCTGGTAGCAGCAGAAGTTATGGGTCCAGGTTCCAATTTCTTTCAGTACCCCCAGCAGCAGCTTCGTCATGTTGCATTAGGAGTACCAGAACCTGCCATACTGCCTTATCCACTGGGCCATGTTCTCTCGGCCTTCCAGACATCCAGTAGGTTCAGACCCCTCCTCAGAGACCTGAGTGCCAGGATGTCCCTCTCCTCAGGAACCCAAATATCAGCTGTGGAGGGGACAGCTTGGCATCCCACCAGTCTGTGGGGTCTTGCTCTGAGCTCCCAGGTTCTCACAGCACCATTTCCCCCCTTTTACTCCTCCGAGGTTGTGGCTGCTGCCTGTAGTTACTCGCCTCTGGGTTACCTCTGTGTCCTCTTTTTGTTCCTTCAGGCTTTCAACACCTTTGTAAACAGTTCCTTGCCAAACCCTCTTAGAACTGTACTCAGTCTAAGACGCTTCCTTCTTACCTTCCTTCCTTCCTGGATGAGTCAGCACTCTCCTGAGAAATAGAACGAACAGGACGTGTGCGTGCGTGTGTGAGAGAGAGAGAGGGACGGAGAGAGAGAGACAGCGCAAATGTGTGCGCGACAGAGATTGGTTTATTGTTAAGGAATTGGCTCACGCAGTTATGGAAGTTTGGTGAGTCCAGAATTCTCAGGGTAGGCCAACAGGCTGGGGACCCAGAGAGAGTTGTGGTCTGAGTCCAAAGGCCACCTGCTGGCAGAATTCCCTCTTCCTTGGTGCAGGTCAGTCTGTTTGTATCAAGGCCTTCAACCGATTGGATGCAGCCCCCCACATTATAGAGGGTCATCTGCTTTATTCGAAGTCCACTGATTTAAATGTTAATCTTATCTAAAAAAATATCTTCACAGAAACTTCTAATGCTTGGCCAAGTATCTGGGTACTGTGGCCCAGCAAAGTTGACACATAAAATTAACCTTCACACTTCCCTGTCTTTTCTTCACCTGGAATCAGACCTGAATTGAGGTCTGACTTCTCTCCCAGCCTGCCTTTGGATCCCTTCTCGTTTTCCCCCATACGTGTTCTAATGAATCTCTTGCACAGCTAATCCTGTTTTGGCATCTACCCAAAACACCCAAACTAACACATTACTCTATCTCCAGTGCCTGGCCTATAGTACATGCTCAATAAATATTTGCAAAATGAATTAATGAAGCCTATGAACGTGAGAGGAATTTGGCTGTGACATACGACACTCCATGATTACTGGGGTTGATTCATCTGATATGGGCCATAGGAGGCCGTCCCCTTTCTCCCTCTCATTTCCTCCACTTCTCTTTCAAAGTCTTGAGATGAAAGAAGATGATCTACCCAGATAGAAGAGACCTATGCTTCAGTCAAGAGTATATGAATGACTTTCAAAGAATCTCTTTTTCTTTGAAATCCTAGTATAAGAATATGAACCAGGTTATTTATCAATCGATCACCTGGTCATTGCCTGATGATTACCTGGCCATGATGCTGCCCTGGGAGGGATAGACGGTTGCTAGCTGGGTCTACTTGCATCCCTGACTCCTGGGCAGAGAAAGGGGGATTATAAACATGGGATGTTAATCACAGGCAGGGCTGTTTGAGGGATGCAAGGTGTAAGAGGAAAAGAATCACATTTCATGAACTCCTGGGCACCCTGACCATTTACAGAGAAGTCAAATGAGGTTTAAATGGATAGAAAGAATGGTCCTCAAGGAGAAGAGAAGTCAGAAGAGAGGCAAAAAGAAACTTGCACAGGACTGTGAAACAGCTGAAGAGGAGTCCACTCTGGTCTCCATCATAGGTGAGGTTGATAAGCGCTGGTGACAGTGAGACATAAGCCTCATGCACTTTTTAGAGTTTAATGCCAGTTGACTAAGCCATGCCTTAGGACCCTCCTGGTGCTCAGAAGGGTGGCTTCCCCTGGGTCTGCCTTCAGGGAGGGAGACTCTGCAAAGTGCAGGTCCTAGGGCAACTGCCATGATGAGCTGCTGCTCCCTTTCTGTCCTCCTCCACCCCTGCCCTTTTCTACCGACAAGATTCTGACCTTCAAGCATCTTCCTTTGCTGTGAAGGCAGCCGCCTCTCTCCACTGGATAATCCCTCACCTTTAGAAGCTTCGCTGGGTTCCCCTCCAGCTCCAAAACTCAAATCAAGCTCTCTGAGTGGCCCTATGAAGCCGCCACCACAGGATGGAGGCAAAGGAAAATCACTTTTTTCTCCACCGTCATGTGCGCCGGGGGCGGGTTGCTTCTGGGACCTAGCACTCTGATCACTCTTGCTAGGAAACTCTACAGAGCGAAGGAAAAGCAGTGAACTGATGGACAACATGATGGATCTCACGGGCTGAGGAGAGGAAGCCAGCCATGAAAGACCACACATCACATGGTCCCCTTGATACAAAGTTTTAAGAAGAGGGGACGGATTCCACGGTGATAGAAGTCAGAACAGCAGTGACCTCATTAAGTGAAGATTTGTGCTCTTTACTGTACTTATGTCACACCTCAGTAAAAGAATGAAAATGTTCTCCCCTGGCTTCTCCAACCTCAGACTCTAAGAAGGCTGGAAGGAGGGCGTCACTGACGTTCACAGAAGCGGGTTCACTGTGTAGATAGTCTACACCTTCTATGATGGGCAGGTGTCAGTGTGCCGTACATCATCCTCAGCGTCCCTCTCAGGGGTAAAGAAAGAGCACAGAGCGCAGCCTCCTTATTTCTGCCGCAGCCCTGCATGGACAGCAGGTGCCCTGGGCCCTGGAGGTACCTGCGTACTTGAGGCTGCAGCCTCGGATGCAGACGTGGTGGCTCTGAGACCAGCCTCCAGGACACAGCTATGCGTGGGCAGGTCCCCTGCTGTGGCCCCTAGCCAGTGGTGCAGCCTCCCTCCTAATGGGGCTTGCTAACAGTGAGGACAAGGGCAGCCACCACTGGGCTGCAAAGAGGACCAACTCTTCCTTCACAAAGACATCCCAGAAACTCCCGGAAATATTCAGGTGCTGGGACCTGAGTTCTAGGTAAGGCCAAGAATCCAAGAGATGGAGTTCACTTCTGCTAACAAGGTCCCATCTTTAATGCGAGGCAGGTGCAGCCTGAGGAGACCTAAGCTAAAATGTCCCTCCCCTGGGCTTCCCTGGTGGCGCAGTGGTTCAGGGTCCGCCTGCCGATGCAGGGGACACGGGTTCGTGCCCCGGTCCGGGAAGATCCCACATGCCGCGGAGCAGCTGGGCCCGTGAGCCATGGCCGCTGAGCCTGTGCGTCCAGAGCCTGTGCTCTGCGACGGGAGAGGCTGCAACAGTGAGAGGCCCGCGTACCACAAAAAAAAAGGCCCTCCCTCCCACCAGTTTGTTCTTTCTTTCCCCTCCCTCCCTCCCTTCCTTCCTCACCCTTTCTCTTTCTCTCTCTCAATCCATTCCTCTCTCCTTTCTCTCTCTTTCTTTCTTCGAAAAACTATGTCCTCCAAGTTCAATGCACTCCACTTGAGCAAGCTAGGAAGGGAAAAGGATTCCAGAGACCTGGAACCTTCCAGCGCACTGGGAATTCAACTTCGAACCTTTAAGGAGAAGGCCGTGTGAGACGGCAGCCACTGCACAGCTGCTTGGGGAGTGAGTTGATTTCTTGGGCGTCTATGGGGTGCAGCTTGTATGTGGCCTTTGGTGCCAGACCCCTTGGCAGTGCAACGTCCTCCCTTTTCAACATTCTGCTGTCACAGAGTGGGGCTGTGCAAAGGGTGAGAGCCACCAGTGCATGGAAAAGAGTTCTGAGGACAACACTCAAATGACAATTCTGCCTCCCTGAATCAGCTCTTGAGATAGAGACTTTGCCGAACATTAGCTCTTTTGGTGCAGCTGGAAATGCCATAACTGTGTAGTTGCACAAAAGAGACCCCCCTGAGCGACTTCTCCCCTTCATTTCCGGGGAGGTGCAACACCCAAAAGAGACCTTTATCATCCCTTCGCTTCCCACCAACCTGACACAGAGACCCAGAGCTTTGCCACAGGATGGTAACAGGGCTAAAAGTCACCTGCTCCCAACGGAGCAGGTGTCCCTGAGAGAGGAGCAAGCAGGTGCTGGGATGGCTCCGGAGCTAGCAGAGTGTGTGTCATTGTGCCTGTACTCCTGGGAATTCTATAGCTTACAGCCTCGCAGAGAATGAAATGGATGCGAAGTTATGTTCTTTGTTTTGTTCACTGAAATATCTCCCAAGGCTAGAACAGTGCCTGATACATTGTAGGTATTCAATAAGCACTTATTGAATGAGTGACTGAGTATTGGTTCCAATTCCTAGGATATGGGAAATCTC
Source organism: Grampus griseus (assembly GCF_964374135.1). NCBI lineage: Eukaryota > Metazoa > Chordata > Mammalia > Artiodactyla > Delphinidae > Grampus > Grampus griseus. The sequence goes on along the minus strand of NC_139018.1, from coordinate 14,906,396 downwards.
TCAACATCCTTTTACACACAATTGTGTCTCTTAGCTCTTAGCACAGCCCTGTAAGGGGGAGATGTTTATTATCTCCACTTCGCAGATGAGAAAACAGCAGCTTGCGTCAAGTCACAGAGTCAGGAAGAATCACAGATGAGGTTTCAATGCAGCCCTGCCAGTATCTAGTCCACACTTTCTTCCTGGTGCTGTGTTCGTTTTCCCCACCCCCAAGCCACATGCTTCTCGCAGGTCTGTGGACCTCACGCCCCTTCTCGAAGTGCGTGGAGGGATCGCTTCTCCCTGAGCGGAGACATTGGATGCCTGACCTCGAGGTGAGGGAGTCTCAGCATCTCAGAACCCTTCTCCTCTGGCTTCTCCAACCTCAGACTCTAAGCAGACTGGAAGGAAGTGGTCACTGATGTTCACGGAAGCGGTTTCACTGTGTAGACAGTCTACACCTTCCTCTAAGATGAGCAGGTGTCAGTGTGCAGTACATTATCCTCAGCATCCCTGCTCCCTGGCGTCTGAGGCAACAAATCAGCATCAACATTTTCCAAGACCTGCTGACCCTGTGCAGGAGCCAAAAAAGGAAAAGAAGACCCAATCCCTGCCCCCAGGATCTCATATATAAAAATAGCTAACAGCACAAGGTGGCCTGAGCTGCGTGAGCGCCAGAGACCACGTATCCAATCGTTTAGTCGGCAGTCAACATGTCTCCTGAGTGTCCAGGAGGTGAGTTGGCACACTTTTTCAGTAAAAGGCCAGATTGTAAATATTTTCTGCTTTGTGAAACAGATGGTCTCCATCCCAACTGCTCGACTCTGTCCTTGTAGCACTAAAGAAGCCAGACAGGGGTGGAGGTGAGGGCAAATAGGGTGGGAGAAATAGGGTGAGGCTGGTACAAAGGTGCAAACTTATAGCTGTAAGATGAAAAAAGTCTGAGGTATAATGTAATCTAATGTGCAATGGTGACTACAGTTGATAATACTGTATGTATAGTTGAAATTTGCTAAGAGAGTAGACTTTAAATGTTCTCACCAAGTATGTATATATAAATATCGTGATGGATATGTTGGTTAACCAGATGGGAGGAATCCTTCCACAATGTATACGTATTTCAAATCATCACAATGTACCGTTTAACTATCTTCCAATTTTATCTGTTAATTATACCTCAGTAAAGCTAAAAAATTTTTACAGAAGCCACAGACAATATATGAGTGAGCATTGCTGTATTCCAATAAAACTTTATTTATGGACACTGATATTTGAGTTTCATGTCCTTTTCCTGTGTCATGAAATATTCTTCTTTTGAATTTTCTCCACCCATTTAAACGTGTAAAAATCATCCTTAACTTGCAGGCCAATGAAAGCACGCAGTGGAATGGATTGGGCCCATGGGCTGTAGTTTGCCATCCCCTGGCCCAGTTGGGAGCCAGGCTCTGGGCAGGGTGCAAGCACACAGCAGTGACTGACACCTGGTCTCTGTTGCCACAAGCTCACTGTCCTGTGGGAAGCAGACAAGTCAACAGGCTGTGATGAGTGTGTGGGATGAGAAGGGGTGTGAGGAGACACACAAGCCAATCACCTGTGGAGGAGTCCTGGGAGACCAGGGGCAGCTGGGGAGGGCTTCTCAGAAGAAGGAGGTGAGACCCAAGCCAGTGGAGTCAGAAGAAGCCCCAGGAGCTGCCTCCTCGAATTGGAGCTTGAAGGTGAGCCGTCCCCTGCGGGGTGAGAAATTTCCACTTGAAAGCTCTCAGAGCCACTGCAATAGCTCTCCTCCCTGGGGAGTCAGCTGAGGCCAAGTCCCGCGATGAAAGGGCTGCGGTGCTGGTGCCGGTGGTTTCTGGGCAGCCCAGCTCTGTTCTGCTCTGGGCAACAAAGATAGGGGGAGATACTGAAGAAAGCTTTCTGAATAAAGCCAAGCCTGTGGAATGGTCCTCTAGACAGATGCAAGGAGGGGCCCACAGCAAGGGCAAAATGGGCCAATCCAGTGGGTCCCCACTATGTGCTTGGCAGGAGAGGAGTCCCTTGCTGCTATGGGCTGAGTTGTGTCCCCCTAAAGTTCACACGTTGAACTCCCAACCTCCAGTATCTCAGCGTGTGACCTTATCTGGAAAGAGGGTCATTGCAGATGGAATTAGTTAAAACAAGGTCACACTAGAGTAGGGTGGGTCCCTAATCCAATATGACTAGTGTCCTGATAAAAAGGGGAAAATTTGGACACAGAGATAAGAAACAGACAGAGCGCCACGTGAAGATCGGAGTTACGCTGCCACAAGCCAAGGACATAAAAGATTGTCAGCAAAGCACCAGAAGCCAGGGGAGAGGCCTGAAACAGATGCTACTCAGGGCCTCCAGAAGGAACTAAACTTTCTCACACCTTGATCTCAGACCTCTCACCTCCAGAACTGGGAGACAATACATTTCTGTTGTTTAAGCCTCCCTGCTTGTGGTTCTTTGTTTCAGCAGCCCTGGGGACTAATATGCTGACCCTGGCCAGGACCCACCCAGGGGTTCAGTCCATGCCCAAAGGTCTTCAAACATCCACTGCAAGTGCCACCTGCCCCTCGATTCCCACCGCAAAAGTTGGAGCCGACACAGAGCTCTCCTCCCCGAGCAACTATATGCTCTGACCTGTATGTTTAATTTAGCAATCAACTTAGAGATTAATTTTCTGGTATAGAATTCTGTCTCATATCTGGTTTTTGACACACAGACACTTTCATACTTTGAATGGAGCTTAGACATGAGAAGGGGAGAGAGTAGTCAACTAACAAACGAAAGGCATCAAAGATTGTGGCGATTGGAAAGGAAGGACAGGGTGTAGTCATAAAGAAAACTAAGGGGGATAAAATATCCTTTGACAAGCATCGCCAGTTCAGTGCTTTGATGTGTTCTGGCCTTGTATGGCTCTCTACTTTCGCCTGATTATTTCCAAGTTTTCTGACAGCCTCTCTGTGAGACTCTGAGCATGTTGAGGGCAAGAGCTATCCTTAACCCCTTTTGTATGTTGCTAGACACTCGGGAAGCTCTGGACAATATTCACTGAATGAATTACCACAGATTTGCTTAACCATCAATTATTCAGCACATTTTTACTGGACACTGTATAGTTTCCTGTGGATGCTGCAACAAATTACCGCAGACTTGGGGCCTTAAACATCACCAATTTATTCTCTTATAATTCTGGAAGCCAGAGGTCTTAAAGGGTCTCAATGGGTCAAAATCAAGGTGTTGACAGCCCTCTGGAGGCTCAGGGGTGACCACTTGTGTTCCTCAGCCTGTGGCCTCTTCCTTCATCTTTCAGACTCTTGTTTCCCTCCGTTTCTGTCATGTGGTCTTCTCTTCTGTGTCAAATCTCCCTCTGCCTTCCTCTTAAAAGGACACTTGTGACGGCATTGAGGGTCCACGTGTTTAATCCAGGATAATCCCCCCCATCTTGACGTCTTAATTCAGTCACATCTGTAAAGCTTCATGTAGTCATATAAGGACAGTCACAGTTTCCAGGGATTGGGGGCTGGATGTATTTGCAGGTCATTATTCAGCCCACTACAAACTCCTGTGATAGGTATGAGAGGGTTTTGTTTGTTTGTTTGTTTGTTAACATCTTTATTGGAGTATAATTGCTTTCCAATGGTGTGCTAGTTTCTGCTGTATAACAAAGTGAATCAGCTATATGTATACATATATCCCCATATCCCCTCCCTCTTGCGTCTCCCTCCCTCCCACCCTCCCTATCCCACCCCTCTAGCTGGTCACAAAGCACCGAGCTGATCTCCCTGTGCTATGCGACTGCTTCCCACTAGCTATCTATCTTACCTTTGATAGCATATATATGTCCATGCCACTCTCTCACTTCGTCGCAGCTTACCCTTCCCCCTCCCCGTGTCCTCAAGACCATTCTCTACGTCTGCATCTTTATTCCTATGTGAGGGTTTTTTCAATTGAAGTATAGTTGATTTATGGTACTGTGTTAGTTTCAGGTGTACAGCAAAGTGATTCAGTTATATATATACACACTTTTATATATATATATATACACTTTTTATAACACTTTTTTATAACACTTTTTTGTTATATATATATATACACTTGTGTATATATATATACACGTGTTTTTTATAACACTTTTTTATAATACTTTACACTTTTTTATAACACTTTTTTGTTATATATATATATACACTTTTTTTTCGATTCTTTTCCATTACAGGTTATTACAAGATATTGAATATAGTTCCCTGTGCTATAGAGTTAATTGTTGTTGTTTGTCTATTTTATATATGGTAGTGTGTATCTGTTAATTCTGTATTTCTAATTTATCCCTTCCCCCTCCCCATGCCAGGCTTTGCTCTGATTACTTGAGAATCAGCAGTGAGCAAGGTCAACAAGATTTCCTGCATTTAGGGGACCACACTCCAGTGGGAGTGACGGATCATAAACTGAAAAATACAGATGGCCATAAGGGTTCTGAGGGAAATAAAGGAGGTTCTAGGGTAGAGAACAATCACAGGGTGCCTGTAGCAGGCCGTGGGGGTGATATAAGTTGACAGTTGAAGAGGAGAAGCAACCAGCTGTGTTAAGAGTCTGGGAAGGTGGTCCTGACCGAAGGGACAGGAAGAACCAAGAAAGAACAAGCATGTTCCAGGTGCTCCAAGGAGGCCACTGCGGTTGGAACCTGGGCAGGGAGAGAGAGGTGGGAGGCATGGGATGGGAGTCAGAGGAAGGGGGCACTCCTGGAGTGAAAGCAAATTTAATGGCTGAGGCTCATCTTCGATTAAATTGCATTTTATCTTCAATGACTGCATTTTTTTTCTCTTCTGCTGATTTCAGGTGAGTATCAAGGCCAAGTTCATGAGCATATGACCTGTAGAGTTGCACAGGTTTTCAGAAGGTCCCCAGGGTCGGCTTAATGCTTTGCTGCTGCCGTCTTGAAATTAGTAACTGTTTTTGAAGAAGGGGCATGTAATTTCATTTTGCACTGGGTCCCACAAATTATGTAGCTGGTCCTCGTGAGTATATTGACAAACTCTGAGCAACCAGCCTCCTTCCTTCCAGGGTCCTTCTATTGAAGGACCCCAGCCTACAGTTCAGTCCTCGTGTGGACGGTAGGTTGGAACCTTTGGGAAAATGGTACCTTTCCCACTAGAATTGTATATTTGGAGAAGACACCTCAGACAGGGGCCAGAAAGGTCTAGGCGTAAGTAGAAATGCAAGATTTTAAATATTTTAAATCTATATTAGGAACCAGTAAGACATCCTTGTAATTTACAATGCTGTGACTTGGACTGTGAAGGTAATTCTGTAAAGGGCTAACGTACCTGTTCTGAACCACAGGTCGGGCCATGTATGGGCAAAGGTCAAGAGTCTGCCAAAAATCTCCAAAGAGAACCACCAACAACAAAAAAACTAGAAAAGGAAGAACAAGGATGTACAGAGTCTTTTCTGTGTGCCAGGGGGATGGGCAGGGCTCCAGGGAAGACTGACTGACACCAGACATGGTCCCTACCTTCAGGGACAATTATTCATAATAACAATGACAGCTGGAAATAGCAGACATTTACTGAGCACATATAGGAAGACTTGACATCCATCATTCCTGCGAAGCTCCACCAGAGTCCTCTGAGATAGGTGAGATTATCATTCCTATTTTTTCCAATGAGAAAACTAAGGATAAATGACTTGTTCAAGATCCCACAGCTTGGAGGGAGCCAGTCTGACAGAGCTGGGCCTGTGGGATCCGAGGGCTGGCTATACCGTAGAGCTGCTCCATGAGGGGAGATGGTAAGAGGGCAAATGTGGTGATGGTGTTTGCTGGCTGGCATTGCACTGGAGATATGTACAAGGGGTCCAGAACCACAGAGCGATGCATCTAACCTGGCTCTGAGTTGGGGGAATTTGGGGGAAGGAAAAGAAGCAGAGGTTCCCAGGGAACCTGCAGCAGGTGTTAAATCTAGAAGAGGAGCTGAGTTTAGTTAGGATGGAAACAGAATTGCAAGTTGGGGAGGGGGGCTGAGAGGAGGAGAGAGAAGGGAGATGAATTGAGTGCAGAGGATCAACATCTGGACCGGTTCCCCCCATTGTACAGACCAGGGGTGTGGCAGACACCGGGAGTTGCTGGGTTTGAAACGTGGCCGAAAATTCTTCGATATTCTTCCCATCAAGGGATGGGGTCTATGTCCCCTTGTTCCGAACCAGGGTGGGCCTTTGTGACTGCATTTATGAGTAGGATGAAACGATCACTTCAGAGGGTGGTTATAAAAGGCCAAACAGCTTCTACGCAGCTGTCATGGGGCCCTCACTCGGGGAAGCTTCAGGTGCCAGCTGAGTCCAGGTACCCCTACATGGAGGGGGCCAGGGGAGAAGGAGGAGGAAGAGGAGAGGAGAAGGGGCTGCTGCCAAGGAGCCCCGGCTTCCAGCTCCCAGCCCAGGTGCCAGACTCTCAGTGAAGCGGCCCTTGAGATGACCCCAGCCCCATGGCCATCCGACTGTCACTGCATGAGATACCCAAGTGATCACTGCCTAGCTGCGCCTAGCCAACCCTGAGCCCATGAGCAAATTCAGTGGAAAATGAATCAATCAGCAAGCTCTTATTGAACACCTGCAGTGCCAGGGGGTGGAGAGAAGGCCACTGGCGCAGGGCACCCACCCCATCTCCCGGGCTCCTTGTGCAGTACCATCCCCTCGATCAACATCCTTCCCACACTTTCCTTTCTCTCTCTTGGGACCTGGGTGTAGATGTGCATTTTCTCTAAACCAAAATGTGCTTTTATTGTAATTTTTTTCCCACAAAGTATTTATTGTAGACATACAAGCACATATGAAAAATACAAAGAAGAAAAGTCACTTATATTCCCACCACTCATTTTTTAAAAGGTATTTTAAAATTTTAATACACATGTATTTTTTATACAAATGGCTGTATACTATGGGTATTTTTAAGCTGAATCTTTCACTTAACAATTTACTGTGAAGGACACCTTCATATGAAAAACATTCTTCTGCAATTTCCTTTTTAACGACCAAAGAACATTCTGTTCTATGAATGTGTGGCTGTGTCCCTCTCATCCAAGGCCTCAGCAGTGGCTTAATGCATAGAAAAAGCTGATGAGATTGTGGAATCCTAGAAAATTTTACACATATAACCTTATAAAGTTTAGTTCAAACAACAACATAAGGATGTGTATTCATTCACCAGTCTTTTGCACTGAGTCCAGGGCTTTTCTTTAAGACTATGCTGGCTAGTTCAACCTAGACCGTACCCATAATGTCATCTATACCTCTAATTTCTGTGTCTTTAAAGTGAGGTAAGAACTTAAAAGACACAACCAAGCAATCCTGGGGCAAAATTCTCATAATCTTTCTCACTCATGTATAGTATTCTCACCCACATCTCATTCCACAGCTATAGAACTATGACTTACAAAGCCCTTCCAAGGCTTTCAAGGTAGTGTTACCAAAACTCAGGTCCAGCTGCTCATGGCTTGGAAGCCAGTACTTGAAGGGCAAGGTTGGTGAAAAGGAAAGTGCGCTTTATTCTGGTGGCTGGCAGCCAGGGGAGAGGGTGGACTCATGTTCAAAGGACAACGCCCCACTGCTGATCAGTGAGCAAGAGCTTTTTAAGGGAGATTCAGGGGTGTATAGGGTGAGGGAGGAGGCTACGTGCAGAACAGCACAGTCAGCTCTGACCGTCATCTTGAAATTGGTCATGCAGTGGTCTCATCAGCATCATCTTGACTGGCTTAAGTACAGTTAGTCTTTAGTTCCAGGGTTAGTTAGTTCCCATTTCTTTGAGGCCAGTTCTTGGAATTGTGGCAGTTTATGTCATGGCTACTATCTGGTCATCATGTAGGTAACTTCTTCCACCTGGTGGGGGCTTCAGTATCTATAAAACAGCTCAAAGGATACGGCTCAGAATATTATCTATAGTCCTTGAGGAGGAACTAAAAGTTCTTGACTTTATTTAATGACTATTATTATTTGGTCTTGTTTGTTTTCCTTGACTTTTGCGTTTTCTCACTTCTCTGATTAAATTTATTCTTTGACTAAAGTTTTTCTACAAACAAAAGGCAGGCAGTGGACATGGAGGGGTTCTGTCCTGGGAAGGGTCCCATAGGGTCCTGCTCTGTTTCAGTAGTTTTCATAGAATTGAAGTCTTTCTCTCTGTACCCATATTGCATCAGTCTGCATAATATTTAAATTTATTCTGGAATGCAAATAACCAGTACAACTGCCATAAACCACTTTGGACAATCCCACAGGCTGTTAGTAAACACACACCTCAGCTGTGGGAGCAGGAGTATTGAGTGCACTCATCTGCAGAGCCCACTGGCCCTCCGGAAGGACCACAGCCTCAGTCAGTGGATTTTATGGAGGAAAAGAGGGTCAGTCCAGTTAGGTCAGTTGAGAGAGCTTACAACTTCGCATGATTGATCCAACCCAGCGACTGGACAGTTCGGGAGCTTCCTACTATATTTTTCTATTATAAACAATGATCCACTGAACATTCTTGTTCCTAAATCTTTAATTTAGTATTTGGTACAGATGGATTATTTAAGACAGATTTATAGAAGTAGAGGTACAGGGTCTAATAGTTTGCATGCTTTAAAGCTGGTGATAGGATTTGCCGAATTGTCCTGCCTGTAGTGCCCATTGGCTGTAGGTATGAGCATTTTTTCCACCCCTTTCTGGGTAGCATGGGGGAGTTACATCATATACATATTTAACTTTGGGGAATTCAATTCTATGTGCTCAGCAAACCCTCCCCAAACAACAAAAAGAAAACCAAGCAAACAAACAACCATATTTAGTGCCAGACAATACTTCAGCTGCTGCTCCCACCTTGTTGGAAAAGCAGTCTGTGGAGATTTACTGGGAGGAGCTACAGTGATCAATCTGTGCAGGATGTCACAGGGGTGCCCCTATTCCTGTCCACAGGGGTCCTTCAGGTCTGGGGGCTCTCCCACTACTGTGGGGTCCACAGTCAGGTGCCTGCCTAGACCAGTCATCTCCTCTCTGGGGTCTTGCTGGCTCTGGCAGGAAGCATGCTGCAGGGGCCCCTGTTCAGGAATCTACTGAGCCCTGTACCCTCATCACTTCCCCTTCATTTCCCCTTCCCACGGTCTAAGGAACACTTGTTTGGTCTTCAGGGAAAGCCTTCCTTCTTCTAAAATTTGGCTGAGTCCTTGTCATTAAGACAAGAGATTTTTAAATCTCTGCCTGCTACAACAAAAATACCATAAACTGGGTGACTGGGTGGCTTACAAACAACAGAAATTTATTTCTCTCTGTTCTGGAGGCTGGAAGTCCAAGGTCGGGTGCCAGCATAGCTGGATCCTCTTCTGAGTTTCAGACTGCAGACTTCTCCTGTCTCTTCATATGGCAAAGAGCAGAGAGGGAAAGCAAGCTCTCTCATGATGCTTATGAGGGCACTAATCCCATCATGAGGGCTCCACCCTCATGACCTCATCTAATCCTATTTACCTCCCAAAAGCCCTACCCCTGAATACCGTCACTGGGGCATAGGGTTTCAGTACATATGAATTTGGGCGGGTGTGTGTTGGGGGGACACAAACATTCAGTTCATATCAGTTCTCTTCAACCACCTCCTAGCTAGAGCCTCAGGCTTTTGGAAACCAAAGCCAGGAGGAGGCTCCTAGGTGGTTGCTACAGCCCTCCTGGGGTAGTCTGTCTACTTGAATGGGAAGGGCAGTGAAAGAAAATATCAGGATAAAGAAAGTTGTTATTAAAACAAAATTACCCTCCCCCCATCTCTCAACTCACAGCAAGCTGTAAATGCACTGTGCTCCTTTAGGACACTCAGCATTTTCATGGGAGGTCATAGTGTTAACTCTATTATCACTGGGAAGCTATTATTTCAGTGATCTAAAATAAATTTAGAATATTAGCCAAAGCAGTTTTTCATTCAGATAGTAACTACTCACCAAATTATATCATCTACAGGCTTTACTGCTTTGAGCTTGTGATAAAATTAGCATGACTGGAATTCTTACTGGTTTTCAACATTGAACAGGGATAGTGAATAGAATTCAAATTCTTTTGGAACATCAACCAACTTATTTATTTATTTAAACTTTAAAATATCCAATTTTATTTAAATCAAATTTGATTTAAAATGTTTAAACATGAAGATTCAGTGTTAGAGAAAGTGTGTCATGGGCTATAGTTAATCATGTGTGTGTATGTGTACTTTGTTTTTTTCTTCCAGTTTTATTGAGTTATAATTGACATAGAGAACTGTATAAGCTTAAGGTGTACAGCATAATGATTTTGACTTACATATATCATGAAAAGATTACCACAATAAGTTTAGTGAACACCCATCATCTCAGATATATACAAAGTAAAAGAAAAAAGATTTTTTTCTTTGTGATGAGAACTCTTAAGATTTACTCTCAATGACTTTCGTATACAACATAGAGCAGTGTTAATTATATTAATCATGTTGTACATTACACCCTTAGTACTTATTTTTCTTGTAACTGGAAGTTTGTACATTTTGACTACCTTCATTGAATTTCCCCTCCCCCCACTCTCCACCTCTGTTTTTTTGTTTTTTTGCGGTACGCCGGCCTCTCACTGTTGTGGCCTCTCCCGCTGCGGGACACAGGCTCCGGATGCGCAGGCTCAGCGGCCATGGCTCACGGGCCCAGCCGCTCCGCGGCATGTGGGATCTTCCCGGACCGGGGCACGAACCCGTGTCCCCTGCATCAGCAGGCGGACTCTCAACCACTGCGCCACCAGGGAAGCCCTCCACCTCTGGTTTTGATCTCTTTTTCTATGAGTTTGTTCATTTTTGAAGCATAATTGACCTACAACACTATGTTAGTTCCTGGTGCACAACATGGTGATTCAATATTTCTCTACATTACACAATGATCACCATGATGTCTAGTTACTATCTGTCACCATATAAAGATATTACATTATTATTGACTATTTTCCCCATACTATACATTTCATTCCTGTGACTCATTTATTTTGTAACTGGAAGTTTGTACCTCTTAATCTCCCTCATCTATTTTTACTCATCTCCCCTTCCCTCCTCCCCTCTGGCAACCACTTGTTTTTTCTCTGTATCTCAGATTCTGTTTCTCTGTTTTGTAATGCTTGTTCATTCATTTTGTTTTTTAGTTTATACAGATAAGTGAAATCATATGGTATTTGTCTTTCTCTATCTGACTTATTTCACTCTCCATAATACCCCCTAGGCCCATCCATGTTGTCACAAAAGGCAAGATTTCATTCGTTTTTTTTTTTTTGTGGCTAAGTAATATTCTATTATGTATATATAAATATTCTATATATATAAACATCTTCTTTATCCATCCATCTATCAATGGACACATAGGCTGCTTCCTTATCTTGGCTATCATGAATAATGCTGCAATGAACATAGGGGTACACATATCTTTTTCAATTAACGTTTTTGATTTCTTTAGAAAAATACACAAAAGTGGCATTGCCGGATGGTATGGTAGCTCTATTTTTTTTGGGGGGGGGGGTACGCGGGCCTCTCACTGTTGTGGCCTCTCCCGTTGCGGAGCACAGGCTCCGGACGCGCAGGCTCAGCGGCCATGGCTCACGGGCCCAGCTGCTCTGTGGCACATGGGATCCTCCCGGACCGGGGCACGAACCCGTGTCCCCTGCATCGGCAGGTGGACTCCCAACCACTGTGCCACCAGGGAAGCCCTGGTAGCTCTATTTTTAATTTTGGGGGGAGTTTTCCATAGTGGCTGCACCAATTTACATTCCTACCAATAGTGCACAAGGGTTCCCTTTTCTCCACATCCTCACCAACATTTGTTATTTGTTGTCTTTTTGATAAAGAACATTCTAACAAATGTGAGGTGCGATCTCATTGTGGTTTTGATTTGCATTGCCCTGATGATTAGTGATGTTGAACATCTTTTCATGTGTCTGTTGGCTCCCTGTTTGTCTTTGAAAAAATGTGTATTCAGGTTCTCTGCCCATTTTTTAATTGGGTTGTTGGGTTTTTTGTTTTTGAGTTGTGGAGTTCTTTGTATATGTTGGATATTAACCCCTTATCAGATATAACATTTGCATTTTTTATTTTTGCTTTTGTTTTCCTTACCTGAGGAGACATATTAAAAAAAATATTACTAAGACCAATGTCAAAAAGCATATTGACTATGTTTTCTTCTAGGAGTTTTATTGTTTCAGGTCTTACATTTAAGCCTTTAATTTATTTTGAGTTTATTTGTGTATATGATGTGAGAAAGTAGTCCAGTTTGATTATTTGCATGTAGTTGTCCAGTTTTCCCAACATCATTTATTGAAGAGGCTGTCTTTTCCCCCATTGTATATTCTTGCCTCCTCTATCATAGATTAATTGATCATGTAAATGTGGGTTCATTTCTGGGCTCTCTATTCTGTTCCATTGATCTATGTGTCTGTTTTTGTGCCAGTACCATACTTTTTTGATCACTGGAGCAAAATCCTCAACAAAATACTAGCAAACCGCATTCAACAATACATTAAAATGATCATACACCATGATCAAGTGGGATTTATTCCAGGGATACAAAGATAGATAGTTCAATATCCACAAATCAGTCAGTGGGATGAACCACATTACTAGACTGAAGGATAAAAATCATATAAACATCTCAATAGATGCAGAAAAAACTTTTGACAAAATTCAACGTCCATTTATGATAAAAAAAAAAAAACTCTCCATAAAGTGGTGTAGAGGGAACATACCTCAACACAATAAAGGCCATATAGGATAAACCAACAAATACATCATACTTAATGGTGAAAAGCTGAAGCCATTTCCTGTAAGATAGGAAGAAGACAAGGATGCCACTCTTGCCATTTTTATTCAACATAGTATATCCACAGCAATCAGACAAGAAAAAGAAATAACAGGAGCCCAAACTGGAAAGAAAGAAGCAAAACCGTCACTGTTTGCAGATAACATGATAATATACATAGAAAATGCTAAAGACATCACCAAGAAACTATAAGAACTAATAAATGAATTCAGTAATGTTGCAGGGTACAAAACTGATATACAGAAATCTCTTGCATTTCTGTACACTAACAACAAACCATCAGAAAGAGAAATTAAGAAAACAATCCCATTTGCAATCACATCAAAAAGAATAAAATACCTAGGAACAAATCTAATAAAAGATGTAAAATAGGGGGAGGGGAAGGGATAAATTGGGAGATAGGGATTGACATATACACACTACTATATATAAAATAGATAACTAATAAGAACCTACTGTATAGCACAGGGAACTCTACTCCATACTCTGTAATGTCCTCTATGGGAAAAGAGTCTAAAAGAAGAATGGATATATGTATATGTATAGCTGATTCACTTTGCTGTATACCTGAAACTAACACAATATTGTAAATCAACTTTACTCCAATAAAAAAATTTTAAAAAGGAGGTAAAAGACCTATACTTGGAAAACTGTAGACACTGATGAAAGAAATTGAAGATGACACAAATAAATAGAAAGATATACCATGCTCACGGATTGGAAGAAGTAATATTGTTTAAATGGCCATAGTACCAAAGGCAATCTACAGATTCAATGCAATCCCTATCGAAATACAATGGCATTTTTCACAGAACTAGAACAAAAAATTCTAAAATTTGTATGGCAACACAAAGGCCCTGGAATAGTCAAAACAATCTTGAGAAAGAAGAACAAAGCTGGAGGTATCATGTTCCATGATCTCAAACTATACTACAAAGCAACAGAAATATGAACATCAATTTATTTATCATGAAAATTGAAATGTGCACCAAAACACAAAAAACCTTATAGGGAAATAAGCTTGTGTGAATTCTCTACCACTTTCTTATTTTTCTTTTTTTTATTGTGTTAAAATGCAAATAACATAAAATTTACCATTTTAACCATTTTAAAGTGTACAGCTCAGTGATATTAAATACAGCCACACTGTTGTACAGTCATCATCACCATCCAGCTCCATAGTTCTTGATATTGTAAAACTGAAACTCTATACCTATTAAACAGTAAGTCCCCAACTCCCTGCTCCCCCAGCCCCTGGCAGCCCCCATTCTACTTTCTGTCTTTATGATTTTGACTACTCTAGGTACCTCAAATAAGTGGAAAAATACAGTATTTTTTTGTGACTAGCTTATTTCACATAGCATAATGTCCTTAAGGTTCATCCATGTTATAGCATGTCATAGAATCTCCTTCCTTTTTTTTTTTTTTTTTGCGGTACGTGGGCCTCTCACTGCTGTGGCCTCTCCCACTGCGGAGCACAGGCTCCGGGCGCACAGGCTCAGCGGCCATGGCTCGCTCCGTGGCATGTGAGATCTTCCCGTACCGGGGAACGAACCCGTGTCCCCTGCATCGGCAGGCGGACTCTCAACCACTGCGCCACCAGGGAAGCCCTCTCCTTCCTTTTTAAGGCTGAATAATATTCCACTGTATGTGTATACCACATTTTGCTTATCCATTCACGTGTTGATGGACACCTGGTTTCCTTCCGGGTTATGGTTATTGTGAATACTGCTGCTATGAACACAGGTGTACAAATATCTTTTTGAGACCCTGATTTCAATTATTTTGGGTATATACCCAGAAGTGGAATTGCTGGGTCATGTGGTAGTTCTATTTTTAATTTCTTGAGGAACCTCCATACTGTTTTCCACAGCAGTGGCTCCATTTTACATTCCAACCAACACTGCACAAGGAGAACTCAATCTGATTCAGCAGAATTGTACTGCCCACATGCTATATGAAGGGATCTGGGCTAGACCTGATGGGGGCCAGAGAGATGGAGAAGACACTGCCTTTACCCTAAAGAGTATGCAAATCTATCTTATTAATTATATTAATTAATTAATTAAGAGACATTTAAACTACTAAATGTTAAAAGATTAAGTTTTTAGAGAAAATATGCAATTAAAATACTTTTTAAAGGAAATTAACAGAATATGACCATATTTTGTCTGTTTCCCCCAATCAGGAAGGCAGCAAACCAGCACTCAAGGACATCTTCTGAAAAAGAAAACTAGAATATTTTGCTATTTCTTCTTCCATCTTCAGCAGCCAGCTGAGACAGGTGATATTTCAGAAAAGGAGACCCAGACAAATGCTACATTCATCCCTCAAGGCATTCTAAGTTCTAATTTGGACCAGGTCAGACCGTCTGGGGTGCATACTTCTATGTCATTAATTTTGCCCTTGCACAAATGTCTTCATGGAGTGGGTATTAAGAATGTTTTGCAGTCAGACAAGCTGGGGCTCCCATTCCAGCTGCTTTGCCTACTGACTGTATAATTTTGGGTAAAGAACAAAGTACCTCCCTATGAAAAAACCCATGAGTCCTGCCTCTGCTGGAAATGAACCATTCCCTCCTCTGTGATACTCCATAATACAAACTTCTATTAGTGCAAGTTTTGTATTTTACCATGCAGGATTGTTCGATCACCAGCTTGTCTTCTCCTAGCACCTTAGCAGCAGGAAGTATAGCTGAATTGTACCTGTATCCCTAAGACACACAGGCACCTGTATCCCTAAGACACACAGGCACCTGTATCCCTAAGACACACAGGCACAGAGCCTGGCACACGGTGGAGGTGTTAGGAGGCACACCTATAGCTAATGCTCTACAGAAGCTGCCACTCTTGTTGGGCAACAGTGTTAGCGACCCACCTAACTCTATGACATGGCCTCTGATAGTATCATCCAATACTGCAGAGATCAAAGTGATGGGAGCTAATGAAGCAGAACCAAATTCTAGCCTCAACCCCATTATTACAAGAGTTGCTTTCTACGTATCTTTCTTTAGCTTACCTGTGTGATGTGATTGTCAATACTGGTCCCCACTCAGTCCCTCCAAGGAGGAGGCAGTGCTGGTAAGGAGTCTGCCTGGGCACCAGAGTGCTGTGATAAACAACAAATTCCCTTTTTATTGCCCTCTCCTATATCTTATCAGTGGGAGAATGCTAAAAATTTGGAGACAGGGTCTCTGGGCAGTTGGGTTCATGTAAGTCTGAGTATGTTCTATTTTTAAGGTTCATAGGATCCTGCCTCATTCTCTAAAAAAGCAAGGGCTACCCTTCACATCCATATCCACATGGAGTCTGTCTAGCCCCAAAATTATTCTTTAAGTACTCTGGATCAAAATGCAGCATCTCTGTAGTGGATTGAATGGTGACCTCCCCAAAAGATATGTCCAGATATATGTCATAAATCTATGAGTCTGATGTTATTTGGAAACTGAGTCTTTGTAGATGTAATTAAGTTAAGGATCAGGAGATGAGAGCATCCTAGATTACCTGGATAGACTCTCAATCCAATGACAAATTTCCTTAGAAGAAAGAAGACACACAGAGGAGAAGATGATGTCAAGATGGGGGCAGAGATTGAAATGATGTAGCCACCCCAGAGGCTGGAAGAGGCAAGGAATGGATTCTTCCCTAGAACCTTTGGTGGATTAAAGCCTAATCAACACCTTGATTTTGGCCTCCAGAACCATGAGAGAATACATTTCTGTCGTTTTAAGCCACGAAGTTTGTGGTAATTTGTTATTGTAGCCTTAGGAAATGAATGTACTATGCAAGTTTCAATTTCCTTAATTGTAAGAAATATAATAATATTTCCCACCAGATTTATTGCATGGATTTAAATAGAAACTGCAAGTAAAACTGCCTATATCAGAGGCTGACACAGCAGGCCCTCAATATATGGTAGCCACTAAACTTTTACGCTATGCTCCTGAAACTTGTGGAAGGTCCTTCGAAGACCTGTATTTGGGGATGTTAATGCAATGCCTTACAGGAACCTGGATTGCCCTCTCAGAGTTAACTTGAGAAAGAAACATTTGATGAACAGAAAAGAAGTGAAAGGTCACCCCCAAAGACAAAAATCTTCTCAGGTAAGAAAGACATGAGCTACTGATTAACTGTGGTAACATCATTAAAGAATGGTATGACCTAAAGGGGCTTTGAGGAGCCACAAGGGCCTTAAAAAGAAGAGCAAAGGGACAAATGTTGGTTGTGCACCTTTAGAGTCTGTCTAAGGGAGGGAAATCTCAGCCAAAAGATTTCTGTGTTTGCCAGTCTCTAGGAAGAACAATCACATCTATATGGTCATAGGTGGCCTTGATGCCATTAAATGTTTAGTCTCTCACTTAACTTCCCCGAATTCCTTGTTTTCCAAGCAACCTTTGGATTTCCATGTAGATCTGCCTATGGAGGAAAATGAACTAATTGTAGGGCTTTTGAGGATTTCTGATCCCCGTGATAAATATTTTTCAAGACATCCAAAGTGTGGCTTTGGATGAAGATTTGGCTTCCCAAGTGTCTTAGCTAGAGAAAGAATGCACAGACAGTGCCAGCAAAGGCACTCTCAGTCTTTGTAACAATTCTTTTACTTGCTGTTGGTCCCTGTCTCCATCTCACACACATTTCAGTTAGGCTGAGTCAGTCTTCTAGGACTTGATCATGACATAAATGACACCACTCTGACATTTCTGGTTCATTCCTTCTACTGATTCCCACAGAACGTCTTTTCACACTCTCTGCAAAACTTACCAAGAACATCCAGTTATGCCTTTCACTATTTTCGATATCCATGGTGACCATGTTTTCTAAAACAGACATTGGACTTGCATGGGTGAATATATGCATGGAAAACAATGGCATAGAATATTTAATAATGAAAATAATTTTTTAAATGCAGAACATGTGGCTATTATGCTTATATGTGGTACCAGTGAGAGAAACATTATAGAATTCAATTCTGGGCTACACTGTGCTTCTACTGAGGAACTTAATTTGCTTCTTTAGCAAAAATAATTCTTTCCCTTTTTTTCCCCTGGCTATCAGGAAGCTCAGTGTTAAAACTGTTATTTAATTATAGAAACTGCATACATTCTTTTACTTTTCTTGTTCCTAATTTTCTAGTTCTCCCCCTCTGATTCTACCACAATTTTAGCTGCTCAAAAGGATGGCTGGCTATCTATTCATGGCAGGGACTTGTTGGTCCCAGCCCCCCCATATCCATTCTCTTATTTTTCCTTTATTAACAAAAGTTCCCTTTCTATGAGGTGTGGTCATGTGACTAAGTTTTGGCCAATGAGTTGTAAGGGTAAGTTTTGCGTGGGAATTCCAGGAAGGCTGCTTAAACGTGCTGACCCATTGGAAGGGGCTTATTTTGTGTTTCCTCTCTTCGTCCTATCCGTTGACTGAATAGTTTCCCTGGCACACCAGTATCCATCTTGAACCAGGAAGTGGTTCCAAAGGATGAAAGCCAGCACGGGGATGATGGAACAAAAACATGGGCACTGGGTCCCTGATGCCTGGAAAGTCACCCGATCAGCTCTGGCCAATCTAGCTAAAGGTTTCTCTTAGGTGAGTCAGAAATAATTACTTTGTTGAAGCCACTCTTATTTTGGGTTTTTAAATAAAATTGCTACACAATCTTTTTGCAGTGCTTCCCAGAACTCTTTAAAAATGAATTTCAGATTCACCCCATTTTAAAAGACAGATCACATCCTAATTTAGTGAAAATTGTCTTAACAGTTTTGTGTGATGTAGTGATCAGACAAAAATTTAATTTTACCTATATAGATGTGTTCTTTGTTGTGGGCTGGTTCAAATCCTTCTTGGAAGGGGGTAGAGTATAAATAAATAAGCAATAGTAGTAGTAAGCAAAGTGGAAAAGTACTGCCAAGTGGTAGCCTCTACCCATCTTCTTTGATGAAAATATGAAAAGAAATTGAAATTAGCATAGTACTGGTATGTAAAAGAGTGTCTAATGAATATTCTATCAAGAATATAGAATATCCCCATAGGATTTATTGATATCATTCACCTGCAGAGAAAAATCACTTTTTCATAGATTAAACCTAGAAAAATACCAGCTGACTCTCTGTCCAAAGTGTCATAAATTTTGTATTAGTGAACTAATGAGATTTAATAAAACCCAAATTAAGTCTTATAGTATTTTGGAAAGAATTTTTCTTTCCTCTCAACCCTAGGTCTTTCCACTCATCTTCAGAGGAAGCATTAATGAGCAGCAATAAATCCCAGCATGACAGTGATTAAATTTCATGAATTAAACAGGGGTACTTTTGCAAAATGGTTAATTCAATCAGCAGAACAGATATTTTTCTTTCTCAGCCAAATTAAAGGCCAAATGTGTCTCTAGATCTTGGCATAAATAATGACATTTTGATTTTTCTATAACCGAGTATGTTTTTAAATACCTTCAAAATAATTTTGCAAAATTATAATTAGTACCTTTAAAAATAGGGCCTTCCTTCCCCTCCTTTTCCCTCTCCCTCCACTCCCACCCCCAACGCACATATATACACATTTGGTGGCCGTTTGGGCAACACTAAAGGATAATCACGGCACCGCGTATAGAATGCAGCTTAGAAATTCTGGATTCTCTGTTTTAAGTGAAAAGCACCAGCTTGGAAATAAGTTCTCCTGGTCACTGTAGGTTTTCCAGTGTGTTGACAGTACGAACCAGCAGCTTGCTGACAGCATTTTTAATGACCTACATTTGTGTGGAAAGCCGTGTGGTCCAGCCGAGCAGGATCAGAGAGGGGGGAAGAGGCTCTGGCACTGACTGCTTATCAGGGCAAGCCGACTCCAGATCTTTCCTGCTTGGTTTCTCCATCTCACCATCTGCATAACTGCTGATTCATTAAGCAGGTGTCTCTCCTGCTGCTGGAAGGGACATTTGCTCCCTCTAATTTGCCATTTTTCCAAATGGTTAAGGGAAATTGGACTCACTGCTGGATACCAGAGGCAGGCAAGACTGGGAATGATGTGGATAAGTTACTGCCAGCCCTTCCTTGTGTAAATGCCATTTGTGCGGTCAAGGCTCAAATGGCTAATGGCTTCCTAGATAACCTGGGGTGGAAATTTACAAGGGCAACCAGCAACCAACGTGACATTTTTGGAACAGGCCTAATTTAAATGTTGCCTCCATATTTATCAGATTATGTTTATCAGATTATGTTGCCCCCATATTTATCAGATTATTTGAATTTTTATGTGGAGAATATTGTCACTGTCTTCAAGGTTTCAATAGATTACTCAGAGCATGTGTCTTATAAACATGTCCAAGGCACTATAACTCAGAAGCCAAGAAGTGGAAGGGGACGACGCCCACACATTTCCAAGGAGGGCTCAGGATGGAGAGTACCTTACCTTCAGCAGGGTCTAAGAGACCTCTTGTGACATCCCTTTTGCCCTTAATGTTGGCCGAAACTCTCCTCTTTTCCTGTAGCTTTCTTTCTGTCCTACTTCTGGTCCTGTTACTCCTCTCAACAGCCAGACACTGTTGAGAGGAGTCATGTTGGGGCGTGACTCAAGATGAGCCAATCATAGTAGCTCAAAGCCCTGGACACAGTGATTGGACTCAGAGGCGGCTAAATTGAGACATAGTCCTTGCCCATTGCATGAAGGAGCCATTCGCTCATTCATTCTTCCATTCGTAAAATTTTTACGAAGTCTCCACTCAGGGGCGCTATGTTGGGTGCAAGGGAAGAACAATGAACAAGACAGATGTAAACTCCATGTATGGAGTTTACATGATTTCAGGGCAGGGTAGGGGGGTGGGCAGTAAACAAGTAAATGAACAAGACGATTTGTGAGTGTGTTAAGTGTTAGGAAGGGTGCAAACAGTGAATGATAGTGAATAAAGCTAACACCCTGTGAGGAGTGGAAATTGCGGGGAAGGAGACCCTAGGGGCACTTGAGTTACTGGCTCTAGCCGTCCTATAAGCCCAGATCCACCCCTGCTTTTCCTGGGGGTTTTTTTGCGGTACGCGGGCCTCTCACTGTTGTGGCCTCTCCCGTTACGGAGCACAGGCTCCGGACGCGCAGGCTCAGCGGCCATGGCTCATGGGCCCAGCCGCTCCGAGGCATGTGGGATCTTCCCGAACCGGGGCACGAACCCGTGTCCCCTGCATCAGCAGGCGGACTCTCAACCACTGTGCCACCAGGGAAGCCCCTCCTGGGTTTTTATATCATGAGCCAACACCTTCCCCTTGGGGCCAAAGCCAGTTAAAAGTCTCCACTCATACATTCCTTACCTACTCTGACACCACGGAGATCCTAAGAATGGCAATTCAGTCAGCACTGTGCTAGGTGCTGTGGTCGGTTCAAAGATGAGCAGGTTATGCTCACTCCTTTTAAGGACTATCAATTAGCTGGGGGCTGGGAATGGGCACAGATGCAGATGAGCCATCTCGAACAATGATTGTGTCCACCACCAACCTGTTCCTTCTCAGGCTTCCTTCTCAGTAAATTGTTCCGCCACCCACCAGCTCGCTCAGGTCAGCTGGCTTGGATCTTCCACTGCTTTAGATAATTTGTGATGAGATCTTCATTAGCCCGGGTATGGTTAGAGTAGAGAATACTTGATGAAATATTCGCATTGGAAAACATTTTGAGGTCACCTAGACCAACTACTTCATGGTACCAGTGGGGAAGCCCAGGTGCAAAGAGGTTAAATGGCTTGTCTGAAATCACCATAATTAATTCCATATAATGCCTCATTCCAAAATTGATTTAAGACACCTTATTTGCAATCTGAAAGATTAACTTCATAATACTTCTTCAAGACATCTTTCGTAAATATTATTTATACAGACTAGGCTTTTGATATGAATCAGGCAGCAGGGAGTTCAAGGGTATGCCTGATGAGCACTGGAGAACTTGTATTAATATCATGGTATGGATTAAGTGCTGAGCCATACGCAAACTCTTGGAGAGGACTGAGATCCTTTTGTAAACATGGGGACCTTCCACCTCTTCACACCTCATTATAAGTGGGCACCCTGGATATGGCCAAGAGTTTCTTTAGAAAACATCTTTGGTCCCACACCACACTGGGCAAATGAATAATTGAGGGCCTGCCTCGGTTTCTGTTTGCTACAGGAAACAGCTATGGTCATTTTAGCTTAAGAATGTTCAAATTAGTACCATCTCAGTCATAAAAACAAAGCACGCATTAAATATCTAATATTAAGCAGTTAAATCCTACAAGATAAATGAATTGCAAAATTTATAAAAACGAATTGCAAAATCCATGAATGTGCAAATAAATGAATTGACTCTTATTTGGAGTGGAAAGCCATGAAACAACTAAAGGTTGGGGGATATCTACTCCAAATGAGACTCATTATTTTAGAGTGGTTATTTTATGTCATTATTTTCCACTTATTTGTCTGTAGGACATATAATTGACCTCTCTAAGCCTCAGTTTACTCTTCTGTACAATGGGTCAGTAATATTAATACCTATGTTACAGGGCTGTTGGGAAGAACAGATGAGCTAATCCATGTAAAGGGTTTAATATATTCTCAATAAATATTAATATTGTATTATAGAAGCTAGCTGTCTATTAAAATCACTCTTTACTCATGACACTAAAATCTGGTAAACAGTATATAAGAATTTGGGGTGAGGGATGGAAATGTATCTAATTCATGTTAAAAAGATCTAGGTACTACGCAAGCTCTAGTCAAAGTCAAGACTAAAACTAATTATCTGGATATTGCAGGACGTTTGTCATCAATTCATCAATATTGGGGTGACAAAGTTGAGTAGGACACCATCCCTGCTTTTTGTGTCCTCCCATGTAGAAGGAAGGTAATAGATTAGAAAATAAAGGTCTTTCCCCACAGAGAGTTTTCATAATTGAATTGGATATTGACCATAGGTCAGTGAATTAAGCAGCACAATTTGCATTACCCTGATTGCCATTGGTAACCAGAGGCCCATCACTGGGGATTAGTCCTTGATGAGTAGGATGACAGATACTGGAAACAAAGTGCCGGGACACACAGCAGTGTGAGTGCCTCCTCCTTTGTACACCTGTTCATGCTTGTGTTCTTTTGTTTACTGTGTGTTATGAATTGTGATGCCAGCAAAGTTGGAAGGTCAAGGCCAAGATGATTGAAGTCTGGAAGGCTCATGGGTGTTTGACGAGGCAAATGTTTGGGTTCATTCTTGTTTTTCTTGATCAAGCAATTCGATATTTCAGCTTGCAATTGAATAGTCTGATAGCTATAAAGCACCCTTATTATTGAAAATCCTGCAGGAGAACTAACTTTGTTATTGTGAGCCTCGAAGTCCTAACCTCAACACCTTTTATCTCTTACCCCATCCATTGGTTTTATAATTCAATTTTGATAAAGTAAATTTTCTTAGGAACACACTTATCTTCTTTATGGCATATCAGACTGTTTAAATATACAATGCAGGAACTGCTACAGCAGAGGAATGCATAAAAGAGGATAGTAACCCAAAAATAACTCTGCCTAGGGGTGTGTGGGTGGGTAGAAGGAGTGTCAAGGGAAGCAACGGAAAAGAGGTGACATTTGAATTGGAGTCTTAGGAATAAGTATCCAGTCCCCAAGTGAATAGAATGGGAAAGGCTGTTCCTGGCAAAAGGAATGGCTTGGATGTGTAAAGCACGGAGAGGGGTAAATGCACGTCAAGGGCAGGAGGTGTTGACTTGTATGGCTAGCTAGCACTTGGTGGACAAATACAACTGAGTGTGTAGCAGGTGCTGTGCTAGGCTACGGCAACAGTCTGCAGAGAACAGAGATGACTTGGAAAGGTAGGCTGGACCAGGAGAAAGTTGGAGGGTCCCGTGCAGTGTTGCTTTAGAGTTTGCATTTATTTCTGAAGACAGTGTGGAGTTCAGGGTGGTTTTTAAGCAGAGGAGCGGTGTGATGAGAACCACATAGAGAAAGAACACAGGCAGAATTTTCGAGGATGGATTAAAGAGAGGAGTCACCAAGGGTATGTATAGTCCAGGCTGGAGGAATTGGGGGCAAGGAGGGATGTGTGATTTGAAGAAGCCCCGCTGAAACATCTGACCCTCTTTCCTGGATCCATTTTTCCAGCTTCCCAACTCTTCTTGTTATCACCTGCTCTAATTTGCAAGGAATTAAGAAACAAAAACAAAAAACCCACAACCACCTAGAAAGCAACATTGTACTGACTCTCTTTCGCGTGATCTCTCCCACAGCTGAAATTACTTTAGCAAGATAATGGCTTCTTTTTGTTTGCAAGGTCTTTCTTGTCTTTCCTTCTAAAGGTTAAAAACAGAAAACAGATGAAAATCCTGAGTATGAATCCTAAAAAGGGTTTCTACTCCCTCGCCATGGGGTGATACATACAAAGGGCCATGGGATCTAGAAACTGCCTAGAGGTGCTTTTCAGCTGCATGCATTCTTTTTTTAGCTGAACCAACCAAGAGGTAGCCATGTGCTCTTTTACAGAATTGGTCGTTGTCGTAACTGGTCGTTGTCCCGTGAAGCAGGTTTATTCTGTTGTGCATAGCAGACCTGTTCCTAATCGCTTCTATTATTATTTCAGTTTAGGTAGGGGTGAGGTCCTGAGTAAAGAGAAGAGAAGAGCCACGTCTATTTCAGCCTCTGCTTCAGAAATTAACTTGGTTTCCAAGAAGATGTCAATTCTATTAGCTTCACTCCCTTGGGGCACGCCCGGAAGAGCAGCATCTCCTTTCCACTCCTTCAAATGCTCCTCTGCCCTAGAATTATAACCCACTTTGTGCTGCTGCCCACTCCACTGGACGCCACTGTGCCAGAGGCGCCCCCAAGAGCCCCACTCAGGAGCCCCTGGCTGGGCTCACGTTGGGTTAGCCAACTAATCCAGCCTGGAAGTAATGAAACTCACCTAAAAATCTCTGCTAATCTTTCTTAGCCCTGGACCTAGGGATATTAAATGCAGTGTGGGGGTGGGGGAGAGGGGCATCAGAGGCTCTGGGCTACTTAACCTTAGTGGTTATGCAAATTAGAGAGCCAACCAGACAAGCAGACTCCAATGCTGTGGGGAGGGGGATAGGGACAGTGCTGATGGATGGCAGCCCTGGCTCCTTGGCATGCCTATGAGACATATTACCTTATGCTAGAGATGGCAAAACACATGTCAGCATGCTTAAAGTCTTCTTTTTCATCCTTTCTGAAATTGCCAATGAAACCAGAAGTTATCATTGTCTGTTATCTCAGGAAGGTGTTATTTTAAAAATAAGTTGCCATTGATTTCACTTTCCGAAACTCCTTTGAGATATTATTATCATTTTATTTACATTCAGAGAAAACTTTTTAAAATTTATGCCCTCAGGACCAAAGATTTTTAGAGCCAGAAATAGAGGATTTGGGATTGTAAAGCAGTATGTTGTTTTTCTGCACCTGGCACCCCTTCCTCCCTTTTGTTGTAATGAATCCCTAACTTTCTTCTGGAAAACCTTACCTCCCTCATACCCCGACTCTCAATCCCTGAGGCAGTTCTCAGGCCTTCCTTGCTCATAAATCTCAGTTCCGTTTTGGGAACAATGGACAAAGTATTGGCTTTTACAATCTTCCCTTCCAGCTAAAGGTGATCATGAGACACAATTCTGGCCAATGAGATCTAAATGGAAGTTTATGGGGGGCTTCTGGGAAGGCTTTTGCGTTTCTTGATAAAATGGGACAGATACACCGGAAGACCCCTTCCACCTTCTTCCCTTGAATGCAAGCGTGAGCTGCAGCATTCCATCTATTGAGAAAGGCCAATAGAATTCTAACAGAAAGGTTCATTGACCCTTGATTTAATTTAATGCTGGTCACTGCTTACCTCTAGATATATTGTTGTGTGAGAAAAATAAGCTCATGCTTGTTTAACTCACTGTTAGCCAGGCCTTCTGTTCCTTATACATGAGTTCATTTCTTACTGATACACTTGAAATTAAACTAACAGGAAACCAGCTGATAAGAACCGCATTCCCAGAAGGGCAATTCACCCCAAGGTCCCTCTCTCCTATATTTCTGGAGGGCATCAAAGAGAACAAAACCCAGGGCAGCCACTAGTCAAAGAACTCATCCCACTGCCAGAGCAGGGAGATTTGCTATCCCCCTCCAACAGGATATGGTAAATGCCATGGACTAATAACCTTTTTTTTTTTGCTTCCCTTTTTCAAGTGAATGTTTTAATAGCAGGTAATCCCATTTTTTTATCCACTGGTGTCTATTGGGCATGTTGGCGGATGGCTACATATGTCATTTACCCAAAGGCTGCAGGCTATGAAGAGCCATACATCACCAAGAAAGCCTGGAATTGCCGTGGATGCAGTAACTAGACAAGACTTTGCGTTGTCCCTCTTTGGAGAATGAGATGACTGAGTTTAGTGCTGCACATGGAGGAACTGCACCATGCTGGGCAGGGCACATTTGAAGCTCGGTTTATAAGTGCATTGGTGTGTGAGAGATGAGCAGCCAAGGGGTAGGCTGTAGTTGGTATCTAGTATTTTTGCATTTTCAGAGTACCTTGCCTTCCTCTGATATTAGTCCCCAGACTTTTCTTTAGAGAACCACCCCTGCACTCAGCCAAACACATTTTGGTGGGGCTGGCGTAAATAAAGGCAACAAAGAAGAAAAGAAAAGAACAAGAGATAGATTTATCGTTGATGATCACCCCTCCTGGATCCATTTGTCCTTGACTAACCATGAACTTTTCAGTAATATGATACAATAAATTCCTTTTTTGTTGTTGTTTAAGATAATTTGAATAACATTTTTGTCATTTGTAGCAGAAAGAACCCTAATTAGAGAATTATCTAGCTTCATGGTTTTATTTTATAGATGGAGAATATAAACCTTATGGAAGGTACTTGCCCAAGATCGCATAGCTATTTAAGGGCAGAGGTAGGAAGACAATTCGTGTCTCCTGACTCCTGGACCATGAAGCTCTTTTCTTTCTACCAATTAGCAAGTGGACCAGACTATATAAGTTCACAGGAGGAAGAGACAGTTTCCAATTGCGATGAGCAGGAAATACCTCACAGAGGAAGTTTTAGATTAGTGGGAAGAAGGTGAAGGATGTTCTAGAGAGAGGGGAAGTGTATGGAGAGGAAAAAGTCAAAAGTACATTTAGGGAGAAGCAAATTCTGGTTTTCTTAGAGCAGAGTTTGTGTAGCAGAGTAGTTTATTCATGTCAAGTGAAAAATATTAAGAGAGAACAAAAAGAGGAACGAAAGCATGAGGAAGGAAAAAAGAAATAGTTAAAGATCCAGGAGAGAAATAAAAGAATTAAATTATATTTAAGCACCCAGTATGTGTTCCAGTCACTAAAATAAGTATTTCACATTCAGTATTTAATTCTCACAAAACTAAATGGAGTATTCTATTCCCACTTTACTAAGGGGGAGATGTTACGTGACTTGCCAAAGATCACACCATAGAAGCCCGGGTGGGAAGGCCAGCGTTCCAAGCCAGGTTCTCCTGCTTACAAAGCCCTTCTCCTATCATTGGGGCTATTAGCCACAGAGCTCATAGAGTGAAGTGACTTTCGGTCAATTCTGCAAGCATGGAAACACTTTCAACAGATGTAGCCTGGGGTTGGTGATTCAAATCAACTTGATTCACCAGATTTGCCCTCTTTAGAAACCAGCAAAGCCATTGTTTTTAGTTTCAGGACCATCCAAAATTTACTGTTGTAACACAGTAGAAACTCTTTCTTTGCCTATGGAAACATGCTTTTACCTTCCAAGCAGAAGATATGTAGGCCGATAAGCACCTAAAGGGCTTTCCTATAACAGGACTGCAGTTGTGTCTCAGAATGTCAAAAACTGTTTTTTCCATTCACAGTTCTCCTGAGACAACTCCTATTAGTTGGGCCATTGCATTTTCTTGGGGTTACAAAGGATCTGTGCTCTTCTCTCCTTACTTGTGGAGGATTGCTGTAGACTAAATGTTTCTATCTCCCACAACATTCATTTTTTGAAACCTAATCCTCAATGTGATGACATTTGCAGGTGGGGCCTCTGGGAGATCATCAGGTCAGGAGGGTGGAGCGCTCATAATGGGATTAGTGTCCTTATAAAAGAGATCCCAGACATCTCTCTTGCCCTTTCTGCCGTAAGAGGACACATGGATAAGACAGCTGTGTGTGAGCCAGGAAACAGGTTCTCACCAGACACCAAATCTGCCAGCACCTTGATCTTGGACTTCCCAGGCTCCAGATCTATGAGAAATAAGTTCCTTTTTTTTATGAGCCACCCAGGCTCTTACGGAAGCTCTTACGGTCTTCTCTTACAGAAGCTCGAATGGACCAAGACAGGTATTAAAGCTGGACACATATTCTTGACATCTCTTCCATTGAGATGTGGGGCTGTGTCCTTTCCCCATGAACCTGATCAAGGCTCTTGACTGCCTTGACCAATAGCAGCAGAATAAGGGATGCTGTGCCAGTTTCCAGGCCTGAAGGGATGGCATCTTCCACTTTCTGTCTCTGGGAACATGTGCTTTTGGAGTCCTGAGTCTGACTCTTCTGCTGGAGAGACCATGTGAGAGGCCCTGAGACCACAAGGTCAGAGAGAGGAATCCACCTGTGCCTGCCCAG
This sequence comes from Grampus griseus, assembly GCF_964374135.1. NCBI lineage: Eukaryota > Metazoa > Chordata > Mammalia > Artiodactyla > Delphinidae > Grampus > Grampus griseus. Next base: position 14,877,994 of record NC_139018.1, on the reverse strand, counting down.
GCCCCAGACTTCCTGGATCCTCCAGGCCAAACCATGCCCCTGCTCAATACCATGTGGAGCAGAATCGCCCACCCAAGTACCCTTATAGATCATGAACACAATAAAGTGATTGCTATTTTAAGTCACTGTGTTTGGGGATTTTGTTACATAGCAATTGACAACCAGAACAGAGCATCACCAGACAACAAAGGATTTTGTGGAGAGAGGAACGGAGAGGGGACCTCTGAGGAGTGTCTTCATTTGAGAGGAGGATGTCAACGTCATTCCATTCCTCCTTGAAATAGTCACAGAACCAAAGACTGCAAGAAAGGTGTAATTAGAGGCCTCTCCACCTCCCACCCTCACAGCCAGCAATGCAGAGTAATTTGGAGAGGAGGAGGCCTAACAGCAGGTGTCCTGGAAATGAGCAGCGTCAGCACGTGGGTTGTGGGTTGAATGAATTTCTTTTGTCATTTTGAAAAGTCCTTCCCCCTGATGCTGAAAGAGAGGCTGGATGGAACACCACCCTGAGGCTTCTGCCTTCTTGTGAGCTGAGCTGGGGCAGTACCTTTATTGTCCCATCTGAAAAACAGGATGCGCTTCCTTCAGGCCCTACAGCCTGCCACAGGGATGCTTAGGGGATGGCAAGAGAAGGCGCTGGATGGGGCCAGACTAAGCTTGGCATTCACAAGGAGACAAATCCTCTGCTCCGAGAGGATGTGGATTTTGACATATAAAGTGCTTTGGAATCCTGGGCAAAGATGAGAAACAAATATTCTTCCTACAAGATGGTCAAAAATGCATAAATATTCATTCCTTCCTTCCATAGATATGTACTGAGTCCGTTCAGGGATTTATTAGCTCCCAGGCAATTATGGTTTTTTTTTTTTTTTTGAAGGATTCCTTATACAGCTACAGATACAAGCTGAAATAAATTTAGATGAAATCATAGGATACCTGGGATTTGCTTCAAATAATCCTGGGGTGGGGGACTATAGACGCTATAAGATTTTCAGTGAATGGACTAATTATTATAGCTAGAAGTTGGATAAGTGGGCCTTCAGTAAACTCTACTTTTGTATGTGTTTGCAAGTTTCCATATTAAAATTAACATCAAAGCTTCTGAGCAAGGTGTGCATGATTCATATGTGTTACCTGGAAGGGCCAGGGGACTTAAGTGATGACCAAAGTGGCTTCTATCCCCTCATCCCTCTGAAGATCTCCCTGTGTCTCCCCCTTGGCCCCTCCAACCTATTTTCTATGGGAAGCCCCAGTGGAATCTTCAAAAGACACATCGAATTGTATCCCCACTCTTCTTTTAGGAAAAGCCAAGGTCCTCAGCTTATCACTCTCCCTCCTGCCTCAGGACCCTTGTTCATACCGTTTCCTCTTTAGGAATGCTCACCTGCCTTCCTTCACTCACTTCACTCAGTTAACTCCCTCTTCTTCCATTTATCATTTCAGAGGTCACTTTCTCCATGTGGTAGGCAAAATAATGCCTCCCGCCAGCCCTGCCCACCAAATATATCCATGTCCTAACCTCCTGAACCGGTGACTATATTAACTTGCGTGAAAAAAGTAACTTCACAGATGTGATGGGGTTAAGGATCTTGACATGGGGAGATTACCCTAGATTATCTGAGTGGGCCCAATGTAATCACAAGGGTCCTTATAAGATCCAGCCAGTTGATAGACATGCTAGATCTCCTATTTCCCAAGGCAGGGTTATTCCCCACTGCCACTCTTTAGGCTTCCTTGTTGGTTTACAAAAGTGAACTCCTAGGTGAAATAGGCTTCAGATGTGGCCGGATCCAGGAATTCAAGTGATATTCCAACTCTCCATCACTATGTACATTGATTCTGCTCTCTTTCCTTCTCTTTGCATTGGCCTCATCCTCTTCTGCCTTGGATAGGATCTCTTCCCAGAGCAGGAGAAGTAGCTTACAGTTTAGGATCAAAACTACAAGGAAAGATCTTCACTGTAAGATCCAAATGGATGAGATCTGGAAAAGGAGCAGCACGTGCAAGAGCACAATGTGTTAGAAAACGGCAAGAACTCAGTGTGGCTGCAGAGTAAGAGTCTGGGGAGATGAGACCGAATATGAACTCAGAAAGAGGGGTTGAGGCCACGGGGTGAAGGACCTACAGAAATTTGGGCTTTAGCAAACGCTGAAGTCACTAAAACCTTTCTTCCCAAGTAGGGGAGACATGATTGGACTTGCATTTTAGAAAGATTAATCAGGCCCCAGTGTGGAAACTGGATTGGAGGTGGGGTGAGCCTGGAGTCAGGGAGAGCAGTTGGGGGGCCATTGTACAGGTCTAGGCCTGAAATGGTAACAATGTTTGACCAAAGCATTGATGATGGAGGGGAAGAGGCCCCCAGATGTATGGGGGCCTGTTAAGGTGTACAGTCAAGGGGCTCGGTGGCTGATTTCAAATGAGGTTTCTGACTGATCAACAGGGGATGGGGGTTCCGTTAATGGAGGCTCAGGAGCTGACTCTCCAGTGACCCTTTGCTTCTCTCAACTAATGGGGCGCCTCCGTCCCACAAAGCGAGTATCATTCCTTTCTCATCTTTGTAGAACTTCTGCGTTAGCCAGGGCAGAATCACATACAGATTTGCTGTGTAGAATTTGCTTAATAAACGAGGGGACACAGCATCCTCATTTGCTAAATGGCAGAACAAATGCACTGGGATGAAATGGCTGGAATAAATTTGGAACTGCTGCTCGGACCAACAGGCTGGTGTGGTCTGTGGTCTGGCCCTGCCCCGTCGCTGGCTTCACTGGCTACTTCCAGCCCCATCAGTCTCTTACTCTTCTTCAACCACCAAATTCATTCCCTCCTCAGAAGCTTTAAAATAAGAATTCCCTCTGCCAGGTGCATCCTTCTCTTAACATTTTCAAATAGTTTGCCCCTTCACTTAGTTAAGTTCTTCAGAGAGGTCTTCCTGACTGCTCTAAAATTGCTCTGTTGGGCTGCACCCTGCAGGCCTACAAGGCCTGTGTTTGCTCAGCTTCAAGACCAAAGAAAGAGCCCAGAGTCAGCAACAGAGACATCAGTGGATTAATGGATGGCGGAGCTTACGCATCTGAAGCAAGGTCCTGGAGCAACACCCCACCATGTGTGGCGGAGGGATGGCAGGCAGGACATGGTGGCAGTCTTCACTCCCAAGGGGAAGGAGAGATTGATTGCCGCTTATAGGAGGAACTGAAGTCAGGTTGGCTCATTAGTTACCAGAGAAACCAGCAGAGGGGCACGCCCCTCACCACCCCTTTGATAAGCTTTCACTAGCTGGGGCCTGGGGCAAGTATGTAGGAAGGTCAGTCATGTGTGTAGGGTGTAGGTGAAGAGGGCACTGGTCCGGGAGGGGATGTACAGAGAGCAAGAGAACAGCCATCTCAAGTGGCCTGACAATACAGGCCTTAAATTCCCCAGAGCTCTATCCTCTTATTTTATAAAGTATAAATATTATAAAATTAATATTATATCTTATATTAATATAATAATATATAATATAAAATAGCATATTAATATCATAGAATGTTATATATTATATTGTATGCTATATATTAATATAATCTATATATTATATAGACTATGTTAATATATCATATATGTTAATAATTGTATCTTCTGTTGATATAATACTAATATCTTATGTCTCTCTCGCTAGTTTATGAGACTCATGAGAGCAAGGATCTCGCAGCTCTTGTTCCCTGCTGTATTTCCAGGGCTGGAACAGAACCTGGTGCACAGAAGGAACACAATAAAATCGTTGACTGACAAGTGAGAGGGAGATTGACCTCTGAGAGATAGTGGTCTCTAAGATTCCTTCCAAGAGTCTTTTTATTTTATTTTATTATTTTTTTTGCAGTACGCGCGCCTCTCACTGCTGTGGCCTCTCCCGTTGCGGAGCACAGGCTCTGGACGCGCAGGCTCAGCGGCCATGGCCCACGGGCCCAGCTGCTCCGCGGCATGTGGGATCCTTCCAGACTGGGGCACGAACCCGTGTCCTCTGCATCGGCGGGTGGACTCTCAACCATTGGGCCACCAGGGAAGCCCAAGTCTTTTTATTTTTTTCACGCTCCCCACAATGCTTTGCACCCAGGAGGTCTTCATATATTTGTAAAGTTGAATGATGGCTAAATTCTGGGTATTAAAAAATTTTAATGAAATTTATGAGTTTGCTTTAGCTCCCTGCAAGGCTGTTGCTGTTTCTTTTTATTCTCAAACAGCACATTTCCTCTTGGCTCTGCAGGAAATGCCTTAAGAATTTATCAGAGAGCCTGGCTGAACTGCCTTGCATTCTCTGCCTGTGTAACTGGGCCTGGGAGCCCATGGGTGGGCGCTGAGGATAGGAGGGGAGGGGAAGGCAGGTTGTCTGCCTGGGCTTAGCAGGGGTGGCTGGCTATCCGTCCAGGTCTCCAACAGCTGGAGCCTAGTGTTTGTCTTAAAATTCATGCCTGTGTCAACACTGCTGCCATGCTTCTCAGACTCTCATTACCATTTTCATTATCTTCCCTGCTTTACATAAACACTTGACCTTTTCTGACCTATCTCGATCTATAAATCCACCCTGAGTGTCTTAGACTGGCTTATCACTCCAGCTGATGCCCAGGTTTGTCAAACTTTAACAAGAGCTTGGCAGCAACCCCTAGAACGATTTCCCTGTTAAACAGATCTTTTCTGAAGTCATGGCACCAAGAGATCACAATGTGGACTTTGGAGGCAGCCAGACTTGAGTGGGGATCCTAACTCCTTGACTTCCTAAGTGTGTGATTTGGCCAAATGCAGTCCTCTTCTCATTCCGGTTCTTGTCAAAATGTAACATGTAAAAACATGATTCTTATGCAAGTACATAGTGAACTCATGTAAAAGATTTCTTTAACTCATTGTGACAGTTAATTTGACTGGATCATGGGATACCCAGATATTTGTTAAATATTATTTCTTGGTGTGTCTGTGAGGGTGTTTCCAAAACAGACTAGCAGACTGATTTGTTTATTTATTTATTTATTTTGGCTGTGCCGGGTCTTAGTTGTGGCATGTGGGATCTTTTAGTTGCAGCATGCGGACTTAGTTGCAGCATGTGGACTTCTTAGTTGTGCATGCTGGCTTCTTAGTTGCGGCTGTGAACTCTTAGTTGCAGTATGCATGTGGGATCTAGTTCCCTAACCAGGGATCGAACCCAGGCCTCCTGCATTGGGAGTGCAGAGTCTTACCCACTGGACCACCAGAAAAGTCCCTAGACTAGCATTTGAATTGGCTGATCAGCGGTCCCCAACCTTTTTGGCACGAGGGACCGGTTTCGTAGAAGACAATTTTTCCATGGACCAGACGGGGTTGGGGGGGATGGTTCAGGTGGCAATGCGAGCGATGGGGAGCGATGGGGGGTGATGGGGAGCGATGGGGAGTGATGGGGAGCGATGGGGGCGATGGGGAGCGATGGGGGGTGATGGGGATCGATGGGGAGTGATGGGGAGCGATAGGGGTGATGGGGGGCGTTGGGGAGCGGCAGATGAAGCTTGGTTCCCTCACCCGCACGCCGCTCACCTCCTGTTGTGCGGCTGGGTTCCTAACAGGCCGTGGACCAGTACCGGTCAGCGGCCCGGGGGTTGGGGACCCCTGCGGTAGATTGAATAAAGAAGATGGCCTTTCGCAAAGTGGCTGGGCTTCTTGCAATCCACTGAGGGCTTGAATAGAACAAAAGTTGGAGGAAGAGAGGATTCAGTCTCTCTCTCTACCTGACTAGTTGAGTTGGGACAGTGATCTTTTCTTGCCCTTGGCACTCTGGTTCTCAGGGCTTCAGACTAGGACTGGAATCTACACCATTGACTCTCCAACCTCTTAGGCCTTCAAACTACATCATCAGCTTTCTTGAGTCTCAAGCCTGAAGATGACAGGGTGTTGGACTTCTCAGCCTCTAAAGTCATGTGAGCCAATTTTTTATAATAAATCTCATTCTCTCTCTCTCTATGTGTATATATTCCATGGGCTCTGTTTTTCTGGAGAACCCTGGTTAATACATTCATTAAGAGGGGAACCTACAGGATGGTAAAGTTGGTTCAAAGAGCATTCAAAAACAGTTACTTATTCAAGATATTTAGAAACAGATATTTAGTCTGACAGGGAAAGAATGCTGAAATAAAACTGCTATATTAGATATAAAACTACTGAATGTTCTACCGGGCAACAAATCTGCAATCTTTGGGGCTATGTTTTTCTTAGGACAGAAATAACTTACATCTCTACTGAACAAAATTATTTTCAGCTTATCAATCTTTTCTCAAGCTAAGATAGAACTTTGCACAGTCTAGGCCTTGATTAATAGCACATGAAACAAAGATATTTTTCTAGAGAATTAGTAATCCTTGGGAGTATCTGTTAGACAATGCCCCAATATGATATTAAAGGATATGCAACATTCTTTGCCTTTTTCCAAATTTTGAATAATTTTTCTTAACAGTTTTCTCATATAAAATAGGGTACTGCAAGACAAATTGCAGAGTATAGAGGAGATAATATATCAAGCCACAGATTAAAGAAGGGCCCTTCTTTCTTAGTCAACTAAACTGATAGTTTACCAAGCTATTGTCAGTCATTAATTTGTTTTCATGTATCAACATTGAGCAGAGAGGTCTCCTTCCTCCAACCTTCAAGGCTCTGAAGACCCCAACCTCCCCTCTTTGTTTGTCCAGCCCTAAGGGTTGGGAGGTGCTCCCTGCTATTATTGTCTCAGAGTTACCTCAGTGTTCTCTTTTAGCTTTATCCTTCCTTCAACATTTGTTTAATTCACTATATTATATTCTCTGTTGAAATAATGAATATTTTTTTGTGTGTTTTTGACTTGACCCTTACTGTTACGGGTGGAGAAGGGGTCCATATTTCCTCAACTTCCTGGTGATCAGGAAGTGTCTGAATAAAAACATAATATAATTCCTAAAATTACATTAATTATTAAGTTCAAAACTGTTACTAGTACTACAAAACATTTGCTGAATTTTTCCCACAAACAACACACTCTCACAATACTTTGCATACATTATCTCATTTAATGCTCAGAGCAATCTTACAAGATATTTTAATACTCTGATCTTCACTTTAAAGATGGAGAAACTGAAGTCCAGAGAGGCTAAGTATCTCCCCCAAGATCCCAGTAGCAAATGTGGGTCGGGCATTCAAACCCAGGCTGTTGTCATTCACTCTCCTTCGTAAATTGTTAACACATGAGTCATGGGTCCTATTTGTGTTGTGACAGTGTAAAAAGGGCCGGCTTTTCACTAAGATGAAAAATAAAGAAAAACCTAAACATGGCAAGAGCTTTCAACAAAAATCATTGGGGACCCAGGGATAGAAGACACATGTCCTTGCATGGAGGGATTGTTCAGGACCACGGACAGTGGCTGTGGTGCTCCTTAGACTTAGGCCCCCAAGACAATGCAAAATATGGTATTGTTTCTTACTACACAGACTGTCCTGTATCACTCTGCAGGTTGTGCTCTGCATAGGGGTGTCTCCCTAAGGGGGTGAGGGTGGGTTCTGATTGCCAAGCTGTGCAACCCAGTGCAGGGATGTGACTCCCCTGAAGAAGGAGCACCTTTTAAACGTTCTTTCATAGAAGCCCTATGGGTTATTAGTGGCCCTGTTACTGCAGGTCATGGTCAAAAGTTTGGAAACAATTCTAAGGTTCAGAAGCTGTGAGCCAGAGTAAGACCCAGGCAAGATGAATTTGGGTGAGGAAAGGAGGGAGTGATAATATGGGGAATATGGAAGGCAAATTTCAGAGAAAGTCTTGGAAAGCATGAGGATGTTCAGTGCTTGAGGAGAAAGGAGGATAAAGAAGAGAGGAGGCTGCTTAGTGGAAGCAAATTTCTCAGATCTGATGATTTTCCCTAAGTCTGGCCCTAACCTTAGAGTTGAGACAGCAAAGGGAGACAAGGATTTGCAATCAGAGACGTGAGTTAAATTCCTGGCTCCACAATTGCTAGACTTTGAACTTGAAGACAGAAGTTGCATTTAATTCATCTTTGTGTCCTTAGCTCTGAGCACCATATGCAAGGAGATTGCATATTGAGCTGAACTATGTACAGATTCTATTCAATCTTGGGCCAGTCCCTCCAGAAATGTCTGAGACTGTTTCCTTACGTGCAAAATAGGGTCCTGTTTTCTTGAAAGAGTTATTGTGAGGGTCAGATGAAATAATCAAGTTGTTTGTTGTATAGTTTTAATGATGCAAATTGACTGGTCTCTGTTTTAATCTATGCAGAGTAGAATATACTATAGAATCCAGAGGAAAGTGTTTTGGGAAATGGTAACAGATTTAAAAAACAGATTTCATACAAATGCTGTATGACAAACCAGAATTCTATAAGAAAAGAGGATTCATGAGGTATTTTTATAATTAAAATGGTATAAACATTCCACTTTAGAGACACTTTGTTCACCTTAGTAAATGCAACCTTTACATCTCCAGAGGGAAAGTTGTCTCCTCCTAAATGTTTGATTTGTTTAAAAATCACTAGTTGAGGGCTGCCCTGGTGGCGCAGTGGTTGAGAGTCCACCTGCCGATGCAGGGGACACGGGTTCATGCCCCGGTCCGGGAAGATCCCACATGCCGCGGAGCGGCTGGGCCCGTGAGCCATGGCCGCTGAGCCTGCGCGTCTGGAGCCTGTGCTCCGCAACGGGAGAGGCCGCAACCGTGAGAGGCCCGCGTATCGAAAAAAAAAAAAAAGCACTTGTTGACACTTCCTTAAATCCAGCATTCAAAACAAACCCACCAGGCAAACTCCGCCAGGTGCTGCAAACCCCTTGATCTCCAAATTCAAGCCAAGATATTAACAAGATGCAGAAATTATTTCAAAACTATGTATTAATGGTGAGACTATGGCAGATGATAAGGAAATAAAAAGGGAGAGAGGGAAATGGACAGAGTCAAGAAAAAGATCAAAAGCGTCCCAAACGCAAGCAAATTTAGGAGATCTTCCATATCAGTACACCTGCTGTTTAAGACTAAAATATCCACTTTGAGGCTTTAAATAGATGAGCGCCAAAGTGATGCAACTGATGTCACTCTGGAAAACATTGATCCATTAGGGTGATATTTTTCTAAACGTTTTTTCCAAAGATGTAAATGTTATTTGTTTCAAATGAGGAAAGGAACAACACCGGTCTCATTCACACTTCCCCAGCTATTCTTTTTTTTTTTTTTTTAATCTTTATTGGAGTATACTTGCTTTACAATGGTGTGTTAGTTTCTGCTCTATAACAAAGTAAATCAACTTTACATATACATATGTCCCCATATCTCTTCCCTCTTGCATCTCCCTCCCTCCCACCCTCCCTATCCCACCCCTCTAGGTGGTCACAAAGCACCAAGCTGATCTCCCTGTGCTATGTGGCTGCTTCCCACTAGCTATCTATTTTACATTTGGTAGTGTATATATGTCCATGCCACTCTCTCACTTTGTCCCAGCTTACCCTTCCCCCTCCCCGTGTCCTCATGTCCATTCTGTACGTCTGCATCTTTATTCCTATACTGTCCCTATGTTCTTCAGAACCCTTTTTTTTTTTTTTTTAGAATCCATATATATGTGTTAGCATACGGTATTTGTTTTTCTCTTTCTGACGTACTTCACTCTGTATGGCAGTCTCTAGGTCCATCCACCTCACTACAAATAATTCAGTTTTGTTTCTTTTTATGGCTGAGTAATATTCCATTGTATATATGTACCACAACTTCTTTATCCATTCATCTGTCAATGGGCATTTAGGTTGCTTCCATGACCTGGCTATTGTAAATAGTGCTGCAGTGAACATTGAGGTGCATGTGTCTTTTTGAATTATGGTTTTCTCTGGATATATACCCAGTAATGGGATTGCTGGATCATATGGTAATTCTATTTTTAGTTTTTTAAGGAACCTCCATACTGTTCTCCATAGTGGCTGAATCAATTTACATTCCCACCAACAGTGTAGGAGGGTTCCCTTTTCTCCACACCTTCTCCAGCATTTATTCTTTGTAGATTTTTTGATGATGGCCATTCTAACTGGTGTGAGATGATATCTCATTGTAGTTTTGATTTGCATTTCTCTAATGATTAGTGATGTTGAGCATCCTTTCATGTGTTTGTTGGCAATCTGTATATCTGCTTTGGAGAAATGTTTATTTAGGTTTTCTGCCCATTTTTGGATTGGGTTGTTTGTTTTTTTGATATTGAGCTGCATGAGCTGCCTGTATATTTTGGAGATTAATCCTTTGTCAGTTGCTTCATTTGCAAATATTTTCTCCCATTCTGAGGGTTGTCTTTTCGTCTTGTTTATGGTTTCCTTTGCTGTGCAAAAGCTTGTAAGTTTCATTAGGTCCCATTTGTTTATTTTTGATTTTATTTCCATTTCTCTAGGAGGTGGGTCAAAAAGGATCTTGTTGTAATTTATGTCATAGAGTGTTCTGCCTAGGTTTTCCTCTTAAGAGTTTTATAGTGTCTGGCCTTATGCTTAGGACTTTAATCCATTTTGAGTTTATTTTTGTGTATGGTGTTAGGGAGTGTTCTAATTTCATTCTTTAACATGTAGCTGTCCAGTTTTCCCAGCACCACTTATTGAAGAGGCTGTCTTTTCTCCATTGTATATTCTTGCCTCTTTTATCAAAGATAAGGTGACCATATGTGCGTGGGTTTATCTCTGGACTTTCTATCCTGTTCCATTGATCTATATTTCTGTTTTTGTGCCAGTATCATACTGCCTTGATCACTGTAGCTTTGTAGTATAGTCTGAAGTCAGGGAGCCTGATTCCTACAGCTCCATTTTTCTTTCTCAAGATTGATTTGGCTATTCCAGGTCTTTTGAGTTTCCATACAAATTGTGAAATTTTTTGTTCTAGTTCTGTGAAACATGACATTGGTAGTTTGATAGGGATTGCATTGAATCTGTAGATTGCTTTGGGTAGAATAGCCATTTTCACAATGTTGATTCTTCCAATCAAAGAACATGGTATATCTCTCCATCTGTTTGTATCATCTTTAATTTCTTTTATCAGTGTCATAGTTTTCTGCATACAGATCTTTTGTCTCCTTAGGTAGGTTTATTCCTAGGCATTTTATTCTTTTTGTTGCAATGGTAAATGGGAGTGTTTCCTTAATTTCTCTTTCAGATTTTTCATCATTAGTGTATAGGAATGCAAGAGATTCCTGTGCATTAATTTTGTATCCTGCAACCCTACTAAATTCATTGATTAGCTCCAATAGTTATCTGGTAGCATCTTTAGGATTCTGCATGTATAGTATCATGTCATCTGAAAACAGTGACAGCGCTACTTCTTCTTTTCCAATTTTGATTTATTTTATTTCTCTTTCTTCTCTGATTGCTGTGACTAAAACTTCCCAAACTATGTTGAATAATAATGGCGAGACTGGACAACCTTGTCTTGTTCCTGATCTTAGTGGAAATGGTTTCAGTTTTTCACCGTTGAGAATGATGTTGACTGTGGATTTGTCATATATGGCCTTTATTATGTTGAGGTAAGTTCCCTCTATGCGTGCTTTCTGGAGGGTTTTTATCATAAATGGGTGTTGAAGTTTGTTGAAAGCTTTTTCTGCATCTATTGAGATTATCATATGGTTTTTATTATTCAATTTATTAATATGGTGTATCACACTGATTGATTTGCGTATATTGAAGAATCCTTGCATTCCTGGGATAAACCCCACTTGATCATGGTGTATGATCCTTTTAATGTGCTGTTAGATTCTGTTTGCTAGTGTTTTGTTGAGGATTTTTGCATCTATGTTCATCAGTGATATTGGCCTGTAGTTTTCTTTTTCTGTGACATCTTTGTCTGGTTTTGGTATCAGGGTGATGGTGGTCTCATACAATAAGTTTGGGAGTGTTCCTCCCTCTGCTATATTTTGGAAAAGTTTGAGAAGGATAGATGTTACCTCTTCTCTAAATGTTTGATAGAATTCGCCTGTGAAGCCATCTCACCCTGGGCTTTTCTTTGTTGGAAGATTTTTAATCACAGTTTCAATTTCAGTGCTTGTGATTGGTCTGTTTATAGTTTCTATTTCTTCCTGGTTCAGTCTCGGAAGGTTGTGCTTTTCTAAGAATTTGTCCATTTCTTCCAAGTTATCCATTTTATTGGCATATATATAGTTGTTTGTAGTAATCTCTCATGATCCTTTATTATTTCTGCAATGTCAGTTGTTACTTCTCCTTTTTCCTTTCTAATTCTGTTGATTTGAATCTTCTCCCTTTTTTTCTTGATTAGTCTGGCTAAAGGTTTACCAATTTTGTTTATCTTCTCAAAGAAACTGCTTTTAGTTTTATTGATCTTTGCTATCATTGCCTTCATTTCTTTTTCACTTATTTCTGATCTGATCTTTATGATTTCTTTTCTTCTTCTAACTTTGGGGTTATTTTGTTCTTCTTTCTCTACTTGCTTTCGGTGTAAGGTTAGGTTGTTTATTTGAGATTTTTCTTGTTTTTTGAGGTAAGATTGTATTGCTATAAACTTCCCTCTTAAAACTGATTTTGCTGCATCCCATAGGTTTTGGGTCATCGTGTTTACACTGTCATTTGTTTCTAGGTATTTTTGATTTCCTCTTTGAGTTCCTCAGTGTTCTGTTGGTTATTTAGTAGTGTATTGTTTAGCCTCCATGTGTTTGCATTTTTCACAGATATTTTTTCCTGTAATTAATATCTATTCTCATAGCGTTGTGGTCAGAAAAGATACTTGTTATGATTTCATTTTTCTTAAATTTACCAAGGCTTGATTTGTGACCCAAGATATGATCTATCCTGGAGAATGTTCCATGAGCACTTGAGAGGAGAGTGTATTCTGTTGTTTTTGGATGGAATATCCTATAAATATCAATTAAGTCCATCTTGTTAATGTATCATTTAAAGCTTGTGTTTCCTTATTTATTTTCATTTTGAATGATCTGTCCATTGGTGAAAGTGGGGTGTTAAAGTCCCCCACTATTATTGTGTTACTCTCAACTTCCTCTTTTATGGCTGTTAACATTTGCCTTATGTATTGAGGTGTTCCTGTGTTGGGTGCATAAATATTTACAATTGTTATATCTTCTTGTTGGATTGATCCCTTGCTCATTATGTAGTGTTCTTTTGTCTCTTGTAATAGTCTTTATTTTAAAGTCTACTTTGTCTGATATGAGAATTGCTACTCTAGCTTTCTTTTGATTTCCATTTGCATGGAATATCTTTTTCCATCCCCTCACTTTCAGTCTGTATGTGTCCCTAGGTCTGAAGTGGTCTCTTGTAGACAGCATATATACAGATCTTGTTTTTGTATCCATTCAGCCAGTCTACATCTCTTGGTTGGAGCATGTAATCCATTTACATTTGAGGTAGTTATCGATATGTATGCTCCTATTACCATTTTCTTAATTGTTTTGAGTTTGTTATTGTAGGTCTTTTCCTTCTCTCGTGTTTCCTGCCTAGAGAAGTGCCTTTAGCATTTGTTGTACAGATGGTTTGATAGTGCTGACTTCTCTTAGTTTTTGTTTCTCTGTAAAGGTTTTAATTTCTCTGTCAAATCTGAATGAGATCTTTGCTCGGTAGAGTAATCTTGGTTGTAGATTTTTCCCTTTCATCATTTTAAATATGTCCTGCCACTCCCTTCTGGCTTGCAGAGTTTCTGCTGAAAGATCTGCTGTTAACCTTATGGGGATTCCCTTGTATGTTAATTTTTGCTTTTCACTTGCTGCTTTTAATATTTTTCCTTTGTATTTAATTTTTGATAGTTTGATTAATATGTGTCTTGGCGTGTTTCTCCTTGGATTTATCCTGTAAGGGACTCTCTGTGGTTCCTGGACTTGATTGACTATTTCCTTTCCCATATTAGGAAGTTTTCAACTATAATCTCTTCAAATATTTTCTCAGTCCCTTTCTTTTTCTCTTCTTCTTCTGGGACTGCTATAATTCGAATGTTGGACATTTAATGTTGTCTCAGTGGTCTCTGAGGCTGTCTTCAATTCTTTTTTCTTTATTCTGCTCTGCAGTAATTATTTCCACTATTTTATCTTCCAGGTCACTTATCCATCTTATCCATTCTTCTGCCTCAGTTATTCTGCTATTGATCCTTTCTAGAGAATTTTTCATTTCATTATTGTGTTGTTCATCATCGTTTGTTTGCTCTTTAGTTCTTCTAGGTCCTTGTTAAACGTTTCTTGTATTTTCTACATTCTATTTCCAAGATTTTGGATCATATTTACTATCATTACTCTGAAATCTTTTTCAGGTAGACAGCCTATTTCCTCTTCATTTTTTTGGTCTGATGGGTTTTACCTTGCTCCTTCATCTGCTGTGTATTTCTCTGTCTTCTCATTTTGCTTAACTTACTGTGTTTGGGGTCTCCTTTTCACAAGGTGCAGGTTCGTAGTTCCCATTGTTTTTGCTGTCTGCCCCCAGTGGTAAAGTTGGTTCAGTGGGTTGTGTAGGCTTCCTAGTGAAGGGGGCTAGTGCCTGTGTTCTGGTGGATGAGGCTGGATCTTGTCTTTCTGGTGGGCAGGACCGAGTCCAGAGGTGTGTTTTGGGGTGTCTGTGAACTTATGATTTTAGGCAGCCTCTGTGCTAATGGTTGGGGTTGTGTTCCTGTCCTGCTGGTTGTTTGGCATAGGGTGTCCAGCACTGTAGCTTGCTGGTCGTTGAGTGGAGCTGGGTCTTAGCATTGAGATGGAGATCTCTGGGTGAGCTTTTGCCGTTTGATATTACATGGAGCTGGGAGCTCTCTGTGGACCAATATCCTGATATTGGCTCTCCCACCTCAGAGGCTCAGGTCTGACACCCGGCTGGAGCACAAAGACCCTGTCAGCCACATGGCTCAGAAGAAAAGGGAGAAAATAAATAAATAAATAAAATAAAGTTATTAAAATAAATAATAAAAAAATATTAAAAATAAAAAAATTAATATGTAATTTAAAAAACTAAAAAAAAAAAAGAAAGAAGAGAGCAAGCAAACCAAAAAACCAATCCAGCAATGGTAACAAGCACTAAAAACTATACTAAAAACAAACAAACAAAGAAAAATGGACAGACAACCCTAGGACAAATGGTAAAAGCAAAAATATACGGACAAAATCACACAAAGAAACATACACGTACACACTCAGAAAAAGAGTAAAAGGGAAATATATATATATATATATAAAAGGAAAAGAACAACCAAATCAATAAACAAATCTACCAATGTTAATAAGCTGTAAATAGTAAACTAAGATAAACATAAAACCAGAAACAAATTAGATGCAGAAAGCAAACTCTAAGTCTACAGTGGCTCTCAAAGTCCACCTCCTCAATTTGGGATGATTCGTTGTCTATTCAGGTATTCCACAGATGCAGGGTACATCAAGTTGATTGTGGAGCTTTAATCCGCTGCTCCTGAGGCTGCTGGGAGAGATTTCCCTTGCTATTCTTTGTTCTCACACCTTCCAGGGGCTCAGCTTTGGATTTGGCCCTGCCTCTGCGTGTAGGTCGCCGGAGGGCGTCTGTTCTTCGCTCAGACAGGACAGGGTTAAAGCAGCAGCTGATTCGGGGGCTCTGGCTCACTCAGGCCGGCGAGAGGGAGGGGTCCGGATGCGGGGCGAGCCTGCGGCGGCAGAGGCAGCGTGACGTTGCACCAGCCTGAGGCCTGCCATGCGTTCTCCCGGGGAAGTTGTCCCTGGATCATGGGACCCTGGCAGTGGCGGGCTGCACAGGCTCCCGGGAGGGGAGTTGTGGATCGTGACCTGTTCTTGCACACAGGCTTCTTGGTGGCGGCAGCAGCGGCCTTAGCGGCTCGCACCCGTCTCTGGAGCTCCTTTAAGCGGTGCTCTGAATCCCCTCTCCTCGCACACCCCGAAACAATGGTGTCTTGCCTCTTCGGCAGCTCCAGACATTTTCCCCGGACTCCCTCCCGGCCAGCTGTGGCACACTAGCCCCTTCAGGCTGTGTTCACGCCGCCAACCCCAGTCCTCTCCCTGGGATCCTACCGAAGCCCAAGCCTCAGCTCCCAGCCCCCACCTGCCCCGGTGGGTGAGCAGACAAGCCTCTTGGGCTGGTGAGTGCTGGTCAGCCCTGATCCTCTGTGCGGGAATCTCTCAGCTTTGCCCTCTGCACCCCGTTGATGCACTCTCCTCCGTGGCTCCGAAGCTTCCCCCTCGCATCCGCCCCCCCTCCGCCAGTGAAGAGGTTTCCTATTGTGTGGAAACTTTTCCTCCTTCACGACTCCCTCCCAGAGGTGCAGGTCCCATTCTGCCAGCGTTCAGTAGGTGTTCTGTAGGAGTTGTTCCACATGTAGATGTATTTTTGATGTATTTTTGGGGAGGAAGGTGATCTCCACGTCTTACTCCTCCGCTATCTTGAAGGTCTCCCCCCCCCCCGCCAAGCTATTCTTTCTACAGCATAAATTAATGATCTCGCGGCTTGCACTGACAGATACTCAGAGGTGTTTAATCAGCTGTCTCTGACAAAACATGGTATTTTTTAGGCTGGCACATTTACAAATAAAGAAAAAACAGCCTGTAATACTTCATAAAGTGGAGCCATGGTTCAGCTGCGTTTGATGAAGTGACATTATCTTGAGCACTTGCTCATGAATGCATAAATAGGGCACAGCTTGGGAAGTTCAGGTACGTGCAGAGCATAAATATTGGATGGGATACATTAGCCAGGGCCCACAAGGAAGGGCATTTCAATCTTCCTACGCCAGGTAAAAGGAGGAAGGGGACAATGGTATAGCCAAGGCAAAAGCTCACCTATTGGCTTCCAATGAATCTAGGTCATGCAGAGAGAAAGCCTGCAGCCCAGCAGAAGAAGCAGGGGTGGGGGAATGGAGGTAATGGAGGTAGACATTTCGTCGAGCAGGGGACCATCTGCGCACACAAGAGACAGATAATTGTTATCTGGCCTGATTGCTGCCTCCTTGGAAGCAGAAGGATGAAAATGCTAGAATGCATAATGTCTCCTTGAGTTGCACCTAGATATTATTGGCAGTCTGTGCACAAATGCAGCAATTACTGAGAATGCCCACTGTGTGTCAGGGCTGCAGATACAAAGGCAATGAAGATACTCCTGCCCTGGAGGGGCTGGCTCACAGTCTCAGTGGGGAGGAGCACAGTTGGGACCCTTGGTGGCAACAGAACCCAGTTCTGGAGAAGCCAAACAGAAAAAGGATTTATTAAAAGGATATCGGGGGGGCTTGCAGAATGGGGCACAGAATAGGACCAAGGCTTGAAAGCATGCCCCAGCTTGTACCCCTGGTACCACTGACACGAGACCCCAGCTGTGGCCTCTGGAACAGCTGCCACTGCTGCAGCCACCCTCATCAGCATGGGGTCCCCAGGGGCTCTGTCTCTTATGAGTCAAGCCTGGGGAAGGGTATCTGATTGGAGAAGACAAGTCAGGAGCCCTTGTTTCAGTGAAAGGAAGCTGGGAGAGTGGGTATCTGGTGTTTTCTGTTTTGATAGTGGGAAGTAGGCTTATAAGAAGTGGGGGAGGGCCCAAGTGTAGGAAGGAGGTTCGGATGCTAGGTGGTCAAAAAGAAAGACAAACGTCCCCTGCAGGCCAATACAATATGTATTTCAGAATATTATGGCAAGTGCTCAATACAGCCATGAACAGAGAATTTTAGGAGCACTAAACAGGGAGAAGGGGGACTTAGGCCAGCTGATGCTGAAAGAAGCCTTCCTGAAGGGAGCAATGCAGAGTCTGAGCGAGGAGTAAGAGTGACCCCAAGAATACAGGAGGGAGGGGTCCGTAGACAGGGAAGAGCACAAGAGGTTCAGTTTCCAGGGTGGAAAGGCTGTGGTGGAGATTGATGAGCTGGTGTCTCACAAAGGAGCAGACAGGGGACATTGTATGCCCTGGTGGGAACTCAAAGGTATGATGAAAATTTGCACTTCAGAAGTACAATTTTGGCAGCAGTATGGGTGGGGGAGGGTTGAGGTGGGGAGGGCAGCATGAAGCTGCTGCTATTGCTAAATGTGAGTGAGTAAAGGCCTGAGCTAGCGTGGAAGGGACCAGGTGGATTTGGGAAATATCTGTGAAGCCAAAGAGGAATAACGATTCTTGAGGAGCTGTGGGAGATGAGGGGGGTCCATGACAGTTCCTAAGTCCAATTCCAGTCTGGGTGTTTGGGGAAGTGGTGTTGCCATTGGCCAACAGAGAGAAGAAGCAGAGGAAGACGAGGCAGTTTGGGAAAGGGGACAGATAAGCTCGGGTGTGGACAGGCTGAGTGGGAGGTGCCTGTGGGATATCTAAGATGTGAAGCCAGCAGTTGGAGACATGAGTCAGATTCAGGAGAAAGATCAGAGCGAAGGTATGATTTGACCTGTCACCCTGCTGGTCAAGACTACAAGGGGGCCACTGGCTTGTCCAAGTCAAATACGTGGAGGTGAAGGACAGGAATGGAACCCTGGAGAGCAGACACCCATGGAGTGGATACTGGAAAAGAGCTGAGGAAGGAGCTGGAACATAAGCTAGAGAGGCGGACCATTCCAATGCTCTCTTGTTCCTGGTCTAACTTAGAGCTGAGCAGGAACTGATGGGAAACGCCCCTTTGGGGATTGGAACCACGGAGGCAGTGAACAGCTCTAGCGAAAGCAGCTCCCGCAGAATGGTGACAGTGAGAGCCAGATTCCAGGGGGCTGTGGAGGAAATGGGAATTGAAGAAATGGAGACAACGAGCATTAGCTGCTTCTGTAAGAATCTTGGCAGAGAAACAGTGGAGAGAGAAAGGGCTGTGGCTAGGAGGGACAGAGGGGTCACAGAGGTTCTCTTTAAGGGTGTGAAGGATGTAAGGGGACAGCATTTACAGCTGCAGAGACCCCAGCCAGTAGAAAGAGGTCATGTAGAGATTTAGAAGAGAGAGAGCACACTTGCTGGAGCGAAGTCATGAATAAATGAAGGGGAGTACTGGGGGGCAGGGGAATTCACCTTCACAAACAGAGGTACATCTCAACCTCTGAGGCTGGTGAGGATGAGGCAATAAAGGGTACCGATAAAGATAAATGTATAGGGCTTCCCTGGTGGCGCAGTGGTTGAGAGTCCGCCTGCCGGTGCAGGGGACGTGGGTTCATGCCCCAGTCCGGGAAGATCCCACATGCCGCGGAGCAGCTGGGCCTGTGAGCCATGGCCGCTGAGCCTGCACGTCCAGAGCCTGTGCTCCGCAACGGGAGAGGCCACAACAGTGAGAGGCCCGCGTACCGAAAAGAAAAAAAAAAAATGTGTAGGTGAGTAAGTTATCCAGGCAAAGGCTAAACTGCCATAACAAAGGGACTCCAGAATTTAGCGGCTCAAACAAGATAGAACTTTATTTTTCTCTTGTGTGACAGTCCAGGAAGAGTAGGCAGACTCTGCACCACAAAATCACCCAGAGACGCAGGCCAGCAAGGCTGTGCTGCCGTCCTCAACATTAGCTTCCAAGGTCTTGCCCAGCCCACGGGAAGAAAAGGGATGAGCCAGTCTACGATGAGATCTTTAAGAAAATGACTTGCACACACCACGTTTGCTCACCTCCTGTTAAAAAGAACTTAGACACAGGGCCACACCTACCTGCAGAGGGGCTGGGAAACGCAGTCTCTAGTTGAGCAGCTATACGCCCTGGAAAATGGATTTGAGGGGACGACAGGCGGAGAGGAGGAAATTTAGGTATTTCATGATTAATAGCCTCAGATTTTCTCCCTGAGTTGGCTAGGAGGAGAGACTAGGGATGGATAGGAGATGTGAGGAGAGTGGTGAAAGCGTGGCCACAGCCAGTAAGGGAGAAGGAAGGACGACTAACATAGGAGTCGCCCTAACATCCCACTTGGCTGGCATGGTGCCAGGTGGAGGTGTCTGTCTCTGTCACTGCAGCTTCGACAGAGGGCAGGTCATAATCTAGATGTGGGGGGTTGACAGCAAGGACTAGAGTAGAATTCCATAGAATCCCAGCTGGAAATAGAATTCTAGGTCAGTGCGGCACTGAGACCCCATAACAGACTGTACAGTGTGCAGGTACCATGCCTAGGGGTATGCTAGTGTATGTCTAGCGGGATTCATAGTGTACAGGCTAAAATTCTAGGCTAGAGGGAGAAGCGGGCGGCGATAGGGATGGGTGTGAGGAAATGGAGTCATCGAGCAACTAGGGGTCTCTTGGAGGTCGAGGAGTGCACATTTTTGAGAGAGGGTTCTGAGAAGGGGAAAGACAAGAGACTGTGTTCAGAGTGTGGGATTCTAAAGTTTTAGACTTTGAAAGCAGTTCAAGGAATACCAAGGGCTGGGGGAGGGGGAGAGTGGCTTAAGTGGAGGGAAGTGGAGGTTATTAGGGTTGAGGCCAACTGGGACGCCAGGGTATTGTGTGGTTAGTGTCATTCAGGATGATGGCATGGAAACGAAGAGGGAGATCCAGGTGCCAAGAGGCTGAAGAATTGGGAGAGCAGCCAGGAAGCCCGCAGGAGTCGGCTATCATTTTTCCAGAAAACTACGCTTCTGTGTGTACAGTAAACACAGGGCAATTTTTTAAAGTATAGACAAATCATTTTGATGTTTTAGAATGAGTGGCAAACATACTATGTGTGAGCCCTGGAGCCCCCTCCTTTCATTACGTGTTCCTTTTGAATTATGGCGGCAATGGCAAATGGTTTTTGTCTTGTGTGCCCACTTGGATCATTTCAGTGGCTGCTGGAAAGGACTCTAGGGTGTTGCAGGCTCAGTGAGAAAAGTACTGAAGTTGATTAACAAAGTCTGTTTTGCATATAAGTGTGGAGAGTGGAACAATGGAAGACAGAAAGATGAGCAAGCTCTTGAAAGCAAGCAAGCAGAGTACTGGAAGACTGGCCACACCACCTGGTCCAGAGGCACCTCCTAAGTGCTGCCCCCACCATGTTCTCTGCTTCTCAGAATGTTTGTATCTCAGGGATATTTGTAAACAACATGAAACTGTTTCTTAAACCTCTGCCTGTCTTCTCCTGGCATGACTAGGTTGGACTAAAATATTCAGCAACGTGGATCTTAAGACAAAGGAAAAAAGTGAAAATAATCACATTATAGATTCAGCTAGATGTCTACTGCAAGAATGAATGAATCCTTTGCAGATACTCTGTGCCCCTATTTGAGTGGTCGCCAAAGCATTATTCACCCCTTCCCCTTAGAGATGAAACCTCTACCTTTACGGCTGAGAAAGGGAACTTCTGCCCTCAAACATCAGAGCATTTACTTAGGGACTCACCACCCATCCCTGCTGCCATTCCTACCTCAGGATACAGAGAAGGGAGGTATTCACCCCGTCTCTGAAGTCATCCCTCTGCCTAAACTCATGATTCATCCCCTTTGTATTCTGAATTCCCTGAATTGTTCTCTGTTGGTGCCATTGATGAAAACAGAAAATATAAGAGGATGACAAGGTTGGTGGGGAAAAAATTGAGTTCAGTTTGGAGGCTGTTGAGTTTGAGGTGTTCATGGGTCATCTACGTGCAGATGTCCACTAAGCAACTGGCTATCCTGGAATTTAGGAGGAAGATCACCTAGTGGTCTTCCAGTAAACCTGCTCTCTGAAACAAACAAACAAACAGCCTGATTTTTGGAATTTGCCAATTTCCATGGTGTAAATATGTCTACCATGGTTGATTTCAAGTTATCAATGGCTTAAAAGCTTGCAAATTACTTAAATATTTAATGATCAATCCTTGTGAGTACATTCAAGACAGCTATAGCATACCACCAGAGTTTGAGAGTAGAGATAGAGATTTTGGAGTCAAAGATGGCAGACAAAATCCAGAAAGTGCTTAAAATGGACAGTATATGGCATAAAAAGAGAAGAGGGTCAAAGGTGCAACTCCTTAGCATCTAGCCCCTCTCTTCACCTTCCTCCTGGGGCAAAAAAACCACCTCTATATCAAAAGAATGAGAATAATTGCACGGGGTCTTGTATTCAGTATACAGAGTCCTAGAGTCTGAAACCCATAGAATTTGGGCTCATAGGGGGAAAAAAATGGTTACTCTATGAGAATGAAAGTTCTAAAAGCCAACATCAAAGACAGAATGACAGGGCTTCCCTGGTGGCACAGTGGTTGAGAGTCCGCCTGCCGATGCAGGGGACACAGGTTCGTGCCTCGGTCCGGGAAGATCCCACATGCCGCGGAGCAGCTGGGCCCGGGAGCCATGGCCGCTGAGCCTGCGCGTCCGGAGCCTGTGCTCCGCAACAGGAGAGGCCACAACAGTGAGAGGCCCGCGTACCGCAAAAAAAAAAAAAAAAAGACAGAATGACAGCCACCTGCAAAAGATTCCCCAACTCGAGGCACAATCTGTGAATGTACTGTCCAGGAGGTCTGTTAACAACCAGTCCAAGTGGGGGGCCTGGGAGCATGCTCAGGACCTACATGTCACTGGAGCAGGCTGCCACTCAACAGCTAGATGGTAGCTGGGCAGGCTGAAGGATGCTCTCATGGAAGGGCAGGGTCCCCACAAGGTCCAGAACAGAGCACACTGAGGAAAGGAGCTTTGTCAGTTGTCCAGCACTGGCTGGTCGGCACCCACATCTTTATCCCTGCAATGGAGATAGTGACTTTGGGGTATAAAATGGCTCATGATCATTCCCCATAAAGGTCAACTGATACTCTGCATGGATTTGCACATCTACCGTGCTTCTGTGCATACTCTCAGGGCTCCCTGCAGTGGAAAAGATGCTGCAGGATTTAAACATTCTAGACTATCTGGTCGACATATTCCTTATCTTCAGCCCTCCAGTTTGTCAGTTGGTCCAGCATCTTGTGGGCGATGTGGAATCAGTTCTGCCTGAGTTTAATAAACTCTGGATTAACTATCACCACCATCGTTATGACTTCTACTTCAGCTAGGCATTCGCCTATCCCAGGTGGTACCAGGCACTGGGCCACGCACTTGGCCCATATCTAAGCTCAATTTACCCTTATGACAAACTTACCAGATCGGAACTGCTAACCCCATTTACAGATTAGGAAAGCGAGGCTCAGAGAGTTTAAGTAACTTGAATTTTCTGAAAATGAGATCCTGAAGAGAAGACCCTGGGCCGTGAGACTCCACCAAGGCTAAACTCAGGCTTTGCTGGACAGCCAGCAAAGTTAAACCACGTTTTAAAGCAGCAGCTGCTATCTCTCTGGGCCTGGGCAGATGGCCCCGTGGCCTCCCTCAGCGGGGAACACCGACACGAGATGAATGAGGGAGAAGTTATGGAACGAGCGATGAGATGCCAGCAAACAAAACGGATTCTTGATTACAAGGGTTGCTCTGTGTTTAAGCAGAGACCTTTAGCTGTCTTCATTTCACTATGAACTGCAAAGGTCATTTTCTTCAGAGCTCTGTTCCCAGCCTGTCTGAGACTTGTTGCGGCACTAGGCTTCCCTTGGGCATCACAGCCATTCTAAGGGCACCTGGCTTTCCTCAGGGCCAAGATCTACTGACAGGAGGGCAGGAGGGCAGTAGAACTAACCAGGACATTCATAGCTGCGAGGAGGCTGGCCTCTTCCTAGGAGGAGTTGGGTCTCTGATATTGATTAATAATGGTAACAGGGATTGTAACAGCAGTGGCGGGAGGAAGAAGAAAAGAGAGAAGGTGAGGAAGTACAGCTTGTGGAGCCCACGCTGAGTGCCAGTTTCTGTGCGGGGCCTCTGTGGGCGTTTGCTGAGCTGGTAGCTCATCCAGGAAGTTGTGGGCACCTAGGGTGTCCCAAATGGGGCAGGAAAAGTACTGAATTTAGTCATTCTTTGTCTTTATTAGTTGTGACCTCCTTCAACTGATGGTCATAGGAATTTTCCTATGGAGCTGGTGAAGTGCAAAGGGAGAGAGCTGCGGACGCCTGGGGAGAGCGCTAAGAGGTCACCTGGAGGGCACTGCAGCCGGTGAGTCAGAGAGGGGCTGGGTGACTGGGCACCAGCTCGCTGCCGGAACTGCAGTAACACCTTGGCCCAGGTCACAACCAGCCTGCGTGGAGGGACAGGCACTGAAAGGCCTGATTTAATTTCAATCAAGATGGTGCCCTCCACCTTCTCATGACACGACCAGCAGACAACCTGATCTCAGGATCCCACCCAGAAGGCCGTTAACTGATCTCAAGCACATAGTGCACGCACACTTGGTTCCCAGCCTCACGGAGCTTCCTGAACCCTGGCCAGCAGTGAACTCTGCCTTGGGGAGTCCCTTCCACTAACCAACGTGCCCTCCCTCCGTACCACCCAAGCCGGTAGGCTGGCATTCGCTTCTATTTAGAATAATTCTGCAGGGAGAAGGGGCTTCCTACCTAGGTGGTAAGTAACTTGATCCTTCTTTATAACCTATTTTACCTTCTTTATGGAACCTCAAGGTCGCCACCCATCTCAAGAGTCACTCTTTCTCTGGTATATTCAGAGGAAGGGATTTGCCTCATGTCCACTCCTGAGCTGGGTCAGTGTCTCCACCACCTCTCTCTGATACTGGCATCTCACTGTGGGCTTCTGCTCACTTGGCTGAAGGCCCACCTCTATCCCTTCCAAGGACACATGAACTCTAGGCTGGGCGAACAGCTGCTTTACTGATCATTTGGGGAACAGCACAGGGGCTTCTACTGTAGCAGACACAGCAGATGCCTTAAAAGTGGTCCATTAGAACACTGTCCTAAAAGGCCTTCGTCCCCACTCCCAGGTCCTTTCTTGTCCGGTCCCTGCCGTCTTGTTCAGCTCTGTTTCTCTCCCAACCCACTCTACCTGAGCTCTCTCCCCAAACCCCCAGTTTGTTTTTTATTATGAAGAGTCTTGTTAGTTCTGTTTCTTCCATGTATTTGGGGTTGATGCTGAGGGCTGTCTTTTCATCACGAAATGGCTCACCAAGAGTTTTGCTGAATAAAGACGCTTCTAGTCTGGGGGGAAGATCCCATCACTCCCTTAAGGAAGCAGATGGGGCTGAAAGCAATTGTGGTTGGAGTCTTCTCTGCTAACCCACTCGTTCCTGATAGGTAGCAAATTGAGTGCATGGTGACATCTTCAATAAATATTCATTCATGTAAATCTCTTTGTTCTCATTGTTCTTCTCAGATCTCTCTGGCAGAGTTAACAGAATGGAGGGACCTGTGTATCTGTCCCTCTAGGCAGCCCTCTCTGTAACAAACAACTCCCCATAGCTCAGTTGCTCAACATAGTAAGTTTATGTCTCGCTAACATATAGCTCTAGTGTGGCTCAGGTAGGGGTGCCCTCCTTCAGGCAGTCATTCAGGGAACCAGGTTCCTTCTGTCTTGGGGCTCCATCCAACTCTAGGATCTCAGAGTCCTCTCTATCATGAAGATGGAGAAAGAGAGCAAGGATTGCATGTACAGTGTTTATACGGATCATGCATGAAAGTGGTGGTAATCATTCCAGCTCACATACCGCTGGCCAGAATTCAGTTACAGGGCCAGACCTAAGTCCAAGTGAGAATGGGAAACACAGCACAGCTCTCCAGAAAGAAGTTTAGAACATGAAAGTTGGTGAGTTCTAGCAGCCTCTGCCACATTCTTTTAGGGGTAGCTTCCCTCTATTCCAAGTTGGAGCTTCTTTGAGTGGTCCATTCAAGCCTAAAAAAGGAACCCTGGCATCTTTCATTGATATGAGAATGGCCACACAACTGAATCTTTTTCTGGATAACTCCATTGGAGTCATAGGCAACGGTGTAGGCAGACAGCAAGTCTCCTAA
The DNA here is from genome assembly GCF_964374135.1 of Grampus griseus. NCBI lineage: Eukaryota > Metazoa > Chordata > Mammalia > Artiodactyla > Delphinidae > Grampus > Grampus griseus. The sequence continues at coordinate 14,852,363 of NC_139018.1, read as the reverse complement.
TGTTAGAAGGAGGACCATTGTGTCTCCCCAGTTAAAAAAAAATTAACTGTGGAAGTCACATAATTTTGATAATTCGACTTCTTCCTCCTTCCTCCTATTTTCCTCCAAACACAAGAGAGAAATTGTCATTATTCTTTCCCCTCTGCTCTCTTAGGCCTGGAAGTCTTGCTTCAAAGCTTCAGGAGAGACTGTTCTCCCCAAGATAAAAACAAAAACAAAAAATAAAAAACCCTTGTGAAATCATAGCAACTTAGTGGGAGGAGAATGAAATGTTCTCAGCTATCTCTTGCTACTGAAGATGTGAAGGGAATATAAATAAACGTAGACAGTACAATTTACTTTGCTGAAACACAAAAATTATACTGTTTCAATCTACAGAAAAAGACTGAAGTTTTTTGACACTAGGCAAGCACATTTTGTGCATTTAGCTCCTGATTCTCCCAGAAATGAAACTCCCTGGAGAAAAGGCTTGACATCCAGAGAGGGAAGGGAGAGGGAAGTGGCCATTCATTGTGCTGCGCCTAGGACAGCCACAGATGATGCCTGTTCTCTCAGTGTAATCACTTATAACCCCTCTGCTCTCAAAAGTGTCGCAGTGAGGGCTTCCCTGGTGGCGCAGTGGTTGAGAGTCCGCCTGCCGATGCAGGGGACGCGGGTTCGTGCCCCGGTCGGGGAAGATCTCACATGCCGCGGAGCGGCTGGGCCCGTGAGCCATGGCCGCTGAGCCTGCGCGTCCGGAGCCTGTGCTCCAGCAACGGGAGAGGCCGCAACAGTGAGAGGCCCCCGTACCGCAAAATAAATAAATAAATAAATAAAGTGTTGCAGCGAGATAGTACCGTTATATGGTCACGTGGGAGGATACAGAGGAAATTTGTTTAGATCTAACATCACTATGGCAAAACTCTGCTCATAAACAACATTAGGAAAATGGTTAAGCAAATCATGGCTTATCACTAAGGAGAAAGCCACCAAATCATGACTATGTACAAGGTTTGAAAACTCTTTGGACCCATGGTACTGCCATGCCCTCCTAACTGGTTTCCTTGTTTCCAGTTCTGCCCCTTCTAATGTGTTCAGAACCACTGTATACAGTGTCTCAGGTTGTACCCTGCACAACTCCAAGAGGTGCTATTCCCATAGACTGGGATGGAAACACTGCCTACACTAGAGTTGTGTACTACCCAACCTGCCCAACTGTACAGAGAGGGCAGTCCTGAATGTGTTTCCCACACTGCAGCCTCAATGCTTTTTCTTAAAATGAACATGCTGAACATGACATTTGCTGATTAAAACCATTCAATAACTTTCCTTTGACCTCAGAATCAAGTACCAACTCCTTATTTTGGCTAACAGGCCTATTATCTCTGGTCCCTGACAAACTCCCTAGCCTCTCCCCGTGTCTTTCCTCAACTTGGAGTCTATAATGGCTACTTGTGTGTGTCAACTTGACTGGGCCAGGAGCTGCCCATGTAGTTAGTCAAACATTATTCTGGATGATTCTGTGAGAACTTTTTTGGATGACATTAACCTTTAGATCAGTGGACTCAGTAAAGAAGACTACCCTCCATAATGTGGGTGGGTTTCATCCAACCAGTTGAAGGCTTGAATAGAACAAAAGACTGACCTCCTCCAAAGTAAGCGAGACTTCTCCTTCCTGGCAGCCTTCCAAATGAGGCACTGGCTTCTCCTGCTTCTACAGTAGCTTCCAGCCTTTGAACTTTAACTGGGACGTCAGCTCTGCTGATTTTGGAGTTATCAGCCTCCACATTCATGTGACCTAATTCCTTGTACTAAATCTCTATCTCTTTTTCTTTCTTTCAGATTTATTGGATTAGGGCACCACTCTTATGACCACATTTAATCTTTTTTGAAAAAATGTTTTATTGGAGTATAGTTGCTTTACAACGTTGTGTTAGTTTCCGCTATACAGCAAAGTGAATCAGCTTTATGTATACACATATCCCGTCTTTTTTAGATTTCCTTCCCATTTAGGTCACCATAGAGCACTGAGTTCCCTGTGCTCTACTGTAGGTTCTCATTAGTTATCTATTTCATACATAGTACTGTATATATGTCAATCCCAATCTCCCAATTCATCCCCCACACACACACATTTAATCTTCATTATGTTTTAAAGGCCCTATCTCCAAATATACTCACATTGGGGGTTAGGGCTTCAACATATGAATTTGGGGGGAACACAACTCAGTCCATAACAGAGTCCAAGCTCCCACCGTCCAGAATTACTCTCATATCATGTCCTCCAAACACCATGTACTTGTTCAGCTTGGGTCTTTCCCATGCCGTGAAAAATACTTCCTTCTGCAGAGACCACTCCTCCCATTTCCTCTTCATTAAGCTCATTCTTATGTATCTTTGGGTCTCAGATTATAGATTACCTTCTCCAGGAAGCCGTGCTTGAATAACTCCAGATTGGAAGTTCCTCTAACACATTTCCATGACCCCTGCCATCCACTTCCATTCACTTATCATATTGCACTGTCTGTTTTTTATTGCCTGTCTTCTACTCCACTGAACTCCCACCATCTACCCCTGAGGCTAGTGTCATAGCACACACACAGTAAATGCTTCTTAACTATAAGTTGAAACAGTACAATAAAGAGGGCACGCACACTGTGATTATAACTATGTAAAAACATTTGAGCAAAGGAAAAATGTTGAGAAGGAATTATACCAAAATGGCAACACTGATTTTACTTGTGTGGTAGAATTATTGGTGCTTTGATTTGTCTTTTCTCTTATGTCCCACATTTTCTATAATATGACTATATTAGTTTACAACTTTCAAAAGTTTTGTGTCATAGTACATGCAGCATAACATTTTAATTCTCAGCCTGAAGCTGGCTTGTTTCCGCCTATATTCCAAGGGAACTGATTTCCTTGAAACAAAAGATTCTGAAAGGTGTCTTGGAGTTGCCCCTAATGGGATTTGACATATATGTTATTAATCAGAGGGTGTGACCTCCCTGGAGAGTGGTTCATTACTGCTCTGTGGGGTTTTAATAATGAGCGCATAGTCACCTTGGCAGGTGGGAATTCTCCAGATGGGAAGCTTGCCCTGGGGATCTGCATTACTAAGATGTCCTATAGCTTGAATGCTGGAAGACCAGTGAGGTGTGACTATTTTTTATTGAGGTGAAGCTATCTGGCATTATTCCCTAGTTCTTAGCTTCACCCAAGGTGAGAGAGGAAGCCAAACACCTGGTGATATTTATAGTCAAGTGTAATGGCCTCCCTGGGTCTAAAGAGAGCCATGCACCTGTGGGTGTCCAGTGGCTGATCAGACATGCTATATCTTTGGTCTTGGGAGAGAGGCTAGTTCTAGGAAGGAAATTAGAATTATTGAAGGTAAAGGGATGAACTGGTGGCTGGTAAGGGTGGGATAAGAGGATAAAAGGTGAAAGCAACAAACATGTACTGAGCTCTGTGTGTGGCAAGCACAGTGCAGCGTCCCTTAAAAGACTTCTCTGTGGCCTCATCAACAGTACTTACTCATCTCCTTCTTCTTGGCTGCACAGCCACCTGCCATTGCAAAGGCTGCAAAGTGCCAGAAACCTGCTTCCTCAGGCTCTCCTGCAGCTAAAACATGTGACTCCCACCTTGGCCAATGATACGCAAGGAGAAGACTACTGGGGGCTTCTAAGAAGAGTTTTCCCTCCCCAGTAAAATGTGACAATGGAAGGAAGTGGTTCTTTCTCCAGACAGTGCCATGTCTACATGTGATACCTGGAACTGTGGCAGCCATCTTGTAAGCATGAGGAAGCAAGACTGAACACAAAGTCAAAAGACCCCAGGGATGTCAGAGCAGAAATGTGGAAAGAGCCTGAGCTTTTGATGATATTGTGGAACTGAAGAACCAATGCTGGAACTGCCCTACCCCTGAATGTCTAGCCATGTTAAATAATAAGCCCTTTTTACTTGGGTATTCTATGGTTTATAGCATCCTACCTTCCTTTAATCTTCATGAAAACCCTATGGTGACTGTCATAATATGCCCATTTTACACATGAGGAAACCATAAGCTCAGAAGGTTATCTGGCACCAAATCTGTGCTTTTTCTCAACACATGCCACACTTACTGTGTTCTTCACCGAGAATTGGGGCTGTTTATTAGAGCAGTGTGTCTTTCCTGATTATACAAAGGCAGAAGATCTGTGAGAACACTTTGTGAACTGATGCTATAAAGATGTCAGGCATGTGTTCATAACTCCAGGTGCACTGCAGAATCATCTAGGGAGATGAACTTTTGAACAAAAGTTCTGGTGGCCAGGCCACCGGCCAGTACCATTAAAGCAGAAGCTATAGAGAGGAGATCCCGGACATGAGGGCTTTTTCAAAGCTCCCATGTGATTACAATGTACTGCCACCACAGCTGAGTTCCGTTGTTCAGTACAGAGCATTATAGGACAGTTTTAAGCAAAGGTAGTTTGCAATTACTTAAATTCAACATTTCTTTGAATGTAAGAAACAGGTCTACCTTTGCATCTCTCCTTTTTCTTCTTCCTCCCTAACCCTGTGCTCAGTTTTTTTTTTGTCTGTTTTTGGGGGGTTTTTTGGGTAGTATTTAAGGTGGTAGGGTGCCTTCTGCTCCAGGGGGGAAAAAAGCCCTGATTTGTAGCATTTGCCAATTTCTGTGGTATAACCATTCCCTCCATGGCTCTTTTCAAGCTACCAATAGGATGTCTACTGTCTGGAAAATTTCTGAAAATACAGCAATCAGCTCTCATCTGTCAGTATAAGCTGGCTCCAATCTGCCACCAATGAGGTAAGGGTCACATACCAAGTGACTTCAGGATACAGGCATGTAGCTTAAGCTGCGGTAGACCAATGAAGTAAGGGACTGGTGTGGACTGTGGCAAATGCCCTGGTGATGGTATTCAAATTCAAGCAACTGGGGAACCAGTGCTTGAAACAGAGCGCTGCCTGCAGACTGAATTCAGCCCCTTTAATCCCCCTCAGTTTAGGTGACTCATCAATGGAGGAATGAAATTAAAATTCCATATACGTATATGTACACCTGAAACTAACACAACATTGTAAAGCAACTCTACCCCAATAAAATTTTTTTTTTAATTCCATACCTGGATCTTTTTCCTGTCACATCCCTCTCCCAACTGCCTGGCTTACAGTTCGGGCTGAGGGATTTTGCTGTGCGGATTTCCTCTCCAGAAACTGCTGTCGACCCCTGTGGCTCCGGCAGTTCCCAGAGATTCCCTCCAGCCAGAACAGAGGCAGGAACGTCTTGGCGCTGGGTTATAGCTGCTCCTGCTTGATTAATCACTTGTCTTGGGAAGTGGTCAGGTGTGGGGTACATTTTAGAGGCAGAGCAGGGTGATAATGGAGTTGGTTTCACTAAGGTCCGTCTCAACACCCAGCGCTTGGATCTTCCAAGCTAAGGATGCATTGATACTCTGCATCTTTGCGTGGGCCATGGAAACAGATGATCCCTCTTTAGGGGGTTTACCTTCCTACTCTCAGAGACCTCCTGTAGGTCCTCACACAAAAGTTGTGATAAGGTCTTTGCAAATCTCACCCCACAGTGAAGAGCAAATCAGGTCAATGCTGGTTGAATGAATAAAGTCAAATTCTGCTGTTTGTAGCCAGAGGCAGCCAACATTCGTTTAATCCTCATGAGAACCCTAGGATGACTGTTGTATGGTCTCCATTTTACACATGGTACCGATCTCTCCTTCCGATGCACTTCAAACCCTGCTTTGAGCCTGATCTGCCCCCCATCCCCCGAGTGTACATTCCTTGCTGGTCTGCACCAGAACCCCCTCCAGAGGTCTGGAATGCAGTTCACTTCTCCCAGAATTGGAGCCCACCTTCTGGGCCTGGCCTTCGCCTGACCAGCAGCCCTAGGTAGCCCTGGTCAGCACACTCCCTCTGCATATCCCGTGACTCTGGGCTTCGGCCACCACCAGCTCAGCATTCTTGGTTCGTGGCAGAACCAGGCTGCTTCCCTCTGTCCTGATGGTGCAAGGAGATCACTCCTGATCAACACAATCTGTTCCTTCATTCATAGAAACTCCTGATTGCCTGACCCCTGCTCGGCAAGACCTTGTAGAATTAAACCTCATTAATTCTCATGACAGCCCTGGAGAGAGGAGCTTATTTATAACCCTGCACGGGTTCAAACTCACAGACCCATGGGTCCCACAAGTATTTTACTGCTCGGATGGGCAAATTGCTGGTGCGAGAGCCAGCATCCACATCTGTAAACAGGTAGGCAAGGCATTCCAGGCTCCACCCATCACCTCTTACTAAGCCAGGTAAAGGGGGTTTCACTATATTTGGGAAATCATAGGGGTTAGAATTAGAAGGAATGTGAAGGGTCACTTATACTAATTCCTCAGAGACTACTTGAGGTGAAGAACTTTTGTTTTATGCATCTCCATAGGCCCTGTGCCTGATGCTCGTAAGTATCTGTGGCTTGAGCTGTCCCACGGAAGACAGGTGCACTGTCCAAGCCCCATGGCAGGTAAGAGGGGAGACCGCTGTCTCCTGGCCTCCAGGGTCAGGGCCCTGCCTGGGACGCCGATCTCTGCCTCTGAGAAAACCCGCACTCGGCTGGACAGGATGGAAACCTTCAAGAAGCATTCCAGTCCCGAGAAGACTCCAATCCACACACAGCCCTAACTGCTAAATCTCCTGGCAGTGCCATCAAGTGAACTGGAGGATTTTCAGCTATAAACCTGAGAGAATGAGAGGCGTCTTTATTCATTCAACAAGCATTGATCTGATTTGTTTTTCACTGTGGTGAGATTTGCAAAGACCTTGTTATAATTTTTATCTAGGGACCCGTGGGAGGTCTCTGAGAGGTAAAGGGTTTAGAGGTATCGTCTGTTTCCATGATCCATCCAAGGATGGAATGTTTCACTGGATCCTTAGCATGGCTGATCAGGCAGTGGGTGATGGGGGAGGGTGCTTATGAAGCTGACTCTGCCTCCAGAATGTACCCTAAATCTGACCGCTTCTATTGCTGCCACCACCTCTCCCCTGCGTGGCTCCACGAGCCTCCTGATTGGTCCACCTGCTCCCATTCGTACCCTCCTTCCATTCTGGCCTCCCACAGCTTCCCACATCCCCTCAGCTGAATTCACAACCACTTCCCAGGGTCTGTGATGCTGAACATAAGCTGGCTCCTGCCGCCTTCTGTCACCTCCCCTCCTGTCACCTCTCCCTGTCTCTCTATCCTCCAGCCACACTGTCCTTGTTTACAGCTCTTGAAACTTACTGGTTTCCCTCTGTCTGGAAAGTTCATCTTCTGGATCCCCCTCTGGCTGCCTCCTTCTTGTCATTCAGGTCTCAGCACAAACACGACTCCCCACCACCCACCCAACCACTGGCCCCCATCGCCAAGACCCAATGCTCTCAGATATTAGCTGGTTTGGTATGTGGTTACATCATTTTTGTATTTTAACGTCCATGGGACGAGGATACTTATTTGGTCAAGTTTATCCCACACCTTAAACGGTATCTCCTCATCATAGGTATTCAACGAACAGCTGTTGAATGGTTGAATTCTCCAGGGATTCAGCCATATCACTGATCAAAATGTGTTCTTCCAATTTCATACGGTAAAACTCTTATGGAACCTACAACATTAATGATAATAATATAACATAATGGCAGAGACTCACTAAACATTCTGCCTGTCCCTAATATTTCCCAGGCTCTTTGGCGCTCAATTGACGAATTCTGAACAATGAGACATGTTAGAAATCACACGTGTCACTTTGGGGTCAGTTTCTACTGTTTCTCTTCTGCTACTGTTGGATATTCCACTTAGTGTATCTACGGAGTGTGGGTCCCTGAGTGGCTAATGTGCAGCACAGCCCTCTCCCTCCCCTCCCCTCATTGACCCGTGTAGGGACATAGCTTGAGTGAGAAATGAAGTTCATTGAGTAAAACCACCGGGATGTGGGGACTCACTTGCAGCCTATCCTGACTAATGCAGCAGCTCACGCATCATGAGCTTGAACTGCATGCCAGAACCTTGCATACATTATCTCATTTACTCTTTACAGTACCTTATAAGGTAAATATGATTATTATTCTTTTTACAGATGAGGAAACTGAGAAGCTGTGGTGTCTATATACAGTGGAATATTACTCCACCATAAAAAAGAACAAAATTTTGCCATCATGGATGGACTTGGAAGGCATCATGCTAAGTGAAATAAGTCAGACAGAGAAAGACAAATACTGTATGATATCACTTATTATGGAATCTAAAAAATACAGCCAACTAATGAATATAACAAAAAAGAAGGAGACTCACAGATAGGAAGAACAAACTGGTGGTTACCAGTGGGGAGAGGGAAGTGGGGAGGGGAAAGATAGGGGTAGGTGATTAAGAGGTACAAACTATTAGGTATAAAATAAGCTACAAGGATATACTGGACAACACAGGGCATATAGCCAATATTTTATAATAACTATAAATGGAGTCTAACCTTTAAAAATTGTGCCTCACTCTATTGTACACCTGTAACATATAATATTGTCCATCAACTATACTTCAATTTAAAAATGGTTAAAAAATAAATTAAAAAAATTAAAAGGGGATGAAAAAAAGTCTCTCCCTGAAGGTCATCATAAAAGTGTCTTTGCGATAAAGCCAATTTAAGGAGATGCTGCTCCTGACTTGTTTGTCTTCTAATAAGCACTAATTGAAATATGCTGCCAGCAAGTCTGTTTTATGGAGCCAGTCTGCTACTATACCAACTCATTTTAAAATGTATGGATCTTACTGCTTCAGACCTGAGGCCATATTGATTCTGGAATATGCACCACTAATTGCTGAGAGCCTGAGGCTAAGAAGAAAATAAAAGAAAAAAGCTCTCATGTCAATATTTGTCACTGGCCTTGACAAATAAACATTTTAAGTGATGGTGACTTTTTCCTCTTTTAAAGCTTTAATGACTGGCTTACACACACTGCAATCATTTTGTTCTTGTTTGTGGTTAATAGTCTGTAATCCATTTTAATTATATTCTTTGCTTATCAAGATCAGACTCCTGAACAAGGATAGAGCAAAATTTAACCTCTGCCTCTCCACTTCCTGTTTCCTTATCCAAGTGCCTGGAAAATGTTCTGGGTCTTGAAAACATCAAGATAAAACTTGCTTTTTAAGGTTAAAGCCAACAAACAAAACCAAAGGAAGTTTCGCTCTACTTTTTCCCGTCTGCCACTCCATTCACTAAAGGGGTTGGTTGAATCTGCTTCCTCTGTTAAACTTAGAATGTGAAACTTGTAAGAATCTTGAGAGGGGCTGTGTGGTGGGGCAGGCCGGAGACATCTAGGGTGAGAAAATGATTTTTCCCTTGACCTGGATGGTGAGTACAAGTGTGTTTTGCTTTGTAATAATCCATTGATCTTGAGGAATTTACGTTTTGTGCACCTTTCTATAACGTGTCATATTTCTATAAAGATGTTATTTGAAACACTGAACCACGGCTGGGTTTTAAGAGCTGTTTTGTGCTTTTGTTAAGGGCAAACATTTAAAGACAGCTGCCATAGACCGAATATTTGTATCCCCTCGCAAATTCGTACGTTGAAGCCCAATCCCCAGTGTGATGATATTCAGAGGTGAGGCTTGTGGGAGGGGTTTAGGTCACAAGTGTCGAGCCCTCATGAATGGGATTTGGGCCCTTATAAAAAAAAAAACCCAGAGACCTCCTTTGCCCCCTTTCCCATGTAAGGACCCAGCGAGAAGACAGCCACCTATGAACTAGGAAACGAGCCAGACATAGAACCTGCTGGCACCTTGATCTTGGACTTCTAGCCTCCAGAACTGTGAGAAATAAATTTTTGTTCACCCAGTCTATGGTATTCTATTATAGTGGTCCAAACCAAGGCAACAGCCAAGCTCTTAAAAAACAATCAAACAAACAAACAAACACTTTTTCTAAGATCTGCATTTACCAGAGTAGGAATTATAAGAAAGTATGCCTGCAGTGCAGAAAGATACCACCAAATATATTTTTTTGGCTGACTGAACAGTCCAATGTGGTGTTCCTGGTCAGTGGGAGGCCTTCCACAGAGTGATTCAGGGATCAAGCCTCAGACTGCAAAGCAGATCAGTGTCAGCCAACTTGACAGGGAGATCCAGAGCAAAGATTGCCTGCTAGGGAAGTCTTGCGCTGAGCAGAAGCGGCCAGCTCTAGTACCACCATGCTCATTCATCAGCTGCGGGGGTGGGGAGGTTGGTCCCCTGAGAGAGCACGGTTTTAGCTCCAAAGCTAATTGCGCTGTTTGGAGCAGTTATGTCTTGAAAGAAGATAAGAATGGCACACCTCCATGGCTGTCACACTCTGCAGTGGGAGGGGAAACACACACACACACACACACACACACACACACACACATACACGTATATATATGGTGGCCAGTAAGACTCTCTGCTGTAGTAATGAGGCCAATTTGACCTTGACTTCAGAACCACGTTGGCCTAACTCCCCTCATGTGCTGAGCTGCCTTCCACTGCCCCTGAGACGTCCCATTATCTCATTGTCTCTGGGCCATTGTGAGGCCATTTAATTTTATTCCCCAGCACTCATTCCCCTTTTTTTCTAATGAAAGTCCCCAATTTTTATGTGACAATCCAAACCTCCTCTCTTAGTACATGTGGTTGGGTCAGGCTTCCCCATTTCCACTACCCCAGCTCCATGGGTAGGCACATGATATAGGCCTGAGCCTATATCCTACCGCACCTGCAGTGAAAGTTTCAGAGTTGGGCACATGGCCTAACCAGAGACATCTGCAAGGCATGCTGGGCTAGAGGAGAGTGGCTCTGAGAGGATGAGGGGCTGGAGCCATGCAGCCACCTTGCCACCTTGCCACAATGAGGGGAGAGCTTGGAGAAGCTAGCACCTTCTTGGGAACCATGAAGGTGAAACCAATATGGTGGAAGGCAGAGTCTAGAGATGGAGAAAACTGAGTCGCAATGAATGTGTCTCAGCCTGAAATCTATCTGTGTCTGAACCCAAACCTGGACTCCTCAGTTACATCTGCCAATAAATTCCCTTTATTACTTAAGCCAGTTTGAGTTGGTTTCAGCCTCTTCAAAAGTATTCTAACCGAAGTCCAATCATCAGACTCAAAGTACACTCAATTTGGAAATATTTATTTTCGTTTTATTTACCAAAGTCTCTAGAGTCAACCATCAAATCAGTCCCAGATGGTTAATGAACACCAGCCAAGTGCTTTCAAAATCAATGGCGGTGTTTTTGTTTTAATTAAATCCATGCAGTCAGCTTCCTCCTCCCTCTCGTCCTCTGCTTCCGCACCCAACCACTGCCCCACTCACACACTTAACTATTTCAGAACTTCTTCCCAAATTTTAGCTGAGGCCTCCCTTGGAAAACATACCGGGTGACTGAACTGTTTTAAACTCTGTTTCTCAAGTGGTCTCTGACTCCTTGAGGGCAGGGACTTGGAGTATCTCATATTCCCAGAGTCTAGCACAGAACCTGACAGGAAGTGGTGGTTCAATCAAAGTTACACTTGACAATATCCAGTTGGTGTCTCCTGCCATGAAGTAGGAAGGCAGACACCCTCCCACGCCCTATCTGGTTGTGTGTGTGACTCATCAGATTCCCGCAGAGAAAGGGTCATCCAGGGCCTCCCTGGAAGTGAGTCAACAGGATTGGGCCATCTTGTTGAGGTCACCTGGTGTGGACCATCAGCCTCTTCGACCATATATCCTCTCCTCCATTATCTGCCCCCTCCTTATCTCTTTCTGATGCCTTTCTTCTCCTCCTCCTTCATTTCTTTTTTTTCTCCTTTCCAAGATCTCCCCACTCCATGCCTTACCACAAACATGGGGGGTGTTCCCATGGTCCTCAAGGGCTACGCTAGAACTAGTCTTGCCCCACAAGTCAAAACACATGATACAAGAATTCCAAGGGGGTACTAACCTGGTTGAAGGCAGATTTCACAAGCGAGGACTCTTCAATTTGGAAATCAAAGGCTAAAAACGGACTTGTATATGCAAGTATGATGGGTTAGTAGCTATCTGTTGCTGAGAAACTACTCCAGAAATGAATGGCTTAAAACAATAATCTTTATTATCTCTTGTGGAGGGGGTTGGTGTCTGAAAGTTGGACGGGGCACAATGGGATAGCCTGTTCCTAATTTGTGATATCTGGCACCTCAGCTGGAAAACTCCAAAGATGGTAGCAGGAATCGTCTGAAGGGTTGTTTACTCACGTGGCTGGAGGTTGATGCTGGCTGTTGGTGGAGACCTTAGCGGGGGCAATTGGCTAGAACACTTACCTATGGCTTATCCAAGTGGCTTGGACTTCCTTGCAACATGGTAGCTGGGCTGCCAGGACAAATATCCTGAGGAGAGAGAGACAGAGACACAGGCAGAGAACAAGAAAGAGATTAATGCACGATCCAAGTTGTATTCTTTTTGAAATAGATCAAACCCTTGGAGCCCTCCTGGGTGTAAATCTTTTAGTGTCCCCTGTTTCTTGTTTGTAGGAAATAGGCTTCATTCAGCCTCCCTGACCTTCCCTCTGAGTTTCAAAGAAGAGATTCAAACAGTTGCTAATCAGAAAAGGGAGGAAATGCAGAAACAAAGGAGGAGCAGTCAAGAAACAATAGTGCAGCCTTGGGGCAGGGTCCTGGTTCCTCCTCAAGGAATATATATATAACAATTTATCTTTGAGTTCTTCTGCAGGAACTAAGGCCCCCACCCACGTGGAAGATGGTAACTTCAGGCTGAGCATAAGAATCGTGGAACACCACCCTGTTTTATCTCACCTCCAACCACTCAGAAGAAAGTCTGCACACAGTGGAAGATAAGGAAGACTCTGACCCCCTTCCCCAAATGATTAACTGTGATTAACTTCCCCTCTTTCCCTTTAAAAACTTTCATGGTGGAGCAGAATCTTCTGAGTTGGTTCTTGGGCACAAGTCTGCCTTCTCCCCAGGTTGCCAGTCTCCTGAATAAAGCAACCTTTCCTTTCCAACCAACACCTGTCTTCTAGAGTACTGACTTTCAAGGGGCGAACAGCCGAACCTGAGTTTGATAACATTTTTATGACCTAGCCCAGAAATCATACAGCATCATTCCTGCCACAGCCCATTGGCCGGAATAGTCACAAGTCCCCACCCAGGTTCAAGGGGAGGGACATAGACTCCACCTCTCAGTGGGCAGGCTGGCGTGGTGTGAAAAGCATGGAGGTGGGGAGCAGACATACTACTGTGGCCATTTTTGGGAAATACAATCTGCCACAGGTACTTACAGCAAATTTCCTAAAAAATTGTGAAACACTCTAATAAGAGCTAACTTTAATTGAGTACGTACTATATGTCAGGAACTCTGTTAAGCACTCTGCTGGTGGTACCTCATTTAATCCTCCCAACAGTCTGTTAAGTTAGGTGTTATTTTTATGTCAAACTTACAGATGAGAAAATTGAAGCGCAGCAAGATTAAGTGATTCACCCAAGGTCACAGAGGTGGTTAGTAGCAGAGCCAGCACTGGAATCCACACTATAAAGAGGAAGCATCTTCATGAGGGTCAGAGGACCAGGGACAAGACGAAGTAACTGAGCCACTGCATCTCCTCCCGTGGGGGTGTCTCAGACACTTTAGACACTACCTCAGATCCCTCATGTTCACTGATCTTTTATACCCACCACCCCTGGGATGACTGGTTCTTCTCCAGCCAGCTTCACACAGGGGACACCTAACAACTTCTCATTAAGCCTGTGCCTCCCACCTCCTCCCTTCTGGCTTCTCCATTGGCACTTGGAGCCCTTGAAAGCACAGCCTGGAGGCAGAGAGTTAATGCCCATGGCACAAACCTTGACCTATGGGGGCAGGCGAAATGGATACAGGCGTCCTCTTTTCTTCCTCCAGCCAGACGTACTTCACATGACTCTTCAGTCAGTGCGATGGGTGGGGCGGCCCTCCCGCTGGGTGCATCCTTGCTTTGCCTTTTCCTCCTCCCTGCTCCCCATTCTACAAGCCTTCACTTCTGTGCCCTGAACTCTCACTTTCCCAACAAAGTCCTGACACTTATCTGCTTTGGGGGGAACTCAAACAGCAGTGACTTTAGGAAATGCAACTTTCCAAGAGGTTTGATTCAGAATCATAGACTATGGGAAACAAACAGCTCTTTGGAGATCAACTGCAGGTGCTGGGGATGTACATCATGACGTACATCTCTTCCCAAAAGTGTGTTCAGTGACTTTGCATGGAAACTTGAAATCAGCCACAGTGGAGTGTTTACACCATAGAAATTGGCAAGCATGACAAACCAGGGCTTTTTTTCCACAGAGAGCCAGTTGTTAGGCATTTACCAGCACACCACTGCTGTCGATTCACACGTAGCTCTAACTGACTAATCATGGCTGCCTGGAGCAGTGCAGCTGAAAGAATTCCAAGGCTACTGACAACGCCTATTGACCAGCCCCACTCCCAACCAAGGCTCTCATTTTATTAACCGAGATAACAGAGGCCCAGAGACTTGCTGCAGATTACTCAATCGTGGCAGAAGCAGCCTGGAACCCAGGCTGAGGTTGATTTGGTACAATATGGTACCTTATTTTGAACACATTCGTACGAACATACCTGCACGTGAGGTATATCTGTAGATAGTAGGTCTGTAACCTCGTCTGGGGCACAGCCCTCACCCCTTGGGATTAAAAGCTTGAAACTCACTTCTTACCCTAAAGGTCAAAGACATCCCTATGCTGGGGACCCTGCTCTGGCCAAGGTGGTATTTCTCTACCTTCTCTACCATGAAACAGAGAGAGTGGTTGAGGCCCAGTGGCCTGGGTCATCTTGTCACCCTTCACTCATTTGCCAAAAAAGAGGGGGAATGTGATTTTCTTTTAAAAACATTAGTGGTAACCAGTCTGTCTGACTCACTTTTTGAACACTAAGCCTGACATCTGTCTCTTGCACCAGAGAGATTAGGAACAGGAAACATTCCCCTTCGGCAAAGTACAGAGACCAAAGCAGCACAGCCACCAGTGGGCTCCCACAGCTTGTTAAATACTTTAAATGGCCCCACAAACACCTATTATATGTTCGGTGAAGTCAGCCATCCCTGCTTCCCCCTCCCCAGCTTCCTGAAGCTGCGGAAGCCCATGACGGCCAACGGATGCCTCCTGTCCGTGAAGGTGGACGAGGCACTGCTCTCCTCTCCCTCTGCTGTAAGAGGCAAATTGCGCTTGTTGTGGAAGGAGGGTGCAGGGGCTGGGTTTATTTTCCTTCTTCCTGGATAAGCCCAGCGGGGGTAGCACTAGGGTGAGACAAGTGAGGGGCCAACAGTGTAAGGTGTAAGGACCCTGAACTCGAACAAGCGTAGTCCCAGCCTTGCAGCCCGGTGACAGGCTTGCTGCAGACCCACTGACAGAACTCCCAGGTCCCCAAGAAGCAGAGGATCTGAAGCCAGGTCCAGTGTGGGGACAAGGAGGTCCTCAGCTGTGTTATTGAGGCCCTCGGAGCCACAGAACCTGGACTGGAATCCGGATTCTCTTTCCTGGCTCTGTGACTTGGGGAAATTTGTTCAGCCTCTCCCGTTTCCTCATCTGTGAAACGACGGTGATACCTATCACGCTTTCCTTGTTGTGAGCACTAGAGGAGTTATGGATATAAAAGCACTTTGGAAATGGCAAAGCACTACAGAAATGTTGGCTATTATTATACAATTTAATTAATAATATAAATAATGAATTACAATATATAATTGAGCTGTGGGAAAAAGTATTAAAGTGTGATTGTTCCCAAGTTTCTTCTCCTTTATTTGCCTCATAACCATGAATTTGCTCATTACCTTCGTAAAAAGGAAGTATTGTTACATGTTCAGAGAGGCCATGCTAATTTCATATTAAGGAGGTGGGGAGAGAGAGGTAGAAAAACCACATGGGAGTACTGGGGGTATGAAGAGAGACGTTTACCCAGTATTATTACAGATTATGACTGGGCTGTACCATGTACTCCTGTTTGTTGGATTATGAATGTAACACTGTTCTTAGCCTGGACCACATGGGTCTCCAAATGTATGGGAAAATAATCATAATAATAGCAAGAGTGGTTGATATATTCTGCCTCCCAGCTCAGGATGTTCAAGGTCAAATCTACGACATGATGAGATGAATTCCTCAGAACCAAGTGACAGTCACTGCAAGTTCTACAGGGTGAAACGGTGCAGCCGATGACCATGCATGGCTGAGGAAAAATCTCCAGGCTCCACCTCCATCTGGGACCTTCCACTGTCCTTGAGAACTCTCAAGGCCTTGTTTAAATAAAAACAGTTTACGTGCTTCCCCGGTGGTGCAGTGGTTGAGAGTCTGCCTGCCAATGCAGGGAGACTGGTCTGGGAAGATCCCACATGCCACGGAGCAACTAGGCCCGTGAGCCACAACTACTGAGCCTGCGCGTCTGGAGCCTGTGCTCCACAACAAGAGAGGCCGCGACAGTGAGAGGCCCGCGCACTGCGATGAAGAGTGGCCCCCGCTCGCCACAACTAGAGAAAGCCCTCGCACAGAAACGAAGACCCAACACAGCCAAAAATAAATTTAAAAAAAAACAGTTTATGCTTTTTACATAATCAATTTTATGCAATGATGGAAAATTTTGAAAGGGAAAAAACTCACTCACCATCTACTGTCCAGTTTCCATTTTTGATCTCCGATGCAGCTCATGAAGATATTTTTAACCTCTTCCTGACACTATGAACACAAAAATTGGAAAGGTTTTTTCACAACTGGACTGAAGACTAAGATCTGGATATCTTCAGACCAAAGGAGGATGTTTGGGAGGAAAAGAAAAGAAATGGCCAAATATTTCCCCAGACTCTGGTGAGACGCACACCTAACCCTGCAGGGCTTCTGGAAATGCCCTTCACGTATCAAGTAAGGACACAGCCCAGCCTTGCTTGTGTGTAAAGAGTGAATTACAAAAGCTAGGGCTCCAGAAAGGGAAAGAAGTTATTCCCCAAGACTGAATTTTAATTGCGCTGTCTGAACTGTTAGACGTTAGATCATACTGTAAGAGGCAACAGTACTTTTGATTAAGCGTCTTTATCATTTTGGTAAGTTCTTTAGTTCTTTGCCTTCAATTTTATGAAAACACCTTAAATTTCCCATCGCTGGGAGGTGCTCTGAGTCACAGTGGACACTGTGAATTTACTTTCTTCCTCCTGAATTTGCCCCTCTTTCTGGGGTCTCCCTCCTGGTCAATGATACCTGGTAAAACCCTGGTCAGTACTTACTCTTCACTCCATCCGATCTGCTGCCGAGTTTGGTGATTCTACCTGTGAGATGGTTCCCAAATCCATCCCTATCTTTCCATTCTCACAGCTCTAGTTCAGGCCCTTGCCCATCTCATCGGGACTCTCATAACAGCCTCCTAAGTGGCCTCCCCATCTCCAAGGCCATCTTCCTCCAGGGACAGGTGCTGCTGTGGAGAAAAATCACATCCTACCCCTACTCAGAGGTTGGCATGGGCTTCCCACTTCCCATCCAAAGCTCTCCAACTCCTGATCATGGCATCAGGGTTCTGCCTGCTCTGGTCCAACTTCCTTCCTTTGCCCCTGTACTCCCCAAACCGTACCCCACGTAGCACCTCAAACAGGCATGTAAATTCTCACCTTACTACCTTTGATCTTACTTTTCCTATCACCTAGGATGCTTTCCATACCACCCCCAACCTCCTTTGTTTCCTTCCTTAAAAATACTGATCAATATTTCAATGCCCAACTTAAAAGCTACCTGCTCCATAAACTCCTCTATCATTTCAGCTAGAATGAATCTCCCCTTGTTCTATGATTGCAGCGCCCTTTGTGTTTATTACTCTTTTGCAATCAGTTACTTATATGTTTGGATAGAACTTCGGAGCTTACAAGATACTTCCAAATAACTCATCTCATTTCATTGTAACACAGTGAGGCACATGTTTTACAAATGAGGGAACGGCATAGGGCGGAGGGCTGGGAGTGGAGTGGTGGTAAAGAATGGGGCAGAGACTGCTATTTATGCATTTTTCCTTCTACAATGATAGAATTTCTTAGCTGGGAACATTACTCTCCAGCTAAAAATTAATTTCCCAGACTCCTTTGCTGTCAAATGTGTCTATATGACTAAGTTCTACCCAACAGGATGTGAATGGGGGTGATGAGTGAAACTTTTGAGCCCAGCCCTTATAGGGAGGGGCTGGTCTTCCTCTCCCCTCATCCCTCCTCTCTGTTGGCCTGCATGTAGACATGAGAGGAGCCAAGTACTTTTTTGGGGCCACAAGTTGGAAGCCCCATTTAAGGATGGCAGAGCAATAAGACAGAAGGAGCCTGGGTCCCTGATGATTGCAGAGTCACCACACCAGTCCCAGATTACCTCTTCGGACTTTTAAGTGAGAGAAAGAAATGACTGTATTTTTTAAGTTGTTGCTATTGTGGCCTTTTGTTATATCAGCTAAAATGGTATGTTAGCTAATACAAAAACTTGCCCAAGTTTATAGGGTAGTTAATGGTAGAGTGAGTATGACTCAAGAACCTGAACTCTTTCCAGGAAGTGACATTACATACATTTACTACAGTAATTTTGGGCCTGGATACACACCTTTTTTTTCTCTTCACCCTTCCCTTCTTGCCCTGTGTAAGCACCTTGCTCATTTATTCAAAGAATATTTACTGAGTGCCTACAATGTACAAAAGCACTGTTTTAGGAGCTGGGGATACAATAGTGAATAAGACAGATAATATCCCATTCTTGTGGAGCTTACATTTTAGTGGGAGAAGAAAGACTACAAACAAACAAATAAACATACAACATGCCAGGTGGTGGTAAGTGCCATGAAGATAAACCGGGACGATGGGCTAGTAAATGAATCAGGGCAAGCAGTGGCTACTTTAGCTGGTGATCAGAATAGCCTCTCTGTGAAGGTCAAATTCAAGCTGAGACTTGAATGATGACAAGGCAACCATGTGACGATCCCAGCAAAGATCATTCCAGGCAGAGAGAGTAGTAACAGCAAAGGTCCTAAGGCAGGAATACACATGGTGTTTTGGAGGAGCAGTGACAAGACAAAGACCTTTAAATGTCCACACAGTGTCTTGCAGGTAGCAGGTGTTCAGCAAGTGTTTGATGAGTTGGAACTAAGCTCTAATGCTTGACACCGAGCCCTCCATCTAGCTGTCCAGTGCTCTAGAGCACAGTGGGGTCTGGATTTGCCCAGATTTTTCAGGGCTCTGGTTTGTGCTGTCCACTGGGTGATCCTTTGTTTTTCCTACAATGGCTACAATGGCCCATTGCCAAGATAAAAATTCTTTTATCAGTTGGAAATCCTCCAACATGTATCAAGGCATGGGAACCTGTGGTAACCCATTCAGAGGCCTCTGCATTCCACCTCTGCATGAATATCAGTCATTTATTTCTGCAGATGTGCTGTGTAACAAACCATCCCCAAACTCAGTTGCTTACTACACATCATGTTCATTTTCTTAATTTACTGCTTTGCAGCTCTGCTGCACTTGCCAGGGATTGTCGAGCTTTGCTCCGGTCTGGTTTCAAATCTGCTACCATTTAGTCAAACCCACTAAGACCCAGAGACATGTGATGGTGACATCACGCAGCTGGTTGGTGTGAGAACACAAGATAGAACCAGTTCTCCTCACTTCCAAATGAGCCTTCACAGTAAGAGCAAATTGAAAATACAAAACACTGGGAGAGGGGATCACAATAATTTCCCAACGTCTTTGGATGAGTGGCTAACCAGGGCACATTTTCTCAGGGCAGACAGCAGACACACAATAACACAAACATATTTAAGGACTCTGCTCACGTTATATCTAACAACCCATGCACCAAACAAGTCACAGACCCAAGTCCAATGTCAATTGGGTGGAAATACATAACTCACACACAGTGAGTGGGACAGAAAAGAGATCTTTGCTCACCAGTAATCCAGTCTATACAGCATATATACAATTTCGACTCTGCTCAGATTTGGAAGTTTAATCTTTAGCCAGAGATCTCCCCAATCACATGCTTCTCCATGGAGGTATTCTCCACTCTCCAAAAGTACAGAAGCCTTCACCTCATGGGCTGGTCCCCATCTCTGAGTTGTATGATGTTGTGCAGTGACATTGCTCTCCTTGGCTCAGGGGATGGGGGGGCTGGGGAGGAGGGCTCCTTGCCACATCATCAGAATCGCACTTCCACCTGGAACCCAAAGCTCAGCAGCCCCTTTCAAGGCCCTATATAGGTAAGCAAGGCCGTCAGGTCTGGGTGGTACCACAATACGGAGGAGAGAATAGCTAAGAGGTATACTACGGCAGAAATGGCTAGTTGCTTGACAAGAGTACCAAGATAATGAAGAGTAACCTTTTAAAAGAATAATCTTTAAAAAAAATGTGGTGATGGGACAACTGTGTATCTATATGCAAAAGGATAAAGGTGGACCCATACCTCACACCTTATTAAAAAAAAAAGGAACTCAAAAAGGATAATAGGGACTTCCCTGGTGGCACAGTGGTTAAGAATCTGCCTGCCAATGCAGGGGACACAGGTTCGAGCCCTGGTCTGGGAAGATACCACATGCCGCAGAGCAACTAAGCCTGTGTGCCACAACTACTGAGCCTTGCGCTCTAGAGCTCGCGAGCCACAACTACTGAGCCCACACACTACAACTACTGAAGCCCACGCACCTAGAGCCCATGCTCCGCAACAAGAGAAGCCACCGCAACAAGAAGCCTGCACACCGCAATGAAGAGTAGCCCCCACTCGCCACAACTAGAGAAAGCCCGCGCACAGCAACGAAGACCCAGTGTAGCCAAAAATAAATAAATAAATTTTAAAAAGAAGGATAATAGACCTAAATGTAAGAGCTAAAACTGAAAAACTGTTAAATGAAAACAAAGCATAAATATTTGTGACCTTCGATTAGACAATGGCTTCTTAGATATAACATCAAAAGCACAAGAAAAAAAAGGAAAAAACAGATTGATTGGACTTCATCAAAATTAAAAGCTTTTGTGTTTCAAAGGACAACTATCAAGGTGAAAACCCACAAAATGGGAGAAAATATTTGAAAATCATATATGTGATAATAGACTTCTATCTGGAATATGTAAAGAACATTTGCAACTCAACAATAAAAAGACAAATAACCCAGTTGAAAAATGGGCAAAGGATCCAAACAGACATTTCTCCAGAGAAGATAAACAGATGACCAATAAACTAAGATGTTCATTAGTTATCAGGGAATTGCAAATCAAAACCACAATGAAATACTACTTCACATCTACCAGGATGGCTATAATAAAAAGGACAGGTAATAACTAGTGTTGGCAAGGATGTGGAGGAAATTAGAACCCTCATACACTGTTGGCAGGAATGTAAAACCATGCAGCTCCTTTAGCAAACAGTCTGGCAGTTCCTCTAAAGATTAAGCATAGAGTTACCACATGACCCAGCAATTCCACTCCTAGGTTTATACCCAAGAGAAATGAAAACATGTCCGCACAAAAAATTGTGCATGAATGTTCAAAGCCACATTATTCATAATACCCACAAAATGGAAACAGGCCAAATGCCCATCAACTGATAAATGAATAAACCAATGTGGCCTCCATACAACAGAATATTATTGGACGATGAAAATGAATGAAGTACTGATACACGCCACAACATGGATGAACTTTGAAAAGCTCATGCTAAGTGGAAGAAACCAGTCACAAAGGACCTCATACTGTATGATTCCATCTATGTGAATGTCCAGAATAGGCAAATCTATAGAGACACAAAGTAGATTAGTGGTTGCTGAGGACTGGAGGGAATGGAGGGATCTGTGATGGCAGGGGGGTGGGGGTGGATAAGAGGTCTGTAGGGTTTCTTTTGGGGGTAATGGAGAATGTTCTAAAATTGACTGTGGTGACGGATGCACAACTATGTGAATAGTTCAGAAGACAAGAGTCCCTGAAATAAAAAGTTCCTATGGGAATGAAGTGGGAGATGATATGAGTGGGGCAGGATGGGAAGAGATTGTGGATGCTGAAGAGTTGAGGAGGTTATACTTTATTCTGCAGGTAGAAAACCACGAGGCAGCAGGCTGAAAGGAAGGCTTGGGAAAGATTAATCTGAATATACACTAGGCTGAGTGGTTAGGCGAGGCAAGCTAAATTTGCCCAGTGGGAGAAGAGAGAACAAACACACTAATGAGCCTAAACATTAACTGTTCCCGCCACATAGATTAAGTCACAAACTGTCCTCAAATTGACACTCAGAGAATCCTCAAAGAAGCCAATCAGAGCAAGACACATTTATTTACACAAATGTGGAGAGAAGAGGGTGTTTTCACTAGAAAAGATATCCTTCCTTTCAGCCCATTACTGTCACTCCTCATGGGAGATGAGTAGCTTACAGTTTGTATCCTAGAACGTACCCATCACAGCACAGGTTTCTGGCTGACTCTTTGCGGGTCTCAGAAGAAATCTATGTTGCCGTCAGACACTGGCCCATGTGGGCTGATTACCTGAAAGTAAAGTTGGATTTTTCTATTACCATCCTTTTTTCAAGGGCTTCAAAACCCATATTTTATGAGCTGATCAGTTTCTTATAACTTTTCTGGGAAGTGGGTGGAGTTAAAGGGTACCCCCATTTTTCAGTTGGTCAAACTGAGAGGGGGATACGTTAAGTTATATATTCTTTGGTGTGGCACGGAATGAAATCCAGGTCTCCCGAGCCTCTGATTGGGACCATTGCTCCATGACGCCTTCTGCAACAATTCACCTTCGTCCTCAGTGGTGGATACCCAGGTGCCAGGGTGGGCTCCAATTTGGCTTTTCCCTCCTTCTTGCCACTGGGCTGGGTCTCCACACGGCCTCTCCACTGCTTGCAAAGAAAGCTTGCCCCCTTCCTTGAGCCCTTCTGGAGATTTAAAAGGCCATTTTGAATGGTATCAGATTGCTTAGTACCTTGAATTTATATGGTTTATTTTGTTGTAAAAAAAATTGAGGAGCATATGGGATTATAAGTGTGAGCTCTGGCATCGTATCAGTCTGACACGTCAGCCTGGTGAACCCATGTGCCTCGGTTTCCTTACTTATAAAATGGGCATAATAATGCCTGCCTACGTCATATGTTGTTGCTAGGATTAAGTGAGCATATGTGTGTCAAGCAGTTAGTACAGCACTAGACAAAGTAAGTGTTCAATAAATATTAGCTAAGAGATAGGAAAGAGAGCATAAAAGCACTCTTTTAATATTTAAATGGATACAGAAGAAGATGAGACAAATTATGTGTGCCGGATCTAAGCCAAAATGAGATTTGTCCTCCAACTAAAAAAGAACATTATAACTAATGGAGCTGGTTAGCAATGGAGTCAGCGAACTAGAGTCAGTGCCCCATCTCTTGAGGTATTTAAGCTGAGCTCACCATGACCTCTTCATGCAGTAGCAGAGATTTCAGTCTCAAATGGGGAAATGGACCAGGTAAGCTCCAAGTGATTCTGTAAAACACATAGAAGAAGCCTTAAATGACCAATAACCAAATGTTCTTTAAAGTTTTTAGAACTGCAGCAAGCAATGATCATATAAGGACTGATGCCTGAAAACCCATGAAATACCCAGGCAAGAAAGGGGAGAAAATCCAAACGAGGAAAGGTTCTCTTCGAAGCTTACAAAAGGCCAGAAAAGAAAGAACAGCCAAGTTTCATGGTCTTAGAATAGACATTCTAGCTGAGGCTGGGCCAGCTAAACTGCCAAGGAAGACAAGGGAATGGGGAAGGGAGGCCTGGCAGGGTTTGCAGGTCTACGAGGAGCCGGCCAGTGGGGTTGCTGCTTCCTCCCTGGGTTTATCAACTCCGGTCCAAGGAGCTCTCAGCCTTTACTGTCCTCGAGAGGAGGCAAGAATCGCTTCTGATAAGTTAGGTCTCTATGACCAGAGGCAGAGCAATCTATTCCCATTTACCGGCGCCAGGTCCTGAGGATGAGGAAACTGAACCAGCATTCCACACGTTCGGAACCTTCCCTTCTGAAACTCCAGGCTGATTGTCATAACAGGCTACATTGTCAGACAAAGAGGCTATTCAGAGGAAAAAGTGGAGACACAGGACTTACCAGGGCAAGCGGACTTGTAACAGTTGCCCTTCTAATGTCTGTGGAGGCGATTTGTTTTCTTACTCTGGCTGGCCACCTCTGCCTCTGGGGAAAGGGACTCCCCCTATTCGAGTGGTTCTGGTGAGACCGCCAATCACAGCGCCTTCTTCCTCCTCCTGGTCACATGACCAGCACTTAGCACTTGGCCAATCATAGAACTCCTCCTGCATCCGTTGATTGAGCCAAGAGCTGACCCAGGCCAGCTCAGTCTGAGGCTTCCACAAATGCTATGCTAATATGAGCCCTGTGAGGTATGCCTTTTCTCTGGGAGAGTGGACCCTTCGGGTCGGGAAAGGCTGGCACTGCCAGAGGCTATCTTTTCTACCACGTGAAGAGAAGCACCTCTTCAGAAGGTGAACTGAGAGTTGGAAATAGGGTAACAGAACCCTGTCCTTACTGTTTAAGCACCCAAACCCAACTATGACTCCAAACAGCTCAACTCTTGAACTTGTAAGGTATATGAACAATGACAAAAAAATTAATTCGATTTCTGTCACTTGCAACCAAAACATATGCATTCTGAGGGGCCACAGACATTCAGACCATAGCAGCTCTTTTCATAATCCTATTGAAAGGGATGTCAGGTCAACCTAGGGTTGAGGAGACCTTTGGTGAAAGGTAAATAACAAACACAGAAAATTGCTTGGGTGTCTCTTGTCATTCTTGCTAGTTACCTAGAGTCAGAGTGACTGCAAGAATCAGATTCTAGCCCACGTAGGGCGCAAACTAGGTCTTTGGCATCATAGCAAAGCAATTATATGTAACTGAACTAATTTTGAAGGCATAGGCTCTCCTCAATTCTTAAAATAAAAAGCCCCCCACACTTGTGTCAATCATGCAGCCAATTAAAGAGGCCTCGAAGTGACAAACCACTGGATTGTCAAGGTAGATTAGAGACACAGAAGACACTTCTGATGGTTGGGATAATTAGTCTGTCATCCTGCGGCACGGCCTGATCCGCTTGCCCGGAGGAGCCCAGAATTATTACTCTAACAGGTGGTTTAGGGAGCTAACCGCCCTGTAACTCTCACCTGCTTGGTCCTGAGCAGAAATTGGTATGCCCAGAACCAGGAGACTGGGTAGGTGGAGGACGAAGGCTGAGAGATTTTCCTAGCATCCCAAAATGGCTTTATCGAGCCATTGGCTTTAATCAAGTATCTATTTGCAAACCACAGGCACCTTCCGTAACTCATTTGCCCCAAAAGGTTTTGTTTGAGTTGGAGTTTATTTGCTCAGCAATTTTCTTCCTTTTCCTCAGGGAGCCCACAGCCAGATTTGAACCTTTGAACCTTTGAATGCATGTATCAAATTTCAAATAATTCCTCCCAGCTCACACCTCTCCCCAGCCAGGTCGCAAATCCCTATGAACACTGACTGTGGGCTTCCCTGGTGGCGCAATGGTTGAGTCCACCTGCCGATGCAGGGGACGCGGGTTCGTGCCCCGGTCCGAGAGGATCCCACATGCCGCGGAGCGGCTGGGCCCGTGAGCCATGGCCACTGAGCCTGCGCGTCCGGAGCCTGTGCTCCGCAACGGGAGAGGCCACAACAGTGAGAGGCCTGTGTACCACAAAGAACACTGACTGCTTTTCTCACTCAGTCGGGTTAGGGCCCTCCCACCATCCTAATTGCTTTGCGGCAGGGAATCGCAAAGCTAGTGCTGTTAAATCTTCCATGGTGATGTACAAATGAGGTCCTTAAGGGCAAACTACAGGGGTGACTAAACAGCGCCGGAAACGGACAGAGGAGAAGAAAATGTTATTTGTCCATATCTTCTCAGTGAGATCTGTGGGTGGTTGAAGGAAATATTTTAGTATGCTGCTTGCAACGGCGGTTAGCTTGAGCCACCTTCCTGAGAGTGGGGTTAATGAGGAAGACTTCTCTTCTGCTGGGTGAGGGGCACAGGCCTGGGATCAGAGGGGAATTGCTTTGAACAGTTGAGCAGGGAGCAGAGGTGGGGGATGGACAGCAGGTCTTCCTCCTCTCTCCCCCCACCAGAGCACTAAGCCTTCCCTCCAGTATTAATGACCTATTGCCGCCATGACAAATAACCACACACTTAATGGCTTCAAACAACAGAAATTTACTCTCTTACAGTTAGATCGGCCAGAAGTCCAAAATGGCTTTAGTGGGCTAAAATCAAGGTGTTGGCAGAGTACTTCCATCTGGAGGTGGGGGAGGCTATTTCTGTGCCTTTTCCAGTTCTCCAGCTGCCTTCCTTGCTTCCCAGCACCTTCCTCCATCTTCAAAGCCAGCAGTGGAACATCTCTCTCTACTGCTTCTTTCTGCTTCCATCACATGATGTTCCTCTGTTTTGTCTGTAGTCAAATGTCCATCTCCCTCTTATAAGGACACTGGGCCAAGCTGGGTAATTTCCAGGATAATTTCCCCCTCTCAGAGTTTCTAATTTAGTCACATCTGCAAAGACTGTATTCCATATTATGTAACCTGTGCAGGATCCAGGGATTAGGTTGTGATATATTTAGGAGTCACTATTCAGCCTGTGACACTTGGAAATACAGATTGAAAAATTACATCACACTGAGAAGAAGCAGGTTCTCTTCCTTGGTGATAGGAGTTCAGATTGATGCAGCACAATTTGGCATCTCAATTAAAGAGTAGAATATTCTTTCTCATGGATTCAGCAGTTCCTTCATCAGTTCAGCCTCTAGGAAATAATCATAGAGATTATACTTGAAAATGAATAGACATGGATGTTTTTCCCAGCATTGTTTATAACAACCTAAACAACCTGAGTGACCCCCGCAGTAGGGGCTGGTTGGATAAATGAAGAAACATCCATAGGATGAGATGCTGTGCAATTGTAAAACAGAATGAAGGGGGCTTCCCTGGTGGCACAGTGGTTAAGAATCTGCCTGCCGATGCAGGGGACACGGGTTCGAGCCCTGGTCTGAGAAGATCCCACATGCCGTGGAGCAACTAAGCCTGTGTGCCACAACTACTGAGCCCACATGCCACAACTACTGAAGCCCACATGCCTAGAGCCCGTGCCCCTCAATAAGAGAAGTCACCACAATGAGAAGCCCACGCACTGCAACAAAGAGTAGGCCCTGCTCTCCATAACTAGAGGAAGCCCACAGGCAGCAATGAAGACCCAACGCAGCCAAAAAAAACAAAAAACAGAAACAACAGAACGAAGAAGATGAGACAGATCTATGCGAGCTGGTGTGGAAGAGTTTTTAAGATAAGAGGATAAAATAAGGTACAAGACAGTGTACAGATTATGTTCCTATTTGTGAAAATGAAAGGGAGAAATGTGTATGTCTATATGTAGAATATATATCTGGAATATTCCTGAAGGAGACAGAGGACAGATTGTCCTTCTTCGGATGGTGACTGGGAGGTATGGAGGAGAAGTAGTTTTGATTTTTTTACCATGAACATTTATTACTTTTTCAATTAAAAAAACAGTTAATGAAAAAGAGAGGAAGAACATTGGTTTGGGAGAGTTGACAAATTTTATTAGCCTGTCCAAGGCACTCACACATTTTAGTCCTGTTCCCCCAACTCCCGCACTCCCATTACCAAGGCCAAGGTCCTGCATCCCTTTTCCCCACACACCCTACAGGCTCTCATTGTCCATTCTTGTCTCCTTTCTCCCTACAGGCCTGCATAGATGTCCTCTGAAGACAAATTACTTTCACCAGTTTACAGACAGGGATGTTGGGGGCAGTTGAGGATGGGGGCGGGAGAACATCAGTAATTTTCCCTGGCCACAAACCAAGGCTGGGGAGGGGTACAGGAAAAGAATCTCAGTCTAGAGTCTACCCACTCCAGGGTTCAAATCCTGGTTATGTGACCTTGAACAAGTCACGGAACCACTCTGAGCCTCAGTTTCCTCATCTGAAACATAGGAATAACATTATGAGGATTGTAGTGAGAATCGAAATAAGAAAAGAGGATACTGTGGTTGGTGCTTCCAAGTGGACACCCTTCTTGGGGAGGGTTCTGATCATACACTCAGACAGCAGAGAGAGGTGGAAGACATAGATCTGAGGAGCGTAGCCCTACCGGGTTAATAGCACTGGATCTTGAGAGCATGTGGCAGCTGTGTTACCCAGAATAAAGCACATGGTCTGTGTGCCTGGGTTTCTAGTCCACAAAACAGAGAATTCATAAAACATAAAGTTAATAGACAAAGCAGTACACGGTTCAATCCTGTGGTACACTGAGAACCTTAAATTAAAAAAGAAAAAATCTCTTAGAAAGCCATGGCCTCCTGACTACTGATACTGAACCAACAGTCCTGCTCCAACTCAAACAAAATCAGCCCTTCTCTGCTCACACACCGAAACCACCGGAACACAGTGTTCCCAGAGGTGGAGGGAAAATAAAGACAATCGTGAGGTGCAGAAACCAGCCTGGCTGATGGGCCGAGGGACCGGGGAAGTGAACCGGAGGTAAAGCCACAGCCACGTGAGGCAAACAAGATCTGTCCCAGGCCTGTGGACAGGCTTAGAGCTTCCCAGGACCGCTGTGGCTGGGCTTGAGTCTTCTGAGTGTGGGCCTCACTCGAATGCACGACTTCTCATCACACACAATATCTTGTATCATCCCGAACACAGTGCCAAGGCACGCGGAGATGTGGCCAGGTTCCAAAGGAAGACAGCATCTCTTACAACCTCCCTGCTTCATTTCCCATATCCAATAGGACACTCCACCGAATTTTTCAAAAGCTAAATGCGTTGTTTCTTTAAAGTAAATCTGAGGTGAAGGATTCGCTCCCCCTGGAGTTGACCTGGCAGTGGCTGTCCTGCACCCAAGTCTCGGGTTGGACATTAACTAACTAGATAACCTTGAGCAAGTTCTTAAACCCTCTAAGACAATTTCCTCATCTACAAAATGGGTATAATACCAACTTTTCTCAGTTTCAGGTTGGCACTCTGCAACATTTCTGAAATCGTGCTGTGTCTTCTGATTAATGTGGTATTTAATTTGCTACTGTTTCTTTTATTCCCAGACACCCGTAATATCACTGATTTTTTTCGACAGCTTTATTAACATCAGCAGCTTTATTCACGTACCAAATAGGTCACCAATTTAAATCAAACAGTTCAGTGGTTTTTAGTATATTCACAGATGCATGCAACCGTCACCAAAATCAATTTTATCACCCTCAAAGAACACCTGTGCTCTTTAGCTATCATGTCCCTTGTCTCTCTGTCTCTATAGATTTTCCTGTTTGGGAGTCATAGAATTGGTCTTTTATAATTGGCTTTTTTCACTTAGCGTGATGTTTTCAAGGTTCATACATGTTGTAGCATATATCAGTCCTTCATTCCTTTTCATTGCCCAATAATATTCCATTGTATGAATACACTACATTTTTTTATCCATTCAGCGGTTGATTTCTACTTTTTGGTTTTTATATGAATAATACTGCTATGAACATTCATGTGTAACTTTTTGTGCAGACACATGTTTTCTTTTCTCTTGGGTATGTAGGTAGGAGTAGTGTTGCTGGGTCAATCATACAATGACTCTATGTTTAGCTTTTTAAGGGACTGCCGGACTCTCTTCCAAAGGGGCTACAGCATTTTATATTCCCACCAGCAGTGCACAAAGTCTCCAATTTCTCCACATGTTTGCCACATTTGTTATTATCTGTCTTTTTTATTATAGTCAGCCCAGTGTGTGGGAAGTGGTATCTGATTGTGGTTTTAATTTGCATTTCCCTGATGACTAATGATGGTAAACATCTTTGCTTATTGGCCATTTGTATAACTTCCTTGGAGAGATGTCTGTTCAGATCCTTTGCCCACTTTTAAATTGGGTTTCTATTTATTATTAAGTTGTGAGAGTTATTTATATCTTTAAAATAGAAGTCCCTTTCCAGATATGTGATTGCAAAATTTTCTCCCATTCTGTGGGGTTTTTAAAAATTTTCTTGATGATATCCTCTGAGGTAAAAAAGTTTTAAATTTTTATGAAGTCCAGTTTATCTTTTTTTCTGTTTGTTGCATGGGGATATCTAGTTGTCCTAGCACCATTTGTTGAAAAGATTACTCTTTCCCCATTGAATTGTCTTTACACTCTCCTTGAAAATCAATTGATCATACATATGAGGGTTTATTTTTAGACCCTCAGTTCTATTCCATTGGTCTGTAGGTCAGTACTCATGCCAGTACTGCACTGTCTTGATTACTGTAGTTTTGTAATAAGTTTTGACATCAGGAAATGTGAGTCTTCCAGCTTTGTTCTTTTTCAGGATTGTTTTGGCTACCTTAGGTCCCTTGCCTTTCCATATACGTTTTAGGATCAGCTTGTCAGAATCTACAAAAAGACAGCTAGGATTACGTCAGTGATTGTGTTGAATCTGTAGATTACTTCAGGGACTATTGCCATCTTAACGATATTACGCCTTCCCATCCAGAACTTGGGATGTCTTTCCATTTATCTAGGTCTTCTTCCAACAATGCTTTTTTTGTTTGTTTGTTTGGAGGGTATAAATTTTGCACTGCTTTTACTAAATTATTCCTAAGTGTTTTATTCTTTTTGATGCTATTATAAATGGAATTGTTTTCTTAATTTCCTTTTTAGATTGTTCATTGCTAGTGAATAGAAATACCATTGGTTTTGCATATTGATCTTGTACTCTGCAACTTTGCTGAACTTATTTATGAGTGCTAATAGGTTTTCAGTGGATTCCTTAGGATTTTTCTGTATAGGAGATCATGTCACATGCATCTTCTTCCTTTCCAATTTGGATGCCTTTTATTTCTTTTTCTTACCTAATTGTCCTCACTAGAATCTGTATCACAGTTGAATAGAAGAGGCAAGAGTGAACATACTTCTCTTGTTTCTGATCTTAAGGGGAAAGCTATCACACTTGTACCATTTCATATGATTTTTTTTTCTTTAATAGATGTCCTTTATTAGGTTGAGGAAGTTCCCTTCTATTCCTAGTTTGTTTGTTTGGGGGTTTTTGTTTGTTTATTTTTGTTAGCATTTTTATCATTTATGACAAATGCTATTTCTGTAGATAAAATGACAGTTTCTTAGAGCTCTCTCCAATATTTTGTCTGGGAATAGTTAGGTCTTTGGATTATTTCACTGACTTTTAGTACCAGGCCCAAGCAAGGAACACCTAAGTTCTGCCCATGTGGTGACATCTGAGAGGAGATAAGGAATCCTTTCTCATTATACTTTAGCCCCAGCTGGTCTTCCACTTAGACCCTACTTGAATTGTCTTCTAGTGGCTTAAAAGAGCTTTGCGGGCTGACTCCTTTTACTGTGGATGATAGGGCCTGGAAGATCAAGAGTTGAATTTCATGACAATCAGATCAGGTTCTTTCTTTGTCCTCTGGAGAGGGAAATGGGGTTAGAATGGGAAATTGCTTTTTTTTTTTTTTTCATCTTGACCAAGCCTTAATTTCTGCTCATAGGTCTTTGAACCTGGGTGTAAGACATACTCTCAACTCAGCTGTTTTGTAAGTTTTTCATAGGTTTTTATTTTACTCACACAGTCAGCTCAGCTATTTGAGGGCAGAGACCAAGCCTTAAATTTCTCCTGAAGCTTTCATAGAACGAAGTAAAATCTTTGTCGCATAGCACAGACTTGACAAATAAAGTTTGCTAGTAATCTCTGCCTTTTAGCAAAATCGTCAGATGTGAGACTTAGCTTGTCCACCACCGCCTTCCCTAGTGTATGAAGGATGCTGAGCGACAGAGGAGACGATGACACCAGCACTTAGATCAGACAAGACACTGAGACGCAGAGCACTGGGGCGACCTGAGTCACTGGTTTCTGCTATCCCTGTGTGCCCCAGAGCTTCCTGTGCACACCATGATGGGGGGGGTTGAATGAGTGAACTGACTGTGGTGTCAAAACAGAAGAAACAGCGCCATGCCAACATTCCTTCAAAACTCCATGAGAAAAGTAAGGCTGATAAAAGAGACTTTGTCAGTGTCTGATGTCACAATGCAGATCATTCCACAGAGCACTGCCTGTCACTCCCTGCTGCTGCTTGAAAAGAGATATTGACAAAGCATGGCATGATGGTCATTAAATGTCAGTGCCATACATACTCCCCAAGAAGTGACAAATGCCACCCTCGGCTCAGAGAAGCTGCTGCGCCAGGAGTCTTCTTAGCAGTGACGATAACACGACAGAGCTTTTGAGTTAAGACATCCTATTCTCTCCTCCAAACCTCCCCGGAAAATTCCGATTTGCACATTCACTAACGTAAAAACCAGAGCACCTAGCTCACCGAACAAAGAAAAGCAATAGTTCACTCTGTTTGCAAAAATTAAATCCATGTATGTCACTTAGCACAGTCCCTGGCACATGCTAAATGCCCAATACACATTCACTCTTTTTTTTTTTTTTTTTTTTTTTGCGGTACGCGGGCCTCTCACTGTTGTGGCCTCTCCCGCTGCGGGACATAGGCTCCGGACGCGCAGGCTCAGCGGCCATGGCTCACGGGCCCAGCCGCTCCGCGGCATGTGGGATCTTCCCGGACCGGGGCACGAACCCGTGTCCCCTGCATCGGCAGGCGGACTCTCAACCTCTGTGCCACCAGGGAAGCCCCACATTCACTCTTGTTCTATTATTATTATTTTTATGGAGTTTTCAGGGTAGCCATCGTCTAAATTCTCAAGGTGGGCAATCCTTTGGGCTGGATTTCTTTGGTAAAGATGAGTGGGGATTTTTATTGTTTGTTTTCGAAGGCTGGGAGCCATTTGCACAAACTACGCCCTGTGCACACAGCAGAAGTGAATTGCTCACCTGAGTTCATGGGCATGTATGTTGCTCAGGGACTGAGCAGGGCAGGTGCTAATCAATATTCATTTCTGAAAAGATTAGGCGCCCATAATGCATCGGGGCCATTCTAGATGCTGGGAATACAAATGTGCACAAGCCAGTCTCTGCCTTTGAGGAGCTCGGCCACTAGCAGAGGAGAAGGCAGGCTATAAACAGCCTTCCGTGGGGGTGTGGTGTGGACTGTGTGGACAGGAGGAGGGCTTCCCAGACAGAGGGCCATCGCTGTGGCTCTAGGAGGATGAGTAATTCATTAGACAGGCAGGGAGGGAAACTCTCAGAATCTGTTTCCTTAACTGTAATTTGAGAATGAAAAGAACAGCTTTCCCGCAGGAGGCAGTACCGTCTAATGGCCAAAGTTGTGGACTCTGAACAGGCCTGAGGTTGACTCTTGCTCTGCCACCAAGATTTTGGGAGATAATAACAACAACAACAATGATAATAAGTAACCTTTAAGCCAAAGTGGGTTTCTTTGTCTGCAAAAGAGGGACGACAACAACAGAACCTACTTTTTTTTTTTTTTTTACGGTACGCAGGCCTCTCACTGTTGTGGCCTCTCCCCTTGCGGAACACAGGCTCTGGACACGCAGGCTCAGCGGCCATGGCTCACGGGCCCAGCCGCTCCGCGGCATGTGGGATCTTCCCAGACCGGGGCATGAACCCGTGTCCCCTGCATTGGCAGGCGGACTCTCAACCACTGCACCACCAGGAAAGCCCCAGAACCTACTTTTAAAAAGACACACGTAAAGCATTTGACACCATACGTAGCATATATAGCTCACCCAGTAAATGATACTATTATTACTGTTACAGGGAGCAGATAAGGATCAAATGAGACACGGGAGAATAATTTGTGAAGCGAAATCTCTGGGATTATTATTCCAGGCAGAGGGACGATCTCAGGCAAAGGCAGGGAAATTAAAGGAGCACTGATTGTTTCTTAACAGCAGGTCTGTGAGTATGGCCAGGATGAAGGGTGTGTGGTAGGGAGGATGTGGTATTTGCATTGAACTACCAGCCCGTCAAAGGCCAAAGGTCTTGCTTTAATCAAGCAGGGATGTGATCAAACAAATGAAACAGAAAATCACAAGGGACAAAATTACTGTGACATAATTTTATTTGAGTTGAGATTTTTAAATAATAAAATATTTGCACAATTATAAATAACTTAATATCAATACATAACACATTTAAGAAATGTAAATAAAAAATGTAAATTACGATACCCATATATCCCCACACCCAGATTTAACAGGTGTTAGCATTGTAGTATTTGCTTCAGACCTTCAGGTTTCTTTTTTAAAGAAATAGAATCTTACGGATTCTGCTGTAGGGTTTGCCACCTCAAAATATGTCTCTTTGGCATGAGGATTAATTTGATTATTTTTAAGGCCCAAAAGACTTAGGAAGAAACTTTGTTCGACCTTCTCCCTAACTGCCTAAAAAAAATGTAGATAGAGGGCCTGCTTCCAGAATAGAGCTATCACCAGAGAAATCTGCAAAAAGTATGGGTAATGTGTATTGTGGGAAACTCTTAGAGATCAGAGTCCATCCTGTAGCCCATTGTCTCTGCAGGGCTCTGCAAACATTTATGTACCCAACATTTGCTTTTCCACCTTCATGTGAATTGCCTTTCTCCCCTCTGAAGTCCCAAACCACTACCAACATCCTCTTTTGTCTTTAGCTGAAGGTGAGGGCTTCAGCCATTTTGGTGATTTCCTAAGTCTTCCGGGATCTCTCCCATATATACATGTTATTATACTTTGATTTTCCTCCTGTGAATCTGTCTCAAGTCAACTTAACTCTTAGACCAGCCAGAAGAACCTAGCATTGTAGAGGAAAACCTCTTCCTCCCTGACACTCATCCTTTATGTGTATGTTTCACGCCGATTTCAGCCCATCAATAACCAATGTCATCACATTGGGCCAACCACTGGCCCTCAGTGGTTCTTATTCTGATTGCAAGACGCCCTTCAGCAATAACCATCAGGAAACTTTGAAAAAAATAAAGTTTTACTACTTGCAGGACCTGGAAATTACACAACACACCGGGAACAACACGGAGAAGTCCCAGGTGGGGGTGGCTTGGGCCTGGGGTTTCAAGGGCTCCCTCCTTCTGGGTGAATTTAGAACATAAGAGCAGGACTTTAAAGCACAGGAAGAGAGAAAACAAGTTCCCCAAATGGTTAGTTATCAAAATCAACCAAAAGAAAACTAAATCAACTAAAACAGAAGAGCTTCAGTAGGGGGAGGCGGGCTGGCTCTTTACCTAGCCGTGTGGCTGGCAATGTGTTGATTCGAGGTCGCCGTCTTTGAAGCGGATGCCTCAGCAATCAAAGCTTAAGTCAGACACTTGTGTTACAAGAAAAGAAAACCCAGTGTCAGGGCTTACACTACAGTGGATCACTCCCCTGTATGCTTTCACACTTTCACTACATGTGCGGTCCCATAAACAAAATATTCTTTGGCCCAGGAATGCTGCTTCTAGATGTTTCCCTAGGGAAAACTTCAGGTATGTGCAGAAAGTGATAGGTCTAAAGAAGTCCACTGCAGAACAGTTCATAACAGGGCAAAATGGGTAGAGGACCTGGTCCAGGCATTTACTGCTATCTAACAAACGTCTCCGGCTTAATGGCTTAGAACAACAATAATCACTTATTCTACTCATGAATCTTCAACTTGGGCAGAATTTGGTAGAGTCAGCTTATCTTTGCTCCATCAGCTGGGGGAGGCTGGAAAACTGGGGCTAGAGGCAGCAAGTTGCAGAATCACGTGTCCCGAGGCGGCAAGGCAGACGCGCATGGCGTTTTTCTGGTCCAGCCTCGAAAAACGTATATCGTCACTTTTGCCACAATTAATTGGTCAAGGTAATCACAAAAGTCCACTCAGGTTCAAGAGCAGGGGAGATAGAGAAGTTGGCCCAGGTCTACCCAGATTCAAGTGGAGTGCCCAGTTACATTTTAAGACCATGTGTGAGGGGAGGTATTGGGGTGACCACTTTTGGAAAGTCCAGTCTGCCACCCACCCTAACTGTTCCTGGTGTGGTACACAGAAATACACAGAAATTCTGGCTTATTTGATGTTGTTTAAAAAGCTATGAAAGTGTGGGTATTTTTTTTTTTTAATCAGGACAGCAACATAACTCCATGCAGAATAAAAAGACTGAAGTGTTTGGGAGGTTATAGTAGGAGACTTTGCGTTGGTCTCTTACATGATGTAGGATGAAAAGATATTACTTCCAGGCACAGAGAATATCTTCCTTCCATAGAGAAATCTCAGGAACAGACACAAGGGAGAATTCATTTTTAAGGTTCTCGTTTTTTTTTTCTCTTGAATGGTATGAACAGAGTCTCTTGGCTCTACAAACGGAGGACTTTGACAGAACATTTGCAGAAACCGTATTACCTTGAAGGCACAGTTTTGGTTTTTCTGGCTCCAGAAAATCCCTACCAGAGGCTCTGGATGTCTTCCACAGCAGCACGGTGGTTGAAGGCGCCAGGAACCAGGAAGGCTGGGTTTGAATTCTGACTCTGCTACTTGCTCTCGGTATGACCCTAGGCAAGAGAGTTAACTTCTCTGGGCCTCAATTTCCTCCTATGGACAACGAGGCTAATAATACCACTTATAATGTTGTCAACACTGCGATAATTCGCGGATTCTGTTTAGATTTGACAGGTGCTTTAGAAGCATTCGCTGTTACTAGTAGTCACAAGGGAGAGCAGATTCAGAAAGTTAAGTACATAACTTGCACCAAGTGCAGAGTTCATCACGATCACTATGCCCATGAGTAACCTCCAGAGTCCTTCCAGCAGGCCAAATAATTAACCTCAGGCTTTCAGTGGAAACATCTCTGCTCTACTCCTTCACGTGTGAGAGTTGAAATGGTCAAGATGGACAGCTGTAGGACAGAAGACAGACAGGTGGCAAGACCCCTCCTGTATTTGCATTTTGCAGAAGAAGCAGCTGCTCCAGGAGCTTCTGCAGGGGGCATGGGGGCTGAGGGAGTGACAGGAAGACCATTTCTTTCATTAGATGTGAGCTCTCTTCCCAACTCCCCAGGTTTCCCTGATTCGGCTCAATAAAAAGCCCCTCGCCCGCACCCAGGCTGAGGGTGCAGAAGCGAAAGGTGTCTCCTTCGAATGGTGATGGGCTTGGGAGAAAGGTGGACCGACCTGGCGTTTCTTGTCTGTTACTTACGAACAGGGTGACCTTGGGTAAATGACTCAGTCTCTTTTGGCCTCAAATGCCTCAGCTGTACTTTGTCAAACACCCACGAAAGATTACTTTCGGAGGGGAATTTAGCACAAGGGCTACGCCCAGGGTGAACCTCGATAAATAAGAGCTTAAAGTGGACGTGGGGGAGAGGGAGCCTCCCCACAGTGGCGAGGGGAGCTCGTCGCTGAATTATCTTCCTCTTGCGTCATCTCTGAGCTCAAAGGGCAAAGCGCTTGAAAACTCCGCTGTCTGGAGAGTGCGAGTGCTGGGGCGGAGACCCCTGGATCATTCCTGGAATCGCGGGTCCTGGGACAAGGTGGCACTTGGGACCTGGGAGGCCGTTGTTGCCCAAGGCGAGGCCCGGGTCCCCTCAGCTCAGGACGCTCGGGGCTGCCCTTCTCTAACCACATCCATCTGGGCACCCTCCTCGGGAGCTGCCCGTTATGCTTCTTTCCCCTGTGGGATCCAAGAGGAAAAGCAGAACCTGAGCCCCGGGGAAGGGGTGATCTGATGCCAGGGAGGGGGAAAGGCAGACGCGTGGCTGGGCCACGAACCCTTGACCCTCGCTTTACAAGACCAGTGCGCTCGAACCATGAGATACTGAGCTGGCAGCTAGATGCTAGCCTGTGCCGCCAGAATCCACATCCTTCTTCAGCTGACCCCGGTCTGGAGCGGGACCGTGTCTTCCCGAGGTGCCCTTTGCACTGGCGCCCGCCCCGCCGTACAAGCGCAGGGAGGGGTCACAGCCCCAGCTCCGGCCACTCTGCATGTGGTGGCGCGAACATTTCCGCAAGGGGGGTGGTGGGATGTGCAAGAAAACTGGGGTGGGGTGTGCAAGACCAGATGCTCTCCCCTTCGCCCTCGCTCGCACCAAGTCTCCCCGGCGGGGCTCCAGCTGGCAGAGCAGCGGCGCTTTGATGCAGCACGACCACACGGTGGCGCTGCCGCACCGCCCGCTGGCGGAGGAGCGGGACCAAGGGCTCCCCGGCGAGGGGATGCTCCCTTCTACCCCTCCCTAGGGTCTAGTCTGGGAACTCCGGCACCTGCAGGGTCCGAAGGCAAAGGGAGGGTCATTCCACCACCTCACCTCCCACGCCACATGCACGTGCTTTCTGGACATACTCGCTTACGTGGACCACGGGGCTGAGCCCCTTAGAAGTCTTCCAGGCTAAGGTGCCTTCCTTCACAAATAGGGAAACTGAGACCCAAAGAATCAGGAATCCTGGCTAACTTGGTCTCAGCGTAGAAGCCCCAGGCGAGCCACTCTCCCGTCCTAAAAACAAAGAGGATACGACTAAGGGGAAAGAAGGGCCCGCGAGGGATTTATTCCCGGCCCTGCCCTGGTAACTGCCACAGCCCAGGAGGTTGAAGTTAACCCGTTTTACATATGAGGAAATGAGGTTCAATACCGGCCAAAGACACGCTCTTCAGAGGTGGTTTCAACCTCAGGACTGTTTACCACCAAGTCTGTGAACTTCCTGCCACAGACCCTTGCTCCTACATCTGTGACTTTCAAATACCTTTGTATTTCTCGGCGACGACCTACCGCTACGCATCTATAGGTAGCTATGACTGAAAACAACTCTCACCCTCGATTAGAGTGATGCACTTTATTTTCTTTTTTTACTGTATGTCTTTTCTGCCTTTCTTTCAATGCTGGTTATGATCTGCTAAAATGATATCACTAGTGGGTCCTTAGTTACAGTTTGAAAAACAGTCATGGGTGCTGCCTGGGCTCTTCCAGCTGTAAAAATCAATGGAAAACTATCTACGTAAGAGGCCAAACTCAAGACCAGGTGCAGGGAGACTGTGCTTCTCCAGGAACTACCTGGGGGTGTTGTTAAAGGGCAACTTCTGACTTAGTGGGTCTGGGATGGGACCTGAGTCCTGCATTTCTAACAAGCTCCCAGGTGATGCTGGTCACCCCACGCTCAGAGCAGCCGGGTTGTCTCCACAACTTCACCATCAAGTATGTTACAATGAAAGGAATTCTGAGACCAAATCCTGCCACACATACAAACATTTATTTATAAGTAGACACCAAAACTAGTCAGCCTGTTCTTGTGAGGTCCCAAACCTCTGCCCTTTTTTTTGTTTTTGCGGTACGCGAGCCTCGCGCTATTGTGGCCTCTCCCATTGCGGAGCACAGGCTCCGGACGCGCAGGCCCAGCGGCCATGGCTCACGGGCCCAGCCGCTCTGCGGCATGTGGGATTTTCCCGGACCGGGGCACGAACCCGCATCCCCTGCATCGGCAGGCGGACTCCCAACCACTGCGCCACCAGGGAAGCCCCCCAAGCCTCTGCCCTTTTAAGCCCTTCAATGAGAGCCTTGAGGGAGGGTTCTGTGGCAGAGAGGCCAAAATCCGCTCTCCCTCCTTTCATGGTCATAGAACTGAAAGTACGCAGACGCTGTCGAGCCAAGGACCTCCCTTCTTCTCTCTAGTCCTTCTCTACCCAGGGTGAGCCAACGGGATGTGAGCACAAGGGATGTGTTCTACTATCTCCTGCGAGACAGCCCAACTCATCCAACTTAAAAGACAACCTAAAACTTCTACTCCAACTTAAAAGTCAACCAACATGCACCGAGTTTCCTTCTTT
This sequence comes from Grampus griseus, assembly GCF_964374135.1. Taxonomy (NCBI): domain Eukaryota; kingdom Metazoa; phylum Chordata; class Mammalia; order Artiodactyla; family Delphinidae; genus Grampus; species Grampus griseus. The sequence goes on along the minus strand of NC_139018.1, from coordinate 14,812,631 downwards.
TCCCTTTCTACAAGTAAGAAAATGGAGATCCCACAACTCAGGTCTGACCCTGCAAGGCAATACCCTAGGGGATGACAGAGCACCAAGATGGAAGGAACCTGGATCCCTGAATCATTTCATGTAGCAGAGCTGCCCTGTCAACCTGGATCTCTCACCTTGATAGAGGTGTTTATTTGAGAGAGCAATCAAATTCTTTAAGCCACTGCATTTGGGGGTGGAGGGAGGGAGCTCTTGGTTACAACAGCGTACCCTAATTAGCTCAGGTTCATCTGAGGCAAACGCAAGAATATTCGCATGGCAGAACCAACTTTTTCATCTGATTAGGTGACAGAATCCTCTATGTGTGTTTGGGGATGGTGGGAAGGGGACGGGGATAGACCAAAGTTCTAGACCTAAAGCAATAGATTCTAATGCGACCTTCCTACAGGCATGGAGACATGCCTGTACGTATCTTTCTAGCCATCCACATACCATTAACACTGCTTATTTAGCCAAAAAACTTTTTTTTACTATTTCTTAATTAAACTCTGAGGAAGATTTAGGAAGCAATATTTGAAACTTGGGGTCCTTCACATGTTTACTAATTTCTTCCCTCCGCCTTGGTTAACTTGGTGGAGAAGTTAACTTGCGTGCACATATACTTCCTATATCCATACTGAGGTGTTTTAAAGAAAATATAGACAATATTTGACCTGTATTTTCTTATTCAAAGTGTTGTTACAGCCTAAGTGGCTATCACCTTCCTGGTCATCATTTTCTTTATTACATTAACGAAATTTGCCTCAAGCCCCATTTCACACTTGATGAAATCCAGCTTCCCCCTGCCCAGGATCTCCAGTAATCCTCTGTAGGGGAACTATCTTTAACCTCATCACCTCATACACCCATTTCTTGCTTCTCCTGACTTCTCTGGATCCTCTCTGGATCTCATGCCATGTGGTGGTGCCATGTCTCCGACCCACGTCCACACAGAAGTCATTTTGGTGAGGATTGGTGGGTGACAGGGTTGGCCTGGGGTTACACTGAGGTTTGGTGCTGCTAACTGCTTAAACATTTAACATTGGACTCCCTACTTGCAGAAGTGCTTCAGCCGTCCTCACTCCAGGCTATTCCTCACCTCCGTGCCTCCCCCTAGCTGCCCTCTCTCCTCCTAGATGGCTTCTGTCACTTCCTAGCTGCCTTCTCTCTGCCTTTGGCTGCTTACGTCTCATGGGGTCTCTCTCTCCACCATTCCACCCCTCCCACTGTTCCCCGGCCCCTTATCCAGAATAAAACCAAGCACCTCCAATTTTTAAAAAAATCTTCTATCACCCCGCTGCCCTCCTGCCCCATTCTGTACTCTGCCCCGGGGCCTATCTTTTCATATCACCTGTGCCGGGGGCAGTTTTGCTTAACACAATTAAACACACAAACACACAAATAAACCCACAAAAAAAGGTCTCTTCCTATCTGGCCAGCTCACAAAATAACTCTTTTTTCCTCCCAACTACACACAAATCTGATCAATGTTTTCCTTTGCTTAAATCTCTGCAGTAGCTCTTCGCTAACCTGTGCTCATCACCATTGCCATGGTTACGGGCCCCTTGGTGACCAGGTCCTGCCCCCTCCATCTCAGTCGCATGTTTTACTGCTTGCCCACAAGGCCCCCTGTGCCACTCGCGCCCAGCCGCTGAGCGTTCTCTGAATGGCCCAGCTCAGCACTCTCTCGCCTTCACTCCTTTGCTCCTGTGCGCTTCCTGCTGCCTGTGCCTGGACGGCATCTCCCTTAACTCTGCCCAACAGCTGCTGTCTCACCTCCGCTGAGAAGCCCTCCCTGACTTCTCGGGCTGGGGACAGAGCTGCTCCTCTGTGGTCCCTGAAACCCCCTCTGGATGGTCTATGCTAGTACTTAAAACTCGTCTAGGGAAGGTTAGCCTTACTTGTCTCTCCCCCACCAGACGGAACTCCTTAAGGGCAGGAATACATGGGCACAGTTGTGCATCCTGAAGACAAGCCCACTGATGTCTTCAATGCCTGTTTGTTAAATGACTGACTGAACACGTGAGACCCGTCGCTAAAGGACAGTCTGGAAGGGGTGATCAAGGGAAGGAGGGCTTGAGAAGCAGCATGGGGGTGCAGTGCTGCAGAAGGGGGGACCTTCTGGGCAGCAGGTCCTCCACGACCCTCTCTGGCTTTAATCCCTTTGTTTTCTTCAACCCCAGTAGGCCAGAGCCCTGTCCTCTTCTTCTTTTTCTTTGTCTGGGGCAGATCTGGGTGTCTCCTCCCCCACCCCCCGCCCCATATACCCATCATTGAGGCCGACTATGCCTGTCCTCTGTGGGAGGGGCCAGACTATGCCTGTCCTCCGTGGGAGGGGCCAGACAATGGTTGGGCACTGGAGGTGGGTTTGTCTTGATCCTGAGCCTCAGTTCCCTGGAGGGAGACCCCTAAGGTCTTAGGGGACCATGGAGGGGGTCCCCCTCAGCAGAGACGGCAGGGCCTTGCAAGGGTTTTGAATGTACATTTAGAGACATTGCTCTCCTGGCCCCTCTTCCAAACCATGCACCCCAAGAAGACTGTCCTCTCTCAGTGTGGGGCTGTATCACTCAGGACAGGCTAGGTCGAGTTGTGGCAACAACATCTACGGAATGGAACTGAAAGCCCGCTCAGTGTACTGCTGTCTCCCATGGCGTGACCATTAGGAGTCAGCAGAAAGGCCTGAATCATTCTAGTTACTGACGGCACAGCCACCACCTCAAGCCAGTCCTTCAAAGAATGTTCTGGAGAGCCCCACACTGGCAGTGAAATGCTGTGGCCTGGGAGTGACTCCCTTCACTTCTACTCACAGCTCATTGGCCAGAGTTGGTCACACGGCTGCACCCAACCACATGGGAGCCCGGAAGCACAGTCCTCGCAGAAGATGGGGAACAAGAAATCCCTAGTCCACTGTGCTAATGGCTACATAGAGGGTGAGGAAAGGAGTCTAAAATAGAGGACAAAAAGGGAAATGGAGGCTTTCAGAGAAGTAGGCATATCTGATTGCCCTAGAAGCACAACAACTCCAATTTTTGGCTGACCTTGAATAGAGCAAGGCAGCTGCAGGCATGAGTCCAGGTTTGATGAACATGGAGGGGGCAGGATGCTCATTGGGCCTCCATAGTATATTTCCCCTTCCCCAAATGCCTTTCTTCTGGGCCTGCTGGAAACCTAGTCAGCCTTGAAGGACCCTGCCGTTCCCTAGAAATTATACCTACTGAATGCAGCCACCCTCTCAGCTCCCATCCACTTTTCACTTTGGCATTTAATCGTATCTAACCTGACATCAAACTCTATACTGTCTGATGGGATTCTCCCATCATTTTTTTAACATCTTTATTGGAGTATAATTGCTTTACAATGGTGTGTTAGTTTCTGCTTTATAACAAAGTGAATCAGTTATACATATACATATGTTCCCATATCTCTTCCCTCTTGCGTCTCCCTCCCTCCCTCCCTCCCTACCCCACCCCTCTAGGCGGTCACAAAGCACCGAGCTGATCTCCCTGTGCTGTGCAGCTGCTTCCCACTAGCTATCTATTTTACGTTTGGTAGTGCATATATGTCCATGCCACGCTCTCACCTTGTCCCAGCTTACCCTTCCCCCTCCCCGTATCCTTAAGTCCATTCTCTAGTAGGTCTGCATCTTTATTCCCTTCTTGCCCCTAGGTTCTTCTGACCATTTTTTTTTCTTTTTATTCTTTTTTTTTAGATTCCATATATATATGTTATCATATGGTATTTGTTTTTCTCTTTCTGACGTACTTCACTCTGTATGACAGTCTCTAGGTCCATCCACCTCATTACAAATAACTCAGTTTCATTCCTTTTTATGGCTGAGTAATATTCCATTGTATATATGTGCCACATCTTCTTTATCCATTCATCTGTTGATGGACACTTAGGTTGCTTCCATGTCCTGGCTATTGTAAATAGAGCTGCAATGAACATTTTGGTACATGACTCTTTTTGAATTATGGTTTTCTCAGGGTATATGCCCAGTAGTGGGATTGCTGTGTTGTATGGTAGTTCTATTTTTAGCTTTTTAAGGAACCTCCATTACTGTTTTCCATAGTGGCTGTATCAATTTACATTCCCACAAACAGTGCAAGAGGGTTCCCTTTTCTCCACACCCTCTCCAGCATTTATTGTTTGTAGTTTTTAATAATGGCCATTCTGACCGGTGTGAGATGATATCTCATTGTAGTTTTGATTTGCATTTCTCTAATGATTAATGATGTTAAGCATTCTTTCATGTGTTTGTTGGCAATCTGTGTGTCTTCTTTGGAGAAATGTCTATTTAGGTCTTCTGCCCATTTTTGGACTGGATTGTTTGTTCTTTTGATATTGAGCTGCATGAGTTGCTTGTATGTTTTGGAGATTAATCCTTTGTCAGTTGCTTCATTTGCAAATATTTTCTCCCATTCTGAGGGTTGTCTTTTCGTCTTGTTTATGGTTTCATCTGCTGTGCAAAAGCTTTTAACTTTCATTAGATCCCATTTGTTTATTTTTGGTTTTATTTCCATTTCTCTAGGAGGTGGGTCAAAAAGGATCTTGCTGTGATTTATGTCATACAGTGTTCTGCCTATGTTTTCCTCTAAGAGTTTGATGGTGTCTGGCCTTACATTTAGGTCTAATCCATTTTGAGTTTATTTTTGTGTATGGTGTTAGGGAGTGATCTAATTTCATTCTTTTACATGTAGCTGTCCAGTTTTCCCAGCACCACTTATTGAAAAGGCTGTCTTTTCTCCATTGTATATTCTTGCCTCCTTTATCAAAGATAAGGTGACCATATGTGCATGGGTTTATCTCTGGGCTTTCTATCCTGTTCCATTGATCTATATTTCTGTTTTTGTGCCCGTACCATACTGTCTTGATTACTGTAGCTTTGTAGTATAGTCTGAAGTCAGGGAGCCTGATTCCTCCATATTTCTTTCTCAAGATTGCTTTGGCTATTCGGGGTCTTTTGTGTTTTCATACAAATTGTGAAATTTTTTGTTCTAGTTCTGCGAAAAATGCCAGTGGTAGTTTGATAGGAATTGTATTGAATCTGTAGATTGCTTTGGGTAGTAGAGTCATTTTCACAATGTTGATTCTTCCAATCCAAGGACATGGCATATTTCTCCATCTATTTGTATCATCTTTAATTTCTTTCATCAGTGACTTATAATTTTCTGCATACAGGTCTTTTGTCTCCTTAGGTAGGTTTTTCCTAGATATTTTATTCTTCGTTGCAATGGTAAATGGGAGTGTTTTCTTAATTTCACTTTCAGATTTTTCATCATTAGTGTATAGGAATGCAAAAGATTTCTGTGCATTAATTTTGTATCCTGCTACTTTACCAAATTCATTGATGAGCTCTAGTAGTTTTCTGGTAGCATCTTTAGGATTCTCTATGCATAGTATCATGTCATCTGCAAACAATGACAGCTTTACTTCTTCTTTTCCAATTTGGATTCCTTTTATTTCTTTTTCTTCTCTGCTTGCTGTGGCTAAAACTTCCAAAACTATGTTGAATAATAGTGGTGACAGTGGGCAACCTTGTCTTGTTCCTGATCTTAGTGGAAATGGTTTCAGTTTTTCACCATTGAGGACGATGTTGGCTGTGGGTTTGTCACATATGGCCTTTATTATGTTGAGGAAAGTTCCCTCTATGCCTACTTTCTGGAGGGTTTTTATCATAAATGGGTGTTGAATTTTGTCAAAAGGTTTTTCTGCATCTATTGAGATGATCATATGGTTTTTCTCCTTCAATTTCTTAATATGGTGTATCACGTTGATTGATTTGCATATATTGAAGAATCCTTGCATTCCTGGGATAAACCCCACTTGATCATAGTGTATGATCCTTTTAATGTGCTGTTGGATTCTGTTTGCTACTGTTTTGTTGAGGATTTTTGCATCTATGTTCATCAATGATTTCAATTTTCTTAAATTTACCAAGGCTTGATTTGTGACCCAAGATATGCTCTATCCTGGAGAATGTTCCATGAGCACTTGAGAAGAATGTGTATTCTGTTATTTTTGGATGGAATGTCCTGTAAATATCAATTAAGTCCATCTTGTTTAATGTATCATTTAAAGCTTGTGTTTCGTTGTTTATTTTCATTTTGGATGATCTGTCCATTGGTGAAACTGGGGTGTTAAAGTCCCCTACTATGATTGTGTTACTGTCAATTTCCCCTTTTATGGCTGTTAGCATTTGCCTTATGTATTGAGGTGCTCCTGTGTTGTGTGCATAAATATTTACAATTTTTATATCTTCTTGTTGGATTGATCCCTTGCTCATTATGTAGTGTCCTTCTTTGTCTCTTCTAATAGTCTTGTTTTAAAGTCCATTTTGTCTGATATGAGAATTGCTACTCCAGCTTTCTTTTGATTTCCATTTGCATGGAATATCTTTTTCCATCCCCTCACTTTCAGTCTGTATGTGTCCCTAGGTCTGAAGTGGGTCTCTTGTAGACAGCATATATACGGGTCTAGTTTTTGTATCCATTCAGCCAGTCTATGTCTTTTGGTTGGAGCATTTAATCCATTTACATTTAAGCTAATTATCGATATGTATGTTCCTATTACCATTTTCTTAATTGTTTTGGGTGTATTATTGTAGGTCTTTTCCTTCTCTCGTGTTTCCTGCCTAGAGCAGTTCCTTTAGCATTTGTTGTAAAGCTGGTTTGGTGGTGCTGAATTCTCTTAGCTTTTGCTTGTCTGTAAAGCTTTTAATTTCTCTGTCAAATCTGAATGAGATCCTTGCTGTGTTGAGTAATCTTGGCTGTAGGTTTTTCTCCTTCATCACTTTAAATATGTCCTGCCACTCCCTTCTGGCTTGCAGAGTTTCTGCTGAAAGATCAGCTGTTAACCTTATGGGGATTCCCTTATGAGTTATTTGTTGATTTTCCCTTGCTGCTTTTAATATTTTTTCTTTGTATTTAATTTTTGATAGTTTGATTAATATGTGTCTTGGCATGTTTCTCCTTGAATTTGTCCTGTATGAGGCTCTCTGTGCTTCCTGGACTTGATTAACTATTTCCTTTCCCATATTAGAGAAGTTTTCAACTATAATCTCTTCAAATATTTTCTCAGTCCCTTTCTTTTTCTCTTCTTCTTCTGGGACCGCTATAATTCGAATGTTGGTGTGCTTAATGTTGTCCCAGAGGTCTCTGAGACTGTCCTCATTTCTTTTCATTCTTTTTTCTTTATTCTGCTCTGCAGTAGTTATTTCCACTATTTTATCTTCCAGGTCACTTAACCGTTCTTCTGCCTCAGTTATTCTGCTATTGATCCCTTCTAGAGAATTTTTAATTTCATTTATTGTGTTGTTCATCACTGTTTGTTTCCTCTTTAGTTCTTCTAGGTCCTTGCTAAATGTTTCTTGTATTTGTCCATTCTATTTCCAAGATTTTGGATCATCTTTACTATCATTATTCTGAAATCTTTTTCAGGTAGACTGCCTATTTCCTCTTCATTTGTTAGGTCTGGTGGGTGTTTATCTTGCTCCTTCAACTGCTGTGTGTTTTTCTGTCTTCTCATTTTGCTTTACTTACTGTGTTTGGGGTCTCCTTTTTGCAGGCTGCAGGTTCGTAGTTCCCATTGTTTTTGGTGTTTGTCCCCAGTGGCTAAGGTTGGTTCAGTGGGTTGTGTAGGCTTCCTGGTGGAGGGGACTAGTGCCTGTGTTCTGGTGGTTGAGGCTGGATCTTGTCTTTCTGGTGGGCAGGACCGAGTCCAGAGGTGTGTTTTGGGGTGTCTGTGGCCTTATTATGATTTTAGGCAGCCTCTGTGCTAATGGATGGGGTTGTGTTCCTGTCTTGCTAGTTGTTCGGCATAGTGTGTCCAGCACTGGAGCTTGCTGGTCGTTGAATGGAGCTGGGTCTTGGCGTTGAGATGGAGATCTCTGGGAGATTTTCGCAGTTTGATATTACGTGGAGCTGGGAAGTCTCTTGTGGACCAGTGTCCTGAACTTGGCTCTCCCACCTCAGTGGCACAGCCCTGACGCCTGGCTGGAACACCAAGAGCCTGTCATCCACATGGCTCAGAATAAAAGGGAGAATAAAAAAGAAAGAAAGGAAGAAAGAAAAATAAAATAAAAGTTATTAAAATAAAAAATAATTAATAAGAAAAACACGGACAGACGGAACCCTAAGACAAATGGTAAAAGCAAAGCTATACAGACAAAATCACACACAGAAGCATACACATACACACTCACAAAAAGAGAAAAAGGGGGAAAATATATATATATATCGTTGCTCCCAAAATCCACCTCCTCAATTTGGGATGGTTCGTTGTCTACTCAGGTATTCCACAGATGCAGGGTACATCAAGTTGATTGTGGAGATTTAATCCGCTGCTTCTGAGGCTGCTGGGAGAGATTTCCCTTTCTCTTTTTTGTTCTCACAGCTCCCAGGGGCTCAGCTTTGGATTTGGTCCCGCCTCTGTGTGTAGATCGCCGGAGGGCGTCTGTTTTTCGCTCAGACAGGACAGGGTTAAAGGAGCCGCTGATTCGGGGGCTCTGGTGCACTCAGGCCGGGGGGGAGGGAGGGGCACGGAGTGCAGGGCGAGCCTGCGGCGGCAGAGGCCAACGTGACGTTGCACCAGCCTGAGGCGCGCCGTAAGTTCTCCCGGGGAAGTTGTCCTGGATCCTGGGACCCTGGCAGTGGCGGGCTGCACAGGCTCCCGGGAGGGGAGGTGTGGAGAGTGACCTGTGCTCGCACACAGGCTTCTTGGTGGCAGCAGCAGCAGCCTTAGCGTCCCATGCCCGTCTCTGGGGTCCGCGCTGATAGCCGCGGCTCACGCCCGTCTCTGGAGCTCCTTTAGGCAGCGCTCTTAATCTCCTCCGCGGCTCTGAAGCTTCCCCCCTCCGCCACCCGCAGTCTCTGCTCGCAAAGGGGCTTCTAGTGTGTGGAAACCTTTCCTCCTTCACAGCTCCCTCCCCGAGGTGCAGGTCCCATCCCTATTCTTTTGTCTCTGTTTTTTCTTTCTTTCTTTCTTTCTTTTTTTTTTGCCCTACCCAGGTACGTGGGGAGTTTCTTGCCTTTTGGGAGGTCTGAGGTCTTCTGCCAGCGTTCAGTAGGTGTTCTGTAGGTGTTGTTGCACACGTAGATGTAATTCTGATGTATTTGTGGGGAGGAAGGTGATCTCAGCGCCTTACTCTTCCGCCGTCTTGAAGCTCCTCCCATCATTTTGTTTTGATGCAGCCTCTCCTTCCGAATGGCAAATCCCTTGAGTTCAGAGTCAATTTCAATTCTTTTTCTCTACCTGCCCCCCTTGCATGGGGCGAGGCATTCACTCAACGTTCCTGGGTCCTCACAAGGTGCTCCACCCTGGGTAGACGAAAATGGACACAAAATGAATGTAAAGAGGAGGTTTAAAGATAAGAAAGATATGAACCCTACCTCAGTCTTATCAAGGTGCCCAAGAACAGTTTAAATTGAATCAGATCATCCTTGACACACGAAACAACATTTTCCATTATACATTTCTGTATCAGTGATGGCTTCATAGAGGTGACTCTGTCCAGCACCCTGTGTCTCCGTGTTGGCCAATAGAGCGGACTGGTCACATGTAGCTGTTGGGTATTTGAAACATGGCTAGTGAGACTGAGAAACAGAATTTTGAACTAAAGTGAGATATGCTACAAGTGTAAAAAGCACATCAGATTTCAAAGACTTTGTATGAAAAAAAGAATGTAATATATCCCATTAATATTTTGTTCTATTGATTATATTTTTAAATGGTAGTATTTCAAATCTAGTGCATTAAGTAAAATTTATTTAAAAAAATAATTTCATTATCTTTTTGCACTTTAAAGAAATGTGGCTCCTAGAAAAGTTAAAATTACATCTGTGTCCTGCAGGATATTTCTGCTGAGCATGATGGCTCAGGGTAGCCCAGGGCAGGATTTGTGAAAGATTAACCACTTTCATGTTGCCATTTCCAAATCTGCAAATTGTAACATTTGATCAAACCCTACTTTGCAAAAGTTCTCACAAGGATGGCATTTGAAATTTGGGACATTTATTTTTTTCTCTTTATTTACCTTCCTCCTTTTCTTTCAAACCTATGACTGCAAAGCCAAACTAAAATCATCTTATTTATTCCACAAAGAGATCTCCAGATCTTAGCAAAATAGCAATTACTGATCTGTATTTTACACACACACACACACACACACACACACACACACACCCCTGTCTACAGGGACCGACATTTTCCCATGTGTAAAGCGACATGCCTGTTTGCTGGATTAAGCAACGGAAATTAATTATTACAGTAATTATTCGGCCACTAAATATTTGAATGCCAGACCTGACATAGCCGTCCTGGGAGCCACCCTCAGCTTCCTGAATGCATTAGTATCGACAGGGCAGCTCAAGCCAATGTATTTTAAGAATTCTTTCTTCTGCTGTTCTTTGCAGTGTGCTCCAGGAGCATTTGTTTGGGGGAATAGGAGGCTAGACACATTAGATCAAAGAAAAAAAGAAAGACAGCTGGCTTCTGGCACCCATCTTTCCAGGCCAGGAGAATATCAAATGCTTGAAAATGAGAACTTCAGTCTTCACGGTGGCCATTCAGTAGGGTGTGGACACGTGCAGTGTGAAAACACTAGCAGGGCAATGGGAGAAACTGCAGTGTAGCTGCCAGGACGGCTCATACCCAAGCCACCATCCCTGGAGGAAGGGTCTGTCTCGCCTGAGAATTCTAAAGCTTCCGGGAGGAATTCCCTGGTGGTCCAGTGATTAGGACTCCATGCTTTCACTGCCAAGGGCCAGGGTTCAATCCTTGGTCAGGGAACTAAGATCCCGCAAGCCGTGCAGTGCAGCCAAAAAAAAAAAAAAACCCTGCAGGAAGCCACGCCCAGGTGCCTGTGGACAGTCCCCCTGAATTCCTTCCAAACAATCCTTTTTGTTCTCTCTCTCCATGGTATCCTGGACACACCAGCCATCCAGGGGGCCTCATCTGCCTTCTTCCCTGAGGCCAACTTTGTTCAGGGTGGAGAAGAGATTTCCTTTAGGGAACAGATCCAGGTCAGCATGGAAGCTTGCAAAAGCGGCTCTTCAGAATGCGGCATCTCTGGCAGTAAAATAAGAAATTCCACCTGTCCCTCCATTTCCTTCTGCCTCGGGGCGCTGCCTTCATTCAGGAGGTGTGTGATGGTTGACGCAGCTGAAGCTGGTCCAGAAGGTTCAAAGCATGGATTTACGGGGTAAAAACACTTCAGCCGCTTGCACCTTGGGGTAGGGTTTGAGTTCAATGGCGTGAGGGTGTCTGCCCAAGTTTTTGTATTTTTTTTCCACAAGGCATCCATCCAGTTAAACCACGATTTAGTACATCCGGGGTCACGAGGTAATTCTTCCTGACACTATCCTATGATTCCTGCTTTACAACTGTCAGTTTAACTCAGAAAACTATTAGGCCACACATCAGAGAGTATTAAAGGTGGTGTCTTCACTAAAAGCCAGATGAGAAACTCCAGTGTGCCCCGATCCCTGAAAGGTTGGCCTCACTCCTCCAGAGCTTTCATTCCGTAGGTCAAGGCCAAAACCGTTTCCATCTTCTCCAAAACAGTGAGTCCCCCAAGTAAACACTCAAGCCCAAATGTTACAGCGTGACCCCAAAAGATTCCCATTCCCCTTGGAAAGTATCACTGTCTATTAAGAAAAAGAAATGAATAATAACAATAATAGCAACTGGATGCAGCACTTGATTTTTGGGTACCGTGTTGAATATTTGAGAATACTATTTCATTTAATTCTTATATATTAATTCAAAATACATGTATTGAATGACTGTAGTCTTGACAAGTCCCTCTCTCATGGAACTCTCATTCCATCCTATAACCATGGAAATATTTGTCCACCTCTGACTGCAGCTGCGGCTGGATAGATGGTTCCCCACCTCCAGTGGCTTCCAATTTGGGGAAAGACGAAGGTAGGCCAGTCTTGGAGAGCAGGGGAGTTTTCCTGGAAGTCTGGAGATGGGATGTGGTGGAGAGATGGCAGGCCTTCTGAGGCAGGAGATAGATGGGTCCCAGGCTGAGCAGCTGGAGTTTGTCCCCTGTAGACAGATACTCCAAGATAAAGAGGAGGAGAAGCTAAGCCCTGCCCAGATAAGAGACCACATATTTCTCATTCTCAAGGTTGAGGAGACCTTCCCAACTACACACGCACAGAAAGGCTCCTCGGAGGTCAAAAAGGGAGGGACGCACCTCATAGTAAGTGACGTCAACCTACCCATAGCCCTCTTCGCTAGAATCCATCTTGGCTAAGAGATGCATGTACACACACGGGAGGACCCTGAGATAAACCAAATATGGACTTGGAACCAGGCAAAGCAAGATGATTGGCTAAAGGAAACCTGGAAGAAATGCCCCATATAAATGATTCAAACTACCACGAGGGTGTGACTCTCTCTCTGTACTCTTTTTCCTCCTAATAAACACTTTACTTGTTTCACTACTTCCTGTTTCTTTGTGGAAATTCATTTTCTGCAAAGCCGTAGGGGCCAGGGTCTTGTCCCTGGCCACTGGTCTAGCGGCTAGGATTCAGTGCTCTCACTGCTGTGGCCCGACCTCAATCTCTGGCTGGGAACTGAAATCCTGCTTCAAGCTGCTGCAGGCTGAGGCCACCCAAGATCATTTTCACCCGTCAGAGAAATGCATTCCACATAATTCCTCCAAGACTTCCCAGTGGGAGTGAGCCCCGCCTGCCGGGCAGGGCTTAACATGGCCCTCTTGGTAGGCTTTACCTGCTTCTCTGTCTGCCTCTCACTGCTGCCTCTCCTGGGTTTCCTAGATCACCTCCCATATAAATGCCCTGCGCTCATACCTTTGTCTCAGGCTCTTCTTTAAGGGAACCCAAAGTGGGTTATTACCCCCATTTTACAGATGAGGACATTGAAGGCACACTGCCTTCAAGTCTCACACAGCCACACGTAGCAGAGCCAGGACTCGCACCAGATGTGTCTGACCCCAGAGCCCATGACTCAACATCGGTCTCCCATCACCAAATGCCTTTCGGCTGCTGCAGCCTAACTAGAATTTGTACCAATGAGTTGCTGATCCTGACTGGTGCTCTCCAAGGCAGTCAGTTCCATCATGGGCAGTTCTAATGACTAGAAAGTTCTGATTGATACTCAGCCCATGTCTACATCCGTGAAACTTCATTCACGTATTTATTCTTCATCAGCAAACATGTCCTCATCCATGTCCAGGGCCGGGCATGGTGCTAGGCACTGGGGCACAGCTCCAGCGAGCCCCTTGTGGTCCCTTTGGCCCCAGAGATTTCGGCCCATGAATGATGAGCACCAAGGGGAGATCCTGGCGGGGTACTGTGGGAGCATGGAGTGAGCAAGGGGAGATCCTGGCGGGGTACTGTGGGAGCATGGAGTGAGCGCCTCACCAAGCCAAACTGCCCTCTGCCGCATCCTAGGGAAGGATGCTCCCTCGTCCACACAACAGTCCTGCAGGGCATGGCTGCAGATATCACATGCCCTGAGACTTGCCCATGCTGTTTGTCTCCATCAGCCCACCTTTGGATGGGCCTTGATGGCAGAATGGAGCCCACACCCCTGATACAATCAAAGAAAACCTCAGTGCAACATGCCCTCCCACAAGGGGAGAAGAGTCCCCGCCACTGGCAGGGACTGTGGTAACCATGGCTGAATCCTTGAACTTGTCCCCAGGTGTAGTCTTTGGAAGACCCATTGGGGTTTTCCTGTTGTTGAGTCATTCACGCCCCATTCCCTAGCTCTCCTGCTACCAAAAAGTTGGCAGCGCAGGCCTAAGATACCTGATTAGATTCTAGAGAGCCAAAAACAATATTATATTCCATTTTCCCTTGTGTTGCAATTGACACGCGAAGTAGCAATTTACATGGCCAGTTAGAGGGTAGACGTCTTTGGAGTCTGCCACGTGTATGTAAAACTAGGCTGTGAAACTGCTAGGCTCGCCTGCCTGCTTGGACTTCAGAAGGTCCCAGGGCAAAGCAACATATCGTTTGGCAGTTAGGTTGAGTGGTGCGCTGGAATGGTGCAAAAGCAGCCGCACAAGAGCTCTGCTTTCATCTGGCTTTCCCTGCAACATGAATGAATGCTCAGAGTATGATTGCCTTCCCTCTGATCTATTAGGTTCTCACTTGGATTTTTCCTTTTTTAAATAACATTTTAAGGAATGGAACTTTAGAAATTCACTTCTGGAGTCTTGGAGAGGCGAAGCTCAGATTGCTGGGAAATGAAGCTACAACCTAGGACTCCCCAACCATCTATCCATCCATCCTCTTCTCCCCACACTCACCTTTTCCTGATGATATGAAATCCACAGGCTTTATCTCTTCCATTATGATTAGTAAGCGGTTAAAATCAACTTTAATCTCAGAAAGTCCCAGCCAGCCATCTATCCATACATACATCCATGCGTCACTCTCCCCTTCCATTTATTAATTTATTCAATATGTATTAAGCACCTACTACAGGCCAAGAGCTGTGTTAGGGACTGTGCTAAGACCTTGAGACACTGCAACATATATGTGTCAGATCTCTTCTCTCAGGGCTTACAATCTAGCAAGGAGTAGACATTATGCAAATAATTTTACAAATAACTAGTTACAATTATGATCTATGTCCCTAAGGAGAGTATAAGGTGATTTGTGAAACTATAACAAGTAGGACCTAATCTTGCCTGGGTTCCCCGGGAGGTGATATTCAAGCTGAGAAGGGGTAGGAGGTAGGTGTTAGCAAAGTAAAGAAGGAAAGGAGAGGAAAGGCGGGTGATTTAGGGGAGAAGGGTCTGCATGAGGGCCCCAGGGCAGAAGTAGTACTTCAAGGGGCCACATAAAGGCCAGTGTGGCTACAGGGTAAGAGTAAAGGGGAGAGGAGCATAGAGAATATGGGACAGAGAGGGAAGTGTGGCTCCAAGTGTGGGATTCAGGAGAAAAATGGGAAGCCCCAAGGGAAGAATTAAGAATTAAGAATTAAGCCCCAAGGGAAGAATTAAGTGATGATGGAGTCAGAATTGTATATTAAAAGATCACTCCACTAACTATTGTTTGGAGAGGGGACTCCAGAGGAGAGGGGTGGGAGTGGGAGGGTAGGGGGACAGATGCAAGGAGAGCTGTTAGGAGGCTAGTGCACTGTCCAGGGAGAGGTGACCATGGTCAGGACTAGAACAGGGGCAGTGGCGATGAAGAGAAGTGGGAAGTTCAAGGTACATTTTGGGAGGAGCCCACTAGGACTCCGTGGTGCTCCGTGGCCATGTGTGGGGGCCCTCAGGACAGGGTGCATGGCTTCGGGGCTGAGCCAGACTCTCAGCAGCTCTCCTCCTGATCCATGGCTGCACGAGGGTCTACAGGGCTGGAGGGAGATGACCCTGGCTGCTCCACCTTCTGCCCACCTCCCCTTCTTCTGAGATTGTGGTGTGCAGCCAACAGCACTGCTCTCTAATTCCTCTTGTGGGTCAAG
This sequence comes from Grampus griseus, assembly GCF_964374135.1. Taxonomy (NCBI): domain Eukaryota; kingdom Metazoa; phylum Chordata; class Mammalia; order Artiodactyla; family Delphinidae; genus Grampus; species Grampus griseus. Next base: position 14,797,163 of record NC_139018.1, on the reverse strand, counting down.
TAAATAAGGAGAGTGTAAACTTGGAATATTTTTGTACCCATCTCTCTTTCTCTGCATACCCCTAGCACTTACCAGCCTAGAGGGTAGCTAGTCAACATTCAGTTAGCACTTGGGAACTAAGCCTACACTCTATAATCTCAGGAAAGGTGAGAATCAGATGCCTTCTCACCTCCATCCTGTTATTATTCCACATCAACCTTCAAGTCAGCTGAGACATTAGGCAAACCAAGCAGGGAGAAGATGGGAGCAGTAAGTACCCTGCCTCCTAGTACAGCAAGTTAGAAAAACCACACCGTCCTGACAATCCCTGAATAGAAGAATGACCAAAAACAGCACAAAAACTGAGATGGCTTAGACTTCTTAATAATTAATATAATTATAGTTTGTATAGTACATTCTCTCTTCTTCTTGCCTAGCTGCCATGCATACCACCACTCCGTCCTGTGCTCATGGCAGACATCACTAATTAATCATGATACTTTTCCTCCAATTGAACCTTCAGGATCACTCTCAATGTAGTGTGTCAGGCTCTTCAGTCGATAAAAATTAGTACATAATGTTAAACCTATTTCCCATTCCTGTTCTTGACTTTTTAATCAAACTAGTCAACCTGGAAAGATTCTTTAAGCAACCATTTTCTTAAAGCTTCTAGGTAGGTAAGCCTCTTAGTTACCCCAGGGTAGGTGATGGTCAATTCTTCTTTTAATGAATGGTTCTTGATACCCACATCATATTCCAGGGCCCCCCTGGGTTGGCTGAGAACAGATTCTTTTTCACATTTACCAAACTCTCTGCTGCAACTTTCAGGGAAAGATCTACGGAATTATGAGGTAAAATGAACCTGTTGTTCAGATCTCCTCAACCTTCCACAGCTGGTCTGTTGTTTGGGAATCATGGTCTTAGGGTGTCCCTGTACCCAACAGAATGAGTACATATTTTAACAACTGTAGCAAAACATATGACTTTGGACTTTCAGAGTTTCTTAGAGAAACTATTACATTACTTTCTAATCTTACAACGATTAGGCTTCTGCACATATTAACCACAAGCCAAGGCCACTCTATAGCTTCTCAAGGAGACAAAAGTACTTTGACTGCTTGGTCCTCACTTCCCCTCAGTAATGGAGGCACAAAGAGCCTCTGGCTTCATAGCCAACAGAAGAGAGATGAGAATAAGAAGAAAACATGGGAGAGAACTCAAGAAGGACAATTTGCTGGGTCATGAACTGAATCAAGAGTGTAAACGTGGTTCCCTCTTACCTGACCCAGATCTCATGGAATTAGACTCTCCTGTCCCAATCACTCATAAATCTCTACCATCCCATTTGCCAGGCCTGGCCTCACCCAGACGCAACTTTGAATGGTGTTGGGCTCCTGTGTACACTAGGGGGTGCAAGCGGGCTTGTTTTCCAGCTCGGTCCTCAGAAATTTTCACCAGCGGAGAGGAGAAAAGGTGATGGCGGCCAGGAACAACTCTTCCGCTCTGGAAAGTGCTGAGAGTGGAAGGGGGTTTGGAATAGGGTCGAGGAGGAGCACAACACCCTCGTTAATTGCTGCAAGTTGTTTTCTGGTTTTATTTTCAGAGCAGACCTGACTCCTGAGGACTGGGGACGAAGGGAAGGTTACGTAAGGTGGCAGGCGGGCTCCTCGGCGGGGGCTGGCAGCCTTTCAGCTGCCCGGGGTGAGTCGACACCTGGGAAATGGCATCCAAGTGTGGCTCTTTCAAGCTGGCTGGAACTTTCTACCATTACACTGAGGCCACTGTTTGACCCATTCCCAGGGCAGGGAGGCAGGAGCTGATAGGTCCCTAGGTAGTGCCTCTTTCTGGTGCTAGTCCATGAAGGAGGCTCACAAGTTTCTTTCTAAACTTTAGTGCTGGCTCTGGGGCAGTGGCGCAGCCCCGGCCCATTTCACGTAATAGACTTCTGCTCCACTGGCCTACTTTTATCGTGGAGTGGACAGAAGCCAGCTCAAGGAGCGAGGAGCCTTCCTCTCTGCCCTGTTCTCCGCCCCACTCTTCCAGAACCTTCAACAGAGGCCTTGTTCTCCAGGGCTGGGGAACTACTTCTGGTGACCATAGTTTCCCAGCCTATCAAGGGGAGATGAGTTGAGGAAATCAGCACAGGGTTTTTATTGCCAAATATTTCTTTCCCTAGGAGGACAACGCACTCAACTCGCCAAGTGGAGACTGGAGTTGGTCCAGCCATAAACCAACTTAATGAACACTAATAGAGAACTGCAATTATTGTCGACTTCAAAATGCAAACAAGAACTTTAGACACTGATTCCTATCAGCTGGTCAGACCGGCACAGATGCTGCACACTGTTTTTGCTGTTGCTTAGCAATGGGAAATGAACTGTTCCTGTCTCTTATCACTGGAGGTAGAGGTGGGAGAAAGCTTTTTATTGGACTGAATAGGTATGAAATCAGTTTATTCTTTCTCACTTGGAGAAGGCAATTGGCAGCAAAGAGAGTCACTCGGACAATGGGCAGTTTCAAGGTTAGGATGCGGCCTTCCTTTCCTGTTATCTCAGTAAATCCTAACCGTTGTGTTTTTCTCTAGAGATAAAGTTTGATCTTTTGCCGGGAGTGTCCGTCCAAAACTATCATTAAAGAAAATAGCTTCACGTAGAGACCCACAGACTAGAGTGAGAATTAGGGCGAGGACAGTGAAGTCGAGGGTGCACAATTTAAGGGGGTGCGCCTCCAATCAGTAATCAAGATGAATCACATTTTAATGCAATATTTTTGCTTAGAATTTTTTTTTTTGGCTGCGCAGTGCGACTTGCAGGATCTTCCCTGACCGGGGATTGAAGCCCGGGCCCCTGCAGTGAAAATGCCAAATCCTGAACACTGGACCACCAGGGAATTCCCTTAATGCAATGTCTTTAAAAAGCCAAGTTAATGAATAAAGTTCCGTGGTGAATAAAATATCAAAATTTTAAATAAAGACAGAACCAGCATCCCTGATTTTTCCCTTTGGCCTCAAGTTCAAGTTCCACCATGGCGTGGCTTGGCACTGCCACAGACTTCGGCCCTTCCTCACACATATTTACGACATGGAAGCCTTTGGGAGCTGCTTTTTCCTCAAAAGAATGATTGTGCTGTGCGGTAGAGGATTGTGTAGCCGGGGAGAGGGCTTCCCTTGCTCTGTGGGAAGAGGACCTTTCTGCAGTCCTTTATCAAGCCCTCTTCCAAGAGAGTGGGGAAGCAAGTGGCCTTGGGGAGGGGGACCTACCTGTGCTTCCAGGGCAGTGACACAGTGACTAAAGATCCAGGGCCCTGCTGCAAGTTGTCCAACTATTCCTAAGACAACAGGGACAGGCCTGGAGCTGACAGTTTATGGTAAAATCATCTCCCCTTTTGTTTTTAGTATTAACAGTAACTCCTTTATATTGGGAGACTTTAGGTTTAATCACATGGAATTACCAATATTCAACTTTTTTTTTCCACCTCAAACACATATGGTTTGGGCTTCCCTGGAGGCTCAGTGGTTAAGAATCCACCTGCCGACGCAGGGGACACGGGTTCCAGCCCTGGTCCGGGAAGATTCCACATGCCGCAGAGCAACTAAGCCCGTGTGCCACAACTACTGAGCTTGTACTCTAGAGCCCGCAAGCCACAACTACTGAGCCCACGTGCCACAACTACTGAAGCCCGTGCACCTAGAGCCCGTGCTCCAAAACAAGAGAAGCCACCGCAATGAGAAGACTGAGCACCGCAACGAAGAGTAGCCCCCACTCACCGCAACTAGAGAAAGCCCGCATACAGCAATGAAGACCCAATGCAGCCAAAAATCAAATAATTTAAAAAAACACATATGGTTTAATCAAATACATGCCAAGAACGGTAACTGAAGAATGGACCCCAAAGATGTCCTAGTACTAATCTTTGGAACCCATGAATGTTACTTTATATGGCAAAAGGGTCTTTGCAGATGAGAACATGCTCAAGAGAGCGCCACCCTGGGACTTTTCTGGTGGTCCAGTGGTTAAAACTCAGCACTTCCAAGGCAGGGGGCGTGGGTTCGAGCCCACCCTGGTCAGCGATCCTGCATGCTGTGTGGTGCAGCCAAAAAAATATATATATATATATATGTATATATATATACATACATACATATACACACATATATGTATATATAAAGAGAGCACCAGCCAGGAGCAGCTCTAACAAAAGATGTGTAAGTCTTTTGTGGAAAAATTATAAAATTTTATTGAAAGTTATAACAAAATAGTCTACAGACTCAATACATTTCCTATCAACGTCCCAATAGGCTTTTTCATGGAATTTGTCAAGATGCTTCTAAAATTTACATAGAAAAGCAAGGGACCAAGACAAGTCAACACACAAAAGGGGAGACTTGCCTTACTAGATGCCAGACTTACTTCAAAGTTATAGCAATTAAGACAATGTGGTGTTTTCATAGATCAACAACTAGATCAGTAGCAGGGAATAAAGAGTCTAGAAACAGATAGACCCATTCTAAAGATGAGGGATTTAAACCCAGCACTGACATTGCTGATCAAACGGGAAGGAATAAATGAATCAATAAGGAAATATTGTATACAATATAAATAAACACGCATTGGTTGATAAAAGACAAAAATGTGAAAGATAAAATTTTGGAAAATTTTAGAAAATCTAGAAAAACCTAGTTTTCTAACCTAGGTTCTACAGACCCCCCAATGCACCTGTAGAATTCAGTATGTTCATGAACATAGATGGGAAAATAATTGATATTTCTTTTCACTAAATCTAACTAAAATTTAGAGATTCAACTGTGAATGTAAACAACAGACCACAGTAGTCTTTTTGTACCTGTAACTTTGTCACTAATAAGAATACAGGTATTTTCATGTTATACTACAGTTGTTGCAAGTATCTGAGAATATTACTTACGCTCATCACTACTTGGAAATGTATAGCAGCTATTAGATTTCGTGCTAACTCTTGTTATTTTATTCATTAAAAAGATGCACATTTATTACATATCATAATATATCATAAATTTTAATTGATAACTGAATTTTAGTATAATTGATTTTCTTTGTAATTTATAATTTTTATCTTATCTATTTAAAACCATGCCAAAGGGACGATAGCATAACAATGGTTAGAAACTCATACTCTAGAAGTATATCTGTATGACTTCAGTGTGAAGAAGGATTTCTTAAACAAGACAAAAGTGCAAGCCATGAAGAAAAAGAATGATAAATTTGGCTAGACTAGAAATGTAAACTTTTCCCATCGAATATACTAAAGATGGTCCTTGAATTACTGACTTATGGTTTTTTTACTTTATGATGTCGTCATCTTCACTTTCCAGGAGACTCAGAGAAGGCCACAACATTGCTTATTCACAGAGGCTGGATTTGAACCACATTTTTAATATCACATCTGCCCATTTAATGATAGCAATCAAAGTAATAATATTCAGAACACTCACTAAGATTTATGGAGGGCTGACCACATGCCACCCACTTAACATTCAGGTCCTTATTTAAATGTCACCTTTTCAGAGAGGCCTTCCCCTGACCAGCCAATTTTAAAATAACACGTAGCCCCTGCTCTCCAGCCCTCTCTATCCCCTTATTCCATCTTATTTTTCTTCGTAGCACTAATCACTACCTGATCCCACATTACATTTACATATATTATTAGATTACTGTCAGAGTCTCTCACCAGAATATAGGCCTGCTGACCCATGAGGCTGGACCCCACGTCAGCCAGCTCTGCGTGCCACAGTGCTGTTCTAGGCCTTTCAGCTACTGTGTGCGTGCCCACTGTGTGTAAAGGCAGCACACGTGCCAGTTTCTCTTCTTCAATTTATACATGAAGATGTATCATATACATTAGTTTCCCAGGGCTGCTGTAACAAGTTATCACCAACATGGTGACTTAAAACAACAGAAATTTATTCTCTCACGATGTTGGAAGCTAGAGTCTGAAATCAAAGTGTTGGCAGGGCCATGCTCCCTCTGAAGGTAGGATCCCTCTCCAGGGGAGAATCCCCGCTTGCCTCTTCCGGGTTCCATTGGGAGCCTGAAATCTGTCATGTTCCTTGGCTTGTAGTTGCGTCCCTCCAAGCTCTGCCGCCTCCATGGTCAAAGGCCTTCTCCCCTGTATGTCGCTGTATCTGAATTTCCCTCTCCTTTCTCTTGTAAAGACACAAACCATGAATTTAGGGCCCACCCCAATCCAAGATCTGCAAAGACCCCATTTCCAATTAAGGTCATGTGCTGAGGTTCGAGTGGACGTGAATTTGGGGAGGACATTATTCATTCCACTCCAGATACTAAGGTGGGAGGAGTAACTTCTCAAGGTCATGGAGTAAGGAGAGGGACTGGGACTCAAGCCCAGGTCCGCTCTGCCTCCAAGCCGAAGCTCTCAATTTCCACCCTTTACTGCCTCTCAGTTGTCTCCATTTGTGGAATTGAATCAGAGTTTTATTACCTTCACATTGTTGGGTACAAGCATCCTAACAGCATTTCAGGGACCAGGGCCCCGGAAATCTCATTTCTGCTAGTCCGGGCCCTCCAGGGAGCACTGTTTTTTCACACTCTTCAGATCCTTGGAAATGTGCTTCCAGAGGTGACTCACTGGCCGGCAGGTCTTTCCAGGTCATACCCTCAGTCACTTTCCCTAATTAAACTTCCAGAGCCTGGTGTCTATCTTAAACCCCCAAATATGAACAGTTGTTTATCACTGGTGTCTAATAGGGAAGTTGGGAACAGGGTCCCGAGGCTCAATTACAAAATACTGAAAACAAACACACACAAAAATCCGACAAAATGTCCAACCAACCACATCCCACTGCTTTTATCGGGTCAATTCATTACCCCTTCACATTTGCTTAAAAACCCACCCCGTTTTATTCTGTTCCCCAAGCAAGCCAAACTCGCTTCTCTCCAGACTTTTGCACTAGCTTTTTCTTCTGCTGGGAACTCCTTTCCCTAGTGGATATATATTTTTTTTAATTGCAGTAACATTGGTTTATTAACATTATGTAAGGTACATGTGTACAACATTATATTTCTACCTCTATATACCCTACGGTGTGGACGCCACCACAAAGTTGGTTTCCACCCATCTCCATGCAGCTGATCCCCTTTACGCATTTCTCACCACCCTCCACTCCCCACACTCCTTCCCCTCTGGGAACCATTATTCTGTTCTCTGTATCTAAGTATTTGTTTTTGCTTGGTTTGTTCATTTATCTTGTTTTTTTGTTTGTTTATTTGTTTTTCGTATTCCACATATGAGTGAAGGCTTACGGTTGGTGAGGGTATGGGGAAAGGAGAACCCTCCTGCACCGTTGGTGGGAATGTAAATTGGTGCAGCCACTGTGGAGATTCCTGAAAAAAGTTAAGAATAGAGCTACCATGCGATCCAGCAATTCTGGGTATTTATCTGAAGAATATGAAAACACTAACTTGAAAAGACATACGCACTCTTACGTTCATTAGTTACAATAGCCAAGATCTGGAAACTACCTAAGTGCCCATCAATAGATGAATGGATAAAGAATATGTGAGATACACATATAGTGGAATACTACTCAGCCATAAAACGATGAGAGCTTGCCATTTGCAACACATGGATAAAGCTTGAGGATATCATGCCAAGGGAAATGAGTCAGAAGGAGAAAGATAAATATCCTTGTGGACTGTTATGGCTCATTCCCTCACCTCCTTCAGGTCTCTGTGCCCATGTCACCTTCACAGAGTCCCGCCCCTACTCTCTCTAAATGAAGCATGCCCCAGTGCCCACCACCAGCTTCTAGCCCCTTAGCCTCCCACTTAATGTCTCCTGAGTCATCGTATGTTGATTTGTTTTTGTGTCTGCTCCTCCCAACTAGAATATCAGCTTCATGAGAGCAGGACTGTTCTGATTTGTTTTGTGCTCCCACTGTGTCCCAGGGCTGAGAGTAGCAACAGGATCTAAGCTGTTTTAAGTGCTCACTTTAAGCAGAGTGCTCAGTACATATTTGCATAAATAAGTGATCTCAAATTTTAATATAAACAATAAGAGTCAACATTCAAATTTCTATCTTTTTATCTATTCTCCTAAGGGAGGCAAAGGATGCACTTTGCTTTTTTTGTCCTCAAGGTCTCGGGGTGGGGGAAGTCATTTAGCCGAGGAAGGAATTTTGACCGTCAACATCTACAGTAAAGCTTTCTTAATTTGGGGGTGGCATGAACCCCTTTCAGAGCCTGACACAAAGGATAAAACTTCTCTTTGGAAAAATGTGCACATTGGAGCATTTTGCACTTGACCGAGGGGGGTGGGATGAATCATGAGCATCCGCTAGCCCTCTCCCGCCTGCCTCTCTGGTTCAAATGTGCCTGCACCATAGCTAATATTTGTTGAATACATGAATAATATATATTATCAGTTCTCAGCTATATACCAAATGTATTCATTTCCTAAGGCTGTAACAAATTACCACAAATCTGATGGCTTAAAACACAGAAATTTATTCTCTTGCAATTCTGCAGGGTGGAAGTCCAAAGTCAGTATCGTTGGACTGGAACCTGGGTGTTAGCAGGACGCGCTCCCTCTGAAGGCCCTGGGTGAAAATCTGTTCCTTGCTTCTCCAGCTTCTGGGGCCTCCCGGCATTCCTCGGTTTGTGGTTGCATCACCCAGATCTTTCGTCCATGGTCAGGTGACCTTCTCTTCTGTGGGAGTCAAACCTCTCTCTGCCTCCCTCTTATAAAAATACATGTTACTGCACTTAGGGTTCACCCTGAAAATGTGGGGTGATAATCGTGCCATCTCAAGATCATTAGCTTGATCACTTTAAAAAAACAAAACAAAATTATATAAGGTAACATGTGCAGGTTCCAGGGATTATTACCGGATATCCATAATTATTATTCATTAAGGGGATCATTCTTCAGCCTACTACACCAAATAAAGAGAATCATAGCATAAATGAAAACACACACAGAGTTATTTGGGGATTTTCACTGTGTTCTGAGTGTGACTAAATTTCCAGTGTTCACGGTACTTAAAATAAGGAAGCCAGAGGGTGAAAGACAGACTTCATCCCCATCCACTGCTGGCCCCTGCTTCCTTCACCACCCCACCCCATGAGGCTTTCTTTAAAAGTCACAGGAGGAAATTCACTTGCCTGGGGACCAAACACAAGAGAGCGCAGTCAGAGTTGTTTAAACCGATCTATAACAGAGTGTGTCCACTACTGTCGATAGGAAGGTGAAAGCCAGTTTGTCTTAATGCACCAGTGCCCAATTCTATTGCGAGTTAACAACATGTAGAGGGTTCCCCACCTTCCAAGTGCCCCAAAGGCAGCACCGAAAATAATCTACTTGCAGTAAACCTTGTGACTGTTTAGGAGGAAAAATAGGATTTAAAGCCATAGCTCTGAGACAGTACCAGGAGCCCAGGCAGACTCATCCGGACTGAGTGGCAAAACTTTTCCGTGAAGGGCAGCTGGAGTTCCCTCAGCTGCCCTCCTGCACTGGTGTGTTAATTAAAATAACCAAGAGAGAATCATCAAGCTGGAGGGTCACAAGTCCCTTTTCCTTCTCGGCAAGTTAATGGGGCCTAATGTTTGTCTAACACCTACCTGGTTTCTTAAATAAGTGTATTATGACATTTTATTCTGCAGAGTTCTGACAACTGTCATTTATCCCTGATTCCTCTATGCAATCAAGCAAACTCTTTTCTTCTCTTCTGTCATACACGGAAAAGACTTTTCCAGAAGGCTCGCTGGATCTAGGCACTGTGCCTGGCACCAATATTTGACAAATGAGAAGCAGACCCTGTCCTCAAGGATCTCATAGGCTGCAGCGGGAGGAAAAGCACACACAGCTTTCCCTGTGTCTGGAATGTGACCTTTCCAGATGATTGGAATTCCGGTTAGAGCCTTGAAGTTGAGGGCAACAGGCAACCTGTACCCCGTATCCTAGGGAGAGGTGTCTCTACACAAAGTACTGAAATGTGGCAAAACCCATCCTATGACTGTAAATCCCCACTGCCCTTCTCCAGCCTATGTAAGATAAGACTGGAAATTTGAAGGAGGGTTCATGGAAACCATGAGATATGGTAGAGCAATGCTCCCCCAAAGATGTCCATGTCCTAAATCCCCAGAACCTATGCCTATGTTACCTTACGTGGCAAAAAGCACTTGGCAGAGGTGATTAAGGTTAAAGACCTTGGAGTGACGTTATCCTGGATCATTTAGGCGGGCCCAATCTAACACAAAAGTCCTTAAAATCAGAGAACCTTCCCCCGCTGTGTTCAGAGAGGGAGACGTGACTTTGGATGAAGGTCAAAGAGGCAATGTTGCTGGCCTCAAAGATAGATGAGGGGACATGTCCATCACCAAGGAATGTGGAGGCCTCTAGAAGCTGGAAAAAGCAAGGAAATGGATTTTCCCCTCAAGCCTAAAGAAAAGCAGCTCTGCTCACACCTTGATGTCAGCCCCACGAGACCTGTGTCAGATGTCTCCCCTCCAGAACTCTAAGAGAATAACTGCGTGTTGTTCTAAGCTACTAAGTGCAACTGTAATTTGTTACAGCAGCCATAGAAAACCAGCACAGGGGACTGGTGGGAGAAAAGAGCACTTTAGATTTCTGGGGGAACCCCTATCCTCAGCCAGGTGGGGACCCCGGGAGAGCTGCTCCTGGAGACTAGGAAAGGCTTCGAGGAAGAACTGAGCCCTCACTCCTTGGCCAGAGGCAGCTCACCGAGCCACAGACATGAAGGCCTGTGTCAGAGAGGCCACGGGGTTCAGGAAGATAATTCTTTGGAGAAGGCAACATGTCCCCAGGCATCTGGGAGGCATGAATGTGGAGTCGGCTGCCTCTCTATCGGCTGCAGGACAGTGAAGGCAGGAAGCTGTCTGGAAGAGGGAAGGCGGCAGTGGGAGCAGGGCCCAGAGAACTCCATGGAAGAACCTTCTCAAGGGCTGCTGCCGAGTCCAGAACCCTCACCCTAAATATCCTGTGGGTACAGCAGGAGAGGTGAGCATAAGAACTGCAGGGGGCTGCTGGGGGTCAGAGAGAGGGTGTATCACTCTAGCTGGGGAGGTCTCAAGACATTGACCAATGAACGCTTTGAGGGAGGGCCTGCCAGGCAGATCTCAAGAGCACGAACCCGGTCCCTGGAGTCCCCTCTCCCCTTCCCAACTCTGGAGGAACCAGCAGGAGGGAGGGAAGGAGTAGAAGAGCTACCTGGAGGAAGTGATCCCAGCCCTGTTCCCATCCATTCCCTTCATCCTCCAGCCACTGGCCTGAGCTGGGAGGGATGCTCCATGGAAGTGGATGTGAGATGGACGTTTTGATCTCTGCTGGGCTGGCCTTTCCACTACCCCCCAAATAAAACTGTCCTCATAGCTGCAGGTGACTGAAAAGCTATGGGGCAGGATAGGGAGAGACCACAGAGCATGTCAGGAGGCAGTGTGCAGAGAAAGTAGAGCTGTTTGCTCTGGTACCCACTGGGCTCAGGCTGCGGGATAACCTGGGTTTGCTGCAACCTAACGCAGTAAATCACAACAAATGTATCTCGACTTCTGCAGGAGACCAAGCAGAGACTTACATAGACTTCTCTGCTCTTGGTATATTAAAAAAAAAAAAAAGACAAAAATGCCAAAAAAGAGTTATACAATTTGTGAGATGTTTCAAATATTTGCAATTAAGAAATTAATGATTTTAACAAAAAATACAATGTAGTATAATTGTATCAGTCATTACATAATCACAGTTGGATATTTGAAAATTACCATGAATTTACAGTGCCCAATGGCCAGTGTGGTTGGGTAATGAGACACGTTTGAAGGCAAATGGTGAAGCTTCTTGTTCTTCAATGTGGTCCATGTATCATCCTGTGTATGTATGTGCGGACACATGCATCTTTTTGAAGATAACATCAAAAGTCCAAGTTTGAGACCATTCCTGAACGTGTGGCCCAGGTCAGATGACCCTCCTGCCCCCCCCGCCCAACCTCCTCCTCTGTGATTGGCCCTGGGAGGGAAAAGGTCCCCAAACATGTGATATCTAAACTAGGTCTTGAGAGATCAGGATGACTTCTCCAGGTAGAAAAGGGCATTCTGAGACAAGGGATCAGCCCTGCAAATCCCGAAGCTTGCAAGAGCCTGGCATGTTTGAAGAGCAGCTGGCATGTTGGCAGTGTCGTGGAGAGCAGCCAGAAGTGAGAGTGAAGCAATGAAGAACGAAATGACTCTTGACTGTAAAAGGCCTTCACCATCCAGCTTTGACTTGACCCTGGAACCAGAGGAAGCCAAGTGAGGTTTGAAACAGGGAAGGAGCAGGACCAGACCAGTTTTAGAAAGGAACTCAAGAGTGGGAGGAGGAGGGTGGAGGGAGGAGGCCTGACCCCACAGAGCGCTGGCGGCTGGAAGAGGAGCAGCCAGATAAGAAAAAGATTTCTGGAATGGGGCTTCCCTGGTGGCGCAGTGGTTGAGAGTCCGCCTGCCGATGCAGGGGACACGGGTTCGTGCCCCGGTCCGGGAAGATCCCACATGCCGCGGAGCGGCTGGGCCCGTGAGCCATGGCCGCTGAGCCTGTGTGTCCGGAGCCTGTGCTCCGCAACGGGAGAGGCCACAAGAGTGAGAGGCCCGCGTACCGCAAAAAAAAAAAAAAAAAAAAAAAGATTTCTGGAATGGAATCAGTCAGGGCACAATGGCCAGGCTGTGCTTAGGGACCAAGAAGGGCCAAGTATGACCATGAGCTCTCATTTAGGGGCCTGAACACCACCACTGAGCAAGACCTGGACCAGGAATCAAGATGGGATAGGTAGAGAATTCGACCGTAGATGTTTTAGATGTTTATAATCAGCGTGAGTTTCCTGAAGAGAACAGCTACCCAGGAGGTCCTCAGCGCCCTAGTCCCTTCTTGTGTCTTGAAATTCCACAACCTTGGGAGCAGGTGGAGGGTTAACCATTTTCTTTTCTACTTAGTCCTGGTGAAGTGTAACTGTGGGTCAGAGATGGTAAGGGGGGAGGAGGGAGAAACAGGCTGGAGCTGTTTTCCTCCAAAACATCTAAAATAAAACCAAATTTTATTTTCAAAGAGCACTCAGTTGAATCTGTAAGAAAAAATTGTGCGTGTGTGTCTGTTTAACGTATATGGGTATATGTTTATTGTGAAGTGATTCTATTCTTAGTTCTTCAATAATAATAGTGATCATGGCACCAGGCTCCGGCTAATTCTCCTGACCACAGTGGACCAGGAGGAGGAGGTGGACAGGAAGGAAGATGCTGTGGTCCATCTCACCACCTGCATGTTATATATATCTGTACGTAACCTGAGATGGTGAGGTGAGAACATGTTGTCTAGGTGGTAGAACTTCAGGTGGTTTTAACTTTCTCCTTAATGTTTCATATGAAATTAGGAGTTTTCTAATGAACACATTTTTCTTAAAAAAAAAAAAAAAGTTAGGGTAGGTAGCAAGGCTAAAGAGCACGAGGCTCACTCTGCTAGCACTGGGGACCCTAGTGAGCAATTCAGCAGTACCAGAGCCCAAAGGTAAAACATCCATTTGAACCGCAATATTTTTAGTCACTCCCAATGCCCCACCCCCTCCAAATCCCTGGCAACAACTCATCTACTTTACGTCTCTACAGATTTGCCTCTTCTGGACATTTCATATAAATGGACTACAATATGTGCCCTTGTGTACGTATCTAGCTTCTTCCTCTTAGCATAATGCTCTCGAGTGATCCAACAATTTTACTTCCAAGGATGCATTCTAAGCAAATGCTCTCCATCTTACTACAAAACAATAATCACATTCCTGAGTTTACAAAAATTGCTTTATTCACAACATTGTAAATCAACTATACTTCAATTTAAAATATAAATGTAGGGCTTCCTTCGTGGCGCAGTGGTTGAGAGTCCGCCTGCCAATGCAGGGGACACGGGTTCGTGCCCCGGTCCGGGAAGATCCCACATGACGCGGAGCGGCTGGGCCCGTGAGCCATGGCCGCTGAGCCTGCGCGTCTGGAGCCTGTGCTCCGCAACGGGAGAGGCCACAACAGTGGGAGGCCCGCGTACCGCAAAAAAATAAAAAATAATAAATGTAAAAAATTTGCTTGATTGAAGTTGTTGCAATGATTTAAAAGGAGGTGTGTCGGTAATAAATTCATGTTCACAGGTAAAAAGTGATTTTTTTTCCTGCAGGAATTTGGGTAATAAAATATATTTAACTATATGTGCATTTTTATTATTGCAAAATGAAGCAGTTGATCTAAACTGACCCAAAAAATCTGAAATCATTGAGTAAATCTAAACAGAACACAGTTGATCAGAATAATTCCTTTCCTAGACTACTTCTGCTTGAAACTGACTGCACACTAGAATCGCTGGGGAGGTTTGTAAAAATACTGATGGTTGAGCCCCGCCTGCAGAGGTTCTGATTTAGCTGATCTGGAGAGGGACTTACAGCAGTACTTTAAAAACATGTCCGCAGATGATTCTAATGTGCAACCAGAGTTGAGAACCACCAGACCATTGAAATAAATTGCCACACAGCACATAATTCATAACTGTCTTTAAACAATGCAGTGCCCACCGAGCAACCAGTACTCAGATTTACTGTGTTCTTCTCCTGCTGGCTTACCAAGTTCTCTCTCTTTTACTTTTTATTGAAATGCACTATCCATACAGAGATGTGCATATATCATAAGCTCAATGCATTTTCACCAACTGGACACAACCCTGTTACCAGCACCAATATCAAGAAACAGAACATTACCAGCACTCCAGAAGGACCCTTGTTCATTCCAGATTGTCCCATAGTTTTTTCCTTTCCATGTTTGGTGCTAATTCTCACTAGGTATTTGAGTTGTAATCAACAGAGTTCTCTACAATGCAAATAATTTTCCTTAATTCATCTATCACATTCTATCTCATTTGAATTAAGGAAACTTGTGTAAGAGGAAATAATTATGAACACATATTTAGCCACAAGAAGTTTACCACCCAGACTGTTTATAATAGAAAGGACTGGGGGAAAAGTACAACTAAATATCTAATCACAGGATTCAATTAAAAACCTTAACATCCACGAGACTGTCCAGTTTGTATGTTATGGAATAAAGTAGATAGGATAAAGAGCGGTCTTGTGCAAGAAAGAGATAATTTTTCCTAGCAGAACCCTAGAGTAACTCTGTTATGGGTGAATTTTGTCTACACCCCCTCCCAAATTCCTATGTTGGAGTCCTAGCCCCAGTACCTCAGAATGTTTGGAGATAAGATCTTTCAAGAGGTGATTAAGTTAAAATGAGGCTGTTAGGGTGGACCTTAAGCCAATATGACAGGTGTCCTTTTTTTTTTTGCGGTACGCGGGTCTCTCACTGCTGTGGTCTCTCCCGTTGCGGAGCACAGGCTCCGGACGCGCAGGCTCAGCGGCCATGACTCACGGGCCCAGCAGCTCCGCGGCATGTGGGATCTTCCCGGACCGGGGCATGAACCCGTGTTCCCTGCATTGGCAGGCAGACTCTCAACCACTGCGCCACCAGGGAAGCTCGACTGGTGTCCTTTTAAGAAGAGGAGATTAGGACACAAACGTGCATAAAGGGAAGACCGCGTGAAGACACAGGGAGAAGGTGGCCATCTATAAATCAAGGAGAGAGGTTATAGAAGAAACCAACCCCTGGCACTTTGATCTTGGACTTCTAGCCTCCAGAACTATGAGAAAATAAATTTCTGTTGTGTAAGCCACCCAGTCTGTTGTATTTGTGTGTATCATTTGACTCAGCAGTTCTCTCTCCAGGTATCAACTTTAGAGAAACTCTCACACATGCACAAGCAGACAAGCACATTGTGTTCTCTGCAGTGGTGTTTCTCACAGCACAAAACTTAGATACAACTTAAATATCCACCATGAGTGGAATGAATAAATGCATTGCATGTATACAAAGGTCTGTCACACTGTGGTTAAAATGAATGAACTAGATATGCAACAACCTAAATATATTTCCCAAAACTTATTGCTGAGTGAAAAATGGCTAATTACAGAAAGGTAACTCCAGTGTGATACTATTTATCTTAAAAAGCTAAAAAACAGACAGCGGGATGGTGGAATTACTGTGGGGAAGATGGAGAGAAACAGTAAAGAGGAGAATAAATTTAGTAAGGAGAGGAAGAAACTGCAATTTTATCAGTAATATTTAATGTATTTTATCAGAAAGGAACCAAAGCAAGTATGACAAAATGTTAATGTTTGTTATTTCTGAGTGATGGATACATGGATGTTGTTATGTTATCCTCTGCAATCTTCTATGGTTTATAAATTTGCCAAATGAAAAAAATCCCACAGTAGATGGATTGATGAATAAAATGCATACAATGGAAGAGTGCATTACGAAACTGGAATACAGAGAAGAGCAATCCACCCAGATATTAAGCAAAATTCCAGGTGTTGAAAAGAGGGAGATAAAAAAGTGAATTAAAAAAAAACAAAACAGAACCATGAGTTCCAACCTCTGTCTCAGAGAATATCCAGAAGGAGAATGGATAGAGAAAATAATAAAATAAATTATACCTCCAAATTTCAAAGCTAAAGGAGTCTCAAGTCTTCCTACTTTAGTATGAAGCCAAAAACTATTGAAAAGAAACATGAGAGAGGGGTGTGGAGGATTCAGCACTAGACATATTGGTAATATTTCCAAGAATAAAGGAAAAAAATTGCAGACAGGAAAAAAAATCCAAATAGTTTAACTCAAAGGAAGAAGAAACAGATGAAAATTAGACTTCTCAAGCGCAATGAGTATAAAATTCTGTAAGATATAGTGTCATAGAGTTCTGAAGGCAAAAAATTATTTAATAAATTAGTTTTGGGTGGACAAGGACTCAGAAGATTTCTCTCCATGAATGCTTTCTGAAAGATTCTTTACAGGATATGCTCCAACAATAGGAAAAATGAATCCACGAAAGAGAGAGATAGGATACAAGCAACAGCGGTGTACAAAGAAACTAATAAAACTAGTAAAGCCCAGATGATCATCAACAATATGGCTACGAAGTTTAATGAATTGTTGAGAAAAAAGTCCAACTGTTAAATTCCAAAAGATTTCAGCAAAACTTGGGAATGGGTGAACAGAGAGTTCATGGAGACGGAAGAAGACATGATAAAATGTTGAGGTCTAGCCTTCTTAATTGGGGGTAGATAATAAATATTGATTATTTTTCAACATCAGTGGAAATATATACATTCAAATATGCTGAGTAAAATGTAAAAAATAAATGCTTGAAGAGAAAAATGAAAACAGAATGTATATTTAGCAAACTACTAATGGATAAAAAGGAAAAAAAAGAAACCAGTCAATCTATTACAGTTTGACTCCTTCTACCCTCTGTCCTCAAAGTGAAAAAGCAAAAACAAATGCTCAAAACCAGAGTGATTCTGCAAAGGTAACTCAGGTTTGATTTTAATCACCCAGCAGCAGTGTCTGTAGTAACTGAGTAAGAGGAAACCCCTACGCCAGTGGTTCCCAGAGTTTATAAAAATAGAGATTGCTGGGCCCCACCCTCAGAGTTTCTGATTCAGTGAGTCTGGGTTGGGGGCCAAGAATTTGCATTTCTAACAAGTTCCCAGGTGATGTTGGTGTTGTGGTCCAGAGACCACACTTTGAGAACCACTGCCCACAGTGAACCAATCTGCCCCCATCACACATATCAATTGTCAATGTTTGCTCATTTTCCTCTTTCCTTTCATGCTTATCGAAGAGCACAGTTCTGGGACCCAGTGAAAGGAAGGCTGGTCCTACCAATTCCTGATTACCAAGAAGAGGTAATTTTTGATTCAGAAGAATATCTTTCAAGAAAGCCTGCTGCTGATGAAAGAACCCCCTAAAGTAATTGTTTTAAATTAAATAAAAGGAAGAGGAGAGCAGTTGCTGAAGCCAGGTCATTCAAGTGGAAATACTGGTTGACCATGCCTGGGAACAACCTTCTCTTACTCCACTTGGGCATAAAACAAACATTCTCTGAGATCATATGTATATTTCCTAAACCACTTAAAAATTTCTGAGATTGCCAAGTGTATTAGACAAAATTCTTTGTTTCAATTTTTTAAAACCCTAAATTAATAGACTCAAGCAAAAAAAAAAAAAAAAAGGGAGTTATTGATTCCGGTAACTTAAATCTGAAGGGTTAAGTTGGCTTTAGGCCTAATTGGATACAGGTGTTCAAATGATGCTATCAGAGTACCATCTCTCTCTCTCTGCTCTGTTTTCTTCTATGATGTTTCACTCTTGGTGGGCATTTACCTTTCAGTAGCCCCTGGGAGCTGGAAACTTATAATTGCCTTTATAGCCAAGAATCCTAGTAGGAAGAGAGCTCCTCCTTTCCACATCACCAGCCAGAATCCCAGGTTTGACTCCCATTGGCCTGTCTGCAATCAGGTGCTCATCATCATTGAACCAATCAGTGCCCAGAAGAAGGACTGCTCTGATTGGCTAGACCAGCTCAAAGAGGTGTGGCCAGCCCCACCCAAATCAGAAATACTGAGAGTGTGGGAGGGGTGGCTCAACAAAGGAATGTTGATATAATAAACAAGGGAGGATCCTGAGTAGACAAAAGTAATTTGTGAACCCAGAGCCGTTTTTATCTTGTCAGATTAACAATATGTTAAATAAAATAAGATAAATAAAATTACTATGTAATTTCATGATCATTTCCTGAAGGAAAGCCCATTTTAACCATGAAACAAAAACAAAAACAGAAAAGAAAGTATCCGAACAAAGAGTTCTCTTTTATTTAAATAAAGGTAGCTTTATACAAAACTCAATACATTTTCCCATTTTTATAAAAATGTCACTTAAGTAGAAAATGCATTTACTTTCCATAGCCCCAACTCCCACCCACCAACAGGCAGTGTGTCTAGAGGCCACAAAAATGTTTTAATTAATTTCTTTTAAAATCAGAATTAAATTAATGATAATTACTATTAATATAGAATAATGAATCCAAGTTATATTATATTCATCATTATACCAATGCAGTCATACAATAAAATTTAATTTTCTTTTTGGAAGAAAAGGCCCATGAAGGCAAATGTGCCTTGAGTCCAGGGAAGTTATAATGTGGTCTTACCGGCACCTCTTTCCCTCAAACCCATTTCTTAAATTTCTGAAGGTGAGTGTCATGTTCTGCCATCTCCAGAAAAAGTCAGTTCTGCACCTGCATTAGCACCCACTGTGCAACCCTCCCTGAGGAACAACTGATTCTTTAAAAGGCTTAATGGGGGGGACTTCCCTGGTGGTCCAGTGGTTGACTCCGTGCTTCCACTGCAGGGGGCATGGGTTCAATCTCTGGTCGGGGACCTAAGACCAGAGATTGGTGTGTGCCCACAAGCTGGCACAGTGCAGCCAAACAAACAAATGACAAACGAACGAATAAGGCTTAACAGGGACACTGGGGCAGCTACCGGGAGGTGAGGCAGGTGCAAGACATGCTTAGTGTGTGCTGGGAGGAATTCCTTCCCCCAGATCCACAACCCTGTTCATCGCATTCATTTCTCCTAATGCCTATATCTCATTCAGTGATATTGCCCTCTATGCCTGATACAGGCAAGCTAAGAGCTTGTCCATGCCTCTTGAGTTGGATCTCCCTCAACACCCAAAGACCAGCTGAGGCACTGGGCAGTGAGCTAACTCTCATGGTCACATAAGAGAGAAGGGAAGCTTGAACCCAGACTTGAGCCCAGGACTAACCAAATCCAAAGCCAGGATTTTAAATGCTGCACCACATTGCTTCTGACTTTTCTGAAGTCCTGGCTTCCGTGTTCTTCCTAGATTGGAAGGAGAGGCAATGGTAGGTGGGGTGCAGTGGGGTGGGATGGAAGACCACACTTCCCATGCCCACTGTCCTCTGCCCTCTACCAGATCAATGCATTTCATGGGGAAGAACAAACGTTTTCATAAAGCAATTACTCATAAAGTCGAAATTTCCTACGTTCACAGCCATATGATTTCCAGCCATATTTTTTATCCTTTCACCTGTGATTTAATTTTTCTGTCTAGCGACTCTACAGCAAGCTCCCATTAGCTCTGAAAGCCACCTACCCACTCAGTTGAGCTTGATTCACGCACCATATGTTTATCCACGTGGCTCCAGGCACTCACATTTTCCCCAAGATCTCATCGCAGGCCTCTAGGACACCGGCAACGGTATCCTGAATTCCCCTCCCATCAGCACTCCCGCCGCCACCGCCCCCTTTCCTGCTCACAGCACTCAGCCTGCTATAATTAAACAAACAGGGTTATTTGTGACATCCTGGTTTACACATCAACAAGCTATTTTCTCTGATTTTGCTATGGATGGATTTGCTCTGCTTACATCAAACAAAAACAGCTCACCCAAAAATGCAGAATGAGCAAGGGGGAGGAGACGTGGCCAGCAGCTGCCTCTTTCCCTCGAGGCCAGGCTGATCCTTCCCTTTCCCAGACTCCCTGCCTCAAAGGAGCCAAGCCAGGCGACTCTGGAGCAAACAGCCATCAAGCGTCAGAATTCTGAACAGGAAGAGAGGGCTCCGGAAACACGGAAAGGTCAGGTGGGAGTTTACTGTGGAGGATTCCAGACTAAGCAGCATAGGAGAGTAGTAGATGTATGTGGGATTCCCTAGACAAGTGTGTGCTAGGAAGGACCCCTCGATCTTGGTTTCTGGCAAATTGCTTTGTAGCTTGCGCTGTGAGGTCCATATCAGCTGGCAGGTTTGCGGGTGGGGTTCTGGTCCACGATCCACCACCTCTTCCATCTGCCTCCAGGATTGCTCCATCCCATCCCCCGCACAGCAGCCAGGAGGGGCTTCTGAAAGGTTAAGTAATTCATGCCACTTGTGTATTTAGATGGAGCCTCTTTGTCCCCAAGAAAGTCCTTAAATGGCTCCTTGGTTCTGCAAACTCCAGCCCCTGTCTACCTCTGCCCTAGATCTCACCACATTCTCTCGGCCCCAAGAACAGGAACACTGAAGCTTTGCAAATGCACGGTTTGCACAAATCCCTCCTTCTCCCTTGAACAGACTCTCTCCAGCCCCCTTTGCTTGCTTCCCCTCAAGCCCTTCCTTTGCTGGGCTCCTCTCCACCCTTGACCAAGCTCTAGCCTCTCTGTGTTCTGTCTGTCCACACACCCATCTGCCTGATAGACGGTCAGCTCCATGAGGACCTCGCTCTCTGTCGGGTCCCAGTGCTTTGTCCACATGCTGGCACGCTGGGGGCAGTCCTCCAAGATGTCGGCTGAATGAATGAATGACTCTCTTTTGTGTTCAGCGTCTCCTTCAGAGTAACTGGCCTTTTGCAAAGATCTGGTACAAAAGCAGAGGCCACATTGTTGCTCCATGTTGGAAACAACCCAAATGTCCATCAACAATAGAATTGATAAATAAATTGTGGCAAACTCACAACTAGAAAGGGGATGAGATACACATGACTGCATCCCCAAGTGTGGATGCATTTCACAAAGGAAATGTTGAACAAAAGATACCAAACACTAAGGAGGATAGCGTACGGGATCCTATTTACATAAAATACAAAAACAGGTAAAAGAAATGTATGCCGATAACAGTCAGGAGAGTGCTTCACCGGGAGGGGAGTGACGGGAAAGGGGGCTTCTGAGGGCTGGCATGGTCTGATTCTGGGTCTGGGTGCTGGGTACTCAGGCACATTCAGCTGTGAGAATTCACTGAGCTGTGCCCTATGAGGTGTACATTTCTCTCTCATATATATAGGAATACATATAACATATATATTGCATATCGTTCAATGAATATATTATAGATAATACTTGTGTATATGGATAAGTATTATATGATACATATACACCTATATTTACATATACATAAAACATTTGAATAAAAATTAAGCAAACAACTAGAGGTCCCTCTGGTGCTGGAGCAGTAGAACTGGGTTCTGCTTCACTCTGTCCTTCCTGGGGGGCCAACTTGGGTCTGTCCCTTCTCTTACTGGCTACTTCATTGGTGGTCAGAGGGTATGTCCCCTGCTCTCTCAGTCCCCGTCTCCTCCTCCCAGGACCACTGCTACTAGAATCTGCTTCCATCCTGCCCCTGAAGGCCCCAGCCCCGAGTAACACAGTCGACCTCCTGAAGGCCCTTTTGTCCCACCTGCCCCCTGATGCGTTTGAGCTGCAGAGGGGACTCTGGAACCAAGTACAGGAAGAGATGTGGGAGAAAGAGATGGCTCTGTAGAAGGAGGGTGAGGCCTCTGGATCCCAAGTGACGCTGGATCCCAGGTGACACAGAAAAGGAATCAAGATTGAGTGAGATGGGATGCGGCCAGGGAACCATGTGGTGACACCCGCAGACTCAGAGTGGCTGGGAGACTTTGATGCAAACATTCAATTTGACATTGTTGAAGTTTTGCAATGGAAACCCTTCCTGCCCCCTTCCTCCCAAGCCTCCAATAAAGTCTACTACTACTACTACACACACACACACACACACACACACACACACACACACACACACACACACACACGAGACTTGTCTGAGTGGGATTTTGGGGGAATCCAGGAAGAGACTGGGCTCCATGTCTGATTCACTGAGATAGTGAAGAGAGACACGTAGGTGGTCCTTAAACTGACCCACAGTTGGAGGCAGCGGGGACACAAAGCCGGCTGGGTGACTGAGAGGCTGTGATCCACCTCCAGGTTCTCACAAACCCTGGGAT
The DNA here is from genome assembly GCF_964374135.1 of Grampus griseus. Taxonomy (NCBI): domain Eukaryota; kingdom Metazoa; phylum Chordata; class Mammalia; order Artiodactyla; family Delphinidae; genus Grampus; species Grampus griseus. The sequence continues at coordinate 14,774,487 of NC_139018.1, read as the reverse complement.
GACTTTGGAGTCACATGGAATACAGACTGAGAGCTTTAAGCAAATCTTATTTAGATTTTTTAAAGCTACGAGATCACAGCTGACATCGGAGTCAGATATTAGTATATTTAAGTAGCTATGAGAGGTCTTAGCTCCCTTACATAATTGCAAATCCCTCGAAGGCAGAAACTGCATTTATCTTTGTGTCTCCCAAGAACCCGAGGGCCAGGTCTGGAATGGATACATCCCTTGATGTCCCTAAGAGGGGTGGGTTGACTACACACTCACAATAGTTTACGCTGTATCCTTAGAACACACCCTCAAGCTGGTGCTGCCTTGTCACAGGGTTGCCCCCAAAGAAACAGCAGCCACAGCTCCTTCCTGTGACTTGAGAGCCCCAGTATTTTCATACCTGTGATTCCACCCGGTCTTCACAACAAGCCAGGGAGGGGGGTATGTGGTGATGCCCTTTTTATTATTGAGGAATCAAATTTCAGGGAGGGGATGGAACTTCTTCCAGGCACCCTGTTAGTAAATGGGGCAAATGGGATTCGAATTCAGAGCATCTGAGACCTTCCTTTTCATGTCATTCAGGACTGCAGGGCTGGGCTCCTTCTCCCAGGAATTAGTCTTTCTGTTGGCAATATCACGTTTCTAAATTACTTCCCAATCACTGAAACACCTTTGAGATGAGTGCACCCACCCCCATCCGTGGCAGGGCTTAACTCAGTGACAAGGGCAGCCGACAGCGGGAGGCATGCCCCTGCTCTTCCCCCCCATCACCTGGCTGGGGGTCAGCAGGCCCGAGAAGGGACAACCAGCCCGCCGCTCTCTTAGGGTGTGACTGTCCCCACAATGACCCTGTTGGGGAGCACCCTGTAGGCCCCCATTCATCCATTCATTGAGTAAGTGTTGTAGAATGAGAGAAACCCTGTAGAGGGTTCTGAGGGGAAGAGGTGAACTAAAGTCTCACTTCGGGAGTTCTTGGGCTGAACTGGGAAGGCTCGAGTCCTTGTGAGCCCAGGAGGGAAAACCGACTCGGCTTTTGGGATCCCAGGGAAAGTGCTACCTCAACCCGTGCTGCAGGGCTGGTTTGGGTTGGCCGGGAGAAGGGGTGAGGCAGGGTGTTCTAGGCTGGTTGCAGCTCCCCTACGAACAGCAGTGTGGGGGGCAGAGAGAACCCAGTGCACTTAGTGAGTTACAACTAGTTCAATCTGACTGCACTCGGAGTGAGGAGACGGGAGAGTGGAGAGCACGGCCCACCTCAGGTGGCCCACCTGTGTGGTCCATGGGCCACCTGCACCTTGGTCAGATGAGAACACAGCTACTTCCCTCTTACTCCTTAGCTCACTTCACCCACTGTGTCCCCCCAGTTCCAAGAGGCACATCCCAAGCCCTCCCAGCACACATTGGAGCCTCTTTCACCATATGGGAGATACGGGTAGAAACCTCCATGGGGACAGTGCTCTCCGAAGAAATCCTATCCCTAAAGCCAGCCAGCCCCTCTTTTGCCAGCGAAGGTCATCAAAGTGTCGCAAACTGGTTTCTCATCAGCCTGTAGGAATCCTCTGTAGTGGTCCTGGGATGTGGTATCTGTTGTCTGTGGTACGATTTCCATGTAAGACTGTCCAGGGGGAACCACAGAAAAGATGGGTAAGAGCTGATGGGACCAGGCGGCCAAGGGATGAGCCTGAGCTAGGGGAGGCCCGGCAGGCAGGGCATCCTAGGGCTCTGGGTGGGACTGCGTTGTGTGGTGGGAACATACCAGCCTGTGGAGCCTGCAGGGCTGGTTCAAATCCCCACCCCCATCAACTTACACGATCTCTTGACTCTCAGTTTTCTCACCTGTGATACGGGAATAGTAAGACTTAACTCATAGAGCAGGACCAATGACAAAAGGCATGTTTAGCTCTTTGCATGGGGCTTGGCACACAGTAGTGCCCCATAAATGGTAGTTCCCACTGTAGATGTCCAGGGAGAAATGCTCCAGTATTTCAAACCTTCAATATGTTTTAGCTTCCCTTCTGAGTTGGGTATCCCAAGTTGGTTTGAGAATTAGAAATATAAGCCCCTTATAAAGATAATGTGATGCAAACCCAGCAGCCAGCCCTCTGTGCAAACTGAGGCTCCCAGGGCCTGTGGTTTAGGCCTCAAACGTGAAAATCTCCCTTTGTACAGCACAACGAGGCTCTGAGATTACATCTCAAGGCTGACATTACAGCCAGCCAGGACTCCAATCCTTCCTCTCCTGAAAAGGTTTCAGCCATTTCCAGGCCAGGAGCATTCATTTTCTACTTACTGCTCCCGATTTACCAGGAATCCGAGAAGCTGGCTCAGAACACTCTGAAATTTGAGTGATGAAGAGAAGAATCATGATATAGTGCAGGAAAGAGCACAGAAGGACCTGCCTCTGCCCCAAACTACCTAGCTGTGCAGCCTTGGGCAGGACAGACTAACCTCTGGGCCTCAGCCTCCTCCTGTTAGAAAGCCAAGAGGAACACTGGGTTGTCAGGCAGGCTGTATCTTAACTAATTACATCTTCAAGGACCCTCTTTGTAAGTAAGGTCACAATCTGAGATGACCAGGAATTCAACGTATGAATTTGGAGGGGACACGATTCAACCTGGGACAAGGTAATCAACCCCTCTGACCTCAGTTTCTTTGCCTCTAAAATTGTTGATAATCTTGAGGGATAAATGGGACAAGGTGTGTGAAAGCCCCTAACACAGCAGAGGTGGCCAAAGCCCAATCCTTGTTCCTTTCCTCCACCTTTCCTCCCTCCCCACCTTCTTCTTGCCCGGTGGAGCTGACAAAGTGATTAAGCTTAAACTTGAGTTGAATCTATTCTCTAAAAGGAAGTTGGCTGCTGAAGTTTGTTTGGGGCATCGCTTTTGTACTTCTGAAACCGTGACACACGTGTGGCCCGCAAAGCCCTGCCTCGCCATAAAGATAAAGGATGTGACAGCTGCGTGGAGTGTGACCGCTCTTCAGGCACCTATCAGGACCATCGGCAGTGTACAGTGTGAATAACGGCACCCACCTTTCTCCCCTGCCGTCCCCCTCTTGTCGGCTTCGATTCACACGCTGTATAATTCAAGTCATTAATTTTTTACATTCAGCACGCTGCCAATTTCTTCTCATTTTGGAAATCTCTTGTGTGTGTCTTCTAAATTTAAAATAAATACACTGTACATAATTGGACGCTAACCAGACAACACTGAGGCAATCATACGTTTTCATTGATTCCGCAGATGTATTTGCCTCAAACTTGAGTGGGAAAGGTCTCTGTGTGTTCCGATGGGAATATTAAATGGGACAAGTTGCTCTTCTGTTCTTCGATATCAGTATCAGCCTTTAGAATGTTTCCTGTCGTGATCTTTCATGAGCAGTGAAAGGTTCTTGCACCAAAAATAGACATCCAAATTGCTCCAGTTGCTACCATTTTCGTGCTCACAGGGTGGAGTGGAAAGGGCTTAAGTACAGGCCTCAAGAGACCAGAGATCTGGCTGCAGGTCCACCACGAGGAAGGTATGGAATAGCAAATTAACCCTTACATTGTGGACTTCAGTTATGCAATGAAGAGATTGGCCCAGATAGTTTATTTTTTTCCAAAGCATGGAATGTACCCTTGAGATACTCTCAGGATGATTTTTTAAGCACAGGAAGATGACATTAAGTAGCATCAGATCTTGTGGAAGAGACAGAAAGACACTCTAAAGAATCCATTTGCTTACCCATGTTTCCCGGCCCTCTTGCTCTTGGGTGGGGCCATGTGACTAGTCCTGGCCAATGAGATGTGAGCAGGAATGATGATGTGTGTCACTTCACACGTGAGAAGTTCGAGAAGCCCATGCACAAGTCTCCAAACTCTCTTCCCCACACGTGGTGGGAGGCCACTGTGTATCCAGGTGATGCAGCTCCAAGATGGCGGAGCCTTCATCAGCCCAAGGCCCTGAGTGACTCGGTGGAGGAGAGCCCCTGGGGACCTGTGTGGGACATGGAGCGTGAGTGAGAAGTTAACCTTCATTATATTAAGACACTGAGATTAAAAAAAAAAAAAAGCACAGCATATTCCAGCCTGACTGATATAAATCTTATGGTGAAAATGTCATTTCCTTTTCAAGTCTACTTAATTCTTCTGATTTGTTGTCAAGGAGAAAGTCTCTGCTGGGGATCATAGGTCTTTAATACTCCTCTTACTCTTATAATCTCAGTTTTCAACTAAACGAGAGGAGACTTTGGGCTCAGCATCTTTAGCCAGCAATAATACCCAGTATATTAGTCTGCTCGGGCTGCCATAACGAAACACCATAGGCTGGGGGGCTTAAACAACTGAAATATATTTTCTCATAGTTCTGGAGGCTGGAAGTCCAAGATCAAGGAGTTGGCAGTGTTGGTTTCTTCTGAGGCCTCTCTAGTGGCTTGTAGGTGACTTGTCTTCTCGCTGTGTGTTCAGTTGGTCATCTCTTTGTGTGTCTGCTGTTTCTCTCTCAGTCCTAACCTCTTCTTCTTCTAAGGACAACAGTCAGATTGGATTAGGGCTGAATTTATTTAATTACCTCTAAGCTCCTGTCTCAAAATACAGTCACATTCTGAAGTACTGGGGGGTTAAGGCCTCAACATAGGAAAATGGAAGGGGGACACAATTCAGCAAATAATACTCAGCTAGATTTTAAAGATACTATTTAGTATTAACTGGTTTTTGGAAGGGTGGGGATTGCTTTTTTACTTAGAGCAAGCCATGCCAGTTTCCCATTTATGATTATATACACATTTTTCTTAAAAGATAAACATAGTAGAAAGGCTGATTTAAAGAAACCTGTAAGAATTAGTAGTATGCTAAAACTTGTGATGAGAGATACAAATGACTGAATTTTGAACATTCAGTCAATGTTTTTTGAACATTGCCTAGGTGATTTCTAAAGCCTGTCCCAATTCTGACAGTTTTTTTTTTTCTTGTATAATTTGGATTGTAATCATTTATGCATCGATTTAATTGAGTGCCTATTGTGTCTCATTGGTGTTGGACACCAGGGTGATTAGAGAGTCAAATGAATAGTGATATGAGAGCAGAGAAAGATAAAATTCAATTCTGCCTGGAAGAATCAGAAAGGCTTCCCAGAGGTGGTGACAAACATTATATTTTGGATTTTTCAGCCACACCCAAACCCACAGGTTGCAAACACCTTCTCCTCAACCTTGATCTGTATTTTCTGAATTTTGAAAGTGTGCATAACCCTGTGATAGACCCTATCAAGAAGATACTGTAACTTTAAGAAGAGGGGAAAAGCTAATTAGTAGCAGAGAAGACCATGCATAAAATTCATGACTTGCATTTCAGGTTATAATTCCCCCAGAGGTGATTTTAAACATATTTGGGTTTTTTCCCCCCTCGATTAAGAACCTTACATTTTCCTAGAGTCTAGCTGTCTGATATGAAATACAGATTGGAAAAATTCAGTCATAATTGTGAAAATACATTTCTTAATCAAATATAACCACAGGGGGAAAAATATTTCTTTGAATAACCTCTTCTGAGGACAGAGAATGTATCTGGGGGGTAATTCATTCAATGTTTTCATCATTGGTCCCTGATTTGGTCATCCAATGAAGTATAAATATTTATTGAGCGCCTACTAAATGGAAGACCGTTCTAGATGCTGCAGACACTGTGGGGAATCAGACTGGCTGGGTACTCTCTCAGGGGGCTTACATTCTAGCAGGAGAGACTGACAATAAGCAAACAAGTAGAAAAAGGAGAGGACAGCAGATAGAAATAAATGCTCTGACAGGATTACAATTACAGGGACAATGGGTGGGGGAGGTGTCTGCTTTGGATTGGGTTGTCGGGAAATCCTCTCCAAGGGGCAATTTAAGGTGAAATGTAAATGGCAAGAAAAAGCCAGTGGGAAGAGTGTTCCAGATCTAGAGGAGGGGTGGCTAAGGAAGCTAAGGTAGGGATGCGCATGTGCGTTTGAGGAACGGAAAGCAGACTTGTTTCTGCAGTGGGCAGGGCAGAGTGGTGGTAGCAGAGGTCAGGGAGGAGGATGGGGCCAGGATTCAGTCTGGTTGTTACTCCCGCAAAACGCATACAGATGCTACTTTCCAAAGGCCCCAAAAAACATTTTCAGGTATTCTCTCTCCTCTCATGCTAATCTCCTAGCCTTTAGCTTGTTTCCTTTTCCTTAAAAATGCGTTTACAGGGGCTTCCCTGGTGGCGCTGTGGTTGAGAGTCCGCCTGCCGATGCAGGGGACGCAGGTTCGTGCCCCAGTCTGGGAAGATCCCACATGCCGTGGAGCGGCTGGGCCCGTGAGCCATGGCCGCTGAGCCTGCGCGTCCGGAGCCTGTTCTCTGCAACGGGAGAGGCCACAACAGTGAGAGGCCCGCGTATCGCAAAAAAAAAAAAAAAAAGCGTTTACATAATTTTCCCTTCCAACTAAAATGTGCAATCCTTTCCTCTCTAGAGAGTAGTCAGCTACTAAACATGAGTTTGGAAAATGGTTCATTTGTCTCATTTCTGTTAGTGAAGCAGTTACTCCTTTTTCCTTATGACCACTCTTTAAAAAACAGTACCATAACCTTAATGTCTGTATTGTTATTTTTGCAGGGAAGATGGTGCCGAGGGAACCATAGCAGTGAACTGGTATATGGGACTGCTGAGATTTGGTAAGAGCAACTGATGAGCTGGGAACAGTGGTTGAGTGTTGCTCTTTTATTTCTTCAGCCTCACCTAGTCGCCTGTTTCTCTCCATTCCTACTGGCACCATCCCAAGCCAGGCCTCTTTATTTCACAACCGCATTATTGTAAGAGCTGGCCCCTATGCCTCTAAGCTATTTTCTTTCTCATTTCTTCTCTGTGCTACAATCGGATTCATCTTTCTACAACAGCTCTTCAGGGATATCATTCCCCTGCTAGCCAACCTAAAATGGTTCTCCACTGGCTCCCAAATCAGGCTTCTCTGTCTGGCACCCACCATTGCAAATATGGCCTTTTAGATTTATGTGAGTAAATATGATATTTCTTTCAAGGCAATGTGTCTCAGGTTCCAACAGAACACCTCTGATTTGTGTAAAACATTCCCCATCCTGAAAATGACAGCAGCACCCATAAGAATCCATGAAAGTGCAGAAGCAAACAAAATTAATAGTACATAAAATCAGGCTGTTCCGCTAAACTCACCAATCAGTTGAGACGCGCAGGACCCACACAACAAAGGTCCTACCAGGTGGATGGGGGTGGAGGTGGAGGGATGAAACTTGAACCTAAAGTTCAATTCACACAAAGCAAATATTCCACCCAGTTAAAAGGTTAACTGTGTGCATGTGTGAATCAGGAAAATACTGAATTCACTTTAAAAATATATGTTCTATTAATCAGCGTAACACAGTTGTTATAACAAATATATCTCCAGATTTCAGCAGCTTCACCTGATAGTTTATTTTATGTTCACGTAACAGTGAGCGGTTGTCCCAAGGCAGGTGATTTTGGTTGGTGGACAGCTTTCTTCCACAGGGCCATTCAGGGTCCCATCGTTGTCAGCTTCATCTGCTGGGGGAGAGGAAAGAGCCAGTGGGGGGAAGGCATATCTGCTTCTTAACAGTCCTGGCCCAGAAGTGATACCCATCATTTGGGCTCAATCCCACTGGCAAGAACTATGGCAACTGAACACAGCTGGGAGGCTGGGAAATGATTCCCTGGCAAGGTGGCCACATCCTAACAACAGCCCAAACTATGAGAGGGGATCAGGGTTTTTTGATGGACAGCTAGGTGCTCCTGCATATAGCTCTAGGCTGTTAATATTAAGCTCAATGGTAATTTGGTCCTCAGGCTAAATATTACCTTTCATTGTAATGGCAGTCAGGCAGAACCAGAAAAAAATTTTTAAAGTTATTATTACTAAAAGTTTTTTATTTTCTTATCACACTCCTTCATCTAGTTAACTCTTACTTATTCTCCAGATCTCAGCTCAATTGTCTCATCCTCTGTGAAGTCTGTCCTGGCATTTCTTTTTTTTTTTTTTTGGTATATCTTTTTTTTCATTTTGTACTCTTTTTTAACTTTTAAACTACGTCAGTATAGTACAATTCAAATTTTTTAATTAGAAATCAAATGAAGCTAGAAAATGTTTTTTTAATTGTTTTTAATTGGGGTATAGTTGTTTTACAATGTTGTGTTAGTTTCTACTGTACAACGAAATGGAGTTCCCTGTGCTATACAGCAGGTTCTTATTAGTTATCTATTTTATACATATTAGTGTATATATGTCAATCCCAATCTCCCAGTTCATTCCCCCACCCCCTGCTTTCCTCCTTTGGTGTCCATACATTTTTTTCTCTACATCTGTGTCTCTATTTCTGCCTTGCAAACTGGTTCATCTGTACCATTTTTCTGGATTCTACATATATTAGTTAATATACGTATTTGTTTTTCTCTTTCTGACTTACTTCACTCTGTATGACAGTCTCTAGGTCCATCCACATCTCTACAGATGACCCGATTTTGTTCCTTTTTATGGCTGAGTAATATTCCATTGTATATATGTACCATGTCATCTTTATCTATTCATCTGTCGATGGACATTTAAGTGGCTTCCATGACCTGGCTATTGTAAATAGTGCTGCCATGAACATTGGGGTGCATGTATCTTTTTGAATTATGGTTTTCTCTGGGTATATGCCCAGTAGAGGGCTTGCTAGGTCATATGAGAATTCTATTTTTTGTTTTTTAAGGAAACTCCATACTGTTCTCCATAGTGGTTGTATCAATTTACATTCCCACCAACAGTGCAAGAGGGTTCCCTTTTCTCCACACACTCTCCAGCATTTATTGTTTGTAGATTTTCTGTTGATGCCCATTCTAACAGGTGTGAGGTGATACCTCATTGTACTTTTGATTTGCATTTCTCTAATAATTAGTGATGTTGAGCAGCTTTTCATGTGCCTCCTGGCCATCTGTATGTCTTCTTTGGAGAAATGCCTATTTAGGTCTTCCACCCATTTTTGGATTGGGTTGTTTATTTTTTTGATATTGAGCTACATAAGCTGTTTATATATTTTGGAGATTAATCCTTTGTCAGTTGATTTGTTTACAAATATTTTCTCGCATTCTGAGGGTTGTCTTTTTGTCTTGTTTATGGTTTCCCTTGCTGTGCAAAAGCTTTTAAGTTTCACTAGGTCCCATTTGTTTATTTTTGTTTTTATTTCCATTACTCTAGGAGGTGTGTCAATAAAAGATCTTGCTGTGATGTATGTCAAAGAGTGTTCTTCCTATGTTTTCCTCTAAGAGTTTTATAGTGTCCAGTCTTACATTTAGATCTCTAATCAATTTTGAGTTTATTTTTGTGTATGGTGTTAGGGAGTGTTCTAATTTCATTCTTTTACATGTAGCTGTCTAGTTTTCTCAGCACCACTTATTGAAGAGACTGTCTTTTCTCCACTGTATATCCTTGCCTCCTTTGTCATAGATTAGTTGACCATAGGTGTGTGGGTCTATCTCGGGGCTTTCTATCCTGTTCCATTGATCTACATTTCTGTGTTTGTGCCAGCACCATATTGTCTTGAGTACTGTAGCTTTGTAGTATAGCCTGAAGTCAGGGAGTCTGATTCCTCCACCTCCTTTTTTTTTTTTTTTTTTCTCAAGATTGCTTTTGCTATTTGGGGTCTTTTGTGTCTCCAAACACATTTTAAGATTTTTTGTTCTACTTTTGTAAAATATGCCATTGGTAGTTTGATAGGATTGCATTGAATCTGTAGATTGCTTTGGGTAGTACAATGATTTTCACAATATTGATTCTTCCAAGCCAAGAACATGGTATACCTCTCCATCTGTTTGTGTCATCTTCGATTTCTTTCATCAGTGTCTTAGAGTTTTCTGAGTACAGGTCTTTTATCTCCTCAGGTTGGTTTATTCCTAGGTATTTTATTTTTTTTGTTGCAGTGGTGAATGGGATTGTTTTCTTAATTTCTCTTTCTGATCTTTCATCGTTAGTGTATAGGAAAGCAAGTGATTTCTGTGCATTAATTTTGTATCCTGCAACTTTACCAAATTCATTGATTAGCTCTAGTAGTTTTCTGGTGGCATCTTTAGGATCTTCTATGTATAGTGTCATGTCATCAAGTAAAACAGTGACAGTTTTACCTCTTCTTTTCCAATTTGTATTACTTTTATTTCTTTTTCTTCTCTGGTTTCTGTAGCTAGGACTTCCAAAACTATGTTGAATAATAGTGGCAAGAGTGGACATCCTTGTCTTGTTCCTGATCTTAGAGGAAATGTTTTCAGTTTTTCACCATTGAGAGCAATGTTTGCTGTGGGTTTGTCGTATATGACCTTTATTATGTTGAGGTATGTTCCCTCTATGCCCATTTTCTGGAGAGTTTTTATCATAAATGTGTGTTGAATTTTGTCAAAAACGTTTCCTGCATCTATTGAGATGATCATATGGCTTTTATTCTTCAGTTTGTTAATATGGTGTATCACATTGATTGATTTGTGTATATTAAAGAATCCTTGCATACCTGGGATAAATCCCACTTGATCATGGTGTATGATCCTTTTAATGTGTTGTTGGATTCTGTTTGGTAGTATTTTGTTGAGGATTTTTGCATCCATATTCATCAGTCATATTGGTCTGTAATTTTCATTTTTTGTGATATCTTTTTCTGGTTTTGGTATCAGGGTGATGGTGGCCTCGTGGAATGAGTTTGGGAGTGTTCCTTCCTATGCAATTTTTTGGAAGAGTTTGAAAAGGATACGTGTTAGCTCTTCTCTAAATGTTTGAGAGAATTCACCCGTGAAGCCATCTGGTCCTGGACTTTTGTTTGTTGGAAGATTTTTAATCACAGTTTCAATTTCATTCCTTGTGATTTGTCTGTTCATATTTTCTATTTCTTCCTGGTTCAGTCTTGGAAGATTATACCTTTCTAAGAATTTGTCCATTTCATCCAGGTTGTCCACTTTATTGAAATATAGTTGCTTGTAATAGTCTCTTATGATGCTTTGTACTTCTGAGGTATGCTTTGTAACTTCTCCTTTTTCACTTCTAATTTCACTGATATGAGTCCTCTCCCTCTTTTTCTTGATGAGTCTGGCTAAAGGTTTATCAATTTTGTTTATCTTCTCAAAGACCCAGCTTTTAGTTTTATTGATCTTTGCTACTGTTTTCTTTGTTTCTATTTCATTTATTTCTGCTCTGATCTTTATGATTTCTTTCCTTCTACTAACTGTGGGTTTTGTTTGTTCTTCTTTCTCTCGTTCCTTTAGGTGTAGGGTTAAATTGTTTATTTGAAATTTTTCTTGTTTCTTGTGGTAGGCTTGTATTGCTATAAACTTCCCTCTTAGAACAGCTTTTGTTGCATCCCATAGGTTTTGGGTCATTGTATTTTCATTGTCATTTATCTCTAGGTATTTTTTGATTTCCTCTTTGATTTCTTCAGTGATCTCTTGGTTATTTAGCAGCATATTGTTTAACATCCATGTGTTTGTGTTTTTACGGGTTTTTTCCTGTAATTTATTTCTAATCTCATAGTGTTATGGTCAGAAAAGATGCTTGACATGATTTCAGTTTTCTTAAATTTACCAAGGCTTGATTTGTGACCCAAGAGGTGATCTATCCTGGAGAATGTTCCATGTGCACTTGAGAAGAAAGTATAATCTGCTGTTTTCAGATGGAATGTCCTATGAATATCAATTAAGTCCATCTGGTCTATTGTGTCATTTAAAGCTTGTGTTTCCTTATTGATTTTCTCTCTGGATGATCTGTCCATTGGCATAAGTGAGGTGTTAAAGTCCCCCACCATTGTTGTGTTACTGTCAATTTCCTCTTTTATAGCTGTTAGCATTTGCCTTATGTATTGAGGTGTTCCTATGTTGGGTGCATATATATTTATAATTGTTATATCTTCTTCTTGGATTAATTCCTTGATCATTACGTAGTGTCCTTCCTTGTCTCTTGTAACATCCTTTATTTTAAAGTCTATTTTATCTGATATGAGTATTGCTACTCCAGCTTTCTTGTGATTTCCATTTGCATGGAATATCTTTTTCCATCCCCTCACTTTCAGTCTCTATGTGTCCCTAGGTCTGAAGTGGGTCTCTTGTGGACAGCATATATATGAGTCTTGCTTTTGTATCCATTCAGCAAGACTGTGTCTTTTGGTTGGAGCATTTAATCCATTCACATTTAAGGTAATTATCGATATGTATGTTCCTATTATCATTTTCTTAATTGTTTGGGTTTGTTTTTGTAGGTCCTTTTCTTCTCTTGTTTTCCCACTTAGAGAAGTCCCTTTAGCATTTGTTGTAGAGCTGATTTAGTGGTGCTGAATTCTCTTAGCTTTTGCTTGTCTGTAAAGCTTTTGACATCTCCATTGAATCTGAATGAGATCCTTGCTGGGTTGAGTACTCTTAGCTGTAGGTTCCTTCCCATTCCTCACTTTAAATATATTGTGCCACTCCCTTGTGGCTTGCAGAGTTTTGCTGAGAAATCAGCTATTAACATTATGGGAGTCCCCTTGTATGTTATTTTTTGTTTTTCCCTTGTTGCTTTTAATAGTTTTTCTTTGTCTTTAATTTTTGTCACTTTGATTACTATGTGTCTCAGCATGTTTCTCCTTGGGTTTATCCTGTATGGGACTCTCTGTGCTTCCTGGACTTCAGCAACTATTTCCTTTCCCATGTTAGGGAAGTTTTCTACTATAATCTCTTCAAATATTTTCTCTGGTCCTTTCTCTCTCTCTTCTCCTTCTGGGACCCCTATAATGCGAATGTTGGTGCTTTTAATGTTGTCCCAGAGGTCTCTTAGGCTGTCTTCATTTCTTTTCATTCTTTTTTCTTTATTCTGTTCTGCAGCTGTGAATTCCACCTTTCTGTCTTCCAGGTCACTTACCCGTTCTTCTGCCTCAGTTATTCTGCTATTGATTCATTCTAGTGTATTTTTCATTTCAGTTATTGTATTCTTCATTTCTATTCATTTGTTCTTTAATTCTTCTAGGTCTTTGTTAAACATTTCTTGCATCTTCTCAACCTTTGCCTCCATTCTTTTTCCGAGGTCCTGGATCATCTTCACTATCATTATTCTGAATTCTTTTTCTGGAAAGTTGTCTATCTCCACTTCATTTAGTTGTTTTTCTGGGGTTTTATCTTGTTCCTTCATCTGGGACATAGTCCTCTGCCTTTTCATTTTGTCTGTCTTTCTGTGATTGTAGTTTTCGTCCTGCAGGCTGCAGGACTGTAGTTCTTCTTGCTTCTGCTGTCTTTTCCTGGCATTTCTGCCTGTCACATTTCTATTTTCTATGTGGTTCTAACCCCACACACTTCCCATTTGTAGCACTTATCACATTGCCATTTTAAATTTATGTGTGTGATGATTAGATGAATACCTGTCTCCCCCATTAGACTATAAGTTCTTTGAGCACAAGTATATCAACTGTTTTTTCATCACTTGTTTTTTTCCCAGTATCTAGCACCAGGGCAGCACACAGTAGGTGATCAAAATATAACCATTGACTGAATGAATTAAATAACTTTTTTTTCATTGTAGAAAATGTGGAACTACAGATATATAACAAGAAAACACTTTTTTTTTTTTTTTTTTTTTTTTTGCGGTATGTGGGCCTCTCACTGTTGTGGCCTCTCTCGTTGTGTAGCACAGGCTCTGGACACGCAGGCCCAGTGGCCATGGCTCACGGGCTTAGCCGCTCCGCGGCATGTGGGATCTTCCCGGACCGGGGCACGAACACGTGTCCCCTGCATTGGCAGGCAGACTCTCAACCACTGCGCCACCAGGGAAGCCCCAAGAAAACACATTTTAAAAATCATCTGACACCTCCTATTTTAGTTAGCTATTGCTGAGGTAATGCTGTGTAAGAAACAATTCCAAAAATCTCAGTGACTTGCAACAACAAATATTTATTTCCTACTCAGAGGTTTGTGGGTTGGCTGTTGTGGCTTGGCTCAGGCTTCATGTCAAATCCAAGCCTAAGATTAGCCACTACCTGGCCACTTCTCACAGTGCCAGATCCACATAAGCAACATTTAAAACTTTTTGTTTGGTGTGGTCTGTGTTTTGACTTCACATTTTATCAGCCAAAGCAATATGGCCATGTGTGAAAAGGAAAGACTGCTTCAGGGAACTTTGGCAAGAATGGGGAGAAATGGAAGAATTATTAAAAAATAGGGTAATCTACCACATCCACCTCTTGACTTTTTTCTCCATATATATTTAAATATTATGTATATATATATATATATTTCAGACCAACATACTTTCTTCTAAAGAGAGAATATTTAAAGTTAGAGATATCCTGAGGGGAGGGGCATTATCAACATAAAAACTCCAGTAAATAAAAAGTATTTTATTAATTGCTCTAGTGATTTTCCCCAAAAATTTGCAAAAAAAAGGACAGAAAAAAAAAAAAACAAACCAAACCTTTCAATCTAAACAGTACTGGAACCATGCCCCGGCTTTATTTATAGCTCCTTTTAAAAATAAATGGAATGTGACTTGTTAATAAGTGTAGCAGGAATAAGAAAGCTGTGACTGACTTCCCACCTTCAAATATTGCTATTTCCGAACCATTCTAGAAAACATGCATACACAAAAGCATTTCATCACCACTCAAGCCGGTTCTGGTGATGAGAAGTCCTTTCATCTCTCAGCAGTTAGTCTTTTTCAGTAGACACGGAAAACAACAGGTCATCCCTACCATGAACCCTTCTTTCGACTCACCTTTATGTGCCTCGTGAGTGACAGTAGCTGAGTTCTTCCACAGATCAACAATAACCGAGTACTTAAAAGTCACTCTGTCTCTCTGCAAGCTCTTGGTGTATTCAAATACAATTGATGCCTTAATTCCTGACTTATTAAATAAGAAGGAAATGGTTTGCTGTGATGTTATGTTGAAGCTGCTCAGATGTCGGGGTGAAATGTGAATTACAAAATCAAGGAGGAAGGACGTTTTAAATACCTCTTGACATGTTTATATTTGAAGGGGGAAGATGTACTCGTTCAAACATTTATGTTGCTACATTTCCACTTCTATCAAAGGTAATAAATACTGCAAGTGGGTTCTTCGCTCCTAAGTTGCCTTTGTATTATTTTGGGCCATATTCTTTCTATCTTTAATTAAAAAGGCGCTAAGTTAAAATAAATATAACAAAAGACTCAAGGCTCAAGTTGATAACTATATATATAAATTACGGATTTCAAGCAACCAAAGGCCAGCCTGGGTGACCCAGTCTCTGTAGAAATGTGGGATGTGGTGTGTGGGAGAGTGCCTGGCCCAGTGCTTAGCATTTAAGTCCCTGCTCCATAAATGTTAGTCCAAACCATTCCCCTTTCCTGCCAGAGAGGGACTGGGGTTAGGGTCACATAATTCTGTTTGGAGACACTGACCAAAATGATGATGTAAAGACAATAACAATCACCTGTCTTCTCAGACACTCTTTGGGCCGTCTTTAATCCCACCAGAGGTAAGATTTGGAAGGACTCATTTTTAATACAGTTCCTCAGTGAATTTCACCTAGTCCTGGCCCTTTGTGCTTGGGCACCACTTTCTTGAGTGTACTCTTATTCTTGGCGTGATATTCTTCAGTATGTCGACATCACTGAGCACTTGGCCTCGTTAACCATCTTCACTACTCCATGCTTTCAGTTCATCAGCTGATGTTTCTTTTCCTTGAAAGATGGCAAGACCATGTGCACGTGTGAGTGTGTACACATGCTGGTGCATGCATGTGCGTGTGTGCTCATGTGTGTGTACAGTCACTAGGGAACAAACATCATAAATATATCAGGAGAGCAAAGCAGTTAGGTGGCACGTGGTCCTATTTGATGCTGCAGACTCTGGGATTTCAAGCTGTTTTCAGAGGTGATGTTTGTTAGGCCCATAAGAAAGAAACAACAACTTGAGAGATATACTGGGGCATTTTAGTCAGTAACTAACATGGCCCACTGTTTTCAGGAACTGTTTTGAGTGGAGAACATATTGCAAGAGGAAATTCCCATCTTGCCACTCTTTTCATCAAGCCTATTAAGCTAATGATTTTATTTTAACAACGGCTTTCCCCACAGCCAGCCTGTCTGGGGTATAGACTCTGCCAGACACGGTTACTAAACACCCAGAGACTCAAGCAATTAGAGAAGATGCTATTTTTAAGTTCTGTTGTAGAGTCTCCTGGGCAATAAGCCGGCTGACATCAGCCCCAAGTGTTCTGGAAGCTTCTGCTCTCACCATTGTGAGCTTTGACTTCCTTCAGGTACCTCTGGTCATTTCTGCCCAGGACTTATCCAAGAACTGGATGCCTGGGGGGCAAGGGGCATTGCTAATCCAGGTAGGACTCTCAAGGATCTGCAATAATGCAATAGTGCTCATAAGAGATGCTGTTTCTTTTCCCCAGTAGCTGTTGGGCTATTTACCGACATTCCCTTCCCTTGCCTGGTCCTGCTTGTGACCAAAGGTACACGTGTGTGAAGAATCTGAGTTTAAAGCTTCCATCTGAGCCAGGTGGCAGCCAATGCCCTTGGGCACATTTTCAGAGTAGATCAGCATAGTCGTTGGTAGCATCGCCCCCCTTTTGGAGGTCTTTTCTCCTCTGGACCTTCTCTCCCCAGAACCCTACTCGTTACCCCCAAACCTCCCCCACCCCCATTTTACTATGAGGCACAGCCCTCAAATGCTGTCTGATCATTTTGTCACAGTACAACCCCTTCCCTGTCCTTGTACCCTATCCCTGCTTCTCTGCCCTCTGTGGGCATTTGAATATGCAACCGGAGTTCAAGGTCAGCCTTCCTGCCATCCTTCTTGAATCCTACTTATACACAGGTCATTGGCTGGTTACAAGATTCCAGGGACAGACTTACAGGGTGAAAATTTTAAAGGGGGCAATCTTGGTAGGAGGAGAGAATGCTCCACCTGCTTCCCTGACCCTGGGACCAGCCCCACCTGGCTTCCACCCTAGGAACACTGACCACAATTCCAGTGGTAGGTAGTTATCCCAATCAACCCCATCTTAGCAAAAGGTGATGGGGAAATTCCCCTTGGGAAGGAGTCAGATCCACCTTCTCTCCGTCACACACTGAGACAGATGCTGGAACTTATTTCTTACAGAATTTGAATTCTCTACACCTCCTTGCTCCCACCCAAAAATACAGTGTTTATAAGGGCAGCTACTAGTCCAAAGGATGTCTTTCTTCGACATCTTCGAGATGAAGGCGTTTCTTTGGGGCAGACTCACCCCAAACCCAGGAGCATGAGCTCCAACCATCAGCACACCTCCAACCTGCCAGTGGTACCCTCTTACAGAGAGTATTCTCGCCGCTGAAATCACACAGCTCTGGCCTGATTGTTATATGGTTTGAACACAAGTTTATCACTTTTGTCTACATTCTATCTTGTTCCAGAGAGGACTTGTGGCAATTTACAGACACACGAAATCAAATTGAAAAATTACACATAAATAAAAATCAAATCCAAGGACAGTGTCGATAAATGTAAGCAATTTTTTTAACAAGGGAAAATCAGAATTCAGACATACAAGCTGGGGCAGGGTTCTTAAGCACAGCTGCACATTCTTTAAAAATAGGATGTCTGGGCCCCACCCCCAGAGATTCTGACTTAATTGCTCTGGGAAGTGACCTGGGCATTGGAATTATTTTTTAACCTTTTTTTGAAAATCAAATTTTTAAAAATACACCTTTATTTTATTTTTTGGCTGTGCCGTGCAGCATGCAGGATCTTAGTTCCCTGACCAGTGATCGAACCCACGCCCCCTGCAATGGGAGCATGGAGTCTTAACCACGGGACCACCAGGGAAGTCCTGGGCATTGGAATTTTTTAAAGCTGCCCAAGTGAGTCTAAGTGCAGCCAAGGTTGTGAATCACTGCTCTCAAGTGGAGCCTACCATGATTAAAATGAGAATACAAGCTTAAATCTGAGCTCCCCGGGAGCTGAAGCCAAAAGGGAAATCTGATAAGTTTCACAATACACATTATCTCAAAGATAAGAGAGCTTTTTCTGCCTCTGAAGTCTGAAGGAAATCGCTGAAATGAGAGTTCTTCCAACATTTGCTGCACAGTTGCGTGTGTGTGTGCACATATTCCTTGTGCGGTTTATATGCATTTGTACGTACCTTCCTTTTTATGCAAATGGGTCATATGCTCTCCTGCAACCTGCTCTCCTGTTTACAAGCCTGTGGGAACATTCGGATGTTCAGGAAACGTTTGGCAAACTTGATCTAAGAGTAACCCAGAAGAGCATAGATGGCATCTATCCTCCCCTTTGGTAATTAAAATAATAATAATAATAGTAATGGTAATAATAATGCTTCTATCTTTGTAAATGGTAAACTGCACTCTCACTCTCTCTTGGCTTTTCTCTGCATTTCTGCCTTCTCGGTAGCATTTGCAATCCTCGGAAGAGAGGGTGCCCAGACCAAGGGCGATGAATGGATGATGCTAGCAAAACCCCTTTTTATGGACAAGGGATGCCAACAGTGACCATGTTACAGTTCTTCCTTTCCAGAGACAAAACTGGACACATAATCTGTGACCATAATTCCAAAGTAGGAACCAGACCAGAAAGAGATCTAGTAGAAAAAAACAGCCCCTCAGTGTGCAAATTATGTCAGGCAGTTGGAGTTAGGGCTACCATAGCCCATGATTTTGGCCCTAAGAGAGGTAGCAAGAGGGGACAGAACCCGTCTCCTCTTAAGCGGTTGCCTGTGTACCTGGATACGTGGGCAGGCTTCGCTCACCTCTTTGGGTGTGGCGCCTATGACAGCGGTCTAGATGCGCCTCTAGCAGAAACAGTGAGGACACATTCCAGTGTCACTCAGTCTTGCCTTAAAGCCTGAGTGGCCCTGCTGAGCAACCCCTGTGTCTTCGTGACCTGAAACTTTTACCTCATCATTTTAAGAAGAGTCTCCTTGTGCCTGGCACAGAAAACGGAGCTGCCCCGACTTTGGGCAAGATTTTAAAACAACATCCCGGCAGTAAGTGTGGAAAAGACAAGCTAACTGCTTCTTGATGCTTGTAAGAAAGTAAACTCCATATGGGGGAGATTGTTGTGTTTTTGTTTTTTCAGCTGCCACTTACGGGTGGGACTATGACAATTGGAAGATGTTGAAATACTTCCAGACCAATTGACAGTCCCTGTTCTGAGACTCAAGTGCCCCCTACTGCCTAGTATTCAACACCTAAGGGTGAGTGCCTGGCCCACCAGGCCTCCAGGACCCTGTTCCAGACCCTGTTCTGGTTGGTCATCACTGGGGCTTTGCCAGCTGTTACTATGCTGCAGACCTTCCCTGTAGCAACTCCAGCATCTGGAGCCATGCTTGGCACCTGGTAGACCCTCCACAAGTATTTGTTGAGTGAATAAATGAAGGTACAACTGTATTCTGCCTGCCTTTTAGTAAATGGACCACAAGTATGAGCATGGGCCCTGGCTGAAGAACTGGGTCTTCTGCGGAGTGAAGGAGCTGAACTGAGAAGGGTCATTTACTCGTGAAGACATCGTTCGGGACCAATGGGCAGACCAGGCATGACCCACCCCAAAAGGATACAGCGCTCTGCCTGTGCTATATCTCAGGGTCCAGGGGCAGCCCAGATGCATCTCCAAGTTGCCCTCACCCACAACTCCAGGCTGAGCTCAGGATAAAAGGTGGGCACTGACAATGCGCAAATAACCACAAACACGCTGATATTAAAATCCCGTCCGGTTAAAGTTCACTCTGTGAACATTGATTTTTGCAAGGAAATAGGGAGGACTCCTGTCCCTCCCCCTCCCTTTCTCTCTTCTTTTTCTTTTTTAAAACACATTTAGAAGTGTTTTAATGGCTGTTGAAGGAAATTATTGCTGCCGCAATCACCGCTCTCTGTGTGAAACGCCTTCAATAGTCCGCAGCCTCCCTCCTGAGGGTGGGGGGGACATTTGTATATGAAAATGCCACTGAGCTACATCTGCCGACAAGCAGCCACTAATCATCTCTTAAGGCAGCGGGGGCAGCCAGATGGTGGTTTCTAAGGCAAGGACAGCAGAGAACAAGGAATAAAGAGGTGAAAAAGGACCTGGCAAGAGGCCAGCACAGAAAGAATCATGTGCTCATCCTT
The DNA here is from genome assembly GCF_964374135.1 of Grampus griseus. Lineage (NCBI taxonomy): Eukaryota > Metazoa > Chordata > Mammalia > Artiodactyla > Delphinidae > Grampus > Grampus griseus. The sequence continues at coordinate 14,754,402 of NC_139018.1, read as the reverse complement.
TTTGCTAGAGGTGAGAACAGACCTGCACGCCTGGTGTCTGGGAGGTCCAATTTTCAGTTAAGGGGTGCCTCGGAAGAAGCATGAGGACTTCTCGTTTGCAGTTACATCTACAGACTGTAAATTTTTTCTTTCTTTCTTTTCTTTTTTTTTTTTTTTTTTGGTGCTGCTGTAAGTTATGCAGCTTCATCCACTGGATTGGGGGCATATAGTCACTGGACCCATGGGCTCCCCTCTCCTGCATCAAAGGCCCTCTTTTCCTCTGTCTTCCTCTGGAGTCTGGAAGTGGGAGGCCACAGCAGGAGTTAGGAGGGTGGGAAGAGAGTAGGGTCGGAATCTATATTACCCAACTCACTGCCTGCAGAGACTCCACTGGTCCACGTCATCTGTCTGAGAACTGGCCGCCATTCCTGTTGGATGGCCCTCTCCGTCATGCCTCCTGGATGTAGCATGGCTTCTGGATTCTGATAACGGCTCCCTTCTCTCCCCTTTAGGCCTGGGGGCAATAACGGCTACTCCCCAACCCTGTACACACCATTGCTGCCCCGGGACTCGCTGCCCCGGGACTCACTGCCCCTTGTTAGTCTCCCCGTCCCAGCCACACCTTTGTAAATTGCCCTTTATTACACTCTTCCAAATCACCCGGCTTGACGTGCCATCTGTCTCCTGCCAGGCCCTGGCTGGCACTTGGTGCACTCAAGTCTTTATGTACCTTCTCACAGACCTTCATACCAATCCCACAATGTCATCATAACAATCTTTCCTCACAGAGAGGATGCTTCGTGACTCCCCCAAGGCCACTCAGCTGGAATTTGTGACTCTAGGCATCAAACGCATTTTGGTCTCACTTCCAGGTTTAGGTCTTACTCACTGCCCCATAGGGTCCCTCAGACTTCATGGGGCTCTGCCTGTGGCTCCCTAAACCCTTCCCTCAGTCTCCTCTCATCTCCAGTTGCTTTAGGAACTAAAATTTGCTTACCATCTTTTTTTCAAAGCACTTGAACACCTATACTTTCGTTTGAGTCTCAGAACATGGGCTTTCTTGGGTCCAGATCATTCCAAGGCATATGAAGAACCTACACGTTATAAGGTATCCAGCAAGGGAGGCCCTTGTATCATCTTTCAGTATCTGGTCCACAGTGGGTGCTCAGGAATGTCATGTGGAGGTGTGGCACTGTCCCAGCAAGCGGAGTTGACGCATCTACACAGGTAGTTTGAGAAGGACTGCACTAGGCCTCTGCCACCCTGTCTGATCAATTCTTCAAGCAAGAAATGGGAAAAGAGCATGGAAGAGGCACATCCCAAGTTTTAAGATGTCAGCCAGGGAAGGGAACACTTTTTTCTACTCACATTCCATTGATGAGGACTTTCCAATATGGCTGCCACCCTTGGCAACAAGGCAAGTTGGGAAATGTAGTCCCTAACTGGGTAGCATGTGTCCAGCTACAACAGTATCACCATGCAGGATGAGGAGAGTGGATTTGGGTGGACTATTAGTTTTCTTGTTTTTGGGGTTTTTTTTTAATCACATCAGCTTTCCTAAATACAATCTACTCCATCTCAAATCAGTCCCACCTTTTCTATAAGCTTGCCTAGTAGGCTTTCCTGCCCTCTCAAGTCTCAGTTGGAACATATGGGAACAATACCAGACCAGCATCCAAAGACCTGCATTCTATCCCTGCCTCTGCCAAAAATAGCTCATGATGTGGAAAAGGCTGCTTCAACTTCCTCCCCTGTCAACAAGGGATAGTGATATTTATCAAAGAAAATCATTGCTGGCCAAGCACACCATGCCTTATTTAACAGCCATAGCTAACGTTTATTGAGTGTTTGCTGTGTGCCAGGTGCTGTTCTAAGTATGTTACGTGTATTAGTTCATTTAACTTTCAGTAAGCCTATACAGAAGGTGCTATTATTATCTTCATTTTGCAACTGAAAAACAAATGAGGCACAGAGCAGGTAAGTAACTTGACAGGGGTTCATAATCAAGTTCATAACGACTGCTATCCTGCTTCTTTAATAGACAGGTAAAGGATTTTTGGAGTATTTTATCCTGTTTTCCTTGAACCTCCTGAATTTCCACTTTAATTCATGGGCCATCTGGCTTATCTCCCTGTGAGATGAAGAATTACTTTTATGAAGGAATCATTTATTCTTCATCCTCATGCCCCCCCATCAACTTTCCCAGCCTGGTGCTTTCACAGAGGAAACACTCTGTGAATGTGTGTGGATAATCTAGGTAAATATAACAATGCAGTTTTTATTGAACTCATGATCCCCTAGTGGAAATGGTATAAATTTGCCATCATCACACCTGGATTCAAATCCCTTCTCTCCTGGGTACTAGCTGTGCTAGATTGGGATAGTTCTTTAACCACCTAACCTCACATAGCAACCATTTTCTCGCCATTAAAATGGGTGTAATAAAGAGAAGTTTAGTTCTTGAAACCGAGGCTGGCTGTGGTAGCTTCTGTCTCCTGTGTGTGGTAGAATCATTCATAATAACACTGGGGAATAGATCATTAATCCATGCTTCCCCCAGCAGAGATGGGCGTGGCTGGGAGAAGGGCAAGACAAAGTGGAAAGCCAAGCTTGTTCCTCAGTGCCGCTCAAAAGAGGGACCCAGAGTGACTGTCCCGCTGATGACAAAGACGTTCACCAGCCTTCGGTTAAGCCCAGAACTTGGGTAGGGGTGAAAAACACTCCTTTGTTTTTGCAGAGTGACTGGAAATCGAGTTGGAAAGGGGAGAAAGAGAATGAGAGGGAAAGGTAGAAAGGGGGATGAACCTGAAGAAGTGAGTAATGAGGGATTTGGAAGAAGAGAGAGGGCTTAGCAACATGGCTGGGATGAGAAACGACACAAAGGAGAGAGTCTTCTTGTTGGAAATGGCCAAACAAGTAAGTGCAGAAGGAGGCATATTTGATTTCTTTTCTTACCCAGTCTATAATGTAATCCCCCTCCATCTCTCTAAACCTTCAGTAAAGTCTTCTACATACAAATGCCTTGTGTTAATATGAATTGTTAATAATATGGGGTGGGGGGGTCCACACCTGGGCAAGGTGATCAGTAACTCATAGGAGCTTGAAGCTGGGGAGAATAAGAAAACTGTGTAAGCCGCCATTTCCGCTCTCCACAAAATCCCAGAGAGAATAACACTGGCTGGCTGTGACCACACACAGAGTAGCATTGAATCAATTTAATTTGAATCTTAAAGGGCAGGGAGACTCTGCTGACACCTGGGATACAAGGAGATGATAATATCCAAGAGTCAGATCTAAAAACTTTAGCAGCCTTTATGGCATGGGCACCAGCCATCAGAATAGGATGCTGGTCTGTGCACCATCGTGGTAATACTGGGTGAATAGCAGAACTCACAGAGATGCAATAACATATGTAAAAATGGAGCATATGTAAAATGCGGCACATAGTAGGTCCTTAATTAATGCTAATGTCCTCTCCTACTTTAGGAAGGAAAGGGTCAACAGGGTCAAACAATCTGGGGGAGATGGAGTGGGAGGGAGCAGAATGGAATTTGGAAAAAGGGGTTCAGAGTTCTGCCACTTCTAATCCCGGTTAGCCCAGGTGGATTCTAGAGGCAGAGAGAGGAAAAAGAAGCAAGCGGGACAAGGCCTTAGGGATAGGAGGTGTCCTTTCTTAGTCCCATGGCAAGGAGTCACAAAGGACCTTCTAAGAAGAGACGAGAGTCAGACCAGGCCTCCAGCATGATACAGAGAGAAAATGATGCTTGGGTTATACGTTCTCCCTTTGAAGTTAGTATCAAGAAGCAGGACCCTTACGGCTGCAAGATTTATTTAGAAAAAAACATTCAAAACAATTTAAGCAAAAGGGAGGATTTACTGGCTCCCATAAACTGAAAAATCTAGGTGTTGTGAAGTTTTCCGGCTCAGTAGGATTAAGAGACTCAAACAATGTCACCTATCTCTGGGCCTCACTGGGCCCCATTTTGGCTTTATGCTCCAGCTCCATGAGGGGACAGGATGGCTGCTGACTACTCAGCCCATATCTTTATAGTCCATCCCTGAACCAATAACTGTGCCAAGGGAACTAAATATACTGGTTGACTTTGCCTTGCATCTGGCCCTTGACCTCATGGCATCCTACCTTTCCCCTTGCCTACTCTGTTTCAGCCACATTGGTCTCCATGTTGCCACTCAGACGCTTCAGATATGCTCTACCTCAGGGCTTTTTTACGTGCTCTTTCTTCTGCCTGAAGCACCCTCCCCCCAGAAGTCTATAGTGGCTCCCTCCTACATGTCCTTCAGGTCTTTACACAAACGTCACCTTCCCAATTAGGACCACTGGATTTCAAATTCACACTGTTACACCACCTACGCCTACATACTCCCTGTCCCTGTTTCCTGCACTATTTTCCCTAGGGTACGTTTTCACATCAGCCTATCACCAAATCAGTAAGTAAAAAGACATGTCAGTTTTCTCCCACCCACCCCAGTGGAAAGTGAATTCCATGAAGCCATGGATTTTTGTGCATCCCATTCATGGCTGTGTCCCCAGGACCTAGAATAATGTCGGGCACATAGCAAGTTCTCAATAAATTGTTGAATGAATGAGTAACAAGGTCAGAAACTCCAGATCTGAAGGCAGGATTGAGGTCAGGAGAAGTAGTTCCCTGACTAAATTGGTGGGAGGGGTATCTACTAGCAGGAGGGTGACTGGCAGCTTGGCCTCCAGCACAGCAGATGTCCAGTTTCCCTCTCTCTCCGCAATACACACGCGCACGCGCACGCACGCGCGCGCACACACACACAGGTGCGCACCATACCTCTGGCTTCCACTCAGTCACAGCTGGAGCATCCTTCAGCAATCCCACCTGTTAATGTAGCAACTCTGCACACAGACCCTGGCTGCTCTCAATCCCGTCCCAGAAACTAACCCTGGGAGCCAGGGGCAGAGCCATGAGGGCCCTCAGATGGCAGGGACAGGGATGTTTCAGCCCTACTCAATCAAATTCAATCCCTTTGTTCCCTCTTCCCCTGCACCCCACTCCCCTTTGTGTCTTTTTACATGACAATCAATAGACGCTGGGCTTTGGGGATATTATCAGAGCCCTGATTGCAACCTCTAACATTATAATCCACAGGGTTGCGGGGTGCATTAGTACATCGTGGATAAATTAATTCAGTGTAAGTAAGCACTTTGAAGCCGGGCACATCATTCGGCTTTTGCAGCTTAAGCCCTGTTTAGATTACTTGATTAAAGTGGGTCCAGAGCTTTGGCGATCAATATATTTTGCTTAAGAGCAGTGTTGCTACAGAAGCAGATTTAATTGCATCCGCGGTGCCCTGCTTTGTGCATAGCTCTTTAGAATATAATGAGATATCACCGAGCAAAAAATCAGGGTTGAGAGGGAGCAGAGAGGGACACTCATTCAATTCACCACCCTGAGAATGCACAGGGACACATATTTGCAGGACATGAGCATAAATAATCCCTGAAAATGAGAAGCTGGAAAAAATAACGATGATAATCACAGCTCCTAAAATCTTGGTGCACGAGACACACGAGGAAAAGCTTGGTTAGCTGGCTCTTTTGAGGATGGTTTTCTGGATTGTGATTGGGGATTCTATTAGGTCTCAATAATGGGACATTGTTAGGATTACAGGCTGACACTTAATCAAAGTCATTGTGGTTGATGAGGGGGTGGGCCTACCCCACCCCCGCAAGGGAGGAGACGGAAGGTGTCTCGAAGATCGGGGACAGTCACGCCAAATCAGCAGCAAGACGCGATGGGAAGAGAGGAACTAGCGCGTACTACGTGCCTGCCGTGTGCTAGCTACCGCTCTAGGGTTTCACGTTTTTATTTCATTCAACTGCTAAGGCAATGCTACGAAATGGAGGGGACTGTGCCCATTTTACAGGGGTGGGCCGTGTCAACGACGAATTGTCACTTGCCACCTACCTCCACAGAGATTAAACCATGAGCTACTGCAGCTGCTGACTTTCAACACCCCCTGAAAGGAGTTCAGGTGGAGAGCAGAAATGAAGCACTCTGTGCTCTGGGAAAAACTAGCAGAACAGGTCTTCAGATAGTTAGATACTTTCAGGAGCCAATTTCATGAGCCCAATTCTTATATGTCCTCATATCTAGAAAAGCACTAAAGTCCTACCTGGTGACGTCTGCTTCTTGTGACTAGCAGTAATCTGCACGAGACTAGCAGAAACCTTCTGTAAAAAATATGTGCTTGACTGCATGTATTCCCCCTTCACCAAGATCACATATATACTGACCTTCCCCCCTGCCTCTTTGGAGCAGTTTCTCAGAGCTCTCTGGGATGCTGTCTCCCGGGCTGTAGTCCTCATTTTGCCCCAAATAAAACTTAACTCACAACTCTCACGTTGTGCTTTTTTTTTTTTTAAGTCGACAGCTGGTTGGCAATGAAGCAAAGGCAGAATTTGAACCTGGTTTGTTTGATTCTCAAAGCCATAGTCTGTGCCAGTTCTGGTCTCCACTGGGCCACTAACCAGCTGTGCCAATGTTTACCAAGTCATTTAACCAACCTTGGCCATGGTGTTCTCACCTATAAAATGAGAGGGATTCTAAGATTCCTTCTGACTCAAAGTCTTTGGTCTAGGGCTTCCCTGGTGGCGCAGTGGTTGAGAGTCCGCCTGCTGATGCAGGGGACACGGGTTTGTGCCCCAGTCCGGGAAGATCCCACATGCCGCGGAGCGGCTGGGCCCGTGAGCCGTGGCCGCTGAGCCTGTGCGTCCGGAGCCTGTGCTCCACAACGGGAGAGGCCACAACAGTGAGAGGCCCGTGTACCGCAAAAAAAAAAAAAAAACCAAAAAACAAAGTCTTTGGTCTAGAATAACTCTGGCTTGGGAGGCAGGAAACTTGGGCACCAGTCTTTGACCATCAAGAACTAGCCACGTGATGGGCCAGTGGTCATTTCCCCACTTTGCTGAGTTTACCCATTTACGATTCAGGGTAATAACTTGGTGACAATGAGATGTCAGATGAAGGAGGCCTCTGACACATCATAAATACTACACAAGTGAACCTGTTTAAAATGTTGAACTCAGATACCCAAAAGCCCATCTCTTTAATGGAGCAGGAAACTCCCTGTGCTATCACAGACTGTCAACCCAGGACGTGAGTCACGGCAGAGTCAATAGAGCCATCGACCAACCAACCAACTAACCAACAGGTGTGGTTTTCTCCATCCTAAGTGTTCTCTCTCCTACTAGATTCCTGGAAAAGTCACACCTCAAACCAGGTGTTACCGAACCAAACTTGGGTCTGCTTGGCCTCGCACAGTAAACCCAGTCTACTGACAGCAGGCTGTGGTGAAGGAAAGTGCAGCATTTATTTCAGGCGCCAAGCAAGGGGGCCAGGCAGCGAGCGTTCAGAAGACCTGAACTCCCCGATGACTTTCAGGGAAAGGTTTTTAAAGACAAGGGGTGAGGGAGGGGGCTTGTGGGATGCATGATTGGCTCATGGACATTCTTCTGATTGGTTGGTGGTGAGGTGGTTGGGAGTCGACATCATCAGCCTTCTGGTTCCATCCAGTCTGGGGTCTAAGTGCTCGTGGTCAGCATGTAGTTAACCTCTGCCCCCTGGTGTGGGTTTCAGCATCTGCAAAACAACCCAAAGGACGTGGCTCAGGATGTTATCTATAGCCCTTGAGGAGGAACTAAAAGTCCTTGACTTTGTTTAATGGCTAAACCATTGTTATTTTGTCTTGCCTGACTGTTTTCCTTCCTGCATTTTCTCACTTCTCCGATTCAATTTTTTTGGAAATTCTTTTCTGGATTTTTTGAAACTCAGGGAAGGCATAGGAGGCTAAAGTTTTTCTACAGACAAGAGGCAGGCGGAGAACATGGGGTGGGAGTGGGGGGTTCCTGTCTTGGGAAGGCCCCATAGGGTCCTGCTCAGTTACACAGGGAGCCTCTGCCTTTCCAAGCCATGCCCAGTTAATTAATTGCCTTGGGGGTCAGGGCAGGGGAGGAGAAGGAAGACATGAGGAGAAAGATTCAAAACAGGCAGCAGGAGAGAGGCAGCCTGCCCCCAGCATCTTCCCACGGAGGCAGTGTGGACACCAAACCCACTCTTCCCTTTATAGCTTGAGGTCACTAATAGAGCGTGGGGCTCCAAGAGGCCTCCATCCCTTAAGTTTTTATGTAAAACCTTTTAATTTATGTTACAACAACATGATACAGTGCCATATGCCCGTGAAGCAGACCCAGTATAGAGGCTGCTGGGAGCTGAGAACGGCAGGCTTCGGAAAGCTCAGTAGAGGGCACAAGCTCTCAGAAGCAGGAAAGGGGGACAGATGGTATTTGCTTTTGTCTCCCAGGGTGAGGACTGGGGAACAAGTCAACAGTTCCTGAGGCAGCATTTACTCCCATTCAGAATTTCAAAAACACTAGCTCTGGCCATCAAATACTTGAATCCCCTTTTGAGGTCTGGGCAACTCACCACCTTTTCGAGTATTGGTGGGTGGCACGAGCGCTTCTCACTCGAAAAGCTAAAGTTGCCAGATCCTTACTTTCAGCCTCCCTTGCAGCTAGGACATGGGTGCATGACATAGGCTCCATCAATCACATGTACCCAACCAGACTTTGAACGCAGGCTTAGCAAGATAAGGAGGCAGGAACCATAGCACGTGTAGGAAAATGGAGTTACAGTGTGTGCGTGCACACGTGTGTGCATGTGACATCGGCCAGTGGCTAGGGGTGGCATCTGGTGCTGGTAGTTTTGGTGGTGCCAACTGCTGTGTCTGGTGCTGGGCAGTGGTGGAGGGGGTGTCCTGCCAGCCAGTTCTGCAGCAGTTCGTGCATTGCTCTTACCACATAACCCCCGCCTGGTTCTCCAGCCTCTCCAGAAATTCTGTAAGCTCTCCTTTCATTCATTCCTTTGGTTTGCATTTCTGTGGCTTCCTCTTAGAAGCTCTAGCAGGTGCAGAATGGAAATCAGAAGGCTGGGGCTTAGTCTTGGCTCCACTGGGCCTCAGTAAGATGGGGGCAGTGCGGGCTTCCCTGGTGGCGCAGTGGTTGAGAGTCCGCCTGCCGATGCAGGGGACGCGGGTTCGTGCCCCGGTCCGGGGAGATCCCACATGCCGCGGAGCGGCTGGGTCCGTGAGCCATGGCCGCTGAGCCTGCGCGTCCGGAGCCTGTGCTCCGCAACGGGAGAGGCCACAACAGTGAGAGGCCCGCGTGCCGCAAAAAAAAAAAAAAAAAAAAAAAGGGGGCAGTGGGACCCTACACTTTCTGAGTCCCATCCAGCTCTACCACGTCATGAGAGGCAAGGAGAACATGGAGAACAGAAGCAGCATCCCCAGGTGTGACACATGCAGGATGTTCAGACAGACCTGAGTATTAACCTCCTGCCTCCGTTACCTACTATCTGTGTTCTTTGGCAGAGTAACTTGCATGCCTGAAGCCTCAGTTTCCTCACCTTTAAAATGGAACTAATAGTAGTGCCTACCACCTAGAGTTAGGTAATAATTAAATAAGATAATCCATGTAAAGTACTCAATAAATTCTAGATATAAGTCAGCACAGGAATAGACTTACTTAAAGAGGTGTCTGGAACACGCTTTGAAAAACGAATTCCTGCAAAATAAATTAGGCTTGTATGTTTACTTAAACCAAAGATAATATACATGCCACTCAACTTGCATTTAAATTACTTTTTAAGGCTAGCAGAAACTTTCACATTCTTACCTCTTTTGAGCTTTTCAATCACCCTATGCAGAGCAAATATTCTCATCTCCCTCTTAGAGAGTTGAAAGCCAGGACTTAGAAAAAAGTGATTCACCCGAGGTCAATTACCTTGGAAGGGGAGGGCAGGATGAGAAATCCAGGTGTCTTTTGACACAGAAACTTACTTCCTTTCTGTGCCTGCAGAGGTGTGGACCCCAAACAAGAAAAATAATTTTTTGCTCCAGTGGTTTATGCTCTCATGGTTTCCTAGAGACCCTGGAATCTAGTCATGGCTAAAACCAACTCCACCACTGGACTTCTGGGTTATATGAGCTAGAAACTCCCTGTGTTTGCTTAAACTAGTTTGACTTGGTTTCTGTTGTTTGCCACCAAGTGTTCCCACTGGTACAGAAGTATCACCACTAATGTTTCCTTTTATCTCTTCCATTTGACAGCTCTTCCCTGAGTTTTTGTGATGTGTCAGGGACTATGTTGGGCTCTGGGGATGCAACGATGAATAGGGTACAGTTCCTGACCTCAAAATACAACCACCCTATGAGCTATAGGGGTTGTCAGATGCTTCTGCTTCTGTTTTCTAGAACAAGAAACCTAGTCTCAGAGAGATGGAAGGACTTTGCTCACAGTCATAGTTTTTTTGGGGCAGAGCCAAGGAAAGAACCCCAGCAGAGAATTTTCTACAGAGAACATTACTTCACAATTGGAGTCCACAGCTGATGGATGAGGGCACAACTCAACCACAAGTCTCAGGGGTCGCCTCTATCATTTGGAATCCAATAAAAGCTGAAAGAATAAATAAGTTTCAGCAGGGCTTAGAGGAGCTCACATGAATGATAGAGCCAGAATGAGTTATTAAGGGCAAGTCAAAGAGGCTCACATCCCTAACCTTAGGAAATTGACTTCACTGAAGGCAACTACTGTGTCTTTCCCATAAAGCATCTCTTGCTACTACTGCCAGAGACAGAACAAAGGGACAGAGCAAACTTTATTCTGTTCTTGCTTAGTGGTTTTTTTTTTTTTTTTTGCGGTACGCGGGCCTCTCACTGTTGTGGCCTCTCCCGTTGCGGAGCACAGGCTCCGGACGTGCAGGCTCAGCGGCCATGGCTCACAGTCCTAGCCGCTCCGCGGCATGTGGGATCCTTCCGGACCGGGGCATGAACCCGCGTCCCCTGCATCGGCAGGCGGACTCTCAACCACTGCACCACCAGGGAAGCCCGCTTAGTGGGTTTTATATTTCAGATTTTGTCCTCTGCTTCCCTCAAGAAATAGGATCCAAGTGCCTCAGAACTATTAATCAGGAAATGGAATTCCTTGGAGGAGAGAAGCAATGGCAGGAGAGAAATAGATTTGCTCCTGAGGTGAGGCAAACAGGCACAGAAATTCCCTACTTGGGCCCTTTCTTAGAGCCCCAGAGGTGGTACCTACAGTCGGGATGAGAACAAAGAAGCAAGTGGTCACAGCACAAAGCTACACATCGCACTGCCTAGCTATCACCATGGTAAAAGCAAGTCCCCTCCGAGCTGGGAAGAGGAAGCGGGTACTGCGGCCATTTTCTGCCTCATGGTCTGAGTGGTAGCCTCTAGGTCATGGGGAAAAATGGGGACAGAGCTACCAAGAACCCAGGCTCACTTCTGTCTCGAGGTCCCTGATTTCCCTAAGTGTCATCTGACCTCCCCTGTTCCCTCTCCAAATCCTCCCAAGGATTATTCCCTCAATTGGGATCTCCTTACTTCTCCCTCCCAGCAGCCAATCAGCAAGCTACTTTTCAAAGGTATCATTTCCCAGACTATCTGAGCTGGATGGAGCCTCAGGCATCATCTATTTCAGAACGCTTCCCCATTTTTCATGGGAGGAGATGAAAGTCACCACATCATGTCCTACTCCATCTTGTTGCTGGAGAGCCATGACCGGGGCACACTTCCTGGCTTCTGTCACTGTGATCAGGACCTGTAACCTACATGCCTCCCTTTTTCACACCCCCATAGCTTCCTGTCTGCAGAGTTATCCTTTTCCTTCTTCCCCCAGCAGGTCTCCTTAATGAGCAAAGCCGAGAACGATGGTCCAACGACCTCGTCCTCCCACACATGTCCCTGTGCCCTGCACCTGCCCTGAGGGACCTGACTCCTGCTTCCTTCCCAGGTTTCTCCATGGCAGTGATTTTAGAAAAGAAGCCCCCTGAGGGGAGTCAGCTGGACCACAGCACAGAATCACATTTTCAGAGTCTCTAAAAGAACTCTCTAAAAAGAAATGCAACTGTGAATTTTTAAATGTTGATTTACTAGAATCAACTTTAAAGTATTTCAACATTTAAAAACTCTCCCTATATTCTCCTCTGTTTAACAGAACAACTATTTATTTTAATTTCATCTCTTCTGCATTATCCATAGAAGGCCCTGTAAGCAGATGATGTGGCAACTGCGAGCGTAATAATCTCAGTCGTGTGACAAGCCCTCTCCACTGAAGGATCCTAAGCACAGAGAGATGGGCCCCCACGGCCCCTTGCGAAGGAGGGGCCCCTCCCTTACTTATAATTTGTGATGATAAACACCTGTCAGAGCTTGAGGCTGAGTGTGCCCTGGACCAGTGGTTCTCCACCTTGATGGCACCTGTGAATCAGCTGGACATTAGTATTTTTTTAAAGTTCCCCAGGTGATCCCATGTGCAGCTGAGGTTGAGTGCTCCAGGGGTTAAAAATGGTTCCACCAGTTCCCGATCCTCAGGTGATGGGGGAACTTGAGGGCCACCCCTCGCTTGTCAGACACAGCCCCCCTTGTCTGCTACTCAACCCTTGCTTAGACTCTGCCTGCAGCGGGAAGGATGTTTATGAATACAACTTGTTATGTGGGAAGATTACAATGTGGCATATGCTTTTATTAGTTTTTAAAGTATATTCTATTTTCTAATAAAGATTTTTTAAATTAAATTATTTTATTTTATTTATTTTTGGCTGTGTCAGGTCTTCCTTGCTGCGCGCAGGCTTTCTCTAGTTGTGGCGAGCGGGGGCTATTCTTCGTTGCGGTGCGCAGGCTTCTCATTGCGGTGGCTTCTCTTGTTGTGGAGCACGGGCTCTAGGCGCGTGGGCTTCAGTAGTTGTGGCACGTGGGCTCAATAGTTGTGGTGCACGGGTTTAGTTGCTCCGCGGCATGTGTGATCTTCCCGGACCAGGGCTTGAACCCGTGTCCCCTGCATGGGCAGGTGGATTCTTAACCACTGCGCCACCAGGAAAGACCCTATGTTCTATTGTTATAGAGTACAATAAATTTATATTTTAAAGTATAACAAATAAATTATAAAATAAATACATTTATTGTATTTTAAATTTTTATGTTTTTGTTATTCTTTTTCCTTTATTACACCCACATCTATAAATAAGTTCGTGTTTGTAAGCTGCCCCCCTACAGGCCCTGCTATTTAAAATGTTGGCACGAGGCCCTGTCCTGACATTTGAGTTGCTGCGTGAGACTCCTGTGTGTCCTGCAAATCGTGATAATCGGCACAGAACTGTTGTCTGAGAAGACTCAGGATGTTAGCTGGAGCCCTACTGACTTTGGTGTTCCACTGGAAGTTTCCTTTCTTTTCCCACATCTCATACATCTGCATACTTTGTTACGTATGTCCTTCGCTTGAAAGAAGAAGACTGAGGGAAATGTTTGTAGCTGAAAGTTCAGGTGCAATCTGTCTTTGCACCAAAGACACAGAGATGAATCATGGTCCACACACTCAGTCTAGAGGGAAGAACAGACATGTTCATTCAACCTTCAACACATAATTATTGAGCACATATTAGCTCACTTTATTCACACAGCAGTAAGTAGTAGTATTATCCCTATTTAATAGAGAAGGAAGCTGAGGCAGAGGAATTTAATAATTTGCCCAAGGTTACAAAGATGGTAAGTGGAGAAGCTGGGAGAAACGTGGAGGTCAGGCAGCCTTGGTGATGCCTCACAGAAACAGTGTTTTGAGCTAACAGGGTGAGTGATCCAATGGCTTCCAAGGTGGCATTTTGAGGGGAGGAGGACACAGAGTCTCGAGTTTGGAAGGAGCCTTTGAGAACATCTGATCCAATTTCCCACTGAGGCTCAAAGTTCCCGTTCAGATGCCTTTACAAGTCAGGAAGTTCTGCTTTCTATTGAGTGAAAAGAGCATCTCCCACAGAGGGATATATTCTTGGGACCAAAAACTCTGCCAAAGCAGGAAGGCACCCAGGGTAGCAGGCCCAAGGCCAACCTCCCAATGAAAGCTTTGTATTTTTCTATTCCTCTTTTCTCACCCCTGCGGGGAGGGCAGGTGTCTCTGGGTCAAGGTTCCATACTCTCTGGCATGGGGGAGTCTAATCCAACACCAGTTACCACACATTGAAGGGATTCTATCACCACCAACAGCTCGCCCATTCCCCCATCCCTAAACTTTTGCCTTTCATGCCGGTCTAAGACTAGAGAGGACCCAGCAAGGCAGCCAATGTTCATCCCGATGCACAACCAGGGCTCCTCCGCCAGCCTGGAAAGCTCGGATGCAGGCAAGTGGGACAGGTGAGGCACAACCGCACTGCATGCAGGATGGGCTGGGAGCCAGTTACACAGTCAGCCGGTGTGCCTCCCTCCTCTGCATGGTGATCTTTCTTTCCATTGCTCCTGGGGCCCTGCATCCCTGTCTTTTTCCTTTGGATGAACTCCTTAGCCATCACTAGGCTGAGTCACCTTTACAAGCCAAGAAAAAATTTCCGTGAAATGTAGTCCTGGACTCCGTTCTCCAGCATCCCTAAAATCGGGGGTTCCTCGAGAGCATGGACCAAAACCTATTTACATTTACATTTCCTACAGCAAATTAAATATCTGATTTTCTTTAAAAAAGTGAGGCATTTAAAAAGGGAAAAGTTAACTTGGAAAGGCAAGATGAATGAAGAAGCACAAGAAAGTAGAATTTAAGACTCGGAAGGGGTCTTAGAGATGCTTGTTCCGGGTACAGCAACTAAGTTGCAAGAGACTGGAGGATTTGGACTCTTATTCCTACGGCAGACATCAGTAGTCAATCACTGCATTTCTTCCCATGGTAGACATTACTAGTCAATCACAGAAGTCTTTCCAACATTTCAGATTCAATTTTGAATTAAGATTCCAACATTTTCTCAACACAGTTCCCCAGTCCAGCAAAGTTAATACTTGAGTTGAAATCTAATGCCATCTCTGATTTCTCATTACAAAAATGAGCAAACGGGAACCCAGAGATTTGCTTCAGATGGTTAGTTGCAGACTGATCCCAGGACTTGCCTCATCCAATGATTGAGCTCCCGACTCCCCACCCTGGTTTTCAAATGTAACGACCATGTGGGGTGAAAGGAATGGTTGGACGATAGCAGGACAATACATATTGGCCAGAACACCAGGATGAATTTTGTTTGCTTAGAAAAAAATTTATTGTTTGGGTGTGTGTGTGTTTAAAAGTAATGGATGATTCTTGCAGAAAATTTGAAAACATCATAGGTAAAAGGAAAAATAGTAAAAGTCATCTATAATCCCACCTCTCAAAGGTAACTGCTATTAACATTTTGGTTTATAATTGTTATGTCTTATGGGAGCATGTATGTATGAGTATATAAACATTAAATATTTTAACAAAATTGGGCTGTAGTTATACATGTATATGTATATGTGTGTGTGTATATACAGGTATATATCTTTGTTATCTGGCTTCTTTTGCTGTTATCCCAGCAACCCTGCTGTTCAAACAGTGGTAGAGTGAGATGCAGGATAGGGACCCAGCTTCAAGCGTCAGGGAACAAGATAGATGCATGCTACTGCCTTGTACTTTGGTAGTGTTCTAATTCCCCATTCTAGGACTGTTGAGTCAGAACCACATATTAACATATCAGTGTTTTAGCCCATTAGCCAAAGACATTTTAAAATATTGGCATCCGAATATAGGGGTGTGTGAGGTGGGGGGAAGCCAGTGCTCTCACATTTGGCTTGAAGAAGTATACATTAGTACAACTTGTCCAGGTGGGTATTAGTCAATATGTATCAAAAAACTTGAAAATTCAGCACACTTCCTTCGCTTTAGAAATTCCACTTTAAGAAAAATCATTTAGAGGAAACAGGGAATATACAACTGAATATTAAATACATAAATATACATGAACATAAAATATATAAATGTACACTGAAGCAGTCATTCTGATAACAAAGAGTTAGAAATAATTTAAATATCCAACATACGCTAGAGTACAATGCAGCCATTAGGAAGATATTAACTACTAACAAATGCAGCAGAAATTAGCACAACATTGTAAATCAACTATACTTCAATAAAAAATAAATAAAATTTTTAAAAAATAAAATAAATTACTAACAAATGTTGGAGAGGATGTGAAGAAAAGGGGACCCTCGTGCACAGTGGGTGGAAATGTAAATTGGTGCAGCCACTGTGGAGAACAGTATGGTGGTTTCTCAAGAAACTAAAAATAGAACCACCATACGACCCAGTGATTCCACTCCTAGGTATTTATCCCAAAAAAACCCCAAAACACTAATTCAAAAAAGATACATGCACCCAATGTTCATAGCGGCATTGTTTACAATTGCCAAGATATGGAAGCAGCCTAAGTGTCCATCGACAGATCAATGAATAAAGAAAATGTGGCACATATATACAATGGACTGCTACTCAGCCATAAAAAAGAATGAAATTTTGCCATTTGCAACATGGGTGGACTTGGAGGGTAGTATGTTACGTGACATAAGTCAGAGAAAGACAAATACTTTCTTTGATATCATTTATATGTGGAATCTAAAAAATAAAACAAACTAGAAATATAACAGAAAAGAAACAGACCCACAGATATAGAGAACAAACTAGTGGTTACCAGTGGTGAGAGGAAAGAGGAGAGGGGCAAGATAGGGGTAGGGAATTAAGAGGTACAAACTATTATATATAAAATAAGCTACAAGGGTATATTGTACAACACAGGGAATACAGTCAATATTTGATAATAACTATAAATGGATAGTTTATCCATTTAAACCTCTAAAAATTGTGAATCACTATGTCATACACCTGAAACATAAAATATTGTACAACAACTATACCTAAATGAAAAAAAACAATGAAAAGACATTAGCTAAGAATATCTAAAGAACATCTAAAGTGTTTATAACATATTGCTGAGTTATGGCAGGCAGATTATAAAGCAGTGTGCGCAGGCTGAGCCTGTTACTGTATACATGTGAATGTGTCTGGGTAGGTGTGTTCACATGTAATTATGTCTGTATGTCTGTATGTGTATATGTGTGTGTGTGTGTGTGTGTTAGGCTGGAAGTAAATACCTCAAATGAGCAGCTTTTTCACGAACAGCATGGCAAAATGATGGATGATTGTTTTCTTTGGGCTCTTCTGTATTTATCATATTTTCATCAATGAATATGTATTACTTTGGTAATTTGAAATAAAAAAGTGTTTAAAAAAGCACCAGCCCATTTGCCACCTGACAGATGGGAAACTGTTCAAGCACAGAGAAAAAACAATTGCTTTAAAGTTTTAAAATTAATATTTTTTTAAAAAATCAGATTTGAGTCCAAAGAGTGAGCCACAGACAAGATAATCGAGGTGCCCCGTGGTTTCCAAACTCGTGTAGTTTTAGATAAACATCAGACTCATTTCAACTCACTATTTGCTAAAATGAATGTTTTTTGAAACAAACTCTTCCGATTCCAAATCACATTGATTTAAATGAACATCTTTGCTTTTCAGTCTGTTCTCTTTACCAGGCTCTCCTCTGTGATCAGATGGGCCCCATCTGCCATTCTGCATCAGGCCAGCTTAGGACAATTGCCTACAAAACTTGTAAAATACCTAATAAAATCTGATGAACTGAAAACCTTAATTAATTAGACCTGTGGGGCTTTGTTTTTAGGAGAAAGATCAAGGGAAGAGAAAATAAAATATTAGGGCCTTAAAACCAACAAAAAGCCCCTAAAGCCCAGCTTTGCACATGTGCTTTTTACCTTCCCCACTTTCAGACGAATCTTAAAATCCAAGCAGAAAGAAACCCCCAAAAGCAAATAAAATTAACATAGCCTACAATCTCTTCACTTTGATCCAGCCACCATTTGTGATTCTGCACGTTACCCATGTTACCAGTCTTCAATGCATACGCAAAACACATGCGTGCACACGCAAACTGTCGACTGAAGAGAAATGCACAACATGAGAGTTGTGAGTTAAGTTTTATTTGGGGCAAAATGAGGACTACAGCCCAGGAGACAGCGACTCAGATAGCTCTGGGGAACTGCTCCAAAGAGGTGGGGGGAAGGTCAGTATTATCTATGATTTTAGTGAAGGGGGTATGTTCAGTCAAGCACACATGTTGGCAGAGGCTTGGGGCCAGACACAAGGAGCAGACGTCACCGTTAATGATTTTAGTGCTCTTCTAGATACGAGGAGGTGCAAGAATTTGGGCTCATAAAGTCTCCTGAAAATATCTGTCTGGAGGGCCTGTCCTGACAGTTTTTCCCTGAGCACAGAGCACCTCATTCCTGATCTCCGCCCTGAACTTCTTTCAGGGTGTGTTGAAGGTCAGCTGCTGCAGTGTCTAGTGACCTAATCCTCACAGAGGCAGATGGCAAGTGCTAATTTTTAGTTGGCAACACACACACACACACACACACACACTCACACATCTGGTAGTAGGGTGATGGCTGGGGGTGCTCCCTTCCTGGTGGAAGTTTGTAACTGGAGTATTATATTTGAAATGTGTCTGGAGGTGGACACATAGTTTCTCCTTTGGAGTAGACTTCTAATATTTTCAGAAGATGTCCCAGTCTGGGCTCTTCAGTTACACAGATGTAAAGAACTTACCCAGGATACTGAGAGAAAATGGCAAGGTCACCATATGTGACTGCAGCTGTGTAGTGTGACATGGCTACTGATGGAAACAAGACCATTCTTTAGCCCTTAATGCATCGGAGAAACGATTTTTATTTAAATGACAGTTTGGGTTGGACTGTTGGTGTTCCTTTCTCTGTGTTATTTATAGTTATATAGCTGGCTTTAGGAGTTGTGCTGACAACCGCTGTTCTTGTTTTTTCTGGGTCAGAGAGGTCAGAACAAACCCTGTGTGCCCATAGACATGTGGGGTGTGAGTGCGCGGGTGGGTATGTGCGTGTGGGGTGGAAGCCCAGAAGGAAAGAGATCCCTTCTCTCAGTCATCTGGGGTGGGCGTGAGAGTCAGCTCTAGCACCAGGGAGGGGCCGCCTTACCTCATTAGGGCTGGAGGAGGGCTGGGCTGGTGGCTGCCCTGGGCTGGTGCCTGTGGGGCCTCCCAGGCTCTAAGCACAGACCCTGAGGCGGGCTTTGGGCCAGTGAATCCCAGTGGGCTGTAGCGCCCTTAGCTGCCAAGGCTTTTGCTGCGCTTGTCTCTGGGTTATTCCCCCAAGCATTCAGCAAAGACTTGCTGAACACCTGAGCTTGGATTTAGGCAGATGGAGCAGCTAAGGGAGGGGCCCTGCTTGGAGCTAGTGGCTTAGAAAAGAGAGCCACTTCCCAAAACAGCTGCCAGAGGTGACCTACAGGGCTTCGAAGCTGTACTTAGTGCAGCAAAGCAGGGCTGCCACAGGAAGAGCAGGCAGGTCGGATTTGTGACCTGCCAATCATTCCCTAGCTCTTGAGAATGACCTTGGAAGGGAACAGGAAAGAGAATGGATTTCCTGTGATCTTTGGGGTGGGGAGTCTGGGATCATTATAATTTGGATATAAAAGGAAATGTAAACGACTTCTGTGCTCCAGCTGGGAAGTGGGTGGCATGTACTAATAATATGCATATTCTTATAAAAAAAAAAAAGAGGGAAACACATTACATTGTATTTTATAACCTGATTGTTTTGCTTAAGACTATGTTATAAAAAATTTCCCATAACATTAAATATTTTTACATGACATTTTATAAAATGGCTGCCACGTATTCAAATGCACGGAGGTACCATGATTTATTCAAACAATTTATTTCGTGTCATTATTATAAGTGATACTGCGATGAATATCTTTACTGCTAAATCTTTAAATACACCCAGGCCAAGCTATTTAGATTAAAACCTTTGAAGCAAAAGTTTTAGGCCAAAGGATAGGCACTTTCAACATTTGGCCACGTTGTCCTGCGCAAAGACTGTATTTCCACCGGCAGCCCTGAACCCTTAGCAATTCTGACTATTGCTTCATTAAAAAATTTTGTGACTTTTGATGGCAAAATTAAAAGGGCATCTCCTGGCAGTGGTGTATGTCTTCCCAGATGCAGGCAATTGGCGGTGCATCCTCTGTGGAGAATTTAAAAACAATAATGCAATATGCTTTTTATTAGCACCATACGTCAGCAATACTAAACATTATCATGGATAAATACTCCTCAAAGAGTTTTTTGGGTTCTACTTTCTAAACAATTGCTATGGTTATTGTTGTTTCAATACCTTATATGTTACCTTAAAATTAGTGCATTTTTATTACTTATCCTTTAATATAACTTGTATTCTATATGGGAGTTAATTTGGAGAACTCCTGGTTATGTGATTGTTCCCAGTTTGGGACACATGTCGGGCAGCTACTCAGGTTCCTTTCAAGATTAAATTCATGATGGCTTGCAGTCCTTCGAGTGTACTTGGGGCACAGTTCCTATCCCCAGCCAGATGGCTGGGTTTGAACAGAAGTTTGAAATAATGATTTGAAATAAATAATGATAGCACAGAACTTGAATGATTTCATTCTGCTGTGACCACTTGGAATTTGCATTTGTGTCTAAATTTAAAAGGAAACAAAGTACAGTGTAGTAATTTAATTTTGAAAGTGCAAATTTTAGTTCGTGCTTGAACTATTTCACTGAATTTAAATACGATCTTTAAAATCTTTGAAATCTGTTCTCCTTTGTACATTGTTCATTGTTTAGAAATGAAAAAACAGGTCAAGAAAATAAAACATTACTTAACAATTAGTTACTGGACACTTATTTTCATAAAACATTATTAGTTCAAACTGTTAGGTAAATATAAAAACTGTTGAATAAACAGTTGAGCTTTTATCCATTTTTGTGTTGTAACACTTTAAAAAATTTTATTTATATATTATACGTACAAAGTTCAATAAAAGAAAAATGTCAATGTCTGCATTTCTCTTCTGGCCATTGTTATTATTCATTTTATTTCATGACTGTTACTGAAAAGAATTTTGCCCTGTAAAGGGGGTTTAAGTAGTGGCCTGCTTCAAGCAGGACTGGCTATACCACTTCAACGGCCTAGTGCAAGATCCTTTGCTCAAAAAATGATTAAGAATTTCAAGATGGAAACAGTAGTACAGCATTAAACCAAGTTTGGAGCCCTTCTGAACATGGGCTGTGTGACTCAAAGACCACACACCCACGAAGCTGGCCCTGACTCTTGATTGTCCAGTATGCTGGGAATGCCATTGCCCCCAGGTTGGTTCCCCTCCTTGACTACAGGTGAGGCCCCCATATTTGCTACCCCTCCTCCCAGCCATCAGAGCAGAGCTGCAGCTCAGCAGGATGGCTCCAGCACCCTTCACATTCTCCATCATCCTGAACTTGAACGGGACTCTGGGGGGCTCCTAGGCATGGACTCGTTGCTGTGTTCCCTGTTTCTTATTTGTAGGGAATAGACTCCAGCCTCCATGACCTTCCCTGAATTCCAAAGGGCAAGTTCGAACAGTTGCTAATCAGGGAAGGGAGGGGATGCACAGACAAGGGAGGAGCAGTCAAGAAACAATAGTGCACCATATGGTCACCTAATTTATGACAAAGGAGGCAAGAACATGCAATGGGGAAAAGACAGCCTCTTCAATAAGTGGTGCTGGGAAAACTGGACAGCTACATGTAAAGAATGAAATTAGAACACTCCCTAACACCATACACAAAAATAAACTCAAAATGGATTAGAGACCTAAATGTAAGACCAGGCACTATAAAACTCTTAGAGGAAAACACAGGAAAAACAGTCTTTGACATAAACCACAGCAAGATCTTTTTTGACCAACCTCCTAGAGTAATGAAAATAAAAGCAAAAATAAACAAATGGGACCTAATTAAACTTAAAAGCTTTTGCACAGCAAAGGAAACCATAAACAAGACAAAAAGATAACCCTCAGAATGGGAGAAAATATTTGCAAATGAAACAATGGACAAAGGATTAATCTCCAATATATACAAACAGCTCATGGAGCTTAATATCAAAAAAACAAACAATCCAATTAAAAAATGGACAAAAGGGGCTTCCCTGGTGGCACAGTGGTTGAGAGTCCACCTGCCGATGCAGGGGACACGGGTTTGTGCCCCGGCCTGGGAAGATCCCACATGCCGCGGAGCAGCTGGGCCCGTGAGCCATGGCCGCTGAGCCTGCGCGTCCGGAGCCTGTGCTCCGCAATGGGAGAGGCACAACAGTGAGAGGCCCGCATACCGGAAAAAAAAAAAAAAAAAAATGGACAGAAGACCTAAATAGACATTTCACCAAAGAAGACATAGAGATGACCAACAAACACATGAAAGGATGCTCAACATCACTAATTATTAGAGCAATGCAAATCAAAACTACAATGAGGTATCAACTCACACCTATCAGAATGGTCATTAACAAAAAATCTACAAATAATAAATGCTGGAAACGGTGTGGTGAAAAGGGAGCCCTCCTGCACTGTTGATGGGAATGTAAATTGATACAACCACTATGGGGAACAGTTTGGAGGTTCCTTAAAAAACTAAAAATAGAACTACCATATGACCCAAAAACCCACTACTGGGCATATACCCTGAGAAAACCACAATTCAAAAAGAGTCATGTACCACAATGTTCATTGCAGCTCTATTTACAATAACCAGGACATGGAAGCAACCTAAGTGTCCATCAACGATGAATGGATAAAGAAGATGTGGCACATATATACAATGGAACATTACTCAGCCATAAAAAGAAACGAAATTGAGTTCTTTGTAGTGAGGTGGATGGACCTAGAGTCTGTCATAGAGAGTGAAGTCAGAAAGAGAAAAACAAATACCGTCTGCTAATGCATATGTATGGAATCTAAAAAGAAAAAGTGGTGCTGATGAACCTAGTGGCAGGGCAGGAATAAAGACGTAGACATAGAGAATGGTCTTGAGAACACGGGGGGAGGGGGAAGCTGGGGTGAAGTGAGAGTAGCATCAACACATATACACTACCAAATGTAAGATAGATAGCTAGTGGGCAGCTGCTGCATAGCACAGGGAGATCAGCTCGGTGCTTTGCGACGACCTAGAGGGGTGGGATAGGGAGAGTGGGAGGGAGGCTCAAGAGGGAGGGGATATGGGGATATATGTATGCATATGGGTGATTCACTTTGTTGTACAATAGAAACTAACACAGTATTGTGCAATTATACTCCAGTAAAGATCTATTAAAAAGAAAAGAAAAGAAAAGAAACAATAGTGCAGCCTTGGGACAGGATCCTGGTTCTACCTCAAGGGATACACATAACAATATCTTTGACCTCTTCTGCAGAACTAAAACCCCCAACAAATGGAAGATGTCAGCATTCTTCATTCCAGAGAAGACCACCTGAGGCCAGATTAAAGGAGCCAGAGAAACTCAACAAGAGAACCTGAGGGACTTCCCAGGTGGTCCAGTGGTTAAGACTCTATGCTTCTACTGCAGCGGGCATGGGTTCGATCCCTTGTTGGGGAACTAAGATCTTGCATGCTATGCAGTGTGGCCAAGAAAAAAAAAAAAAAGAGAGAGAGAGAGAGTACCTGAGACCAGATTAAGGAGTGCAGGCCCTGCACATACCTTAATCTTATCAGCAACTCTGCCCTTGAACTATTGCTATAAAACTCCTCAGCAAATCCTCCCAGGTTTGGACACACAGATTTCGAGGGCAGAAGCCCACTCTGTCTCCCTTTGCCAAGCAAAGCAATAAAGCTCTTCTTTTCTACTTCACCCAAAACTCTGTCTCTGAGATTTGATTCGGCACCAGTGCACAGAGGCCAAGTTTTCGGAACCAATCCCCCACTGATGAAATCAGCGCATCCTTCCCACCCCAGCTGCAACCAAAGTGCAGAGACAACCATGAAACTTTTGAAAAGTTGATTTCCCAGAACTGCCCACTCCCAGATCTTCTTGAAAAAAAAATTATTATTTTACCAAATGAATAGTTCTTACTCTATTGCATCTCTGGAAAAACTGTTGGGTAGTTGTTTCCTTGTCTGTGATCTCTTTGGGGATGAGTTTTATGCCAAATCTGTGCTGGGTAGAGAGAGGTAAAATTTGACCTACTCATTTCCTTGCACACCATAGTAAGAAAACACTAACGACGGTTTGGATGTCACAAAACTGCGACTGTTTGAAGATAAAGCAATGGTGATGAAGGTAAGAAATTTTTATTTCAGTGCATATTGAGGTCCAATTCCCAGACATAGGAGGGAAACAAAGACAAATTAGCACAGTCCAGCCTTCCAAGGCACAGAGGGCTCCTTACACAGTGGAGGGATAGCCCTCCTCAGAAGCAAGCAGAGACTCACTGGAGAAGGGGCAAGGGGGAGGTGGTGGCTTCTCTGCTGCCCCGATTTGATGGAAGAGGCCGTGAGACAGTAAATGTCTCTTGGCCTTGATATTCCTGTCTGTAAAAAAAGCATCTATAAAATACTCCAAACTTCATAGGTTGCTAGCGAGAAATAACTAATAAAAACCCACTTGTGATTCTTAAAGTGCATTTGACACAAACAGAAACTATACAAAGGAATGTGCTTCTTGGGTTTTCTTGTGAAAGGCTGGGAGTAAGTGAACCGTAGCCTTTGCAAAGAGGCCACAAGAGTATTTCTGAGACAAGAGTCTTGTTTTCATGTACGTAAAGGGATCATCTCCTTGAAGTCAAGAATCCCTGATGTGCTGGATCAAGTGCTGCCGATATGCCCATTTGGAGCTGGTAAGACTCTGCCACTCAGACATTGGTCTGTCCCCGAGCCCAGTGTGCCTCTGGTATATGCGTGAATGGGCCCCTGCAGCCATGCAGTGGGAGTTGATTTCAGGGATGTCTGCTCCAGGCCAAGAAATACCCTTCTAGTGGAAGCCCTTACAGAGAGGTGAAGTCTGTGTGATTTGGGGACGCTTCATCAATGAAGCTCAGAGCCTGGCCCCATAGGACTAAATCCTGAGCTCACCACCATACTACCCTGAGACCATGGGCAAGTTACCTTCTAAATTTCACATTCCTTGCCTGCAAAATGGGTGTAATCATAATATCTACTTCAACACCTGACATGTAGTAAGTGCTTAATAATTATTAGAAGAAAAGTAAAGCTTTTTTTCACTTAAAACTAAGGCAGAGGAAGTGCACTTAATGCCACTGAACTGTACACTTAAAAAATAAGTAAAGTGATAAATGTTATGTACATGTTACCACAATAAAAATTGTTTTTAATTAAAATTTTATGGGAACTGATGCTTTCAGCTATGATACTGTAACAAGGATTGGATTTGCTCTCCTTCCTTAACTAAAAATATGGATAAAACATATGAAAAAACACTTTTCAGATGTTAGACAATAGGCAGTACAGAAAGTGATTCCTGAGAGAAGAGAAATAAATAAGGAGAATGAATTTCAAGGTACAGCCAGGGAGGGAAGCCCAAACAGAGCCTGATGGTCTTTCTGAGTTGGGAGACAGAGTTGAGAATTCAAGGCTATTATAGCCTCTAGAACTCACAGGGCAGAATACCTGAGAGAAGAGAGCTGCATGGAGAGGAGAGAGCTACAAAGAGAAGGAGTGTTGAGGACCTGCAGTGGTTCTCCTTGAATGGCTGCTGATCATTGTATGATGTGAGGAGACTACCTGAGGCTGGAAAAAGAACCAGCAAACAGAGCAGACCAAACACTCCATGGGGCTCACTCAGGGCTAAGTAGTGCATGTTCCCACGAGCCAGAATGGAAAACAATGTCACAACACACAGGGCGAAGATAGAGGTGCTCAGAGGGTCTGTTTCAGTAGTGGGAAAAAATTTCCCTAGTCTAAAGCATGTTCTGGTCTCACCTAACAAAGCTTAAAAGCAAGACTCAAAAGGGTTAAAGTAACTTAACTACAGCCCAGAGCAAAGTTTGAGAATATTTAAGGAGACATAAAAATATCCTGCACTCAACAACGTAGCATCTGGCATTCAATTAAAAAGAAAATTACTAGACATGTAGAGAAGCAGGAAAATGTATATAACCCAAAATGAGATGAAAAATAATTCAATAGAAACAGACATGACACAGATGATATAACTAGTAAACAAGGACATTAAAACAGTCATTTAAACTGTATTTCATATGTTTAAGAAGGTAGAGGAAAGCATGAGCATGCCAAGGAGAGACACAGAAGATGGAAAAAAAAAGACCCAAATAGAGCTACAAGAGATGAAAAATACAATGTCAGCAATAAGAAATACACTGGGTGAGAGTTACAACAGATGAAACACTGCAGAGTAAGATATTAATAAACTTGAAGACATAGCAATAGAAATCATCCAAAATGAAACAGAAAAAAAGCAAATGGGAAAAAGCCAGCAGAGCATCAGTGATCAATGGAACAATTTCGAGCAGTGTAATATGCATGTAATTGAAGCCTCTGAAGGAGGGTGGGAGGAATGGAAAGAAATATTTGAAGAAATGATGACTAAAATTTTTCCAAATTTGAAGAAAAGTATAAACTCATACATCCAAGAAGCTCAGTGACTCCCAAGCACAAGAAACATGAAGAAAACTATACCAATGTAAACAAAAATGGAATTGTTTAGAACCAGTGATAAAGAGAAAACCTTAAAAGCAGCCAAAGGAAAAAAGCACACATTACATACAGAGGAAGAAAGATAAGGATGACCGAAGTTTTCTCACCAGAAATAATGTAAGTCAGGAGACCACAGAGACATATTTTTAAAATAGTGAAGGAAAAAAAAAAACCTGTCAACCTAGAATTCTATACCCAGCAGAAGTACCTTTCAAGAAACAGAAGCTGACATACTAAAGCTGAAAGAATTTATTCCAAGCAGACCTGCACTACAAGAAATGTTAAAGGAAGTCCTTTGGAAATTCGCTAACAGTTCAGTGGTTACGGCTCGGCACTCTCACTGCCGGAGCCCAGGTTCGATCCCTGGTCAGGAAACTAAGATCCCGCAAGCTGTGTGGCTCAGCCAAAAAATAAAGGAAGGAAGGAAGGAAGGAAGGAAGGATGGATGGAAGGAAGGAAGGAAGGAAGTCCTTTGGGCAGAAGGAAAATGAGACAAGATGGAAATATGTATATTCACACAAAGGAATGAAGAGCACTGGAAATGGCATCTGTGTGAGTGAATATAAAAGACTTTCCCCCTTACTTTGAAAATATGTTTAAACATTAGAGCAGATGCTCTCCTCTTGCCATTTAAATTGTCCGTTTTCTGGAGCAGATAATTCACAGGATTGGGACACACAACATGAGACTCTTCCTGCTTTTTCCTCTAGCAAATGAGGTGACAATTGGCCTCTTCGGACCTTAGTTTCCCTCACTTGTCAAGTAGGGGATCCTTTGTCTCAGCCTGTTTTACAGGTGGTTGTGAAGATAAAATAAGCTAATAAATCACAAACTTTTGTAAAATTAAAGCAGCCTACAACATGACTGGTCTTGTTTGAATTTTGCAGCCCCTTCCAAGAAAACAGCTTCTCACGGTGAATCTGCCCAACTGATGCTGAAACCCATTTCTAGGGCAGCAGATCTGTGTCTCCTCTCTCTCTCCATGGAGATTCCTCCTCCATTGTTTGGGGTAGGTGAGATCCCTCGAGAACACACCTTCCCTCATTCTGGTCAAGCCCACCCAAGAGTCCCGCCCAGTCCACTCACAAAGAACAGCAGCGCCCTAGTGGTTCCTGCTGGCCCTGCCTGGTCAGGCTCATGGAATAATACTGTTTCCAGGCTGGGCACGGTGCAAGGAATGGAGCCTCACTGGAGTGGCAAGAAGCCAGGTCTTTCTGACTGTGGACTCTTCCTGCTTGCTCAGGCCAAGGTGGCACTGGGGTGACCTATGCAGGGGCTGCACCAGTGGGCAACGGATCAGACCCATGCTGAGGTTTAAGAGCGATGAGTCATGCTGGGATGGTGCCCTGGGCAGGGAGAGTTTCCTCTACTCCAGAAGATTGTTCAGAACGCTGTTCCTCCTGCTTTTGCTTCAACAAGCATTTGCCGAACACCCACCACGTACCGGATTCACGGCCACAGGCAGTCTACACGCCATTTAATTTCTTCACAACAGCCCTGGGAGGTTGGTATTTACATCCCCATTTCACAGATGAGCCAACTAAGGTTCATTTTCCTTAGCTGGTGGTACAGCTGAATCCAACCCTTTTCTCCTATCTCAAGTCCAAAGCTCTGGTCACCTTCCTGCATGACCTGTATGTTGGGGGCTCGCAGAGCACAGGGGACTGAGCAGGCTTCAGAAGAAGGAGCACGAGAGTAATATTGGCTAACATTTATGAAAAGGCTAGTCTGGGCGAGCCACTGTGCAAACTCTTCACAAGAACCATCTCATTTAATCCTCACAGGCATTCTAAGAACTAAATACTAGTTTTCTCCCCATTTCACTTGCCCAGCTTGGAAGGGGTCGACTGCTCTTTGCAGCACTTCCATTATTTTGCTCCAAAGAGGCCATGGGCCTTAGGTTGGTTCCGGCAGGAGCAGATCTGGAGACAACATAGTTTACTTGGCAGGGGGTCCCAGGAAGCAGTGGGGGCAGGGAGAGTGAGACATGACAGTGTAGGAAACCATAAAGGTATGGTATGGAGAAGGCAAACTCTATGGGCAACCAGGCCTTCCTCCCTAGGGAGAACTTTGAAACAGCAAAGGACAGTGCTTTCCAAACTTTAAGAAGCACACAGATCTCCTGGGACCCAGAAAAAATGCGGATTCTGACACAGACGTTTGGGGTGGGGCCCGAGAGCCTGCACGGCTCACAAGCTGCCAGCGATGTGGATGCCGCTGGGCCCCGGACCACACTTTGAGTAGCAAGGGTGTAGCACACACATTAGAATGACCCCAAACCGGAAGGCGGAGAATGCTGGGATGTTTAACTCCACTTCCCATCCAGCATCAGCTGAGGGCTGCCGGGGCCCTTCTGACCAGCCCTGGAAGGGCGCTTTGCTGCTTGAGGCCCTGTTGGTGGGGACAGGAGCCTGCATGCTAAGGGGGCCGGGGTAGGGGACACAGACAGCTTCATGACATCCTGGGATTGTCCTGATCACACGTCCTCCCCGCCCAGGTTCCTGCCTGCTGTCTGTGGGAGGGAAGCCTAATTGTGCCCATGTGTGTAGATGCCGGGAGCAGCTGAGGCATCAGACAGAGCCACCCTCCAGCAGGGGCCCTGGGCTGCTTCCTAGCCAGTCCAGACCCCAGAATTCCTTATGGGGGCTCCTCCCCACTCCCTCAGTCACTCTGGGGCTCCAAAATACGGGGCCAGCTTTAAAAGACCCTCCACTGATGAGTGGGGGGCTTGGGAGGGACTCAGGCCAGGATCCCTGAACGCAGTCCTGCTCCGCCTGGCCTTTGTCTTGGGCCTGGCCCCCCTGCTTCTGGTAACATTGTGACCCCAGGGACTGGGCATGGTGGCCCCTCCCCACAGGGACCCAAGACCAGTCCCAGATGGGCACAGCACACGGTGTTAATGGGAATGCCGGGGACGGAAGCTGGCTACTTGTAGAGCTCCTGGAGCAGGCTTGCTGTTTATTCCAGATGCAGAAAGGAGTACGTAAGATGATTAAACTGGGTCGTTGCAGAACTACTTGGTTCCCCATTTAGCAGAGACGTGAAACAATTGTAGAAAAGTTGTAGGGCAGCAGGCTCCGGCGTCAGCTCGCAGCTCTTGATGGGTTACTGAGAACATTCCCCTCCATTCTCTAATTCATCTCCACCTTCTGCCACATGCCTGCAGTGCATGTCAGGGGGCTGAGGATTGTTCTTTTGTTTTGCTCGTGTTTGGGTGTTTTAAGACTGGGCTCCTGGTATAACTACCCCTCCTCCTCATCTCCCCAAACGTCATCGCTTTGGGTCTTTTATCTTAATTGCAATGTGTTGATTCATATCTTGCTTGGTTCCAAAAGGGAATTGAGGTCGTTTATTTTCATACTAAAGGAACAATAAAACAAGCCATCGTGAGGCATAAGAGAAGAGGAAAATGTAACAAAGAGAAAGGAGAAAAAGTACCAAAAACCCTCGGCCGAGGGAAGTTACAGTAGTGAAACCCAAGCTTCCTTGCTGCCTGAAAAACAGGGAAGGAAAATATATACCATGTATATTTCATTGTATACAAGTTCATGGTGGGGGGAATAAACAAACACTCAACTGATTCTTGGCTCTGAGCTTTGAGAAGATTTTATCATCGTGGGGGTTTTGGCCGGGGTCCTTGAGTAACTTAAGGAACAATACCTTAAATGTCATTCTCAAACACAGAAGAGTTCCTTTTATTGACAGTTTCTTATATCACTTCTTAAAACAAGATGACTGCACAATAAAGTAAGGTTTCCTTAAAGAAATTTATGAAGCTATCTTATAATAAATAAAGCCAAGAATTTAAATGTTTTATTTATAAAGATTTTGTTCATAATACTAATAATGTGATTAGTACATATGTGTGATAGCCAGATAATCCCCAAAGCCTTATTAAGTTTTTTTTTCAAGAGTGAAATTAGGAAGCGTTTCCACACAGTGGCAGCAAGATGGGCCACCAGTAAAGAGGCAGCCCAAGTGGTTGATGGCTGTGTTGGTTTCCTAGGGCTGCCACTACAAAGCACCAGTGACTTAAACAACAGAAGTGTATTGTCTCACAATTTCAGAGGCTAGAAGTTCAAGATCAAGGTGTCACTAGGGCCATGCTCCCTCTGAAGGCTCTAGGGAAGGATGTGCTCCAGGCCTCTCCCCAGTTTTTGGTACTTCCTTGGCTTATGGCAACATAACTCCAGTCTCCACATGCTGTTCTCCCTCTGGGTCTGTCTCCACATTTTCCCTTTTTATAAAGACACCAGTCATGTTGGATTAGGGGCCCACCCTACTCCAGTAGGACTTCACCTTAACGAATTCCATCTGCAATGACCCTATGTCCAAACAAGGTCACATTCTGAAGTGCTGGGAGTTAGGACTGCAACATATGAATTTTCGTAACTGTGGCCAAGGACATGGGTGACCCTGAAATCAAGTCACAGGGACCAGGCTGTTCTCTTGGATGGAAAAGCTGACATGTTACTGAGCTGAAACCGAACTGAACGTCTCATGTCGAGGCTGGAGGGAAACCTTATAATCGAAACTGCAAGATTTCTCCTGGAGCCTGGAAAAAGAGAAAGCCAAACAGCAAGAATCTGTCCGTGTTTATCCA
This sequence comes from Grampus griseus, assembly GCF_964374135.1. Classification (NCBI taxonomy): domain Eukaryota; kingdom Metazoa; phylum Chordata; class Mammalia; order Artiodactyla; family Delphinidae; genus Grampus; species Grampus griseus. The sequence goes on along the minus strand of NC_139018.1, from coordinate 14,723,325 downwards.
GCCCCAGCCGAGAGGGAGAGTCAGCAAACCTGGGGACTCTAGCAACCTGGCCTCCAGAGTGCCCACCAGGCTTTTCCTTGGTTTTGATGAAATCTCTCTCAAGATCTTCTTGGTTCTAGTTTTGAGCTCATCAAATTCACTACTTCACTTTCTCAGGGACCCTAATACACGACCTACAATATGGATCTGGGGTCAGGGTTCTTTGGACTGCAGAGGGAGTATACAGTCTCCCCCCTCCCCCCACCCCCAAAACGACTCTGTTGTCAATTCACTTTTTTTTTTTTTTTTTTTTTTTTTTGCGGTACGCGGGCCTCTCACTGCTGTGGCCTCTCCCGCCACAGAGCACAGGCTCCGGACGACAGGCCCAGTGGCCATGGCCCACGGGCCCAGCCGCTCTGCAGCATGTGGGATCTTCCCGGACCGGGGCACGAACCCGTGTCCCCTGCATCGGCAGGCGGACTCTCAACTACTGCACCACCAGGGAAGCCCTCAATTCAGCTTTTGACAGTATGGTTTATCCATCAGTCTTTTGTGACCTTAGTTAATGTTAGTCTGTCCTGCCCCACCTCTCCCCTGGGAGCAGCTACCAAATCCAGAGACCAATTCCCTGGAGATGCTAATTCAGAGAATAGAAAGGAAAAAGCAAGGCTTGAGAGGAGGGGGGAGGAGTGGAAGGACAGAGAGAGAGGGCACTGGAGTAGAGCTGGTGGAACAGGTGGAGAGAAAACAAACGTCCTGTGGGCTGAAGTGGAGAGATTGTTCATGTGTACGTGGCAGTGGGGGGCAGGGACGTGGCAAATTAAAGGCTTTAAAACAGCACTGGTTGCAAGAAAATTGGGGGGAGAGGAAAGGTGTTATGAAAAGCATTAATGCCGCATATATTTTGCTTGTTTGTTGTTGTTTTTTAAAGAGATACAAATTAAAAATTGGAATTCCTAGGGGTTTTGTTCGTCGCTTGCTTTTCGTTGTTGTTACTGTTGATGACTTTTGGCTATTTGACAGGACTTCTTTGAAAGCAACTCATAGGACAGCACTGTGCAAGAGAAATAGAACCTGAGCCACATGTGAAATTTAAAATTTTCTAGTAATAGCCACTTAAAAAAAAGGTGCAAGGAATTTTAATAATATATTTTATTTAATACAGTATATCCAAATATTACTGCAAAATGTAATCAATATTTTATAAGATATTAATGAGATATTTTTACATCCTCTTTTTCATATTGAGTCTTTGAAATCCAGTGTACTTCGAGCACATCTCAATTTGGATTCCACATTTCAACTGCTCTAGAGTGGCCATATATGGCTTGTGGCTCCTATATTTGTCAGTGCTAGCACAGATATAGAGGCTAGACTGTGTAGTTCTGGGATTCCTATAATAATAGCAATAATAATAGTCACTTCTTGAGCCTCTTAGATGTGACACATGCTATATTAATCCTCTTTGTCATTCATCATCTCACGTAATCCTTTTAACAGCCCTACATGGTGGTACTGTTATCATCCCATTCTACAGATGCAGAAACAGAGCCTCAGAGAGGGTGAGTGATTTGCCTAAAGTCACGCAGCTGGTAAACAGCAGAGCTGGAATGGGAAACCTAGTTGGCTTGACACCAGCCACTTTACCTCATTTGCTCAGGGTCAACAAAGAGGCCAACCAGCGGCCAGGTTGCCCCAGCCCTTCCTTTAGAGCCTGGGCACAAGGGTTGACTTTCTTTTCAGATTAGTGGAGCTGCCACGTTGACTAAAAAAAGACCAGTAAGAACATTAATTGTACAGCAGAGTGTTCTGTGTGACTGAGAACAGAGCAGTAACAAGATGTCCTCACTCTCATCAGCTGGAGGAAGCTGCAACTTCAAGGCCTGTGACCAGGTTCCCACAATGCAATTGTTCTCAATGACACTTACTTAGCAAAGAGCCAGAGAGACAATTGATCGTCATTAAAAGTTGGACAAGAGCGTTGATTGTCCCCCAGTGATGATTTGAGGATTCTGACTTAGCGATGCCAAAAGCATCGGTGCAGAGACATTTGTGACGTGATTTCCCCCATGGAAACGGGATCCGATGTGGCCAGTCAGTGTAAAAGAAGCAGGAAACTGAGGCCAGGACAAAGGACGGGTGTCCACGTCTCCCTCCTCCATCCCATCCCCCACAGGCAGCAGGAGATGACTGGCACGTCTGGTCTGGGAGGTGGGTGATCCTATGGGGCCTGGGAGAGGGACCGTCCCTTTCCCACTGGTCCTGTTTGCCTGGATGCTCTAGGAGCCCTTCGAGATGTGACATTTCTGGGTCTGGGGCTCCATGGGAAGAGAATGGTCCCCTCATCCTGTTGGCCACAGGGGCAGCACGATCTGAAGATGGAGGACCTGGCCATGGATGTGGTCAGGACAAGCCAAGCCAAAGCACCATCTATTTACTCCCTGAAACCCCAGGCAGGGTGGTCTCACGCCCAGGAGCTCTCTTAGGCGGGAGGCGATACTGTGTTCTCAAGGGCTCCTGAATGCATTTCCAGCTCTCCTTCGTTCTGCTTCTTGCTGCAGTTGGAAGAGCACATGCAAGGCTCTCCCACAGAGCATCTGGGCTAAGATCCCAGTGACATGTGCTCCTCCACCCATCCACCCATCCATCCATCCACCCACCCATCCACCCATCCATCCACCCATCCATCCATCCATCCATCCACCCACCCATCCATCCATCCATCCATCCATCCATCCACCCATCCATCCATCCATCCATCCACCCATCCATCGATCCATCCATCCATCCATCCACCCATCCACCCACCCACCCATCCATCCATCCACCCATCCATCCATCCATCCATCCACCCATCCGTCCATCCATCCACCCATCCATCGATCCATCCATCCATCCATCCACCCATCCACCCACCCATCCATCCATCCATCCATCCATCCATCCATCCACCCACCCATCCATCCATCCATCCACCCATCCATCCATCCATCCACCCACCCACCCATCCATCCATCCACCCATCCATCCATCCATCCATCCATCCATCCATCCATCCATCCATCCACCCACCCATCCATCCATCCATCCACCCATCCATCCATCCATCCACCCACCCACCCATCCATCCATCCACCCATCCATCCATCCATCCATCCATCCATCCATCCATCCATCCACCCATCCACCCATCCATCCATCCATCCATCCATCCATCCATCCACCCATCCGTCCATCCATCCACCCATCCACCCATCCATCCATCCATCCACCCACCCACCCATCCATCCATCCATCCATCCATCCATCCAAGAAACACTGACCAAGTGACCACTGCATGCCAGATGATTTGGTAGACCCTGGGGATAAAGAAATGTGCAGGGTGAAAGGCTTGTCCTTTAGGAGAACATGGCACAGACAGACCTGGAAATCAATAGCTACAAGGAAACATGGCAAGTGCTAGAATACAGGAATTTTCACCACAAACACCTTGGTTGCAGAGACTATGGAGGTTGAATGCTTAGAGAAGACAGGGGAAGGGAGTTTTGCAGGATGATAGGCCATCCCAGAAAGGCAGCGAAGACAGTCTGTGCAAAGGGACAGGGGACACCAGGAGGCATTCTAGAAATTGCAACTTACTGAGCAGCAGCTGGAGCTCAGAGTGGGCATGGGAGGGGTCGGGAGATCAGGCTGGGGGTCGGTAGGGGCCAGGCATGCAGGGCTCACATGCCATATTCGGAATCCGGACCTTAGTCAGAGCTCAGGGTACATGGGGGGATTTTAGGCAGGTGAAGTGTCAGATGGGTGATCAGGACGGTCAGCCTGCCTGTTGTAGTGCAGGGGACACACAAGAGGGGCAGGACCAGAGTGCGGCCAGGGGCCTGTTGCCCCCAGTTTCATTGCTTGACCTTCTTCTGCTTGGCTCTGCTCAGCTCGGCTAGGCATTGCCGCAGGGCTCACCCTGGAGGCTGTGTTTCCTGCTCTTGTGCCACTTGGCTTCCCTCAGGGTTTGTCCAGTGGGAAGCAGTGACAGGTGGGTGGAGGAAAGGGCTTTTCTTTCCAAACTTCTCTACCCAGGTGGTCTGTCCGTGGCTTCGACTCCACGGCCGCTTCCAGCTAGACAGGCCTGTGCAGCTGTGCTTTCTAGTAACCCTGCCTCCCGCCGGCCCCTCTCAATTCTGGGGTGGTGACGGCTCTCTGCTCTTGCTGGGCCGCCCCACTGCCCCCTCAGAGGGCCCAGCAGCCCCCTCAGCTCCTCCATCACCAGCACAGCCAGCTCCCCCCGGGGTCTCTCCCTGCTTGGACTTGACTGACACAGTGAGGAAGGGGGCTGGTGGGTGCCAATTATACAAATTCTCTCACCACAAAAGTCCGAAGGAGTGATGACAAAGGTCTGAACAGAGGTTACGACTGTAGTTGGAATGGAACTTAGAGACACCTGATAGGGCTTGTTGACACAATGCGGGAAGCGAGGGCTAAAAGAAATTGTGGACCGCTTCAGGGTAATACAGGGGTCAGCAAACTTTTTCTGTAAAAGGCCGGATAGTAAATATTTTAGACATCGTAAGTCATTGGTCTCTGTCTCAAACACACAATTTTTGCTGTTATTGTGCAAAAGTAGCCATAGACAATGTATAAAAGAATGGGTAAGGCTGTGTCTCCCAAAAACTTCATTTATAAAAACAGAGGGAGGCTGCAATTGGCTCGTGGGATGTAGTTTGCCGACTCCTAAGCTCGGGCCTTAGGTGGCTGACGGAAGGACTGTAGTGTTGGGAACACAATAGGGCATCCAGGAAGAAACACTGATGTGGGACAGGAGTCAGGAGGAGAGCTGGGAGAGGTATAATGGTGTGTCCTGCATCCATTAGGAATTGTATTTCACTGCAAGTAACGGATCTGAAATAATCATGTTTTAAAGAAGACTGGGTTTTATTTTCTCTCATGGAAAAGAAGCCTGGAGGTTGGGAGTACAGGGCTGCTATGACAATTCCATGGCACCAGTGTTGTCCCAGGCTCCTTATAACTTTCTTCTCCACCATCCTTAGCACCTGGTTTTCATTTTCAAGGTCATCTCAGAGTTGCCTCGTGGTCAACAAATGACCTCTGCTCTCCGGCTATCACATTATTTTTTTTTTTTAAGATTTATTATTTATTTATTTATGGCTGCATCAGGTCTTAGCTGTGGTACACGGGATATTCATTGTGTTATGTGGGCTTCTCTCTAGTTGTGGCGTGCAGGTTTTCTCTCTCTAGTTGTGGCGCACAGGCTCCAGGCACGTGGGCTCCGTAGTTTGTGGCACACGAGCTCTAGCTGAGGTGTGCAAGCTCAGTAGATGTGGCTCGCGGGCTTATTTGCCCTGCGGTATGTGGGATCTTAGTTCCCTCACCAGAAATTGAAATCACTCTCAAATGGTTGGAGCCAAATGTGAAGATGGAAGCTCCCTGGGAAGGGGCTTACTCTTCCCTCTGTGGACCCCAGTGTCCCACCTGGAGAGATTTGGTGCAATGACACACAGGCGGTTTCCCATTTGGGAATTCTATCTTACTATACTGCGGCATTGCAATGCCTTGCAAGCTTCCTATGGGCGTGCATCTTGTCTTAGTCATTCTGTATGCCCAGGGCCTAGCATGCATCTGACCCTAGAGTCCATGCTTAGTATGTGTTCGCTGAATGAATAAATGAGCCTTTTTAAGCTCATGCAGACCCTTGGGGATGGGAGGTCTTAGAGGACCCAGGGGAGAGAATTTTCAAACGTAGATGGTAATCTAGTTTGCAGATCTAGGGTCAAGAACATACCTTATCCCAATTTCTGGTCTGGAAATGACACAACACCTGCTTTGGATCCCTGACTACACTGACTACAGAACCACTTTCCCTCAGACTCATTCTACCTTTGCTTAACAGCTTGGCTAAGGATGAATATTAGGCAACTTTCTTGTGGAAAAGAGACAGAGATGCAGCATTGGCTCAGGATCAAAGGAAAATTTGGGTGGACTGACATATCATTGCCAACTATCAGCTTAGTCAAATGAGGACATTAAAAACTAACATCTCCATCTATGATCACCATAATTTTATAGAAGACAGGACATTCTAACACCAAGAGAGCAGAAGAGATGTAATCTTAGACTAAAGGATAGTCTTTTGAATGGAATAATTTGACCTTTTTGAAAAATTCCCTCCATCATTCAACTATTCTTGTCTTGCCAACCGCCAAGAACTTTGTCAGGAGCTGTTGCTGGTTCACCAACCAGCCATCAGAACTGATGAACAAGGCCACCCTACACAAGTTAAGTGACGTTCGCAAAGCTGGTGGAGATGGAATCAAAACTTCGTTTCCTGCCTCACTGAGTAAGACACTCTCACAAAATAAACTGGCTGAACGTCAGTGAGTTCTCAGCTTACTAATCAGCATATGGCAAAATATCGTGACAGAGTTTACCTTTTGATTTTAAATAGATCCTTGTAGACCAGCAAATAAGAGCTTCCAGCTATTCCGGTGGTCTCAAGTGGGGAGAAGTTATCCTCATTCCGGGTCCAAAATTCCCTTGAATGGAGTGTGCCAAGTGAATTTACCGACCTGTAAGTTCTTTTGAGAGCAGTGGGACACTGGAACCATCAAGTAGATAAAATGGGATGAGGCTGAATTAAATAAAAATGTTTAAAGTATCCAAGTGGCAGCGACTGTCTTGGGGGTTCAGTGTAGAACAAGATCTGATGCGTACCTTCATCCAAGGAGCTCCCCTCTAGGGAAGGGAGCTGACAGGTAGATGACGAATCTTACTTTCGTGTGATGGAAGCCACCATACAGGCAGGACTTTGGTGCTATGGGGACATGGGGAGAGAATAATTTGACTTAGGTCTTAAAGGATTGACAGGGATTTTTCTGGAGGAAAGAGGTAGGGAGGGGGGAGAGCATACATTCCAGGGAGAGAGAAAGAACATGAGGAAGCCCAAGCCAGGAAAAACCTGAGGAATTTGGAGGCTGGGGTCACCGAGGGTGGCCACAGTCCACGTGGGTGGAGGGGCTCAAGATTAAGTTGGAAATTTGGGCTGGGGCTCCTTTCGAAGGGCCACCTTGTGGGATTTGGCCGTTCTCCTGCAGGCAATGAAGCCAGGTGTGAAGATCTGAAGCAGATGATACAATCAGAAGTGACTGGGAGGGACTTCCCGGGCGGTCCAGTGGTTAGCACTCGGCGCTTCCACTGCAGGGGGCACGGATTCGATCCCTGGTGGGATAACTAAGATCCCACATGTCGTGAGGTACAACAACAACAACAAAAAAGTGACTGGGAAAGATGATCCTCGTGGCTCTGTGGGGAACGTGTGGTCAGGGGAGGCTCATGGTTATGGCTGACGTCCAGACGAGAAGCAACGGAGATTGACCAGGAAGGTGGTCATGAAGGTGGAGGACCAGAAAAAAGCAAAGGTGAGTTTGAGGTGCAATTGACCAAATATGGTGCTGGATTCCCTGGAGGAGCTGCCAGAGCAGAAGGGATTCAGGATGACTCGGGGGCTCTTAGAGAGGTTGGTTTGGGATGGGTGGGTTGCGTTCTTGATGGCACCTTGTAAACACTAAGGACCAATTTCATGTGCAGCGTGTTTATGTTATTATTAGGTTATGAGTTCTTAGATATATGAAACGAGTTCCATCCTCAAAGTGTAAGAATGTTAACTTAAGCGTGAGTATAACCTCCTTCTGAATTTTCTTAATTGGCACTTGAACTTTTCACTCCGAAGGGGCAAGTTATTGCCAATAAAGATGAGAAAATACCGAGTAGTTTCCCTGCCAATGGGTCAGGATGGGTTAGATGACATTTTCAGTCTGAAAGAAATGGTCTAGTAGAAAGGATTAAGCATCAAAAAGTCATGGCTTTTGTATTGTGTGACTAGAGCCCCTGATAATCAGTGTGCATGGCATGCCCCCTCTGAGCTCCGAGTGGAGTTTGCTGCCATGGTCCACCTGTGGGCAGGAGGCTGAACACAATGAACCTTCTCAGGTCTATGGGTCCATGTTCAGTGAGGAAGAGTTTCAGGGAAAGGACTAGACTGATAATCAACTGAATGCTTCATGCATCTTTCTGCACATCCTTGATCGCCCATAATGGTGGCAGAATTACTAAAATAAAGCAAGAGGATGCTGTGCCGCTTGGATTCTCCAATCTTCGCTCTTACAGCAATTTTGAGAAGGGAGTGATGATGGCTAGGTAGTGGGGAGAGAAAGCAGGGAGGGGGGCAGGGTGAGGTTGACTGCTTGCTTATAAATCGAGAACTTGAAGCATTGTGTGGAAGAGAAGGACACACCCAATTATTTTATCATAGAGCTGGTAACCAGTAGCAAGGATCAATTCAGTAAGAAATCATTCTCCCACGGGAGGGATGGCCATGTCTGCAAATGGCAAACAGGCTCTTATCTAATTCCTCACCAGCCAACAGAGGTGAGAAGAGGAGACATGAGAGGAAGAGGAAGACAAAAGCTGTATTGATCTTCGCAACAAGTATTTTTACGTCTTGAAAAGGCCACCCACTACTGAGAAGTTTGGGGAACGATATATCAGCCACCAGTGAGATACCCATTACTTGATACAGCTGCATTTTTGGAGGTGATCATATTTGAAGGTAGGAACCAGATTTTTCGTCTTCATCCCCAGAGCCATCAGGATTGGCAAAAAGTTGCTGAAAAACACGGGTGGGTTGACTATGACTGTAAAGGAGAGAATCTATTTTAAAATTTCCTTAACCTATTTCTTCTGTATCCTTTCATGTTTCGGGCAGCCTTCTCAGACTACTGAAGTTCTGCGTGCTTAACTATATATGCCATGCCGGATAGTATTTAAAAAGAAATAGGTGCCAGAAGTAACCAAACTCAAGTTCTGAGTTTTGTTTTAAGAAGGAAGACCATTATTTTAGATGCATTTGACTATGTTTAGAGACTCACTACCGGCTAGATATGGCAGTGCTCTAAACGGGCTTGCACAAGGAGTGAAGAAATACCACCAGCATTATGCTGAAACTTCTTGATTGTAAACAGGAGAAGACTGTCTGCAAACTTCAGATCTATAGTCTCAATGCTGTCCTTGGGCAAAATTCTGGGACGGATTATTACAAGAATGGTTTGTAAGCTCTTGGCAAGGAAGCTAACTTGAGCTCACTAAGATATAGTAAGTGAACGGACGGATGAAGATGTGGATGAATAAATTGGGGCTGCTTTTCATATGAGGGGTATGTTCCTTAAAATCTCATATTATTTAATACATGCATAAATCAAGACTAATTCCCCCCGTAGGAATAAAGTAGGATTTACATTATTTCAAGGTTTGTACATTAGGTGAAACTTTATTCTTCTCCGTTGCCTTATTTCAAATTTGCATAATTCACATTAGCATAGAGTAGGACTTTATTTCTTTTTTTATAAAGGAAGACTATGGACTTATACTTGGAGATCAAGGGTGTGCTTGACAAACTTTTGACTGGATGGAGACATGTAGGCTTCATATATCTTCATAAAGCCAGGTATACGTATAACTAGTTGAATGATTGCCCTCTAAGGGGGATGACAAGGGGGTCTCCAGAACCATGCTACATGGCTCCAGCTTTGTCCTAATCAGCAAACAAAAGACATTTTCAAATTTGTGATCCAATGATGCCTGGAGGGAAAGCAAGTTTTTCCGATGGCCCCTCATACCCCCACCCCACTGCTAATCTCAACTGGCCTTGAACAATGGACCAAATCTAAGGAGGTGACATTTAATAGAGATAAATATAAAGTCCAGCACTTTGATCCAAAATGAACAACTAGAGAAGCACACCAACAGCTGGGACTTAGTTGTTTTAATTAATAGCAAGTTCAACGTGAATCCGCGGTGTGATACTTCTGAAAAAAAAAAGAGTTTAGCCTTTGGTTACATTAATAGAGGATCTAGAATGAAGAAAGTGATAGTTTCTCATCATCAAACTGTACTCAGTTCTGACTACAAACTGGAACATGTCCAGAAGAGAGAAAGAATAGACAGAACTTGGAATATTTATTCTGGAAAAGACTTTGGGAAGAAATTATTCAAACATATAAATGGTTGCCATGTAGAAGATGAGTTAGGTTTGCATCTTTGTGGCTTTCCAGGCTAGTCCATGGAACTTCAGCCAAACGTTTTAGGGGGTGGAATTTGTCTCAATATAAGGACAATTAGTGTCTGAAGAAAAGAGGGCCATCTGGGGACAGCTGACGTGTTTGGTCATCATGGCGCCATTTAATGGCTAATCAGGAGCACTGCTAGAAAAGAGACTATGAATCTCATTTCTTTCTCCTCTACTCTTGAAGAGTCAGTTACAGATGATTCAGAAAGAAGAAAATAAATGGCCAGTAAATGATGGGAAATCATGTAACTTTGCTAGTAATTAAATGAAAACTCACACAGTAATAAATTGTCAATTAAACCTCAATTTTTAAAAAACAGCAATTTAAAAAAACAGCAATTGTCTGGTAGCAAAAATTAAGGAGAAAAATAAATTCCAACGTTGGTAAGGGTGCAATGAAATTGGGGTTTTCATTCATTGCTGTTGGCACTGATGCCTTTTGGAAAGCTGGTATATAAAGTGCTGTAACATTGGTAATACTTTTGTTCCAATAGTACAACAGGCTATCTACAAAAGACAAGTTGAAAATATGCAAATAGCCACTTGCCTGAAGATCTTCATTGTGGTATTACTTAAAATAGAAAGAAACTGTAAGCAATTTAAACAATGAAAAGGAAGGTAACAGTTGAAGGTGACAGGCCACCTACTCGATAGAGTGTTATATATCATTTACAAAGATAGTCATTTTCACTACAGCTGTAGGCAAAATGCATAGGACATGATATTAAGTGTGTATGTGTGGGGAATTGTCAGCTATGAAATTCTAGAGATGTGATGATTATAATTACATACCAAATAGATGGATATAGCAAAAGATAAGAAGGAAAATTTCCTCTTGAGTCCAGGTCTGCCACTAGACAGCTGTGTCATCTTGGGTAAATCCCTTAACTTTTTTGTGCTTCAGCTGCCAGGTCTATAAAACAGGGTGTTTGGACTCAACGGTCCCCAATGTCCCTTCCAGTTTTATGATGTGACTAGAATGGACCCATTTAATGAAGAAACTGCATCCCAGTGGGATTAAGACATCAGCCACTGTCTTGTTTTCAGACTTCCCTCATCATACAGTGCTTCATCCATATTACATTTTTAGAAATCAGTTTTGAGATGAGTAACAGATGAGAAAAAATAGAATTCCTTGATTCTTCTCAAATAAATTGCTGCATTTTGAAGGAGATTTAGCCATATGTTCTGTAAGTACTTTACTATGGAGTAACATAAAACATTAGGAAACTCTATCCCAAAATGCCCCAGAATGACTGCAACTCAAGATACCGTTGTTTGAGTATTATTTAAAGCACCGTTCTGGGTTTATTCACACGAAACAACGGGAAGAGGTGGACGTCCAATAAGCTGGTTTATTCACTTATACTTGAGTATCTTAAAAAAAGGTCCTTTAGGTGGTCACAAAGCACCTAGCTGATCTCCCTGTGCTATGCGGCTGCTTCACTTTGTTATAAAGCAGAAACTAACACACCATTGTAAAGCAATTATACTCCAATAAAAATGTTAAAAAAAAAAAAAAGCGGTCCTTACCAAGTTCCTGAACCCCTGGTTTTGTATCCCAATCGACGTTATAATGGTCAGAACACATTTATGTTTGTGTACTTACAAGACCATTTGATTCCTAGGGGATCTGAGAAGCAGGGTGACAGACATGAGCTTTCAGGTGATAAACAAAAGCCTCCTAGTCATGCCAGACTCCCTCTGAAATTGCCCTCATCTGTTCAGAACTTTCTAGAAGGATGGTGACTTCTTAGTTCAGAACACTTCCTTTCATCAGGCAGAGCAGGCAAGAGGCGAAGAGAAACTGGTCAGGGGCAGCAGCACCGCTCACCTTCACTCATCCCACCGGTGCAGCAGCAACACGCCAAATGGCCTTTGTGGTCCCTGAGGTACTGGGGCGCAGGTGGTGGGTGGGTAGTTTCACTGCTCTGAGGATTCATACAACTTTGCAGACAGTGCTGTCTGATCTTTTCAGAAAATATTCCATTTTCAATTGTCCAGGAAGAATTTTTAAGTAGCAGAGAGAGCCCACATCTAGATTACCTAAACATTAGAGGAGAGCTTGCGTTTTACTTAAATATGCAAATGAGGCATCTATCCAGCGCATAATTACATCCTCAAGGCAGAGTCCAGAATCTTGTAGTTTTGCTCAAAGGAAACACAAAACGTTAGACATACAGTTCCGCAGCGAAATGCACAGCACAGATCGCAAACGCGGAATACAAGTCACTGAGGAGTGTGTTTTATTAGTACTTTTGATTTCCTCTTTCTTTGCATTTATACCAGGCTGCTTTTAATAAAATGAAGACACTGGTCATTCCTTTGTTTACTTCTTTTGGAGGAACTGGAGAGTGAGTTGAAGAGGGAGGCTGTGGCCCCATTTTGATGAGCGCAGAGGACACAGACGGAGAGGCACGTGAATACAAGGGAAGGAAGTAAAACTGCTTGAACACACGTAGAAGCAGCTCAGAGACATGCGAGTGCTGTCCTTTCAAATCAGTCGCCTGACAATACTCTGAACTTATATTTGAGTCTTTTAAAAAACGGTCTTCACTGCAGGTTACGAACAACTACCAGATTTTTTTCCCTCTCTTCTGTGGAATGGTCAATGTCCCCCGGAGGTCAGATCAGAATTTTGGAGGTGTTATCATCTTGACAGAGTTCCCTCAGATATTCTGATAATCTAACTGGCTGTCTTGTCTTCAGACACCTTGAGAATCACTTACGAAATGTTTGATATGGGCTTTTTATGGTGGGTGGCCACACTTTATGTTTGGTATTGTCATACCCAACTTGGTCAACTACCCGATTCATCAGATTTGACCCAAATGACTTTCTGCTATTCCTCCCAATCAATTCCCCTGAAATACTGAAGATCTGTCAACCAGGAGGGAGCACCACAGCTTTGAAGGTGATTCCAACAGTGCAAATGGACATGGCTGCAACCCTGGCAAACATACTGGATCCTGGAGCGACCACTCTGAGAAGCCTTGCTGGGAATCCATTCCAGCAGGCCCACTAGAAGTGATTTTGCAGTAACACCTTGACCGCAGGAGGTACAGCCTGGGCACCTAGAAGACACCCATGAGTATGAGGGTCCAGCAGAAGGGTATCGGTGGAGACCAGATCTACGAGGGCTGCTGCTGCCACTGTGAGATCTACAGATGGACATAGTACACTAGAACAACCATCACAAAAGGAACCAGAACTCCGAAAGAACAGCCTTTCTACTCCTCCAGCACGGTGACTGGTGCCCTGGGACCTATTACTTGTCCCAACCACTCCTCTCCCAACCAGCTCCTTCGTGCCTCTTAGGGCGTGTGTGTGGCCCTTGAGTGGTGATGGATTAAATCCTGGAAGGTCAGAGTCTCAGGGTTAGGAAAGTTATCCTAAGAAGCCCTCGGGACCTGGGATAGGCTGGCAGGCTCCAGTCCCATTGTATAATTTTAATATATCGTTTGACAATTTCCAAATGAAAGGCACACTCTTTCTTAACCATAAGCTCTAAGGTTCGTGGCAGGAGGCCTGCTGTCCAACAATTCTTCAGGTCAGAGTTGGAATTCTCCGGGGTTCCACAGGTGAGCCCACCCTTAGGCTGTGAATCTGTGTATTTGCAAAAGATGTGTGATTTTCTACTGAAAAACAAGCATGCGTGAGGATAGGCACAGATAAGTACAGTGGAGACTCTAACACCAGACCGTAAAAAACAGAACACATACCCTAGTGCAGGTAAGAAATAGAAATGATTTTACTGCTCAGCATTTGCACGTGGAGACGCAGTGCACACAATACTACGTGGCATTTTTCTTCAATTGATGCAACTCAGTAATTTTTATTGCAACTGGAAGACAATACATCACAGAAACTTTATGGTAGGTCTGGGGAAAAGTGTTATTTACAATAAATGATGAAATAGTTTGTCTTTGGCAATATGATTACATACGAAGAATGCGAAATGCAAGTATGAATGCCTCCAAAGCAACACCATCAGGTCCCTAAACTTCGGCGGACTGTGCCTGCTTCCACACCGCTCCTCTAGGTAACACAAACGCAACTGAACGTCACTGTCTCCTCTATGGTTCTCCCTTTCTAGTCATGATATTGGCAGTTTCATACAGAAAAAAATACCGAAAAAAATTGGCTTTTGAAACCTTATTACTCTAGTAAATGAATTTGGCCATCGAGGTCTATTGGCCAGAGGTCACATGACCCTAAGTATTGAGAGTAAACCTCTTGTCTTCTGATTGCTTTATCACTGTTATTTATTTATTTTTCTGTAAAACAAAAGCAGAACTCAGAAATGTTACAGAATCAGAGTATAAAAAAAATGTACAAGTGTATAATGCTTCCCAGACATACACGGATACTTGTTTCTTCCACATTGTTACCATGGCAGTATAAGTAGTGAGTGTGAATGACAGCAGGAAACTGGTTACTGAATCAGCTGTGAGCGTCGATGTCTCAACATACATACTCAAGAAATGCTGAGTGTTTAAATAACTGAAATTGTGCTAAGGGTTTCATCTAAAAAAAAGGGAGGGGTTGGGAACTCAGGCCACAGTCATGAAAGGATGAAAGACAATTTCTAGGTTTGATAGATTCACCATATCGAAGTCTTTGAGAATCCAATATGGAATATTAACTCTTTGCAAAAAGTAGGGAAGGCTATTCTCAACTTTTGCAAATGAAATACAGTGGACAACACTGTTGCATCTATTCCAAATAAATAGTCTTGATTTCAACACTAACAAAACGAACAGGAAGGGTACTTGTGAGCATGATCACAGTAAGTCAGAAGTGATCTTTCACCCAAGTCTGATTTCAAAAGTAGGACAGACAGCAAAATGCAGCACCATAGACACATTGGTTTCGGCTGTTAAAAGATGGATCGTTTTAAAAATCGGATTTTCCTTCCTTAATTTTTGGTCAGTGAAGCTAGCACTTGTTTGCTGAACTGTGGAAGAATTGCAAGGTCACACGCTATATTCATGATAAAGCAACGGAGCTGATGAGTCTGTGCTTAATTCAAGACTAACCAGTAGGGGAGAGAGAGAGAGAACAGGAGTTGACCACCATCACCGGCTCTCTCTCAAAGGAAGAGGGGTTGACAGATGAATTCACAAAGGCAGGCAGGACTATACAGAACACTGAATGCCACGTGTAAATCCTCATGGGATTCCAGAAGGGGGAACACCACACAACGTATATACTTTGATTTACACATTCCGTTACGAAGAAAAGAAAAAAAAAGACACCATTACAACTTTGTAACTGTGTTAACTGCAATATAAACCAAAGTCCCGGAGTTTTGGCAGGTAACTAAAAAGAGGGTTATCACTTAGGTTATATAGCAAAAGTGTTGATGTATATTATATATAGTAGTATAAATAATAAAAAAGTATTATTTAAATTAGATCACAGTGCTGCATTATGTGCATAACAGTGTTTGATATAGTATTCGAGCTGGGACCTACGACACAAAGGATTTAACTGTCAACACTGGTTAAGTCACAATCAAGAGGGGACACGGAGTTCAAATGTGTTCTTTTGGTGGCAAAAAAAAAAAAAAAAAAATCCTGAAGATGAAAGAAAAGTACTCCTCTACAGAAACATAAAAAAGAAAAAGGCAACATCTGGGCAGCTGTGATCCACCAGAAAGAAACGAGTCCCAACCTGAATCAAGTTTAAAAGGGAAAGAGAAGTCACATTGAGTTGAATCCAATCCCATATGGAAAACCCTCCCATGTAGGTCACTTGTACATAACTCTGATTCCTTCTCCGAGAGCCCTTTGATGACAGAGGCCAAGGGCCCACACACGTGGAGTGGCGGTCACTGAAAGGAGGAACTGGTAGCGCTTGGTGCCGAGCAGTCCTGCCGCGTCCCAGGACTGAGTTGGGCGCAAAAGCCATCCGGACGGTTTTCACTCTACAGAGCCCACAGCCTGAAGCCGTCCCGGGTGAGACCAACATTCAGTGCGATGGCCTTCTCCAGTGGCCCCGTGGTATTCACAGCTATGCCTAGCAAGGGCTAGACATGCTGAAAATCAGCTCTTAGGAAAAGCCTCCCACACATCCCTTCTAAAAACTCAGCCCCAAGACTAAAACCTGCTACAGTTGTCTTGGCCAGGGTTTTCTCACACCACCATCTCGATGTGGGTTGGGTTCATTTTAGTTTCAGATAGACAGTTTTACCAAAGAACTCTTGAACGTATATGTACTGCTTAGAGAGGGGGAAGGGAAGTAGGAGCTTAGGGTATATCATAAGGCTGGGAAAAATCTATGATGCAAACTTTTTCCACATAATACTAGGTGAAGATAAAAGACAACTGTAGAAGCATAAAAATAACTGTCTACGTGTATATCATTTAAGAAAAAAGAGCTTACAATCTCCTTCTCTTAAATGTGTCCGAGGACCAACAGCAAGTAACTGTAGATGTCATGGTGCCGACGGATGTGTTCACGTTTGTTTTCCAAAAGCATCTTCAAATATTGCTATAGTTCCCCATTTTCCCCTCCCCCCTGCCCCACGTGAGTATGTGAGATACTGGAATGACACATGAAACGCCACTTCTCCCAGCAGGAGAAATGAAAGCAAAAACACCACACCCCTTGAACGGTGCTCAGGCAATTTTTGTCAGACTAATGAGTACATAGGCTAGTTTGGAAGCTAAAAGAACACCTGACGTTTGGGAAGAAATTCCAAGACTAAAGTGATTACACTTGAGCAAAATATTCTTTCACAAATAGGCTTGTGCTTAAATTCTCTACTGCTCTTGGAGGAGGGGGTGAGAGAGGGTGCCTCCTGCCCCTTGGCTTGGCAAGGACATGGACAACCTCATTCTGCAATGAATTCACTACAAACGGCCACATACACATCGATACTTTTTTTTTTTTTCTCAACAATCAAAATACAAAGTTAAACACAATTGAGCCATTGTTTTGGTTATGCATAATGTGTATGCCTCCAAAAACAGAAGAAAAATAGAAGAAAGTACCCTCACTAAAGTTTCCCCCAGGTCTCCCAGCGGCTCCTACGGAGGGACTGAGGGAGACTCGGGAAAAATAACACTTAGAAAGCTGCCCGATGAGGTATTTATGCAAAAAGAGTGGTTCTGGAGTTAAGAACACACTTTTATAAGATACTTATCTATTTCTCAAAGAGATCAGAAAAGTAAATCACACACATTGCATTTTATTATTTTCTAAAAGAGGCCTTTGCTCCTTTAGAAAAAGGAAATGAGGGGAGACAGCCCACGGTGGGGTTTGAATTGGAAGAAATCCCCTGCCAGAAACAGTCCTGGATGTTTACCTCTGTCTTTCAGAAGGGAAGTCTGAATTTGACCTTGGGGGTGGGGTGAGGGTGGGGGACTGAGGTGGGCTCAGTCAGCTGACAACACAGAAAGTGTCACCCAGGTTCCACAGCTGTGGATGGCTTTTGGGGTGTCAGATGTTTGGGGAGACAGAGGGAACAGAGCACTTCAAAAAGACATCCTTATTCCCATCTACACCCTGAACAAGTATGCTGGAAGTTTTCAGGTTCAGGTAATGAATCTGACCTGTGTAGGGGCGTAGATCTTTTTTTTTTTCCCCTCAGGTTCTCTCAGCAGCAACCCAGAGGAATACAATGCACCAGTTAATTTTCACCGTCCTGGCTGATGGAGCTTCTGACAGTGCCTGATGCTGGCAGATGGGCTCCACAATGGCCCACCCTGTCCTATCTTAAAAATCAAGATCACCCCAGTTCCCTCCCTCTCCCTCACCATCATATCTTGAGCCATGGGAGTGGGCATTTTTGTTTATGTTTTAAAATTCCCTTCCATGTGGGTGGAAGATCAAATTCTTTTAGAGGGTTCTCTGGATCTCCCCAGATCATTTCTTTTAGGCAAAGATAACAGGAGTTTCTGGTCTGCGTGGCATCATCTGGTTGTCTAGATTCAGCGCTCACAATCTAGGTGGGCTTCATTCCAGGTTGGCTCGTGTGCCCAGGTGGTAGAGACGGCCAGCCCCTCCTTCCCACCATGAGATGGCGTCACGGGAAAACATCTGGGGCTGGTCCTTCCAACACCCGTGTCACTTCCTCCTTCACGTGTACCCTAACTCACACCCTCATCCAATAAGGCCCATTAGTGTGTTTCCCCTTCTCCTGGTGAATTTGCATAATTATTCACTGCCTTTTTCCTCGAAACCAAATCATGGTCATGGTTTTCTCAAGTCAGCGTCCCATAATTCTCTTGATTCTATCATACACACTCACTACTAAGTTTGCCCTCAAATTATTGCGTCATGGTAAACATGTACAGACAAAGAGAAAGGACACACTTTTCAACAGAGAATCAGAGGGGGTCGGGGCTGAAGTGCAGACAAGGCAGTGCAGAGCTCCACCATCCAGGCCCTACCAGAACATGAAGAGATTTTGTATTGCAGAGTAAGCTCCCCAACAGTCAGAATTTGTCCCTGAAGAAGGTTAAACCTTAAACACCTGCTTCAAAAAACAAAAACAAAATAATTGGAAAAAAGGGGGGAAAAAAAACAACGAAAAAAATTAAAGGAAAGGAAAATAAAAGGAAAAAAAGAAGAAAACCAAAAGAACCTCTAAGCCTAAGGGCTTAAAAATTAGAGGCATAGCCTTTTCTCTATTTTCTATATTTATATGAAAATAATTCATGCTTCATGCTAAATACATTGTTTACCTTACAAGAACTTTATTTTTGAATAAAAAAAGTTTGTGTTTTTGTGATTTTTTTTTCTTTTTTTTTTCTTTTTTCAAAGGAATTCCATGCATTGTGGATCAGAAATTTCTGCTGGCTACACTGGCTGAATGTGGAAATCATTGATTTTCGCAAAGATGAACCTTGACTGACATTAATTGCAAACTCCATTTTGAGGGCAGTATAGGAATTTGTTTTCCTTTCTTTTTTGCCATGTTTTACTTTAGTTGTCCATCAATGTGCCTTTCATCTTTTAAAAATACACCACAATACTAATGGCAGGTTCTGTAGCTTTTTGTTTTGTTTTGCTTTCACTTGGATCAAATGGTTTTGACAGACAGAAAAAGATTTGTACCATGATTTCCTTTGTTAACAGCTACTGTAATTTTTTGGAACTTGATTTTCACTTGGGCAGTTAAGAAGACATAGCTTGTTTTTTGCATCAGTTTTTTTCTTTTTCTCTCGTGTGTGTGTGTGTGTGTGTGTGGTGTGTCTGTGTGTGTGTGTGCACACGCGTGTGTGCAGGACCAACCTTCAGGCTTATGGCTTGTGGAACCTTCTCTTCATTTAATGTAGAACAGAATTCAGTGATTAGCAACATCACTAAAAACTGACCCAGTTTCTTCTCATGAGTCACTGACACCTGTTGAACATGAATGGTCCAGTGTCCACCCCGGAAGATGCTACTAGGCTTCACGGTTAAGAAGCACAGAGGACTGGTGACCGCCTACCCACCCCTGCATCGCACGCTTGGGGCAATGCCAAGGGTTTTCTGGCACAATTTGATGCCCAGCGCCACGAACTTGGGTCTGCTCCTTCCTTCTCCTCAGTTGCCTTACGTGCATTCACTCAGCGAACCCAACTGGGTGCACATCCTGACCTTTTAAACCTAAAGGTTGGGCCTGATCGATGGTTACTCTGCACACGTGCCTTCTAAGTGCCAGATGTGTATCCCCGTGGCATTATTGTTGCCATCCCTGTGGATTCAGCCACGGGTTTCTGACAAGCTGGAGGAAGCAATGGTAATTTTGGCTTTTTCGGTTTTGTCTTCAGATAATGAAAAGCTTTTGTAAAACAGCTGAGTGTCAATATGAGTTCTATGGCTTCAATCTCCTTTAAACATAAAATTCTTAAGGGTCCAAAACAAAGGAGGGGGGCAAATTAAAAAAAAAGAAAGAAAGAAAGAAAGAAAACCAAACCAAAAAAAAAAAAAGAAAAAAGAAAAAATAATAATAAATTGCTGATATTGCCACAAATCATTAGAAATCTCCTGACATGCTGAAACCAAATGGCCGTAAGTTCAAAACAAATCAGTGACTTGTTTTTAATTTTTTGTGGTTTCCTTTTGTTCTTTCTGCCCCTTTGCCGTCCGATTGGTGATGTTATTCAAACAGGACCGAATCCCCGCCAAGTGCAGGAGTGACCCCGCCGCCTCTTTCATCTCCTCGTCATCGCTCTCGGGGGGCTTTTCCGTGCGTCTCTTTTTGAGGGGCAGCGTGTCGCTGGGGACCTTCCTTGCCTTGGCGAGGTGCTGGCGCTTCTTGTGCTGGGACGCGTAGCCGCTGTCCCCCAGAGCATCCTTGGCCTCCTTCGGGCTGCGTTTCCTGTCATCATCCTCCGTCTCGCTGTGGCTCTCGTGGCTCTGGAAGCTGCCCTCGCTGCCCTCGCTGCCCTCCTGGCTCCCCTTGGTGGCAAACTCGTAGTGGTCGTCGGCCGAGGAGGAGGAGACGGAGTCGCTGGCGGGCGAGGTGCTCCTGGCGTTGGAGGACTTGGCACTGCTGTAGTTGTGATCCTCCTTGGGGTCTCCACTGACCACCGGGGAGCCACACGAAGGCTCGCTCTCAGTCCGCATCCGGCAGCTGGTGAGGCCATTCCTGCGGGGCGGGGACAGCGGCGGGGAGAGGGGCGGGGAACGGGAGACAAGAGAGGACACGGATTAAACCCCTGTGACGAGACACCCAGCAGCCCACTGAGTTGCCACAGCAGACGCTTTGACATCCAATCCGGCGATGCCCCAACAGGTGGGTCCGCTTTGAAGACAGGGTCCTAAATCCTGACACCTCCGTCTTCCCTGCTTATCTCCTATCACTGACATTTTCACTCAAGTTGTGCAGCTCAGACATCAAAACTACACTCTTTTGAAGTGACAGCGGTGGAAGCGCCATCTCTTCTATTAAACCATAAAAATCAAGCTGTGCTTGGTTTCACATACCCATCAACACCGCGGAGGAGACACCACCGGGCGATGCTGGCTGGGTACTTCAGAGAAAAAAGCCCGCTCTGTTCTAAAGCGGCTCTGGTAGGAGCCTTTTGTTGGAGGACTAAATCTGATGTTCAGGAAAAAGAGATATCTGTCATGTGGTGACAGCTACTCACTCCTGCGTCCCTTCCCTCATTCATTCATTCCACAAATATTCACTGCACACCTAATAGAAATGCACGGCCTTAGGGAGGGTGCCGGGGGGAGGCATCCGAGGTGGAATCAAATCCAGACTGTCACAAAAATGTGCACAGATGAACAGAGAAGCAAGTCATGGTTAGATCACAGACGAGACAGCAATAAGCTACCATCTACTAAACTTACCACCTGCCAGGCGCCCTGCTGCGTCTGCACAGATGATTGCGTTTAACTCTATAAAGTGGTTATATTAGCATCCTTATTTTACGGATGCTGGAAGTGAGGTCTGGAGATGTCTGGTAATTTACTTAAAGCCACACAGCTAATGAGTAGCAGAGCTGGGATGAGAACCAAAGTCTTAAGCTTGAGCTCTTCGTAACATCATCAGACCGACTCTCACTCTTTTCTGATTTCCCTACAACTAGGTCACCTGCTATATATTCCCATTGGGACCCGACAGCACCCATCACACCTCTGATCATGTTATTGTGTCCACATGTCTGAGCAGTGAACGGACCTCCCTTGTGCTTCCTTACTGGCAAAGTGGGTATAGTACCTGCCCCCTGCTTCACGGGGTTGTTGGGCTGAGGATGTGGGCGAACGCCTGCCGGCACCTGGACCAGCGCCTGGCATAGCGGCAAGGACGGTGATGCTTATTCCTGGTTCGGCCATACACTCTGTGGAATGAGCACCAATCCTGTCTGCACGGCAGCTGTGGTTCTGATGGTGCCTGGCACACAGAAGGTGTTCATAAGAGGCAGTGATCAGAGATGAAGACACACAGGTGGGGAGGGTTACTTACAGCTGGAGGGGGCAGAGGGAGGGCACAAGGAGGTTTGTGGAAGACATGGCCTCCCTGGCCTTGGATGGGAGGGCCGGAGGTTTTGGGCAGGGAGGAGGATGTTCCACTGTACCATGTTGGCCCCATTTCCCGTAGACTCATCCACGGGTAATATATTTCTAGATCTTGGGAAGATGGGCACACTTTTCCTTCCTACACAGCCCCAACTGTAAGCACCCTACGTTCCCTCCATAGACAGCACTTCCCACCATAACTATGATCGTGTGGTGATGTCCAGTGTCGGTGGTTCCTGTTAAAGAGTTAGCACCACAAGGCAGGGCCCAGTGGTGCTAGGCCCTGTCCTCAGGGGCTAGCACTGTGCCAGGCACGGAGTGGACCCACAACAGATACACCGAGCAAGTGTCGGAGCAGATGGGATTCTTTGGCAGAGAGTAGGAAGTCTGGGGAGATGGCTGTGGGTCTCCACCAGCACGTCTTCCCAGACACTCCCTGAGGAAGCGGCCCCGGCAGAAAGGCTGTGGGGTGGGCCCTCCAATGAGAGTCAGTCTGGAGCCCCTTCCCTTTCTCTCCTGCCACCCCTGTGGGCCTCGAGGCTCAGGGAGATCCTGTTGCAGGCCAAAGAGAAAGGAAGAGGCGAGGAGAGTCCTTGGTGTAAACGGTGTAGCAGGCATCTCCTTCCTGCTGGTGCTCCGTTAAATTTAAGCTGGTGGAACTTGAGGATACGGGGAGGGGGAAGGGTAAGCTGTGACAAAGCGAGAGAGAGGCATGGACATATATACACTACCAAACGTAAGGCAGATAGCTAGTGGGAAGCAGCCGCATAGCACAGGATGATCAGCTGGGTGCTTTGTGACCACCTAGAGGGGTGGGATAGGGAGGGTGGGAGGGAGGGAGACCCAAGAGGGAGGAGATATGGGAACATATGTATATGTATAACTGATTCACTTTGTTATAAAGCAGAAACTAACACACCATTGTAAAGCAATTATACTCCAATAAAGATGAAAAATTAAAAAATAAATAAATTAAAAAAAATAAAGAGCCCAATGTTCAATTTTAGATTATCTGACCAAAAAAAAAAAATTTAAGCTGGTGGTGAGGAACCCCCCGCCCCCATAATGTGCACCAGCAAAATTCATGAGGGCCGTTATCAAAATTCCATCCTTGCCAGATGCCTTACGATCATCACGATAAACCGTGACAATGACAATGTGTGCATCTGTATGATAAAGTCCTAGCAGGCTCCGGAAGGATCCCAGCAGCTGCCTTGCACTCTGTGATCCCAGACCGACACCCCCTCCCCAAAGTCCTTATAGAAACAGCCTGCCTTTCAAGACAGACAGACTTTGGGGTTCACATCCCAACACTGTTTATTAGTGAGACCTTCTACAGGCCCCTCATCTGCCTTACGGGGCTATGTGACGATAAAATGAAAAGTTCCAAGCACAGAAGACGGCTCTTAGGGGTGCCTGAGAATTCTGACACCGTCCCCTCTCTTGCTGTCTGCCTGCCCAGAGCTCTCTCTGCTGCCCCAAGCAGTCCCATTTTCCTTCTAGGCCAGGTCAGCAGGCTGATGGGAATGCAGCATAAAGTAAGAGGGAAGAGGCTCGGAGACAGAAGTTCCTCACGGGCTTGCCTGTACAGACAGCCCCTGTGCTTTGGGGTATGGTCTCTGCGATACGTTTTCTGCAGACTTCCTGTTTTTTGGCTGTGTTTTGGATGCACAAAAGTGGCCAGGGAAAGATTCCTGTGAGGTGTTACCAAACATGAAACTGGGTAAATGTCATAAACTGTACAGGTAGCTATGAAGAGGTATTAAAGTGAATGAAAATGAAAGTCCCGTACAATGGTTCTCAGGATTGCTGCTGTTGCCGGTTAACTCTTGTGAAATCCCCAAATAATTAGTCTACTGAACTAACCTAAGAGGGTTCTGAATGAACCCAGCTATACTTGGATGAGTTGACTGGGCTATGGTTGGCTTTTAGAAAATCAATTCAGTTCTGAATCCTTATTTTTTTTTTTAACAACATGGGCCTTATGATTCACTTCACTACCACAGTTAAGCAGAATTTGATACATCTCTGAGCACGTATGAAGAGGGAGACGGAGCGGGAGAGGAGAGGGAGAGAATTCCGGGAGCAAAAGAGTAAGAAAAAGGCAAGTGTTGCAAAAATCTAATTCTTAGTGAATCTGGGTGAAAGGTATATATGGTGTTCATTGTGCTTCTCTTTCTTTTTTTTCCACAGGTGAAACATATTTTTAAGTAAAACGTTTGGGGTGCAGGGTAGAGGAGTGGGAGAAATACACCAGAATGAAAGCAACGGTACATTTCAGTGCCTTGCTGTCATAAGAGGGAACGTTCTGAGCCTGAGAGCTTCTTTTTGTCTCTTTCTCTTTCAAGGATATAAGCAAGCATAAACCATAATGGAAAAGAATATTTAAAAATATGTATATATGAGTATAACCGAATCACGTTGCTGTACAGCAGTAATTAACACAACATTGTGAATCAACTATACTTTAAAAAAAAAAACCACAAGGATATAAGCAAGCATGAGAGAAGCACTCAAGACACACCAGAATCACACTGAGACCTTCTTCTTAAAGGCATCATAGAAGTGAAGGATAAGAGAGAAGCAAATCACTTCCCTAGCTCATGAATTCAAGGCTGTGCAGTGCAGGGTCTCTGGTTCCTCCTGGAAACACACTGCACGTCAACAGGGATTCCACAACCCACACCTTGCAGCGCCGGCCCCACACAACCACTTCACAGACAGACAAAGAGAATAAACTCAGGGAGCCCCGTGACTCATCCGAGGTGGCCCTGCTAGATCTCAAAGACGGCTCAGGCAGGAAACTGAAATGTCTCCGTCCCCCCCAGGAAGCAAGCTTACTGTGATGAAGACAGGAAACAACTTACCATTTGACAATATTTCTGGGTGAAAACAGGTACACAGACGTAACTTCACGGAGTCAGAATTACAATATAAATACATCTCTCTCACACTCGATATTGATACAATTAGCTTTCCCTGAGATTTTAGCATGGGCTCCTGATCCATAAATTACACACAAGCTCAGCAGGAAGAGACAAGCTCCTTCAATTATTAATCACTCGATGCAATGTTGTTCATGGTGGGACATGCTGGCTGCACTGACTTGGTGTCAGAGACCTCCTGCTGCAGGGGCTGTCATTCCGGGGAACCAATTACTTTAAAAGAAGAAACCGGGCAACCTGGACATGTTGGAAGGGGGATTTCTAACCACCTCCTTAAAAATCATTCATTAAAATGAGCACTCGATACATCTGAAATGCCTGCCATTTTTCAGTTTCAGCTGAGTTTCTATGTAACAGTACTCACAACACTCATGTGAGCATAAATTAAAGCCACCTGATTCTACTAGGATGACACAGAACCGCATGTTATTCATCTCAAATAAAAACCTGGTATTCATTCTCTTGTCAAATTGGCCGGGGGGGTGGGGGTGGGTGGGCAGGAAATACTGAACATAAAAGGTGAGAAATCACATTAGTTCAGGCCGACAATGAGCAACGCTTGCAACTAACAAGTTAAGGTATAGCTTCTGGTCAGACATGGCCATTTTGCTCGTTTTTTTTACGGGTTCATGATTTGTTCCATTATCGTATCATCAGTATTGATTTCATCAGTGTTGTCTCCACCTTTCACTTGTGTACTAGGGTTCTCTCTCTGGAGCTGGTGGTTTTAAACCTAGCTAGCATTGAGGGTGAAGTTGTCCTCCTTAGGGATTTACTTGAGAATACTGGTCTTTTGCCAACTGTGAAAAGAAGGTGCAATTAATGGGATTATAGAAGCAGCACTCGAAGTGCGGCGCTTCTGTCCAAAACCGACTGTAGGTAGAAAGACACAGAGGACAAGAGATGACCTGAAGCTTCCATTTCCAGCCAGTTGGCAGAGGAGATATTTAGAAGGCATTCTTCCAACTATCATACAAAAGATACTGGATAAAGGGCAGCAACATATTTCTGAGTCATTGTTGGGTTCCCTGGAAAATAAGGGTACTCTTAAAGCTCTACATAAATGCACATGTACCAAAAGGACTTCACACACACACCGACGAAAATCTAAAAAAAAACGGGACAGAATCTGAAACGTGAGCAGTAGGCAACCAAGAAAGGCAGGGTTTTCATGAAGCAAATGCCTCCTCTAGCCCTGGGACAAGAGCCCAATCTTAGGGGGAGGGAGCGGCAGGAGGATTGATTTTGGCAGCTCCCGGGTTTCTGTGGCCCCTTGAGGGGGTTAAAGTGGCCTTGGATGCATTGGTCCCCAGGCTACCAGCAGAAATTTTAAAAGCAAATGCTCTCTTGAAGAAAGCAAGCCACATTGAGGCCATCAGGATTCCTGTATATCAAGTTTAATCAAACATTCAAGTAGAAGCTCATAACCTAAAATCACCAAAAAGGCCACTAGGAACGTATAAATGTAAAAATGCCACATAAAAAGCTAGGACCCTTGAATGATGACGCCTTCAATGAGATCCTAGGGAAAAATAACTGCCCCTCACAGGCAGACAATGGGGATAAAAGCCAGCCTTGACCTCAGCTCCAGATGGAACTGGAGACAAGAAAAGCCTCCCTTGAGAATTTTTAACCACAAGCCTGAAGTCTTGCGGGTATGAGGCCAGAATTCTACTGTGTGGACCAAAAGACCTTAAGCTAAATTTAGTTTCAAGTGCCCAATTGTGCCTACTAGAAGAAAATACAAACCCTTTTTGGAAGAACATACTTTAAACCCAGGCCACAAAGAATTCCCACAGATAAGATTTTAAGGAACATATGTTCACAATTAAAAAAAAAATCATTAAACACAGAAGAAATACACCAACATAAAGAGACAACAGAAAAAACATCCTATAGAATCTGAACTGCAAAGTCTGAAAATATTGCAATAATTAGGCACAGAATGTAAACTATGTATAAAAAAATAAAAGAAGGAATTGACAAATATTAGAAAGAAAGACTGGATTATTAAAACCAAGCAGACAGGTTTTGGAATGCATCAAATAGAATTTCTAGAGCTGAAAAAATATAATCCCTGAAATTAAAAAACTCAATGTAATTGAGTTGTAAAACAAAAAAAGTAAAAAAAAAATTGGTGAATTGAAAGATGGAGCTAAAGATATGATAGAAAATGCAGCAGAGAGAGATGAAGAGATTGAAAATATGGAAGAGAGATTGGGTAATAACGGCACACAGTAAGAAGATCCAATATAAATCTAACTGGAGTTCCAGGGTGAAAGGAAAAATGGGGAAGATCCAATCCCAGAATAGAAAATGGCTGAGAATTTTCTAGTTTTGATGGAAGTTACCAATCTTCAGATTCAGAAAGCCAACAAATCCCATGGAGGATAAATAAAAAGAAATGCATATCTAGAGACATCATAGTCATCACAGACAATACAAAGAAAAAAAAAGGAGTAGAAAGGAAACACATTACCTAAGGAGAAGTAGCAATTAAGATAAAACCAGTGACACAGATGAAAGCGGAACAATATTCTCAAAGTGAAAGAGAAAAAAAATAACTGTCAAACTACAATACTATTGTCTAAGAATGAAGGCAAAATAAATATGTTTTCAGACAAAAATTTAAGACTTTAATTAAAAGCAGATACTCATCTATAGGACCTTCTTAAGAATATTTTTCAGGAAAAAAAAGAAAATGATCCAAAAAGAAAGGTCTGACTTAGAAAACAAACTTATGGTTACAAAAGAGGAAAGGTGGAGGGGAGAGATAAATTAGGAGGCTGGGATTAACATATACATACTACTATATATAAAATAGATAATCAACAAGGACCTGCTATATAGCATAGGGAACTTTACTCAGTACTCTGTAATAACCTACATGGGGAAAGAATCTGAAAAACAATAGATATATGTGTATGTATAACTGAATCACCTTGCTGTACACCTGAAACTAACAACATTGTAAATCTACTATACTCCACTGTAAAATAAAAATGAAAAATAAAAACAAGAAGAAAGGTCTCAGATGCAAGAAAAAAAATGATAAGCAAAGAAAATGTATTCAGGTATTGACCAGACAATACAATAGAGTCGTCCCTTGGTGTCTGTGGGGTTTTGGTTCCAGGACCCCCACAGGTACCCAAATCTGCAAACGCTCAAGTCCCTTATATAAAATGGTATAGTATTTGCTTATAACCTACGCACATCCTCCCATATACTGTAAATCATCTCTAGATTACTGATAATGCCTAATTCAATGTAAATGCAATGTAAATAGTTGCTGGTGCACAGGGCAAACAAATTTTCATTTTTGGAACTTTCTGGAATTCTTTTTTTTCCCCGAATATTTTGATTGAATCTATGGATGCAGAATCTGTGGATACGGAGGGCTGACTATAATAACAACTGACTTAAAAAAAACAAACAAACGAGAAACTGAAATAGAACTAAAGTCCTCGACAAATGTAGCATATCATTTGGGAGGTGAAGAGAACAGAAGTTAAAGCATTCCAGGGGCCTTGTATCGATCAGGAGGTTAAAGATACTGATTAACTCTACACATTTTAAAATATTCATGTTAAAAGTTCAAGGATCAACACTAAAAGAAGAGAAAAATATATATAATTTCTAAACCATCAGAAGAGGGGTAAAAGGAATGAGGAGTGGAAGAATCATGATCAATTTAAAACAATGTTAGAAAGGAATCTGGAAAAGGGGGGACAAACAAATGCAAACTAAGATGGTAGAAATAAATCCAAATATGTCATTTAAAATGGGCTAAAAATCTTCATTAAAAGGTAAAGATCATTAACACAGACTTTTTAAAAAGCCATATGCTGCTTATAAGAGATGAACCCAAAACATAAGGATTAAGAAAGGTTAAAAGTAAAAGGAGGAAAAACATCGTGCCATGCTGGTGTAGCTACATTAAAACCAGATAAGATAGATTTTTAAGGCAAAAATCATTATTACAGATAAAGAGAGTCATTAAACATTCATAAAGGTTCAATTCACCAGGAAGATATAACTGTTCTAAACATGGAGACCTCCAATAAGATAGCTTCAAAATACACTCCAAATTGGAAGAGCTATAAGGAGAAATGATCAAACCCACATCTCCTTCCTTCCCTCCACCAGCCCCCTCCCAAAACACACACAGACATGGTTAATAGGTAGATTTGATCTAATGGACATACATAGAACATGTGCTCATAATGGAGAAGGTATATTATTTTGAAGCACACACAAAATATTTATAAAAACTGATATACACTACTAGACCACATAGCAAGTCTCCACAAATATCAAAAAAGCAGTATCTTACAGGTCAATTCTCTGACCACAATGTATTATAATTAATAATCAATGTTGAAGAGGTAACTAAAAGCAAAAATAAGAAATAACCATCTCCTCCTAGGTTTGAAAATTTAAAGACACACTTTTAAAAACATGTATGGGTCAAAGAAGGAATCAAAATGGAAATTAGAAAATACTTTGAACCTGTAACAATAATAAAAATAAAAGATATCAAAACTTACAGATGCAACTAAGCAGTAGTTTGAAGGAAATTATAACCTTAAACTTTTATATAAAAAGAAGAAAAGTTTAAAATAAAAGTATCCAATCCAGACCAAACAACAAAAAAGAATAAGCTCAAAGAAAGAAAGGAAATTATAAAGTAGCAGAAATCAATGAAATAGAGAATAGATACAACCTTATGCCAACATATTTGAAAACAGGTGAAATGGACAAATCCCTACAGTTACCAAAATGAATTTTAAAAGAAATAAAAAATAAATTATACTATAATCATTAAAGAAATTAAATCAATAGTTAAAAATCACCCCACAGGGGCTTCCCTGGTGGTGCAGTGGTTGAGAGTCCGCCTGCCCATGCAGGGGACACGGGTTCGTGCCCCGGCCCGGGAAGATCCCACATGCCGCGGAGCGGCTGGGCCCGTGAGCCATGGCCGCTGAGCCTGCGCGTCCGGAGCCTGTGCTCCGCAACGGGAGAGGCCACGGCAGTGAGAGGCGCGCGTACCGCAAAAAAAAAAAAAAAAAAAAAAAAATCACCCCACAAAGAAAACACCAGCTCCACAGTGTCTTGCAAGTAAGTTCCATCAAACATTAAGCAATAGATAATTCCAATCTTACCTAATCTCAGAGAATCTAACAGCGAATACTCTTTAATTCATTATATGAGAATAATGTAATCCTGACATGAAAACTAGATAAAAATAGCACTAGAGGAACATGGACATGGACAAATATGCAAAATTCATACCTAAGATGTTAGCGTACCAACACTAGCAATATGTAAAAAATATAATGTATCATAAGCATATCAGAAATGCAGATTTTACTCAAAATTGGGAATTTATAATGTAATTCACCAAGTAAAAAACAATGAGAGGGTTGATCGACTTCCCTGGTGGCGCAGTGGTTGAGAGTCCGCCTGCCGATGCAGCGGACACAGGTTCGTGCCCCGGTCTGGGAAGATCCCACATGCCGCGGAGCGGCTGGGCCCGTGAGCCATGGCCGCTGAGCCTGCGCATCTGGAACCTGTGCTCCGCAACGGGAGAGGCCACAGCAGTGACAGGCCCATGTACCGCAAAAAACCCCCAAAAACAAAAAAAACCAATGAGAGAAAAAATTTATAGTTATCTTAAATGATGTAAACATTTCGTTGATGAAATTCAACAACCATTTATGATAAAGTATCATAGCAAGCCAAAAATAGAAGGAATTTTTTTTGTTATGATAAAGTATATTTCCTAAAAAAACCTATAACATTCTATCAATTGTTCAATAACATAGCTCCCTTTAAAATAAGACACAATATAAAGATGTCTATTACCATTACTTTTACTCAGAGGTCCTAACTGCAATAGGACAGGAAAAATAAAAGATATAAGAATTAGAAAAATCCACACCATTATTTATATAAGATATAATTTTATACATAGAAGAATCTACAGATAAATTATTAAAGTTACTAAGCCGGTTTATTTTATTTAGCAAGGTTGCTGGAAAAAATCAATATACAAATAATTAACTCCACATGGATTATAGATTTAAATGAGTAGGAAAAACTTTTTAAATCTTTTAGAAAAAAACTATAGAAGACCATACGATCTTGGAACAGGGGCTTTTTAAAGACACTAGATTTCATTACAAAATGATTACTAAGCATGAAAATTAAGAGTTTCTATTCATCAAAAGACATTACTATGGACCGTGAAATGACCATCCACAAACTTAGAAAAGTTATTAGTAACACATATAGTCAATAAAGGATTAATATCCAGAATATACAAAGAACTCCTACAAAGATAAGAAAAACAGAAACAACCTGATAGAAAAATGAATAAAAACGTTGAGCAGGCAATCCATCAAAGAGCACATTCAAGCAGCCAATTAAATATATGAAGAACTGTGCAATATCTTTAGTAAGAAGGGAAATGGAAATTAAAATGCAATGAGATACTGTCACATATTCACTAGATTGGTTGAAATTGCAAAGTATGACAATTCCGAATGTTTGTGAAGATGAAGAGGAATGGGAAGCATCATACTCTGTTGGTAGGAGTGTAAATGGATACAAGCACTTTAGAAAACAATTTGTCATCATCTGGTAAAGCTGAGCATGTTCATACCTTACAAACCAACAATTCCCACACCTGGACATGCATCTTAAATGAAACTGGAGCCATGTATAGGAATTTCCATAGCGGCTTTGCTTGTAACAGCAAAGAACTATAAACAATTCAAATGTCTTAAAAAAAATTGTGGTATAGCCACAGAGTGGAATATTATACAGCCATGAAAATCATCATCAGTTACAACTATATGCAGCAAACCAAATAAACTTAATAATGAATAAAAAGAGCAAGTTGGAAAGAAGACATATAGTATCATTCTAGTTATATAAAACTCAAAACCAAGCAAAACTAAATACAGTATTTACAGATATCAAAAATACTTTTAGAAACCTAGGAACAGTAAATACAAAATTTGGGATTATGGTTATCTTTCAGATAGTGGGTGCAGGGGCCTCTGATGCTTGCTCCAGCTGGGTAGCCCTTGCCAGGAAGCATATGGGTCCAACAACTCCAGGACTTCTGTCTCAGTGGTCACCGCCAGGGCGGGGGCAGGAAGGAGCATAATTTTCTCCCATGAGCTGCAAATCGTCCCCTTAAAAGACTGAGGTAAATGTGACTCCCTCTCTGTACTAGATCGCAGAACACAACAGGAGTGATCCTAAAACTCTCCTCTATGAACCGTTTTGCATTTGGCACAGGTCTGCATACCGGGAGAGCAGAGGATTTTTAGATACAATAGGAAAAGCCCCCTGGACTTTCAAACCAATGCCATTGATTTGAAACACGAGGAGCAGCTCCAGAACGCTGATCAAATTTTACACAGGGAACTTGCAGGTCATTGTTTAGATTTCTGGACCAGAAGAGACAGAAGTCAAGACAAAAAGCCGAGCTGGCAGCCGAGCAGGAACTCTTGTGCATCCTTTGTCCTCCTGGTACTGTTTTTTCCTTTTCCCTTTAACCGCTCCCTTTAGTAATATTTCCTCCTCTCCTTCCCACCACTAAGCATAACCTCATACTGAGTTTTAGAATTGCCTTCAAAGACCATGGTTTCAGAAGATAAAATCTGACAGGTACTTGGCTTTTAAAAAACAAAACAAAATACAATACAAAAGAAAGAGATCAGTGGCAAACTTTCCCTCCAGTTGTATAACTGGTCCCCACCTTATCTTAAAACTGAAGGTTGCAGGCTTCCTAAACTCCTGTGACAAACACCTTCTCCAAGGGAAAGACAAAGAGAATGACAAGGAGTAGATCTAAAGCTGATACGTAGGTTTTCCTGGTGACTCTATATGGACAGGACCTTACGTATTAATCTTTTGTATGTATAGAACCATTAATTTCTGACTTGCTTCCTGTTCCACGGGAAGTACAGTTTTCACTTGAGGTTCTTAGAGATCCAAATGAAATTAAGCAGCCTTAGGTGGTGATCAAATGGAGCTTCCTTATAATTTTACAACAGGCTATGGTTTAGACTACTGTCATGACTCCTCAAAACCATGGCTTTGCCACAAATGTGCACTGTCCTCAAGGTGGCACAGAAGCCCAATCTAAAGCCTTTTCTGGCGGTTGGGACTGAGCTTCAGATACCCAGAAAGGGGGCCTGGGAAGGTCTGTGGAGGGCAGGTTGGATGAATCCATAAGGCTCTCCCCATTACTCATTTTTTTTTCCTTTTTAAAAGTTTGTGATAAAATACACAAACAAAAAACCTTACCATCTTAACCCTTTTGAAGCATACAGTTCAGTGGCATTAAATACATTCATAACATTGTGCAGGCATCCCCACCATTCATCTCCAGAACCCTTCATCTTGTAAAATTGTAACTCTGTCCCCATTAAACAATTTACCTCCCCATTCCCTCTCTCCATAGTTACTGGCAACTACCACTCTACGTTCTCTCTCTGTGAATCGGACTACTCTAGGTACCTCATATAAGTGGAATCATACAGTATTTGTCTTTGTGAGTGTCTTATTTCACTCAACATAAATGTCCTCAAGGTTCATCCATATTGTAGCATGTATCAGAACTTCCTTCCATCTTAAGGCTGAATATTCTATTGTGTGTATATATACCACATTTTGCTTGTTTGTTCATCTGCTGATGGACCCTTGAGTTGCTTACACGTTTTAGCTACTGTGTGAATAATGCTGCTATGAACATGGATGTACAAATATCTCTTTGAGAACCTGCTTTCAATTCTTTTGGGTATATACCCAGGAGTGGAATTGATGGCTCATATGTCAGTTACTATTTTTAATTTTTGGAGGACTGCCATCCTGTTTTCCACAGTGGCTTCACCATTTTACAACCCTACCAACAGTGCTCAAGGGTTCCAATTTTTCCACACCCTTGGCAACTCTTGTTATTTCCTGTTTTCTTGACAGTGCCATCCTAATGGGGGTTAAGTGGTATCTCACTGTAGTTTTGATTTGCATTTCCCTAATGATTAGTGATGTTGAGCATTTTTCTATGTGCTTATTGATTACTTGTGTATCTTCTTTGGACATAAGTCTGTTCAAGTCCTTTCCCATTTATGAATAGGGTTGTTTGTTTTTCTAATTATTTATTTATTGAACACCTGTATAATGTTTACTGTGCGCCAGGCATGTAACTGTGTGTTAATCCTAATAACTCATGAGGCAGGTGCTGGTTTTCTCTTGAGAAGCCCAGGCACACCTGGCCCAAGGTCACACAGCTGCAGGCTATGGACCCAGGAAACTTGGTTCCCAAGTTCATGCATGCAATTTCTGGGCTCTCTTGACATACGAAGGATGGCCCTTCCACCAGTTCTCTCTCAATCCTCTGGCAAGCCCTGGACATTTAATTTTCCTCTGCCACCTGAGAGGTCACTTGGGGTCAAAAAGCCTTAAGAGTTGAAAACAAGGTGGCTCAGACCCAGGAGAGTGCTACGGCCTGTACCTGGGAAGCAGCCCATAATTCTATGAATGTAAGAAGTCTTATGCTCCCATTTGCCAAGAGTTCCAGAAACAGTTCTTCTTGGACTAGAATTGTTTGTCCCATTCAGTGTATTCTCTGCAAGAAATTTCACTGGAGAAGCAGCAGAAGACACGGGCATAAAACTATGAGACGTGGGAGCAGTTATTTTGAGGAAAATGTGTCTTGAGGACTCTCTGCCCAAGCAAATTTAAAAATAAGCAGGTTTCCGATGTCTAAGGATGGGCCGATCCCTGAGGTTATTGAGTAAAAAGTCAACACTGTAAAGTCAATTATGCTATTGACAGATACTCTTACAAGGAGATTACACATCATAATTATATGCAAAGGAACCCAGCAAATACAAGCTGTGTAATGATCAGCTAATAAAAGTAACACTTCATCTATGTCAATAACAGTTTCAGAGTTAAGACAAACAAACATGGCCTTTGCCACTCAGTGGAGGAAAAAAAAATCCCTGAAAGACAAATATTTTCACTTAAGGAGAAGTTGCTTAGACTCACACAGAAAACCTGTCACACAAAGCAGGGCAGGAAACAGGTCTTCAGGGGGTGCTAACGACTTTCTGGCCCTCCTGCCAGCCCCAGCTGAACTGATGGGGACAGCAACCCCTGTAAACATGTGAACACCCCCAGGGACCCTTGGTCACTGCCACGTGGTCTGGCGGACGACGTTTGCTGTTGTTCTATTCTCTGCTGGACTGTTTTCCCTATAACCTTAGTTGAATTTAGGTTCAACTGACAAATGGCCAAATTTAAAACAATTGCAATTGCAATGAATGTGAAAAAGCAAAACAAGATCCCCCCCTCCCCTCCAAACACTTCTTAATGGGTTTTACACAGTCTCTCCCGCAAATACCCACCTAGCTATGTTTATATTCATTTTTCCTGAAAGTGTCGCACTGCCTCCTATTTGGGCCATAAAGAGGGCAAAGGTATTATAAGCAAGGGTCCCTGATCTTCCAGAGCCTGTGACATTCCTCTCCCTAATGTCTCTTAAACTGAGGTGGAAAGTGCAGAATTGGTATTTGGATAATGGACTGCTAAGGCACAATGGTTTTCTTTATCTCTATTTATGCAAATGGGAACTTGTTTAGTTTCTGCAAACTGCGGTTGTACATTTCACTGAAATGATTCTGCTTAAACCTCCTGTGATGTTGAGGAAGGTCACTCTTCGACTATGAGTGCTTTTGTAGGGGGACAGGCGTTATGAAGCTACTGTCACTCAGCCCCAACCCCAGACTACTGTAGTGTTTCGTAAGCTGGAGCAGGCTGGGCTGGGGCAAGCCACATTTCTGCAGCACTCCTGGCTCTGCCTTCGAGAGACTGGGAAGGGGGTGGAGGAAGAGGGGACACGCTCCTTCCTGTGTGCTTCCTGTTCCTGCGTCACCCCAGCAATGCCTCTTCCCCTCTGCAGCGCCAGTTCATTCCTATAGTAGGTGCTGAATCCAGTTTGTGATTTTTCCAATACTGGAGACCCAACTTCTTCACGTTCCCTGAGAGGTACGTGCCCTAGCAGGAGGAGCTTTCTCCTTAGAGATACCTCTGGTCCTTCCACGGGTCCCTCCTCTGAGCTCAGAGATTCCAGCCCAGCTCAGTGGTACCTCCTAAGAGGTCTGGATCCCAGCCGCAGCCCCTCCTCTGAGCTCTGAGGTCCAGCTTTGAGAGGCAGTCATTCCAACCTCACCCGAGGGGATGTGGCTACTTCCTACAACTGTTTCCTCCGTGATACCCTGAGTTCTCTGTTACCCTTCCAGTTGCCTGGTTAATAACGTTCTACCTGGTTAATGGTTCTTTATTTTGAAGTCTCTCTGTTCGAGTACCTAGTGTGGCTTCTGTCTCCCAACTGGATCTGACTGATGCACAGGTCTAGCCCTGAACCTGTTTTGTGGCCTTTTACCGTGGAAGGAGCCTGGGTGAGGCACTGGCTGGACTGCATGAGTAGCAACTCTTTTACCAGAAAGAAGACATCATTGTTTTGCTGTAGTGCTATGTTATCTTCTAACCAGAACATAACCAGTTAAAAAAAATTATATTTTACATAATGCTTCTAGAGGCTAATCAGTAAATTTTTGCAATAATATATGCCATGAGGGTAATACTTAAAATTAGGAATTAAAATTAGGAGCAGCTCCTGCTGAAGGCCAGCCCGGTCTCAGGCCTCCCTTCGCTCTGCCTGGCTCTTCCCTTCTCTGAGGGAATGGCTGGAGCCACGTGGAGAGCTTCGTTCGCTTTCAAAGGCACTGAAAAGATGCTGAAGACGACAAACTGGAAGTCTGTACCTAGCTTCCGCCCAGAAAAGCAGATCGTTGCTCCCCGTAAGAATAGTCTACGGTCTCAAAGTCTTCTCAACCAAAAAGGCAAACTAGGAGGTTAGGCAGAAACAATTTTAAGAAAGAACGGAAAACAGAATGTCTCTCTCATAATGTGAGGTCAAGGCATGGATATATCGGCTTCATGGAAGAGGCTTACCATTTATGAATTCAATTACTGATGTCAGGATATCTAAGAAAAATATGGGAGAAGTACAAGAAAAAGAACCTTCCCATACACTTTTGGAAAGTGTCACCATGTCTGGGTAATAGAAATGATAAGTGGTTTTTATCATTCTATGACTCTTCTAATTCCTACCAACTTTCCTCCTTAGCAGGTTCCAAATGCCAGCGCCTGCCCTGAAGATTAAGGACTTCCATCCTGGCAGAAGTAGTTGGTTTGCTGGGAGGATTAAAAGACACAAGTGAGTGGAGAATCTCCACATGGTTGATTCACATCAGGGAGCTCGACCCTACGTGTCCCTCAGGGCCCAGTTAACAGACTTCCTGGGATGGTTTCCTTTGGGACATGAAACACTATGAAAGCAAAATCGCCATTAGGTGTGAACTTGATCCAAAAGTGCAGGAAAGAAGCTGGAAGGTGATGCTGTGAAGGGATGCAGCTCAGCATGGCAGGCCTTTTCTAAACAAGGAGCTGTGCAACATGCAATGAGACATCAGCCAAGTGAGTGAGACCCAGCCCCCGTCCTCAGCGAGCAAACCACAGAGGACAGAGGGACACACACACATAGGGTCACTCATCAAAGGGTCACAACCAAAGCATGGGCTTATGGGTTCCAAGAAAAGAGAAATTAATCTGATGTTGGCTCAGAGGCCTGTGCAGAAAAGCTTTGTGAAGGAATCATTTTTGTGATGGGCCATGAAGGATATGCTGCCTTGTATATGGAGTCTGAGGGAAATTGACAGAGAGGAAACTGTATGAATAAGATGGGCAAACATTGGATGTATGCGGAGAACAAATTTGGCTCAAGGAGATGGGAGGACCAGGGGGACATCAGGGTGGTGTGGTGGGAGCCAAGGAGGATGCTTTTGCAGACAGCTGGAGAGGCACATTTTAGGAAATCAGTCTGGCGATGGTTGATGGATGGGCGAGGGTGGGCAGAGAAGCAGCAAGGAATAGGAGGAAGGCATTCAAACTGGTGCGTGTGAGGCTTCCAAGCTAGCGACAGACCCTACTCTGGGGCTGGCAGAGGAGGTGAGAAGGATGGAGGAAAGAAATTTCCCAAGGAAGAGTTCATGTGGTTTGGCAACTGACTGGAGTCTCAGAAGCAGGAGACTGATGCCACCTGGTATTTATACATCACTTACCAAAGCACTTTTCACACACGATTTTTTGCATGTGAGTTTCATCGCAACCCTTCCCAGGACTAGAGGATTTCGTGGATGAGGGAACTGAGGCCCAGAGAGGTCAGACATCCACCCAAAGTCAAAGGACTGGGAAGTGACAGGGCTAAGTCTAGAGGTCGACCAGCTAGAGGTCGACCAGCCTAGAATCTAATGACTAACTTGCCCACCATTTCCTTCTGTTCACCTTACCCCACCTTTTTAGCACAAAGCAACTTAGTTTCATCTGTCTTCATTTAATCTGCAAAGAGACCAGGATAATTTGATGGCCCAAGAAGGAGTAGTTGGCACTTGGATTGGGGTCCCTGGGAGCTACTGTAACTTTTTTGAACACCCGTACTATTTCTGTCTTTACTACTTGAGGCTGGTCTTCTCCATCCCCTCGAGTAGCCCCGTGGGACACACAATGTCCTTCCCACTCCTCAGGTGGGCTTTGCCCAGCAAGCTTCTCCCTTACCTCACGGCTGCTGTCATTCCAATGGGAGTGATTGGCAACGGCCGGACTCCGGGAAACAGGCCTCGGCTCAGAACCCGCGTTCCGTTTTGTATCACTCCTGGAGGAACTGAAAGAGCAAAAAGGGAAAAGACACCACACATGAACCCAACTGTGAAGATTTCTGCTCTGAGTCAGAAATTTTGGATACACCAGAGAACGAGAGAGAGAGAGAGACAGAGAGATAGAGAGAAGGGAGAAAGAGATAGTCATAGGTACATAGAGCAAGCAGAGACAGAGAAACACACACAGACACACACACACAGACAGACACACACAGACACACACACACACACACACACACACACACACACAGGGAGACAGATACAGAAAAAAATACCATGAGAGCGAGACAGAAAGAGAGAAAGATACCACACCTCAAGAAAGGGACTAGTCAGCCAAGTCAGACCAATAGCTTATTATTGATGCCTTGGTGGGAAAAAAAAAAAAAAAAAGATGAGTTTTAAAAAGTGGGCTTCAAATATTATTTTCTTGCATTTATTAAATATAATCTTTTATCTCTAGTCAGACCCTAAAACGATCTTAAGAACCTGACACCACCTGACAGCAGATGACCAAACAAAAGCATTTCCTCATGCTTCGCTGTTCATGGTCAGAATTGGGAACATCTTTCTAAGCGTCCTTAATCCAACAAGGGAAAAAGACAGCCAAGAGAACAGCAGAGCTGATGTTACAAACTACTCAGCACCTCAGCGCTCACAGCATCATCTCATCATCTCAGAATCCTCACAACCATCTCTGTTGGGAGTGAAGGGTTGTCAGCGGCGTGGATCTGGCTCCAGCCTCAGAATCACACAGCCCGCTCTGGAGGGCCGCCTTCCTCGTTCCCAGAAGCTTCCTCTAAGCAAATCTCCTGAGAGCTCTCTCATCATCCCATGGTCCCCTATACACACTCACCCCTGGATTAATCCTGAGCCAACCTTTCACGCCAGTGACCATCAGATACTGCCCATGCTGCATATAAACTCACGGTGGCCTTACATGAATCTGAGGATGTGCAGAAGAGGGGAACCACAGGAAATCCCCGATATTCGATCTTTTTTGACCTCCCAAACAGCAGTTTCTTCTGGTTCAAGCTAATATTCTTACTGCACCATCAACACCCCTCCATGTGTGTGTATATGGGGTCAGGCATGCATCCTGTGTGAGCACACTGACACAGGGCTTGTACACCTGGGTTTTAATCTTAGTTCTTCTGGTAGGACTTCACGCAAGCTCACGGAATCTCTGTGTCCCTCTTTGAACGGTGTTCTCTAAGACCCCTTCCGCTGCCAGCATCCGAAAGAGTCCCCAGAGCCCTGGCTGTGTTCATGCAGCCCCTGGCACAGTCTCATCCGGGGGCAAGGTGGACAAATTGTGCTTTCTCAAACAAACACCTTACCAAAAAGACTCTAGAAAATCATACCTTCAAAAATAAAAACCACTCTGGATATCAAGTTTTTAAAGCTGACATTATTTGTGTAGAATAACTACTTTTCCCAAAATACACAGCATATACTTTTTACTCCTATCATTTTCAGGTCTCTAAGAGCACATTTACTTATATATTCTGAACCTTTAGTCAGGTCCTTCACGTAGGATGAATGTCCACTCTGGAACATGGGATTAAGTTACAGACCGATTCCTTGGGCGTTCTGTAGCTCCTGCTAATATTTTTTTGCCATTTCTCATCCAGGTTTGTGTAAGGCCCTAGTTACTAGGCTTTATAAAAGGTGGGATGGGAGACAAAATTGAAACCAGTGCCTGAAGTCAGTACTACCAGTGCAGTCAGGGTTCCAGAATCCCCTGTCTCTTCCCATATTTAATTATGAAGGTAGTTTGAACTAGATCAGGAATTCCTACCCATCCCATACTATCAGCCTGATTTCAGATCATCTGAGGCAGGTATCTTAAAAGCATGAAACCTGTTATGATGTGATATTGCAGCTAATTATCATAGTTTGCCCAGTTGATGAGTTTTCTAGAACTCTAGAAGAGTGTCTAGAATTTATATTTACCTGAATTATTCCTATAAAGCTACAAGACAGTGTGGTATTGGTGTAAGTGCAGAAATATAGATCAATGGAACAAAATAGAGTCCAGAAACAGACTCATGTGTGTGGTCAACTGATTTTTTGACAAAAAATATGCAGACAACACAATGGGGGAAAAGAGAGAACAATCAGAGATCCATTTGGAAAACAATGAACCTCGGTCCTAACCTCATACCATTAGGAAAATTAATTAGAAATGGATCATAGACCTAAATGTAAGCACTAAAACTACGCAACTTCTAGAAGAAAATACCAATAGCTTCTGCGGACAGACATATGTAAAAACCAGTAGAACTATGCAGTTCGTAGACAGATGCTTCAGGTTGCTTGAAAAGAGAGGTGTTTTTGGTTTGTCTCTGTTTTGGGGATAGTGGGAAAGGGTTTTTCAATTATTTTGCTGTAGGGTACTCTCCTCAAAATGGTCAGATGACCACAGGTTCAGTTTAATTCTGATAATACTATTTAATATACCAGGCACTAGGGATCTCATCTAGAACAGCAGGCAAATCTCACAGAATGGTACCCCCCCAAAAAAACTTAAATATTTAAAATTTATACCATGGTTATAATTCTCACCAGTAAAAATTATTACAGTCCCATATACAGATTGTATCAATTAATGGATTAAACTACCAACTGCCTGCCAATGTATGAGACGAAGGGGACACAGGGTCCCCACAGCTAAGTGGGACAGACAGAAAACTGAAGAGGCAATGAAAATATACTATGGCGAGTGCTAGGGCAGGGGGCCTATAGGCATGAAAGATGGAGACACCGAACCCCCAAAAAAAAGCTATCTGGGAAGCCTTCCTGTAGGAAGTGCCGTCGAAGTTGGGATTCAAAGGCACAAACCAGGCCTAGAAGTGATAAAAATCACAATGTGCACACGAACTAAAAAGTAATTTTGATAAAGCACATAATCCTAGCAGGCATGAGATGCCTTTGGACTTCATCCCACGGATATTGGGAAAACCATTAAAGGGTTTTGAGCAAGGAAGTGGTCTGCAGCATAGCGGCTGAGAGCCAGACTCTGGTGTTTCCCATGCGTGTCCTTTACTGCCTGTGTCCCCTGACAAGCTACTTAAGTAAGAAGGAGACAAATGGTATTTATCAGAGTATTTAGAGATTTAACTGAATTAATAAAGGCATTGCTATTTTGAAAATACCTGTTAGCCATCAATCATCATCATCATCGTCATCATCACCAACATGCTCAACATTCCCAGAGCAATCCTGGGATGGCCTGTGTTGTCTCCAGTCCAGCTAAGATGAAAGCCCGTAAGAATGCGTAAAGACAAAACCAGACCGCATTGGAAGACCTTGACCATCTTTCTGGTCACAGACTTAGCCGGAAGAGCAACCACTGCTCTCACGGTGCTTCTGTTCTCCTTGAACAAATCATGTCAGAGTCACCATTTTGGCAAAAACACCGGAACCACCTAAAATCCTGGGACAAAGACTAGGGAGCCCTGGAAAGTGAAGAGGGCGGATGAGAGTCATGGAGCGTGCATTCCCCTGGCCTCTAGTACGGCCACAGAATCACCTGCCAGTCAAAGGAGAAATGCAGCCCCACTTTTTCTTTTGCCCAGAGTCCTCTGCCCAAGTGCCTAGAACCTCTAAGCACCAGGGGCGCACCTGGCGTGAAAGGAAACAGAGAAAGGAAGCCAGCCCTCACTGAGCACCTACTGGAGACTGGGTTCTTTTGACCCTCTTGTCGCATTTAAGTTTCAGGGAAGAAGCCTCCTGCATGGTTACAAGTCATGGGGTCACATGGCCTCCATTCAAAGTCTTGCCCCACCGCTAGCTCTGTGGCTTTGGGCAAGTGCCTTACTCTTTCTGTGCCTCAGTTTCCCCACCTGTAAAGTAGGCATAAACGTACCTCAGAGGATCATTTTGAAGATTAAACAAGACAAAGTACACAAATTGCTAGCTCAGTGGCTGGCCCATTATATAAGCTCATCATCACCGTCACCACCATGTTCATCCTTCCACCATGCCATCTCACCGCAACGGCATCTTCTTACTAGTTATCTCTGAGGCATAGGACCTAACGGGGTCAGGACACAGGGAAATTCTTTCAGCCTATTATGCTTCTTGTAGCTCTCCCTAACTCTGCACTCACCCCCGAAAACATCTTCCTGGTTAATGAACTGTATTCCCTTCAAAGACAATCTCACGGACGGAGCTATCCCTCAGCATTAAAAGGTTTTCCCTGAGCTATTTTCTGAACCTCGCAAGACTTCTGGCGTGCAGACTAGGCTCTTCTTCTGAATCCTGGAGCTCGTTCTCAAATGAGCTGCCACTGAACGCTGCCTCGGCCAAGCCCGGCATTTCTCAGTCCTCAGCACTGGCAGTGCGCCTCACGTGCGGCGGGCGGGTGTGCCCCTCTCTGCTCACAGGCTGCCAGGAGCCCGGCTGTGACACTTAACTGTCCTCCCATCTTTTCTCCTTTCTGTCTCCACCCCCAAGTTTCAAGAATGTGGCTTCTGAAAGATGAATCACAGCCAGTCTAAAATGTCTGAGAAAGGCATTCTGAGGTCCCTATTGCATGGCTTTTTTGACTCTGGGCTCTGGAGGAACCCGAGTCCACCACTCCTCAGTCCTTCTCCTATCAGCAGGTCGACGTCCTTTCATTTCCTTTGCATTTCCCTCAACGTATTTCAAAGCACGTGAACCCCAGTGCACCCCACCCAATGTGCTGAAATTATACCTAGGCTCCAGCTAGAGAAGAGATGTCATAAGAAACTGGACATTCAAAATCAACCTTAAACTCAGATTTGTGGCTCTCACTAAATCAACTATACTCCAACAAAAATTAAAAAAAAAAAAAAAGCACGGGCCTCCAGCATCATCCCCTTCTGTTAGATCAGTTAAATATCTGGTTCTTCACAGGGAACTCTGCCCAATACTCTGTAATAACCTAAACGGGAAAAGAATTAGAAAAAGAATAGACACATGTATATGTATAACGGAACCACTTTGCTGTACACCTGAAACTAGCACAACA
The DNA here is from genome assembly GCF_964374135.1 of Grampus griseus. Lineage (NCBI taxonomy): Eukaryota > Metazoa > Chordata > Mammalia > Artiodactyla > Delphinidae > Grampus > Grampus griseus. The sequence goes on along the minus strand of NC_139018.1, from coordinate 14,679,507 downwards.
TTGTTCATCAACCTACTCCAATATAAAATAAAAATTTTTTAAAATGGCTTTTATAGGAGAGAAGACATACTTCGGAGACTCTCAAATCCTGGGATGAGGTCCTAAGGACATCAGCACCAGGGCTCCCAGCTGATCGACCACTTTACCGTAAGTTATACGGTGACCCTAAACTTTCTTACTTTTAACCAGCAAGAAAGCAACACACACACACACACACACACACACACACAGTCCAATCAAGCAGCACCGCTCACTGTGATCTAAATGTGATCGTCTCCAGAACCTAAAAAAAAAAAAGTTGAAGGCACAAGAGAAACCTTCCTGCAGCTCCGCCCCCCTCAGCTCCGCCCCATCCTGGCTTCCCCAGCTTCCCTCCTGATGCTCAGTTTCCTTGATTTTCACAGCTTGTGAAAGTAACCCCTGCGCTCCTGCTGCCGCCTTTGGAGAGCAGCCCTGGCTAAGCTACCAGAGGCCATAAGCTGAGCAGCAGGTGATTCCGCTAATCCTTCCCTTTCCTAAAATTGGCCTTTCCACCTGCTTCCTTGGAAACATGCTGGGGAGGGGGCTGAGAGAGGGGAGCCTGCTTCCTGGTTGCCCTTCTTCGCCGGTGGCTGGTGCATCTATACACAGCCTAGTTCTGGGGAGGGGGATGCAGAACTCCGCCTCCCCCCTCCGTCCCATTTTGTTGTTTTGTTTATTACCTAGAGTTCCTCTCTGGAACATTCCAACCAGGGATCATGCAAGCCTTTGAAGATGAGTAATGGTGATCTGACTTCTCCGGACTTAATAACAATTCCTCCACTGGGGTTAAAGATGACTCACAGGGCTTGTCGAAGGGGAACTGCAAAGCAGGTATTTAAGTAGACTCTAGAAGCTGGAATTAGTCTACACAGACACTTTTTATTGGGGGGGGGGGTAGGTGGATGGACTTGACCAGAAGCATAATCCAAAGTTAAGAGATAAGGAGGAAGCAGTGTCCTGCTTGGATTTTTCTGGAAGTAGTGTTTTTCAGAGCACCTGAGACACGATGGCACACCTTGTAGAATGTTCCCCATAAGGCAATCTGGGAAAGTCTGAGAAAGATCACATTACCGCTGGTGCTACCAGAGGAGACAAAATGCTGTGGCCTGAGGTTTTGATTAGATGTGCACTGCTGCCTCACAGAAAGAGAAGCATCAGAGCACAGGGAGGGGCTGAGGGGACCCACAGGGAGTCCAGCTCAAGCAACACATAGTGCAGCGAGCACCCTTGGGGCAGGATCAGGTCCCCCCAAGATAAGCGTCTTGGCTGACTGGGGTTCTTGTCAACTTCTGGAGAAGTTTCCTTTCTATGAACTACTCAGCTCAGAGCCAGACTGAGGCCAGTCTGCACCGAGCTAGCTGTGCAGATGCTGAGCAGGGAGGATGAGTGGAAAAGACCTAAGTGGCTGCCATCTGGTGACCTGAAGTGAACTGGCTACGAAGGGCAATGACAAAGGAAAAGGCTTTCAAACCATCCAGGACAGCCTCCGACTGCTGGGAGTGCCAGTGGCAGACAGACTAGGTTGGTGGCCGGTGGCCCCCATTCAAAGAGGGGCATCACACAGCCTGGGAGGTGAAAACAAGGGGCTATAAATAGCAGCACACGAGGAAGCTCTATAAACAGAGCCCAGCCACAGAGCAACACGGGGGAGAACACAGGCAGGCGCCGTGCAGACAGGAACCCACGCTCCCCACGCGTGGGCAGTGGCAGGACCCCCGAACCTGGGTGATGCACACACACATCCTCACCGGGACACAGGCACACAAACACCCCTCGGGAGGCTGCCCACACCCCATCACTGCCTGGGCGTCTGCTGCCTTTGAACCTTTTGGTCGAGGGGTCACCTCTCACTTTTTCCAGGCTTTGCACAAAGCCGGCAGTGTAGGGCACGGTGGCTTCACCACCGTATGTATGGAATGCGTCTCCCTTCAGGAGGCGAGGTACTGCATCACTTCCCAGGACAAGAAACATCAGGCAGGGAGGGGAAGGGAGAGTGAGGCAAAGAAGAGCTAAGTGAAAAGAGAGGCCTGGCGTCGGAGACACAAACCTCGGACTGCGTTTCTCAGAAGGCTGAGGAGGGACCCCCTGGCTCCCCTAAGTGCCTGGAGCGGACGCTCAACAGACACTCACTTCCTTCCGATGGTACTGGTCCAATTTTGGGGGGCTTTACATCCGGCCCACTGAGTATGCCCTAGCTTGGCCTCAAGGGGATTTTACAAGGCTTGGGGTCAGACAGGAAGGTGAATATGAAGGTGATGTTCTACCCTCTGCCCAGTCCTTAAATTTACTTCTCTGCTGCTCCTGCCAATGCGTCTCCTTCCACGACTTTTATGGGCTTCCTTGTTCCTTCCTTCCAGGACCCTGGGACCCCCTCTTGGCGGGGGCCTTCACGAAGGCTACAGCCAGGTTTCTCACAGTGGTGAGAGCGCGGTAGGAAAGCCCTACATGACTCTACAGTTGAAGACGTGAACGCGCTTTGAAAACTCAAATTCAGCATTTCAATGTAAATAAGACTATGGATGCCTTGAAAAAAATAATTATTACAGTTTGTGTTACAGTAAGGGAGAGAAGAAGTTCATTTAGCCATGAGAACATTAAAACAATTCACTTCTCAGCTAATCAGGATCAACCCTTTTCCTCTTCTATCTGTGGTCAAGAATCTAGTGATAATGGATTTTTATAAAGCTGCTGTCAATGACCAATCCCTTTGCCTTTTCCTGCTTAACTCCATTATTCCAGTTCATCAAGTTATTTCTTTTTTTGTGGTATGCGGGCCTCTCACTGTTGCAGCCTATCCTGTTGCGGAGCATGAGCTCCGGACGCGCAGGCTCAGCGGCCATGGCTCACGGGCCCAGCCGCTCCGCGGCATGTGGGATCTTCCCGGCCCGGGGCACGAACCCGTGTCCCCTGCATCGGCAGGCGGACTCTCAACCACTGCGCCACCAGGGAAGCCCCAAGTTATTTCTTTAAACCAATGATCACTGCGGGCGGCGGCTGGGTGCAAAGGAAGGTGCCTGAACCATACACAGCTCTGATAAAATCAGTACGCCTGCCTCATGATGAATTACGCAACTCGATTTCAGAAACCATTTCAGACCGTAACTGAATTACAGTCTGGTCTATACTCTTCCTGCAAGAGTCATCTGAGAATGGAGGGTTTTTTTTTATTTTTTCTGATTTTGCTTTTTTCATTTCCTTTTAACTTCAAACATCATTTGAAACCCACACTACAGGTTAGCCGCTAGTGAGAGGACTGCACCGGTACACATCTGCTTACGGTGGTGTTTCCTTCTCGGAGGTGTGGGCAGCCGTTATGTCAACTGCCGGCAAGCTGAGTTTAGCAAAGAGAGAATGAGAATTCTGCGCCTTCAGGATCAGGTAATGGCAGCCCGCGGCACAGGGGTGAGTCTCTCCCGAGAACGCCTGGCTGCATCTCTTGGGTCCTTTAAAAAATGGACCAGGTAAGGAAGGAGCCAAGTTTCCTAAAGCTGTTGGAAGGCTGTGACGAGTAGAAGGCTAGGAGGGATGGTCTGGAACTCCGCATCAAAAGACACCTGGGTAGGGTCTGGGAACAGATGTTCTCCTGTGGGAAACCCTATCAGCTCCAGAAGCGGGGGATTCCCTTCGCTCGGGAGGCCATGCAGCGCTCAGAATGAGGCAGGCGGGCGCCAGCCCTGGTGGGCGTCGCGGCGGGGTGTGCCGCTTCACGCCGCCGTCTCCACGCCGTGAGTTTCATGCACAGGAGGCGGCGATGCAATTGTCCTGCCAGCGAGCTGAGCGGCCCGTGGTGGCTATCTGCTCAACAGGCTTCTGGTGGGGGGTGGAATGTGCCAGAGAAACTAGCCTCAAGTTGGGAGGAGGAGGGGACAGATGTCTGCGTTTGGGTCATTTGTCATCACTTGGGAAGGAGACCTTTCTAACAATGTTGTACCGCCAGAGGTGGGGAGAAACATCCGATGGTGGAGAGAAGAGAGTTCAAGTTAGGAAAAGAGTTGTCTCAAGCTTGACATTGCTCAAGGGCCAACAGAAGATGAAGACAGGAGCCCTGCTTACGCTAAACCAGCCCTGCCCTTCTGTCTGTGGCACCCTGGAAAGCTGGTGGGGAAGACGCAGGGTGGGGGGCACCACAGTGTTTCCATTTTAAGGCTGTTCCAAACTCCTGCATCCCCGCCTCGCCATATTTTCCTCTCCTCTCTCTTAAATGGTAGCCTGTTATTAATGAGGTCCCTAAGGGGAGAGGAATGTCTAAAAACGGACACTGCTGAGTTCCATGACTGTCAGGCTGGCCCCCTGTAGCCTCTTCTAGCAGAAACTACAAACTCACGGGAACAATTCCTGCAGGACAAAGGGTCTCTCCTCTGGGACTCATTACAGGGTCCACTTCCCTGCCCCCAAGTCTTAAGCCCTGAAATTATATTAGAACTTTCTCATCTTGGAAACACACCTATGCATTCATTCATACATATGCGTAGCTGCATCTCTATGCGCACATGTATGTAGTCATGCACTGAGGTAGTTTAAAGTGATTCTATAAGGGAAGGTTGGCTTGAGCATTAGTTCTTCCTATGGCCTGGTATATAAAGGAGAAGGTTAAGTTCACAAACTATGGTGCTGTAGGCTATAGAAATATCTACTCACAACCTGCTTGTATCTCAGGGGGAGTATTCAAAAGCATCATGGCACTGGCAGCATCAATGTCAGGATCTGGAAAAATCAACCAATAAACAACATTATTTACAACGGGGCCGGTGTGTGTGGGTGTTTTTCCCCCTGCACGTTACAGTTTATGAATGCAACAGAGAAAAAAAATTCCAGGAACTAGAGGAGCTATCCCAAAGGTGACTTTTCTTCCCATTTGGATTTGCAAGGAAGAATGTTATTCTAGAGTGAGACTTAAGGGGCATGTTAGCAAGTTTTTCAGATAAAGCACGGCTTTTTTTTCGCAGTTTGCTAATTTCATAATTTGCACTGTATGTTCCTGATAAGTTGCTGATCTTTTCACCCGCACAGCTTTGTCCCCGGGGGTGGAGGAGAGGAGAGTGGGGTGACAATAGAAAGTTCAGCCACCGGAATCTTTAATGAACCAGGGAAGCTCACAGCACCAAGAAAAGAAAGCACTAAATACACCTGCATCTAGTGAGATACAAACAAGATATTCGGTCATTTCCATTTGTCAGCAGAATGTAAACTGTATTTTATGAGGTTGTCGCAGCAGTGGTGGAGGCGGTGAAGGCATTAAACACACACATACATCAATATAAAGAAAAAAATTAAAGTTCTGATGTTGAGGGGACAACATTTGTTTCCACATCTATTATTGCTTTTAATATGGGACAAAAAAAAAAAAAAACAACTCATCACTTCATTGCTATCAGTCTTAATAGGTTTCTGAATCCTTTCTGATCCACCGGTTGACAGATGGCAGGTTATATACAGACAGAAAAATATTATCCTTTTATAACTAAATTCATTTTCCTCTGAGAAACAGCAGCTCTGCTGCTATGGAAATGAAAGTCACCATGGCAACAGTAAACAACCCCCAAGAATGGTCACTGAATAGGCTGAAAAGAACATCTGCCCCAGCCCAGCGTCCCAGCTGCCCTGGGGTAAAATTCGCTAATAGTGCAGCGAGGCCGAGTGACAGGAGCTGCCGCTTGAGCCCGGTCCAAATAAAGGAAGTCTACATCCAAATGCCTGCCCTTGAAGATTACTACCTCCGCGTCCACTAAACCGATGACTAATGACAGGGTGCGGGGTGGCGGGGTCGCACTTGTCAGTTTTCGTATAAATTACATACCAAAAAATTCGATTTACTGCTAATGGCTCCATGGCACTTTATCTGGGGTTTTATGTTAGAAAATAACTTTTTTACCGTTTAAAAAAGTACATGTTTCATAACTTTATATGTGCAGTTTAATTCCAGGGGAGTAACGTGATACAGTATAAAGCCCTACCAGTGATTAATAATACGGTTGACTCTGGTTTCAGAAGACAGTGTCTCAAAACAGAAAAAAAACCCAAAAAACAAACAAAGGCAAAGGAACTTGACTCCTCAGGTCTTTTTCTATTTTGCCTGCAGGAGGTCCATTACTTACACTTCATAATGGAGTGAAATTTTATTTTAAGAAGTATATTGTAGGAGAAACAGGTAGATTAACTTATTTGACAACTCCTGGGGTGAAACTCCTAAAACAGTCATCGATTCCCACTGATGTTAAAATATATATATATTAGTTGAACGATGAACCAAAAAACTTAAAGTTCCACTCAGTGCTCCCAGGGTTGCCGCTGTCCCTGCCCTCTCATGTCCCCACCAGGACAAAGGGCTCGCAGTGTCAGGGTACTGCTGGTACCCCACAAGCCATGGGCAGCAAGGCTGAGGCCTTCCTCTCCTAGTCCCTCTCTTTGGAAAGGGCCTTTCCTTTCTCAGGAATGAGAAAACGTGCCTGTTTCCCCTCGCCAAGCAAAGGTTCTTTGCCATCTTCGAGAATGCAAGTGCTGCAGGCAACCCAGGTTTGGCCTGGCTGGATGGTCCCCACCTCCCCGGGCCACTCTCATTGGAGTTTTCCTGAGTGACCAGGAGGTTTGATGCGGGCAGAACGAGAGGAAATATAGTTAAGAAGTCTGGAGTCTTTTCCTACTTATTTTGCCAGAAAACTAAAGAAAGTAGTTCCGTACTCTTCAAAAACACATTCGACCTCAGGAGGAAGGTGTAAAGGGCCACAGATAGAAAGATGTAATGAAAGAAGGAAAAAGAAGGGAGAGAAAGAGAACTTTAAAGGGCAAGAGTATTAACATCACGTGGATTTCACCGAACCTAAGTGGGGCAGCCCCAAGGGCAACATGGGAACATCCACCCATGACCCCTACCCCCACCCCACCCAGCCAAGCCAAAGAAACATATAATCTAAGTAAAAATAGGATGCTTTAGGACAAGCCCTCCAATCCTTCCTTCCAACCAGATCTGCCATGCCTGAGGCCTCCACAGATAAGAATTCTGTTGCTACCTTGGCACTCCTGCTGGTCTCCAGGCAACTGGGGCAAATGTAACACCCAGTCTTCTCATTATTTCATTCATAATCAATTCCTAAGCCCCACTCTCCATTCTGAACGGGTCAGTTCCTGCTCATGAAGCCCCAGGAGCAGAATGGAATGGAGGGCAAGGCACGGGATTCCTCCCTCATGCTATCTTGGTAGGTGAATCGGCAAACATGAGAACTGTAAATGGTATGAGAAAACGTGATCACGAGTTTGTGCAGGTGTGTACACCCTGGCACGACAGTGCCAGCCCTTCCCTGGGGGATACAGTGAGTGTCATCCCTGGCGTACTGGTTGATGAGTCTGACAAATTTTATACCAGCGCTACCACCACCGTAATCAAGGTAAAGAGGAGAGTGAAGATACAGATTTCCATCACCCCGAAGTTTCCTTGTGCCCCTTTGCTGTCATCCCTACCCTTGCTCTGGGCAACTACTGGCTCGCTTTCTGTTATTCATCCAGGCTGTGGTGTCAGCAGTTCATTCCTATTACCGTCACTGTCAAGTAGTACCCCACTGTATGGATACACTACAATTTGTTCATCCATCTACCCGTAGAGGGACATTTGGGTTGATTCCAGTTTGGGAACTTACAGAAAAAGCTGCTGTGAACTTTTCTACCAGTCTTCTGAGAACAGCTTTTCATTCCCTTGGGTAACCGCTGGTAAGTGTACGTTTAACTTTACAGAGGATTGATTCTCTTTTCCAAAGAGGCTGTACCACGTATGAGTTCCAGTTACTCCACATTTTTGTCAATCTTTTAAAACTTGAGCCTTTCTAGATGTGTCGTGGTATTTCCTGGTGGTTTTAACTTGTATTTCCCTACTGACAAACGATGCTGAACATCTTTTCATGTGCATAATGGCCATGTGTAGATCTTCTCTTGTGGAAAGCCTGTTCAAGTTTGTGCCTGTTTTTTCATTGGGTTGTTAAATTTCTTACGATTGAATTGTAAGGTTTCTTTAAACATTCTAGATAGAAGTCCTTTGCAAGATATATTTTTCTGAGTCCACGGCCTGTCTGTTCAGCTTCTTAATAGTGTCTTTTAATAAGCAGAAGTTTGAAATTTTTGTAAAATCCAATCTATTGATTTCTTTTACAGCTCAATGCTTTTTGTGTCCCAACTAAGAAATCTCTGCCTACCCCAAAACTGCACAGAATTGTCTCCTGAGTGGCATCTTTTTGTCTCATTTGTTAGTGTATCATATGTAACATTATCTGGGTTCAATACTCAGATACAGATAAATGAAAATGGAAGTAATCAACCAGACCTCTTTCTTGATCCAGTAAGCTGCTTAAGCACAGATCTCCCAGAACTGTACAGATCAATGCTAGAAGGGCCAGCTTTGGCTCCAGGTGTGTTGAAGAAACACCAGACAGCCCGAAAGAAGCCTCAGTCAGCCTTGTTTCTATGTCAAAAAGTCTCTCGGATCCTCTACTAAACATCTGACACACCTTTACACTTGTCACACCCAGGCATCCTGTGCGTGCTTCAGTCTTCAGAGCCGAAAACCACCCATCCCTCCTCTCTAAAGAGATGCTACAATATTATTAAAATGTCTAAGATTTTTTCCCTTAAAAAAAAATCAAGAAAGTAATGCATGCCCACTGTGAACAAAAAATATACACTGGGGGGCTTCCCTGGTGGCGCAGTGGTTGAGAGTCCGCCTGCCGATGCAGGGAACATGGATTCGTGCCCTGGTCTGGGAAGATCCCACATGCCGCGGAGCGGCTGGGCCTGTGAGCCATGGCCGCTGAGCCTGCGCGTCCGGAGCCTGTGCTCCGCAACGGGAGAGGCCACAACAGTGAGAGGCCCGCGTACCGCAAAAAAAAAAAATAAATAAATAAAAATAAAATAAAAAAATATATATATATACACTAGGTGGATATAATTTGAGAAATAAATGCCTTCCCCATAGACCCACTCCCAGATTCACATTTTCTTGTACATATGTCCAGAAACTGTCTATACAAATACAGGTGTTTATATATATTCACTGAAATACCAGCACACATACGCTTACACATGCACACATACCTATTCTTTAAAAATTGGTTCATGTGGAAAATACTCTTCTGAAGATAACTTTGTCCCCCTATTTTTCACTTAATGACAGATCTTGGCACACTGTCATATTAGTATACATAAGCCGAAGTTTTTTTGTGGTGACTTTTTCATGCATAAAAACACACCACAGTGTTCGTACCGACATTCCCTCGCCTTTAGACTGCAGACTCTCAGAAGGCAGACACAAAGCGTTTGCAACAGGAAACCTGCGCCCAGCACACTGCTTTCTCCCTACAAATCCTGAGCCCCTGAAGACACCGCCTTAGCACAGCAATCCCCTCCTTCTCTCCCGGCCCCCATCTCTCCCTCCTCTGCCATGCACAGCTCTTACTTCTCAACCTCTCTCTGGGGCTCACCCCCAGCTGCCACCTTGGTGACGTGTTAGTTTTCATGAGCACACTTTGGGTGTCCCTAAAAGCCTCTCAATCCCTGTGCTCAGGAGAGAGCTGGCAGTGGCCTGTGTCCTTAGGCAGCCAAGGGGCTTTCTGATGGAAGCACATCTTCCTGGTGGGATGCTTTTGACCAAGGATGCTTGTTCTGGAGCTCTTTGGCTGGGGCTGTTTTAGGGGACTGGGCAGCTGGTCTGGAGCCAGGGATGCTCTGCTTCGGAGGCATGGTTGATTCCGACAGATGAAAGGTCCAGGACCAGATTCGGGAAGGAAGAGCTGCATGTTGGCTGCGTCAAATTTTTCCCTGGGCTTAAAAAAAAGGAATTCTACCCCCAAGATGGTTCAATCCAGCTTACCAGCATAAGAAAAGAGGAAGAAGATATTTTGGCCAGGAACTCTTTTTAGGAAAGAAGATCCACCTGGCAGAAGTATCCTTTATGTTGTATCTCTAGGGAATGTGCGTGAGGCAGAGGGGGACAGGAGAACAGAGCAGCACAACCCTCTTTACTTTTGGAGGGGGTGGGGGCGTGTTTCACAGCAGTACCGAGTTCAGCGCCCTAATACCAGAGGCCGTATCATTTACCACTCGGTTAATTCAGTAAAACATCAAGAGTGCCATCACGGATGCTTAATGACCATCCTTAAAACCCAGCGAATCTCAAATCCCGTATTTAAAAAAATTCCTCCTTTCTCATGCTTCAGTAACAAATGTTACTTCTCCTCTGGCCTGGCTCCCAGCGGCCCATTTCAATTTTCATCTTTAATACAGTTGTCTTATCACATTGCCTCTTCTCTGTACTATGAGACTGAAAAACGGTCACACATCTTAAAGAGGTTTTCAAATCCTCTTTCTCCTGAAGGTATATAGACAATTATGTTATCCTGCAGTGAAATAACAGGTAACACAGTTTCCAGAACCAACGGTTCAGCTGTTTGGATTTAAAAAAAAAAAAAAAAGATTGTGCTTCATTTTACCAAAATGTGGAGACAGTTCCTTCTGGGCACCGGGAGGAGGCTTTTCCTGTGCGAGTATCACGGGAAGAGCACAAGGCGAGGCGTGAGTGTTCTGGGGTTTGAGTCTTGGGGCTGCTGCTAATCAACATGTGACTTTCACTTTGCTGGGTCTGAGCTCATTCCTTTTAAAAGGGTGATGGGTGGCTACAGACATGGGAGGGGCTGAACTGGTTTTAAATCTCATTCCACAGAGTTCCTGGCTCCACCCATAAGGCCCCATAAAGTCCCCTGACTTTTTCCTCCCTTTCCAGCTCACAGCTGCCAGAACTATGGACTCCAAGGAGTATCTACCAAATGGGGCATCTGCTCCAAGGCCTCTGGAGGCAGTTAACACTCTTAGCAAGGCTGGAAGACTATCCTAGTGTCCCTGGAGTGTGGTGGGCGTCTGCTGGGTCCACTTCAGAGCAATCCATTCGGCCTGGCATGGGTATGTTGTGGGTTCTTGGTGCGGCTTCTGTTTATATCCATGCCCCTTCCTCTAGGATCTGGGGTCATAGGGAAGTGACTGCAGAGACCATCTGTTTTAACAAACTAAGAATACAAAAGATGGCCAGAAACCCCTGGTTCAATCCTCACTGCTACAGAAAGGCTGCAAAAATGTGAGTACCACCCTTAGCATCTCTGAGTTGACCAACCTAACAAAACAGTGGTAATGAAACTTTTCCCATAGATAAAGCCTGAGAACAACCAACAATCATAGCTCTCTTAGAAATCACGGTTTCTCTATTTCTCCCTGCTCCCTTTCATATCTGAAATGTTTTACGGGATGATAAAAGGTCTTTATGTAACTGAATAAAAGAGATTTAAGAAGCATTAAAAAAAAGCCAAACAATGGATGACAAACACTCGGCCAAAAAATTACTGGACATATGGACACAGTACACATTCAATCAGATACACACACCAAGGTGCTCATATTCTCTCTGACATTCTTCACAAGAAAGTGAGCCCTGCTACAAGGGCTCCTCCCTCTCTGCCTTTTCACTGCTGTACCCCCAGCACCTAGAACAGTGCCTGGAGCACAGGGGGTGCTAGAAAAATAGATGTTGAACATTTGAATGCACACCTCATCCAATCCAACTGTCTGATGCTCCCAGGGCATAAGCCTCTGGATGTGCAGTGGAATCCCCAGGAAACTCCAGAAAACTAAATGTCAGGCCCCATCCCAGATGTTTTGTAAAAATTTATCAGGGGGTTCTGATGTGCAGGAAAGGGAAAGAGCCTCCTTTAGTAGGGGATTTGAATTCCATCCAAAGCACTTGAGGATGGCAAGTGCTCCCTAGAGATCCTTTATCATCTATAACTTTCCTAGATCTCTTTGCTTTGAAATATCTTTATCCATTTTCCTGTAACTCTGCATGAGAGTGACATCTGAAAGTATTTAATGAATCCCTGAAAATGGAGGAAAAAAATACTTGGATAACTTTTAGGGCTAAGGGAACAAGAAATAGATGAAAGCAAATACACAAGCAAGAAAAGAAAGAAAAATCTCAATAAGGTGTCCACTTCCTGGGGCATTCTGAGTAGATACGCATGGTTTCATTATGCACATTCCGTAAACTCCATGAGTCAGTGGTTCTCAGTCAGGGATGATTTTACACCCCTTCCCTCTTACGGCAATGCTGTCTGCCCCTTGTATGGCAACGTCTGGAGGTGGCTTTCATTGTCATGACTGGGTGGGACGGGGAGGGTGCTACTGGCACCTAGCGGCAACACTTAACCCAGGGATGCTATCCAGCATTCTACAGTGTACTGACAGTCCCCCACAACAAAGAATTATTGGATTCAGAATGGGAATAGTGCTGAGGTTGAGAAACTCTGTATTAAGCTTACATGTACATGTGCTATGGTCAGGAAAAACAGTTCTTCGAGCCAAATTATCTCAAATAGAATACATCAAAAGTCAACAAATAGACATGAAATTCACTCTGTTGTTGATGTCTCTTTTTCTCCCCTTTTTGCAAAATCCCTAGGTGTCGGTTAACAGAGATGGGATATCTACATTTGTGGCTTTGAAACCACTGAAGTAGGAGTCACACGCTTTGGCTGCTGTTGCAATCGATCAAGAGATCTGCACCAGCCGCCTCTGATCTCAAAGGCAACAGAACGGGCTGGGGCGGGCCGGGGGCGGGCGGCGGTGCTGTCAGATCTACTGAGGTCATTTACCAGGAATATTTTTTCCACCTCCCTTCTGGCTGGAGGTGATTAAGATGGTATTCACCACGGCTACATATCTGCGAGGCTCTCACAGCCAGACGAGGGAAAGTGACACCAATGAGCCCGGTGGACGATCTTCACGATGGATGGGGTTTTAGGGAATAACAGCCTCACACAAAAACTGACTCCAAGTTGTGACTTTTAAAAAACTATCTTTAGGGGCTTCCCTGGTGGCGCAGTGGTTGAGAGTCCGCTTGCCAATGCAGGAGACACGGTTTCGTGCCCCGGTCCGGGAAGATCCCACATGCCGCGGAGCAGCTGGGCCCGTGAGCCATGGCCGCTGAGCCTGCGCATCCGGAGCCTGTGCTCCGCAACGGGAGAGGCCACAGCAGTGAGAGGCCCGCGTACCGCAAAAAACAAACAAACAAACAAAAACTATCTTTAGGATGAGAGTTGGAGCTAGAGAACACCAAGAGTAGTCCTGCTTCTCCAAAAGATTAAGTGAAAAAACAAACAAACAAACAAACAAAAAAAAACAACCTCCAAACTTGCTACACTGAAGAAATGAATTGAGTTAAAACTAACAATTAAACAAGTTGAAACTAACAGTTGTTTGTTGTCACAAAAGAGAATCTAAATGAGGTCGGGGCGAACTACAGGATGGATAAATTCTACTTGCATTTTAGGATTATTAGGCTCCCATTCACACAGCTTCTTCCTCAGCTTAAACCCAGTGACTGGTGAGCTCTAAATGAGGGATTTACTGGCTCTGAGGGGCAGCATCATGGTCAACTCTGCAAATCAGGACCACAGTTCTACAAGCCAGCTTCCCAACCAGGGACATCCTTCTAACGCCTGTAAATTGCCCATTGATTACGCTGATTCTATTTCATGCAGAAGGGATTGGAGGGAAAGCACCTGGAAGGTTAAGTGCTGAGCTCAGGGTGCACCCTGGGCTGGGAGTCAGGTGACACGGGCTGTCACCTCTGTAAGTCTCAGACGCCCTGCTTCTAATGTGATGTTAGGGAGGCTGAGCTGCCGGCCCTCTGGGGCCTCGAACTCTCTGCGAGTCACTCACTTTTGCTGCTGCTTCCCTCCCTGCTTGAGAAGTAAAAGCAAGCTCCTTGACACTCCTCAGGCCAGACGCTTCCATCCTTCTGCTTTTCTCTGGAGAACAAGAAACACTTTAACTTTGTTGTGTTCTGAGTCGCTTAATTCTAAAGTCTCCTTTGCTTCTTCAGAGGTCCGCGTTTCATTCCCTACTTTTCCAAGTCTGTGCTTCCAATGAAAGCAATGCCACCACCCTCTCCTGGCTCACTTCAGGTTCACCCCTCTCCTCTCAGCCAAGACACTGTCACACCAACACCTCACATCGGCGCTCTGAATTTTCCCCACGATGAATGTCTGCCTCTTTAATATCTTTGACGAGTTGATGGAACTCTTTCTAGCAGCTGCCTGGGAGCGAAGGGAAAGGAACCACGCGGACCAAGGTGGACAGTACAAAGGGTTCAAAATTCTAGAACTGGAGCATGTGGGCAAAGGTGACAGGAAACCCAGAACGGGTTATGACTTCTGTCCTGTGAGATGTAACCACTACTTAAGAGGCAAGGAGTTCTGGTTTGGTTCTGTTTGGCTTGTTCAACTGTTCTACAGCTGCTTGTCTGCTGGGAGTTTCTAAAAAAAACTCTTTTTAAACTTCTTGTAGGTGAATGAGAAACTACACATTCCTCGGAAGTGCCTTCCCCTTTGCGCCTCATTCAGCTGTAGATCTCTGCTTACTGCATGCTCTGACTTTTGCCTCTCTGGGGATGCTGTACATGACAACCATGAGCACAGGAGACATCCGGGGATTCTGTAGAGGGGCTTCTGATGCTGGGAGGGAGGACTGAAGGGGATACATGCTGCAGCCTTTTAGACTCTGGAATTCTTTGCTTTGAAAACCTTGTGTTTGCTCCTGGCTTCTTCAACCAGGGATAGAGCAAAAGCCCACCACCCAGCTGGGACCAGGAAGACAGCCCTTGGGTATGGAAGGCTTCCAGGGGCAGGAACGGGAATGGGGTGCTCCCAAAAGAGCCCTGAGAACCGGAAGGCCTGGCCACACTGATGTCTCGGAGGAAGGAGGCACCAAGTCCAGAAACCAGAGGCAGAACCAGGCTGGGGATCCCTGAGACAGGAGCTAAAGGCCCAGTGGGACAACAGGAGCCCCAGAGGGCTGGACGCATAACAGGCGGGAGGTGGCAGGGGAACTCCAGGGCATCTAGCTTAGCCGGTTTCCCCCCTCCCCATGCTGCGAGCTTGTCTTCCCCAGCTATCACTTCTTCCCACCTACTGGAAAATCAGCTCCTGCACAGTCCCCACCCTAGAAACCACTTCCACCTCTAGGAAAGGTCACAGGATTTCTGGCAGCTCCTGCACAAACTCTTCCACGGCTCCAGCCGTTCTCATGGTGGCCCGGTCCCCACCAGGCATGCAATGCTTGTTGTTGCTGACAATTGAATATTTCCATTTGCACGGCATCTCCAATTAGCTGTGTCTTAAACTGGGTAGATGTGCAAAGCCCCTTTTCCAGAAGCAGAGATTCCATCTCAGAGTGACACCGGCAGGTGTGTTAGTGAAAGTAAACATCACACAGAAGGCTGACATCAGTGTTCCAAGGCACAAAGCGACTGCTTGCCCAGCTTTCAACTGTCTTCCTCCCTAATGTTCAAGGGATGAAGAACCGGAGGAAGTTAACTCTAAACACAAGGCTTACTTTGTCTGGGAATGTATGTATTATGCTGACTCAAAAGAATTTCAAAAGGAACAGGGAACCATTGATTTTCCCAGATCTGACAGGCGACTGTCATCAGATAGGACATGTCAGAACTAAACCTTACCCCTCAGGAATTCCCTGGTGGTTCAGTGGTTAGGACTCCGTGCTTTCACTGCCGAGGGCATGGGTTCAATCACTGGTCGGGGAACTAAGATCCCACAAGCAGTGCGGCACGGCCAAAAAATAAAATAGAATAGAATAGAATAAAATAAAATAAATAAACCTTGCCCCGTGCTTTCCACATCAAGTCTACCATATTGAGTCGCACACACCATCCCATGCAATGCGTTACCATCTGTGTGTTCCTGTGCCATAAACCAGTGGTCCCCAACCTTTTTGGCACCAGGGACGGGTTTCATGGAAGACAATTTTTCCACGGACTGGGGGGTGGGGGGATGGTTCAGGAGGTAATGCGAGCGATGGGGGGCGGCACATGAAGCTTTGCTCGTTCGCTCGCCTGCCGCTTACCTCCTGCTGTGCAGCCCGGTTCCTAATAGGCACTGGTCCGTGGCCCGGGGGTTGGGGACCCCTGCCATAAACGATCATTCAGTTGAGTTGAAAAAGGGTTTTCCCATGCTGAAATCAACTTCCTTACCAGAGAGCTGCTCCTCAAGAACCTGGAAGAGGAGACCACTGCCACTCTGGACCCTAATCTCCACCATCAGGTTAACTCCACAGCTGGGCAACGGTTATGCCCTGGGAGCGATGCCCAGCATTTCCCTTTCTTTTACTTCAAGACAAGTCGGAGGGTGTTCTAAGAACCCATCTGCAGTCAGAGGATGTGGGTAGGGGCGAGGGGAACAAATTAAAAATAAAATAATTCACCTGCCACAGCCCATTGGTTACACCATCCTCAGAGAGGGATTCCCTGGGAGGCTGGAACAGAGCCTGCGGTAAGTAGTGATGGGTGGCTGGACGAATGTGGTGGCGAAGGGCCTTCAGAGGGACACGCAGTCCCCCACCGTGACTCTCTGCGTCTGCACCCCAGGGGTTGAGTTCAAGTGCACATCGTAGAATTCTCTCACTTTGGTACAGTGGATTTCCAGATGAACGTTTAGGGTATTCTCTGGGGAGAGGCCTAGCTATCCACCAAGGCCGGAGCACTCTCCCTTCCACCGTGCCCTGTGTCCACGGCAACTGAGGGAGGCCAGCCTGCCAGGCCCGGGTGTGTAGGAGTACTTGCCCTCTTCTGGGGGGAGGATGGAGGGCAGGAGAGCCAGCACCCGGCCCACAACCTCAAGTGAGAAAACTGAGCAGACAAAGCCAACCGACAGGAAGTCAGGCAGTGGGGAGGCGGAGTGAGATTGGGAAGGGCTACCGAGCGTGGTTCAGACACTGGGATCTCAGCACGGGGCAGGCAGACAGCAGACACGCGGATGCGGACAGGGCTGGGCTGCAGGGGGCGGGACAGGTCAGTGGAGGGCAAGCAGAATCACCGCAGGCTCGTGTAACCGTCTATGGTTTTCTCCTAGCTAGTCTGGAGGGCTCCGTCCATCCACAGTGCCCCAGAGCTGGGCAGCTGACCAGGAGTGGGCCAGCAAAGCAGGGACTTCTGCACGCTTTCAGCTCCAAGAAAGGAAATATGTTAGTACTCTTTGGCCACCCTGTTTCCAGATGGAAAGTCATAAGAATTTACTACTAAAACCCAGTTACTTAAATCCTATTTGGGGCATCTTAATAAAAGACGTGAAGGAAGCAAACAGGCTCCCTCCCTGACACACACATACCCACACAACAATCACCGGCTGACACCATCCTGCTTCCACTGGGGAGGGGGTCCTGGGAAACCCGTCTCTTTCTCCCTTAGAGACCTGAGTTTCAGAAACAAAGAGGAACCAGAACAGGGGAAGCACATTTCCCATCAAAGACCTTGAAGTCCTTATTCCTGCTTTCGTCTGTACACACCAACCTAAAGACTCCACATCGCTCTTGGGGGACTGGAGCGCGTTCTTCACCAGGACTGATGCTGAACGCTGCCCAACCGTCTCCTCCGCTATTTTCCCAAAGTGAATCAAGGCTGCTGATTCTTGCAACAGGATTACTGGTCACTGAGCTCTGTCTGGGCCTCAGTTTTAATGCTTCGCCTTTTATGCTTTCTGGTCTAATCCTTACCCCCAAATACATTATAAAAAAAAAGATAAAAGCACATCTGTTGCTTGGTATTTTGTGTGTGTGTAGTTCTCTGAAACATGTTTATTCAGAAACAACTTACACTATGAAATATACTGATTGAAAAATAAAAACAACGCACTTGTTTTCCTTTATCCTACAGGGGAACTTTACCTAATGTGTCTCTCAAAGCTGGCTCCTGGGATGTCCTGCACCTTTTAGGGGTTGCAGAGAAGGTGGATACAATGAGGGGGCTATAATAATGTAATTGTCATTGATTCCATTTTCACTGCATAGTGTCTACTCAACTGCATACAAAGAGACTGGCCCCATCCATTCATTACTGAGAACAAGAAATAGCGTGAGGCTGTTAAGAAGTAATTCATTTTAGACACAACTAAATATGGAAATATATGGAAATGCAGATTCAAGATTAAGACTACAAATGAAAGTATCATGGAAATAAAAGGATTAAGTTTTCTACCCAACAAGATTTACATATAACGCTATGCTACTGGGAGAGAAATCCTGAAGGAGATACCAACCAGCTGAGAAGGCTACAGACCCTAAAAGGGTGGAAGATCCCTGCACTCTGAGAGACCATGGGTGGGGAGGGTGGGAATGACTGGCGTGGGTTTAGACTTTAGTCTAACCATGAAGCAATGAGCTGATCTTCTGGTGGGAAAATGGGAAACTGGCTCTCAAGACAACCTCCACAGAAGTTTCCAGAACAATTTTTGGGAATGTCTTCATCCCTGGAACAAGTATTTTGCCTTGAGTCTACTTTGAAGGACCTTTTTTGGATGTGCTTGAAAGAAAAAATTGAGCTCCTTACTTCCCAGCCACATAGCGTACATGAGTAAAACAACCAGCACATAAAAACACTAAGTAAATATACTGTGGAATAAGGTAGACCAAGTGCTGAGGGCAAGAGCTTGGTTAGGGAAGCATGCTTTTAAAGGAGGTGAGTTCAGGCCAGAGCTGATTTCCTTTTGCAGATGCTATGTATTCATTCCAGAACTATAAATGCTACGCCAAGAAAGGTTTTCAGCTTGTGTCTGGGGCGCACTTGTCTTCGGAAAAACCAAGAGAGAGGACGGTCATCAGACAATATGATGAACAGACCCAGGTAGACTCTGAAGGTAAAATGGACAAAAGGTGACAGTGCGGGTGGGGTAAGGTCTGTTCCCACTGGGGCTGCGTAAGGGCAAAACCATATGGAGACGGCTTTGCAGGCCAGCGCAGCAAGCAGGTGGATCAGGTGACTTCACGACAGCAACTGCGTTCCTTCTCTTACCGTGAAAGGCACATTTCATCTTTCAAAAGGAAAAAAAAGTTACAGCAAGTATTCTATGAGCAAAACCAAAGAATACTGGAAAACAGAGATGGGAAAACCAGAGCAACTGTCTCCATGCTGGCACCTGTGGTTTTCTCTTCCCTTTCAAGATTCTTCTAGGAAGGCTTTTGGTATATTTTTCACTGAGCTGGAGCCCTCAGACCTGCCTGTGCCTCAGGTCAGTGTGGCAGCGGACCCCCAAAACCCTGCTGCTGCCAGCTCTGCCCACCAAGGTGCTTGGTGACAGGCATTCAGCCCATCCTGCGAGGCCTCCTGTCCCCACCAATGATTACTGCTTCAGAGAACGTGCATGTGTGTGATGGGGCACGTCGGGTGTGGGAGGGAGAGGTAAGGACAAAACTCACACTCTAGCAATCTGGGCTTTGGCTTGGCTTACGACGGAGAGAAAATGCTGAGCAGCCGAAGTGTTCCCTCCTTCCCTCCCCCACTTAGTATTTAGGTCTTACTGTTTCTATTTTTTTTTTTTGGCCGCACCTCACGGCTTGCAGGAACCTAGTTCCCTGACCAGGGATCGAACCCAGAGCCTTGGCAGTGAAAGTGCCAAGCCCTAACCATTGGACAGCCAGGGAAGTTCGACTGTTTCTCTCTAGATAAGACAAAGAATTTGTTTAAAAAAGGTGTTTCTGCTTTTTATTTAAAAAAGTACTTCACAGAGCCAATCTCACCTAAAATTGAACCCACATATTCAACACGGTATTCCCTGAATCCTGCCGACTAAGCCGATAAAAGGAAACATCAAAAAACCCAATGAAACAAAAACAAACAAAATACACGGTAGTCCCTCAAAGTTACGTTTCACCCAGTCTGCTGTAATGTGTGTGTAGACTGATGGAATTGATGGCGAAAATGGAATGAATGAACCCAGATACCAGTGCATCCACCTTCTGAGCAATGCTCCTCTGAGATCACCAACCTGTTGTCTCCTGCCAAAGAAGGCTCCCGAGTCACTTTTAGAACTTGTCACCTGGTGCCTTCATAGCCAGGTGAGGGTTCATGGGATGCTAGCAGCAGAGGGATGACAGGCCATGTCTGAACGCACGGAGGCAAGGAGTACCTGGAACTGCCAAGTACAGCTCTGCCACTAAGCCTCCTCTGAAACTCCCACCCACAGCGGTCTCTCCCTTCCTAGACACCTAGAGCTCTCCTTACTATTTCCTGTCATCTGTCTCGGGTTATCTTCTAATCATGTCTTGTACGCTACATGCCTAGGGTCTTACCAAAAAGATGCAGAGAGGGTCTTCCCAAAGCTAGTGAGCATTCATTCACCTTCTGGACAATATCTCACTTCTAACACACTTGCCTTATTTGCATTATGGGAAAAACAAGGAATTCTTTTTGCCACGGAATTCTTGGGAAGGATGCTTGCTTCCAAAGCAGAAGACATGCTGAGGCACACAGGTAGCCAGCCCATACCTTCTGACAGTGAGCCACAACTTCAGGTGTCTGAGTAGCATGAAGCGGAACCAGGAAGAACCTGTTCTTGAAGTTCCAGGCAGGGTGTGCAAATTGCAAAGACCGTGACCCTCCTAGGTTGCTAAGACCTGATCAAGAGCTTGCAATCAAGGGTCTTCTGGTCCTCAAGAGACGGACTTTTAAGGATGTCCCATTCATTCCTAAGTAACTGATCAGTTTCTAGGCTCTGCTACTTCTAGAACCTACTACGTGACTCAACCACAAAGGCCTCCTTGGGCTTGACCTTTCCATATACTGTGATCTCACCCTGTAACACTGATTTCAAAGGCAAAAGAAACATTAGTCTTATTGGTCTCAGAGGGGCTTATATGCAAACAAGAGGTGCTTCTAAGCAGTTTATAACCACTCATCCAAAGAAGCTATACAGATTATCAAGGTGCTGAGAACTTAATTGGGTAGAGTCCGAGATCCATAACAAACAGAAGAACTACATGGTTAGAATTACCGGTGGCAACAGACTGTAGTCTCCACCATTTCCTGGGAAAAGAAACCAGGGCTTCTTAGAGAAATGGCTGACTCCTGGTCTGGAGCAGGAAATATACACAATGAGCTCAGAGTGCCCTGTCATATCAGAAGAAGACACTATTGAAGTCTATGGTCTTCATGTCAAAAAGACTCAGAAACCTACCTGAAGCCTCTCCCATTGGCCAAAGATGGGACAATTTGAGCTCCCATAAAGCTAATAACTGCGTTAAACTGAAACACATCAAATACGCTTAAAGCCAATAGTTCATAATGATATTTTTAAAAAACTGAAACTCACTGGTCGACTTTGGGAAGTGCTGTGGAACTGACTCATTCTTTGAGAGCTAATAAAAGAATCAAGCGACTGCTCCTTTCTTATAGGCAGCGTACCCAGATTAGCTAAGGGATTGATGAGGAGACGTTTCTCTTTAAAGAAATATTCAAGATTATACATGCAGAAGGCAAGATGAGAGTTTGCATCTACAAAATTTTGCAAGCCTCTGATGAATAACTTTATCTAAGCAGTGATAATCAACAGCTGCTAACAACACAGAAAAGAAACAACCAGACACAATATATTACCTGACAGAGGAATAACACTCCACTTAGAAGTCGTCCTACCAAAACAAATCAGGGTTCAGTCTGAATCTCTTCAAGCCTCCATAAGCGGTGGTTCTCAACCAGGGAGTGCCTGTGGCCCCCTAGGGATACTTGGCAATGTCTGGAGACATTTCGATTGTTGTAACTGGTGTGTGTCTGTGTGTCTGTGTGTACTGACATCTAGTGTGTGGAGCCCAGGGACGCTGCTAAACATCCTACAATGCAAAGGATGGCCCCTCACAGCAAAGAATGATCTGGCCCCAAACATCAAGTGCCAAGGTTGAAAAATCCAGCTCTCAACTGAGCCACCCATTTATAGAAAATTCAGGGGACAAAGGAACAAGTAAAAAGACAACCCAAAATGAATCTGTAGAATCCAGACTGTGGAAGACAAACAACCCAACCTCTTAAACAACAACAGCTGCAGCAAGAAAAAGAGACAGATAATTATGGAAGGGAACCTACAGATTGAAAGAGACTTAATCGATTACAATGTATGACCTTTATTTGCTTCCTGATTTGAAAAACAAACGGTTAAATAAAAACCTACAAGCAATTGGGGAAAAGTAACACTGATAAATTACTAAGGAATTATCCTTTCCCCTGGTTTTACTGAGATATAATTGACATACAACACTGTGTAAATTTAAGGTGTACAACATGATTTGAGATATGTATATACTGCAAAATGACAATTAAAAATAAACTTACCAAAATAAATTTAGTTAAATCCACCACTTCACACAGTTACAACTGTTTTTCCTCATGTTGAGAACTTTTAAGATCAAAGGAATTATCATTAAAAATTTTAAGGTGTATTATTGATATTGTGGTTGTGCTTTAAACGTTTCTACATTTTTGAGACAGACATAGAAGAAGTTACATGATATCCAGGGATTTGCTCCAGAATTCCCATTACTTGGGGATGGAAGTGGGAGAGGCACAGATGGAACAAACCTGGCCAGGATTTGAGGATCACTGGGTGAAAGGTAATAGGAGTTTATTATTCTATTCTTTGCAATATATCGAAATATTCTCTAATAAAAATTTCTAATAGTTAGAAAAAAAAGGTGGCAAAATACACCAGCCCAACTGTACCAGATGTGGAATATGCTCTTAATGAACAAAAACAGGACCCACGACATGAAGCTCCAGGTGAAGCTGGATTCTGAGAAGGCCATCATGGAAGACAGACTAAGGTCTAGACTCAACTGAAGCTTTAGATCCCTCTTGAACACGAGTTAAATTTGAACTTCCACTAGAATAACTGTTAAACAGTGGTTAAACCCAACACTTAAACAGCATGATAAAGCACAGCAGGCCCAATTTAGTTTTGTCTTATGGTGTATGCCTGGTTGAGGCTGGGGGGAAGAGAGAGGGGTCAGCACCCTCCTGACCCCTGTAGGCAATTAGCTTATACTTCCAAGCAGGAGGTGCTATTATCTTTAACTCAGCAGGCATAACTGTACATAATTAGAGGTCATAATTACGGTTCTCTTTTTAAAATGTGACCATAGTATCCAAATTGACCTCCCGTGGCAGCGCTGCCTACATGCTGGGAAGTACATAAAAGGAGGGTACAGGCGGCCTAGTGACGGGCAGCCAGAGTCCCCGCGCAGTTTCTGAGGTCAGGAGACCGTACTTATTCCCCATGGAACTTCGATCTGTTTGGGGTTTACGAATTACCATTTTTCACCGAGACACATTTTATTTCTTTAAATAGACACAGACGAGCCAGAGCATTCCACTGTCTTTTTGACCATGGGAAAAACGCAAAAGCAACCATGCAAATTAATATTCCAGTAATTATGTGCCTCGGCTGTCTAATTATCCATGTAACGACAAAGTTGAAAAGATCAATTCTGGATCATTTTTCCACTGTAGTGTTTTGTGAAGTTGCTACAGAGACCCCACTTCACTTTAAAAATTCTGATTTATTGTTATTTTATTACATCTGATAATCGGCCACACCTAGCAATATTTCTGGCTTATGTAGCCTGAATCATCATCGAGAACAAACCATTTTGTGGAGAAATAAAACCTACCTGGATTTTCATATAGCCAGACTTCTCTCAGTTCTAAGCAGAGAATGACAGAATTTTTGAGCTCAAAGAGACCCTGTGAAATCACCTAGGGTCTTCAGATTTCTGGATAAAAAGCCCGAGGCAGGTCCAGAAAGAAGGGGGAGCAAATGTGACGGCAGAAAATGATGGGCTGAGGAACTCACAGGAACATTTCAGGACCAACCGGTGGTCAGCATCTTATTTAGTGGTCAAGTTAATTCCAATTCCCGCTTCCAACACAACATCTAAGCAGCTATTCTGTCTCCTATTCCTTTCCTCAGGAGCATCTGATTCTTCACCCTTTACCAGAAGCCACTAAATAACCCTGACAAATAGCTGACTTCTTACCAACAGTATTTGAAATGCTCAGTCAGTGCCTGAAAAATTGGAAAGAGAGACGCAGTAGCACCAGCTAATCTCTTGCTGGCTGAAAAAAAGGGATCAAAAAATTCCCAAGTTTGATACCACTGGTTTCAAAAAGGATAAGACAATGTCAATTCACAACATTTACAGCCAAGTGACAATTCCCGCTTGGAGGCCTGAGAAGTGTACTTTTCCACCAATATATTTTTCTTGAATAGAACAGCCTGAGAGTGAATGATGGTTCTCTATATTTGTAGAAGCTCCTCTATGCAGAAAAGAAAAACTTAACTGCTATTCAGAAGTGTCCCAAACTAGAGTTTAAATAAAAGAACGATTGCCTGGGCTTCCCTGGTGGCGCAGTGGTTGAGAGTCCGCCTGCCGATGCAGGGGACACGGGTTCGTTCCCCGGTCTGGGAAGATCCCACATGTCGCGGAGCGGCTGGCCCCGTGAGCCATGGCCATTGAGCCTGCGCGTCCGGAGCCTGCGCTCCGCAACGGGAGAGGCCACAACAGTGAGAGGCCCGCATACCGCAAAAAAAAAAAAAAAAAAGAACGATTGCCTTACTGCTTTTATAGGCACGTCACTATGAAGAAATACTACTTTACTATTTTCTCTTGGTGCAGTAAAAGAAGTCAAAGGAACAAGTCTAAATACATCACAACAAAGGTATTTAATTGAGACTAGTTCATTTGCATCTCAGTGTAAAATCAATGCATGATATACTAATGCAAACACATTGATAAGGTGCATCCTACCATTGCAATGAAAAAGGGGAAATGGTTCAGTGGTAAATTCTTCAAGTTTACATTATTTACTGGAACATTTCATGTAGTTATTCGGCCCAGAAACTCCACTTCCATGCTTCACAAGGATTCTGCAAATTACGCGCCCTCGTGTCACAGTTCCAGAACTGTGGTTTGTCACAGTACCCAGTATACTGTTGTCACTCAAACATCCTATGAAAATAAAAGGCTTGGTTCCTTAGAGCTTTGCTTTACTGCCTAGTAAATCAGCATCCACCGTACTTATCCCTAAGTGCTATTTGCTGCATTAATTTACACATACAAGCGTCAAATTAAATACCATCATTTCCTATTTCAATTAAATTTTGAATCTGGACTGCACACTTCATTTAGCTATTTGTTGGCCCCGACAGTGGGGCAGCCTCAGCACCTAGTGACTGAAAGGGTTAAAAACATGGCCTGGTTAGGTCAGCCCCTTCCTGTGGGGGTCATCAGACTGCGCATGTTTCAAAGCAAAACATTCCTTCCACACTGTAAAATCCTGGCATCTGCTGAGTAGCAAATCCAGCTCATTCCGTTTTGCTTTATTTTATTCTCAAAAGAAACTATACAGTTTGGACTACAGAACACAATTTCTACATTTCTTCCCACTCTCTAGCTGCCTATTTTCTCCATCTAAGGACTCTGCAAAAACCCAAATAGACTAGCTAATGAATCCAAAGTGGATTTAATTTTATTGATTCCATTTCACATAAAATTGTTCATTTTTCTGATTCTTTTTTTTATTTCATTACCTCTCATCTGGAATATACTGTGTCCCTCCAAACCAGCTGATGTCATTCTATATGCTTCTCTCTGCGGTTTTCAGAGCTAGAGGGAGGAGAACCCAAACTTGAAGCAATTTTGGAGATTAAGCTTCCCAAGTAAATTCATTTTTATCACAATCTTCATGTTCCAAAGTGGCCAAGTCATCCTGGTCGTGTTTATTAACTAAAGGTAATAGCAAAGATCCTAATCAGAGCCTCAGTGTATGCAGCTGCACAAACTAATTCTCTCTCTGTGAATGTGAACAGATGGTTCTCAACTCCAACCACTGGATCCCATTAGTGCCCTGGGACTGAACGGCAGCACCTCGGATTCTTGATGACCACCCAAAGAAAAGCAGTTTGCAAGGAAGGAAAGAGATGCTTGCCCTGAAGACAGAGCAGGAAACCCCAGGGGGAGGGGCGAGGGTAGGTGGCCCTTCCATAGGAAGACTTATGTGGAACCTGCAGAAAGTGCATACAAACACTGGGATTCTGTGCATGTTTCTGGAGAGGGTCCATAGCTTTTATGCAGTTGTCTCAGGGATGGACTATCCAGAAAAGGGTAAGAATCATCAGCTCTACACTCGCTCATCAGAGATTTGAGTCTCACCCTGGAGTGCATCATTAGGACAGGACTAAATGCTCCCCTCTTGCTGAAAGGAAGCATTACGAGTCTTTGCTCCGGAATGATCCTGAAATATCTGCAATGCCAACAAAGATGTATTCTGTTAAGAACTGAACATTTGTGTCCCCCCCAAGATTCATATATTGAAGCCCTTACCCTCAATGTGATGGTATCTGGACATGGGGCCTTTGGGAAGGAATTAGGGTTAGATTTAGGCATGAGGGTGGCACCCTCATGATGGGATTAGTGGCCTTATAAGAATAAGAAGAGAGAGAAAAATCTCCCTCTCTCTCTCTCTCTCTCTCTCTCTCAAGAATGCAGGGAGAAGGTGGCCATCTGCAAGCCAGTAAGTAAGCTCTGACTAGACACCAAATCCTGCTGGACCTTGATCTTGGACTTTCCAGTTTCCAGACTGAGAAAATATATTTCTGTTAAAGCCACCCGATCTATGGGTTTTGTTATGGCAGCTGGAGTAGACTAAGACATGTTCCTTGGGGGTGTTGTATTATCAGAATTCAACAATTCACAAAGATTGTGTGCAGCCGACACTGGATTGCTCAGCCTGTAGCCCATTAGCCTTCTAGCTGGAGAGGTTGGGAAGCTCAACTTCTTCATTTTTCAGAGCGAAGCTTCATCTGCTGCTCCCCATTGCTCGCGTTACTGCCTGAACCATCCCTCCCCCTCCCTCCATGGAAAAATTGTCTTCCCCGAAACCAGTCCCTGGTGCCAAAAAGGTTGGGGACCGTTGGTTTCAGGCACTATTTCTTACCCCTGTCATAAAAAGCCATTACAGATCACCCTTGTTCTCAGAGTCAGGCACCTCACTGGTACGTGTGCTTGTCCTAGAAATGAGAGCTGTGTGTACCACATTTCGCTCTTTGCTCTTGCTGTTGTCAGAGCTGGGTTTTGAATCAATTGTTGTCATTTTCGTGGCCTAGGCTCTTGAAGTACAACCTCTAGGAGTGACCCTCCCTCCCTTTCCTTCCCATACAGCTACTCTTAAAAAAATCCTACATTAGGGACTGCTGGTATTATTGCTTTTTTGTGCTTTTATGATCATAAGTCACCTCCCTTCTTTTTTTGGAGATAGGTGAGGTATAGATAACTAAAATATTTGCTTTGGGCAAGCCACTGGTCTGAGGATATGACCCTGCCGGCTGACCTAAGTGAGGAATACTGAAGAAGGATAATAAATGAGACCCTTTCCCTTTTGCTCTGGAGGAGACGGGAAGACTGCCACCCAGAGGAAACTGGACAACTAACTGTGTTTCTAGAAAGAAGCAGGCAATTACCAAAACTTGTGATGCAGCTGCTCAAGGGCACACCTAATAATTTATTAGGCCATCGCTTCCAATTTTATACTCGCTTCGACAGTATTGAAGAAGATGCTACTATCGCTGCACTTTCCTAACTTACGGGTCTTTCCTCAATGAGCTTTCTCACGGATCCTTGAAGGCTGAAAAAACTAAGCGTTTCGGGGCAACAGGCAAGCACAAAAGGATTAAAACATTCTGGAAGAATTTAGAAAATCCCTAAAGATAACAAGTCAGCGTGGATGCGCTCCCAACTCTGATGAGGTGTCTTCTCTTTATTCTGTCCCAACCAGTCTGGGCGCAGGTTACTTAGCACAAATGGCTTCTGTCTTCTTATCTGTTAACGAGGGAGTTTCCTTATCTGTGAGCTAAGGAGGTTGGACTCAATCTCTAATTTCTATCACCGGTGAAGCAGGCTCAATCCTATTTTCCCCACTGGGATGTTGAGAAAGGACAAGGTTTGTCTGCGAAAGTCTCGACCAGAGCCCAGGCCCTGTGCCTTTTCCACCCCTCGGCCGGCCCCGCTGGCTGCACTTTCCAGGCTGGACAGAAAGGGCCGCCCGTGCTGGGCTTTCTTGTTTGGTTAATCTCTTCACATCTATTTGCTCGGCTGCCCGGACAACTCAACAGCAAACAAAGGCCTGGGCTTCATGCCGCTGGCTCCAAATTGGGAACCTGCCTATTTTGTTTGCTTTGGGGCACAAGGAGGGAGCAAGCGGCAGCTTTTGTATATCAAGCTGGTGATATTCTTCACTCAATTACGGCTGTGAAAAGATGGAGAGATGCAAAGGCCCCCTTCCAGGGCAGGCGCTTCACAGTGACCCCCACCCCCTCCCCGCAGCTCCTTCCCTGGACTCGCCCCTGAAGGTGGTTCAACTCTGATGGCAACCGACCATAGTTTCTGCATTTTGTCAGACTTTTTTTTTTCTTTCTTCTCAGCCCAGTGGGGATCAAGAAATGTGAACGCCTTCTAGCTAAGCAGAATATTTTCTTAAAAGAAAAAACACAGGCTACAACCAGCTTGGGAGTAACACGATTCCATCTTCTGATCTGTATCAGAGGGCCAGACGCTGCTTCTGACTGTTAAACTGTTTATCGGGTAAGGTGAGCCCGGCCAAGCCCTTTAAAAAAGCAAGAGAATTAAAAGAATTTGCCTTCAGATGGTTAACAAAAACGGGAGACAAGAACGTGAGGTTGAAGGTTAGTGGGGCATATGGAAAATTATTTTGCAAGGCGTCTACACCAGAGAAAAACAGGATTGGTTGGTTAATTATGTAATTAAACTGCAGTCAGCAATGGGCTGGGTCTTCTATCTTTCAAAATCCAAACCAGTTATTCAAGCTTTCATTGGGCACAGTTTAGAGATTCTATCTGGGGAAGGCACCCAATTTTTCTTGTCTGGATTAGAGTTAAAAAAAAAAAGTGCTGCTTTGCAAATCTGGCTTCCAGTCTCCAGGATAAAACAATCACAACCCCCTCCCCATTCCTCAAATACCTTTTTTTTTTGCTTCATTTCTTCAGAGTTAGAAAAATAGAGGTTTGTTTTGTTTTTTTTTTGGCAGAAAGCCAAAGTAATATCCCAGCAAGATATCTGACTTCTTCACAGAGACACATACTGTTTAATGTTTGATTTTGGTTTTCAAAAGCAGAACAATTTTCACATCACTATATAAAAGGCTTCCACTATTTAAAATGTCGGTTCTAAATTAATTTTATACTCCCGAGGCAGAATGCATCTGACCACATTGAATTCTATCCATTTAATAAGGTGAGAAAAGTTCGCGGACACGAATTTAGTGAAAGCGACAGTAAAAACTTTCAGTTTAGAACAAGAAGTTAAAGTCAATTGTTTCTGGAAGCTTGGTTTTGTTTTTTCATAGGGCATGCCGCCAGCTGTTTACCCCTGTCAGCCCAAATGCAGAAGGGAGGTAGCTTCTGTTGCAGGACAGTAAAGAGAATTTGCTGGACCAAGAGATCTATAGTGACATCCGATACATGGGTT
The DNA here is from genome assembly GCF_964374135.1 of Grampus griseus. Taxonomy (NCBI): domain Eukaryota; kingdom Metazoa; phylum Chordata; class Mammalia; order Artiodactyla; family Delphinidae; genus Grampus; species Grampus griseus. Next base: position 14,650,089 of record NC_139018.1, on the reverse strand, counting down.
GGGTGGTGGTGGTGGGACAGCTGAAAAATTCGATGACTTGCTGTCTTAAAATTTTAACAGCTGGGCAGATGCTGAGGGCATAATGAAATGGGTCCCTGTATCTAAAACTCTTCATTCACCTTGAAGACAGACCAGGATCTTCTTAAGAAAGTAACCTCAGTTCCTCTTGAAAAAGTTTACTCACTTGCTGAGAGTTGCAAAGGTGAGAAGTTGCAAAGGTGAGAAGTGGGACATTTTTGACAATGAGCAAAAAGATTAGGTGGGCAGCACAATGCCTTACTGGCTGGGGCACTAGGAACGGGTCGGGCTCACATCACCAGAGGCACCTAGGCTGACACACTTCCATTGATACGAAAGTTGGTTAACAGGCATTTACATAGGACTTAGTGTGAACAGACGCACAAGCAGTTTGTAAGTGATGTGTGTTTATTGAGGTGTTGTGTGTGGGTAGAACACTTGAGTCATAAAAGGCATTATGTCTTGATGGGGTATAAACTTTTCATCCTCCTTACTGGAAAAAAAAACAAAACCCAAATCTTTAAAACCCCAGCATTTTACCCAAGGCAAAATAATCTATGAGATAGGTCAAGGGTGGGGGGGGAATGTCTTGGCAGATAAGGCGTTTCTAACGTAGTCATATTGCAAATGCATTTAGAATGCACGCAGGCCACCACCCCACACCCCTAACCCAGTGTTCACCAGCTTGTGCCAGAACCCCAGGAACCACCTTCAACCAGGTCTTGCCGCCTCGAGCTCTCCCCTTGCTAAACCACTGTCCACGTGGCACCAGTCTCAAGAACCCCTTTCCTTCTAAACCTCCGCCAGCTCTTCTCCAACCTGTAAGACATGGTCCAACCCTCCTGCCTGGTACTCAAAGCCAAGTGAATTGCCACTCTCACGGAGCAGCCCTGTCCCTCCAGCCAGCCTTGGCACTCCTCGTGGGTGTTCTTATTCATGTCGCCGCCAACCTGAGAACCCTTCCCCATCCTTTCTTCCTAGGAAAACTGTACCCACCCCTTAATGAACATCCAACTTCTGCACATTTATTCCCTGTCGTGTAGAACGGTCAGTAAGGACTTCTACCCATTTGCTTTTCAATCTTCATGACCCTGCAACCAAGCTAGATGCTTTTTGGGGGCCAGGACTGTTGAAGTAGCATCTTACCATCCTTCGTATCTATCCTTCTCCAGCTTGGACCTTTTCTGTGCTGGTTTTGTTTATGAGAACACCTTCATTTATCTTTTATGAGGCTCCTGAGAAAATAAGATGTAAACGTCCTGGAAACTGCTCAAAGGGAGATCTCTAGATGCGTTCTCTTCCTTAGCCCCAGTTGCTAGTGAGAAGGGCACCCAGAAGTCTGAGTTCTGGAGCCAGACACACGTGGGTTCTAATATATCACTTCGTTGCTGTGTGACTTTGGGCAATTCACTTCACCTCTCTGCGCCTCACTTTCCTTTCCAAAGGGAATCATATACCCTAGGTTCATAGGGTGGTTGTTAAGAATTAAATGAAAAAAATATATAATAAAAAAATACTAAAATTTTTTGCTTAGTTGCTTTAGAAATCTTAGTTTCCCTCTTCTACTAATCAGTCCCAACAAATTATTGCTGGAAACAAAGCCCAGCCCTGTAAGCTCCGAAGTGACCTGTATCCCCTCCCATCTGCAGACCCCTCCCCTGCGCCGGGCCGGCAGCAGCACTGTGGGTCTGGCTCACTAAGCTGGTGGCTCCCCAAGGTGCCAATGCACTCAGGCAAAATGAAGCTAACATCTGTATTCTATTTGCTAATGAGCAATCATCATTTGTACCTTTCTCCAGCCTGGGATTCAGCTGACTGGAATACTAATGCCATTAAAAATTGGAGTCTTTTTTTGAAACACACACACTCATTTAGCAAAACCCGGTTTAACCCATTGACATGTGTATGGTTCCTGGGATTCGTAAACAATATCTGGCTGGTTACGAAGCTCTGGATTCCCCTCTACCCCACCTCTCCATGCTTGAATATTTGGGTGTTTGAGTGGGGTTTGGAAGCCAGGAAACTTGAGTGGTCCTAGACTTGCCTTTTCAACTAACTCAACATATGCAATCAGACAAGTCAATAGACCTTTCTTTTTTGACTTAATTTTTAATCACACGATTAATACAAGAATATAGTTGCTTATTTTTAAAATTAGGCCACTACTAAAAAGATCACCTAATCCTATGGCCTTGCCCCTTCACTGAAGGTGACATTCCCTCGGTGTGTATCTGACCAGAGCTTTTCCTTTGCAGACAAGCAGACAAGAATCTGTATCTTTCACAACAATATAGTGTTGCTGTCTTAGATGAATGGAGACAGACTTACACATCGCTTTGCAATGTGTTTCTTTCATTCATTCAACAGTAAGTGTTGGCCTCTCTCCATCTGGGGTACAGAGGGATGGAGCGCGTGTCTTTCATTGCTGCGTGGTTTATTTCAACATCTCCCTGGACATGGACATTTATTTAGGTTGTTTCTAATTTTTGGCTTTTATAAAGAAAGCTGCAGCAGAAACATGTGGACAGCTCTTCTAGGGAATTTGTCCTAAAGAAATTTTCTGGGCCTCACTTTCCTGTCTGCAAAACGAGAAGGTTGGACTGAACAGTCTGTTGTGACTGTACTTCCAATCAATGTTGTGTGTCATTAGAGGCAACTGTAAGAAGGCTGCGTTTCTACACACAACTCAATCCAGCCCCCAGCTAAGACTCTCCTATGCCTCTCCAAGGTCTTCCATAATCTGAACTCATTTATCCTTATTTTCTGCTTTTATCTAACACATCCAGTTGCTCCTGACCCATCTTTGTAAAGTCCTTCTCACTCCTAAGAAATTCCTGCCCTTCCTTAATACTCGACAGGCATCATTGGAGGTGCTCAGAGCTTATGACGCATGTGTGTGTGTGCACGTCTGCGTGAAGGCCAGCCCCTCGGGGAAAGGTCTCGTCTGCTTGCTCCTCACCGCGCCCCAGGAGTCAGGAGCAGTGCCCCTTACCCAGTGGGCTCTCATCAAATATCTGGTGAATGGATGACTGTTATCAATACCTTGGCCGTGAGCTAGGAGTGAAGTCTGGGGCAAGTTGACTTAACCTCTCTTTGCCTTTGTTTCCTCACCTGGAAAACGCAAAATAGCACCTCCCTCCCTTACAGGGCTGCTGGGCGGATCAAACAAGTTGATACATGCAAAGCCCTAAGAACAATGCCTGGTACAGAGACACAGTCAAGTAATATTAGCTGTTATTACAGTTATCACTGTAACTTGGGTAAGTGTGATATTCCACTTGATCAATGGGATATTGTATTCGGGCCACCCCTGAAATTGTGGGGATGCAGTGCTAGGATATCTGAGCCAGATATGCCAGAGCTGTGAGTGAGACAGAAGTATGGGGTAGCGTCCCTGTCACTCATGGTACTCGTATCCTGCTTACAGTTTACTATCCTTTTCTTTACAATGATGTATAATTCCATATTGATAACAGTTTAATGAACAGAACTTTGTGTTTTATTGTGCTTTTTGCAAGCGAGGCTTTCTCATCTATGTTTCAAAGTCCCCTCCTCTTCCTTGCTTATCACCACGTTTTTCTTCTTCATTTTACACCATTGATTCCAGTGGTTCCCCCAGGAGGTGCCCAGTTCTCTGGATGTATTTAGGGCCTTCCTTGGTTCCACTTTGGATCACAGAAGAGGCAGCACAGTTGGGAACACAGGCTCTGGGGCCAGCCCCAGCATTTACTAGCAGTGTGATCTCAGTCACGATACTTAACCTCTCTGTGCGTCAGGTTCCTTATCTGTCAATCGGGCTGTGGTTCTAGATGAGCTGATGTGCACAAATTGTGTAGGAGAGAACCTGGCACTCGGGAGTGCTGTATCATCATCATCAGACTAAAATGATGCAACCCAAGTACCATCATCTCGAGGTCCTGCTGCGCGAGCTGTGCTTGCGGGTGGTGTAATGGATTCTTCTGGACTGTGAACACACACACAACTCTTTCCACACTACCTACTCCATACCTCCCTGGGTGAAGAATGTGGATTCATGGGCTGGATGATGAAGAGGATACAGCCATGATGTGGCAAAGACGACCGAACTGGACTCACTGGTTCTCTTGGCCTTGGCTCCCTTTGAAACCCACCCAGGCAACTGAACATCAGTAGTTGTATCAGAGGAATTTCCATCAATTTCATCCAATATACACTTTGAAAGATGGGACAGACACATCAGAGACTCTGCCCTGAGAACCACCAGAAAGCAAAGATTAGCTTCAGTTCAGATGCTTCTTTCAGAGGGCTGTTCACTCAGGGTCTAACAAAATATAACAATGACTGAAATGTGACCAAGGAGAGGCAATCCTGACAGCAAGGAGAACCACTGACATTTATTACAGGCGCTACAGAGAAGGTATTCAAACTCTGAAGCTTAGTGAGTTGGGCCAGTGGCTGGAAGTGAGTTCAGGGAGGCATTCATAACGTAACCTATTTTTACACCAGCAATAGGCATAAAACTCTCAAGTGAAGGCAGAAGCCTGTGTGTGTAATACAAGCCCCTGGGATGGTATCAGGGCTACTCAGCATTATCACGAAGAAAGAAAAAGACTAGCATGGATTTTACTATTTGACAACAAATACGGAGCTAACAATGATGGTTTTGTTAGAACTGTAGTTCTATTCCAGCGAAGCGTCTTATGCCAGCATTTCCTCCCTTCTCCAGGATGGTGTTCTACTGCTATGACAACCAGTAACACTTTGCACACCACAGAGCACTATATCATGTATCACCATGGCAGGAAGGAAATGCCATACTGTACTTAAAAGCCACCTTCTCTCTCTCTCTCTCTTTTAAAGTCCGTTATCACTCCCTATGCATTATTCACCGCACCACATTATATATAACCTTTGGTTACAGTCAGGTTCGTGATACATGTAGCAAAAGCCAGGAAGCCTCGCAAATCCCTTCACACTTTAAATGATAACCAAACTGTATTATTCTGGTTTTTCTTCAACATAGTTATAAAGAACTTGCTTTTACCAACTTTCTCATTGGCTCAAGAACCTTTGTCAGACTTTTACAAATGTTTTTTTCATGAAGCAAGAACTCACTTAGCCACATTGTCGGGAAATACAGCACTCTCTTTAAGACAATTTTCCAATACATGAAGCACTGCCTCTGGGTGAAATATCTTTTTTTTTTTTTCCATTTTAACTATTTTAACAAAATTTAAGAATTATATTGTATACTTCCCTGTCTACACAATATTTTCTTGAGGACTGAGTTGTCACCATGGAAACCCATCACTGGGCACTGCTATAACACATGATGCTCTCCAGGACTGATGTCACTTGTGGAGTGGCCGGCTGGGGGGCTGGCCGCCAAAGATGAGGCTCCACAGGCCCACATTAGCATTTAGCATTACAGGCATACTTCATTTTATTGCTCTCCGCAGATGCTGCATTCTTCACAAATTGAAGGTTTGTGGCGACCCTGCATCAAGCAAGTCTATCAGCACCGTTTTTTTCCGAAAGCATTTGCTCACTTCATGTCCCCTTGTCACAGTCTGGTAACTCTTACAATATTTCAAACTTTGTCATTATTATTATATTTGTTATGGTGATCTGTGATCTTGGATGCTACTGCTACAACTCCCTGCAGGCTCAGATGATGGTTAGCATTTTTTAGCAATAAAGTATTTTTAAATTAAAATATGTACATTGGTTTCTTTAGACACAATGCTACTGCACACTTAACAGACTACAGTATAGTGTAAACATAAATTTCATATGCACCAGGAAACCAAATGTGACTCACTTTATAGCAATATTCACTTTACTGCGGTGGTCTGGAACCAAACCCATGATACTATATATATCTCAGATATGCCTGTATATGAAGATCGTGCACAATCCCACAGAGTTTCAAGGTCTCTGGACACTCATGGAAAGACATCTGCATATATTAAAATTTAGAAAATGTAAAATCCTTTCTGGTGACAACCAGAGGGTAGGGGATATAGATCTCGGTGAGTGGACAGAAGAATCCGTAATGTTTGCCTTTAATGTAAGGGATGGAGGACAAGTGAAACTTACCTCTTTAAGTTGCGGTCTCATTTACAGAGTGACTGTAAGAAGGGGCTCACCCAGCTGTCAGGGGCATATATATCCAACTGAGTGCTGGTTGATACCCACTGCTCATTAAGAAATCCCAGCAAGCTGAGAAGGCAGCTCCTCCCTCACCACTGCCCTGCCCCTGAAATTCAGTTAGGAAGGTGATGCTCAAAATTATTTGAGATGACCTCAAAGAACAATTAACTGTTTTTAAGTGAAGTAAGCATCTTCCCTCCCTTCCTTCTTCTTCTTTTTTTTTCCATAAATTTATTTATTTATTTATTTATTGGCTGAGTTGGGTCTTTGTTGCTGTGCACGGGCTTTCTCTAGTTGCAGCAAGTGGGGGCTACTCTTCGTTGCGGTGGCTTCTCTTGTTGCGGAGCACGGGCTCTAGAGCGCACGCTCAGTAGTTGCGGCGCATGGGCTTAGTTGCTCTGTAGCATGTGTGATCTTCCCAGACCAGGGCTCGAACCCGTGTCCCCTGCATTGGCAGGTGGATTCTTAACTGCTGCGCCACCAGTGAAGCCCTTTTTCTTCTTCTTCTTTTTTTTTTTTAAAGATGTAGACAACTGCTTATTTTTTATAACTTGTTATCTGGGGGCAAAAAAAGTTCTGTCGACAATATCTGAACAACGGAATGTGGTCTTATTATTTCTGCAGGGTGAGAAACTATTTGGGCTCAAATTTTTAAAAATGTGCACAGGGAGCCAGATTTGGTTTGCTACTTTCAGTAATTTGAATGATCATCATGGTTCTGACCCAGGCCCACACTCTGAATTCAACCTTTTACCACTGTGCAGATTTCTGCATGAGGAGAGAATGCAGGACTGAGGTGGGAAGGGAAGCTGCGGTGTGTGGTCCTGACGGCCAGCCTCCCTCGGGAAGAGCTCTGGACCGGGGCAGGGTACAGACCATTGACGTTGGTGCCATGGCCAGACCCTCGCTGCCTCCTGGCCCACTACGAAGGCGGCCGTGAGGACGATGGGCAGGACCTCTCGGGGACATCCAAGCACCGGCAGCTGATGGCTCCCCAAGAGTTTGGGTGGGGCTTGTCTGCCCATCTTTGGAAACCTCTTTGGGGTAAAGGAAGTGCAGACAGCCTGAGGATGGCGCGGTGCTCCCGAGCAGCTTCCGGGAGCCTCAGATTGCTCAGACTTTCTCTCTCAAAGCTGCCAGAAGGGGGCTTCCTTGGTGGCGCAGTGGTTGAGAGTCCGCCTGCCGATACAGGGGACGCAGGTTCGTGCCCCGGTCCGGGAAGATCCCTCATGCCGCTGGGCCCGTGAGCCATGGCCGCTGAGCCTGCGCGTCCGGAGCCTGTGCTCCGCAACGGGAGAAGCCACAACAGTGAGAGGCCCGCGTACCGCAAAAAAAAAAAAAAGCTGCCAGAAGTACATGGGAGGTCCCTCCAAGGAGCACCTGATGGGGATTTGTGGTAGTTCTTCCCCTGGACAGTCATGGATGGGAGGGGAGGCACTGCTGGTGAACAGAAGTTTCCAAAGATCCCTGACGTGCGGAAGGTTCTGGAAGGCAGAGGGGAGGGTGTCCTTCTTTTCCTTCTTGGACAATGTGAGTGAGCACTTTTTAACCCAAAGAAGATTTAGAATAAGGTACAAACATGGTTAAGAAAATGAGATCTGTCAAATTAATTATTTTTAAAAAGAAATCAATGTAGATCTAGTATTTTAAATATTTGCTACAACTAAGAGAACTGGCCCGTAAGAATAACGACCAGCCTTGAAACATCAACTTAAACTGTGGAATTAAATAACCAATTGAGACTTTGATTTTAAATCAAAATCTCACTGAAGTCACATACAGTAGAAGAAAACTTAAAAGCCCGTAGGGTGTAACATACTTATAAGCTTAATTAGATTTATAAGAATTGCTTAAGTGCTCTGGGCGGCTTGTTTGTTGAGTCAGGCAATTGAGTACTTATACATTTAATATGTTCGATTTCCTTTACAAATGTAGTTTAAAATGTTTAAAGGAGTTTAATTAACTAAGTTTGCAAATCAGACCGAGCATTAATAAAAGGTCCCCTTAAAAGTGATTGTTAAAAATTGCTAGAATAAATAAATTGAGATCTTCTGACCACCTCTTAAAAGCCTAATGAAAGGTAAGGTTTCAAATTTTGTAACTTTAATAAAAATTAATTTTAAAAAGGAAATATCAGAGGAATCTTTTTTGCTCAAAATGCTTTGAAACTCCACCCTGCCTAAAATTATTAGGCACCTAAATTATTATCTTACCTAATTACTGTCCACCTAAAAATATATCCTTTCCGGTTTTTCAGTCTTCAATACGAATTTGTTGGTGTACCTACTGTGTGTCAGGTATTGTGTTAGGCACAACTGGGTATGTCCCAGCTCTTACAAGCATCTGGTAGGGGAGATTAAGATATGTAAACAAAGTAGAATATGGATACAAATTGTTAGAAAACAGGTGACAAGTGACTAATGAAGGTATAAAATAATACTGGAATTCAGAGGAAGATATTGATGAAGGCATCATAACGGAAGTAATATTTAAACTGAATTTAGTTTGGAATTTTCCCTGAGTCTGTCATTCACATATTGATGCTTCCACTGTCCTGTGAACTTTAAAAGTCTGTTAGAATTATGTGCAGAGTAAAGGTTAATAGGATGTGAGCAAAAGTCTACAGGGTTCTCTTAAAAGGGTTTATTTTGTGACTGTTGTGACATCTTTGCTCATCATTTTTTCTGTTTTCTCTGTGACCTTGGTTTTCTATTCCCCACCTACCTTATAGGTGAGGTTGCCAGATAACTGACCTCTGGATAAGCATCCTACTACCAGAAATAGGGTTATGACTGATCAATTTTAGACGCAGAATGAGAGCTGTTTTATTTCTAAAATTAAGTCCAAAAGGCAAGGATGCCATTCTAGTGAGAAAATAGTAAACTCCCAAATGAGAGGGTGGAGGGAGAGAGGGGAATCTAATGATCTCTGACCATCGATCCACCAGGGAGACTTTGATTTACTTGCCAGAACAACATGACTATCAGGAAAATTTAAAATTATTCTTCATTAAGTGTTATGGGTTGAATTGTGTCCACTTCCCCCACCCTCACCCACCCAATTAATTAGCGTGTTGAAGTCCTACCCAGCATCTCAGAACATAATCTTATTTGGAAACAGGGTCATCACAGATAGAATTAGTTAAGATGAGGTCATACTAGAGTAGCTTGGGCCCTTAATACGATATGACTGGTGTCCTTATAAAAAAGGGAAATTTGGACGCCGACACAACAGAAGCACAGGGGAAATGCCATGTGAAAAGGGGAGTGATGCCCCCGAAGTAAAGGAAGTACCAGAAGCTAGGAGGGAGGCCTGGAGCACATCCTTCCCCAGCGCCTTCAGAGGGAGCACGGCCCTGCTGACACCCTGATCTCAGACTTCCAGCCGCAGAACCGTGTGAGCATAAGCGGCTGCTCTTTAAGCCACCCGGTTTGTGGTACTTTTGCTACAGCAGCCCGAGGAAACGAATACACTAAGAAAACAGAGCTAGAAGGAAGAGCAACTCTGGGAATTTCCCATTAAGTTCTACCACAGACCAACTCACATTCAATTTTGAACTTCTTTATTAACGCTGAATTAGACTCGAAATAAACCAAGAATCATCTCAGTCAACATGCAGCTACCCCCTCAGCACCCAGGAATGAGGAGTCTGAAGTTATTTTGGGGTCTGGCTGCCTCTCATTTGTCCAAACCATGATCTTTTTGTCTCAAAAAATAGAGCAAGCGTGGCCACGATGTTGACATAGGCCGTAATACATGTTTGCTGTGGGTCTTCTCCCACACAGCCTAGAATCAGCTCTTTTCTCTCACTTAATACTCCCTTCATGGCGCTGACTCGGTCTAGATAAAATAAGACTGATCAATTTTTCCCCATTCAGTCATGTCGGGTTTCTTCCCACGGATATGATGCGACTCCTCAGTGAACTAACGACGTGTTTGTAGGATGTCAACTGTGTCTTTTTTCAAAGATTCCAGAGCAGAGGTTCTTTTGAGTTTTCAGGAGGTGACTATGTCAGACAAAGACCAAGGAGACCCCCGGTGGGTCATGATCTTGTATAATCTCCTTCCCTTTGAGTACAGATGGAAGGTGTTACTTGCTTCTAGTGATAAAATACGGCAAAGTGATGGGTAGTCACTTCCTGGGTCACGTCACATCAGGTAGGACTGTGTCGCAGCAGACCCGAATAAGAGATTCTCTTGCTGGCCTTGAAGCAGCTGCCTGATTGTGAGAGTCTGGGAGGGGGCCACGTGGCAGAGACTATGTGGGTATCTACCCCTGCCTGAGAGCCAGCAAGAAAAGGGGACCTCCACCCTGCAACCACAAGGATCTGAATTCTGAATTCAGAATTCTTGAAGGAGGACTCAACTCCAGAAAGGACCACAGCCCTAAGACACTTGTTTGCTGCCTGGTGAGACCCTGGGCAGAGGACTTAGTTAAGTTGGGCCTGGATTCCTGACCCAGGGCAACTGTGAGATTACAAGTATGTGCTGTTTGAAGATGCTGATGTGGTGACCACGTCCTTTGAGGGTCTGATGAAAAAGAAGGCTTCTTTAATTAGAAAAGCTCAGGAAGGCACATGTTTTGAACACAATTTCAGGAATTTGTCTAGACCCCCTAAACCTCATCAATGAGCCCCAAGATGTTCTTGATCGCACGGTTATGAACCTATCTTTCTGTCTGATCAATACTATTTACTGCAAAACGCGGTAATGTCTGAGAAAATAACAAGGTCACAGTACGTAAGGATCACCTGTTAGTCTATTTCTACAGCTTAAAACGTGAATTTAAATAATCTGTGTCTCACTGTTAATCTGTAAGACAGAGCTATTCTTTTAATATCATCTTCAACTTGTTGGAGAGATAGAAAAGCACAGATTTGAAGAGAGAAGGCAATTTCTTATTTTACCAGGAAAAAAATCTTCATTCCTGCCTCTTCTAGCTTAATAATAGGAACCAAAAAAACAACCAACCAGCCAACCAGCAGACAAAAAACCTCGCAAACAAACAAACTCAGAAGCATGGCTTGCGGGAAGAAGGAAGTGTTTTTAAGTGTTTAAAAAAAGGACACTTTTTAGGAAGACAGGCTCAGTTCATTTCCCCACAGAAGAGTACTTGGAGTAGAAAGAGTATTGGAAAGAAAACACACAGAAATTTAAAAGTCTGCGTTTAAGTCTTGTTCTACTTGCTTGCGTGCTCTGTGCCTGGGAAGAAGTTACTTTATTTCTCCGAGCCTGGGTTTTCTCCACCCTAACGTGGGTTGTTTTGAGAACGAGGTGAAGTAACAGTCATACGTGCCAGGACTTCTCATAAGCAAGCAAAACAACCACCATGGGCCTAACGGAGGGAAATCCTTCAGCTGCCCTGAAGAGGGGAGGGCAGTCCCGATCTATGATGGATGTTCAATGTTAATGATCTCATCCTCCTGCACTGATGTCTATGAGAAAAGAGGTTAAGTGTGGTTGCCCCGGGGAAAGATAAGGGGGAACTTCCCCACGACAATACTCATCTCTTGAATCCAGAGCAAAAGCAAAAACAATTCACCTCTTCAGAAGACTTTGTCAAACAAAAGAAGTAAAGAAGCAAATATAACCTCAAACCAACAGAAACCCTACAGCACCAGAGCATGTATTAAGTCCTTGTGACTTTCAGCTCTGGGAATAAATAGGCTGTATTCGCTACTGACCCCTCACTAGCAGGAAATAAACTTGCAATGGCTTATCCTCAGTAGGCATGAGGTCTCCCTGGCCCACCTCTGCCAATGATGGGATGGAGGACCGTGGGCAGGGCTGGGAACAGGCAGGGGATGCAAAGGGTTGTCCCTCCGTGTGACACTCTCTGAGGTCAATGAGAGATGAAAGGAGGGACGGGTGACATTCAAAAGAGTGAACAACGGCTATACCACAGACACCAACTAAACAGACAGACATCAAGGGGAACTGAACTGGCCCTCCTGGTGCAGACAGGAGGGATCAGCTCAGGAAGGCCAAGGGCCTTGGCTTTGCGGCCTAGAGTCTAACCAAAGTAGCTATTGGCTTGATCAGCCTCTCATGCCTAGAAGTTCTGCAGGGAAAGAGAGAGTACGACACCACGATCAATGGTCTTTGGACAAAGGTAAGGCCGCTGATGCCATGAAATCACTAGGTGATCTGGGTCTGCTCAAATAGAATGCTTTTCCAGTATGGTACCTCTGCTGCCCTAGGTAACCAAGGAGGAAGGTATATCACACCACATGGTTTGCTCATATGTCTGTGTACCCCTAATCTCCCCTAAGAAACTGTGAACCTCTCCAGGGCAGGGATAATGCCCCTTGCATTTCTATATCCCAGGCATCCAACACAGTGCCAGGCACAGAGCACTCAGAAAATGTCTGCTGAATGGATAACCCCTTACCCCGTTCCGTTTCTTTCTCCACTGGCTTCTCACCCACGAACTTCCTCTGTGAAACTGATTTCCAGTGCCAGCATTACTAGCTGCGTGACCTTGGGCAAGTCACTTCACCTCTCTGTGGGTCATTTCCCCCCACCATGGGGTTGAAAATAGTACCTACTTCATAGAGTATTTGGGATTAAATATATTACATACATGCCTGGCACAAAATAAGCACTATTGGAGTGTTACTTACTGTTGTTATTTTGATGACCACTTCTTTTTAATTTATTAGATGTTTTTGTTTCTCATCTGTTTCCCTCACGAGGCTCCACGAGGCAGGGATTTGTGTCTGTTTTCTTCACTGATGAATCCCAAACACCAAGAACTGTTCCAGGCCCCCAATAAATATTTATCAAATGAATAGATGAACTTAAGTTCTTAGATCGTAACGGCCACATCTTCCCCTATGTTAAATTGTATAAACATCCTTACAGTGTTCTGCCTTGTCTCCCAATGTAGATGAAAGTTCTCTACTTTTTGTTGAAAATAATAGCTTCCATTTATAAAGTACTTTCACATCTATTTTCTCATTTGAGCCTCCCAACAACCCTGTAATAAATTCCCATGGTGTCTACTGGAGTAGGACATGCCCAGCATCTCTGCAGAAGTATCAGGACTGGAGGTTGATGGTAATGACGGTAACGTCCCACCTCATCTCACCTGTGAAAGGCCATTTATTACTTGATGAGGAGGAGCAAGGCTGCCTCATATTTTTGCACTGATTTACTTTGGGGTGATTTTACTGTTGTTGTTATTCTACTGAACAAAAAAGACTACTTGTTTTTATCTGCCATCTTCCCAACGGCTATTTTACAATACATATATTTTCTTTCCAGTTAAAAAACTAGTACATGTTCATTGTAGAAAATTTGATTTAAAGCAAGAAGGGTTGGGAATTCCCTGGTGGTTCAGTGGTTAGGACTCTGCGCTTTCACTGCAGGGGGCGTGGGTTCGATCCCTGGTCGGGGAACTAAGATCCTGCATACTGTGTGGCACAGCCAAAAAAAAAAGAAAGAAGGGTATGAAGAAGAAAACTGAAACTACCCACAACCCAATTTGATGTTAGTACTTGCTTCTTAGGAAGTATCTGAAGCAAAATATTACTGTTTTGTAGAAAGATGTTAGCGTGGCTTCTTGGCCACAGTGAATTCTGGGAGTCAAGAGCAGTCAGGCCTGGGGAGGGGGTGGCAGGGAGGTGGCAGGAGCTCAGAAGCCTGAGAGGGAGGGTGGCTGAGGATGAAAAGGAGTAGAGTGGGTCCAGGTCCAAGTGGTGGGGAAGGGCAAAGGTGGGGGTCGGATCTGATCTGCTGGCAGCGTGGAAGGTGTGTCCTTCACGGTTCACGGTTCCGACGACTAGAGTCTTGTTAGAGCAGGATGTGAGCACCACTCCCTGAGGACCAAGAGCTCTTGAGAAGGTCCCAGCCAGACAGTCAGGGTGCTGGGGCCCTGGAAGGGGCAGACACAGAACCCTCACATCTGGAGTCAGACGTACGTGAAGTAATAGCATGGCTGCCCCATGTGGTACTGTTTTCTGATCCGTGTCGCCTATTTAGGGGTGCCTCTGAGCTGGGGCATGGGACAGATGTGCTTGTTCTACAATCTTCCCAGGCTGGGTAGGTGGGAGTAGGGGGACAGTGGTGTAATTGATTTCTAGGTCTGCTCAAATCAATTGGCTGGGGGTCGCGAATTATTGGCTACTAAATTTATATTTGAAATAACTGGGAGGAGGCCAAGATAGAAACAGGTGATAGCAGTCACTTCAGAGATAGGTGAGCTCAGTGTTGCAGGAAAGTGTGAACCGAAGTCTCAAGAATCCTACCTGCCCTTAGGTTGTAACATCTCCTAATTGTATCTGGGCCAGGTCTGGAAAAAGTCACAGGGGTCACTCACGGCAGCCACAAAAAGTCCCTACCGTATTGTATGTTTCCATATCTAGGCTGGCTTCTAGTTTCTGACCCGCTAGAGACATGGGCTGAGACCAGAAGGTTCGTATAAGCCAGAATCTGAAAGTCAGTTCTTTTAAACTGCTCATCTGTAGGATATGTCTGAAACTCATTTTATATTTTTCATACACAAACTGTTCACATACACATAGTTCATCCTGTATATAGTATTACTGACAACCAATAGATCCCATGTGCTTTAATCAATAACATTACTGCCTCCGCTATTACAGGAAACTATGAACTGTTGTGATCTTCTATCCTTGTTTCAATCTTTATAAACCAGGGCAAGAAAAAACAGGACCCCAAATTATATAACCGGGAAGGATTATATAACAAAGGTCCTGATGCCACTTTAACTGTATCCGTGCCAACCAGGGCTGAAAGACCAACCACATCTTTTCAGAAGTAACGTGAGCTGCCGAGAGTTGTGCAAACCACCTTTCAATATTGGTTTAACAAATCCCACTTGCTCACTATCAACAAAAGCCTCTGCTCTTCTAACCTTGTTTTTCCACAGCACTGGATGAAGCAACCCTATTTCAGGGTGACAGTTTGTTAAAGTGACAGCGCACCAGCACTTAGAATGCGTACACGAAGATGGAAGATGAGAGTGTCAATTTCTCTGAGAGGTTGGTCTCCAGCTCCCGGCAATGATTATGTCATAAGGGCTGCTAAAGCCACTTCTGGATTTCAAAATGGCAGGACGCTGATCACTGGTGACGGGAAGCATTTGCACGGGGAGACTTTTGAAAGCCACACGGCATTTCTTTGTTGGAGGAACCCAAGAAACAATCAAAGTAACAACAAAAAATAACAATAACAAACTCCCCTTCCTTTCAAAGTGTGCTGTCAAGCAAAATGATTCCTCCCCGTGTCTCCTTTACGTCTTCCTGATAGAAATTACATTCCAGGGCACCCAACACAAAGGACACTCATGCAAGCAATGTGCCTTGTAAGTGACATTCCTCGGAACCTTTAGGAGAGAGATTGATTTAAAGCTACCACGATGGCGTGTGTGCATTGCTACTGCCATAATGAATCTACCTGGCAACCTGCACTCGAGATTTAAACCAAGCCTGGAAAGATGAGATCCATGGAAACAACATTAGTGGCTCTACTCCACCCTGCAGAGGGACAGGAAACTCAGAATGACGCTGAAAGTGCAACTTGTGGTGTTTGAGGTCATATAACAGTTGCTGATTTTATAAATTCTACCCTCTGCAACACGTGGGTCGGACGGTCAGTGAATGAACCTGTGAGCTGGAACTTCCCATCCACTTGAGGCTGGGGTGGATTTTATTTTTCAATGACACAGAGTAAAACTAAATACCCTTGGGTCTTTTATTTTAAAGATGCATAAACTTATTCTTTCAAATCCCTTTCCTGAAGGTCAACATGTTCCCCTTTTTTGCTTTTTCTTTTTTAAAGTGCCTCTTCTTTCTTCCCCCCACCAGCCTCTAAAGGCGTAAGTTAAAATTCTGTGACCCCCAAAAAACTTTCCGAAATCAGAACCACAGACTTTAGAGTCCCTGTAGAAATCTTAGAAGTCTGGATATGAGATTTAAGATCTGAATTCAAGTCCTTACTCTGTTACTAGCAGAGTGGCTCTTGGATGGGTCACGTGATACTTCTTTCCAGGGAGAGGCAGGAGGAAGAGTTGGTGTAAATGAACTCTGAAGTCTTTTGCCCTAGAACCCTTTAATTCCCATCTACTCCAATTTTCTAATGGGAACCACGTCACAGTGCCTGCTCACTCCACGCTCTGTCACCAGCTCACTGTCCTCCACGGAGATCCCAGAGACCTCAGCCTAAAGACCAGAAAGCCGAGGAGCCCCTCTGATGATCAAATTCCCCCTGCAAAGACCACCTATTAGCCACCGATGTGACCTCAACAGGCACAACTGAACCTCCCTGACAGACTGTAGAATCCAAGTCGAATTCCACGAGTAGAGGGCCGGGTATAAACTAGGTATGTTAGTTCCTAGGGCTGCCATAACAAAGAGCCACAAACTGGGTAGCTTAAAACAACGAGGTCCAAAATCAAGGTGCTGGCAGGGCCATGTTCTCTCTGAAACTCGTAGGAGAGAACGCTTCCTTGCCTCTTCCAGTGCTGGTCACCCATCCTGGCACCCCTTGTCTTGCAGCTCCAATCTCTGCTTCCATCATCTCGTGGAGTTCTTCCCGTGTGTGTCTGTGTCTAAATTTCCCTCTTCTAATAAGGACGCCAATCACAGTGGATCAGGGCCCACCCTAGTGACCTCATCTTGATTACAAGACATAAACAGATTCCATCTGCAAAGACCCTATTTCCAAATAAGGTCACATTCCCAGGTACCGAAGGGTGGGTTAGGACTTCCAACATATCTTGGGGTGGGTGGAGGGTGCAATTCAACCCCTAACGCTAGGTAGGTAAGCACACTTTGAAGTCTTAACTCAAGTGCACAAATGAATGAGGGGATGACAAAAGCCCACTTTAGGTAAAGTGGAAGGAAAAACATAAGTGGAAAGACATTACGGTTCTAACGGTCATATGGGGAAAAGATGTTTATTTTCAATGGTTGGGCAGGTGAGCGCTGGAGAGGAAAGTGCTGTTCTCTCTTCAGTCCAGCCCTACGTGCTCTGTGCTATGTTCCCTGGACGTGCCTATGCTTTCACCTCCTGGCCCACCCATTGCCAGCAGTGCCACCCTACCCCCAGCTGCTGAAATCCTCCTAACTCTGGAAGCACCAGCTCAAATTTCACCAGCAGAAAGCCAGGTTACCTGCCTCTGACCTTTGAAGGCATTTTGTCTGCTCCTTGGTGACCCCTGAACTACGGTCATTTGCACCCTCTCTGCCTACCACTCCTTGAGAGCAGGGATCATTTCTTACTCAATCACTGCACTCACAGGAGGTGCGTGCAAATATATGCTAAAGTAAACCAGCAGGAAGATAAGAGGAGAATGGAAAATATCTGCTGTTTTGAAAACTTCACCATGGAGAGGGACCTTTGAAACCAGGGGCTGTTAGAACTCCGTGGCTTATTGATTCCCCCACTGAATCTCTGTGACCTCTGCTACCGTGCCATATTTCTTGGAAATCATAAGAAAGGCAGAAAAATAAGCCAACCAATGAAAGCAAAGAATGGGCGCTCTTTTGATGCAGAAGAGATTCTCGCTGACCCTCTGAGAACTCATCTCCTTGACCAGTCATCATCTGTCTACAACAGAAGAAAAGTCCCCCTTGGCCTAAGTTTCAGGCCCCCCAACACACAATTATTTGGCAAATAACTGTTGATAGGCAACTGAGAGCATGCGGCAGTGCCTACAGCACCTTTTTGTAAATATCTGGTATTACCAACAGCTTGAAGAAAATGCAATTTTATTTTTTATAAATATTTATTTATTTGGTTGCAACAGGTCTTAATTGCGGCACACGAACTCTTAGTTGCGGCATGCACGTGGGATCTAGTTCCCTGACCGGGGATCAAACCCAGGCCCCCTGCATTGGGAGCGTGGAGTCTTAATCACTGCACCACCAGGGAAGTCCCGGAAATGCAATTTAAGTGAATGCTGTCGGCACGACAGTGGATTGAAGTTCATCAAAAGGCTTCTATCGGTGCGTGCCAATCTGCTGGGGTAAAAGCCTGTATAGTGTCCCTGACGCTTTGATGACCCTAACAGGTCTTTCTTCTGCTGGGAAGTACAGGAGTGATACTGAAGATCTGATATGTTTACACCTTTTTGCTCAGCCTAAATCTCTTTGTTCAGCTTCTTTAGAATCAAGCAAGTCAAACCAGTAACTTGGTCGAACATCTTTATTCATCAAGACCTGAATTCAGGATTTTCTTTTCTTCCGGTAGTAAATTATACAGCTGCTTAAAAGTATACCTAAAAATTGACCATCTGAAGGGACTTCTGCTTCCAGGAAATGGAATAGACATACTTTTCCCTATTCTTCCCACCAAACACAACAAAAAATGATGGACATTAAATATAAGACAAACATAAGAAGATTCTGAAAGGTAGAGAGAAGAAAGCAGAACAACTAAGGACCGTATAAAAAAGGCAAGGTACAGACTAAATTAACAAAATATTAATAAATATAATTCAGGAATATTTAAATAGAATTATATACTGTGACTAAGTGGGGTTTATTCCAGGGATGGAAGACTGGTTCAGTATTCAAAAATCAATCAAAGTAATCTACCATGTCAACAGGCTACAGAAGAAAAATCATATGATCATATCAACTGATGTAGAAAAGGCATATGAAAAATACATCTAATCATGATAAAAATGCCCAGCACACTAGGAATAGAAGGGGTCTTACCCAACTTGTCAAGGAGCATCTGTTAAAAAACCCTACAGCTAACATTATGCTTAATAAGGGAAGACTGAATGCTTTCCTCCCTATGATTGAGAACAAGGTGAAGATGTCTGCTCTCACCACTCTTATTTAACATAGTGTTCGAAGTTCTAACCAGTGAAATAAGGCAAGAAAGTGAAATAAAGGCATCGAAAGGGAAGAGATAAAACTGTCTTTATTTGCAGACTGTCTACATAGAACTTCCTACGGAATATACAAAAAACCTCCTAGAACTAAAATGTACCTTCAGCAAGGTCTCAGAATATAAGATAAGCATACAAAATCAACTATAGTCCTAGATGCTAGCAATAAATGAATGGATACCAAAAATTTAAAAATAATATCATTTACAATTGTTCAAGAAAAATGAAATATTTGGGTGTAAATATAACATGTATAGGACTTATATGTTGAAAACTACAAAAATGCTCATAAAAGAAATCAAAGAAGATCTAAACAAACAGAGAGGTATACCATGTTCATGGATTAGAAGACTCAACATAGTAAAGATGTCATTTGTCCTCAAACTGATACACAGGCTTAATGCAATTCCTATCAAAACCCCAGCAAGATTCTTTTGTAGATACAGATGAGATTATATATATTATACTATAGTTTTGCAAGATGTTACCATTGGGAGAAACAGAATTTCTCTGAATTACAATTGTTTTACAGCTCCATATGAATCTACAATTATCTCACAAGGTTTGTTAAAAATAAAAACTGTTCTTTGCTGCATCTACTATGAGAATGAAGACCATTCTCAGCAATCAGACTGCAGATATTCCAGAAAATTCTGACATCACACAATTACTGTGTGAAGGGCCACACAATTACTGTGAAGGGAACCAGAAAAGCCTTTTGGAGGGGCTTCAATCATATCAATGTAGAACTCAGTTTCCTTGGAAAGAAAAGAAAGAGGCTCCAGGTTGACAAATGGCGGGGATACAGAAAGAAACTGGCCACTTTTCGACTATCTGTATCACGAACAGAACATGATCAAGGGTGTTATGTTGGGTTTCCATTACAAAATGAGGTCTCTATATGCTCATCTCCCCATCAATGTTGTTATTCAGAACAGGTTTCTTGTTGAAATCTGAAATTTCTTGGGCAAAAAATAGATGCTCCGGGTTCAGGTGAGGCCAGACATCGCTTGTTCAGTACCTCAAGCCCAGAAAGGTGAGTTAATTCTCAAAGAAAATGACATTGAAACTGCATCAAATTCAGCTGCTTTGATTCAGCAAGCCACAACAGTTGAAAACAAGAATATTAGAAAAATTTTAGAGGGTATCTACATCTCTGCAGAAGGACCAGTTCGGCAGGTGATGAATAAGATTTAAGTTATCCAGCTACAGAAACAACAAGATGCCAGATGATTCCTAAGACCTCTCTGTGATATTTTAAAGAGTCACTAAAAGCCCTGTATTGATTTGGGGGAAGACAGACAAAACCAAAACACCCCAAAGGAACAAACTGTGACCACCCCTCCCCTTAATGTCTTCTTCTCATACTGAGAACTAGTGAAGTGCAAAAAACGACTAATAGAGTAGGATACCTTGATCACTCTATTCCTTTATCCCATTTATAATTCTTTGTAGCACTCACAACTGTACAACATTATATTATATTATATCACATTTGGTTATCTGTCCATCTGTCTGTCCTATTTGTCTGTCTTGCTTCCCCCAGTGAAATGGAAGCTCTGTGTGGGCAGGACCTCTGTATTGTTCACACTCTACCACATTCTATAAGTACTAAAAAAAAGTTGCTGAATGACTATGGGGAACTCAAGTCATATGCCTTTTTTTTTTTTTTTTTTTTTGCGATACGCGGGCCTCTCACTGCTGTGGTCTCTAGCGCAGGCTCAGCGGCCATGGCTCACGGGCCCAGCCGCTGCGCGGCATGTAGGATCTTCCCGGACCAGGGCACGAACCCGTGTCCCCTGCATCGGCAGGCGGACTCTCAACCACTGCGCCACCAGGGAAGCCCCATATGCCTTTTTTAGATAGAGCATTTCCAACTGCCTAACTTCCCCCAGATCCCTTCTCCTGTAAGCACCTGCTCTTCAGCATTACCCACCAGCAGGACCATCTCTTAAATCAGTTTCACTGAACCTTTAGTCTTCCGCTCCACTCTAGACCCTTCCCAAGTCCCCACCTTCTGTACTCATAGCACCAGAACAGCCCAGTCTTGGGAATCATTTCCAGGGGTCAGTTTCAATCTAGGGTGCTGGAACTTCCTGTGAGGCATGTGGCTTTAGGCAGTATCAACGGTCACTCTGTTTACCTGGTCCATACAGCAAGAACATGCCCCCTAATCCCAGACCTGTTTCTTGATTGGATCGATTGGATGTACCTCTAATTTAATTTGCACCCAGATCCTGGGGATGTCTGGAACTAATCTGATGATCTTTAAACTATTATGTTTTCCATGTATGTCTCAGCTGCCAATATCATATCGGGGGACTTTAATGTGAAATAATAACTTTAATCGCCAGTGGCTTCTAACTTCTTACCATGTTCCTCATTATTACAGTGCTGGGAACAGACAAGTGTTTGGCAGCCTAGGGGACACATAGCCATGGCCGCCAGCCAGACAGTGGCTTTAGGGGTCAGCTGGGCAGGCCTGTTACACAGAGAACTACAGAATATTTTATTTTGTCTGTTCTATTCAGAGAATATATCCCAAGCACCTAGTGTGCAGTGGGTGCTCAATAAGTGGCTGTGGAGTGAATGAATACACCAAAATCTTGGGAATCTCTAAGTTAGAGTACAGCGGCATTTCTTTTTTTTTTTTTTTTTAAGAGACGGGGTCTCGCTATGTTGCCCAGGCTGGAGTGCAGTGGCTATTCACAGGCGCGATCCCACTACTGATCAGCACGGGAGTTTTGACCTGCTCCGTTTCCGACCTGGGCCGGTTCACCCCTCCTTAGGCAACCTGGTGGTCCCCCGCTCCCGGGAGGTCACCATATTGATGCCGAACTTAGTGCGGACACCCGATCGGCATAGCGCACTACAGCCCAGAACTCCTGGGCTCAAGCGATCCTCCTGCCTCAGCCTCCCGAGTAGCTGGGACTACAGGCACGCGCCACCGCGCCCGGCTACAGCGGCATTTCTTAGCTTAAAACCTGATAATGAACATCAATAACATGGCATTTACTGAACTACATCTAGAATGTGAGTGAAACGTATCAATTTCTAAATGGTTTGGGGGGAGGGAATTATAAATTAAAATTCTTGCTATTGGAAGAGTTCTAGCTTACTACCCTTGCTGCCATGGAAATGACAAATAGACAACATAATTACAGACTGCCAGTAATTAACATACACCCAGCTAGAGCAAACATGAAAATTTAAAATGAACAATTATATACTAAAAAAGAGACTGCGAATGATCCACTGGGGGAAAAGGCAGAAATCTATGAATGAGATGGTGTTAAACAGTCAGATGTGGGCTTCCCTGGTGGTGCAGTGGTTGAGAGTCTGCCTGCCAATGCAGGGGACACGGGTTCAAGCCCTGGTCTGGGGGGATCCCACTTGCCACGGAGCAACTGGGCCCGTGAGCCACAGCTACTGAGCCTGCGTGTCTGGAGCCTGTGCTCCGCAGCAAGAGAGGCCACGGCAGTAAGAGGCCCGCACACTGCGATGAAGAGTGACCCCCACTCGCCGCAACTGGAGAAGGCCCTCGCACAGAAACGAAGACCCAACACAGCCAAATAAATAAATTAATTAATTAA
This sequence comes from Grampus griseus, assembly GCF_964374135.1. Taxonomy (NCBI): domain Eukaryota; kingdom Metazoa; phylum Chordata; class Mammalia; order Artiodactyla; family Delphinidae; genus Grampus; species Grampus griseus. The sequence goes on along the minus strand of NC_139018.1, from coordinate 14,627,481 downwards.
TAAAAAAAAAAGAACAGTTAAAAAAAAATAAGAAATAGTCATAAAAAAAAGAAAAACAGTCAGATGTAATTCATTCTACTTTCCTCCTCCCTAAGAGCTTTTCCAGCCAGGCGCAGTGACTTTTTCCTGTCAAACCAGTGAAACCAGAGCGCTGAACTGGTATCTCCAAGCAGGCAATTTTCCTAGTTGTAAATAACCAGCAGCTCTGTGGGAATCAATTAGGAGGCTCCCATTTCTTCTCGATGAGTCTTATTTCACTCTATCCATCTTCCTTCGTTAATTTCTTAAGTTGGGTTTAAGGGATGCAGAGAGAAAGATTATTTGTTTTGATCTCTCAGACTTCTTGGGGGAGGCAAGGGGAGGAGCAGAGTTTTCAGATCTTTCTCACTAAGAATTCAAGTAGAATACTTTCAAATCACTCTCCCTTTTCAAGGCCTGAAAACTGGATGGGCATTGAAACTACACGGGCATTATGTACTATGTCTAGCAACAGAGGCTTAAAGCCTGTAAGAAAATGATGGTCACAAGACAAATGAAATCAATGTAGGTGCAAATAAACTTTTATTGCAAAGACGCAGATGGTCTGCAAAAGTCACAATCTCATATAACATGGTCATCTCGTGAATCAATTGTTTAGTCTTAGCCCATGGCCCTACTGTCACTCGTTGGGTTTATGGTGATGGCAATAATAGTCCTGATCAGAACAATGACACTAATACAAGAAGCTGTCAATTACTGAAAACCTGTCATGTGCTCGATACTTTATTATGTTCTTTCTATTGCTCAGAACAGCCTGGCAACATCAGTATTATTATTCCCATATTACAGACGAGGAAACTGTGGTCCAGAGAGGTTTGCATGGCTTGCAAATTCTGGAGCCAAGAAGATTTGAACCCAGATCAATGTCTAGAGAACTAGTTGATCCCAAAGATAATCTCGTCCCACAATGCCATGTTCTCTCTTTTGTTCAACCGGCAAAAACTGGTCAAGCCCCACTATTGGGCAGGTATTCCCCCTACTAAGTCTGAGGCTTGTTGAGGAACTCGGCATGACCTCACCTCAACAACAATGGGGAGGAAGAAAGGGACCGGGTAAACGAAGTCGGCCTCCGCAGCTGACGCGGGGCCTTTTCCCAGGTACCCGGGCTTCTCAGTAAACATCCATCAGATCTCTCCCCTGGCTAAAATATTCCTAATTGTAGAAATGACGTACTTGGATCATTACCTCTTTGGAAAATGAGGTGCAGTAGGAAAAGAAAAATTCAGTGGGGGAAAAAAAATGAGCAGCGGGCACAAGGAGGGAACATACAGAAAAAAATATACATGGCCTTCAACCTCGCTCAATTAAGGAAATGAACCAACAAAACGCCACTTTGCAACCCTATCTGTAGAATGTCAAAGACCAGAGGATACTTTAATCCAGCCACACAGTGAAAAACTCCGGAGTCCCAAAAAAGGATAGCTCTATATGCATTGATACAGAAAGATCTTTATGGTCAGAATAATGCATATGGTATGTCCCCGTCTGCATACATGTGCACACTTACTCAGGTGTGTAAAGGCATCGGCTATCAAACGGCACGTAAGAAACTGATCGTGCCGGTTACCTCTGGGGAGGGGGACTAGAGCTGTATTTCTTTCACAGGAGGATGACAGTTTTCACTATATATCTTTTTGTACTTTATGATTTTTTTTTTTTTACAACATATTAAAAAGAAAGGGAGAAACAAAGCGGAGTGGTGAAGAGCAGGCAGTGACTCGCCTGGGGTCTCACAGATGGTCAGTGGCTGGCCCGGCCCCCAGAACCCTGACTGTCAGCCCAGTGCTCTTTCCATGGCAGCAGCATCTATATAGACAGTTTGATTCTCTACACCTCACTCAATACTCACCACCCACAATGATCACTCTTGGAGAAACTGCTCCAACCTCCCTGGCTCCATGATCTTGTTAGTTAGCACTGATAGATAAGCCACAGTTTTCCAATTAGCGCCGTCCCCCATATTACAGACAATGCAATCCTTTGAGCGATGAGTAGGGGATGACACTGGCTGGACCAGTCAGAACTCTATCCCTGTGACACGCTCTACTCAAAGTGATGCCCTATGGCTTGAAGTCCAACTAAAACATTTACATGGATTTTAGGTTTCTATATAGAAAGTTCATGCTGAGGTTAAGTCCTCACGATGTGCACAAATATTACTCAATATGGATTATTCCCAGCAAATTTTCCACTTCAGGCCAACGTGTAACCAGCCACTTCCCTATTAACCACCTACTGTCCTCCCTACATACCCATGAGGCATCGGCTGTCAGCTTGTAGAGATAAAGCCCAAACCTAGTACCATGGTTGGCTCTGCATTTTGGAGTCAGCCAGAACAAGTGACATGACAACAGGTGACACATTGTCCTTCCAGCCTCAGTTTCCCCATCTATAAAGTGGAGACATCAGTGGTTCTGTGGAAACAGTAACTGGAGCTACTCATACTGTTGATTCCTTTCGCCCAGCTAAGCAATAGGCAGTTGACTAGAAATTGCTTTTGGGGGTTCCCCTCAGAAACCCAAGCTCTGGAATATGCATTCAGATTCCTGCAGAAGTGTGTGGGGCATCCCTGAAGGCTGCATGAGGAGTCAGGGTCGCCGTCCTTCTCACAAAAATATACAAACACAGCCCTACTGCAGGTGTCAGGTCCATTCACACCGAGCCTCTTTCTCTGGAGCTGCGCCTTCCCTCGCCAACGGGGAGAGCCCCTGGTTGCCGTGATTCACGTCATGAGACGGCGCTCCTGGACCAGCTGACTGGACTGGGGTGGGGGGGTGTCACATGACTACAGTTGTTCCAGTCAGAATTCCCATTGCTCCTGGGAATTGGGAACTGAGACCAAAAGATGGCTGGTCCACCTGGGCTGCTCTCGTCTACAGAGGATATTTAGCTTGAAAGCTACCGATGACCACTGACCAATTCACACACAACGTTAGAGAAAACACAGAGGACGCGCAGAAAGAAGCAGCGAGGAGGCGAGCGCTGCCTGCGTTCTTGGCAGCCGTCTGGTTCCCGGTCCTGGTGCCTCCCAGCTACAAGCCTGGCCTTGGGGTCCTGAGACCCTTGGTACTGCCTCCAATAGGTCTCTATCTTTATATATATTTCTTCTTGAGCTAGCTGCTTTCTGTTACTTGCGACCAAAAGAGGCCTAAGGCATTCCTAATTCCATCTTTGCAGACCCCAATCAGCATTTCAGAACAGCCAGCAGGTGGCGCTTTCCATTCTGAGACAAAGAATTCTTACTCTAGAAGTGCTGAATTTGTGCTGTTACCTTTATTTTGCCTGATTACATTACTCAAACAGAAAGAGCTATGAAGAATAATAACAATAAAGATACCATTAAAGTAAAATATTTGACACTTATAAGATTAAAAGCTGAATACAATAATCTTCTCATAATCGTTGCAGGATATGCAGCACTTAATCAACAATTACACTGGGAAAATGCCCGAGACTTGATGCTTAAGTAGCAGGGAAAAGCAAAGGAAAAAGTCAGGAAATCACCATAAAAAGAGAAGGGAGTATTATCCAATCTAAATACTGCATGTATTAGTATAAGAGTTCTATCTTTTCCTATCAATGCTATACAAAAAAATAATAATAAAAAACAATCCAAGAATACACACCCTCAACCGAAACACTCTAGTGAAAGAGCTATTTTTAAAAACCACGCACAGTATTCACATAGTGATGGCACAGTCCATTAATCAGGGTGCTTGCGTGTGTGTGTTTTTTAATAGCTTTATTGAGGTATGATTTACACTTTCTCTATACAAGAGTTTCTTCAACCAGTCTTGCCCCCTGATGGGAGAGAGAAATGAAATGGTCCAAGCTGGAAACCAGAACCTGGTGGGGCAAGAAGCTGGGGTGAGGCCAATTCCGAAACAGGAGGAGACAAACCCTCCCTCCTAGGAGGTTTGGGGTTCACATCCCCGAAGAGTCATACAAGTGATTGTGAGGAAGTATGTATGTATTTTCACAGACAGAACATCGTTTTTAAAAGGCAAAGTACAGATGCCATGTCAAAATATCTCACGACCAAGAGGAAACCTCTGAGCCACCTTGGGAAACGAGTAGCCATTTAAGACACCCACAATCTCTTTGGGCTAAGTCAGATTTCTACAACATGGGTTTTATTTTTAACGTTCTTTTTAAAGAGCTGATTCTTCATTCAGGATGCATACAATGAAAGCAGCACGAATACCCGCACTGTACCTTAAACAGCCTCTGTTGAGGAGGGCTGGGAGTCTCACAACATATTTTAACCCAGATATAGCTTTGACAACCCCTGTATGTTCTTTCATAACCTCTAAGCATCAGCTCTGCTGTGTTATTTTATATGAATACATCCTTGATGGCCGCAGCGAGAGACAATGAGGCCATATTATGACTCCATGAACACATAATAATGCTGCCCTTTTCTTCTCTGAGAGGGTTTATTTTCCTTCTTCTACAGGTAAATGCAGTAAACCTGACATCATGGAATGCAACTGAAGTAGTAAGTGATCAATGTCAACCACAATAACAGTGCTTCAAAAAATTACCTCAACGATCCTACTTTTGCCATTTTCCATGACCTACGGAGGTGAGGGAGCGGCGCGAATGGGCTCCTGCAACTCTGAGGGAGGATCTAAACACAGCCGTGTTTGCCTTGCATCCGCCAATGGACCCATGTGAGCGCTCTCCCTGACACGCCTCAGTTCACATAAGAGCTCCCCTAAGTCCATCTCGCAGGAGAATGAAAACAGTAAAAAGCTATATGCAGCCCTGGCTACACAAGAAAATCTCTCTGCACTGATGCTATAACGGAGATGCTCAGAGAAAAAAGTTACAACAAACCAACCTGCAAAACCCAACTCATTGTCAACGAGTAGAGACATGCAGTTTATCTTCGCACCAAGTATCTAGAAATCCTATTTGTACAGAATTGAGGCAAAATCACCCTGAGAAACCAAGCAAAATGAAATCAAGTTTCAGCAAAAGCCGAAGTATTTTCTTAGGCAGAAACGTATAGTCTTGGTACTCGTCTTTCCTGACCTTAAATCTGACCTTATAATACAAAGGCAACCCAAGGCAAGGTCCCCAAATAATCCAGGAGTCTTGAAATATTTTCCCTTGTCTACCCCATACCTACAAATGCCATCTACAAGTCCTTCTACGAGTCCTACCTTCAGGAAGCAAAGACACACAGGAATCTGCCTATGGCCAAATATGTTCAGAGCTCACCTACCAGTTTCATGAAAATCTCATCAAGTGTGAAGGGTATGAAAAGGCAAATTTACTAGACTTGTTTTAGGTTTGTTGTCTGATTTCCCATTAGGCTCTGGGCATGTGCTAATATGTAAGCTGACATATACATACACAAAAAGAAATCTGCCCTTCAGGATATGATGTGTGTAAGCATTTCACTTCAAAGGAGACCATAGAGAAAAACACTTACCTTGTCTTCTTATAGCTACAAGAGTGAAGATGCCCCAGACTTAACTTTCTCCTTAAGATTACAGAAAAGGGAAACACACAAGAAGTTCAGATCAGGGCATGTGAAAATCCCGTTATCCTTCATACACATACAAAAATGTGTCAGAACAGCTTCCGGAGAGGGCTTTTGGCATGGATGATCAAATGTTAAAAACCAGAGGGGCCCTTCCGAATCATCTAAGTCCAACTTCCTGACTTCAGGTAGGAAGTCAGGAAGCGCTGAAGCACGTGCTTCCTAAATGAGCACATGTGTGCTCATTTCCTTTAACTCATATTAACGGAGCACCTAACGGAGCACCTACCATATGCCAAGTACTGTTCTAAATGCTGGGAATACAGCAATGAACAAAGAAGAAAGTCCCGGCCTTAAGGAGCTGATATTCTAGGGGTGTGAGGAGGAGATGGAAAATAATCAAGACTTAAATTGTCAGGTGGATGGAAGTGCTATGGGATACACAGTAGGGGTTGCTGAATGAACTTCACAGATGGGCAAACTGAAGCTTCAAAAGTTGCAAAGCTAGTCTGAATTCAAAGCAGCAGCAGAACTGGATAACCTAAGTTCTGGGCTTTTTATGTTTTTATGCAGCAAAGGAATACCAAAACGCTAATAAATACAAAGGAAAAATTAAGTGTAATGCACACACATCCTATTTTTGGAAGCACATGCAAAAGAGACGCAGGTGGGCATCGGTCACGTTCTTCCTGTTTCCGTCTTTAGGATGCTGCACTGATCTATCGACTGAGAGCTGACAATTTTCACCCTGCAGCTCGAAATATCAAAGAAGTGTTCTGGGGCATAAAATACTCCAGGGCAAGAAATGTTTTCTTGTTTGAAAGCAAGAAACAATAGTCACTACAGGTTTCTCATTTTAAAATTTTTTGGGCTTTTAGTGCTTGAAAAAGGCGCTGGAAGGAAAAAAAAGAGAGAGAGAAACAGGAGCTTGGTCTTTCTCGTCCCCGTCTCTTGAACTGGATATTTCTTGCGGTATACGTTTTTCCGCCATTTGGAGCGCCTAGCCTCAAGATTACAAATCACTTGTGAAATAAAGTAAAGAAGACTGTCTCATCCACTAGGGCCCTCTTCTGGAAAAGCAGTTCCGTGAGAAAGAAGCAATTTTCAGGGAAAAGAGACATAAGAGAATGCTTCAAAATTCACATTTCTCCCTCCTTCTCCCCCAAAAGTGGAGCTTTTCCCTGTGTGTGCTCTGTAAGTGGCCTGGTTAAACACACATGCGTGCGTGTGTGCGCATGCACGCACACACACACACACACACACACACACACACACACAAATTCTGGAGGACCCCAGCAGGGAAGGGGGCCCCCTGAGACACATGGTAAGCAGCAAGGGGACAGAGCCCCACCTGCCCTACCCATTCCGCATGCTGCAAGCCTACAGGCGCCCTCTCTGAGAGCTCACGATCAGAGCGCAAATTCCACCAGGCCAAGGACTTACAAATTTGATATAAAAAATGATCATTTTGGGGGTGTGGTGGCGGAGCGATGGCTAAAGGGTATGGGCTTTTTTTTGTTTTGAGGTGATAAGAATATTCTGAAATTAATGGTGGTGGCGATTGCACAACTCTGTGACTACACTAAAACCCAGTGAATTGTATGGTATGTGAATTACACTTGAATAAAGCTGTTATCAAAAAAAAGGTCGACATTTTCATCAACCCCAAAATATCAACAGTCTTTCCCATTACATTACCCTAATGGTAAGAGGCCACCGCTGACAGCTGCTGTTCACATTTTAATTGTTTTACATCTTTAAATGAAAAGATGTACTTTCCCAGGGCATGATTTCCTCCAGGCCTGGGTGTCTGCACTACAGCAGATCAGAGGCCCATGAGGAACATAGCCCAGGGCTGAGGTCCTTTACCCTGAAACGGTGGGTTTCACATATTCCTATGCTCAGTGCTCTGAAGGCCCCAGTGAAGGGCAATTAGAGAGAGTGGGGAGAATCTTGGCTTAGTCCCTATCCCTAACTCACATTGTTTGGGGAATGGAGCTGCATAGCTGAAGAAAAGAGAAGGCAGGACATGGTTGAAAAAGCTCAAATCTGGATTACTGAGAAAATCAAATTAAATGAATATTATCTCCTCTCCCTCCAATTTCAGGGTGTAGACTATAGGGAGAGACTTTATTTCCTTCCTTCCTTCCACTCGTCAAATATCCATCCGCCCAACTGTCCATCCATCCATCCACCCATCCTTTATCAAGAGTCTCCGCTGCAAAAACAGAGATACAAATAAGATAACTTCTGTAAATTGAAAAGTATATATAGAACTTAAGTATGATTATTGTAATCAAACCTGAAGGATATCCTTTTTACCTCTTTGCCCTCATATCCACGCCTGGGAACTAAGAAAACTTCGATGAGTAAAACCAAAGAAACTGGGTTATTAGTGGAGCTTTACGGAATCCAGGAGAGCTAGGAGAGGGCAGAGAAGAATTACTAGAAGATGTCAAATTAGATCGTACTTCCAGGTTCAATTAAACAGACAATTCAGTAAGTTTACACCTTAGGCTTGAATTATGTTAAGGAGAGAGAAAAAGTTGTATAGTTCAAGGCCTCTGCTAAGAGATTACGGTAAACAGCCATGTCTGACCACCTCTACTGCCAGCACCCTGGTCAAACTGCCGTCATCCTCACCTGGGTTATGAGAGTAGACTCTTAACTGAATTCCACTTCCACAGACCCCGCCACTTGCCCAGCTATTCTGTCCTCCACTCTCCAGGGTGATCTTTTGTTTGTTTGTTTGTTTTACAGTTTTTTTTAAAACTTTTTATTTTATATTGGAGTATAGCCGATTAACAATGTTGTGATAGTTTCAGGTGCACAGCAAAGCGACTCAGCCATACATATACATGTATCCATTCTCCCCCAAACTCCCTTCCGATCCAGGCTGCCACGTAACATTGAGCAGAGTTCCCTGTGCTATACAGTAGGTCCTTGTTGGCTATCCATTTTAAATACAGCAGTGTGTACACGTCAATCCCAAACTCCCTAATTTTTTTTTTTTAATTGGGGTATAGTTGTTTTACAATGTTGTGTTAGTTTCTGCTGTACAGAGAAGTGCATCGGCTATACGTGTACATATATCCCCTCATTTTTGGATTTCCTTCCCATTTAGGTCACTACAGGGTACTGAGTAGAGTTCCCTGTGCTATAAAGTAGGTTCTCACGTGGAATCTAGAAAAATGGTTCAGATGAACCTATCTGCAAAGCAGAAATAGAGACACAGATGTAGAGAACTAACATATGGACACCAAGTGGGGAAAGGGGGGTGGGATGAACTGGGAGATTGGGATTGACATATATCCAGGGTGATCTTTACAAAAAGCGTACCAGATTAAGTCTTGCCCCTCCTCAAAACCCTCTAACAGTTTCTCATCATAATTAGAATAAAACCCCAGTCTCTATTTCATGATTTATGATGATCTGGCCTCTGCTTGCTACTCCCAATCCCTTTCCTACAACCTTCTGTCTTGTTCATACCTCTCCAGCCACATTGATATTGCCGTTCTTTCAACAAGCCATGATTGTTCCTGCCACAGGGCCTTTGCACTTGCCCTCTGCCTAAAAAGCTCTTCCCCTACATGCTGACATGACTGGTACCTTCTCATCATTTTGGTTCCTACATCAATTATTCAGAAAGGCCTTTCCTGCCTACCTTCCCTGAAATAGCACCCTAAGACCACCACTCTATCCTTGCCTTGCTTTATTCTTATTTATGGCAAGTATCCCCACCTGAGATCACAGTACATATTCATTTCTCCATTTGTTTGCTTTCTGTCTTCCCACTAAAATATATATGTCACAGGGTAGAGACCTTAGTACTTATTCACTGCTGGTTTCCTGCGGGTCTAAGACTGTCACTAACATACAATAGGCATTTTATAAATGTGCAAATAGATGATTCTGATCTTAGTTCTACCCTCCACACTTCTGCATTTTAGTATTGTTTTGCTTTTCGTCAACAGAAGCAAATGATCTATAATCGGTGTCTAGAACAATTTTATAACTTCATTATTGATATTTTTCCCATCCCTATCTTCTCCCTTCCCTGATGGCTGGTTTTAATCAAAGGCAGCTTTCAGCTGATACGGGCCTAAGACCCTGAAAATGTAGCAACCATTGTATTTACAGATATGATGCCCATGGGGAAGAAAGTCAAAGCTGAAACCCTCAGCGTGTATCTGTGTATAGTGCGCTATGTGAAACTTGTGGAAAACTGCCTGCTTTTACCTGTTGGGGAACTGGCAGAAGTGTGAAACCTACTCTACCCAGAGGAATAAAATGAAAACTTCCTTAACTGTAGAACTCATTTTGGTTTGAAGGAAAATGAAAAGGCAAAAACTTCAATTAAGTAAATCTCGAGAGCAAATAATCCAAGAAACTGGTGAATTTTTTAAAAAGCCATTCTAATGGTTTAAACAGCTTATTCAAGTGGTCTACTTTAAAATGCCAGGAATCCAACCTCTTGATTTAAGAGCTCTGGAATTCAAGTGCTTCAAATTGAGAAAATAATACACAAGTAAATGGTCATAATTTCTTCTTTGTGCTTCCTGGCATTATATCCTCCAGATATACAGCTCTGTGCAAGAGTCATCTTCCCTAAGTGCCTCGCGTCTCTCACGGGCAAGTGGAAGCCAGGACAAACACCACCTTGCTTGAATACTGAACACCATTCCTTAAAGCTCTTGCCTTAAAATTACAAACAAGCGATAAAATAAATATTTCAGGGGCTCATTTAAATGAGCCTCTTGGGAGTCTGGACTCAACAGATGGGCTGTATTCTCAAAAGCTTGCCAAGGTGGAGAGGAAGGTATCTAGAAATTCCTGTGGACCCACATGGTGTATTTATAGAAGACCTGGGGCGGTCAAGGCCTCTGTTGCTGTCTTCCCTGTCACTGCTCCATCCTCCTTTCCCAAGCCCTTTCCCCTTTCATCTGACAGCATCTTCACTTAGTTGGAATCACAGACACAGAGCTCCTCAGCTGAGTAATTCTTAGAACAGAGGCTGTCAGGTAAGGAGAATTTATTTACAAGCATTGCAGCCTTTGAAATGCTAGGAGAGCCACTCAGCGATGCAGACAGACAATAAACACCTTCCAGTATGGATCTATCCAAACAGATGCTGCATTCTAGGAATGAAACAATAATTTCCCAATGTTTCATGTAGACAGAGTCATCCTGCAAGTGGGACAATGACTACACCATTCATTTGGAAAGCATTCGGCAAGCACCTACTATCCGCCAGGGACTGTGGCTGTGGAGAAAGGTCTCACAGTCCCTGAATAAGATGCTTGGGAGAAACACATGACGGTACAACGCCATAGAGGCCCAGAGGTGTGCGGGACTACAGCAGGGACTTGGATAAAATCCGACAGCTGCCGAGGAGGGGCAGACTAATTCGGAAGTCAGCCAGCTACAGACAGCCCATGGGCCAAATGTGTCTCTTTCTGTATGGGTGCCCTACGAGCTGACGATGGCTTATATATTTTTTAATTATTGAAAAAAAAATGAATATTTTGTGACATGAAGATTATATGAAATTCAAATTTCAGTGTCAGTAAATAAAACTTTACAGGACACAGCCAGAGTTTAGAAGCTGTAAAACCTAACTGTGTGATCTGCAGAGTTTACAATATTTACTATCTGCTCTTTATAGAAAAAGTGAGCTGACTCCTCCAGTCCACTGGACTAATGCCACTGAGCAGGACTGAGGTTTTTTGTTTTTAAAAGATATAAATGTATAACTAACTCCAGTGTACTGTGTGATGGTTAGCAATGAGACACTTTTGAGAGAATCCACAAAGACATCTGTTAGTTACAATGTAAAACAGCCTTTGATGTCTCCTAGACCAACACTCACATTTTTCAGGTGAGGAACTGGACCCCAAGAAGCCAAGTTACTCTGCCAGGCCCATAGGGAACGGCACAGTCAAGAAAGTGTCCTTGCTGTCCCCAAACTCATATATGTCCCATCCTGCTAACTGAAAGAAAAAAACAAAAGATCTTTACCGAGAACTATCTAAAAAAATAAAATTAGGCTTTGAAAGATTTATAGAAATATATAGATTTATATTTTTCCTAACTAAGCGCCCCTACTTGAGAACCTCCTTAGAACGCACCACCTCCTCCTTCTCTAACCTCTGATCTTCTTCCCACTGTACTCTCCACTTCCCAGATGCTTCCTGCAGCCCCGTCACACCTGATAAAGGCACCGTCCCGAAATACGTCCTAGGCCATCCAACCTCACTCACAAAACCACCCTTCTGCCTGGGATCCTTTTCTTAGTTGTCTGATCCATCAGGTCCCCTAATTCTAATGCTTTTGGGGTCCCCAAGCTTTCCAAGGCCTACAAAAATGAGACCTGAAAAGCAAACTCACTGCAAAAGCACCTTGTAAATTTAAAGAAAGAAAAAATCACTTAAATGTCTCTAAAAGTAACATTATACTAACCAGTCAAGAGCATAGTTTATATATAATGATATTTAATGTGGGAGGAGGTAGGTGTACCTTGTTAGTTTAGTAGGATAGAGGGGGCTGACTTGAGCTAAACAAACACTTAAGATGCCCTGCTGTCCTTCTCTATAAAGACCCCACCCAACTGCCATGTCCTTTATGAAATGTTTCTTCATTTTCAAGTTATTTTCTTTGTGTTCTAATAGAATGTGCTATTTTTGATCCATAAAATCATTTCTAGGCACAAATAATAGAATATACCTACAGAATACTACTGATATGCTATGAGAAGCATGAAGTCGTCTGAATATATGGTCTTTGACCTTGAAGCATTTACAAATGAGGGGACAGAGTCATAAAACAACTCAAAGGCATAAAGTAGTTTTGTGATACACTAGCTAAGAATTCACAGGTTTGGTTGAAAATGCTGGGGAAAAGTTCTTTGGAAGTACTGTATGTTGAACAGCAACCATTTACTGAGTATCTACTAGGCGTCATTTACATGCTTAGTCATTTGAATCGTCTCCTTTGCTCTTTGTAACAACCTAACAAAGCAGTGATCCTTATACCCACTTAGCAGATGAGGAAATGGAGGTTAAGCAACTTGACAAAGGACACTCAGCCAATAACCTGGTGAACTACAAGCCAAACCCAGGCTACAGAGCTTAGGATTACTTTTATGACATGAGCTTCTCAAACTGGGTCATGTGCTACCACCCACACTGCACCCCTGACACGTGATGGTATTTGAAAAGCCGAGATGAAAATGATACCTTTTACCTGAGCCTCATTTTATATGCAACTTTAGGGAGAGTTAAAAGTAAACAAAAACACTGTTACTCGACTAAATACACAGATACGGCATGAACAGAATATAAAATTTGCGGAGGTTTTCCATGAAAGAAATGGAAAATACAGCAGTGAATGTATTGCCCCAAAGCGTGGGGAGGTTTAGGACTGTGGAAACCATCCGATTTACCTGAAGAGGGCATCTCTTTATGGAGAGACAGGCGACAAGGTCAGGCAGAGCTTGGAAGGGAGCTGTCAAGGGCACTGAGTGTCTGTGTCTTGTCTCCGCATGGGTCTTGGTGGGCCATGCCAGCGAGAAGAGCGTGCCGCAGCGCGTTGGGCACCTGGGCCGCCACAGTTCAGCTATAAATGGCTTTGTTGCTGCCCCCGCTTGTCAGTGCTCATCGAGGCATAACACGAGATGGCCCAGGCCTGGGGGGACCAAAAACGGAGGGCACACGCGTGCGTGTGCAGGCATCCTCTTGCCTTACTCTCGTAAGGGTTCATGGGCATCGTGGAAAAGGGCCTGCAGCAGGAACCTGACATTCACGCTAGGGCTTGAAGGTTCTGGAAGACTGAATCCAAGGAGCTCCCCAGGGAGCGCTGCCCAGGGCTGCTACATGTTTATGCTGCCTCGGGGTGGAGAGGCGATTCCAGTTTTCATCACTGCATTAGGCCCGGTCCCTCCTGTTGGCCCTGAAATGCTGTCCGCGGGGGAGATCAAATGGTTCTTTCCCATGAAATAGACTGGGCTGCAGAAATCTCAACTGAGAGCACAGAAAAGATCAGATCTGATTTCACTCCCAGAGTCGTTTCTTAAGGTAAAAGTCTGGCTGGTGGGAGCTAATGCCTTTGGGCTGGAGCACCCAGAAACATGACAAATTACCAGAAGGGAACCGCAGTTCAACCTTGCTCCAAATGAAAGAGACTAAACAGAAACGTCTGTCAAGATCCTTCCTTATAAATCTTTTGCCTCCTCTTCCCTCTTTCCAGTTCCTCTGTTCCCTCTCATTAGCCATCGTTGTGTTTGTTGAGTCCCTCACTGCCTTCTTTTTTTTTTTTTTTTTTTGCAGTACGCGGGCCTCTCACTGTTGTGGGCTCTCCCGTTGTGGAGCACAGGCTCTGGGCGTGCAGGCTCAGCGGCCATGGCCCACGGGCCCATCCACTCCACGGCACGTGGGTTCTTCCCGGACCGGGGCACGAACCCGCATCCCCTGCGTCGGTAGGCGGACTCCCAACCACTGCACCACCAGGGAAGCCCCCTCACTGCCTTCTTGAAATCCTCTAGGATTTCCTCATTCTCCGGTCCTCATTCAAGACTCCAGCTGTATCCCTGAGGAAGTCCCTTATCCTCTCCAAGTCTCCACTCCCTCATCTGTATGTGTCCCAGAGGCTGTGCCAGACTCTGTGGCAATGGGCCACACAAAGCCCTGGGCACCAGTGCTACCCACACCAGACTCAATGATGGTCAATTTCCTTGATCCGTCAAGAGCGGCCCCAGGACCCAGCTTGTTTGGGTGGAAATCCCAGCTTTGTCACAGAAGAACTGCTTGCACCTGAGCAGCTAATTCCAATTATGAAACTTGTGCTCTGGTCTCGCCATCTGTCAGAACAGGTTATAACAGTACCTGCCTGCATGGGTTTCCATGGGGTTGAGTGAATCAAAGCCAGCGCAACGCTTAGAAGAGAGTCCACTCATAGCGAGCAGTTAGTTCCAAATGTTTTAGCGGCCATCGCCACCATCCTATCCTCCCTTTAGCAGGGCTGCGTTAATTGCCCAAACCTGGACTATTTCCCCAGTAGAACTGGGAAGCTTGCTCTCTAACCAGTGACTCAGAGGCAAGAGCCCGAGTGAAGCAGGGTGTATGGTGCTAAGAACCATGAACCCGGACATCACGGAGCACGGCCACTCAGGTCCAGCCAGCTCCTGGCCCGAGGCAGGGTGGGCCCCGTGCTGCTGTATCTCCAAGTTGTCAAGAGGAGCCAGAAATCTGAACACTGCTGGGAAAACTCCTAATTTTAAGCATTGACGATGAATTTATATGTTCAAAGTCACTCTGTCTGACAAACAAAACCCATCTGTGTGCCAGACCTGCCCTCCGCCCACCCCTCCCCGGCCCATCAGTCTGTGCCCTCCGCTGGGTGGGGTCATTGACAAATTGTGCTTCTGAACATACGTCTCTTCCTAAGGGGCCCCAGCAGAGCTTCTTGTCCTCACCTCCTCAGACCCAGAGCCCTCAAGGCCACCTTCTTTGGCCACACCCTCCCAGCTGCCGCCCAAAGTGGACCTTCTGTTGATCCCCCCCCCCCACACACACAGTGCATTAGAGGCACTTAGCGGGGATCCGCAGGAGAGCTAAGTGCTTTAATGACACTCCTATATCGATTTAGAGCTTTTTTTATTCCTCCACTTGGATTTCCTGAACACAGTACATCTGTGCAGTGAACTGTCCTGGAGGCTAGGTTCCCAGAGGCCAGGGGCCCCTCCATCAGGTTCTCCCCCAGCATCCCACCCCCTACCCCGCACACAGGGAGTGCGTGACTCTGTGCCGCCGAATCCTTCTCCTGATGAAGCCCAGAAGGCTAAGGGCACAGTGCGTTGTCCAGTGTCTTTGGAGAAATTCACACAGTCACGCCAACGCTTCTGTCTCCACAAGCCACCTGCCCACGTTGCCACTTTCTGTTCTCCTTTCTACAAATGCACAGTTTCAAGTGATGCCCGAATCTCCAACTGTGTGGACTCAAGTCAAACCCAAGGAGCCTGAGCTCTCCATATTTATATCAGGCACAGGCGGTCTACTCAGATGAGTACTGCTGGTCTGCGTTCATTCATTCATCTACTCATTCACCAAGCATCGACTCACTCCAGGTCAGACACAGCACTGAGCACGAGAAGAGCCAGAAAAATTAAGTACAAAAAGTCCTACGGCTGGGCTTCCCTGGTGGCGCAGTGGTTGAGAGTCCGCCTGCCGACGCAGGAGACACGGGTTCGTGCCCCAGTCCGGGAAGATCCCACATGCCGCGGAGCGGCTGGGCCCGTGAGCCATGGCCGCTGAGCCTGCGCGTCCGGAGCCTGTGCTCCGCAATGGGAGGGGCCACAGCAGTGAGAGGCCCGCGTACCGCAAAAATAAATAAATAAATAAATCCTATGGCAAAAGTCTATTCCTGTAAACAGAGGTTAGATGGGACCTTAGGAAATGATGCCACCCAACACTCCCATCCGGATGAGGTGCAGAGTTGAACACAAACTCTACACGTTTGGCTCTGAAGGAGTGGTACAAAGATCAAATCAGAAGTCCTTGTTCCCGGTCCAACACTCTTTTCAAAACAACTTACAGAATATTCTAAACGGAATTCGAACAGAACCATTAATAAGGCCTGGTGTCCAAACTCAGATGTCAGCAAACTGGGATCTTCAGGGAAACATGACCCTCATCAAGGTCCTCAAGAATTCATCAGCGAGATTCCATCAGTGCCTTCTGCATAGTAAGCCCTCCCTACACATTCTAAAACCATATCGAGTGGTCCTCATGCTTTTTTGGGTTAATGTTCCAATGCACCGAAGGCACAAAACCCGTCCATGGGTGATGGAGATTCACAAGGAGTCTGAAGGGTGTGTGTGTGTGTGTGTGTGTGTGTGTGTGTGTGTGTGCGTGTGTGTGTGTGTGTGTGTGTGTGTGTGTGTCTGAACACTTATCCAACGGGCACACCTGATATGCCTTTAATGAAAGGATTAAGTCTGGTTACCTGCCAGGCAACTAAGTAGAATTAGCTGGCACAGCCCTGCCCTTCCTGCCAGCCATCCCCACATCCTCCCGAAGGATGCCTGCTATCATTTTCAAAGGGGAGATCGAGTAGTCTTTCATGAACAACTGGCATTGAAAAAGGCTCTCCACACCACGAGTTTCAATCTCCCTCAAACTAAAATCAGTCCATCAGCAAGACAGTGCCTCCTGTGATCCAAGCCTGTTTTTGTGCGCCCCTCCTGGGGTGGGGCGGGGGGCTGCACCTGAGCAGACGGTTGATGGGCAGCTCAGCACCAAGGGAAGCAGGGGCAGGGATCAAGGATGTCTCTGCAGACCTCGCGGTCTTGCCACGTTCCTCGCAGCCAGGACAAACAGGCCGTGTGTGGGTCTATTTTGGTCACACAGCTGCACACATGGGATTTATGAAGATGTCTGGTGCTTGGCTCCCGGGAGATCTGCGCACCAAGCTGCTGCTCTATCGGCAGGAAAGAAGCTGAGCTCTGGACCGTCTGCTCACGTTTCCTCATTCCCACTGAGCAAGGTACATCCCAAGTTCTGATCCCTTACGACTCTTCCCAGGTCACGAGCCTTCTGTTTTCTCTTTCCCCAGCTCGCAAGAGGGCAAAGCTGTGCATTACTGTGTTTGGCACCCAATGGCCTCAGTGTTCTCTATCAGTCCACTGCCGGGCTGCCTCTTCTTGGTGGGATTTAGCTCTATTGATTTCTATGTCTGACTTGCTCGACACTGCCTCATTCATTATTCAGGGAAAACCTGGCGATGAGGCCACAGTTGATATCCTGCCAACAGAAGCCTGAGCAGGTGGGACCTCTGTGAATCTTCAAAGAATCAGAACCTATAAAAAGCAGTGTAGTTTAGACTCCTCGAGTTATTCATTTAAGACCTGGTCAATCTGAAAACTAGATTGTTTTCTGTGTGAGTAGCAGGTTAGGTGAGTAGGAAAACACACGGGGTTAACCACTGAGGCCAAAGGTTCGAACCCTGTATAAACCAATATAAATCAGTTATCTTCGAGCCGAGAAAAACTCCACTGTTTAGTCGGAAAATGAAGCACTCCTTGGCCACCCATACTGCAGGTATGTGGTGGGGGTAACTGGGGCAGGGGCTGGAGGTTCCCATTAATCACCATCATCAATTCCTCTGCTGACTCACGGGCACACGGACACGTAAGGATACACACCCACCCTACTGCTAGAGGCTGAGTCCCGCCATCTTCCCACAGGGTTGATGGGTGTTGATGGTGAGGGCAACACTTCCAAGGTGTTATAATAATAAGAGGCAGGGGACCAACCCATTTTGTTGTTTTGTTATTTGTTTTCTTCTTCACAGAGCACAGAAGGAAATTATATTTAAACCATAAGAAGAGAATTTCAAATTAAAGAGTGGGAAGAAGTTCCTTCCAGAAATTCAGGCTGAAACGTACTATTGAAGAAAGTAGTAAAATTATCCTCTAGAGAAATCTTTTAAGAACAGAACTAATTACCACCTGTAAGTACCAATTTGTGCGTAATCCGATTCTGGGGGAGGAGGCTAGATGAGAAAATCTCTCAAAATCCCCTCTGGGCTTCCCCATCAGGTTGAATTTTCACCACAAAAAGTTTGAAACGCTGGAGCCAATTTCCGTTTGCGGCCCTGGTGTGAGATGCTCTCTGGTCACATGTCTTCGGCCGATTTGAACCTCAGCGTTACACAGTGTGCACAGCCTGGGTACCAGTGAGAACTCTCCAAGGGGCAGGGTTTCTTCAGAACACACAGATGAAAAGACAGTGGTGTGTGCACTTGTGCCAAACTTTGGGCATCGTATCCTAATACCATGATAGAGACTCTGTCTATTTATTCTTCTAATTTGTAAAAGTAAACGAGACTTCATAAAGAATGAAATAGGAAATAACCATCTGTCCTTTGGCTGAAAATTGGAATGTCTTTGAACACACACACACACTAGAGCCATGACAAATGGGGCTTAGAGTCACATTACAAAAGCGCTGCAGGCCACAGCTTGGGATGCCAGTGAGATCCTGGCCCAGTGGCGCTCTATGGCCTTTCTGAGAGGGTGACACTGGGGTTGTGAGAGAGGCTGAGGCAGGGGACTCTTGGCCCCTAACCCCTTAGTTCAACCAGACACTTCTGATTTCATGTTTGACCTTATTTCAGCAAGGGGGTCAGGGGGAAGTGAGGGGAGGGGGAGGAGAAGGAAGAAGAAGGAAAAGAAGAAAGGAAAAGAAAAAAGAACACTTAACCACAAATGGAGTGCCAAGTTTCTGGATTCTCCTGGAATGGGCAAATTTGGAGCAGATCCCAGTTCCTCTGTTTCCTTCCTTAGTTGCTCGCCAGTGACTGGGAGATGACTATGATGCCTCTTCCTCACAGGGCTACGGTGAGGTCTAGCAAGGGGGGGGAGCAGGTATGGCCCAAGCTCGATGCCGAGCACATAAGAGGCAAGTTTAGTAAGTGGCAGCCCCTGTGACAAAGCCAATACCACTGGAGCCCTGTTTACTGGTAAATATTTTCTAAACCTTATTATATTTTCTAATTTAAAGAATTCATATTCAATAATGATAAGTATAACTAATAATTCAAGTGATCCAATTTAAAGATATATTCAATGTGCCTTACCTTCAAACGTCTTTATTCACATTACAGTATACCTTCCCAACCTGTATCGCTTCCCTTCTAAACTCTACCTCGAAAAGGGGTGGAGAAAATGTGAAGAGAGGTCTGCCATGGGAATGCGCCCCGTTCTCCCCTCCCTGTGTCCCTTCAGCTCCTTCGCTCTCCCCTCCTTCCTCTCTAGACTTACTTCCACAGGTGAATTTGGGCCTCTCACATGATTGGTCACTAGCAACTCATCAACCCAGTATTTCTAGCTCTGGACACTTACCTGGTTTAGTTACCTTTTTCTCAGTACCTAAAACAGAAGCTATCAAGTCTGTATGAACATGAGCATCACCTGGAAGCTTTTAAAAGTACAGATTCCATGGCCCTACCCCAGCCTAAAGATGGCAACATCCCTGGGCTATCACTGAAGAACTGGCTTCTAAACGCCTCGTTGCCATTGCCCTGCCTGAAGAGATGTTACAGAAAACTGCCCGTGAAACTAGGCATAATCTTCAGGATGCATCTTGCTACATAACTAAGGATTTCTCTCAGTCTGATGATCTAAAGGACAAATTAGTACCAGGGACTTCTGCATTCCTCTTTGGTAACAAGCTGATTTTAATCTGAACATTTAAACTATACAAGTGATTGTGTTTCTGTCGTTGCCCTGGCTACCGGGAAGCTTAGAGCCACATTCATGACTGACCGCTCTATCCTTTAAACCAATACATAGAACCTAGGATATTAATTTTATATATTAATGTTATCTCCTAACTTTACCTTGGGTATCCTACCCTTCCTTTCCCTTTATTTTGATTGTTGCATGTCCTTTAAAAAAAATTCTAGTTGCACTGCATTTTCATAAGCTATTGCAAATTCTTTTTGGAACAAGGTAGGATATGTTAGACAAATTAATTAAATATAGTCATTGACATGCAGCCCTTTTCATCACAACAGCCCTAAAGCAGATGGTAACAAGCACCAGAAGTAGAGACTAGGGCTCCGAGGAAACCTTTTGGCTTTGGGGTCACTACCCCCAACAGAAACCTTCCAATGGCCCCAGTTGTCCCAGAACACCTGCAAACATTTCTAAACTGCATATTAAATATGTTTTAAGATTATGAATATTTTCAACAGCTATACACATTCAAAATCGGGAATCCTGATGTTCAATTCTGAACCTACTGTCTCTCAATCCCACTGAGCAGATCCACACATGGAATTTCTGGTCCTCATCGAAATGTACCAGGTTGGTCTGCAAAATTACAGGCAAGTAATAGATCCTGGAAGTCTGTGGCACTGTGTATCAGACAAGAAGAGATCATTCAGAAGACCGGAACATTATTCCAGTTGTTTAAAAACACGTAATAGTTTTTAAAAGTCCTGGATACAGCAAACAGCCTGCACCCGATGTCCCCACATCACCCTCCTTCATGCTTTCAACTGAGCTAACTACCCAAATACTACCTGTTCTCCAACGTGATCAAAAAGATTATTATCTGCCACTGAAGTGCTTTCCTGTATCGGTTAGAGACTCTGTTCTCCCGAGCACAGAGCCAGGAGCACTTCTGATGTGGCCAAGAATCTCGGGGTGGGGGGGTGCTCAGCCTGTGGGGCAGCCTGGACCAGAGCTCTGGGCTGCAGGGAAGACCTCCCCTGTGCTTGTGGTGATTGCCATGTACCGTTAAAATACAGAGGGGCTGCGGGTCCTTCTTAGCCCTAACTCTGCCCATCTGCATCAAAAGGGTGGACCAGAAAAGGTCTCCTGGCTGGCATGGTCTGGGTGCATTCCAGCTTTGCCCCGGGTCTCACGTGTATGGGCAACGAGACCTGTTTCTGTCATTCTGCTAGTTGTTATTTCTCTCACGTAACAATGTGAGGATATGGTTCATGTTTATTAAAAAGAAAAGAAGTCTCAGGTACATATATCAGGCACAAGGAGGGGATGAGATCTAAAGCTTCCCTATTCTCTAAGATTTAAGTAGCCCAGAATGCCTTAAACACTCCGCCATTTTACATTATTGCAAACATTGCTCGATTTTTGAAGATGTAAACTAACCACTAACGATAACCTAATGAACATAAACTAGCAGTTGTACAATTTATTTTATTCTTCTATATACTTTAGTTGTCTAACCAACACAACCTGATGGCAGCCAGTAGAAAGTGAATAAAAAACTACCCATGATCCCATGGCTCAAAGTAACTACAATGAAAATTTCAGTAGATGCCCCCTCAATCCTCACTTATGTATGTATCTTGGGCTCAGTCTGGGCCATACACAGAAGCAGTGCGCTGGATTCAAAGCCAGGGGCGTGCAATTTCTTTCTTTCTTTTTTGGCGGGGTATGGGGGGAGTAGAAAAGAAGAGCTTTATTGCTTTGCCAGGCAAACGGTGCCACAGCGGGCTCACGCCCTCAGAACTGCACGTTCTGACCTGCAGGGATAGCGAGGAGGTTTACGGTAATGGTTCAAAGAGGGCGTGGTCAGCTCGTGGACATTCTTCTGATTGGTTGGTGGGGAGGTAAGTGGGAGTCCACATGATCAACCTTCTGGTTCTAACCAGTCTGGGGTCTACATGCCTGTGGGCAGCAGACAGTTAACTTCTCCCACCTGGTGGGGGGTTTAAGTATCTGCAAAACAGCTCAAAGTTATTGTTATGTGTATTCCTTGAGGGGGAATCAGGACCCTGGCCGGAAGGCTGAACTATATTGTTTCTTTTTTGTTGTTGTTTATTGTTTGTTTTAAATTTTTATTGGGGTGGGGCGTGCAATTTCTAATTGCACCTAAGGAAACCCACCAAGCCCTCATGGTTGTAGTCGTTTCTAATTACGGACTGCTTACTGCATCCCAGGCATTGAGGTGACCCCATGTAAATCTTCCCTGTGACTTCGCCTGGTGGGTCTTACTTCGCATTTCACAGATGGAGGAACTGAGACTTGAAAAGATACAATACTGCTAGTGGGTAAAAAAGCTGGGATTCTCAACATCGCTAATTATTAGAGGAATGCAAATCAAAACTACTAGGTACTACCTCACACTGGTCAGAATGGCCATCATTAAGAAGTCTACAGATCACAAATGTTGGAGAGGATGTAGAGAAAAGAGAACCCTCCTACACTGTTGGTCGGAATGTAAATTGGTGCAGCCACTATGGAAAACAGTATGGAGGTTCCTTAAAAACTGAAAACAGAACTACCATACAATCCAGCAATCCCACTCCTGGGCATATATCCGGAGAAAACTCTTAATTCAAAAAGATACATGCACCCCTATGTTCATAGCAGCACTATTCACAATAGCCAAGACATGGAAACAACCTAAATGTCCATCAACAGATGAATGGATAAAGAAGACGTGATACCTATATACAATGGAATATTACTCAGCCATAAAAAAGAATGAAATAATGCCTTTTGGAGCAACATGGATGGACCTAGAGATGGTCATACTCCGTGAACTAAGTCAGACAGAGAAATATGATATCGCTTATATGTGGAATCTAAAATATGACACAAATGAATTTATCTATGAAACAGAAACAAAGTCACAGACATGGAGAACAGACTTGTGGTTGCCAAGGGGGTGGGGTGAGGGAGGGATGGAATGGGAGCTTGGTATTAGCAGATGCAAACTATTATATATAGGATGGATAAACAACAAGGTCCTACTGTGTAGCACAGGGAGCTATATTCAATATCCTGTGATAAAGCATAATGGAAAAGAATATGAAAAAGAATGTGTGTGTGTGCGTGTGTGCGTGTGTGTGTATAATATATATAACTGAATCACTTTGCTGTACAGCAGAAATTAATACAACATTGTAAATCAACTATACTACAATAAAATAAATTTAGAAAAAAAATAAGAAAAGCTGGGATCCGAGGCCAGGACTGGTGCCAGTGTGATAAGGAAGAAGCATCCGTTTTATATTACTGCTTTCGATTATGCAATGCCCTTTGGGATTTCTTTCCTTCCTTTCCATACCTCTGAGCATACCAGGAAGAGAAGGGGAGTTTACTCCAATTTGCAAGGATGGCAGAAAAGGAGAGCTGGCCTGGCCTGGAGAGGGCTGCTTTTTCCACCAATCTGCCCTGTGACCCAGAGATCCTGGACTCCCTGGGCCCAGCTTACCTGTCTGCTCACTGAGGGTGTGGCCAGCTGGGTGTCTAGGAAACCTTCCAGCTCCGAAATTCCATGACTCTAGTTGGTTCCTGCATAAACGCACCAAGTGCAAACTGGAGGCCTGTGTGATCTGTGGCACTCCGCTGCTATCGCCAAAACAACAGTCCCGAATACAAAATTACCTTGTTCCGAACAAGGAAGCAAGTACTTTTTAATTAGACAAGAGGGGAGGATGAGGACAAATTCGGACAGAAAACATATGCTAAGTCACGTAAGAGACACACGCAGACACTCCCACAACTTAATTTTGTACTGTGATGCGACCCCAAAACTAAGGGTGTGTACTTTCTTGCACTATCACTGAGATAAAAATAGCAGAACACCTGATGTAGGGTATGAATATAAGCCACACTACTGATACTTCAAAGCCTGGCATAAATGACTACAGGAGTGAAGAAAGTCCTTCAGAAATATTTATAGGCAGACGTCAGAGATACTGCGGGTTCGGTTCCAGACCACCGCAAAAAAGCTGATATCGCAATAAAGCTCAGTCACAAGAAGTTTTTGGTCTCCCAGTGCAGATAAAAGTTATGTTTACATTCTACTGTTGTCTCTTAAGTATGCAATATGTTAACTAAGAAATACTTTATTGCTAAAAAATGCTAACCATCATCTGGGCCTTCAGCAAGTCGGAGGAATAACATCAAAGATTACTGTTCACAGATCATCATAACATATATAATAATAATGACAAAGTCTGAAGTATTGCAAGAATTACCAAAACACAGAGACGTGAAGTGAACAAATGCTACTGGAAACAACTGTGTCAATAAAACTGCTTGATGCAGGTCTGCCACAGACCTTCAATTTGTAAAAAACACCATATTTGCGAAGCACAACAAAGCAAAGTATACTTGTAACGTGCAGACTCTCGACAGTTAAACTAATCACAATCAGAACGTGCAGGTACTTAAGCTTTGATGGAAAACAGAAAGCATACTGTAGTATTGCCTTAACTCTTTGGGGAAAGACAAATACAGACATATCTGAGATTCCCTCTGTCCCTGAAATAGGGGAGTATCACAGCCTTTGGCTTGGGAACACACAAGACAAAATCTAGGTCTGAGTAGTAACATAAAAATGACGCTATGGTTTATTATTATTATTACAACACATTCTTAGAAGATTTGAAAATTTAAGAGGCAGCAGTAGCCACTTAGACAGTATTTACAAAAGGGCCGATGTAAAGACTTAGAGTTTAATTGAAGATAACAAATGGTTCAGTGGTCTGACAGGCTTTCCTGAACACCTTAATCATTTCAACAAATGCTCCAGAGGAAGGGTCCTCTCTTCTAAGTCAGCCTTCAAGGTACAACCACAATTCTACGTGCTATCAGTTGAAAAAGATCTTGGTTATTTCCTATTCCACTGGAAGCTTACAAATCTCAGTGTAACTGGCCTGGCTTGTTTTTATTTTTCTTTTTAATTGAGATATAATAGATGTGTAACATTATATTCGTTTCGGGCGTACAATGTAATGATTTGATATTTGTATATATTGTGAGATAATCACCACAGTAAGTATAGTTAATCTCCATCACCACACAGTTACAGTTGTTTTTCTTGTGATAAGAACTTAAGATCTACTCTCTTAGCAGCTTTCAAACATACAATGCAGTATTATTAAATAGTCGCCACGCCGTACACTACACCCCAAGGCTTTTTAATTTTATAACTGGAAGTCTGTACCTTTTGACCCTTTCACCCATTTTGCACCCCTACCACCCTGACCCTGGCCTGCTTGTTTTTAAATCTCAAAAGTTTTCAAACACGTTTTCTCCACTAGCAAAATGCTTGCTAGGAAGTTTCAAGGTTTAAATAATGATTTCTAGATCAATTACTTTACCGACGTATTTATCCATCAAGACACTATGATGGAAAGAAAAACCACTTTTGTTTAGGTAAACTTTTACACTTTTACATGAGTCTCCTATGTGTTTTGGCAAAGACCTACTCAAAGTTTTTGATAAAGAGCTTTCATTTATTTTTCTAATGTCACTTATAGTCACATAGATTCATCTTAATCTACATTTAAGAACCTAACTCTCTGGTTATGAGTGTTAAAAAATAACAACCCAGTCTCGGAAAAGATGGACATTACAGTAATCTTTGCCAGCTGGCACGTTCAAAATGGAATCTAAATATTGTATTAACGATATCAATAAAAAGCAGGTTCAGTGGGCCTTAATAAAACACGCCTGAATTGTGAGAGAAATTCTCATTATTTTGTTTCACCCAGCTTTAATTTAATACATTGATTTAATAAAATCTATGACAATCTCATTTTTTGAATCATGTAAGAATTCTGAGGTTCACTACATATGCATAAAAAATAATCTGAAGTCAAGCAGGTGTAATGAAATTTTTGTTGCCGAATCATCTTTGAAACTTTTGACTGAAGTAACATATACCCAGCAAAGTCCACATCTGTGTCCAGCTCAGTGAATTTTTACAAACAATTTTCCCTGGTAACCAGCACCCAGGTAACCAAACTGGCACCTCAGGAGCCCCCTTCTACCCCCTCCAGTCACTACCTCACACCCCAAGGAGAACCGTAACTTGATTTCTCTCTGCCCACCTTCCCTGTGAGCTCTGGCTGGGGCAACACTGAGCCCAGGTGACCACACCGTCAGGACCACAAAGCACACTGGCTTGCACGTGATTTCATTTACTTCTTGAGAGCTAGGTGGTAACCTCCTGATCTTACAGATGGAGAAACAGAAGCTCAAGGCTGAGTATCTCAGCAAGCCAAGAAGAACATATGCAAATGAACGTGCAGCTGTGTGTGTGTGTGTGTGTGTGTGTGTGTGTGTGAGAGAGAGAGAGAGAGAGAGAGAGAGAAAGAGACAGAGAGCGAGCGAGCGAGAGATTGATTATGAGGGGCTGTCAGAGTCAGTATTCAAAGTCAGGTCCCTCCAATGCCAAGCTCAGTTTTGCAGTATAAAAGCTATTCTAGACGATCCCATTTTTCTCCCAATTCATTGATTCACATGTCCAACAAATGCCATTTGTAGTTAATGTCCTTATACAGAGAAGAACTATCCCACCCCTGAGCGCCCCCCTTACCCTCAACACACACACACACACACACACACACACACACACACAGTATGGCGGGTTTTGACATGAATCCATTTTCTCACTCAGCATCTTATCTTCCCCTCACTATATTTTGGATTTTGAACAATTTTGAGACTCGTTAGAGGTATCTTAATTTTAAAAATTAAGTTGCAAACCAGCAAGTGAAATGGAAGAGGCTCCATCTCTGGCTCCGAACTGGATTTTCATTACCCAATTACTCTTCAAATTATACCAATTTAAGATGCGATTATCATTATTTTTCCTAAGTAGACTGGGTAATGAGAGAAAATGCAAAGCATCCCAGCCTAATGGTATGTGAGGTTCTAACACCTCCCTCACCTGCCCAGTCGCCCCGCACACCTCACCTCCACCCAAGCTACTTCTGGGTCTGCCACTCTCCTCTCACCTCTTCAGCAAAGCTGCTTGCATCTTTTTCTGGCTTCAGCCCAGCGATGACCACTACGACCCAAGTCACCCTGACCACCTTCTGCTGTGATCGTGTGATATGATGGGTACCATCCTGCAGGAGCTTCCGGTGTTTATGACTGTTGGCTCTTAGTTCTTGACCCCTCCTTATACGGCTGGTTTCCAGATTTAAATTGCACCATCCAGCCCAATGCCACTATCTAGCCACTCCCTTCACCTCAGAGTCAAACCGATCTTCTACTACCTTTCTAAGAATCTCCCCACAATTCTGCCCGGAACACCTTTCTTTCACCTCCCCATCTTCTTTCCTGCAAGGAATTAGGAAAGCTACCTGAAACGGACATGGTGACTTTCCCATCTCCATCCTGGATCATCGTATCTCGCCACTGCTTTCGAAGCCACGCACGTCACATATGACTGTCTGTGCACTTGTTAATGACTTGTGCCTTTGGGGTGGGTTTCATGACTTTGTAAGCTTGGCTAAGTGAGCGTTTCCGCCATTGATGTAATGTGACGCATCTTTGGTACTGAGGCCCGGAGCAACACTGTGATGGAGAAGGGCACAGTTAACCGTGTCAAGGAGTCCATATGGGCAGATTTAGGAGCTGCAGGGCCAAGAGCCTTGCACTGCACGAGCAGCACCCCTCAGCGAAGTGTTCCCTGACTCCTGACTTCCTCCTCCCAGAATCTGAGCCCTTCTGCAGTGGCACAAACCACCCAGGCTTCTTAGTGGTTCTGTCTCCCAGCTAGACTGCGATGTCACAGCTAGGGTAGCTGGCACCCTACCCTAGAAAATCAAGGAATGTTCGTGAAATATATGCGTGTAATCACGCACAGAAAATCAAGGAATGTTCGTGAAATATATGCGTGTAATTCACTATTATGGGCTGAACTGTGTCTCCCTCCCCAAATTCTTATGTTGAAACTCTAACCCCCAATATGACTGAATTTGGATACAGAGCCTTTAAAGAGGTAATTAAGATTAAACGGGAAGTAAGGGTGAGGCTCTAAGGCAACAGGACCCTAACAGGGCCCAAATCCGACAGGACTGGTGTCCTTCTAAGACGAGGGAGAGACCAGAGGAAGCACACGTACAAAGAAGAGGCCATGTGAGGACACAGTGAGAGGGTGGCCACCTGCAAGCCACGGAGAGGGCCGGGAAAAATCAAGCCTGCCGACTCCCAGCCTCCAGAACGGTGAGAAAATGAATCTGCGTGGCAGAAGCCCCTCGGTCTGAGGTATTTTGTTGTGGCCGTCCTAGCTGATGAATACATGAACTGTCCAAGCATCTTGTATTCTGAAGTGAGGACCCTGGGGATCAACTCTGGCTGCTAAGAGAACTTCTCAGACATCCCGAGGTTGGTTGCTCAAGGTTAATCCTCAACAAAGGGAAGTTGTATCCCATCTTCTTCCTCTCCTTTATCACCAATGAGGCAAGTCTGGTTAAAGTAATGCATTCCACCGACCCCCACTTTGCCAGGAAAGGTGAATGTCATCATTGCCCAAGATCCTGGGCCTCTGTGAAATTACTTAACTTGACCGACACCACCATATGCCCTGAGACCTTGGCACCTGTACACCCGTGGATGATGGCCCTTCTCGTGCAAAGAAAGCTGGAAGAGTCTCAAATGGGAAGATGTGCACTCAGCCTTTGACCTTCCACTGGATGGCCACGAATACTTGCATATGTGACCTAACGCTTTCTTGTCCATTGCCTCGTTTTTTAAAATGGTTGTGCTGTTGTCATGGACAGTTCCTTTCCCCCTCTTTGGGAACTGACCCTGACTTGCAATCTGGAGACCCTTCCATCTCCCCATCCGTCCATGTGCTTCCAAGTGATGCTTCCACCCCCCGTGTAACCCAACCCGCGCCTCCCATTCCTCGGATTACAGTGCTGGTTCCAGGTGGTCATGTGATCCAAGCTGGTCTAATTACAGTGCTGTTCGTAACTTCTTCTGGGAACACTGGGAAAACGCTAGAGTCAAAGTTTGTAGCCCAAGAGGCTGCAGGCAGCCACTTTGTAAATTCAGTCTGAGCCTCTCTGAGCCTATTCCCACCAAAGGCAACGCTGAGTTGGGGGACAGAGAGAATAGGTATTATTATTACCACGATCCTACTTTGTTTGTTTAACTCAAGTCACCATCTCCGGAAAGCTCTCCAAGCTCATCTGCTTTCAAATGACAGCCAAACCACTAAGTGGGCCTCCCAGGACAATGGGGAGGTTGGAATTTCACTGACACACAGAAATCATCAGTGATATACATTTAGCTGAATGGATGCTATTCACTTATCGAGATTCTTTATTAGTTAGGACTCTTGGATGTACACATACACACACAGACAAAAACACCCACGTCAAGCTGGGTCAAGTAAAAGGGAGAATTTATGAGCTCATCTAATCGAACCACAGGAAGGACCATAGTAGAGTGGTCCCTTGTCTCTGCTTCTTTGCGCTGGTGCCATTTCTTGTACACTGGTCAATTCTATTGATACATGGAAGGCCTTGTGATGACAGCACATGCTTTAGAGCTCCCATACCCAAGAGAAGAAAGACCAGAGTAGAACTCTGGCCTGGGCTCGGTCATGTGCCTGTCTCTCAACCAATCGCCGAGGCCAGGGAGCTCCTGTAAAAAGTTGGCGCCTCTCATTTGTAATATTATGTTGCAATATCATGTTGGGGGAGCGAACAGTGGGCCCCACAAGAGAAGAAAGATGCCACTGATGCCCTGATATGGCTACTGGTACCCATGCCGTCCCCGTGAGCACCCCAATTAGGGCCCACAACAGCTGCAAAAGTTTAAAAGTGAAAACTTCATGCATAATTGTTTCATTTCCCAACCATGGCAAAACTTAAAAAAGGAAGTCTCTCAGTCTGAGAACTATGGTACACACAAATGCTAAATACAGAACTGGCCTTTCTACATGTCACAGGCTTTTGGTCTCTTGTCACAATGTCCTCAGAATCTTGTCCAACGTGTAGGAAATGACTCCATAGCCAAGACACTGGGTTAGAGTAGCCCTACTGGCAGGTGTCATCAGGCACAGACCTGTGGTTCTAACACCTCCCTGCAAGGTGTATCCAATAAGCAGAATGCGGTCATCCTGAGCACGCCGCATAAAAAAAATCACAGCCCAAAGAGGGGCCAACCATGTGCGCTACAGTGACCGTGGAGCAGGGGACAAGCTCAACGAGATCCTTTAAACGAAGTTCTAAAGTTCTTTATCACTGCAAGTACGTCTCTCCTTCTTTCTCTCCCTCTCCCTCCCTCCCATCTTTGAAACGCATCTTTGCGAATAGTTCGTATTCTGGCACCATCGAGACACTAAGAGGAAGAAACAGGAATACAGATCACAAACTATTCCAAACCATCCCCAAGGAAACTTCTTTTTCTGTGTCATATTTCTGCAAGATCTTAGTCACTCAAAAGCGTCCGTGAGAACAGCTGGTGAGGCCTCAAGTTCTCCTCCTCCTGTGCATATCTTGTAGACATTTGCCTTCATGTAGCAGGAGCTTCAGAGAGGCTGAAAACAGTCTTAAACATTCCTGAAGATATAACATCAGTGCAACTGGGCAAGGATTTTTTTTTTTATGTTGTTGTCTGGGGGTGGAAGGAATTGAAAACCTTAGGAAATCGCAGAAATGCTATCATAAACATAATGAATCCTATTTACTGAACACAATAATCACCAGGCCCTGTGCCAGCCCTGTACATACACTACTGTAATTCTCACAAAATCCCATGAAGCACTACTATCTGTCTTACTGGCTGGAAAGGCTCGAACAATCGGATAAGCTGCTTGAAATCACGCAGCTGGTGGACGGCAGAGGTCGGCCTTTGTACCCAAGACTGGCCAGCTCCGAGATCCATACTCTTCTCTCCCAGTCACGCTGCCTCCCCTGGAGGGAAAGTAGTGGCCGTGGCAGCTACACCTGCAGCACCTACTAAGTGCCAGGGACAATACGCAGATTGTCATCTAATCTTCACATATAATTATACTCATCTTGCAAGACTGGTATTTTTGCATTTTACAGCAGTTCAAAGAAGTTTACATAACTTTCCCAAAGTCAGACAGCAATTAGGCAGCAAGGCAGGGAATGGATCCAGGAAGGCCTGAATTGAAAACTGAGGTCTTTTATCCTCATACCATCTTTTGTGGGATGGAAACACCAGAGGAAGAGGGGCAGGGGGTTGGCAGGGGAGTCACATCTACACACACACACACACACACACACACACACACACACACAGCCATACACTCCTGACCTATCACATGCACTGCAGCCAGTACTACCCAGGAGTTCTGAGCCACACCTTTTGGTCGTCAAGGGAACCAAACAAGAACACAAACTTGACCTCTTGCAGTTTACAGGTGGATGCTTTCAAGTTCACTTCTGAAACTGTAATGTGAACATTTCCCTCAGTCTACTCTAAAAGATTCTTCATTGCAAGCCTCTTGGCAATTGTATTGAAATATTTCTAAACTTCCATCCACGCACGGTTAAACAGGACTTCAAGGGGGCTGACTTTTTCAATTGTATTTTAAGATTGAGCACTTTGATAAAAGCAGGCTCTACAGTACAATACGATCCAAAGTTGTCTAATCTTTTTATTTTATCATCTATATGATATAATTTAATAGACAAGGAAAACATTTTTAAATGCTCCAAAAACTAAACTATAAGGAAATATTCCTGTTGCTGAGTTGTAATCCGTGTAAAACTATCTTTATCTCTCTATTTCCTAGTACAAAATTCAGATACACTCAAATAAAATATTCATTCTGTTAAGAATTACGCCCTCTCATTGCATTAATCTTTGAATGACTAATTTCAGGATTTCCCTTTCTCTTTCCTCAGCCTTTAAAATACCTTAAAGTTAGCTGTTTACAATAGTCATGTGAGAGGACAAAAGAAGAAAGGAAGCCTCTTAACTACTCAAACAAAAGAAGACAAGCATTCACTTCCATCTTTTTGTCTCGTCGTTATAAATTGCTTTTAAGCATTATAACTGGATTCTCCCCAGCCCCAGCCTGCAAAACACAGCAGACTGTCTGTCTAAACACCTAAAGTGCAAAGCTGTTTAGAAATACTGATGCCATTTTGAGCCAAAGATGAGTGTGAGTCCAGGTTTCTGATCCTGGCTCTGTGACCTTGAGGAGCACAGTTGCTCCAGGCCTTATTTTTTCCATCTGCAAAACGGGAGTAATAATACCTAAGGCATAAAGCTAATATAGGAATAGTGTAAAGAATATATACAGCCAGACACAAAAGGTCACTTACTGTCTGATTCCATTTATGTGAAACATCCAGAACAGGCAGGTCCATAGAGACAGAAGATTAGCGGTCATGCCCCGAAGGCCCTAGTGCCACTTTAATCATCAGAGCCCACAGGTGGCTTTTCTTCAGCCCCATCCATCCCCCCCACGCCCCCACTGGCTTCTCTGCGGAGTGGATGCTCTTGCCCAGTCCCCTCTCTCTGAAACTCTTTCCCTTCATTTCAGTGATTTCCTCCAGTTTCTGACTGAGCGGCTTCTTTGATGCCATGGTTGCTTGCTGTCAGCTGCACTCCTCTTTCTATCACAAATCTAGGTCTTCAACATGGAGCTTTTCCCTCTTCTTCATTCTATAACCCCCTGAAAATCTCATGTAGGCTCATAACTTCCACGGTCATTTCTGGATTGACAACTTCTAAAACTCCCTCTCCGGCCCTGCCCTCCATCTCCTAAACTCCTGCCCCAGTTTCCACCTTCCTCTGGAAACAGCAGAACCAGGTTGCACCCACCCACCAGGCAGGGGCCTGGCCCAGAGGAAGCGCTCAATGCCAGGTCCCTGGTAAAGCTGGCAGTTCCTGCTGGCTTCCCTATTTCTGCCTACAGGGCCGAGTACAACACTGGATTTTCATGAAAAGGGTTTCTATGGACAATGGTACAGAGACTGGCTGAAATTAAAGTCAGATAGGAAAACACAGGCTATCTGGCTGGTGGAGAGTCCATGTCAGGCTGCAGACACTGGGAAGTTGGGGCAAATCTGGATTCCCAAGAGACAGTGAAGGGCTTCCCTGGTGGCACAGTGGTCAAAAATCTGCCCGCCAATGCAGGGGACATGGGTTCGAGCCCTGGTCTGGGAAGATCCCACATGCCGCGGAGCAGCTAAGCCCGTGCATCACAACTACTGAGCCTGCGCTCTAGAGCCTGTGAGCCACAACTACTGAAGCCCACATGCCACAACTACTGAAGCCCACGCGCCTAGAGCCTGTGCTCCGCAACAAGAGAAGGCATCGTGATGAGAAGCCTGCACACCACAACGGAGAGTAGCCCCCGCTCGCCACAACTAGAGAAAGCCCACACACAGCAACGAAGACCCAACACAGCGAAAAATAAATAAATAAATAATAATAAATTAAGGGGGAAAAAAGACAGGGAAGGTCAGAATTCTATCAAAGGCTTCTTTTAAAATTGCATTTCCTGAGTCAGACAAAGACAAATACTGTATGGTATTACTTACATGTGAAATCTAAAAAATACAACCAGCTAGTGAATATAACAAAAAAGAAGCAGACTCGGATATAGAGAACAAACCAATGGTTACCAGTGGGGAGAGGAAAGGCGGGAGGGGATTAAGAGGTATAAACTATTAGGTACAAAATAAACTACAAGAATATACTGTATAGCACAGGGAATACAGCCAATGCTTTATAATAACTATAAATGGAGTATAAGCTTTAAATATTGTGAAGCACTATACTGTGCACTTGTAACGTATAATATTGTACAACAACTACACTTCAATAAAAAAAAAACGATGGGGGTAAAAATAAAATAAAACTGCATTTCCTTACAGTTTTTAAGTAACTTAAGAACATGTTCTCCGTGACCGCACAGAACCTGAGTGATGAGAAGAACAGAGCAGCAACCGTTTAACTTCACTTGATGGTAAACAAAAATAGGCAGGTGACTTTACTACTGTATTACATAAATATCTTTACAAATAAGTCAGGGCAGAACAATAAGACAAACAGGCCAAGAGATAAGAGCTCCTCCGAAAAACCAAAGGGCTTCTGCAGGCCAAACAAAGACAGAAGGCAATTAGCACTAGGGGGGAAAGTAGAGAGGTTTTTTTGGTTTCCTTTCTGCTATTACTGTTGCTTTTTTTTTTTTTGAAACGGGTGTGCCTGGAGGCAAGAATCAAGAGATTTATGCATTAGGTGGATGCCCTCTTTGCAAAATGGACAAAAGAGTCAGCTTGTGGAGCAGATTAGATGAAAGAAGCCAAAGAGCCCAGAGGCGGCAACCAAATGGGAAAGCAATGTAGGGGAGGGGCAGGGTAAACCCGAACAAAGCCTTCAGTCTGCGTCTTGATGGACAGAAAGAAGGAAGCGCCTGGACTAGAGACCCAGGCCACGCAGACACCCTGGTTCCATCAGAAAGGAAACACTGGCGAGGCTGGCAGTGTGCGTGGACCTCATGCACAGGAGAGGCTTTTGTTGGGAGACCGCTCCTTTAAGGAATTTTGGAACCTTTCACCCTGAATACACCGGCCAGGATTAAGGGGCACAGAGTCAAAGGTTAACTCCACTCTTTATTAAGTGTTTGTGAGGTGCCAGGCCAGGCACTGGACTGGACAAATGTTTCCACGTTCACACCCTCCTTTAATCTCTGCCAAGATTCTGGGGAGCACAACTCGTAGCCCCGTTTTACAGACAACTGAAACTGAGGCCCAAGGTCAAACAGCTGGTGCCCAAAGAGAGAGGGATTTAAAGCTGGGCTGACGTGGTGCTGAATCCGTGCTTTTCTGCGTGGTTATCTATGCTCCTGCTGGGTATGTACAACCGTACAGCAAGGGGTATAACTCAGTCTTTGTGAGCTGGGGGAACCTCACAAGGAAGCAGTCCTATTTGAAAGGAATCTGATATAAAGAGTTGAACAAGTTGTCTTTCAGATCCACGTATAAATCCAAAAGGATCTGGGCTATCCCGTCTTTTGCCCTGTTCTGAGAATCAGTAGACCCAACAAATGGACAAGGGACATTTTAGCAGATAAGAGAAATAACACAGGGACACCACATTCAGAGGACGTTAGCCCTGCTTTCCTAAGATTCATAGTTTTGTAAAATGTTATAATAACTGACTCTGGGAATTTAGCCTGTTCTCAGGGCTTTACTGATATGAATTCATTGAGCCCTATAGGAACCCCATACGGCAAGCATGTTTATTATTATCCCCACAGAGAGGGTTAAGCCAGGTGCCCACGAGGCCAAGATGGGTCCTTTCCAAGTTGTCCAAATCTATAGTATGTTGCCTCCCTACGATCCACGAGAAAGGGTTTGTTCAAGGGTCAAGATACACCCAGGGAGCCGTCACCCTGTTTCCTCTCCGTGGGCCATCCGCTGACACTGCTGGCTGAAGGTGGCACTGCTCCCGCTGAGCTATGCCTCGAAACCATTTTGACCCACTTTATTTCATTTTTTCTTTTCTTTTTTTTTTTTTTTTGGTCGCACCACGCAGCATGCAGGATCTTCCCCAACCAAGGATCAAACCTGTGTACCCTGCAGTGGAAGCACGGAGTCTTAACCACTGGACCACCAGGAAAGTCCTCGACCCACTTTAGGGAAGTTGTTAGTATGGCTCATCAGAGCTGTAACCCACAGGAAACCCCTGCCACTCCTGAGGTCCGCTCCTGAATTCACAGGCAAGAACATGAAACCCTAGGGATGCCTGAGTTATGCCCAAGGTCAGAGTTTACCAAGTGGCAGAGTTGGGACCACAGCCAGGTCCCCTCACTGGTAATCCAAGGCTCCTTTCCACGAAAACTCGTTTCTGATATACTGACTACTTGCTGCTGAGCCTTTAACAGCCCCAAACACAACCAAAGGGAGGTACTGCATACATTTTACCAGAAAAAACCCACTGCGGAGCTGTGGGAGAGGGTAAGGCGTAAGGGTTGTGGAGAGTGGGCGGTACGTAATAGGACTCCCAGGAAAGTAAGTGCACGAAGCCGGCCTAGAACTTGGGAAGCGGGCATTCCTCAAAGCAGGCCATCTACTGGGCATAATCAACTTCCTGCATGTTTCACACCAGTGGCGAGCACATCTGTGCGCTCGTGGGGACAACGTGCATCTGACAGCAGAAGAGCTGGTTTCCTTTCCCCTATCTGCTCTCGGGCCTGCGGCAGCTCAGTCCTGCTCTGTGCACTGAAAAGGCCTGGAAGGTCTTCTTTCCATTTCATTAGCTCATCCAGGGGGCTGTCAGGAGTGAAAAGAAATAAGCATCTGCTATGCGTGCTAGGGAATTTCTTTGAATTCCACCCCTGCATCCTATGGGAATAGAGTTAATAATAATTAGTGGCCCCATACAGGAGGGATGGAGAGGAGAAAAGTGGAGGGAGGGCCCGGAAGGCTGCCAGGGGGTTGCTAACTGGGCAGGTCTGCATGACCTGTGGTGGCATCAGGGCTTGAGCTGCTTTGCAAGAAGGGTTGGGACGTGTGGTCTGACCCCGGGACGGGCGGTCAGTGGTGGAGGGGCAGTCCCTGGGCCTCCCAGGGAGGTTCCAGCCTAATCCAGTGCCTGACACACAGAGACAAAGACTAATGAAATGCTTGCAGGTGGGGCAGTGTGGGTAGGCCCAGATGGTCAGCTGGCTCAGAGCTGTACAGGCAGCAGCTTCTCTCTGAACAGAACTCCGTGGGGAGCTTGGAGGCCTATAGAGCCTATGAAGGCCAAAGTGGGGCAGACGTGGCGGATCGGATGGGCGGCAGCTCGTAGCAACTCTTAGTAGAAGAAATGATGCGAGCAAGAGCAGCGATGCCATGTGCGGCTGGGGGATGCACCCTCCAGGGGCAGACGCTGAAGGGTCAGACCAGAGGTGAGGAATGTCTTTAATTAGGAATCACTGACTCATTAAAATAATTCATCCAAGGGTGATGTTTAAATAAAGTAACCTAATTTTAAGTTTGATGGGTGAAGGGAATATGTGTGTCTATGTGGCAGAAGGAGAGGGGGGAGTTTGGGGCCAGGGAGTTTGGAAGAAAACTTACAATAGTTTACTCTTTTTTTTTTTTTTTTTGCGGTACGCGGGCCTCTCACTGTTGTGGCCTCTCCCGTTGCGGAGCACAGGCTCCGGACGCGCAGGCTCAGCTGCCATGGCTCACGGGCCCAGCCGCTCTGCGGCATGTGGGATCCTTCCAGACCGGGGCACGAACCCGTGTCCCCTGCATCGGCAGGCGGACTCTCAACCACTGTGCCACCAGGGAAGCCCAGTTTACTCTTTTAATTAAGAAAATAAGAGATATTATAACCTAAGAAATTTTAAAATGTACTTCACAAGGACAGTCTACTCAATACTCTGTAATGGCCTATATGGGAAAAGAATCTACAAAAGAGTGGCTATGTGTATATGTGTAACTGATTCACTTTGCTGTACACCTGAAACTTACACGACATTGTAAATCAACTATACTCTAGTAAAAATTAAAAAAAAAAAGATGGTTAAAAAAATGTATTTCGCACACAGAGACTGTCACCAAGACACACAGAGACAGGCAGAGGAGACAGTTGGGGACACCTGTCAGCTGGCCACTCCTGAGGCCTCTGAATAAGCCACACTCATCTGTTGGGCCCCATCCTGGGTCCCCTTTTAACGAAGGGTTTGTCCCCTTCTGGCAATCAGCTAGGTTACTATTGTACAAGATCTGAAGTGCTCTCTACCCACTGAAACTGCTAACATACTAAAATGTCTCTAGCAGCCTAAATGGCATTTAAAATAAAATAAATACTGTGAACTGATGAAATGACCAATTATGTTAAGTACCCATGCCTGGTGTAATCCAAACCAAATCTTACCCCATTATCCTCAAAACTGCAAGATGATTCAGCAGGCCCTCTTGCCAGTGAATCTGCAAGAACCGAAACCCAGAGGCCGCCCTCAACAGGACCCTGAGTGCTTCCGGTTAATTCTTGCAATTGGTTTTACGCTGGAAAAAAATAACTATACTACCTCTCTGCTCAACAGCTTATAAAGCAAACAACTATTAGACAATACACATCGGTTCCCCACTGTACCAATTAGGTCATTCTGTCCCACTGATTTCAGGTTTTACCTTCCATTACTTCCTCTTTGGAAATCTCAGCTTTCTTCTGAAAAACATCTTGGAGTGTGTGACGATGTCATTATTCCAAAGTGCCCGCAAAGTCCTCATTTCTGCATCCACCCCATAGAGTCCCCATCGCTCTCTCTACCTGTGGTCCTCTCGTGCCCGTGTGCTCTGGTTGTTTCCCTCCTGGCACCACCCCCATCTATTTACTTTTTAAGGCCTTGTACAAGTGTCAACTCTCCCAAGAAGTGACAGGCCCACGTTCCCTCCCTCCTGTCAAAAACAAGGCTCTGTCCTCGAAGCAATGGGGCACATCTGCTCATTTTGCTGCTTTTGGGTTCTTTTAGTCTCAACCCGTAGGGTGACTTCACAGAGCAGGTTCTCCCCGGCCCCGTGCAGTCCAGTTTCGCCAGTTCTGCTTGTGGTCAGGGCCCACGGTCGCAGCTGGGCTTTGCTGGCCGGTTGCTGGGTCCCTGTGTCACTGTGTGACCAAGCTTCACCTACTACCCTGCTTCTAGGAACTGGGTTTTTTAGGGGATCCTCCTGGCCTGCACTCCCAATCCTTGTGGCTGGAACCTACTAATAGAGCTCTTTCCTAGTCTGATTATCTAGACAAACATCCTCCTGCTCGCTTTAGACATAAAGAAAAAATGTGGAC
This sequence comes from Grampus griseus, assembly GCF_964374135.1. NCBI lineage: Eukaryota > Metazoa > Chordata > Mammalia > Artiodactyla > Delphinidae > Grampus > Grampus griseus. The sequence continues at coordinate 14,588,899 of NC_139018.1, read as the reverse complement.
ATACATTGAAAATACAAAGTATAAAGGTGAGAAAGTGAGCATAAATCAGCTACATTTTCTTCTACTTGATTCTAAACTAAACCTTCCTCTGCCATGACTGGGCAGCTCCCTTCTTTCTATGCCAGTATCTTTACTGTAAAACTTTTGTTCGTGGGCATCAGCAACTTCTTGATAAGCCAGTACTGCCCGCCAGAGGAACACAAGAATATGACACAAATGAACTTATCTATGAAACAGAAGCAGACTCACAGACATAGAGGACAGACGGTGGTTGCCAAGGGGGAGGAGGGGTGGGAGGGGGATGGAATGGTAGTTTGGGATTAGGAGAGGCAAACCATGATACATCGAATGGATATACAACAAGGTCCTATTGTATAGCACAGGGAACTGAATTCAATATCCTGTGATAAACTATAATGGAAAAGAATATAAAAAAGATATATATATATATAAAACTGAATCACTTTGCTGTATAGCAGAAACTGACACATTGTAAATCAACTATACATCAATAAAATAAAGTTAAAAAAATAATAATTCAGAAGAATACACACAGAGTTTAAAAAACCTTATTACAATGTAAGTGTCTCGTGAACCCTCTATACAGATACAGCAAATGCAGAAACACAACAGGAAAAAAAACATTAGCAAATCCCCACCCACACTCCAGAATTCTCACCACGATAGTTCTGATTCTAACATATACATAAAAAGTAAATGGGATGTATTGAATTGGATGTGGATTCAAGAAGCATCTGAAATCTGTAATAATTTAATTCTCAATGCCTAGAGTAATTAGGAGAATGTTTAACCCTATGTAGAAAAGAAAAAAAGTCTACCACCCATGAGACAGAATCTCATGGTGAAATCACTCAATTTCATAAACCTTATCAATTTTTCCCTCATGCTTCTGTCCTGCAGAAATAACCCAAAACTAATATGCTTAGAGCAAATCTTCCCTAATGTGGAACTTAATGAATAAAAATCCTATAAGAAAATGCTCTAAGTAAATAAAATGCCTTTTGTGAAAATAATCCAACCATGAATGATATTCATATCATTGCTACAGATCTAGAGGAAAAATAAGGATGCACATAACTTTGAAATCCACTTGAAAAAACCCAATAGGTCTCCATTTACACTTTCTGAAGGGAGAACAGAATAGATTTTTTTTAAATTATGTATTAATTTTTTTTTTTTTTTTTTTTTTTTGCGGTACGCGGGTCTCTCACTGTTGTGGCCTCTCCCGTTGCGGAGCACAGGCTCCGGCCGCTCTGCGGCATGTGGGATCTTCCCGGAGCGCGGCACGAACCTGTGTCCCCTGCATCGGCAGGCGGACTCTCAACCACTGCGCCACCAGGGAAGCCCTGTATTAATTTTTGAGAGTGGAGGGAGTTCCCTTTTTTTCTTAAATATTTAGGATATTTATGATGGTCATTAAAATTAGGATTAATCAGACCTACCTACCTAAATTTCACCTGGACCAAGCAAAGATGTAAAGGAATTCTGAAGTTCCCGATTTCACAGGCTATTAAAAAGACAACATACAATTGTATGGCCTTGAAAACAATAGCACAAATGTGATGACATCTCTCACAATTGTTTGAGCTACTCTGGAAACCTGAAGATAAATGCCTCTTTTCTTAGCTACATATATATCCTACTCCTTCACACACATGGCTGGCCCTGGGCGTGTAACTTTTAGGGAAAAGAGGCGTAACAGCTCTAAACCAACCAAGATGCACTGAAACTCCTCACCCTAAGCCCAGTACAGTTTCAAAGCTCTTGGCAAAACCAAATCCATCTGCTTTGGGCCAGTTGTGCCACTCTGACACCCAGCCAATCAAGAGAGGCTAATGAGGAAGGGAAGTCAGAAGACACTTGGGGGCCAGCCAATTCCAGCTGATCTGCAGAGCAGACATCTCCCCAAAGTACTTTCTCCAAGTAGTTAGAGTGCATCTCATTGCTATTTTTAGCTCTGTGTTCTTCTTCGACTTTGGCCATTTTTAAAGAAACTTGACAGCAAAAGTAGAGATGAAAGGCGGTTTGAATTCCTTGAGTGCATTGGACAGGAAGTCGCGCAAGGCAGCTGAGGATGGACTGGACAGCAGAAAGAATGCCCCCCTGCAAATGACGCCTGCAGGGATGAGGGAGGGCGTCTGAACTCTGAGCCTCAGAACAAACCGCAGTCACCCTTCCAGGCACACGTGGACGTCAGGGCACAGCAAGCAACACGTGGATCTCCACGATGACCCAAGTGCCAGAACACCCCCAGCATTCCTCACAGCCCAGGCACTGGAAATCCGCGATAGGGTTTGATTTTACCAGTCCAATTGATGCTATCGTTGCATCCTAACTGCCACGTAATTCCAATTTCACCAAAGCAAGCCGACCACTTCTGGAATCTGACCAGTGACAACAGACCAAAGAAGTCGTCTTATCTCAGATTAACAGTTCATATCAACCAGGAGACGTCAGTAGGAAGAAATAAAGAGAACTGGACAAACAGAGCCATCCCACAGCAGTCACAGAGGGCCCGCTCTGCAGCAGACAGAACTCTCCCGACGGACACCAGGAGCGAAGGAGTAGTGTGGGGGAGGGGGAGGGGGGGCTGTCAGAGACCTACCTTGTAGAAGGGCTCCATTTCTCTTGAAGAAGGTGCTGCCCGGCCAGAGGGGTGGACCTGATGTGCTAAAACAGAAGAGAAACCAGCGTGAGGGCGAGCTTGTCTACACTCACTCAGCAGCACTCAGAAAACAACGCTTCCTCCAAACACATCCTTCAAAATGGCCTCAGAACACTTTCCCAATTATGCATTATTTACACCCTCTGAAGATGTATCTTTAAAAACCGTTGGTCTTGTTTTATGGTGAATGGGCTTCATATTCCAACGTGCATAACCCGTCCATGTGGGTATTCAGGTTACTGTCCTAACCCTGCTCCCTCTTGGGCACTGAAATCATTTGCAGGTAAACGAAATGGTCACATCAGATGCTCAACATCATAGCTTATAACTTTCGCTAATTTCTTCATAATTTTATGACTTTATGAGGCAAAGAACTCCCATCCATGTCTTCTGAGATCAGCAGGTTTTTCACCACTTCCTAGTGCCACCTGCCCATTATAAATGCGAGCTTGCCTTTCCTGGCTTTTCTACCACCAAATTCTTATTATACAGATATGACCTTGATCAACGCCCTCCTCCCCTGTCTTCTTGTTTCATATCCCGTTTTCAATTTCTTGGCTTAAAATGTTGCACCCCATATCCCATAAAACACTTTTCAGATATGTTACCACTCACAGTCCTGCAACAGGAGAGGCAAGAAAAGACGAGAGATTAATGCATCACAATGACACTTTACTACATTTATAGACAAGCATTTTCACTGTTTTAAGACACCCAGTGAAAAACTTTATAACCAAGCCGGTCTTGCAGTAGAAAGGAGGTGACTCTAAATCAAGGATTGGTTTAGATTAATGTTAGAAAGCACTTAGTCAAAATTGTGCCTACAGCCAGCCCAACAGGCAGCATAAATTACTTTCTCCAAGATAGAACGTGGCAAATGATACCGGTTAATGCATCATCAATCACCTTCAGCGTTAAAACAAATTAAAAAGTTGGTCTAAATAATAAGTTTGTAAGTTTGGCAAACACGGACACACACACACAGAATAAGAAAGCTGAAGGACTACCCGATGAGTTTCTAGAGTCCGTCAGGGTCTCTAGTGATGCAGGGGAACAATACTGTTAACAGGAAGGACAAATGCCAGTGACACGTTCTGTTGACCAACATTTCGTCCCCAGAGGTACAAAGAGCACACCAGGTACGGGGACGTGGTACATGGCTGGTGAGGCGTAGAGAAGGAGGAAGAAAAGTGCTACAGCACACAAATACATCAAAAGGATGACAAACGTGTCAGAAAACACACAGTATGAACCTTGATGTAAATGATAAAACTTCTGTTTCATTGTGGTTTGGATCCACTCTACTCAGAGTAAGTGAGGATAATGCATCTCAGCTATGGCTTTTCCTGCAGCCCTGATCCTCAGCTCCGGCTGCTGTGGCCTCTGAGTGGCCAGGAGTTGCGCAGGACAGCAGGAGATCTGGCCGGGGTCTCAGGGCTGCAGGATGATGGCAGCAAGCTGAGTTCTCTTCTGTATGATTCCTGTCCTATTCCGATTTGAGGCTGTTAAGGCTCATAGCTGCATGAAGAATAATGTGCGTTAAAATGCTTAAGATTATCTTTGAACAACCCCAGCCAGCTCCTGGGATCTCACCATCTGATTTTTATAAGAAAGCAGGAAATAGCCAGCTGGCTGTGGCCAACGCTGAATCACCTGATTTCTAAAGATACTTAAAAACTGAGGAGTTCACGATAGAGGAGTTGGCGCTTCTGGAGAATTCGATAATTGACTATTACTGCAGGAGCCTGAATATCTAGCTTACTTCCCTCCAAATCTCCTCTTCATTCTGACCCTGATTTGCCTGAAAACTGAGTAGACGCCAGGGATGGAGTAAACGTGGGGAACGGAGGACGGGTAAATCCAGTGGTGTAGATAAGGAAAATTCTCTGTACGATAGAAATCTACTTCAAGATTTCTACAACATCCTTTGAATGTACCTAAGTCACCGATCGCTATTCCGCTCGTTCTGCTGTGCTGCCGTGTAATCCACACTCTCACAGTGGAGACAGATCTGGAGTGGCCCACCTACCCGCTCTGATGTAGCCCCTGTAGTGACTGATGCATTCACCTGTGGGCTCGGTTCCTGCCATGCTAATTGCAAAGCTTTTGAGCTCACTGGCCCCATATTCTACACTCTTCTTTGGTATGGTCCCTCCAAGTGACATCTTCTAACTGTTAGGAGATTCAAGGATTTATTAAGAGCTTGTTGAAAACTGTGCTTGGACATGGAGAGAAAAATTAGAAGCCATATTTTATGGCCTCTAGGAGCTTACTGTCATACTTAGCTAGCTCCAACCTCTTGTGACTCTATCTAAAGAGACTAGAAATGCTTGTGGAAAGGCCAACGGTTATGGGCCTAGTGGCTACAGGTTGGGGAGAGAGCAAACTGATTTTTTCCCTCCATCTGGAGATATCCCTGGTTCACCGGGCTTTAAAGCTCAAAGTTAGCTTTTAAAAGGTATATAAAATTACTTAAAAATGTATAGCAACCACAGTAATTCAGAGAAGCTAGTGGTTGAGATCTTTGTGGGAGCATCTCAGGCCACTCTGGAAACCACTCATTTGTGTGGCAAATCAAGGAGGGGAGGGTGGGTGGTCTGTGCAGAGCAGGATGGGGGACTCTCCACACTCAAGTCACCTAAACGCCAGTGAACTTGTAAATAGTCACTGTGATGGGAAGTGGCCACTAGGGCCCCCTTCAACCTACCAGAGCGGGTTTTAATCACGTTACAATGGTGCTCACACTGCTTGAAGACAGGATACCACATTACCATGTACAGAGCACAGTGATCAACACTTTTCCGTGGGATCCTCCAATCCCATGAGAGGGCAAGGCAGAACCCACTGTCCCCATTCTTCAGGTGATGGAGGGACTTGTCCAAGTCATCACATGGCTTGTCAGTGATCAGCCCAAGACCAGCCCACTGTACCACAAAGACACACGTCAACGGCCCCGATTTCATTTCTCATCATCCAGCTTTCTCTTCCAGTCTTTCGGCACCAAACCCTTAGCTATCCTCCTCCATGGAAGAAGGCTGTGGACGGTATTTCACTAGGAATCTCTCCAAGACAAAATCCCAGGCTAGAAAAAGCAATCAGGCTCACCAGATGCGAAAGACAGACACGTGGGCTCATATCAGCAGAAACAATACAGCGCGGATGCCACAACTGTCTCACTTCAGTAACGCTCTAACAAAATCTCATGACCTTCAGCACCAGAAGCCAAATCCACGTGTGGCAAAGGAAGTCGAGCAACAGGTTAAGAGGGCCTGGCCTGCCAGCAAAGGCAGTTTGTCAACTGGCATTTGAGAACATTGATCCAGCTGATCATTAAGACCAGAGCTGAGCCAGCAAATCCCAAGGGAAGTGCCCTACCATCCCACCAGCACCTGCCAGAGACTCAGAGCTCTGTCTCTCCCTGGGCCTCAAACACTCAGCTGCAGTTCTTCCAGCTCCCAAGGGGACTGTAGGTCAACAGGTCGTCCGGCCCTAAGGTGGCTCTTGGCATAATGATGCCATCTGTCATGCGACACCCATGAGCTGCCATCATTGTCAGAACCAGATGAACTCTAACCAAGACCCTGGGAGGTTCTGGCAAGATCCACACCTGTTTTCACCAGCCTGGACTTTCTGTGAGTCTAAGAAAAGAAAATTAGGAAAAGTCCTTCTTTTCTAAGTACTTTTTAAAAAGTACTTTTTGTCTAAGAACCCGGCTGCCAAAAGTGAACGGGTTGATCTGAAAGAGAGAACAGGGTACTGCAACACGGATGAACCCCAAGGACATCATGCTAAGTGAAATACACCAGTCACAAAAGGACAAATTTCAAGTTCATAGAGACAGAGTAGAAGGGGAGTTCCCAGAGGCTGGAGGGAGGGGGGAGTAGGGAGTTGTTTAGTGGGTACAGAGTTGCAGTTGTGTAAGTTGAAAAGAGTTATGGGGGTTGGTTACCCAATAATGTGAATGTACTTAACACTACTGAACTGTACACTTAAACGGCTAAGATGGTCTATTTTATGTTATGTGTATTTTACTACCACAACAAAAAATTTTTACTGTAAAATGATAGAGGGAGAGAGAGAGAGAGAAAGAAAGAATGAATACAGGAAGGACCCCAGAAGAAGTGAATCAAAGTCTAAAGAGTTTTGGGCAGTGAAAGATCAACCTACATGCTGCGTTTCTGAAGGTCCCCTGCAGTTAGCATCTCTGCCAGAGTGGCCCAAAGTACACTAAACAACAGAAAGGGATATGGTGAGACCAGCCTATCCTAACCTTGTCCTTACAGAGGCCAGAGCTTGTCTGGTAGTGTTCAGGCAGCTGAGCAGATCTCTGACATATTCTTAGCACTAGAAACAATGCGAAGGCAGTCCCCTTGGATGTGTGAAATCTACCATCAGACTGTGTTTCTCCAGGAATAAAACAGTCAAAGCAGTTGTAATGAAGGGGGAAATTCCTGAAAAAATACTTGGAATTCTACTGTTAATTCTAACTGTGGATTGATCAACAGAATGTCATAGAAAAACAAATACGACCTACACCACATACTAACACAGACACACTGGGTGAAAGATGCCAGTCTTGAAGTTTGGAATGCAGGAATCGGACGTGTGTGAGATGGTCTCAAGTTTCACAAAACACCCTTCATAATTTGAGACGCATCACTAAAGAGTCCAGTTGAAAGTTCAGAAATCTCAGGGACTTTTACAACCTTCCATACAAAACCGGACTATGCTGACGTTCAAAGAGATCTCAGTGGCCACCTGGCTCCATCCGAGCTGTGGTGGGGAGAGCACAAGATTTGGACTCAAGGAATTTGTCTGTTGAAAACACAAGCTGAGGGCTTCCCTGGAGGCGCAGTGGTTAAGAGTCCGCCTGCCGATGCAGGGGACGCGGGTTCGTGCCCCGGTCCGGGAAGATCCCACATGCCGCGGAGCAGCTGGGCCCGTGAGCCATGGCCGCTGAGCCTGCGCGTCCGGAGCCTGTGGTCCTCAACGGGAGAGGCCACAACAGTGAGAGGCCCGCGTACCGCAAAAAAAAAAAAAAAAAAACACAAGCTGAAAACAGGTCTCAATTCCACTCCTACAAACGGAGCAGTTACAGCATGTAGTGCTGGAGAATTAAATGAGATGATGCATGTACAAAGGACACTCTGTGAACTGCAAATATCCCAGTGGTTGTCTTGATTACAAGAAAACTGCAGTTCAGAGAAGTTAAATGATGTGCTCGGTGCCAACACTTCCTCCTACATCCTGTGGACTCTCCCAGTTAGGCTCTTGGCTTCACTTCTGTGACAGAAGAGCTAACCACACCTTCATCTTCCTCTTCCCCTTAAGGATGCTTTGAGATCATCTCATTTGCGAACGTTCCTCCACCCGAAGTAGCAATGAACACTTTCTAAAAATCAATAGGCTGGAAGAAGCAGCTTCACGGATGCCACCTACTCCAAAGAAAGCTAAAAAAAAGACAGCTCTGCCCAGAATCCTGCATAGATCCAAACTATTAAGTACGGCTGCCCACAGTGACCTTTCAGGGTCAGGCAATCAAGAGGCAGAAGAGACCAGGTGGAAACGTATCAGGACTGGCCAATTTTCAGAGGCTGACAATTACTGGGAAGGCATTACTGGAGTGATCAGACAATAACCAGCAAGGACCACAAAAGCCACAACGGAGAGTGTGGCAAGATCTCTCTGAAGGCAAAACTCGGATCCTGGTAAGAAATGGAATGGCTTTGTCACCTTCGCCAATGTTAAGACTGGAGAACTGGGAGATTGGGATTGACATATATACACTAATGTGTATCAAATGGATAACTAATAAGAACCTGGTGTATAAAAAAATAAAGTTAAATTTAAAATTTTTTTAAAAAGACTGGAGACTCATCCTGTCTCCAACTGGATCAACCCGCAAAGCATTCCTGTGTACCCATCGCAGCCAAGGGTACGCTAGGCTGCAGCGGATGGGGGGGAACGGCTGCGAGACTCGGACAGGGCTGGCTGCTCTGGAGCAAGAGCTACTGGGCGATTTTAAATACATCAATAATGTTCCACGAAGTATGCTATGAAGTTTAGGGTTTCCCTCCTCAGACACGTTTGAGATGTGCTGCTGACCTGTGACAGGGTTTCTCAACCTTGGCACTGCTGACCTTTGGGGCTGGGTCATCTTTACGGTGGGGGCCGTCCTGTGGGTGCTAGGGTGTTCGGCAGCCTCCCTGGCCTCTACCCACTAGATCCCAGCACCAACCCTCCCCAGCTGTAACAAATAAAAATGTCTCCAGAAACTACCATGTGTCCTCTGGGAGATAAAATGGCCCCCAGCCAAGAACCATTACCCGATGGTCAGCAACCCGACTAAGCTGCCCTCACTCTTCTCTCCACTCGCCAAGTCCCAACACCCCCCCTCCCCGCTCCATACCTCATCAGGCAAAAACGTCACCTCCTCTTTTCTAAAACCAAAGCCATTCCTCACAAGCTCACTCACCCTCCGTTATTTCTACCTGTGTCTGCACCTTCTTCTTTGCCAAAGCAACACCCCTACTGCCCTCTTTTCCTCTGGCATCTTTCCTCCTGCCATTATCCCTTGTCTCCCCTCACCTCCCCCTTCCAGGACTTCTTAGCTGACCCATCATCCAACATCACCTAGTGTCCAAATGCTCCTTTTGGCCCCCATGACCCTGCCATGCACTCACCAAGCACAGGAGCTGGGCGACAGTGCCCGACCTCCGCTCTTCTGCGTCATGGTGTCCCCGGACTGGCTGCGATCCCCTCACGTCTGGGTCATCAGAGGCCCCTAAGTCACCCCGCCATTCAGGGCTAAGGGCCTTGATGGCTCTACAGCCCCTCTCCCCTGCCCACTCCGTGCCCGCCCACATGCACGCATATGAGAGGCTTACTTTATTATTATTTTTTTCTAATTACATAAACTATCACTTTTGACATTATCTCTTTAAAATCCTTTCCAAGTTTAGCCTCACAACACCCAGCTAGCCTGGCTCTCCTCCTCCCACTCTCCTTTCTATGAAATCTGCTAGCTCTCTGTCCAGCCTTACCCCCATAATGATGGGTATTCCTGGAGTTGTAGCCCTCTCTTCTTCTCTATTCATTCTCCTTTGTTAGGAGAGTTCATAAACTCCTGGGGAATCTGGCTTTTCCAATTCTGTATCTCGAGCTGATCTTGCCTCCAGACTCTGGAATGTATTTCTGGCTGCATCCCCCCAGGCCACATCAATTCAAATGAGGGAGCCAGTTTCCCACCTCTGTTTCCCCTGCTGGTCCCCACGGGCACTTTCCACACTGCCCTGGATTTCTCAGTGTGTCTATTGGTTCTCTAGGGCTGTCATAACAAAGTACCACAGATAAGTATCTTAAAACAATAGAAATTTCTTTTCTCCCAGTTGTGGAGGTTAGGAGTCCAAAGTCAAGGATGGTTCCTTCTAAGGGCTTTAAGTGAGAATCTGTTCTATGCCGCTCCCCTAGCTTCCGGTGGTTGCAGGCAATCCTTGGCCTTCCCTGGCTTATATATGCATCACCCTGTCTCTGCCTTCATGTTTATATGGCATTCTCCCTATGTGTGCTTTCTGTGTTCAAATTCCTCCTTTTGATATTGGCTTAGGAGTCCACCCTACTGCAGTATGACCTCATCTTCACTAACAACTGCAATGACCATATTTCCAAATGAGATCATATTCTGGAGTGCTGGGTGTTAGGACCTAACATCAATATATGAAGTTTTGGAGGGGACAACTCAGCCGAACACAGTGTCTGTGATTGTCTCCCTTTACACACGGTGCACTCACACTCCCTGACACACTGCGACATCTGAGTCTGTCTTCTCCTAAATCCCTACCACCTACGGCAATGCTTGGAACTTGGCTGGTACCTGTCAATGCTTGTTGAAAGAATACAAGTTACCAATTAATTTAACTCAGCATTCCTCAAAAAAAGAAAAGAAAATGACCCAGCTTTTGGTGATTGCCTGTAAAATGTTCAAGTTAAAAACGCTGGTGCTCATGGAACATTCTACAGGATAGATCATATCTTGGGTCACAAATCAAGCCTTGGTAAATTAAAGAAAATTGAAATCTTATCAAGTGTCTTTTCCGACCATAATGCTGTTAAGACTAGATATCAATTACAGGAAAAAATCTTTATAAGATACAAACACATGGAAGCTGAACAATACACTACTTAATAACAAAGAGATCATTGAGGCAATCAAAAAATACCTAGAAACAAATAATAATGAAAACACAACGACCCAAAACCTATGGGCTGCAGCAAAAGCAGTTGTAAGAGGGAAGTTTATAGCCATACAATCCTATCTCAAGAAACAAGAAACATCTCAAATAAACAATCTAACCTTACACCTAAAGCAATTAGAGAAAGAAGAACGAAAAAAACCCACAGTTAGTAGAAAGAAAGAAATCATAAAGATCAGAGCAGAAATAAATGAAAAAGAAATGAAGGAAACGATAGCAAAGATCAATAAAACTAAAAGCTGGTTCTTTGAGAAGATAAACAAAATTGATAAACCATTAGCCAGACTCATCAAGAAAAAAAGGGAGAAGACTCAAATCAACAGAATTAGAAATGAAAAAGAAGTAACAACTGACACTGCAGAAATAGAAAGGATCATGAGAGATTACTACAAGAAACTATATGCCAATAAAATGGACAACCTGGAGAAAATCGGCAAATTCTTAGAAAAGCACAACCTTTCGAGACTGAACCAGGAAAAAATAGAAAATATAAACAGACCAATCACAAGCACTGAAATTGAGACTGTGATAAAAAATCTCCCAACAAGGGCTTCCCTGGTGGCGCAGTGGTTGAGAGTCTGCCTGCCGATGCAGGGGACACGGGTTCGTGCCCCGGTCCGGGAAGATCCCACACGCCGCGGAGCAGCTGGGCCCGTGAGTCATGGCCGCTGAGCCTGTGCGTCTGGAGCCTGTGCTCCGCAACGGGAGAGGCCACAAGAGTGAGAGGCCCGCGTACCGCAAAAAAAAAAAAAATCTTCCAACAAACAAAAAGCCCAGGACCAGATGGCTTCCCAGGCGAATTCTATCAAACATTTAGAGAAGAGCTAATACCTATGCTTCTCAAACTCTTCCAAAATATAGCAGAGGGAGAAACACTCCAAAACTCATTCTACGAGACCTCCATCACCCTGATACCAAAACCAGACAAAGATGTCACAAAGAAAGAAAACTACAGGCCAATATCACTGATGAACATAGATGCAAAAATCCTCAACAAAATACTAGCAAACAGAATCCAACAGCACATTAAAAGGATCATATACCATGATCAAGTGGGGTTTATCCCAGGAATGCAAGAATTCTTCAAATACGCAAATCACTCAATATGATACACCCTATTAACAAACTGAAGGAAAAAAACATATGATCATCTCAATAGATGCAGAAGAAGCTTTCGACAAAATTCAACACCCATTCATGATAAAAACCCTCCAGAAAGCAGGCATAGAGGGAACTTACCTCAACATAATAAAGGCCATATACGACAAACCCACAGCCAACATCATTCTCAATGGTGAAAAACTGAAACCATTTCCACTAAGATCAGGAACAAGACAAAGTTGCCCACTCTCACCACTATTATTCAACATAGTTTTGGAAGTTTTAGCCACAGCAATCAGAGAAGAAAAAGAAATAAAAGGAATCCAAATCGGAAAAGAAGAAGTAAAGCTGTCATTGTTTGCTGATGACATGATTCTATACATAGAGAATCCTAAAGACTCTACCAGAAAACTACCACAGCTAATCAATGAATTTGGTAAAGTAGCAGGATAGAAAATTAATGCACAGAAATCTCTTGCATTTCTATACACTAATGATGAAAAATCTGAAAGAGAAATTAAGGAAACACTCCCATTTACCATTGCAACAAAAAGAATAAGATACCTAGGAATAAACCTACCTAGGAGACAAAAGACCTGTATGCAGAAAACTATAAGACAGTGATGAAAGAAATTAAAGATGGTACAAACAGATGGAGAGATATACCATGTTCTTGGATTGGAAGAATCAACATTGTGAAAATTTCACAATTTGTGTGGAAACACAAAAGACCCCGAATTGCCAAAGCAATCTTGAGAAAGAAAAATGGAGCTGGAGGAATCAGGCTCCCTGACTTCAGAGTATACTACAAAGCTACAGTAATCAAGACAGTACAGTACTGGCATAAAAACACAAATCTAGATCAATGGAACAGGATAGAAAGCCCAGAGATAAACCCATGCACATATGGTCACCTTATCTTTGATAAAGGAGGCAAGAATATACAGTGGAGAGAAGACAGCCTCTTCAATAAGTGGTGCTGGGAAAACTGGACAGCTACATGTAAAAGAATGAAATTAGAACACTCCCTAACACCATACACAAAAATAAACTCAAAATGGATTAAAGACCTAAATGTAAGGCCAGACGTTATAAAACTCTTAGAGGAAAACATAGGCAGAACACTGTATGACATAAATCACAGCAAGATACATTTTGACCCACCTCCTAGAGAAATGGAAATAAAAACAAAAATAAACAAATGGGACCTAATGAAACTTAAAAGCTTTTGCACAGCAAAGGAAACCATAAAAAAGATGAGAAGACAACCCTCAGAATGGGAGAAAATATTTGCAAATGAAGCAAGTGACAAAGGATTAACCTCCAAAATTTACAAGCAGCTCATGAAACTCAATACCAAAAAAAGAAACAACCCAATCCAAAAATGGGCAGAAGACCTAAATCGACCTTTCTCCAAAGACATACAGATTGCCAACAAACACATGAAAGAATGCTCAACATCACTAATTCTTAGAGAAATACAAATCAAAACTACAATGATGTATCACCTCACACCAGTCAGAATGGTCATCATCAAAAAATCTACAAACAATAAATGCTGGAGAGGGTGTGGAGAAAAGGGAACCCTCTTGCACTGTTGGTGGGAATGTAAATTGATACAACCACTATGGAGAACAGTATGGAGGTTCCTTAAAAAAACTAAAAACAGAACTATCATATGACCCACCCATCCCACTACTGGGCATATACCCTGAGACAACCATAATTCAAAGAGTCTTGTACCACATTGTTCATTGCAGCTCTATTTACCATAGCCAGGACATGGAAGCAACCTAAGTGTCCATCGACAGATGAATGGATAAAGAAGATGTGGCACATATATACAGTGGAATATTAGTCATACAAAGAAATGAAATTGAGTTATTTGTAGTGAGGTGGATGGACCTAGGGTCTGTCATACAGAGCGAAGTAAGTCAGAAAGAGAAAAACAAATACTGTATGCCAACAAATATATATGGAATCTTAAAAAAAAAAAGTTCTGAAGAACCTAGGGGTAGGACAGGAATAAGACGTAGACAATGGACTTGAGGACACGGGGAGGGGGAAGGGTAAGCTGTGACAAAGTGAGAGAGTGGCATGGACATATATACACTACCAAATGTAAAATAGATAGCTAGTGGGAAGCAGCAGCATAGCACAGGGAGATCAGCTAGGTGCTTTGTGACCACCTATAGGGGTGGGATAGGGAGGTTGGGAGGGAGACGCAAGAGGGAGGAGATATGGGGATATATGTAGATGTATAGCTGATTCACTTTGTTATAAAGCAAAACTAACACACCATTGCAAAGCAATTATACTCCAATAAAGATGTTAAAAAAAAAAATCTGGGATCTCAACCAAGGTTCTCTCCTGAACCCCCATCTGCTGTCATCCATTCCTGCCAACCCCTTCTTTCAAAAGACTCTTGCAATTTCCCTTCCTTTGTGTTTCTACTCTACTGTGGCAACTCATATGCAGATGTTCCCACTAGCATCCTAATAGGTCTGCCCATCTCCAGTCTTTCCCCCAACCCCAGTTCTCCCTGCCTAATACCTTTACAGTCTTCTCAGAGCACAGTATCTTCCTGAGCTCTCCCCTTGGTTTGCAAACTGTTCCCCAGGGAACCCCCAGGGGGTGCCTATAGTGCTGCCAGTGGTGGGCGTGGGGGACGGGTGTCTAGGTGAGGTCCTGCACCAACGTCAACAAAGCATCTCATACTATGTATAAAATAGGTAACTAATGAGAACCTACCGTATAGCACAGGGAACTCTACTCAGTGCTCTGTGGTGACCTAAATGGGAAGGAAATCCAGAAGAGGGGATATATGTATACGTATAGCTGATTCACTTTGCTGTACAGCGGAAATTAACACAACACTGTAAAGCAACTGTACTCCAATAAAAATTAATTTAAAAAAAAAGCATCTCATTTTTCATGTGTCTGACGTGTTGAGTTTCCACATAATTTTTCATTTGAAGAGCTTGATGGTTATAAAAGTGGGTGAAAACCAGTAGCTTATAGTGCAGAGTTAAGTCCAATAGGTTCTCTGCCCCAAGAGGCCTTTCTATTCCTTCTCAAACGTTCCCCCTGATCCCCAACATACCACCTGAGGCAGGTCTCCAGAACACACTCGTACCCCATATATTTCTATGACCCATTCAAGCCAACTTGAAACAGGAGGGAAGGGGGCAGGGCACAACCTTTAAAAGAATGACGCAGCCATTGAGGACACAACATCAACTGGTTAGAACCAACTAGGTCCAAGATGGTAGAAGATTCGACTTCCAGTGGACCTTGAGCCTCATTATATGCTCATTGGAATCCATCAGCATATGCTAACTGACACACCCACCAGTGCCATGACAGTTCTGAGGCTAACCATAAAAGGTCAAAACGTGGGCCGTGGCACCATTCCTGGAAATCTCCACCCCTTCTCCACAATATCCGTAGTTGGAACAATCCTCCCACTCATCAGCCTATGAAATTACCCAGCCCGGAAAAACGAACCGCCCCATATTTCGGGGCCTCTCGCCTTCTGAGACGGCCCACACTCTGTCTACGGAATGTGTTTCTCTCTAAATAAGTCCACTTCTTACCTATCACTTTATTTCTCACTGAATTCCTTCTGTGAGGGGACATAAAAGAATCTGAGCTTCATTAAGTCCTGAGACCAAGTGTGTGATCTCAATGAAAAGACACTGGGTTCAAGTGCCAATCTGGGTTGTGTGGTTTCAGATTCTGTTCCCCTCTGCTGAAATGCCCTGCTCCCATGTTCTCTTTGCCTATTCAACTCCCATCCATCCTTTATGGTTCAACTCAAATCCCGGATCTTTTTCTGGTCACTCGTACACTGGAACCTCTCCCCACTCTGAATTTGGTAATTCCTGTATAGTACAGCTGATTGTACTATGTGGTATTTCCTGATCTGATGTCTTACACCTTTAATTCACTTTCCATAGGTGTGTGTCTTACCTTTCCAAAGGGCAGAAACCCCATGTAGGCAGAGACTAAAGGTGACTCCCCTCCTAGAATTTAGCCGAGTTCACTGAACACAAAAATTGTCGCTATTATTCTACTAAGTGATGGTGTAAAGCAGCAGAAGTGCTACCTGCATATCATAAACAGAATTATTTCACACAGTAGGATTTCTAAAAAATTCTCTTAGTAGACATAATTCTCTTACAAAGGAACTAGCCTATATAGTAACATTCCTTCTTCCACTATCATCATCTCAGACAAAAACTTAAAAATCTTTAAAAATGGAAACAAAATTACAAATCTCATCTTTGATGGTAAGTAATACGTGAGGTAATTTGGATTACTCTTTTCTGTGATTTTTTTGATTACGTAGGAATATATAAATAACTAGATAAGTACATGTATATTTTTGATAATATGGAATGCATGTTTGAGTATACCGAAGAAATTCTGCCTGAAGCCTGGGCTACAATTTTAGATGCATACAGCTCATGATACATCTTTTGAACAGATGCAAAGGTGTTTATCATTATCTTTGTGCTACACAGTTTCTAATTTTACATATGAAAACCAAGGCATCATTCAGCATAAAGTACATTATTTGCATGATATATTTGCATTTGTAAAACACCCACATTTACTTTTACTGCTTAATGGGCCTGGTTAAAATGGGCCACTCTATATAAATGGAGCACACTGGTTCGCAACTCAATGGTGCTGATAAGAAAACGACTCCTTTTAGATGCAAATGAACCTACTAATCACAATTAAAATGGTGGAGTTGAGGAAAGCTGAGCAGCTGTTCCAAGAGCTACAAGTCTAGGGCCAGTTTGGTTCCAGCTTAATCTCAGGAGCAGCCTGGGACTCCCCAGAGGACAACTGCCCAAGGGCCAATGGGATAAACTTAGCTTTTTCAAAGGTGGTTGGGAGAGGTTAGAGGTAGCTCCCGAATCTGGGCTGACTGTGCAACTGTGGTCATCCGTCCAGTTCAAAGGACATAAGTGGTGCAGAAGGGAGGAGGATTGCATTTGTAAGACTCACAGAGGAAAGGCAAGACACAAAAAATTAAGTAACTGAGGCATCCCTTTGAAACGGTGTAGTCGCTATGGAAAACAGTGTGGTGGTTCCTCAAACAATTACACATAGAATTACCACAGGATCCAGTCCACTTCTGGGACTATACTCAAAAGAACTGAAAGCAGGAACTCAAAGAGTTGCTTGTACCCCCATGTTCACAGCAGCATTATTCACAATAGGTAAAGAGCGGAAGCGACCCGAGTGTCCATCGATGCATGAATGGATAAAGAGTACCTGGTAAATACATACAATGGAATATTATTCAGTCTTAAAAGAAGAAAGAAATTCCAACACATACTATAACACAGATGAACCTTGAGGACATTATGCTAAGTGAAATAAGCCTGTCACAAAAAGACAAGTACTCCATGATTCTGCTTATATAAGGTACCTAGAGTAGTCAAATTCATGAAAGGCAGAAAGTAGAATGGTGGTTGCCAGGGTCTGTGGGGAGGAGGGAATGCGGCGTTGTCGTTCAATGGTTACAGAGTTTCAGTTTTGCAAGATGAAGTTAGTTCTGAAGATGGCTGGTGGGGACGATTGCACCACAATGTGAATGTACTTAATGCCACTGAACTGTACACTTAAAAATAGTTAAGATGATAAATTACTATTATGTGGATTTTACTATAATTAATGAGAACCTACTATATATAGCACAGGGAACTCTCCTCAATGCTCTGTGGTGACCTAAATGGGAAGGAAGTCCAAAAAGAGGGTATATATGTACACATATAACTGATTCACTCTGCTGTACAGTAGAAACTAACACAACATTGTAAAGCAATTATACTCCAATAAAAATTTAAAAAAATAAAAACAAATAGTAGCTAACTGGCTAGCTAGATAAGTAACTAAATATACAGCTATGCCCTAACGGCCAGCCAGACACTCACGTAGGGCAGGTGGAGCTTCTGCTCCAGTAATAAGAGCTGGGTTGCCCACCTTCCTTTCTCTGACTCATCCATTCATTGAATAACATGTCTTTACACCTGCTATGGGGACACAGCAATGAAGAAACTATACTGTCCTCCAAGAGGCAGGGTCATGGCTGGCTAAACAGATAAAATAAAGAATCCGTGCTTGTTCAGAGAACGACACACAGCTCTGGATCCTACTGCCCTTGGGTCCCTCAATTACTAAGCCATGAATCTGGACACTAGCAACTTCTGGACAACAACCCTCTTTTTGGGCAGAAATCATGGACAATTCCTCTCTTCCATGAGGCCTACCCTGATTTGATCTTTATCTGTCCCTTGTTTGAAGCCTGGCAGCCCCGCCATCAACACACAGACTTCAACACCAACTGTCCTGCCAGTTCTCCAGCTGCCTCCCCGGGGAAACTACAGACCCCCCAAAAGTGTCATCCATCTTGCTGGGTGCTCAGCACAGGGCATGGTACCTAGTACCTGCTCGATAAACACTGACTATTATCCCAGCCCAGAGAGCAGCCCCTCAATACACCCTTAGGTGCATTCCTGGGGGGTTGAAACCTGGAGGCTTTGTCATGGAATTTCTCTATCTCGGGGTCACTGCCCATGAATACAGACACCAAGATCCTTCAAGGAGCAGCTTGGATGAGGGCGCAGGTCTGGGATGCAGTGACTTAGGGTGGCACAGGGACAGTGTGGCCCTCTGGCCATGCTGGGCTGCAGGGGCATCGAGACTGAGGAACCCCAACCCTTCTCTCCTTCCCTTGGTGGCGGTTTTGTGGCGATCTTGAACAATTGTGCAAAGAGGCTCCAGCTTAACAGGTGGAACCAGCTGGGGACCTGAAACAGTATCATGTAGCTGGAGACAAGTGATCTTTCCCCAAAACCCACTCCTTTAAGAGGATCATCTCTTGAGCGAAAATATCATTTTGTTTTGAACTCAATATCATTTTGCCTTGAAATCCTTGGGCCATCGCCCGTCACCAAGAAGCAGGAAGGGTCGGCCACACTCCTATCTTCTGTCCCAGGACTGAAGGGTTGTCCTGAGGCTGTCACAACCACGCACTGCACAATACAGATAATGTTAATAACGTTACCCATCGCCATTCCATTGCACTGATACAGCTTTCAAGGAAAAACCTCAGTAACAGAGACAAAAGTCACTATGACCTATTTATCTTTCAGGCTTGTGGAGATCAAGAGATATAAACGTTTAGTCGAAGTTTTGGACACAGTTTGATTCCCAGTACTCCCTACAATGCTGAAAACTGGTCCCAGACAAGAAAATGACCTATTTGTGGCAAAGCTGTGGTTTACTTTGACAATTCATTTCCTCCCTTTGAGAGCCAGTCCCACCCCCGGACTCCACCGAGAAGATGAGAGACATAAATGCTGATTTTGGAAAGCTGATGCTGTAGAGCTGGACATCTCCATCTACACGTTCTATCAAGGGTACCAAATCCCGGCGTTCAAATGCTGAAGTTGTACATAACAGAAGTTGTTTTCTTTCTTTCTTTCTTTTTTTAATATTTCTCCTATGGTTTACTGGATCTAGTTATGGTTGGCTTTGAAGTGACAAAAAGCAATTTTCCATTTCCAGAAAGTAATCTCTTATATCTGCCAAGGCAACAAATATTGTGATTGGCATCAGCGTCTAAACTATGCCTTTGTCCTAATACTTCCAACTGAGCATAAAGAACTGGCTCTACCTTCAAAGATGCGCCCTCCACTCCTTCCTCTCCCTGTGATCCCTCGCCACCTCCCTCACCACCTGTACCAAGCCGTGACTTGCCTGTGACTCTCTTATTCTCAAATCGTCCCATGTGGACCCGGAGCCCCACTCAGGAAAACCAGAGAAGAAATGACTGGAAAACCCAAGAGGACTGGTCCTCTTCCCACACCATGTGGGCTAGAGCTTATATAATTGACTCTTCACCTAAAACTTCACACCCATTGGATTCTTCTAGAAAACCTACAGAAACATCCACTCCTCTCCTTAAAAGACAACGAAGCAGTTAGGGAGTTTGGGATTGACATGTACACACCGCTGCTATATTTCAAATGGATAACCAACAAGGACCTAGTGTACAGCACAGGGAACTCTGCTCAATATTATGTAACAACCTAAATGGGAAAAGAATTTGAAAAAGAATAGATACATGTATATGTATAACTGAGTCACTTTGCTGTACATGTGAAACTAACACAACATTGTTAATCAACTATACTCCAATATAAAATAAAAATTAAAAAAAAAAGACAAAGGAGCAAATAATGTTGCTAAACTTCCTTAACAGTATTAAAGTCAGGAGAATATAGTTTCAGAACAGTAATGTTACTTCTTGGCCACAGTTACAGAGATGGGGGTGTGAGGACTGTGCTTTACACAGTTCCATGGTACATGGTGACTGGTGGGAACATTTCTTCCTGGGTAAAAACAGTCGGTGTAGCTGTGTGAGAGGTTTTTTGTTTTGCTTTGTTTTGTTCTGGACTTCCCTCTTCTCTGACTTACCACAACTTAAGCGAAGCCTGAAGCGTATTCAGGAAACCCTTAGCTTCCTGAAAACTTTGGGAGAACTCGACTCCCATGTGTAGACCTGGTGCCTGGTCATCATGCTCTCCTGGGAGTGTCCACTGATCACACACAGCACACGCTTCACGTCCAAGGCTCACAGCATCCTCATTGGTGCCACCTGGCCTGAGAGCTCCTGAAGGACACGAGTCATGCCCCTGACTCGCTCGCAGAGCCCAGCACTGAATCTGGCCGGAAGAGGTCTTCCCACGGCGCTACCTCTGCACCTTCCACTGCCCTCCTTTCAAGGCAAAGCCCCACGGAGTCACGTGCCACCCAGTTTCAGGACCACTGTCCCAGGCTTAGCCTTTCCTGGGACAACGCTTTACGTTTAGGGCACCCTTATCACACGTATGTTATAATTGCCGCCACTTCATCTCCGCAGATGTACGGATTTCATTAGCCGTGACTCCATTGACTTTTTGTGAAATTCAGTCAATCGTGTGTTCAAAACCACTCCCTGGGCTCCCTGTGGGTTGTGTCACTCCCAATTTTCCTAGCTCTAAGCGACTGGCTCAGCCTGCTCCAGCTTCATCTCCTACCATCCCTTGTCTTGTTTTTGCTTGTTTGTGTTCATTTGTTTGTATTTTTTTTGGTTTTCGCTCTGGCAACACCAAGTTGCTCATGGGCTCCCGAACACACCAGAATGCCTCTCACCTCTGTCTTTGCTCACTCAGCTGCCACGCTGGAAACACCTCTCCCTCTATTGTCCTCTTTGCAAACTCTGACGCGTTCTCGAAAATTCTGCTCTTCCGATATCTCCTTCTTGTCTTCATCCATGCCCGGAGCACATCCGGCTCTCCCATGCTGTTCTCTCCAGGTATCACCCTGTATTGTAATCTATTTGTTTATGCGGCTAGACCATGAACTCTGGGAGGATGACGGCGACTCTTCTATGAGTCTAAAGTTCTCAGTAGCTGGCACAGAGCAGGTGTTCAGTAAATGTCTGCTGAAAAAAACTAGCCTGGGGGCTTCCCTGGTGGCGCCGTGGTTGAGAATCTGCCTGCTAATGCAGGGGACACGGGTTCGAGCCCTGGTCTGGGAGGATCCCACATGCCGCGGAGCAACTAGGCCCGTGAGCCACAACTACTGAGCCTGCGTGTCTGGAGCCTGTGCTCCGCAACAAGAGAGGCCGCGACAGTGAGAGGCCCGCGCATCGCGATGAAGAGTGGCCCCCGCTTGCCACAACTAGAGAAAGCCCTCGCACAGAAACGAAGACCCAACACAGCAAAAATAAATAAATTAATTAATGTCAAAAGAAAAAAAAAAAAAAAACTAGCCCGATGAAGTCTACAGAGCTGGTATCAGGATCCTCATTTTGCAGCTAAGGACACAATTCAGAAAGGTGAGGTCACGAGGGTCCTGCAGCTAGTAAGTGACTCATGTTCTTTCCACTGTACCATGACGTTGATATAACCCAACTCTCATTTCCTGTTATCTCTGGAGTTTTGTGACCTACAGGAAATAAAAGTTTACTGGATGCTCCTAAGCATCTATACATAGCCTTCTTTTCAGAATGGACACCTAGAAGGACAGTCCTATAATTCACCATTATCAGTGCATCTAGTTTAACTCAGAGCCCAGGCAGCCAAGCGCTAAATTAACATTACTCTTCTCTGCAGAGGTGATGGGGCTCTGAACAGGCACAAGACGCCTGCATAACTTTGAAGAAGAGATTTACACACCTCTTTGTCTCCCATAGAAATGGACTCAAGAGCTGCAGCAGTCCATAAATGATCCTTTCTTTCCACTGTTTATAGTTGAAAGCAGCCGTTTTCAGCTTCTTGCCGGTGATCACTCCACTAAAAATAGCTTTGATGCTGTCACATGCAAACTTAGGCAGAACCTGAAAGCATTCCCCGTTTAGTTCTGAGCAGGTTCAACTTTAAGAGAGGCAGCTGTTAACATACTCCAGCGTGTTTACATGATGCTGAAGTAGTTTGGCTCGTAGTGAAAAAAAGAAAAAAAGAAAAACACTAAAAAGGGACAGAAATGGGTTTGCAGCCTCTGGTGACAACACTGCTTTCTGCTGAACTGGAGCCCCAGGAGAACAGTGGGGTTGGCAGGGAAAATGCCCAGCTTCAAGGGGAAACTGACTGAAGCACAACTGTGGAGAAGACAGGAGAGAGACTGCTTCCTAAGATGTGAGATTCCCGACTATGCTTGAGGTAGGGGTGGGGAAGTGGCCAAGAAAATGGTACTTTTAGAGAAGAGAACTTACAAAGGAGGGGTACTTTTCTACCTTGTAGAGAACATCAAAGAGCTGTTTTTAGAAATCAAGGAAACAAAGAATGAAACATATTCAACATCTTGGCCATGCCTTGGATGCCTCATATTGGTTCACTGGGCAACCGGACCCAAACTGAAGGCAAAGCAGAGCATGGGCTTGGGAACCAGAGGAAACCTGAACTTTCATCCCAGCTCCTCCCCTTCTGGCCCAAAGGACCTGCTGTGTCTTCCCTATCTTCCACCCAGGGTACGAGGATTAAGTGAAAAAACGTACTCCGAAGAGCCTGGTGAGGTGGGCGACCCCTAACAGACAATCAACAGTGTCCTTTAGAAACATGTGACCAGAAGAAAGAGTGTCTGGGGTCAAGTCTGGAATACAGCAGTTTCATTCAAAAAAAAAAAAAAAAAAGCATCCACCAAATAAATTGTGTTTCTTTCTTCCTTCTTAATTCTAATGTCCAAAGGATGACTCACACCATATTTGCTTATGAAGTGAGAATTCATTTTCCAAGGGTTTTGTCCTAGAAAATTTGCACGGAGACTGGCTGAGCTTCAGGGGAACAAGGGCTCTGGCTGCCACAGGACTTATCACAGGTGCTGGGTGCTCACTTGCGGGCCACTGGGAGATGGAGACCTAGGTCAAGGACGGCGAAGTCCATCCTTGAGCCAGGGTCCTCACTTGGGACGCTTATGCTGGAACTCCACATACATTTCACAACCCATAATTTAACAAAAACCTCAGATTATTTTATGGAGACCTGGAGAAAACAACGCCTCTATTACATCACCGTCCCACTCTATGAGCTTCGGTGCTGTGAGTAGACGTCTGACTCAAGCACAAGAATGAACAGGCTCCCTAAACACACCATAAATTTTAGCTGCACCTCAAGGTTATATTAGTGGAGGAATTTATCAGCTAAGTTGCATGTATTTGAACAACAGAACAGACTTTATGTACTGCTGTATCTTTAACACTCATTTCTGGGTTAACAAGACAAAAGAATTTACAGTTACTGCCAACGGCTTGCTGGCAGCTAATACCCCCGATTAGCCGTTGCCTAGCAACAGTCAAGCATGCTTCCTCCCAAATCAGGAAGAACCACTGCTAAATCTAGAC
Organism: Grampus griseus; assembly: GCF_964374135.1. Taxonomy (NCBI): domain Eukaryota; kingdom Metazoa; phylum Chordata; class Mammalia; order Artiodactyla; family Delphinidae; genus Grampus; species Grampus griseus. Next base: position 14,564,955 of record NC_139018.1, on the reverse strand, counting down.
TAATTACAAAATGGGACAAATATTTAAAAGCTTTATATTTATTAAGGATTTGGGGAGGGCATCCTAATAAGAATGATTTCTATTAAACAAATTTAACTAAATACAACACAAATCTGTCTTTGTTTCGTTGTCCCACGTTATGCAGATCATTTTAGGAAAACTGGATGTTTTTGCATCTTTCCTAATTTCTCCAAAGATTGTACTAAACGAAACCATGTGCTTTTTATTTATTTTTTTTATACAGAAGGTTCTTATTAGTTATCTATTTTACACATTAGTGTATACATGTCAATCCCAATCTCCCAATTCATCCCAGCACCACCACCCATCCCCTTTCCCCGCTTGGTGTCCATACATTTGTTCTCTACATCTGTGTCTCACCATGTGCTTATATTTTGTAGAAGCACGTCTTTTGCTTACTACTCTAAGAATAAGGAGGAAATGAAGCACCAGAGACACCTAAGCCTTTTAAAATATATGTATCTGCAAAGAAATTAGGAGGCTACCATCACAATTCTCACAACTCTTACAGGGATATCTGGACGGAGAGCTCAGCAGCTTCCTACCTTCATTTCCTACATTTGCCTGCATTCTCGATTCCCTCTATTTCAAGAGCCACTCAGAGTTCTCTGCGTGGAGAATGAGCCCAGAGTTGTTTCAGAGTCCACCATGCTGGCCTCCCTGCCATAAAGGCTATTTTGCTGACAAAGTTCTGAGCAATCAAAGTTCTAAAGTCAAGAGACCTGGCTTCATCCCCTAGAGTGGAGGCAGGAGGATCAGGAGAGCCCAAAACACACGCACACGCATGCACGCACACACACGCACACGCGTGAGCACCAGAGTTTGGCCCCCTTTCACATGCCAATGTAAAAGGATTTCATATGTAGGAATATTCTCCCCAAAAGACAAGACACCAACCTCAAAGGCAGTATAGGAACTGAACGGGGTCTGCAAACTATGGGCCAAAGCGTACTGCCCCAGAGGTAAGAATGGCGTTTACATTTTTAAGTGGTTGAAATAAAAAATGAAATATGAAATCCAAATTGCAGGTCCTTCACTTATGTGTATGTCTGCTTCGTGTTAATATTTAGTATTTGGCCTTTTACAATGAAAGTCTGCAGATCTCTGAAGTGGAATAAAGACCAGGGACATTTTAGTTCTTGAAAAAGAAATTGATTTTGGATTAACTTTAAACGTGACCAAAACAAAGCAAATGAGCCATTTCCCACCAAATGGCCTTGAGTCCGGGCTGCTTCGTGAAGGCACTACCAAAATTTCCAGAAAACAGTTCCTGTGGAATGCTAATTTAATTAGTATTAAATTTAATCATCGTTACTTGGAATCTTTTTGATTTCAGCTAACCAACCCTCCCTCCCCTACCACACACACAAATTCTCTTCAAAATGTTTTTCTTAGATTGTTTCTCCTGTATCTTGTTATTAGTGGAACAATCTGAGTAACTCATCAGATGGTCTATGTAAATCTACACCATTTTCTAAACGGAAATAATTTTATTATTAAAAACAAACATGAGTACTGTTTTTGGGTCTGAGGAGAATATGGAATTAATTATATTTTGTGTGTAAATAAGCCTGCCCACCAGATAGTGCTGCGTCGTCCATGAACTTTGTTAGAAAGTGCTGATCCAGATTAAAACATGGATATGCTGCTTCACTCAAGTCTGAAACAGCCCAAGGACTCTTCGCTTTTGCTACCCTCTCCCTTGGGTTCTCCATTTACCAAGCCACAGTATTTCCTTGAAGCTCACTGGCAGCCTGCACTTCTGTTTATACTTTAGAGACACATGTTTTGCATCATATGACAGCCCACGGTTTTTGTACAACCGTGGTTTTCACCATCTAACCATCCTTCCAAATTCCACTATCAACCAAAGCTTAGAAAGAGTGCCATTCTTCCAAGCCTTCCAGAATCACTTACAATAAACCCTAAAGCAATCTTCCATTAATCTAAACGCAAGTATGTGCCAGATAGAAGCAACTTTTGGACACTCCGCACCTGACATAAGAAAGAGGAAAGACCTTCAAGTCTGGTCACTATTTAAGACAATGACAATTTTGGAAGAAGAGCACAAGAATAATTATCAAAATAAAAATAGTATTCATGCCCCGGTCCAGAATTAGCTCTTCTAAAATGAACTTGAATCTTCTGGAATTACCTCAGGTTGCGCTACACTGTTCTCTGCAGATGGACACAGTTGTAGGGTCACGAAGGCCCCCAGTTTTTTCTGAAAATAATCCTAGTATTTTCAGGCTGAAGTGGGTAAAATGTGTGATTGGGGACACCTGGTGAACTTGGTGGTCTGCTGGTACTTCTGGTCCACACTCTCCTCAGGAAAATGCCCTCCTCAGCACACGGAGCCAGGGTGGTCATGCTTTGCATCAATGGCCATGGCTGACAGGGCCGGGGTAGAACCTGACCCAGGTTCTGGGTCTAAGGGACATCAGTTTTAGGTGACCCTTAATCTACTTGGTCTAGCTCAAAACGAGGAGCTGAGCCATTCAGAGTCCTCAGGCCTGGAATTATAAGAATAGAAGCAGAAGTACACACACATATAAGTTAAGCTTGTTAATGTGACGGATGATAGCGATTTTCGAATGTTGAACCACTGTTGCATACCTAGAATAAATCCCACTTGGCCAAGGTTTCTAGTTCTTTTTATACATAGTTGGATTTTATTTGCTAATATTTTGTTAAGGATTTTTGCATCTATGTTCATGAGGGATACTTGTCTGTAATTTCCTTTTCTTGTAATATCTTCATCCATTTTTGGTATTAAGGTAATGCTGGCCTCAGAACGAGTTATGAAGTATTTCCTCTGCTTGAAAAAGACTGGCAAGAATTAGTATAATTTCTTTCTTAAATGTTTGATAGAATTCATCAGTGAACCCATCTGGGCCTGGGGCTTTCTGTTTGAGAAGGTTATTAGTTATTGATTCAACTTCTTTAATAGACCGAGGCCTATTCAGATTGTCTATTTCAGATTGTCTATTTCTTCCTGTGTGAGTTTTGGCAGATTGTATCTTTCAGGGATTTGGTCCATTTAATCTGGGTTATAAAATTTGTGGGCAAAAAGTTGTTCATAATACTCCTTTATGATCCTTTTTAATTTCCATGGGATCTGTAGTGATGTTCCTTCTTTCATTTCTAATATTACTAATTTGCATCCTCTCTTTGTTCTTCTTAGTTAGCCTGGCTAGAGGCTTCTCAATTTTATTGATCTACTCAAAGAACCAGCTTTTGGTTTTAGTGATTTTTCTCTACCGATTTTCTGTTTTCAACTTCATTGATTTCTACGCTCATCTTTTTTCTTCTGCTTACTTTGGATTTAATCTTCTCTTCTTTTTTCTAGTTTCCTAAGGTGGAAACTTAGATTACTGATTTTAGATCTTTCTTCTTTTCTAGTATATCCTTTTGATGTTGTAAATTTCCATCTAAGCACTGCATCCCACAAATTTTGATAAGTTGTGCTTTCGTTTTCACTTAGTTCAAAATATTTTACAATTTCTCTATTCTGTTTTAAAATTTCTCTTAAGAGTTCTTCTTTGACTCGCGTTAGCCATCAGTGTGTTGTTTAATCTCCCCACAGTTTGGCATTTTCCAATTAACTATCTTGGTGAACATTCCATGTGAGTTTGAGAAGAACGTGTAACCTGGTATGGTTGGATGAATTAGTCTACGGATGTCCACTGTATCCAGTTGGTTGATGGTGGTGCTGAGTTCAACTATGTCTTCACTGATTTTCTGCCTTCTGCATCGGTCCATTTCTGAGAAAGAGGTGTTGAAGTCTCCAACTATAACAGTGGATGTATCTATTTCTCTTTGCAATTCTATTAGTTTTTGCCTCACATAGTTTGACACTCTGTTGCTAGGCACAAACACGTTAAAATTACGTCTTCTTGTAGAACTGACCCATTTATCATTATGTAATGCCCTTCTTTATCCCTGATCATTTTCTTTGCTTTGAAGTCTGCTTTGTCTGAAGTTAATATAGTTACTCCTGCTTTCTTTCCGTACATTTTCCTCCATCAATTTACCTTTAATCTATGTGTGCCTTTATATTTAAAGTGGGTTTCTTGTAGACAACACGTCGTTGGGTCTTGTTTCTTAATTCACTCTGCCATTATCTGCCTTTTCATTGGTGCATTCACACTACTGACATTCGAAGTGATTACTGATACAGTTGCATTAATATCTAGCCTATTGGTTCGTGTTTTCTATTCACTGCCCTTGTTCTTATTTTTGTCTTCCACTTTTTTCCTGCTTTTTGAGGTTTTAATGGAATGCTTTATATAATACCATTTTCTCTCTTCTTTTAGCGTATCAGTTACACTTCTTTTTTTTTTTAACTTTTTAAGTGGTTGTCCTTTGCTCCTTATATTTAAGAGCCCAAACTAGAAGACCAGGTTTGAGGCCCTCCCTCCAATTTCACCCCTTATAAGCCCTTGAGCCTCACTAGGCCTTCTCCTCTGATAAGTGTAAGGGTTGGACTAGCATTCTCTACAGCCACTTTGGACTCACATTCTGGAAGCCCACTCCTGTGTTTTCAAAGGGCACCTAGCACCACCACTTCACATTACAGTGTACAAAACTGATTGGGAGAGGTTTTGCATAGCCCTGCACTGATAAGGAGCAGAGGGAGACCAGGTCACTGCTGTTTCCATTACATAGGCTGCCTCTGTTATTAGACTTAAAATTTTATTTTAAAAGGGTAGGGGGAATTCCATTTAAAAGTTCATGCTTTAAGCAAAGGAAAAGGAATTTAAGTAACACCTTCATTGACTGGGCACAGCTAACCATTTCAGTAACAGCAAAACCCAAGCAAGAGTGGGGAGAGATGCACTTTGGCCAAGGGTCAGGGTGGGCTCACGGGCAATGTGCCTCCTGGGTGTGCCATCTACCCCCCTGCAGCCAGCGGATGCTGGGTCCTTGGAGAGTGAGTCCCACAGTGGTGCTGAGGAACCATTTTCTGGCTTAATACTGAAATGGCAGGCTGGAAGCTCACCTCACTCATTAAAAAGACAGGAACCCCACCAAGGTCTGCCAAGAGTCACCGATGGCCCTGGCGTCCCCAGGCTCTGCAGATGGTCCACAGTCACAGAATTTACCTGAAAAGGGGATTCTCTTGTCTTCAAGTCACCAGACCCAGGGCAAGCCCTGTTCTCTAAACATAGCTCCCATTCCGAGCCTGAGGTCACGATCTTTTTTTTTAACATCTTTATTGGAGTATAATTGCTTTACAATGGTGTGCTAGTTTCTGCTTTATAACAAAGTGAATCAGCTGTACATATACATATATCCCCATATCTCCTCCCTCTTGCGTCTCCCTCCCTGCCACCCTCCCTATCCCACCCCTCTAGGTGGTCACAAAGCACCGAGCTGATCTCCCTGTGCTGTGCGGCTGCTTCCCACTAGCTATCTATTTTACGTTTGGTAGTGTATATATGTCAATGCTACTCTCTCACTTTGTCCCAGCTTACCCTTCCCCCTCCCGTCACAAACTTTTCTCACCGTGAAAATAAAGCGCCATGAATGTGGACGTGGTAGACACCTGCTGACATTCCTGGCCAGCCAGAATTTATTCCCTCTTCTTCCAGTAATCACTCCCCAAATTGCCTTGGGTACCAGTCCTCCCCTCGTGCAGGGTGAGCACAAGTCAGAAACATGTACACCATCCCCTGCTACAGTTACTGGTCGTTAGGCGGATGGCAGTCAGACCTACATTTTGGAGTAGGAGATCCTTTCTTTTTTCCACTGGCCTTGACCTTCAAGGATTCAAGTCAGGTTGGGCAGCCATCTGCCTCCACCAGGTGAAAGCCTGACTGAGAATGGAACCGACACAGAGAAGAAAAGCCAAAGGGTGGAAAGTGAGGAACCATGACTGTGTGACCCACAGAACAACCTCAGCCTGAAGTGAGACCTACTCTTGGACTCTATAGTCGCAGAAACCTAACAGATTTCCATTTGTTCTCAAGACACTCCAAGTCAAATTTTCTCTCAATTGCAAATTTAGTACCAACTGATACACCGATAATTCAGATGGAGATGAAGCTCAAAGTTCCTTCTCCCACTTCCTTTAAGAAAAAGGTCTGCCATGCAAATGAAGTTTACAGACAGGGCTGAAGAGAGAAATGTGCTTTCACTAGAGAAAAGTCACTGCTGGCACTCGAGCACCACAGACACCATTATTAACTGCTAACAAGAGAGTTTCACCTATTCTTATTTGGGGCTGGATGGCTTATAAATGTCCTGGACTTGACAACTCTTTAGGAAGCATCTAGCCGACAAAAGAAATCCTACAAGTTTCCATCTTTAAAAATGAGCTGTGTGGTAATCCAAAGAGTATCGCCCTAGCATAAGACTAGACAGAGAACTCAGTGAGAGTCTAGAAAGAGTGAAGCGTTGGGACGAAACAAGTATACTATAAACGCAGCATTTCCAATCCCGGGGACGGGGATCTGACAGTAGTCCAAAGGCGTCAAAAATGAGCACGAGGACTTAACGAAAAACTGGGCCTTGAGAAGAATACAGCTGGCCCAAATCACGGGGAAGGGTGTCCACCTCAGCAATAAGGAGAGAAAGGAAAATCAAGGCAAAAAGTCTCTACCAGTTGCATCAGCAGGTATTTGAAAGATTGACAAGACTAAGGTATGGCAGAACAGTCAAAGTGTTGGCAGGACTATAAATTGATACAACTTGGGGAAGGGGTGGGGAGAGAAACGTGGATATACATGCATTTCTAAAATGCCTATCTCTTGGGCCCAGCAATTCTGCTTCTAGGAGTTAATCAATACGCACCAGAGGCTACTGATAAAGAGCCCAGGCCCTCGTATAGAACAGACCCTTCCAAATCCCACCCACCCCTTCCTGACTGTGGAACACTAGGAAAGTTACTTACCATCATTCAATTTTAGTTCCTCATTTGTAGCACGGGGATAAGTGAGCACCTAGGCTGTTAAACGTGCATTTAGGTACTTAGCACAGTCCACGCAGAAAGAAAGCGCCACGACTGTTGCAAGCGCTGGTGGTGATGCTGTCCCATCCACAGCCTCGGAACCAGGGGCTGCCCCCCCCACCAGCCACTATGAGCTACACAAATAGCTCACACCCTGCACCTCCTCCAGAACTGCCCATGGCTTAGGGCCACGAGAGGCCTTCAAGTTACAGGCTGACAGCACCCCCAGACCAAAGAGGGGCAGCTCTGCCAGGGTGACTACACTCCAATCGGGCCGAGACTAAATTTGAGGACTTCTCTGCTCAGTTCCTTACTCATCCTGTTCCCCTCACTCCTTTTCCCCTGAGAATACCTTTTTAGTAAATCGCTTTTACCCAGATCCCCCTCTTGGGCTCTGCTTCTGCAGAATTCAGCCTAAGACCCAAATGTTATGATTTTTATTTCCAGGCAAGGGGGCAAACGTATAAGTCTCACCCTGCTTACTGAGGCACGGTTAGAATATCAAGAAATGGAAAACAATTTAAATGTCCAACCACAAGTAGGTACATCTATACAAGGGCACACACACCATGCACAGAGTAAAAAAGAGTACTGCCTGTCAATATGAATTGACAAGAGAAGAGGTACATGGCAGTGTGGAGTAAAAATGCACGTTACAAAGGAGCACCGTATGAGCCCTTTATAAATATAGTTTGGGTGGGTAAAGGGATATGTTAAAAGATGTTCAACACTCGTGTTCATAGCAGCATCATTCACAATAGCCAAGAGGTGTCATAACTCAAGTGTCCATTTACAAAGGAATGGATTGACAAACTATATATACATATATTGATACGTATATATAATGGAATATCATACAAAAAGAAATCTTGACACATGCTACAACATGGATGAACCCCAAAGACAGTATTCTAAGTGAAATAAGCCAGACACACACAAAAAAGACACATATTGTGTGATTCTATTTATATGAGATACCTAGAGTAGTCCTATTCACAGACAGGAAGTAGAAGGTAGAATGGTGTTGCCAAGGGTCGGGGAGAGGATGAAATAGGGAGCCAATGTTTAATGGGTATAGTGTCAGTTCTGCAAGATGAAAAAGTTCTCGAGAGTCTGGTTGTACAACGTGTACATACTTGCTGCCACTGAACTTTACACTTAAAAATAGTTAAGACAGGGCTTCCCTGGTGGCGCAGTGGTTGAGAGTCCGCCTGCCGATGCAGGGAACACGGGTTCGTGCCCCAGTCCGAGAAGATCCTACATGCCGCGGAGCAGCTGGGCCTGTGAGTCATGGCCGCTGAGTCTGCGCGTCCGGAGCCTCTGCTCCGCAACGAGAGAGGCCATGACAGTGAGAGGCCCCATACCACAAAAAAAAAAAAAAAAAAAAAAAAAAATTAAGACAGTGAATTTTATGTTATGTGCATTTTACCACAATTAAAATTTTTTTCATAAATGTTAACAATCTGGAAATAAGGGTACTTTTATTGAGTGCTTTACACTCTTCCATTGTTTGACCATTCTACATGAGTATGTACTAAGTTCATAATCAGAAAATACAAAAAAGCTATTTTAATTCTGGAAAAAGGTAAATACACTTTGAAAAGATGGTATACGTCTACTACCCTAGGCCGGTAATCCATATAACTTAGGTTCCTAGTCTTTTAGTGTGTGTTTATTTTTAATAGTGTAGAAATTTCACTTTGGTCCCTTGTTTTGTCAGCTTCCTTTCATTTCTTATCTCACCACCACCAAAACAGCTTAAAAGCCATCAACAGTCATTGTTCTGGGGCTGTTTAAAATGTCCAGGTTAATTATGTAAAAATTACTGCAAAAAGAAAGTAAAGATGCTTAAAAAAATTCCTCTTCCAGCTTTTCTTGATTTGTTTGTTCGATAAATATTTCTTAAGTGCTTAATAGACGCCTGGCAACACGCAAAGCCTTGGGGACACAGTGGTGCCCAGGATAAGCTCGGTTCCAGGCTCCCAGAGCTTAGAACGTAACTGGCGGAGGCAGACATGAGACAGACAGGTTGATAAGGCTCCACTTGTGTTTCCATGCTAGGCTATGCATTCACATGCATGCACGGGTGCGCGCGCACACACACACACACACGCACGCAGTCACCCGCGCGCGCGCACACACACACACACACACGCAGTCACCCAAGCAGCTTTCACAGTCAACGATACTGATGTTATTATCCAACCTAGAACCTGCACAGTCCCCACCAAGGAGGGCTCTTGACGCCCACTGACCATTAACAGTCGAATTTGCTGAACCTGAGATATTGTCATAATATCAGACTGAAAGAATGGAAAATTCATCCTTGCTCAAATTTAATTCTTCCCTGCTTGCAGCAAAAGTCATCTCCCCAGTACTCATGTCCCAGACGCCTAGTCATCTTGATTTCCCCAAATGCACTTAATAGAAGTTCTTTGATACCTGATCAGTCCCATCCCCTGTCACCTGGCCAAACAAGTATCTTTGCTGCCCAGGGCCCAGCCTCACTCTGGGACCCGAAGACCATCCATCCTTCTGCTCTCTTCCCCTACTCACTCCAGATTCTACATCCAAACACCTATCTGACCTCAAAATCATCCCTTTGATTCCTGTCTCTTGGCAATATTTCTCTAATATTTGCTGAATACAATCTTTATTTGTTTTTAGATCCACACATATATGAACAATTGATTATTGACAAAATACAAAAAAAATTAGTGCAGTAATTAATGATAGACTTCCACAAATGCTGCAGGAACAATTGAATACCCATATGCAAAAACGTAAAATTTTATCTATACTTTGCATCATGTGAATACAATCTTTAACATGAGCATAAACCTGAAAAGATACAGAACTTAAAATAAGATGATCAGAATGCGATGAAAGCAGCTGTCACGGAGGCCATCAGCCCGCCCCTCCACGTGCCCAGTAGTTCAAGTCTCCTGGCACTAAACCCAACTAACGAGTCTGGGTGTCCAGAGTCCCAGGCAGTGTCCCTCCTTCTCACAGCCCCAGACTTTCATCCATTGCTCTGCTGTCGTCACAGCACTATGAGGGCCACAGAGGACAGCTGCTGGCATTTCCTCAAGGATGCTCAAGAACGGAAGAAGGACGCGGCCCAGGCTCGGGGCAGGCTGAGGAGACTGTGGGGGATTTTAGATATTGCTTCGTCAGAACTATCTGCATGGGCTGTATTTGCTGTTAGCTTGGAGTTCCTTTTCAAGCACTGACGTCAGATTCGTGCTGATCCAGCTACACTCTCCTGGTGGGCCCTTTGGGACTGGGAGTACCCATCAATCTGTGAGCCAGATGGCTCGAGCCTTTGTAGTATGGCTGGGCATAGAGAGAATGGTGCTAAGAGGGCCCAGTGGACCAGGGAGCAGAGCATCTAATCCACTGACTGCATCCATCCCAGGAGACTGTCCGGAGGAGAAAGGCAAAGAGAGCAGACAGTAATACTGCTGAGGCAAAAAGAGCAGACGATAATACTGCTGCTTTCATTTCTGGCAAGACCCCAGCTAAACACCTTGATGCAAACTGCTGCAGCTAGAGCCGACAACCACCAGACTTTCCTGTATCCACACCCGCAGATGGGCCCTGCCAATGGTTCTGCCTTGGACTCATGGCTTGCTGTGGCCAATGGGACATTAGGAAATAGGACACCAGCAGAGACTGGAAAAGTCCTTGCATAGTGGAGCAATATGTTCTCTCTAGTGGCTCGGAACCCTTCTGCCACCACGTGAATAAGCTTGGAATAGCTTCCTCAACGATGTGAGAGCCCACGGAGAGAGGCCCCCGCTGTCCCTGTCATCCTAGCTGAGGTCCAAATACACAAGAGAGCCTAGGCGACACCACCCGGAACAGAGATGATCCAGCCACACTGAGCCCAGCCCAAACTGCCAACACACAGAATGATGAGCACAGAGATGACTATTCCTGTAAGTCACTTTCACTTAGTTTGGGGTGTTTGTTACGCAGCATAAACTAAATGATACAAAGATCTCTACAACAGAACCTGTACAGCAAACCACAATCCCAAGATTGTGATGGAGCTTCAAGATGCAGCTTTACATGACTCTAGTGGATGCCTAATACAAATAAGGGAAAGTAGCAACAGCAATCTTGGTAACACCTTCTGCAGCGTGGCCTCTGGCAGTCACTCAGGGAGCTCCTGGGACAGGACTGCTCCCATGTGGCACAGCTGCCTTACACCCAACAGCAACTTACACCAACCCTTTCTACCAACTCCATGATGCAAGATTCGGTGATGGCCAGTCCAATCCTCAGACATGTGTTAGGAGGCCAGGGTCCTGGGAGATTGCACTGGTACTGACATCTATTTTCCTCTCTCCCTGTGTCCCTTCTACCACAGAGAGCTGGGAGGAAATCTAGGCACCCTGGAGAGAATCGTTCAGAAATCACCAGACAGGGATCGTATCCTCAGAAGGGCGCACACCCCGTTAAGTAGCTCAAAATGTCACTCCAGAGAAAGACGAGTTTCAGCAGGAGTTAGAGTCTCAGGGTCCCGCGGGAAGACTTTGTTTTTAGGATTGTTTCTTGGAGGCACACCCAATCCTGACACTTCTCTGCCTCTCTCTGTGGGATCAGAAGTGGGGGTAAAGCATAAGTTTGGTAACTTCACTTAAACAACTTGGTGCGCCTCTTTTCCCACCTGAGCCCTTTACACAATGTGCCGCTTTCATCCGTGTTCCCCTCATACTCTCAGTTTAATCCATCAGAGCATCTTATATCCCCCAAGTAACCATAAGCTTCTTGAGAGCACAAACCCCTTTCTCATTCATTCATTCATTCAGCAACTGATTATTAAAGAGCCAGAGCCAGACAATGTCAGGCAGCAGCTCCCAGCCCAGAGGAAGCAAGTCAAGAGATAATTATAAAAACCAAGCATGAGAAATAGAGTTACAGATTCAGAAAACAAACTTATGGTTACCAGGGGGTGAGGGAGAGGGAGGGACAACTTAGAAGATCGGGACTGACATAAACACACTACTATATATAAGATAGATAACTAGTGGGCTTCCCTGGTGGCGCCGTGGTTGAGAGTCCGCCTGCCGATGCAGGGGACACGGGTTCGTGCCCCGGTCCGGGAAGATCCCACATGCCGTGAAGTGGCTGGGCCCGTGAGCCATGGCCGCTGAGCCTGTGCGTCCGGAGCCTGTGCTCCACAACGGGAGAGGCCACAACAGTGAGAGGCCCGCGTACCGAAAAAAAAAAAAAATAATAATAATAATAAAACTAAGCACAGCTAATAGTTATGGAACACTTTTCATCTGCCAGGCACATGTTCTAAGGTTTTTAAACGTATACTCATTTAAACCTGTACCAATCCTAGCAGGAAGGTACTGTTCTTATCCTCACATACAGATAAGGACACTGACGCACAGACAGGGTGTGTAACTTGCCCGTGGCAGCCAGTGAGGGGCAGAGCTGACAACACAAATCTGCACACCAACCGCTTTGCTGCGCCACTTCCCAGTGAAGGGCCCTGGAAGGCTGACCCGAGGCATTTGTGTTTTATTTCAATGGTCGCAGTAACTCAACCTAGGTTTTGGATGGAGGTGACACGAAGGACAGGCTGGACTGCAGATCAGAGGCAGAAAACCAGGACAGGGAAGCTGCTGCACGAAGTCCAGCAAAGAGCAGTAGCGCTAACACTGGGATGGTGGCAGGGGCTACGGGAAGGCTGCATTCGAGACACTTCAGAGGCAAAACTGACAGAATCTGGTGCTTTGAATGCAGGAGAGAATCAAAGATGATTCTGAGGTTTCTGACTATGAATACTGGGTTGAAGGGAGGGAACTGCTGAGATAGAAACAATCAAGAGGCAGAACAGGTTTAGAAGGTGTGTCAAGATACCCCAGTAAACATAATTGACTCAGGCCAAGAAATGATTATCTCAAACTGACACTGAATGACTATCCAAACCCCAGATAACCCCCAGGTTCGGTAACTTACTAGGAGAACTCATAGGACTCAGTATATAGCATAAATGTTCATGGCTACGATTTATTTCAGCAAAAGGATACAAAGTGTATTCAGCAAAGGGAAAAGGCACATGGGGTGAAGTCTGGAAGAAACCAGGCACAAGCTTTCACGAGTTCCCTCCCAGCGGTGCCCAAGGTTTTTACTGGGGACTGTGCACAAAGGCACCCCCTGCCTGGCTCGCGTGAAAATCCCAAATTTCTTCCATCATCACATACATTGTTTATACAAACAGTTGAGACACAGTGAACCACTCTCATTACCAGTTCTGGAAACCTCTCACAATCTAAGTACCCAGACACCAGCCGAAGGCCAGCTTGGCAAGGAACACTTGCTAAGAAGACGCCAGACAGGTTAATTTTTTTCTCCACAAAAGGACAAGTATTTATGTTTTGTACAGACGATGTTTTATTTCCAACGCACAAGTGCTCGAATTTTAGACACTAGAGCAATTCTTCAGTCATGTTCATATTATGAAACTGAAGTCAGTACTTTCCTCAGACCTGAATATAATACCAAAAGCAAACAGCAAATACAAATTCCCAGGCAGGGCTAGCAGGTTCCGAGCCTGCTTCTACTCCCCCTTGCTGTCCAGTTGGAGTGTGAGCTCAGAGATGACACTTTGCATTTCATTATTAAGGAAAGCAAACATGAGGTCTGCTGCAGAATCAAACACAATTAAAACTTTAATTAACTGAAACCCAGCTAGCCCCCGTCTTCAAATAAAAACATTTCCAGGTGGCAGGGAAAGCAGAGGATAGAGATTATTTCACTTCTAAGGGAAAGGGGCAGGTCAGATGCTCCAGTTGGGGATTTATTCAAAGCAATCATTTCTTGCCGCCTCTCGAGGGTGGACACGTATTTTACATCAATTATTACAAACCGAACACTGAAGGGCAAAATGCAATGTCCTCCAACACATCGAGTATTCGTTCAGCATATTCTAACTATTAGCAGAAAATCGACACACAGATTCAGAATAAATTTTTAACAATGGAAGTTCAAACACAAGGCGTGGTAGTTCTGTAACCAGGGTGCCGAGGTTTCCCAAACTCAGTGTTAACTCGGGTTCTGTGGTACGAAGAAAATCTCTTGAACGTTTCCTTCGGAATCACCCACAGACTTCTCCCCTCTCTGGAAATGGAAACTTCTGTGAGTGAGCTAATCCCCAACCATAATGCAAGAATCAAACCCAAGTATTATTAGCAGGGGGACAAATCCCTCGTGGGTCTCTCTGCTCACACCTGAAGGAACAGGAGGAAGGCCTGCTCTCCCATTGGCAAAAAGAAGCTTCATATCAATAAAAACTTTAGGTAAGGCAGGGAGGGCTAAGATTCAGGCACCTGGGCCAACAGCCAAGCAAAACACACCTCCAGGAAGCATCAGAGGTGAAGATGACTTTCAAGCACTAAGAGAATTGCTCTGACGGCTATACAGCCCACCACAATGGTAGAGAGCACAGTGAGTTGACTGTAACCCAGCCCCAACCAAACGTGAGAAGTTCTATGAATGATCTTACATGTAGGGAGCTGAGGTCAAGGGGCAAGGATCCTTCTTCTCCAGGTCCAAAACAAAGAAACTGCATTCTCACCACACTGCCCATTCACCTTCCAGACTTTGGCTTGAAGACACACTGACCAAATAGGATGTTCTTTAAAGGGAGGCTGTCTTTGTATGTTCTTAAGAGATCTGGTGTTCAATTTTCTTCATTTAGAGGACTTTTAATGAGCTTTTAAAATTTCTTTCCTTTCCTGTCGCTCTTCTTCCATTTTTTTTTTTTTTAAACAAGAAACCCAGTAAGTACAAATACAGATCAACTGATTTTTTCAGTATCTGAAGAATGCCAGGACATCGATCTACCACTCCAGGCCCTAAACTGGATTGTCTCGCTGCCTTAAAGAAAACCAATACCTTATTTCCTGAACAAAAGCAAGGAGTTTTTAGGCGCTATAATCTCACTGCAAAGCCTTTTACCCACTCCCTACGCTTTTGGCCCCAAGATCGCAATCCTCTTTGGGTAACAGGACGGTAGCAGGTGCCAGGGCGGTACCTGCCTTTGCCTTCCCGCCCTGCTCTATGGCACTGCTCACCAGGGGCTGTGGGGCGGGGGGCAGCGTGCCAGGGTTCAGGGCCCCATAATGGCTCTGTTCTTCCAGGGCAACTGTTAATAATTAGCAGGAAGCATTCTGTCTTTAAATCTCACAGCTTGAACAGTAAGGCCTCACAGTGCCAAAGAAACCCTGAATTCTACAGAAGTGAGACTTCCTTCTGCCCATAGAATTAAATGGCCCCATTCATCCTTCAATACACAGTGGTCAAGCGCCTGCTCTGTGCGGGGTGCTCAGTCTGAAGGTGGGAGAGCAAAGGGGAGCTAGACAGACGTGGCTCCTGTCCTCACATAACGTGGAGTCGACGGACATGACTGTGAAGTATGAAAGCCGGACAGACGAAGCTCAGGCCATCTGAGGACACAGGGCCCAGGTCTGCAGGGCTGGTGGAGGGAAGGACAGAGAACACAGGGAACGACGCGGCGGCATAGGCAAAGAATGAAGGAAATTTGGTAAGGGTGCAGGAAGAGGAGTTGTAAAGCTGTCAGGAGCCATAAGCACAGAAAGCCTCTGGAAGGAACCGTCAAGGGCAAGTAGACGTTTCAGGAGGCTCACTCTGGCCACCTGGAGTGGGGAAGCACACCAGGAAAGAGGCGAGGAGGAGACCAAGTGAGAGGCGTCGGCAGCTCTCCAGGTTAGAGAGCCATTAATTCATCCATCCATTCAAAAATATTTATCTTGGGGCTTCCCTGGTGGCGCAGTGGTTGAGAGTCCGCCTGCCGATGCAGGGGACACGGGTTCGTGCCCCGGTCACAGGAAGATCCCACATGCCGCGGAGCGGCTGGGCCCGTGAGCCATGGCCGCTGAGCCTGCGCGTCCGGAGCCTGTGTTCCACAACCGGAGAGGCCACAACAGTGAGAGGCCCGCGTACCGCAAAAAAAAAAAAAATGTATCTTGTGTTATTTGGGGTTGAGCACTGTTCTAGATCTAGAGGACACAGCAGTGAGCAAAACAAAGCCCCTGCTCTCAAGGGACATACATACAAATAAATGTATATGGTACAGGTAAGAATAAGAGCTAAGGAGAAAAATAAAGAAGGGCACTGGGAATAGAGAATGTTGGGGTGTGTGTGTGTGTGTGTGTGTGTGTGTGTACGCATTATTTTTTTTTTTACACGGGCCTCTCACTGCTGTGGCCTCTCCTGTTGCGGAGCACAGGCTCCGGACGCGCAGGCTCAGCGGCCATGGCTCACAGGTCCAGCAGCTCCGCAGCACGTGGGATCTTCCCGGACCGGGGCACGAACCCGCGTCCCCTGCATCGGCAGGCGGACTCTCAACCACTGAGCCACCAGGGAAGCCCGTGTGTATGCATTATTTTTGATGGAGCAGCTAGGGAAAGCATCTTTGAAAAGGTGACATCTGAGCAAAGACCTGGAGGAGGAGAGACCAGATGCAATGACATCGACACTCAGAGGGAAGCAGCACAGGGGATGTGGGAGATGGCCTGTTCCCGGCAGGGAGCAAAGGCAGGCGCGGGGGATGGCGAATCGTGCAAAATCTGGAACCAAACCTCCAGGGGTCACACTATGGCTCCTCATTTACCAGTGCTGTGACCTCGGGTCTGTTTTAGAGACATATTTTAGGGGCACGGAATCCTGGTGTGGTGCCCCTTCTAGCTCAGTGCCTCAGCTGCCTCACAGTGCCCTCGGCAGCTCCCAAGATGCAGCTTAATACAGTTTTGCAACCTGCCACCGACATCATATAGACAAACATCCGGTGGAGAGCCATCAGCACATCATGTCTGCGAGGATTCAAGACTGAAAAGAGGGCAGAATGAAAAGTCTCCATCAAATTCCCAACTTGGCTAATGTCAGCAATACCCAAGTAACATCCCCATTAGCCAAAGTGATCTGACCGTTGGATGTCAAAAAAATCTGCGAAGTTTTCTGTGTTTCAATTGGCTAAATCAGTCCCATTACAGAAGAGAAATTATTAATACTTTCAGACAGGTGGGGGACATTTCTCTCATTTCATGTAGAAAATGTTATTTATGCTTTTGAAATATTTATCAGTAGCCAGAGTGCTAGAAGCATTAAGATAACCACAACCTGAATGTACTGATTCGGTTTGAAACATCCAGAAAGTGAGAGAGAGAGAGACAGAGACAGAGAGAAATGCATACGTACATACCCACATCTTTACCAGTTTAAGGCAAAGTAGTAGGAAAAATAAAGCTATAGTAGGATGAGTGGGAAGATAAAAAGAGAGTTACCTTTTGGGGAGAGAACCTGGGAACATAGAGATTAAGAAGGTTTATGAGGAGGAATAAGCAAAACAGCATTGAACCCTGAGTTAAAAAAGCTACATAACTTGTTCCTTTGATCTCTCAACCACAGGATGCAGCGACCCACACGCTTGGGTCCCCTGGAGACTGCATTAGGGTGTATGAGTAGCCGAGAAGGCAAAGGTGACGGTGAGAACCCTCCAGCTCCAAGGGTCCAGCCTCCCTAGTACTACAGCTGCGTGGAAGTCCATGCAGAACACTGAGCAGCTCAGAGGCTAGCCCTGTGCTTCTTAAATCCAAATGTGCACGTGAACCACCTGTGCTGATTCTGATCTCGTAGGTCTGGGGTGATGTCTGAGAGTCTGCATTTCTCACAAGCTCCCAGGGAACGGACAGACCACGAGTCCTTAAGCCCCAGCAAGGCCCTAGAGCTGCGCCGTCCAATGCGCTCGTTACTCGCCATGCGACGGGTTTACATTCAAATTCAAATGAAGTGAAATGAAAAATTCAGCTCCTCGGTCAAACTGGCCACATCTCCAGTGCTCGACAGCCACCTGTGGCTAGTGACTGTGCCTGGGACGGCATGGATACAGAACATTTCCATCATCACAGAAAGTTCCATTGGACACTGCTGCTCCCACCTAGAATGAGTCCTTCCTGTACTCATGCTTTAGCCTCGAACTCTGCACCATATCAAAGATTCCCTAAGGAACCGAGGCTATTGTGGCCCTTTCTCCCACCTGCCCCATTTCATGCAAGAGGAAGAGGTAAAGCGTTCAGTACAGAGGAGGATGGAGAACACACCACTAGAAGATAACGGAATTTAAATGGATACATTTATTTAATATCTCAGTAAGGAGGACATCACCCGCTCCCTCGTTTATCACCCACCACCCACTCTGGATGGCAGGTGTCACTGGCCCAGCTTTACAGATCAATGAACAGACAACAGGAGAGGTTATACGACTTGCCCCATGTCAAGAGCTAGTGGCAGGTGGCTTTGTGCTTAGGTGTGTGTGACTCCCAAGCTCATGCTCTGTCCTCAGGGGCTGTGTTAGCTACACTGGGCGTTACCTGTGCCTCTTGGGGACCAGGCCTAGCCCCTGCCCTGCCAAGTTAGGCATCGGAGCTGCAGCCCTTGAAGACAGGTGTGGTCGTATCTCCCAACGCTGGAGAGCAGCCCCAACCAAGATGCTATTCATGGAGACTCAGAGACAGTCACAGAGACCCTTTAATCCAGAAAACACTTTAATCAATGATAAAAGGCAAAACTAGTTAGTATTTATCTCATGCATTCTCACTCAACAACTATTTACCACACAGCTACCAGGTACCAGGAACTGTGTGGACCCTGGAGGTAAAGAATGAACAAAACTATAGGTCCCTGCCCTCCTGGAATGGACATCTTCTTTTATACACGCTCTTGAAAGAAAAGGCCTCTCTTAACCTTTACATATTCTATACCTAACTTCACTTCTCTAGATTCTTTAAAAAAATATTAAAGAATGAGGAATGAGGGCTTCCCTGGTGGCGCAGTGGTTGAGAGTCCGCCTGCCGATGCAGGGGACTCGGGTTCGTGCCCCGGTCCAGGAGGATCCCACATGCCGCAGAGCGGCTGGGCACGTGAGCCATGGCCGCTGAGCCTGTGTGTCCAGGGCCTGTGCTCCGCAACAGGAGAGGCCACAGCAGTGAGAGGCCCGCATACCGCAGAAAAAAAAAAAAAAAAAAAGAATGAGGAATGAATAAAACACATGCATATTTCTAATCTCAAGAGTTGCAGAGCCTTTTAACTTTGCTCCACCTGCCGCCCTGAGGAGGACCATGAGTAAATCAAAACTTCTCTTTGGCTACCTGAACACTCGGCTCGTTTCACCATCCATAGCTCTCTCCAGCGGCAGGAAAATTCACCCAGAGTGGCGCGTACAATCACAGACTCACTGGACTTTAGTCAAAAGTAATGAATTTTGTGATAGAAAATTGATCTCTCTTGTTCACACAATACAGGCTCTGTCGAGAGAGCAAACAAATAGGGCTGTAAAAATTAATTGAAAAGAAAGGGTCTAATTAAATTTTTATATTAGTGTACATAATGGCCAGAAATAGTAAACACTGCTTTAAAAAAAAAAAAAAGAACCAGAGCTGTAAAACAGCTAAGAGCTCTACGGCTCTTCAGATAACAGCAACCACTGATCACTCTTCAGGGCGTACACACAGCTTCATCTTATTTTCTAACCCCCAGTAAATGGCATAAAGTAGAAAGACTAGAGAACTGTGAAATATTTAAGCACTTACCATTTGGTCCAATTCTACAACTATTTATTGAGTGCCCCCCAGTGCCTGACACCGAGATCCATCCATTCCCTCCGCTGATGTTTACTGGTGTCTAACGCACACACATCCGCGCACAGCCCGACCTGGGCTGTAGGGTCCTTCTAGGTGGTTAAATATAATCATGGCTCTGGGAGAGGATTACGATCTTTTAAGAGAAACGGCACATGCCCACACAGGACCACACTATAAGGCAGTATGTGCCAAATATCAGCCAGGTGGTTCGGGAAATTTATCCTGACATGCAGTGAGAGTTCAAAATTTGGTTTCTTGGAGAAGGTGAGATTTACCTGCAAGACTACACCTGAAAGGGCAATAAGTACGCAGAGCTGTCTTGGAGAAAGAGAAGGATGCTCCGAATATTTCTCTCCCGTTACATATGCCTAGAGATCTCATTCCCGACTGGGCGTCCCTTGCTGGGAGCTTGGCTATGGACACCTTTGAGGTGACCGACCCTGGAATGCTGGGGATGGAGCTTATAGGATCCAGAAGTGACAGGTGTGGAGACAAGGTTTAAACTGGACAGGAAATTTACCTACAGCTTCAGGTGCGGAAGGAGTGGGTCACGTGAATCGAATAAGTTTATAAAATTCCACAGGTGAGCAGAAAGATACTGGTAAAAGGCATCCCCGCCCCCAGAAAGCCCCGTGGAAAGAAGCCCTCTGAAATGGATGGGTCTGTTTAGAGATAGCATCTTGCTTCATGGAGCTTCAGGGCAAGCTTTCAGACTTCTGGTTTACCCCTTCTGTGGGACCTCTAACTGCTGCAAGGCCTCCGACCCCAGCAGAGTTGTGCAAGTCTCCCCACCAGGCACAAGTGAGCCGGGAACCCACTGTAACAACATAAAATAGGGCCTCCTCACAAAGGCTGGCTGATCACGAGGTTTCTAGCTCTGAAACCTATTATAATAGTATCTAATAATTCTAATACAATTACTATTAAAATAAGCATAGGCTGCTGGAGTCAGAGATGATCCAGCCCGTACACATCATCTTACACAGCCAGGAAGTGCGATCCAGAAAAAGAAAGTGACCTGGGAAAGGGAGCACGGCTAATCAGGACCAGTGTCAACATTAAAAAAAAAAAAAAAAAGCCAGGTTTTCAGACTCCCAGAACAGTGCTCTCCCAGACTGCATGCTAGTACCTTCCGAAATAATCACCACCACAATCAGTTCTTCAGACTTAGGCAGGAAGATTAAACCGCAGCACTTCGTACAGGTGATAGAAAGCAGTTCTCGTGACACATCAGATTTATTACAAGTCCACCTTTCAAACTAGTGTGATAGGAAACCAGCTTAGTCATCAAAGTGTCTCAAGTGACTTGAACAAAGCATGGCACGCGGGGGCTCCAGCAACAATGGATGACTGAATAGTGAAACATTCCAGCTTACCCAGCCTAGGGGAGGAAACGAATGCTTTGCTTTATGGAAGATGGAACCTGGGAACCCACTGGGGGCTCTGGAACAGGTAATGAAACCATGAAGAATTCCATGGTCCCAGACAACACCCCCATGAGGTGAGTTCAGCAGACGAACTGGCCACATCATGGCTATTTAATAAGATGAAGAGCAGGTATCCTCCACTTAGACGTGGAGGGAGAAAGACACAGGAGAGGAAGTAAATAACTTGCTCATATCATTCAGCCACGTGACTGGCATAGGCACGGAGACCTGGACTGAAATCATAACCAAATACCCATCACAGAACAAGCCCATGACATGGGTAATGGTTTCACCTCACAGCAGTGCTAGGTATTAATTTCTCACAGTTGATGACACTTTACACACACGTTAAAAATTGGAGTTTTATACAAATGAGGCAGGGCTCAAACAAACAAAAAAAACCCCAAGCCATTTCCCATTATTTCCAGAATAACAACTGACAAAGTCCTCAATGCCTAAAACCCTGAACATGGTAGAATCCTGGCTGCCAGTGGTCCTGAGCCAGGGGCGATTTTGCCCCCCAGGGGACACAGGACAATGTCTGGAGACATTTTTGATCATCAGGAGTTTGGGGTGGGGGGGGGCGGCCGGTGCTGCTAGCTGCTCTTGGCAACTGGTGGGTAGAGGGCAGGGATGCTGCAAACCATCCTACAGTGCACAGGACAGCCTCTCACAACAAAGAATTCTCGGGTCCCAAACATCAACGGTGCCAAGGTAGAGAAACCCTGGGTTTGATTTCAAATCACAAGGTTACGCTGAGTTTTGAGGTAAATATCATGATGTATTCCCCTAATTCAGGGAGATTCTACCAGCCTCACTCATGGTGAATTTCAGGTAACATAAGAATAAACTATTTCTGAAGTACTTCTGAGCTCCCAGTAAACCGAGTTAAATACCTTCACTGATTAAGTTCAGAGGCATTTTCTCTGTTTCCTTTATCGTGGATGCTGACTTAAGGGCCGCAGAGATTCCGATGGGGTCGCTGCAAGCACAGGCCAGCTGTTTGTCAATATCTGTGGAGGAACAGGAAGCAAAAGGGTGCCTGCAGGACAGAGAGAAATCTCCCAAGTCCTCAAGCAGAGCCAATCAGTGACTGCCATCTGCTGCAACTTTTATGGGCAGAAGTTGCCTTGCATTGGGAGTTGCAAAAACCTTCTTGGCTCCAAGGAAGAAGCACACATCCACTTTCTGCTATCTGGCCGCCCCTGGTCTCCCTTCTGGTTCACCGTGTTTCTTCTGATTCTCATACCCAAACATGTGAAGCATGAGCGAAGAATGGAGACAGTGGGAATCACTATCAGCAGCCTGTGGGTAGTAGCATTTCACTTAAATGGCTGTTTGCGGCGAGCCTGGCGGTCTTGTAAAGGAAGAGGGAAGAGGAAAGGAGAACAGGGTATTTGTCAATGGGTCAGGGCTAAAGGTCAACGGAGGAGAGGGGTGAAACCAAGAGAAAAACCATGATACATGTTTCTCCTTGGCCTTCCAAAAGAAAATTGTGGGTTTATCCAAATGTCGCGTTGGAAAATCAGAGCTATTAGACGGAAAAGGTCATCTGCTGAGCAGGACCCACTGCTGTAAAATGCATCACCTGCGAAAATGCTAGCCGTCATCACCTGCCAGGGAGTCTAGAATCAAGGCCACATGTGGCCATACTCTGCTCCAGGGATTCCTAAGCGCAGGAAGCCTGCCTAGGTGGCCTCAGAAATCTCAGTGCCTGGGCCTGCACAGGGGAAGGGCCAAAGGAAGGAACAGGTGTTAGAGTGTGAAATGAGGTCTGCTTAAAACAAGTGTTATGCTGCCTTTATTATTATTATTATTACTATTATTATTTTGTGGCTGGATTCTTTTAAATTATTATCGTGATAAAATATACATAACAAAAAATTTGCCATATTAACCATTTTTAAGTGTACAGTTCAGTGCACTGAGTACATTCACACAGTTGTGCAACCGTCACCACTATCTATTTCCAGAAGTTTGTCCTCATTCCAAACAGAAACTCTGTACCCAGAGTGGTTTAATATCACTACCTCCTGGCTGCCCCTCATCTCAACCCCGGGTAACCTCCAATCTCCTTTCTGTCTCTATTAAGTTTAAGTGGAATCATACAACACTTGTCCTTTCGTGTCTGACTTGTCTCTCTTACCATAATGTCCTCAAGGCTCACCCATGTTGTAGCACATATCAGAATATCATTCCTTTTAAAGGCTGAATAATATTCCATTGTACATATAAGCCTTGTTTTGTTTATCCATTTGCCTTTGACAGACATTTGGGTTGTTTCCACCAGGGCTGCTTTTTATTTGTTTTCTGTTTTTTGAATTTTTTCGCTGCGCCGCGCAGCATGTGGGATCTCAGTTCCCCAACCAGGGATCAAACCAGCTCCCCCTGCATTGGAAGCGTGGAGTCTTAACCACTGAACCACCAGGGAAGTCCAGGGCTGCTTTTTAAACAGGATGATTTATGGATTTGGTAGAGCGCTGGTGTCGCTGAAAGAGGATGAAGAGTGGACTCAGGTTCTGTCTGCCACTAACTCCCCACGTGATCTTGAGATCCACTCAAACCCTTGAGTCTCAGGGTTTTCACTTATAAAACTGAGGAACTGAAATGGACCAGTGATCTCCAAAATATTTTTGGCCATCATCTACAGTAAGGAATAGAGTTTTCATTATGACTGAGTTTACACAAACCCACATATATAACTGAAACAAAAGTTTCACAAAATAACATTTACCCTCCTATGTGCAACCCACTCTGGCATTTTCTATTCTATTATTTTTCACTAAAAGAAAAGAATGGCTGTAAGCCCTACATTGATTTCACAACCCAATAGCGAGTGGTAACTCATGCTTTGAAAACACCCTTATTTTAGATTACTTTTTCCCAAATTGGTGTTCCTTGGAACATGTTGGTAAGTGTGCCCCCCCCCAAAAAGTATCTGTCTAATAAAGTGCGGGAAAAGATCTGAATTAGCTCACTACAAAGTTATTATGAGCTGCATTTCCCAAATTTATTGGCCATGGAAAACTCCACACATATTCGATAGGAAAGTCCTAACATCTCTGGAAACTGTTCACTGTAGTACCCGTCTGGGGAAACTAAACTGGGTGGTTTTAGGTTCTTTTCTGCCCCACTTTCTATGACATGGGACAGTAATTCTCAGCATGATTTTCCTGGTGCACGCTATAGAGGGAGACAAGCACCCTTCACAGTAATGCTATACCTGACTCCCAGAGTCATGCCCTTCATCTATTCACATAAACGTCTGAAAGAAAATAATAGACTTTATTTTTTAGAGAAGTTTTATGTTCACAGCAAAAAGTTCCCCCAACACACACAGCCCACTGCACCATCAAGAGCCTATATAATTTTTTAAAATTCCCTCTAGTGATTCTGACACCCCACCTCTTGTTCCCTTAATGTTGATCTAGAGACTTCGTTAAAACTACATCTTCCAGGACTAACTGCAAAACAGCTCAATGGTCTAGCACATTAATATCAATTGGTTCTCTCAAATTTAGTATCATTCCTACACCTTTTTATATTACTGAAAATGTCCTTACTTGTTGCATTTTGCCACCCAAGTAGTCCACTCAACTTGGCGCATAGAAGCCAAAGTGACCAGGAGAGCTTTATCATTTTCAGCAATCTAAGTCTTGCCTTAGCAGCTATACACTTTCACAGCACTATTTTGATAGTTATTTACAGTTTAATTTGTATACACGTGGGTCAACCAGAATTAGCCAGGTATTTTCGGAAGAATCTTCACTTGCTTATTCTGTACCGAAATAAAGTTAATTCTGTGTCTTTCATCCATTTTATGATTTCAATATCAAATAAAGGATGCTAATTACATTTATTCATTTGATTTCACAAATATTTACTGGGTTCGTACATATTGGAGGTTCGGGTCAATAATTAGTTTTTTTAAAAGAATGTTTACAAAATATATTGCTTTAACAACCATGACCAAAAAAACTTAACCCCAAAAGGCAGTTAGCTCTTGTCAGTTCTCCCTACAAACACATTTTTTTTAATTACACATAAAAAATGATTAGAAAGATGGCTGTGTGGCCATTTATTCCCAAAGATGACAGAGTATTTAAGCAAGCTTAGAGGAAAAAACAAAACCTTAATGATCTCTGAGAATGGAATTCATCGGCAAGGCAAGTCCTTTTTTTTAAAATTTTAATTTGTTTCTACTGAAATTGAACATATGGCAGACACTGATTTTCTTTTCTTTTCTTTTTTTTCTCTTTTTCTTAGCCATGCCGCACGGCACTTGGGATCTTAGTTCCCTGACCAGGGATCGAACCCGGGCCCTTGGCAGTGAGAGCGTGGAGTCCTAACCACTGGACCGCCAGGGAACTCCCCAAGGCAAGACCTTTAATATGGAGAATGTTGAATTTCTTTATTCTTATTAAACAGTCAGTATAAATAATCTCCCAAATCATAAAACTCAAGCCACAAGTTTGAGCAAATATTGCATGATTCTCCCCCACCTCACATCTACATTTGCTTTTCTATTTTGTCTAAAACAGAAGCGATCCCTACACAAGCATGGAGTGTGCACGCACACACACACACACCCCACGGCCCTCACTCACTTCCCTCTCCGTTTCCCTCTGCGGTGCCCTCCTCCATCCACACGAGTCAGGCCCCTCTCAGCTGCCTCTCCACCCCGCTCCGCACCAAGTCCCAGGGATCTCCCTCCAACTGTCTTTGTTCCCTCCTCGCAAGCTGTTTCAGACCTTCATCTCCAAAGATGTGATCTACTGCAGGGGCCTCTGAACTGCTCTCACCTCCATCTGTCCCACCCTCATTACGTTACAGAACTGAAAATGCCTTTTAAAAAGGAATGTGCCAGGGCTTCCCTGGTGGTTCAGTGGTTAAGAATCCACCTGCCAATGCAGGGGACATGGGTTCGAGCCCTGGTCCGGGAAGATCCCACGTGCCACGGAGCAACTAAGCCCGTGCATTACAACTACTGAGCCTGCGCTCTAGACCCCACGAGCCACAACTACTGAGCCCACGTGCCACAACTGCTGAAGCCCGCGCACCTAGAGCCTGTGCTCTGCAACAAGAGAAGCCACTGCAATGAGAAGCCTGTGCACTGCAATGGAGAGTAGCCCCCGCTCACTGCAACTAGAGAAAGCCTGCGAGCAGCAACGAAGACCCAACGCAGCCATAAATAAATAAATTAATTAAAAATAAAAACTGATGTGCCAGTCTTCCTTTCCCAGGTTCACTCCTCCAACTATCAGATACTGGAGAATGTTTCCATAGAAGGAAGCGACCACAAGGTGCCAAGTTAAGGTGGGAAGAGCTGAGTCTCTGGAGTCACAATAGGGAGAGACTGCTGGCTCAAGTCCCAGCTCAGTCGTTCACGAGTGACCTGGGTGACCTGCCATTGGCAGGCACAGGATTGCCTCTCTTAGCCTCAGTTCTCTAAAATGTAAAACAGTGATCAAATCAATCTCATCAGATTCTTATAAGAATTAAGACAGATTACATACATGATGTCTGTTAATACCAAGCCTGGAACATAGTAGATGCTCAATAAATGCTTGGTTTTCTGCCTTGATTTAGGGTTCAATGCAGGAGGAACTAATTAAATTTTAAATTCTTTATATAGGCATACTTCATTTTATTGTGCTTCACGTGACTGCATGCCCAGATAATTGCATTTTTTACAGATTGAAGGTTTGTGGCAACACTGAATTGAGCAAATCTATCAGTGCCATTTTTCCAAAGGCATTTGCTCACTTTGTGTCTCTGTGTCACATTTTGGTAATTCTCACAATATTTCAAACTTTCTCATTATTATTATATTTGTTATGGTGATCTGTAATCAATGATCTTTGATGTTCGTACATACTATGACTCACTGAAGACTCAGATGATAGTATTTTTTTTTATCAGTAAAGAACTTTTAAGTTAAGGTATATACATTGTTTTTAGACATAATGCTATTGCACACTTACTAGACAACAGCAGAGTATAAATATAACTTTTATATGCACCGGGAAACCAAGAAATTCCTATGACTCACTTTATTGCAATATTCCCTTTATTGCAGTGGTCTGGAACCAAACCCACAATATCTCCAAGCTCTGCCTGTAATCCTATAGTGCTAAAGAGCTCACATCCATTACATAGTTTTTTCATAGAAGTTTGGAATATCGGGTGGAAAGAGATTTTTGTTTGACTCTGCATCAAAGAGTTGTATTAGAGAAATTCACGGTGGTTCTCCTATAACTTCGACTTCAACACCAGTGATGACAGAATATTCCGCATCTAAGAGGGGAGGGTAAGAGGGGGTTAGAAAGAGGGAACTTCAAAGGGCTTAAATAATAAAATTCCATTGGAGTTACCATACGCCCCACCTGCCTTTCTCAAGAACAGCCCATTACAGAGCTTGAAGGAGGCACTGCTCAAGTGAGGGGGTCCTCAGAGTCAGGCCACAATGTATGGCCAGAACACCTCCTGCAGAATCCAGGGCCTGTGGTATCACCTATTTGTGAGTTCTGAACCCAGATTTTCAAGTACAAAGAATCAAGACCATCTTTTAGCAGGGAGGGAGGGATAACATTTGGGTGACTTTCTTCTTGAGGGATGAAAGGGAAACAGTGAGATTTCCTGGGAGAAAGAAGCAAGATCTGGAGCAGGGGGGAGACGGGCTTTGTTCTCATCAAAGAAGAAAAGAATGTAGGGGGAAAAACTAATGAGTTACTGCCAAGAGATTTAAACACGGATTATGTATCTGGTAGAGAATGCACACAATTGAGTGTTTTGGCCGGCCTGCGGTGAAAACTTTTCCCATTATGATTAAGGAAGGGGGAGCCCAAGTGCCTTACCTTTCAAGTGCTCTGTTCTGCAGTTAAGTGTTCAGAGGAAGTTTCCTTTCAGTAAGGAGCAGAGGGAGGCTTCTTTTCAAAGGAATAATGAATGAGACAAAGCGAGAGCAATTCCTGGCTAGCACCACCTTACATGCATTTGAATTTTCTATGGCAGCTGCAAAATGTTTAGTCCTCTGACAACATTTGGTGCCTTGAAGTCAACAGCCTGGAATGTATAACCTTTCCATCACAGAGTCACCTGATGGGTCTCTGAGGCTTCAAGAATGACCCGGTCCAAAGAGTCAGGCTTTGTGATACCCAGAGGTACACCAGGGCCTTGGCAGACAGATGGGGAAGGAGATGGAAGGTCAGCGACACCAACACTACAAACCCGCTCAATTATCGTCAGAGGGAAAGGATACAGAGTGAGCTGCCCCCCCACCCATATGTCCCTTGCCTCACGACAGTAAAGGGAGGGAGGGCATTACAATTATTCCGGGGCATCCCTGAGCAACTAGAAGAATATGTTTTGCACTATTCTCATAATCTGCACTCTGCTATCTAAGGGAAACCATTGATAAATATCTATTGAATAACACCTATAGGCAGGGTTAAAGCACAGGGAAAGAGAACTCTAAAAGAATCCTGGTTTTCACAGATCTTAAATCTAGTGGAAACTACGGAAGATAATATATAAAAAGATGCCTTACAGTGCAAACCAATATTTAGGGGCCAAATTGGTAGGCAGCATGTGTAAAAACAAGACTGTACAACTACCAAAAGAGAGTCCTGCGAAGGTGAAGAAGGAGAAATTGAAATGCGTTGATTTCCCATGGGCACAGATGCACTCGATACAGTCCTTTACTTAATTTAATACCCATGGCACCCCTTTGAGACAGGTATTCTTTTTTTTCTTCTTTGTTTTTGGCCGCCATGCAGCATTCGGGACCTTAGTTTCTTAGTTCCCCAACCAGGGATCGAACCCACGCCCCCTGCAGTGGAAGCTCAGAGTCTTATCCACTGGACCGCCAGGAAAGTCCTAAGCTAGGTATTCTTATGCCACAACAGGAATGACAAAATGCAACTTGGCCAAGATCACACAGATAGGGAGTGGCCCAGGCACGGTTCTAACCCGCATCTTTCTGAGACGTACTGGGATTTGCTCTAGGCCTGGTTTGACGGTCAGCCTGCAGGAGCTGGGAGGGAGCCTGGGGATGGTCAAGTGGGGTTCTCAGGCTGTGCTCCCTGATGTGCCTTGTTGCACACGAGGAGCTGAGGCCCAGGGACGCAGAAGGACCTGCCCGAGGGCACCAAAGCTCATCAGAGACAAGTCGCCTTGTGTGACTTCTGGTCTACCACAGGGCAGGATTCTGACAGGTGGGGAGGGTCGGGGATGCCAGCACCCCACTCTGAGACCATAAGATCTTTAGCTCTTCTTCGTTTTTCTGCTTTCTTACTGTTCTTCCAGACTTGCCTCTTCCTCCTGAGGACGTCACAGCTACTGCACCCGTCCATCCGCCTGCAGGACCAGCTAGGGTCCACTCCCTAGCAAGTGCGGGCAGACATGAGGCCAGGCAGGGGGCTGTGGGCCTGAGGAACTCACCAAAGCCCGTCAGAACACCCATTCCAGTGGCTTTCTGCTGGAAAGTTTAAAAGGGGGGGAATCTCTCTATGTTCCTCAATTTCTCTACAAGCAAAAAACGAAATGGGGAGGGAAGGAGGGAGTCAATTTCTAGGTCAAAGGAATCCTAAGATACTAAACTCTGCTCTCTTTATCATTAAACAAAATCCTTTCACTGAAAGTCCCACAATTGCAGAGGGAAAGGGAGAGGGAGAAGAGAAGAAAGAGGAAGAGGAAAAGGAAGAGGGGGAGAGGGAGGGGTGGAGGAAGAGGAGAAAAGGGGAGGGGGAGGGGAGGGTGGAGGAAGAGGAGGAAAGGGGAGGGGGACGGGTGGTAGAAGAGGGTGAGTAGGAAGAGAAAGCCACTAAACTCCTTCTACTTGTTTCCTCTGAATGTTTTTTTTTCCACTCACTTTTATTCTTCCCAAGCTATATGGGGGTGGGTGGTGGTGTGTGTTTGCGGGGGTGGGGGGGTGGGGGGCGGGGTACTAGTGTGTTAGAGAGATATGGGTGGCTAACAGACTTTGACCAAAAGCTTCCATTTAAAATAGATAAACACACCGTATACATGTCTCTACTTGGACTACTGCGATTAAGCAACTCAATCTAAGAAGATAAGGATTAAGAAATGTGTCTAAAGGGTTTATGGATGCTGTCTCCAGATGAATGAAAAATCAGCAAGAGTTAGCAATTAATGTGGAATTAACGTGTGACGCTTCTCACACTCTTCCTGCACCTTTCACATACACAGCAGAGTCTCAAAGATGGTTTGACAAATAACGCGATGTGGTCCTTACGTAAGAAAAAACAAAAGGTTAAGAATGTGACCAGAGACCGGCCCAAAACATGTGATACCACAGAATAAAGACAGGGGTTTGGCTCTTCCACAGAGATTTATACAAAGGGTGGGTGTTGCTCTCGTTAATTCAGTGGATAAACAATAGGAGGAAGGTCTGGATGATTTGATGGACAGCTTTTGGAAATGATCTTCTGCTTGGCAAAACACCGCAGTGATAATTTTCTTCACACGGAAGGAAATGCAAAGAAGTGTCACTAAAACAAGAGAGGTAATTATAGGGCAGGAATCAAAATACTGGGTGACACAGAATGAAGAGCAACTAAATTAGTACCACTATGGCCTTGAAATCTGGACTTAACGATTTCAAGAGAAGAATCTGACCTCTCATTTCTGAGTAACAAAGCCATATCTTCCCTGTGTTTTGTTTCCAACCTACACTGTGGGCTTGGAGAACTACAAACACTGCGCTACCAAGTGATATTCCATTACTCTCCTGTGCTGGCAGCTCAACAGACTTAGAAAAAGAACATTGCAAGAGCTGGAAGGGATGACCTTGCAATTCTCCCAGCAATAATTAAATCTCTTCAAGGGACCCTGACAGCTGGTCATCTCAACTTGACTAGCATCCCAAGAGTAGCTGGTTCACACACTACCCGAACACTTACCCACCCAAACAGTTACCCAGCCAAACAGTTACCCATCCACCCAAACACTTACCCACCTAAACAGTTACCCACTCACCCAAAAAGTTACCCACCCAAACAGTTACCCATCCACCCAAACAGTTACCCACCAAAACAGTTACCCATCCACCCAAACACTTACCCACCCAAACACTTACCCATCCACCCAAACACTTACCCACCCAGTTACCCACCACCCACCCAAAAAAGAGTTACCCATCCACCCAACACTTACCCACCCAAACACTTACCCATCCACCCAAACACTTACCCACCCAAACACTTACCAATCCACCCAAACACTTACCCACCCAAACACTTACCAATCCACCCAAACACTTACCCACCCAAACACTTACCAATCCACCCAAACACTTACCCATCCACCCAAACACTTACCCACCCAAACACTTACCAATCCACCCAAACACTTACCCACCCAAACACTTACCCATCCACCCAAACACTTACCCACCCAAACAGTTACCCATCCACCCAAACACTTACCCACCCAAACAGTTACCCATCCACCCAAACACTTACCCACCCAGTTACCCACCCACCCAAAAAGTTACCCACCCAAACAGCTACCCATCCACCCAACACTTACCCACCCAAACACTTACCCACCCAAACAGTTACCCATCCACCCAAACACTTGCCCACCCAGTTACCCACCCACCCAAAAAGTTACCCACCCAAACAGTTACCCATCCACCCAACACTTACCCACCCAAACACTTAACCACCCAAAGTTACCCATCCACCCAAACACTTACGCACCCAAACACCTACCCATCCACCCAAACACTTACCCACCCAAACACTTACCCACCCAAACAGTTACCCATCCACCCAAATACTTACCCACCCAAACAGTTACCCATCCACCCAAACACTTACCCACCCAAATAGTTACCCATCAACCCAAACATTTACCCATCCAAACACTTACCCACCCAAACAGTTACCCATCCACCCAGTTACCCAGCCAAACAGTTACCCATCCACCCATACACTTACCCACCCAAACACTTACCTATCCACCCAAATACTTACCCACCCAAACAGTAACCCATCCACCCAAACACTTACCCACCCAAACAGTAACCCATCCACCCAAACACTTACCCACCCAAACAGTTACCCATCCACCCAAATACTTACCCACCCAAACAGTTACCCATCCACCCAAACACTTACCCACCCAAACAGTTACCCATCCACCCAAATACTTACCCACCCAAACAGTTACCCATCCACCCAAACACTTACCCACCCAAACAGTTACCCATCCACCCAAACACTTACCCACCCAAACACTTACCCATCCACCCAAACATTTACCCACCCAAACAGTTACCCACCCAAACAGTTACCCATCCACCCAAACACTTACCCACCCAAACAGTTACCCATCCACCCAAACACTTACCCACCCAAACAGTTACCCATCCACCCAAACACTTACCCACCCAAACAGTTACCCATTCACCCAAACACTTACCCACCCAAACACTTACCCATCCACCCAAACATTTACCCATCCACCCAAACATTTACCCATCCAAACAGTTACCCAGATCCTGGTATGTGTCTGGCATTGTTAGATGCTGTTCTGTTGGAGAGATCTTTTTTAAGTGAGCCCAAATCTTTCCTTCTATAACTTCAACCCACTGGACCCAAAACCCTCCTAGCAGAAGCTGAATACGGCTGGCATGCTGATCTTCTGAAAGTATTTTCTCCAGATCACACATTTCCAGCTCCTCCACCAGCTTCACTGCTTTTCTCATTATCTTAAAGTCCCCCTCCCACCTGGTCAGAAACATCGCAGTGAGGTCTGGTCTACAATGAAAGTGGGAATTACTGGTCATCATATCACTTGTTCAAATACTCACCTTTTATTAATATAACCTGAAACTACTTAACAGTATGCTTTTGACCAACATTAATTCACAGCTGACGCACTTATAGTACACGAATTCTCCCCACCCCCATTCTTCCTTCCTCAAATCTTTTGTGAATGATGGGTTCTACTGTCTAATCTAATTATATCAGGCCTCTACTTCTTAATCCCCCTCCTTTTCAGTCTATAAAATCCAGGAGTGTTTAGTGTAACCAGAAGTTGGAGAAAGAGGAGTCTTACAAATGGCAGTGGTTGCTTTTAATTTTCTATTGTGATGAAACATTTGCCGATTTTTAGATAACTAATGAGAACCTACTATATAGGGAACTGTACTCAATGCTCTGTGGTGCCCTAAATGTGAAGGAAATCCAAAAAAGAGGGGAGATATATATGTGGCTGATTCACTCTGCTGTACAGTAGAAACTAACACAACATTGTAAAGCAGCTATACTCCAATAAAAAAATTTTTTTAATTTGCCAATTTTACCCTCCTGCAAAACAGAGTGTGCAGTCTGTTGTCTCATGTTGTACATCACTGATTCCATGCGTTTTTGACAGCTCTTTCATATTTCTAACATGGAGATCAATTTCTCCCCCTCCGAGAAGGTGAGGGGGTTGACAAACATGCAGAATGCAGGTCGGCCCCTAAGATGCTCTGACCAGGAATCTGCCAGGTCCTCTGCTGGCTATTTGGAGATGCAAATAAACAGGAAGCAAATCGGTAAAGATCCCAGACTCCTGCTGAGTCCATCAACACTTCAACTTTCTAACCAGGAATCAGGGACACAGAACCCCTTTGTCATCCATTATCTCAGTAGTTAGATCAACAGAAATTTACCAGTAGCAGATTTAAAGAGATCCTAACACTTCTGCTGACAGAATACCAACCAGGGACTGAGGGCACCCCAAGAGTTCAGAGGATGAAAAAGAACTCAGCTTGGCTCTCTCTTGGCCATGAGTTTCACTCCGCACCTGAGTAAAATAGATAGCTGCTGAAACATTCAACTTTCAAAGTGAGTGTGAAAACAGGATGAAATTGGATGACTGGGCACTATATTCATACGATACACCTAGTACATAAGAGCTCAAAGATAACAGAGACTATTTTCCATTTAAATAAAATAACGGAGGATGAAATGTACAATGGACAGCATACTGCAGGTAAAATGCTGAGATTAAAAATATTCCGAGACAAACTCAGAAAATAGAATGGAAGTCAATAGACAATATGATTTGATATGCAAAGAAAATCATGGCTAACTAATGGATTTTTAAAGCTCACACTGTAAATGAGCATTGTTTTTTATATATAAGTGAACCCCTAAATTTGTAAGCCTTTTCTATGTCTCCTCCAATTTTTTAACAAAACAAAGTTTGTACTTCAAATTACTATTATTAGAAAATCTTGTCATTCAATCCCATATTCATTTTACCACATTAATTTAGCACATCCTTCAATATATTTAGCACAATGAAGCTTCACACTGATTTTAAAAGATTTTTAAAATTTAAAAGAATATTGTCCTTTAAAAAATTAAGCATAATGTTGCAGTTTAACGCATATGCTTTCAACATAGCTAATACCTCACCCTTTTTAATTACACTTACACAAGTAAGTGTATTGTATATGAGGAGCTTTTAAAAAACTATTCATGGTTTCCATCAAATATGTCGCTTACAAGTAAATATAAGGTGTGTAATGTGTAATAATGATGTAACTAATCTAAATCCTCACACTCATTCTTTATACTTGACTGAATTAAAAGTTGCGATGACACAACAATCTAACAAACCCCTTTAATACAAGTTAAAACTGATTTTATTTGGGCTTTGCAGTTCTTCTGCCAACAATTAAATGCATACCACTTTGAATAACTGGAATGAAAGATGTCTTATAAGTTAAAAAATTATTGGATGTTATCCAAGCAATGAATAAGCTATTCCTTGCTGTGTACAAATTCAGCATTTTAGTGGGGGAATTAACATGGTTATGTTAACAAGCTTAACATTGTTAGGATTTTCTAATCTTTTAATTGTCTAAAAGGATGAGTTCCCTAAACACCCCACCTTCCCTACCTCCTCCCAACGCAATCCCCCATCTGCCATCATCAGGTCTCTCCTTCGGCCAATGCTTACTTACCTGGTGAGGAATCCCTGATGATTTCCTTAATTCAAACATATACTGACCACTCTGTACAATTTCTATATCCTTAGCAGTATAGTTCTGCTATGTAGGCATTTTTAAAAATTATAAAGAATAAGCTCAAAGCACATGAATAGGGCAGCAGGCAGGATAAAAATAAAACCTTTTGGTGAGTCAGCACTAAAATCAGCCATTTTCATTAAGACCCTCAATATCTGAAAGGCCAAAACCTTTGGAAAGGTCATTAACGTATCTTTTGCGGCTCATTAAACTGCTCTGAAGAAGCAAAAAGAAACATAAGGAGCTAAATGATAAGCTTAAATGTTCGGAATTCTCTTTAAAAAAAAAAAAAAAAAGGTGAGAGCGACAGAAACTTTCTTGAAATGTTTTGACTCTGTAAACTTTAAAGTCATCCAAAAAATAAATCTTCAGACCTAGATCAGCAAATAAAAGTCTTATGGATTTTTCTAACTTTGTACATGTTAGGCTACAATACTGTATATAAAATATAAAATACACTGTCATTATTTTTAAAGATATTTAAGCAAAAAGTGAAAGGTGCATTGGGCAACAGAAGTCCCCTCAATCAGGGTTTATGTTCCTCCAAAGCCCAACCATGGCTGCCCCATCACATAGACCAGAGGCATATAAGATGCTGAGATTTCTTTGGAGGTACCAAGGAAGCATAAAACTATAGTGGCTCTGGCTCCCAAATTAGGTATATTTTACTAAATTTCCCTTCTCTGAAAAAATGATCATCCAAGAAACTCTCTATAACCCATCCTGTTTGATTCATCATAAAACCTGTTCCCGCCTATGGTGAGAGATGATTGAAACTTTTTTTCTGTCAACTGATTTTGGATTGGTGCCTATCCCAGAGAGGATGCTACATAAGACCCTATACATAACTTTTGAAAACAATCTGTTGTCATAAACATTGTTTTGGGGTACCCACTATTTAAGGGGTGTGAATTGAGTATTGTCAAGTTTAAGGGCCCCCACTATACAGTATCAAAATCATAAAAGTCAAGGCCACCCACTGGGGAGCTGTTTATTTAACCATCAGACACGGAGAAAGATTAGAAAAGGGAAAATTCCTAATAAGTTGGAGGGAGTGTAGATTGGAACAGAGTCTAAAATTGGAAGGCAAATTGGCAATATCTATATCAAAAGCACTAAAATGTGCATATCCATTAATGAGAAATCCCACGTCCACGAAAGAGGGGCATAGGCAACAAAACCATTAAACCAGATAATAGGACTTTTCTGAAGACGTATGGGCAAGAAACCCAACTACACCATCCTCCCTCCTCCTTCCAGACCTAGAGTCTGAAAGTCACACTGGCAAAAGCTGGGAACAAAAAGAAGTTGATCTGGCACGGGCAGCTTGACCTCGGGGACCCTACCAAGCACAGTTGAGCGTCATTTCACAGAAATAGAGTTCCAAGAACTGTAAGAGCCAACTAACAGCCAAGCCCCTTGTACGGCTCAGCAGATCCTAGGGAGAATGAGGTAAAAGCAAGAGCTCTTCAGTTGTCTCGTAACATGATAGAGACAGACTCCAAATGGGTCGGGCAAACCGCTCAGCGATGCAGTGATTTTCACTTTCCATTACAACAAAAGGGACATGGTTATTTTAAATTGATAAACTCAACTAGTCTGCGCATCGGGGACTGCTTTTTCTTGAACAGAAAAGTTACAGAGACAGTGCAGAGAGTTCTCACAGACCCTACACTCAGTTTGTCCAAGGTTAACATCTTAGGTTACTATGGTACATTTGTCACAACTAAGGAACCAACAATGATACGTTGCTATTAACTGCACACTTTATTCTTATTTCACTAGTTTTTCCCTAATGTCTTCTTTCTGTTCCAGGAACCTATCCAAGAGATCCCATTACCCATTTAGTCACCATGTCTCACCATGTCTTCGTAGCCTCTGGTCTGTAACAGTTTCTCAGACTTTCTTTGTTTTTGATGACCTGACAGCTTTGAAGACAATTAGTCAGGTATTTTTAAGAATGCCCCCCCCACCCCCGCCGCACCACCTTGGGGACAAAACCTTGCCTAATGTTTTTCTCTGATTACAGAGAAGTTAGGGATTTGGGGGAGGAGGACAACAAAGGTGAAGTGATAATTTCTTGACATCGTTATCACGGGCACGTCTTGTCAACTTCACATCACAGATGCTGTTAGCTTTGACCACCTGGCCAAGGTAGTGTTTGCCAGGTTTTCCACCATAAATTTCCTTTTCCACCCCCTTTCCACACTCTGCTCTTTGGAAGTAAGTCATTAAGTGCAGCCACTCAAGGGGTGGGGAGTTAAACTCCCACTCCTTGAATGGATGAATATCTACATAAATTATTTAGAATTCTTCCGTATGGGAAATTTGTCTCTACTCTCATTTATTTAGTTGAGCATTTATTTATATCAGTATGGATTCACAGACATGTATTTTATATTTGGGGTTATATCCCAATGCTATGTTATTTATTTGTTGTTCATATTGTCCCAGCTTTGGCCACGGGGAGCAAATTCAGGTTGGCTCTGGTAGGCTTTTTACATCCTTGTTTTCTGAACACTTCCTTACTTTCTGCTTCTCCATATTTTTATTAGTGAAATGCCTTACTTAAGAAAAGGGTTGTGATGGGATGAATTTTGTGTTCCCCCTCCAACATACAAAAAAAAATTCACATTAAAGTCCTGGTTACCAGTACCTCAGAATGTGATGTTATTTGGGAATAGAGTCATTGGAGATGTAATTAGTTAAGATTAGATCATACTGGGCTTCCCACGTGGCACAGTGGTTGAGAGTCCGCCTGCTGATGCAGGGGACGCGGGTTCATGCCCCGGTCCGGGAAGATCCCACATGCCACGGAGCGGCTGGTCCCGTGAGCCATGGCCGCTGAACCTGCGCGTCCGGAGCCTGTGCTCCGCAACGGGAGAGGCCACAACAGTGAGAGGCCCGCGTGCCACAGAAAAAAAAAAGATTAGATCATACTGAATAGGGTAGTCCCCTAATCCAGTATAACCGATGTCCTTCTAAAAAAGGGAAATTTGGACACGGCACACAGGAAGAACAAAGTGCATCACACAGTGAAGATGAAGACAGAGATCACAGTGATGTTTCTAACAAACATTCAAAAGGGCATACTGGAAAACAGAGGCACAAGCTCCGTGCGGCAGTACTGAGCATCATATTTGGACGTGAACAAGGTTTCGGGGTCAGTGTTTTCAGATGCTTCATTTTCCCTGCAGAGTTTCCAGCCACCTGCAGCTTGGTTCAGAGCACTACTTGCCAAGCACACCTGCAAGTACTAGCAATAACCACCCATCTAGTATAATCACCATCTTCAGCATGCTAAGTACCAGCTCTGTGAAATCCAAGCGCTTCCCAGGTGCCCCTCACAGCAATCCTGCGGGGCAGACAGGTGA
Source organism: Grampus griseus (assembly GCF_964374135.1). Classification (NCBI taxonomy): domain Eukaryota; kingdom Metazoa; phylum Chordata; class Mammalia; order Artiodactyla; family Delphinidae; genus Grampus; species Grampus griseus. The sequence goes on along the minus strand of NC_139018.1, from coordinate 14,526,451 downwards.
TTCCCTGCATCACAGAGGACCCAGCCAGATCGTGTCAGGTCGTCATTTGTGGTCCCTGTTTAATGACTCGCTTTGTCCCACTTCCACCTTCCCTAAGTCACGTCCACAAGTGGCCCAATGGCTTAGAACGGAACTGACTACGTCACTGTCAGCTATACGAATATTATACAATCATCCAGCATTTAGGACCCTTAGTACAATTTTACACACTACAGGATACTAAGCTTTCAGATGAAGGAACTATAGTCCCCGGGAAAGAGAAAGTGACTTGTTCTTAGAGTTAAGACATGGAAGAGGCAGGCTGAAATCTGGTCTGTCTTCTCACTCCACATCCAGTAATCTTTATGGAGGTGAAATCTAAGTTCCCGCATGCGCAGAGGCAGAAACTTTTTTTTCCCCCTCAGTCAACTGGGAGAAGAGGAACTGGATGTGACATACTGGGATCTGAAGTTTTCGTTTGGAAATTATTTTCATTACAAAAGTTCCAGTTCATCTGCATTTTTATTCCTATATTAAAAAATCAAATGAAGTCATTAGGCTTAGGCCAGCTCACAAAGCCCCTCGCCTGAGCGTGCATCCCTCTGGCAACCTCTAGAGCTCTACTCTAATCCTTCAAATTATTAAATAATTACTGTGTTTCCCTTGGGGTCGCGTTTGGCAACAAAATACTGGCCTAAATGAACCAGTGATGTGACCCAGTGAATAACACTTATGTTCTTAACTTCTTAGAAGCAAAAGGATACGAAATACTTCCGAGGTACAAACTGGGAGGAAAGTGAAGGGTTTTCTGTGGGGTGTGGAGGGTGAGGGGAGCAGGATGACAAAGGAACATGAGAATCTGGGAATTATTCCAATAATGAGGGTCATCCCCTTCCCCATCAACCCTGCACATCAGTAAGTCTCCACTCCAAACCCAGTTTTCTCCCATTTCAGGAGTGGTTACGGCCACAAGGAGAAAACCAAGCATATGGCTCTGCCCTTCTGGACATTTCTACAATGCTGGCTGGGCTGCTTTGGAAAATCCCATGTTATCTCCTACAGCTATATGACCTCAAGTTGTCATTTCCAATAAAGTATGCTTCCACTGATTTTTATGAACATAGACAAAAGCTGCTACAACCTTTTTTGCCCCCAAATCTTTCAAGCCAACTGTAGTTGCTATGTAGGGTTATTTGTTTCTAAGGCAACAGCCCATATCTAAGTACTAATGGCCTGTCCTTTTGCCAGGCAACAAACAGCCTTGTGATGCAACTGCACCTGTCTCGGCTACGTGTTACTATGGAGATGCTGCAGTTGCTATGGCTACCATCACGCTAATCGCCTAGCGAAGGCAGACATACAGCAGTCTTCTCAGAGAGCCCAGCTGTTCCTCCCCGTCTCTTGCTGAAGACTGATTGTCTAAGGCCTGTGATGGAATGCTTCTCAACTGAGATGTACAAGAACTTCATTAATGCTGTTTCAGAGGATCACTTTGTGCTCCCTTCTGCAGAACAAACACCAGACTAGGGAAAGAATCTGCAATGACACAGACTGTGAAACTACCGACATCTATGAATTCACGCCTTTCCTCACTGACGTAAACTTGTAGTCCAAGGATCATTCTCTTAACTGACTGGTAACAATAGAAACATCTCTATACATTAAAGAAAAAAACCCTTTTTTTGTAGAGTTGAGGGATAGATTTCAAACCCAAACACTATGCAAGAGAAAATCAATTTTAAAAATTGGTTCTGTTTTATAGGGCTATTTTTTTAGCCTAAATACTAAAAATAGTAACCTATTTTTTTGAGTGACAGGTTGCATATCCTCCCCTCCAATTCTATCTCTGTAAAAATGGCACCCGTGACCTCACTGTCTCAAAACAAATGGGCATGTGACGGGCAATCCTAGTCTCTACTGTTCTTTGCTGTTTTCCTTGAAGAGGCAAACACCAAGTAACCACAACGAAACGATCACTCTGGAGCACCGTCTACATGGAGACGGGGAGCGGCAACAACTCTGTGCATCCTTCAGTGAAACACCTGCAGACACTCTGGCTTGGAGGATGGGAAGTTGGAATCGCTTACCCGACGCGCTCCTGGACTCTCATCCCTGCAAACGGCCACACTCTCAGATGTTAAAGCTGACAGCTTTCCTTTGTAAATGTTTCTACCCAGGAAGACATTATTTCACCCACCATGAAGCCTTCTGGAAGGAGACACATTCGTCCCAAGCAGCAGAAGCGGTAAGGTTTGCCGAAAAAACACTTGGATATGCCTCCAAGAATACTTAACTTCTTTCTCATTTATCTACAGTTATTTTTCAAATCATACAGCCTATTAAATTAGTTTCAGTGCCTGTCTCTGCCAAAATAATGCAACTTCAGTAGACAACAAACAAACCAACCCCAAAACAAAAAAGGTCTGAATGGCTTACCTTTGATATGCCTGAGGAGAGGCGGGAGGTGTATTGAACACATTCGAGTGTGGGTGATAAGGTGTCTTTTTCAAAGCCTGAATTAGATTTTGTCTATACTCTGGGTCTATGCACCACAATGACCCTTTCCCGATACTCTGCAAAGAACAATAAAATACAACAGTGATTAATATAGAGACAGTACCTACTGTGCAGTAAGTAGATGTATAACTCTCAACATAGTTACTTATTTTGAAAAGCCTCTCACTTCTTTGTTAACTGTCTGCCAGCCTTAACTACTGTACTATTGTCCTCTGACAACAGAACACCAGGCAATGCGTTTCTGTGTATACACATTAAGTTTAACAAAATGAATATGTTATTTCCAGGTGATGTTGCTACAATAATATTGTAATTTTCATATCCTACTGACCAAAACCCTCAGTTCCCTTATGATTTTTCAGTGTCAACTTTGAAAAACATATGTATCCCCTTTAAAAAGTGAGTTTTAAATTTGTCAGGTATCAAGGGTTGAGAGAAAAAGAGGGCAGAGACACCCTCAAAACTCTGTCTCTGCTTTAAAAATTCGAGGGTTATGTTTTCAAACCCTATTACATCGGTGCCACTTTACAAAAACAAAAAAGTAATCCCCTTGTTTTTTCCTGCTTAACAAAAGAATGACATTATTTAAGCTTCCAATGGAATTCTGTAATGACCTTCCCAAAGAAACAAAAGAACTCAGGCAGCAGTGGTAAACCTTAGCCAGAATCCAGTACTTATTTTTTGATATCCTCCATTCTGGATTTTGCTCCAGACCTGAATCTTCAGAAGTCAGAAACTTTTAAAATACAAATTTTAACAAACTGGTTCCATGGAGAGAGGGAGACTTGCTCGGAGGCCCACTTTCAGCTGGACGCTTTCGTTCTGGGCGCGCAGCATTTTATAAAACACATGCAAGATCTGCCTCTGAGGCCCGCTGGATCTGGCGGCAGGCTGATAGGATAGGCAGTCACTGTTCTGACTGCTCGCTTTCAAGTGACCGAATGTACCCAAGCTGCTTGATAAGGTCATTTGTAAACATTTACTGATTTGGAGAGAAAAGAAGTCAAATTATATAAACCCACACCCATCCCATGCTTCCAGCCAACGACTCTCTAATTTTCACAACTATCATACTACAGATAGATTTAGAAAGCAAACAAGAAAATCGTTTAACTATTATGCAGGGGGCAAAGTCCAAGAAAATCCCCTAGAAGGAGAACTAAAAATAAATTATTCCTAAAATCTTTAAAGTTTTAAAAATTTGTATTTCAGTCATCAGCTTACCAGATAGTTTACTTACAAACTTATTCACAGAACCCCTTAAAATTCTTTACTATCAACACCACCAGTGCACTCAGCACAGGGAACTGCTCGAAGCCAAGATCCGGGGCTAGAGCCTCTGCTCCCCCTCCCCCACTGCTCCCCCCACCCGCCCCGCAAGTGCAGGCCTGACCCCAAACACAGTCCCAGTCAGGCCAACCTGCCTGGGCTAAACACCAAAGCTCCCAGTTTAACCACCCGGATGTTTAAAGAAATGAAACATTTCAATTTTAGAAAACTCAGCACCCTTACGTGGTCTTTCCTTCCACGCGTACATTTTCAAGCCCAGAAGGGGGACTAATGACACTTTCCGGGTAAAGCAGGCAGGCCACCAATGATCAGCCCTGGACCTTCCATTCTGTCCTTTGGAGAAAAGCTGTGCGGCACACTTTTTAGAAGAAAGCAAAAGCCAAGATGCTGAGAGGCGTGGAGGAAGACCAGTGACTACCAGATCTGGATAACGTAAAGCAAACCACAAAAGCCAGTCACCTCCTGGGCAGCAGGGGTCCTGGCCTGAGTCCATCAAAGGCTCCCTGTGGAGCCCTGTGCCAGTGGGACTCCCTTTCCAATCCCCTTGAAGACAAGGCTCCCAAATAGCTAGTTGGAGGGCCAGGGCCCAGGTGCAACCCACACGTTTCTGCAATGAGATCACCCTGGTTCTGGGAACCACACGGGGCTTCTGTTTTCATCAAGGTGGCTTTCAGGGTAGGGCCGTTTAATCTTACAGGGAATAAAAATATGACAAACAAATGAAGGGAAATAACAATAAGCCGAGAAGGCGGTTTCTCCTAATCCTTAGCACCTTGTTTATTATACTACGCTACTATTTACCAGAAGAAAAAGGGGGAAACCCCGCAGGATTGGGGTGCGGGGACGATCGCAAGCTAAGTGATCCAGGTACAAGAGGCAGGCCGAGCTACAGTAAGAACGGGAGTTCTAAAGCCAGACAGATGTTTCCTCTGTGGCCTGGGGCAAATCAGGGTCCCCTAGAAAGTCCAGGCTTCCTCAGTGGCAAAATAAAGACCCCCTTAGAGACAGGTGTGCGGTCCAGCATGACAGGAAACACCTAGAACAGTGGAGAACGTACAGGCATTGGATAAATGGCGGAGGGCGGAGGGGACCACGAACAGGTCCTTTTGGACAGAAGAAAGAAGGCAAAGCTGGCTGCACCATGCTTTCCACATCCGATTCTCCCATCATGAAAGAATCACCAAATTCCAACAGAGGCAGTGGGTGGGGTCCCCGGCAAGCAGACCTTCCACGTGAGGACTAAGTATTAATCTCCTGGAGCGCCACTGGCCCCGGCTCAGCAAGTGCGCTCTGGAGAGCTTTGCTACTCTCTAAGACGCCCCACTTTATTTCCACCCCCCCATCACCCTTCTACGAACCCCTCACTCCATGTTACTTCTCCCTTGCTCAGGAAGCCAATTCTGACTTCCCTACTAGAAGTTTTCTTTTGCTCGGGTCTTCGCACAGTGATCACCAAGCTAAGGTTTAATTCCACACTTGGTCAGCACACATTCCCAGTATCTTCACTGCAGGCAATGTGCCTGAGCTTGGGATCATCACGGTTCCTACCTTGATCAGTTCTGCATTTTATGGTGAGCGTGGTCTGGAACTGTGATAGATTTTCACAGACCAAACACTAATTTCAGTATCTCACACTCAGAATTTCCAGAGAGAAAAAAAATAAGCCAAAAGGGCATCTTCAGGACACACCTATGGGGACACTGGAGATCCCTCAAATCCCTCCAATGATTTTCCAGTGGAGAGCTCCAGGCAGAGCTTGGAAGGAGCATGAAAGAGGCTGGCGCCGCATCTTATTTGCAAGCATTCTCGTTGGTTTCATGTAACAGTTCAGAATAGTAAGAAGGTTGACATGAAAACTTTTAAAATGGAACTATGCAGAGCAGAGAATGCTCAAGTTTATTCGGCCAGGAAAAATTACATTTAATGCCCATAACAGGGGAGAAAAGGGTGTAATTTGATTAGAGTTGTGTAATAAGTTTGAGGGTCAGAGCTTTTAGAATTATCTGCATCTCATCTAAAGAATATGGATTTCTTTTGTTGAACCATAATAACTGTGAGGCTCGTGCACCATCAAATGTTAGGGAATTCAAGATAATAAGGGAAGAAAGATTTCTATTCACAGACACATTTTCATCTTTGAAAAATAGTTATATATATTTATATAGGTAATATATTTTTATAAAATATACAAATATACATATTTTCTATATTTATAAATATATAATATATAAAATGCATATTTATAAATATGTTTTTATATATTTTATATATATAAATATATATATATTTAAGACAAAAACATGTCTGTGAAGGAAGGGAGAGGTGAAGGAAGATCTTTCTCACATGAGCACGGGTGTGTGCGCACACACACACACAGAGTTTGAGAAAACTAATATGAAAAGGAAAGGGGAGTAAAAACATACAGATGAAGCCAAGTTGTTGTTGTTTTAATTAAAAAGCACCTGGGGAATAACAGACAATTCCTTGTTAGCAATAAAAATATCAGTATATAGCACGAAAAAAAGACCAGGAGAACCTATATTACAGAAAGAACTGATTAGTGAGAAGGGTTTTAAAAAAAGAGAGAGAGAAGAATAGCAACTAAATTAAATCTTAAATCTAACTTCTAAGGATTACTTGTTTTTCCCTGAGAGGTCTGGATCCAGGGGCATCCCTGGCAGGCCATGAATTTCTCCCTGTTCCCGGAACTCTGCAGACCCGCATGGTAGCACTAGTCAGTCTGCCGAACATCGGGCCTTCACTGCAGGTCTCTTCGCTAGGTTGTCTCTGAGGATAAACCGTATTTTAAAACATTGTTTACCAAATGTGGCCCACGATACATTAATGGGGCACGCAGTCAATGTAATCGGTCACAACCAGCACTGCCTTCATGGAAAGGACTAGAACCAAACAGAACAGCTTAGAAAGCATCTGTACTAAAGTAATATTTTGTGAAATGTGTGTGTGAGTACACCTGCGTGTTGGTGTACAGTGGATCACAAAGTAACATACACTTCTTACTGGGGATCTGGGTCCAAAACGGGTAGTAAACACCCTTCTAGAGCAATGGTTTCCATTTTCTTCCTTCTCGTCACTTCTGAAGGATAAAGCCCTTTCCCAGCTGTAACGGAGGACTCCCTCGATGTGACCCCCAATTCACAGGGGAGGGACCATGCTTGGGGATGGGGGTTAATGAGGCAGGACCCATGGCAAAATGGAGCAGGGAGCTGGATACGTGTTTCTGGTGACTCTGAAACAATGCCCCCCACTTTTTTTTTAACTCTTTGTTTTGTACTGGAGTATAATGATTAACAATGCTGCGTTAGTTTCAGGTGTACAGCAAAGTGATTCAGTTATACATATACATGTATCTATTCTTTTGCAAATTCTTTTCCCATTTAGGTTGTTACATAATATTGAGCAGAGTTCCCTGTGCCGTACACTAGGTCCCTGCTGGTTATCCATTTTAAATATAGCAGCGGTGTGTACACGTCAATTCCAAACAATCCCTTTTGATGCTTCTGATATGCCATTTCCACGGATGTTTCCAACACCACCCACCCTCTTCCGTTCCCTCACCCATATGGTACCCACTGTATGCCAGGCACCATGGGGGTACATGAGTGAATACAGAACAATACAATAAGGCAACTGCTCTCTTGAAGCTTGGATTCTGGAGGGGCAAGAAGACGGTAAGTAAGTCAAGAAATAAATAAGCAAGATTATGACAGACTGTACCGCCTGCTGTGAAGGAAATAAAGAGAGTTGTGAGTTGGAAGACAGGAACTTGCTGCTGTGTGAAAAATAAAAGGGTTGGGAGTGGAAGAGGACCTGCCGGGATCTATGATGAGCTGATGCCACAGCCCAGGCCCGACGTGCCCAGGTGGCAGCAGTGACGTAGAAGAGAGGGCAGCTTCGGGATGTAATCTGGAGAAGCAATGGGACCTGGCGATGGATTAGAAGTGGCAGGTGAAGAAAAGAGAAGAAGAATGGTTTGATCTGAGTAACTAGGTCAAAGTTTGGGAGGCGGGGGGAAATCCAGTGCTCAGGTGAACATACAACCTTTGAGTCTTTGTGTTAAGAGCTACTGATTAAGGTACTTGAAGGAACTTGCTGGACATATGCCACTCCCTTCCCTCTGCTGTCCCCTCGCTGACCCCAAACTTTCTAGCAAAAGCTTACGAACACAGAAAGGTAGACCTGAGGCGGTCTGGCTTTAGAGGGTCAACATTAACTGATCCTTCTACAGCAGGCACTGGTAAACGTTTCCTTAAAGGATCAGAGTGACCATTGTAGTCTGTGTGGGGACTTCCCGGGCGGTCCAGTGGTTAGGAGTTGGCACTTCCACAGCAGGGGCCACGGGTTCAGCTCCTGGTCGGGGAACTAAGATCCCACGAGCCACACGACGCAGCCAGAAAAAAAAAACTTTTAGTCTCTGTAGGCCACACGGTCCGTTGCAACTATTCACCTCTGCCGTTGCAGAACAAAAGCAACCACGGATGTAAATGAACAGACATGGCTGTGCTTCCACAGTATTTTATTTACAAAAACACAGGCCACTGTTGGCTGGTCCCTCTCTACAGCTTCTGCACTTGAACCCAGGGTTCAGACTCAAAGCTCCTGTAGTTTGGGAACCTAAAACCAGGTAAGGGGAGTCTTCAGGCGCTAAGAGAGTTGGGCTGGGTCCTGTGGAACCGGGGAGGGGATGCCAATGATGATCTAAGTGCTCCAAGGCAGGAAAGGGGCCCATCTGCAGGGATGCGGGAGGGAAGAGGTACGGACGCGCACTGGAGTCAGTATGCCCATCAGTGATGAGTACACGTATTAGTATTTGTTGAGCTGCACCTAACACCACTGCTTCTGAAAGTCAACGTGTATGTCCAGTTCACTTTCCCTCTCTGGGTCTCAAGTTTCTCATCTATAAATTAGGTGGTCAGACTAAATCATCCCACGGGCTCCTAACTCTATGCTTTGAGAATGTGTTACTACAGATTACTTAGTATACACGTACCTTCAATTCCCCAGCTCCTTCCTAGCTTCCCAACACTGCCATTTTTCTGTTCTGGGCACTTTGGGCAAGTTACTTAACTCCTCTGAACTTCAACGTCCTCATCTATAAAATGGGAGTGATATAATAATACCTGATTCACAGGACCGTTGCAAGGATTAAATGAGATAATCCTATGCGTGGCACGTAATAAAAGCTCCACGAACACTGCTCTCCTGATCATGATGGTAAAATATTAAATAGCCCGCTTTCCTTGACATCAAGCTCCAAAACACGCAGGCCCTGCCCCGTGAGGGGGAATACTTGCCAAATTGTGAAATAATGCGAATTTCGTCTTTAAAAAAAAAAAAAAAACACACATGGCTATTTGTTTTCCACTGTCTGATGGTACTTTCCTTGGTCCGAAGGAAGCATTTTATATCAGACGTACTAAGGTAGAAAAGAAAGGATCAAAACAGAACAAAGCAGAGACGTGGGCACTGGAGTGATGCCAGGAGGCATACGAGGCTCTGAGGATGCTCCTTGCTTTGAGTCGCTTCCTTGTGCATCGAGGCCCCTGGGCGCCAGGACCCTGTGGCAACCCAGTACTCCCCAAGGGAGGTCCCTACCCTTCAGACCTTAAACCTGCCACCTCCTGAGTGGAGAGGCCCTACCCTCCACGCTGCCCTGCTACAGGGTGGGGAGACAGCTGACTTAGGGAATAACGCTGTCGTGCCTCATTTTGAAGCAGGCCACTTAACAACACCTATAACCATGACGCAAGGCAGGGTCCATTTTTTAGGGTGCAGAACCTCCAGAGGAAGACAAACAATACACAACTATAAAGGACAGCACAAGCTGGCCGATGCAGTGTAGGTTGGCAGAGGAGGGAAAGGATGAGTCCTGCGGGGCACCAAGGTGCTGAAACCTCGCACTTGTGCACATACACACACACAAGCACACAACACACACACACACATATTCTGTCAGGCCAGCTCCTCCTATGGACCCACCCAACGCCCACGCCCCCTCCAGCTACCCCCCTACCCCAGGCTGCCCCCGCTAGAAACTGCAGCCCCTTGGAGACTGTGTTCTCCCGATCCCTCCTCTTACTTTCCCATCAAAGCCCCAGGACAGAGTCTGGCTTTCTGAGGTTCAGTCTCCCTGGGACTGTCAACAGTGAGAGGCAAACACTCCTCACTGACTCTGACCAGTGAGGGGGCAAGAGGCAATGCCAGGGCTTCCCAGGGAGAATTCCAGAATGCAACCACGCGCATGGCTCCCAAGCAACAAAGGGATCCGCCTGTGTGGATCTTGTCTACACCACTACCCTACTGTGGTGTTACCGGGAATAAACCTCTTGTCAGCTCTGACCGCCAGTTTCTTCACCTACGTACTAGACGTAAAACAGGCTTCTCCCAGTCTTGTTGGGCTTAAAGGTGACAACATATAAAATGCGCCTAACACCATACCCAGCGTGAAAAAGACACTTAATTTAATTCTACTTCCTGTCAAAGGACGTCACAGGAGAAGTTGGGTGAAACTGGAAAGAGCAAATAAAACAAAGAAAAGTTATTCTAACAAGTGCCAGTAACGTCATACCACAACAAGATGCTTAGCAAGTGAGTGATTCCTAAAGGCCCTTTTTGTCCTAAAATTCTATAATTTATAATCTAAAAACATCAAGGGGGATTTTTAAAATTTAAAACTGTTAAGAAAAGGATCTGGGGAATTCCCTTGCGGTCCAGTGGTTAGGAATCCACGCTTCCAATGCAGGGGGCATGGGTTCAATCCCTGGTCAGGGAACTAAGATCCCGCAAGTGGGTACAGCCAAAAAAAAAGAAAAAAGAAAGTAAAAAAAAAGAAAAGGATCTGAAAAATTAGCCAAATACATGAAACAGAGGAGGAGAGAGGGAAAAAGAACAAAACTGATCACAAAGAAGTTTTTTCTAGATACATCATAACAAAATAGACAACTACACCAGAAGAAAGATATTTTTAAAAAGAAATCACATCAGACAGTTGGGTTTCCCAAACTGTTTGCAGTGTTTTAAATGTCCCACTTTGCTTTCTAAATAGTTTTTTTGTTTGTTTGTTTTCCAAAAGCAGAAGGAGGAATGGAAAAGAGATATTACATACCTGGTCTAGACAGGAATCCCTCTCTCAAGACCCTGGCCTGGTGGGCCTCAGTCTAGCTTCATTCCGGGGAGCGGCCCTGCAGGCGGGGAGGGCAGCCCCGGCACCTGGAGAACCAGCCCAGCTTGTGGGCATCGGGAGCTGGACACAGAGCCCCCGAGATTCACAGCCTCTGACTATTTCGAACTTACTAACATTGCATCTTCTGAATATCAGATACACAAATCTCCTCCAGTCCCTACAGATGTATTCTAAAAGCTAGGAAGGCGGAAATCAAGATGAACGTGTCACTTGTACGATATTCAGACACGTGAGCTCTATAATGAGGCTTTCCCACAAGCGTGCCTCGGCTGTCTCTGAAAGCCTCCCTCCCTTCACCAAGCATCCATGGAGAAGGGGACGAGGGAATGCAGGTGGCACAGGTGGGGAAGGAACTTTTTAGGCATGAGGAAAATGCTTCACCTCTAGTGGAGAAGCTGGACAGATTGTGTGTGTGTGTTTAATCGGTGCAGGAAAAGTCAATCATTTCCTTGCATTAACACCTAAATAAAACCAAAATGGCTCCAAGATCTGCCTAAAACCAAATTGATCTCTAGGACAAACCTGGCAGGTGAAGCTGGGTCGGGGTGGGAATGGCAGAAGGACACCAGATGATTGGAGTTTACAACCAATGGCTCTTGCTCTACAGGAATCTCTCCTCTCTCACTCACTATGATGCTGACTTCCACCGCTCATCACTCTAATTTCCACCGGGGGTTAGGAGAGGCCAAAGGGAGAGAAACCGTGAAGCGCATCAGCTCACGGCGGCTGGCAAAGCTAGCAAGTGTTTGTTTGGGTTGAAATGAGTTATTTTTGGTACTCTCTAGACTACTGTTTTCCAACTACCAAAGGCAGTCAAGAGCTAGTGCACTAACAACAATCAATAATAAAATGATCACCAAAACACCTAAAAGACATTTACTTAAAAATACTGTCAAACTCTATGCTGGTAAGTTCTAATAAAGAAAAGGGAACACACACACACACACACACACACACACACACACACACACACACACACACAGGCAGGCACGCACACACGCACTCTGATACTCCAAGTCAGCAAGTCAAAGAATTGGCTTTTTTTTTTTTTTTTTCTGTACGCGGGCCTCTCACTGTTGCGGCCTCTCCCGTTGCAGAGCACAGGCTCCGGTCACGCAGGCTCAGCGGCCATGGCTCACGGGCCCAGCTCTCCGCGGCATGTGGGATCCCCCGGGACCGGGGCACGAACCCGTGGCCCCTGCATCGGCAGGCAGACTCTCAACCACTGCGCCACCAGGGAAGCCCAAGAATTGGCATCTTTAAAATCACTGCTTTTATCCAACTAAATCTTGGGATTCTCCCAATTAGTTTCACCAATCTGTCCTTTGGGGCCCTTTCGCAAATAAGAGTCAACTATTCTTCCCTTTCTGAAACCTCACAGTATTAGCTTAGGCAAGCTGAGAAGAAGTACAGACACAGAGAAGTTTACAAAAACTTCATACGCTCCCAAAACACACAGGAAATATAAAAAGCTGGTGGTTTTATATACTTGCAATACCAGCCGTGCTACACCACTTCAAAGAGTGAAATTACTACTCAAATGAAATCGAGATATTGTGGCATCAAACAGTCCTCCCTCCCTCTCTCTCTCGCATACACATACGCAGAGGATATACGGATAGATAAATAAATTCTACATGACCACTTAACTGCTAATAACTTTATTACAGAAACAAAGATGAGCAAATTTACAAGGTTTTATTTGTCACCGACATAAAACAGGTTATATATAAATATATAAAACAGTACGGTACGTGATAAAGTTGTTTGGAATGTGGATATATTCCGTTTTAAAATTCATAAATAACAGTTGTTTGCATCACATCTACAACCTTAAAGTTAAAACTGCATAAGCAAATTGCAAAGAGGCTACATGGGAGAATAAAAGACATATATTAACTTGCCTTTTTCAGGCCTTTTTTTCCCCCAATTTAAAAAGCAAACTGACTTAAAGCTAGTGGATAGGAGGGGAGGTAAAACTCACCATTCAGTACACGGACAGAAGTAAGAACTCAGTTATTTTAAAAGTTCAAGACCCAGGAAAGGATTTTTAATAAACACACTATGGAGAGGTGAGAAGATGACAGCCAGCTCCAACTCTGGACCGAACTTACACTCCTTCTGGTACCTCTACTTTTTAAAAAGTGATTCAAACGTGGCAAATGAGAATTACCACAGTAACGTTTTATGGAGGGTGACAAAGGCCCACGTGGGTCTGACAGAGACACCCGTGGTTGGATTACAACTGGCCCACCAGTGCCACTTTATCTTCTGGTTGTCCATAGTTACTCATCTATTTTTAAATGTTCCAATATGATCTTATCTAATTGGCACATATAATTTGATCACCTTATTTCCATAACTAAGTGTTGTTAAATGTGCCTGGCCAGGTAAGAGTTATAGTTACAGGCTGTGTGTCTACTGGGCTGGAGCTTAACGATTACGGCCTTTTATTTTTTTTAAATAATCATAAAGACCCTCTCAGTAGAACACGCACGCTGGGTTGGTAGTTTGGTTGGTTTGGTTGGTTTTTTAAAGAGTAGACCACTGGCCATGGGACCAACGAGTCACCCACTCTCCCTGATGGTTCGTCCCCATGGGGTCTTGGCTGGCAGTTCCTAGGCTGGGAATCCAGCTTCTCGCCACAGTATTTTGCTATAAGCAACTCGGCCCGCTTTGAAGGAGAAATTATCTTTACAGTGTCTCTAAATCCTAGCACAAGCACCCCAACAGCAAAGGAGACACTTTCAACAAATGGTATCTGAGCACAGCCTGGGCCCCTGACGTTGTAGCGTCCGCTACGAGGATAAATCTGAGACCATCCCTGACCCAGGTGGGGGAAGCAATAATGATCAAAGGACCCTGTAAGATTCCTTTGATATTACTGTGGGTGCTAGTCAGACAGAATCCACGGGGCCCTGGGAGCAGAGGGAGTGGCCGAATTTGTTGCGGGACAGGGAGAGGGTGCCCAGGACAATTGCAGGTAAGAGGTGGCTGGTCCAGGACGCCAAAGGAACACACGCCTGACAGAGCGCTAGGCAGAGAGGGGAGGGGAGATAAGAGTCAGAGGATGATCTGATCCTGCGATTAATGATGAAGAAACATATAAGTGAACAGAGTCCCCCAGAAAGACTCGCTGACCTGGACCCTAGGAACCACATGAAAACCTTGGTGAGGTCTGAGCTTCCTGGTGTCTAAACGTCCTCTCTTGGCCTCACACTGAGTCTCCCTGAGGCCCATTTCTGAGTACGACTGACCCTTGAACAATGCAGGGTTTGGGGGACACGGACCCCCAGGCCCCCATGCACAGTCAAAAATCTTTGTATAACTCTTGACTCCCCCAAAACTCAACTACTAAGAGCCTACTGTTGATAGAAGCCTTACCAATAACATACACAATTAACATGTGTTTTGTATGTTCCTTAATTTTTTTCGATATCCCTAGGCTACACAGTTCGCCTGCAAGTTTTTTCAAATGGTCACAAATGTCCAAAATGTTTTCCAATATATTTACTGAAAAAAACCTGCACAAAAGTAGACCCGAGCAGTTCAAACCCCTGTTGTTCAAGGGTCAACTGTATTTAAAAAGCAAATTACAACCTTAACCTCATCATCATCAACCTTAACCTCATCATCATATCATCCTCACAAATTGTGTTCCTGGGAGGTCCTGCAAAAGGGCAGATACCTCAGTATCTGCATGTCTCTCCCACAAACTGCTGATTTTGGTGATAATGGGATAGGTGTCACCCGGAAAGGCCAGTGTCAAAACTGAGCACTGGGCACTATGGGGATTCACCTGCGCCACAAGCACAGTGACCTAGAAGATTCGTACAGGGCCACAGAGGCAACCTGGGACAGCACACCTGCGTCTGGATGCTTCTCAGCTCACCTGAGAACTCACTGCAACCCGAGGGGCAGAACACAGAGAACAACCCTCTAGAGAGTCAACCAGAAGCTCATGAGGGTACCTAATAACTGACAATTACACAAGGCGACCTGATAGCCAAGCACAGGACCTTCGGAGAAAGTCTGCCAAGGGTTCTGAGTTACCTGATTACAACGCCTGGGTGGGGGTGGGTATCTCTGGCTTGCTACACAGCGCATTTCATCTCACGGTGTAAAAGTCCTCTCTGACCACCGTTTCCTCAGTCCCGAACTGGATCTCGGGAAGGACTCCTGCGGCCGGCATGTGATCCCCCCCACGGGGGAGGGGAGAAACAGGGACGCTAGGTGCGTTGCCCAGGGATACCCGGGGATTCCTACCAACCGCACTCAGACCATGCCACAATGATTAATTAAGGTTTCCCAAAACAGCCAGCCCTTGATTATCCATGGAAATTTTATACACAAGAAATTTTAACTCACTCAGGATCTTGCAGAGTCACTTGGCCTAAATGTCAGTCCAACTCGGAACTCAAGCTACACACACGTGAGTAGCGGCGGTAGTAACGGCAATGACCATGAACGCTGACCAAGAACTGACCATGTGCCAGGCACCAACCTAGCATTTCATGTGCATTATTTCGTTCAATTCACCCAACAAACCTAGAAGGTGGGTAGTGGGATGGCCCTACCGATAAGGAAGTTAAGGTTCAAACAAGTTAACTAACTTGCCTCAGTTTGACTCAGGAACCCGTGCGTGTCACCACCAAAGTAAGAGTCCCGTGACCAACATCAGTAGGTAGGTAACCAGATGCAAGAAAACCTATCACACATTTCCGAGTCAAATCACGAATAATTTGGGGATGATCTACTGTACGAAGTGATGTACATCCTTAAATGGGAGTGTGCATACAAATGCTTTCTGATACACACACACTCATTCACACACACATTTTCTTTAATCGTTCACGTCAGATGAAAAACAGTGAAAAAGTTACTATTGTTATTACGATGACTTTATATTTGCATTGCTGGCACGTGACCCTCTGCAGACAAAACATCACCTTTCTGTTTGTAAAGCAAATTTCGAAGGGCAAGCAAATATCTCAGGTGGCCCTAAACAACTCGATGAAGGAATCTGAGAAGATTCAGGTTGTTTATAGCCAAGAAAAACAGGCTCCGAAAAGACAGGGGCTTCCCTAGATCCTAACCAGCAAGAAGCAGAGCCAGCCACAGTCTTCTGAGCTGCCCCCATCTTTCCAGCAAATCATGTTGCTTCCATGAGAAAATCCAGCCTCCTGGAAGTGTTTTCAAATCTTTAGCATTCAGAGGGTTCCAACAATCCACAGAAAGGGCTGTACCAAGATAAACAGAATCCCACAAACTGGGGCAACTTGTGTATGTTTGACCCAGTGTTTTTTACATCCTCTCCCCTCCAGGTGGGACCCCACGTCTCTGAATTCACCCGGCAGGAAGGAGATTCTTAAAATCATGTGCTACTTTAAAGAAATTCTCAAAGGGAATTAGGAGACAAAGGGCTTTGGTTTGACGGACATGTTCTGAAATGGGTGAGAAAAAGCTAAACTCCAACATCCTTCCGCTGGAGTCATCTACACTGGATTCGTTTGGCAACATAAACACAGCCTTAAATTACACTCAACTTCTGGGGTAAGGTCTCCACGGCCTGTGGGGTCCACACACCATAGGGAGGATGTGATTTACATTTCTGATAAGTTATGTCCTTATAAGTACATAATGAGTACTTATAAGTACATCTATAAGACACTGGTATCAATCTTTTAAGACAACAGAAAGAAAAGTTGTACTTCGGGTGTTCCAAAGATGCAGCTGTTCCCCAAAACAAAAACAACAAAAGACAGCATCTATTCCGGCAGCACTTCCTTCCCCCACGTGGCAGCCCTGAGGACAACGTACAGCTTGCAGGATCTTTTTTTTTTAACATCTTTATTAGAGTAGAATTGCTTTACAATGGTGTGTTAGTTTCTGCTTTACAACAAAGTGAATCAGTTATACATATACATACGTTCCCATATCTCTTCCCTCTTGCGTCTCCCTCCCTCCCACCCTCCCCATCCCACCCCTCCAGGTGGTCACAAAGCAGGAGCTGATCTCCCTGTGCTCTCGAATGGAATGGAAAGCATGCTCTGGGCATTTAAGCTGTGGTGAACCTGTGCGGTGGGTCCCGGGAGTCCCAGCTCAGAGAGACTCTCCATATACACAAGAAGAGCTTGTGCGGATGCGTCCTGCTCACAAGGCCAGCTCTGTCTTCCGCATTCCCAAAGGTAGCCCTGGAGAAAGGGAAGCTCTCCTTTGGGAGAGATCTCTCCGGATTTTGTACCATCCTCCAGTGATGGGAAAGTAAGTATCAAACACTCGAAAATGAAGACTATTACAACTTAGCTGAAAGGAGCTGGGGGTCCTGTTTAGTGTGGTTTGCTCGTTGTTGTTTTATTTTTGGCCACGCCCCTGGCATGCAGGATCTTAGTTCCCCAACTAGGGATCGAACCCACACCCCCTGCAGTGGAAGTGCAGAGTCTTTGGACCGCCAGGTAAGTCCCTGTTTAGGTATTTTAAATTAAGGAAAGATCTTTAGATATTTTTTACAAACCTCCCATTGTGATCCACCCGACCACCAGGAGCCCCATTCCTCTCCGGCCTCTGCCAGGGCTAAGCACACACGTGCACTAGATATTCAGGGCACGTGAGGACCAACGCAACGGTTCTTAGCACCCCCCCCCCCACCCCATTCTATATCTTACAAGTGTGCTGGATAGACTCCCTCCGCTCCGCAGGACACTATACCCTCCTCTGCTCTGCTCACAACCCTCGGAGGCTGACACCTGTAGACACATGGACAGTCTCCCGGGCCCACTGACCTCCGGTCTGCGTCCTCCAATGGGAGGTACCGGTGAGAGAAGTTAGGGTGGGAGGAGAATGAGGGCAGGGTATTTATTCTCCTGGCTCTCCTAGAAGTGAGCTGCGTCCCGCGGCCAAAGGCCCTGCCCCTACTGAGGGTCCACAACCTCAGCTACTTTCTCCCCCGGGTTCCAGCTCTTGCTCCCTTCCTTCGCCACTGGACCCAGAGGTGAGGAAAGTTCCCCGGTGCAGCCAGCCATCCCCCCTCCTCCGGGGGTAGTGCACCACCCTTGCTGGTTTCTTCTATCCCTGCCCACTGCTGCCAACTAGTCTTTTATTAAACACTCCTTGGTTACTTCGGCTTGAGCGTGCCATCTGTCTCCTGCCACGGCAGTGACTGGCAAAAATAAAAACCAAACTGATCACCCTAGAATTTCACTCTTGGAATCTACGTGCCACAATATGTGCATGTTAATCCCCTTGCAATTTCTGCAAGGCAGAGAGAATCGCTATCAGGCAGGGGGAAAAAATGCCACCAATACTTCCATCATAATTTACTCTATTGTGTACCTTGAAAGAGCAGAATTCATCTTCTTAAAAAGTGAAGTAAGCTTTCAAACATGAAAACTCAATTACAGGATTAGAAAAGTATGTTGTTCCTAAAAATATTCTCTGTAGAATTCCTTTATAAGTGCATCATCAATGATTTCGACTATGTTTCAGAGTCACTTTAACCGTGCGTAAAAATTGCAAATAGGACAGCATTTGTCGGGAAGTTCCAGTTTTAGAACAGCAGATTGAAACTGCATCTTATCTAAAACGTTTTATAGAGTAGATAATAGCTCTATGGTATGAATTCAATGATTATAACAACAATAACATAAAATCAAAATTTCTAAGAATTTAAGACCTAACAGTCAACCTCACCCTGAAGACCCCTGGTGTTCTATACTAGGTCAGGGTGACCTAGGAAATCAAAACATAAACCAAAGTTTCAAATCTAAAAACTATGAGCTGTTTTGGGATGGGGTTGGGTTGGATGGGGATATCTAACAAACCTACTAAAAGAAAAAAAAAACAACCATTGATAACGTAACAACTGACATTCTTTAATCACTGAGAAATGGTTCAAATCCAGTGCCGGTATCTACAATGTTAAAAACTAAACTAAAAAGGGCTTTTAAGAAATTACATGTAAACCAGGTGTTAGCAATGTATTTTTTGTAAAAACACTGAAAGTCTGTCTCAACCGGGACTCTGTAAGGAACAAGCCCATACAACTTCATCTAAAACCAAATAGTTAAGTGAAGCCTTATCATGGTTCTTCCACAGACCTGGGTTCCAATAGTGGGGTGCTGGTTATTTTCCAAGGGTTGAACCTGTTGCTACAGATCCCAGAGTCACAGAAGGTTAGAAATTTTGCAACAGGTATTAAGGGAGGGAGCATGTAAACATCTTTTCTTGGGAAACCATGATGAAATCCAGACACCACAGCCTTAGCCCTCTCCTTATATCTGTCCTACAAAGCACACGGCAAAGTTACGATCTTACATTTATTTGTGAGGCTATGTGATAAATGCCTATCTCCCCTCACTAATATGTAAACTCTCTGAAGGTAGGGTCTATTTCCATTTCTACTCAAGACCCAGTGCCAACACAGATACAAGTGCTCAACAGATTCTCCAATCATTTAAACCACACCTCCCACAGGAGGATTGAGAAAAAATAAGCTTGAGACTTCACTAAATATACTTTTTCATAGAATTCTAATGTTGGAACTAAGAAATACTTTACTATTCAAAATAGAAATTCAATCAAAAGGAGAACAATGCAAATTAAAATGGTAAGATATGACAATATGCCCATGGGAATTGCTAAAATTAAGAACACTGACAATACTAAATGCAGTCAGGATGTGAAGCTACTGAAATACTCACAAATTGTTGGGCAGAATGTAAACCAGCACAACTGCGTTGGAAAACAGTTTAGCATTTTCTTACAAAATTAAACATACAGGGCCCTCCCTGGTGGCGCAATGGTTGAGAGTCCGCCTGCCGATGCAGGGGACATAGGTTCGTGCCCCGGTCCGGGAAGATCCCACATGCCGCAGAGCGGCTGGGCCCGTGAGCCATGGCCGCTGAGCCTGCGCGTCCGGAGCCTGTGCTCCGCAACGGGAGAGGCCACAACAGTGAGAGGCCTGCGTACCGCAAAAAAAAAAAAAATTAAACATACATTTACATGGGACCCAGCAAACCCAGTCCTAGATATTTACCCAACTGAAATGAATGCACCTATCCACACACAGACTTGTACAAGAATGTTAAGAGCAGCTTTATTCGTAATTCCTAAAAACTGCAAACAATCCCAAATCCATCAGCTGGTGACTAGATAAACAAATTCTGTATCTCCATAAAATGGAATACTACTCAGCAATAAAAAGGAGTGTATTATTGATACACACAACATTTGTGATTCTCAAAAACATGCTGAGTAAGAGAAGCCAGAAATAAAATATACAATTTATGATTTCATTAATATGAAATTCTAGAAAAAGTAAAACTAATCTACTGAAAAAGAAAGTACAACAGTGGTTGCCCAAGGGTCTGGGTGAGGGAGAGGAGATCGACTCAAAGGAGAAGGAAGCATTTCATGCTGATGAAAAGGTTCTGGTCTCCACTGTAACACCTGCTTACACAGGCGCATATATATTAGTCAAAATACTTTCAATGGGTGCATTTTATTATGAATTTATTAAATTTTGCCTCAGTAAAGTTGATTAAAAAAAAGAGCAAACCATAATTTTAAAATAAAATTTAAAAAGCAAACGAAATAACCTAACTAGAGGATCAAGTGGGCAATATAACCTGACAAGGAAAAGAGTTCGTTCACATGACTTTTGAATTCAATACTGGCTGTGCATTCTAGTGGAATGTATATTAAGGACAAAATGAACTACAAAGAAATACTATGTTTCCATCAGAATCACATTATTAATAGTAACAGACAATATGATGTTGAAACTATTTTATATATCTCGTAGAGTTCAGCAAAAAGTGCATGTGTTAACAGTATTAACAGTAGTGTTAGAAGCCAAGCAAAGAGCTATGAATACAAAATCAAAGACTTAAACCCACTAATGTTTAAAGTGATTTGGAAATAGCAATAAACGCGTGATTCTATTTTGCCTTAGTTCTGTCCACTGAAAGTAATAACACCGCAGCCACAGTGAACACCCCTAGCATACAGATTCGGTTTCTAAATACCATCCTCCACTAAATGGAATCGGAGCTTTTTTGGAGAAATGGATGATCCCATGCCTGGAAATGGAAAGTATAAGATGAGCCTAAGGCATTTCCGTGCAAGAAAGCAAGGTAGTACTCAAAGACTAAGAGGCTTGTTCAAAAGACAGAAAAAAGCAGCCTGAAAGGCCCTACTGGCCAAGTTTGGGATAATCTGAGCATCAAAACAACATCTGTTGCTTCGCTTGCAAATATTTTCTCCCATTCTGAGGGTTGTCTTTTTGTCTTGTTTGTGGTTTCCTTGGCTGTGCAAAAGCTTTGAAGTTTCATTAGGTCCCGTTTGTTTAGTTTTGTTCTTATACCCATTACTCTAGGAGGTGGGTCAAAAATGATCTTGCTGTGATTTATGTCATAGAGTGGATTAATCTCCAAAATATACAAGCAGCTCATGCAGATCAATATCAAAAAAAACATGAACAACCCAATCCAAAAGTGGGTGGAAGACCTAAATAGACATTTCTCCAAAGAAGACATACAGATGGCCAACAAACATATGAAAAGATGCTCAACATTGTTAATCATTAGAGAAATGCAAATCAAAACCACAATGAGGTATCACCTCACACCGGTGAGAATGGCCATCATCAAAAAATCTAGACACAATAAATGCTGGGGAGGGTGTGGAGAAAAGGGAACCCTCCTGCACTGTTGGGAATGTAAATTGATACAGCCACTGTGGAGAACAGTATGGAGGTTCCTCAAAAAACTAAAAATAGAACTACCACACGACCCAGCAATCCCACTACTGGGTATATACCCTGAGAAAACCATAATTCAAAGAGTCATGTACCACAATGTTCATTGCGGCTCTATTTACAATAGCCAGGACATGGAAACAACCTAAATGTCCATCGACAGACATATGGATGAAGAAGATGTGGCGCATATATACAATGGAATATTACTCAGCCATAAAAAGGAACGAAACCAAGTTATTTGTAGTGAGGTGGATGGACCTAGAGTCTGTCATACAGAGTGAGGTAAGTCAGAAGGAGAAAAACAAATACCGTATGCTAATGCATATGTATGGAATCTAGAAAAATGGTACTGATGAACCTAGTGGTAGGGCAGGAATAAAGATGCAGACGTTGAGAACGGACCTGAGGACACAGCCGGGGAAGGGGAGGCTGGGACGTAGTGAGAGAGTAGCACTGACATATATACACTACCAAACGTAAAACAGATAGCTAGTGGGAAGCAGCTGCATAGCACAGGGAGATCAGCTCAGTGTTTTGTGACCACCTAGAGGAGTGGGATAGGGAGGGTGGGAAGGAGGCTCAAGAGGGAGGGAATATGGGGATATATGTATGCATATAGCTGATCCACTTTGCTGTACAGCAGAAACTAACACAACATTGTAAAGCAATTATACTCCAATAAAGATGTATAAAAAATCTGCAATTGATTATAAAGCATTGATTTAAATAAAAACCTATGAGGCCACAGCAGTATTCACAGAGAGAAATTTATTTTGCTACCATTAGAGGTGACTATTACACCAATCCCTTTTTCTACACATCGGTCATTACAGTTCCTTTTTGGAACTTTAATGCCAACTAATGACAGAATTAGAAAAATCACCATTTTGCAACTCCCCAGTGAAAGAATTCAATCAAGCATCATCAATGGATACACACACAGTGCCAAACTATCTCCCCATCGAGTACGGGCTAATTGCAAAGCGAAAAACACAGATAGCGTTGTGATCACCCAGGAGAACATCTTTATTCCTAAGAGATTCATGCTGATGTTTTGATGCTACAACTTTCTTCTAACTGGGTCATATAATCTATACGTAAAGATGAAGCAAATACAACAGGTTAACAATTACGGATTCTAGGTAGTAGGGTAATGGGTCACTGTAGTATTTTTGCAGAGGTGTAAATCTCATCACGATCTGTAAAGTCTGGTCCCAGACAGAACCTATACATCTACAGGCACACCAAACATCTCCGTAAGCGAGCGGCGCTGAATTGTGACCCTAACCCCACAAATTCACATGTTAATATCCAAACCCCTAGTATCTCAGAATGTGACTGTATTTGGAGACAGGGTCTTTCAAGAGGCAGTTAAGCTAAAATGAGGTCATCAGGGTGGGCGCTAATCCAACGTACAATTGGTATCCTTATAAGAGGAGGAAATTTGGACACAGACACGCACAGAAGGATGACCACGTGAAGACCCAGGGAGAAGGCGGCCATCTACAAGCCAAGAAGAGAGGCCTCAGAGGAAACCAACCCTGCCGACACCTTTACTTCAGACTTCTAGTCTCCAGAGTTGTGAGGAAATACATTTCTGTTGTTCAAGCCCCCCAGTCCGTGGTACTTATTGTGGCACATCTGGCAAACTAATAGGAAAGATTTCCAGGAGAAGGAGGAAGCCTATGCCTCTAATTCAAATGGAGGAACAGTTTTTGCCACCTTGTGCACATCAGCCATTCACTGATATAGAAAATCAAGAGCTCCCAGGATACTGCGCGCGCGCGCGCGTGTCTGTGTGTGTGTAGGGGGGTGGGAGTTGAGATGGCTATCCAGGATGACTTCGTGTCTGCTGCATCAGCTGGGGAACACCCAGACACCCTGGAATCACAAGTTCTTGCACACTCACTGGACTCCTCTCAGAGCCAGACATGTCTGGGGAGGTCCCCGCAGCCGGGCTGTATCCCAGGAGAGACACTTAAAACGCACATACCTATCTGCTGTAAGTGATCAGACGTGGAATTTTCATCACTGAGCAGAAGTGTTTCAAATATATTAAAATCATTTCTCCTTGAAATAAAACAAACATTCTCATGTTTATCAGCACAGTCCTTCTTTATTAAAAAGAGGAGACATTTAAAATATGTACTTTTTATTACACAATTTTTACCTTTTCAGAAACAAACAAAAAAGCAAGTAAAAACTGGTAAGAAAGACTAAGAAAATAGTGTCTCATCAAATTTTTTTTTGCAAATTATTCAAATCCTGCTCAGGTTATAAGGATAGAGGGTCAGTTCTAGAATCTCGGGATGTGAGAGCTGGAAAGGGTCTCAGAGATCTGGTTGGCCCTCCTCATTTGCCATTTAAGGGACCCAAACTCTGATGGGCAAAACACACCGCTGGCGGCCTGGCCCCAGTCTCCTGGTTGCAGCCACGCAGTCTTCTCTCAACCAGACCTTCACTCTGGGACCCTCCTTGGCTGTGGTGAGAGCCCTGAGTCCTCCCCCGCAGACAGCGGTGAGGATAGGAAGATTTTGCTGGAACCGTAGCCCATGGCTTCTCAACCTCAGCCCTACTGGCATTAGGGGCAGGGTAATTCTTTGTTGTGGGGCCGTCCTGTGTGTTACAGGAAGTTCAGCGACATCTCTGGTCTCTACCCACTAGGTGTCAGCAGGACTCCTCCCCCAAGTTGTGACAACCAGTCTCCAGATATTGCCAAGCGGCCCCTGAGGGGACAGAACCACCTCCATTAAGAGCTGTTGCTCCAGAGCATAATACACTACTAAGTTCCGGCAGGAAGAGTACTCCCTGAACCCAGAACGCAGGACAGCGCCTTCTCCCACATCACTGACCTCCCCACTGCGGGTGGCTGAGGCCCTCTCTTCCCAGCCTCATTCCTGTTAAGGTCCTGTTTACCTGGGACACCGAAGGACTTCAGTCAAGCTTCACCTTCTTTTCCACGTTAACACCAAAACGCAGTCAGCTTTCCCAAGAAGAACATCTCAGAATGAGCTCTGCACTGACAGCGCTGCACCCCCAGTCCTTGCCCCTGCCCTTCCTGATGTGCCCAGAGCGCGGGCCCCTCGAACCACGTCCCTTAACAGCGCTACCCACAGGCAGGGCTGCTTCTCACTCAGCGCCATGGCCATGACCTCACGGGCCCCACAGACCACGAGCAGTCCTGGGAATCACCTTCAGAATCACTTGTGAAGATGCTCAGCTATGTGGACCAGAGGCAAAACCAGCCCTGAGATGCCTAAAGCTCTGCATGTAACTCTGAAATCAAGCTCAGCAACGGCAGGGGAAAAGCCCTGTTCTCAGAAAATCATCACAAAGACACCAGCAATGTAATTAACTGAACTGTCATCTGCAATTATTACTGATAAATACCAATAATAATCCTCCACTGTAGACTATTTACTCCCAGTATTCCTGAAGCGACTAAGAGGATTAGGCCTCGGACCAAGGCCTCAACCTACAAAACCACACGGATTATAGGTTTGCTCTTAATTTTATAAAGCCTTCCCACAACATCTGGTGGCATGACCATAACAGCCCAACTAATCCTACACGCCCCGACACCCCAGCCCTGGAGAGCATGCTGCCAAGTCTACGCGGCCCCAGCACACACAGTCCGGGAGGGGCTTCGCGACGTTTGCCTAAATGAAGGTAAAGCTGGCCCCAGGCCCTTTGCTTGACCCTCTCAACTCTCTCCAAAGCTTCACCTGGCCCGCCCACTGCCCACACATTGGCTGTCTACCGGCCACCCACTCCAGATGACCCTTGGGTGCCCAGAGTCTGCCATGGCCAGACCACGACCCATCAGCTTCCCCACGGCCCCCCAAAATCCACCATCTCCTCCTTGATGCCTGTCACGGTGCCCGATGTCACCACCCTCTCCTCTAAGCAGCTGTAAGCCTCGACTCTCACTCCGCTTCCATGTCTGCCCACCCCGCTGCCCCCAGCTGTCATCACAGCCTCACACTCTACCTCCAGGAGAGTTAGGTCTGGCATCACCTACCCCTTTCCTACAGCTACCAACCTAGTCAACTGCTCACTGCCCCAGCCAAACCCCTGGCCCCTAACACACCACGCTGCTCCCTCCTGCCAGGTGTAACTGCTCCAATCACCACTATTCCCCATGGCCAAGCCTTTGACAGCTCCCAGTGTAGACAGAAAACATCCCACCTTCCAGGCCTCACAGCCTGCACCTTCCTAGCTTCCTGACCTTCTCCTGTGCCATCCCCTTCCCTGTTCCCTCATCCCCCTTTTCCACCAGCTCCCTCTCCAAACTCATCTGTGTCCATTCCAAGTTTGCTCAAGCTACATTCCTACCCCTCCCACAGATGCCCTGTGAGGTGGGTTGGGAGGACATGGGTGTCAGAGTCAGACAGACCCCACCTCAGATTCTGCTCTGCTGCTTACCCGCTGTGTGACCCGTAACAGGCTACTTCGTTGTTCTTTGGAGCCTCGGTTTCCTCATCTATAAAATGGGACAACAATTCCCCACTTCGTGGCCTGCTGAGATCATTAAATAACAGAACATTTGATAAAGAAAGGGTAGCATCTGAGGCAAGGTAAACGTGGACAAGAGCTTACAGGTCACACCAAACAAGACAGGTAAAAGACAATGAAATGCACCCCCATCTAATGGGAGGGTGTCCTGCTGGGTCCCGAGCTGGGGGGGTGGGAGGCAGGCCCAGTGCAACACTGTTCCCCTAAAACCCAAGTGCTCAGAATGCTTGAGTCGTTTTGTGTTTTGCACATGGTTGCTTTTTCGTTTTTGGCTGGAGCCAGTACCATCTGTGAATTACACTGCAGAGGCCAGGTTTTCGATAATTTGAATAAGACCTCAGGGAGCCTGAACTAAACATATGTCCCACAAAAATATAAATTAATTTGTATGTTTTCATCTATTAATTGGGAAAAGGGGCTTTTTATCAATGTCTAAATTTTAGGAACAGTCAGAGAAAGGTCTGGTTCTTTCCATCACACACACCACCTGGCAAGAAGACATCTTCCAACAGGTCAGCCTTCTCTAGACAGACATGAGGATGGCATAGCAGCATTAGAGAGAGCAAACACAATGGATGGTTTTTAAATAAAAGTACCAGCAAGCTCACTTCATTTTGCTTAAATGAAGGTAAAGCTGGCCCCATGCCCTTGGCTTGACCCTCTCAACTCTCTCCAGAGCTTCACCTGGCCCACCCACTGCCCACACATTGGCTGTCTACCGGCCATCCTTTCCAGATGACCCTTGGGTGCCTGGATTCTGCTATGGCCCAGCCAGGACCCATCAGCTTCCCCACGGCCCCCCAAATCCACCGTCTCCTCCTTGATGAGACAAGTGTGAGTGTGCTGGTCTCCTAGAGATGTCATAATAAGTTACCACAAACTTGGTGAATTAAAACAAAAGAAATATTAAGTCACAGGCCCGAAGTCTGAATCCAAGAAGCTGACAGAACCACACTCCCCTGAAGACTCCAGGGAATAACATCCTTCCTGGCCTCCTCCCAGGCCTGGTGGCTCCCAGCCATCCTCAGCATTCCTTGGCTTGTAGCCGCATCCCTCCAATCTTTACCTTCCTTATCACTCAGCACTCTTCCCCGTGTGTCCGTGTCCTCTCTTCTTACAGGGACACGAGTCACTGGATTTAGGGTCTACTCAAATCCAGTACGACCGCATCTTAACTACTTACACCTGCAAAAGACTTATTTCCAAATGAGATCACATTCTGAGCTTCCAGGTGGACCTGAATTTGTGGGGGGATACTCCAACCCATTACAGTGATGATCGAGGAAAATCAAGGAATTTTCTAGAATCATGAGGGCAAAAAAGAACTTCAAATATAACCATGGATGTTAAATACGTTTCTTCTCTGATACCAACCCCAGTGGACTGGCGGTGGCTTCCAGGAGCGACTCTCAGAGACGGAGCCTGAGCCTGCATCTGCACATAGGTGAGAGCTGCGGCCGATGAGGGCTGCCCACCCTGGGCATGGAACGCGGGGCTGGAGATGGACTCCACACCTCTGCGCTCCCTGACCTGATGCAGCATGCTCACTTTGCAGGTGCAGAAGCCAAGCCTGTGAAATGTACAAGTTGCACCTCCACTTGGTAGAAGCATCAGGACTAGAACCCAGGTCACCTGACAACCACCACTTCCAACAGCTTCAATGAGACGGACAACTTTCCTGTGTCACAGACAAACTACCTACTACAGGCAGACACTAAAAATCAGCCAATGGCTTTCACTGCCAGAAATTGGTTTTGTCCACTTAGAAAACTTTCTAACCTAGACCAGTAAACTTCTTTCCTTCAGCACTGGCCACACACCTACCACAGTACTAGGAATGAGTCCTAGGAACACCTGGGCTAGTTATAAGAGACAACATAATGCAACATGGAGGGGCAGAGATAAAGATATGCCCACAGTATTATGGTTCCACTGAGGAGAGGGAGTCAGCCTGGCCTAGGCAGAGAGCATCATGGAAGACTTCTTGGAGGAGGTGACCCTTGTCAAAGACTAAAGGCTAAACAGGAGTTATCCAGGGGCAGATAAGGATAAGGCCATAACAGCATGAGCAAAAATCTCGATCACTTCTTGAACTATAGCTAGGGTTGCTAACGTGTTGTAAATTATGTGGTTTTATATTCCTTGGAGAAAGAGCCCCACAATGTATTCTTTCTACAAACTGGCACCTGAGGATTATGACTCTCTCCTGAATTGTCATCTTACCAGCGAAGCAGAATTACATAACCTGCTGAGTTTCCATTTTTGCCTTGGCTGTCAGGGTACTCAACTGAAATAAATATATCAGCTTAAGGATTTGGAATATGTGCTTTTCCCCCCTCTCTCTACAGGGTTTGTCTATTTTTGATTTTCACTTTCACAGCCTTATTGTAACACGTCTTCTATGTCTTACAGTAATCTTTATTACAAGGAAGTGGGGTATAAATAATAATCGTGCTGATAAGGTACATATGCCATTGTCTATGAACATGACCCTGGAAATCTAAAAGCTAGAAGAACCTCATCACCTCGAACCTAAGTTAGATTCCACACGGCTAACTTTTTTCAGAGGCCCAAACCCATCGAGTTCTGAGAGGAAAGGGGCTAATTAATTACTAACAAAGCCATCTGGGTCCTGAGGAGAGTGAAGCAAATTTCTCTTTGAATCACAAAGGCTGAGGCAGGGGAAAGGAAAAAAAAAAGAGTTGTTTAATGTTCTCTCTGGTCTCTTAAATTTAACTCACACAAGAGAGGTAGAAGCAAGCAAAGGAGAAAAAGAACAAGACAAGAACTACTTATATTACCAACGTGTAAAGACACCTCCATAAGGGCCATCCTCACACTCACTCACTTCCCACTCACTGAGAGAATAAAAAACTGAAGGTTGAGACAAAGGTTTAATATCCATCCATCTATTGAAGACGTGATCCTCCTTTACTTTCTTCAGCTCTGCACCTCAACACCAAATGCCCTCACTGACAGCAAACAGCTCAGGAGATGCACACTGGAGAATGGGGGAGGGTGGAAAATTCCACTCTTTGCCCAGATGTAGGTGATCTAACAGTCTGGAGAAAATTAGCCAACCGAAAATTATTTTTTAATTGCTTCCTGTGCACATAGCACTTGCTAAGTGCCACTGGAGAGGAAACATAAGGCATCGCCCCTGACACCAAGGAACTCATCATCTGGACTCAGAGACCCATGGCCTCCCATCAGGGTCATGTGGGGTCACTGGCACACACTGCACAACTCCGGGAGGTGCCACTGCACAAAGGCTACAACGTGAAGTTGCTGTTCTAAACCTGGCACTGCTGGGCTATAGGAACCTCAGCAAGTTACATAACCAATCTCCTGAGGTGGTTATGAGAATTGAGAGAGATTAGACATGGAAGGTTAAATGAGAAAGTGTCTGACACATAATAAGTGCTCAATTAACATCAACTAGACAAATCGTTATCTAATTAGAGAGAAAGTCAACTGTATTAGTCTGCTTGGGGCTGCCTTCACAAAATACCACTGCCTGGAAGGCTTAAACAACAGGAATTTATTTCTCACAGTTCTGCAGGCTCTAAGTCCAAGATCAAGGTGCTGCCTGATTCAGTTCCTGGTAAGGACTCTCTTCCTGGCTTAACACACGGCCACTATGCACTGTGTCTTCACATGGCCTTTCCCTGGTGTGTGAGCATGGAGAGAGCGCTTGCTCTCTCTTCCTCTTCTTATAAAGCCACCAATCCTATCAGATGAGGACTGCAGCCTTATGACCTCATTTAACCTTAATTACCTCCTAAAAGCTCCAGAGTCACATTGGGGATATGAATTTAGGGAGGATACAATTCAGTCCACAGCACCAGCATAGGAGAAATGACCATCAGTATAATATTTATTGAGTACCTAGCACATTCCAGGAGTTGTACCGTCATTATATCACTTGTTCTTTAAGCAACCATGTAAGAAAGGCATTATTCTTCTCCTCATCACAGATGAGGACACGAAACTCATTAACAGTAATTAACTTGCTGAAGGACACACATCTGGCAGATGGCAAAACAAAGATTCATACCCAGGTCTCTCTGATTCCAAGCTCCTAAAAAATCATCTGCACTGCTCCTTATTTCATTAGATAGCAAACTTTGTTATAAAGTTTATTATAAGCCGCACAGACTTTAAGTGCCAAGGGCCAGAGAGTGTAATAAGATCAGGGGTAGATCCCATTAAGGACATAGGCTTTAAACTGAGTTCTTAGGAAAGAGCTTGGCTGGGCTGTACAGAAGGGAGAAAGAAAAGGAAGTCCAGGGAAAGACAACACAAGTAGTGGACCATGCACGGTGCGTTCTGTAGAGCAGGCAGGGGGCCCACCTGTCCCCAGCGGGGACAGAGAAGCAGAGAAGCAACAAGATGAAGACAGCTAAATGGGTGAAGACTCAGAAGGGGCTATAAAGTCAGGGAGGAGATGAGAACTCACTTCCATGGGTGGCAGCAACCAACGAAGACACCTGAGCAGAGGACACAGTGGTGACAGTATTCAAACTACAGGGGACAGAGCTGGGAGATGGGAAAGGCTGTACCTGCCACTCAGGGATAAAGGGGGTGGGGCCACAAGCAAGGTGTCCTCCAGAGGCCCAAGGAGAGGAGGAATCAAAGACAACAGCGGGCCTAGCACCAAGGGGACCAGGAGAATGGGGGTGCCAGTTACTCGTTCAGCAGAACTTCTGGAGTCCCCTGTGTAAGGCGCTGGTGCTCCACTTGGAGAAGGAGAGAGATGGTGAACAAGTAACATGTAAGAGTTTAAATACACCTGCGGCAAAGGGCTCCCTAGAGGAAAAGTCCTCATGGAGCCCAGTGGGAGGGCTTAAGCAGGACCTCTAGGAAGAGGTGTCATGAAAGCTAGAACCTGATAGTTAAGAAGGTGTCAGGTTGGGGGAAGAGCACAAAAATTTAAAAATGAGATGCCCAAGAGGCTGACAGCAAAGCCTTTGATGGGGGAAGACATGGTGAGACAGAACGGATCCCAGACATCAGGGAACACAGCTCTGCCGGTGGCCGGCTCACCAGTGCTAACAGAGTACCGGTCCCGGATTGCTCTGTGATGCCAGGTGGCATCCACAAAGGGATCCCGGAGAAATCGGAGGATCCAAAGTCAGGTGATTCAGAAAGAGAAAGTCCTGGGAAACTGCGCATCTGAAGCACTGGGGAAGGAACTAGGACGACTCGGGAAACACCGTAATATGTCTTGCCATTAAGAAAGGAAACACTTGGGCTTCCCTGGTGGCGCAGTGGTTGAGAGTCCGCCTGCCGATGCAGGGGAAACGGGTTCATGTCCCGGTTCGGGAGGCTCCCACATGCCGCGGAGCGGCTGGGCCCGTGAGCCATGGCCGCTGAGGCTGCGCGTCCGGAGCCTGTGCTCCGCAACGGGAGAGGCCACAGCGGTGAGAGGCCCGCGAACCGCAAAAAAAAAAAAGAAAGGAAACATTCATCCTGCGAGGCTCCAGTGGGCAGTTGCAGCTCGAGGGACAGCTTACAGGAGCTCTGTTTGGGTTTTCAGGGCAATCCTTTTCGTCCCATCTGGGATGCTTTCCTGAAATGGGTTCGAAAGTAAAACACAGGAAAGTCAACACTTCTCTGTTACCACGCCCACCTCACCAGCATAAAAGCGTGTTCCTTCTCAGAGTGCTTAAAACAAAACCAAGAAAAGAACAATTATGAAGTCCCTAAATACGCCCAACCTTTCAGACTCGCAGCATTTCACACACACTGTAATTTTCTCCTTTCCCTTCCCAGCCGAGGACTCCCACAGTTCCCCAATCAAGACCCAAGATTCACGCCCAAGGATTTCCAGCTCCTTCTCAATGGGTGTGTTTAGGAGAATTACGCTCTTCATAACTCTTATTATTAAATTTTTTAATTTTTAATTTTTATACACTGGCAAAGTACACAAGCAATCCAAATGATTGCATAAAAAAACTGTTGTGAAGAAAAGGATGGAAAGCTGTTGAAACTGACCATGTGTTGGCTGGCGGGGGTGGTAGGATGGCTAGAGGCATTTGCTTGTTGACGATGTACAGGAAGCCAAATTCGGTGCACAAAGGGCGGTCTGGAGGTGTCGATGCATGATATTAGTAAGCCCACCATGGAGGTAGCACAGAAATGATCCAGCTGGTCATGGCCACAGAGAGGACACTGCCCTTTGGCCCACCACCAAAGAGGGATGGATAAGGAATAAGAAGGGTCTTTCCAACCACCCAATTTTATAAAATTATGGCTTTTTTTTTCTGTTTTGTAAACCATAAAAATTCTGCACTGGGAATGTTTTCAGCCATATGTTTCAATAGCACTACACATATATATATATATGGTATATGTTTGAAAAGTAAGGAAAACTGTTACTTTAAGAAAATGATAAAGCCCTGAAATCCACTAATATATTTTTCAATCAGGAGACTATGTTCAGGGATTTTCTCTAAGCTGCTTTTTTTTTTTTTAAAAAAAGA
Source organism: Grampus griseus (assembly GCF_964374135.1). Taxonomy (NCBI): domain Eukaryota; kingdom Metazoa; phylum Chordata; class Mammalia; order Artiodactyla; family Delphinidae; genus Grampus; species Grampus griseus. The sequence continues at coordinate 14,493,702 of NC_139018.1, read as the reverse complement.
GGAACTCCCAACCCACAGAGCAGACAATTTGCTTTTTCTTCCAACTGACAAGCAGTATCATTCTGTATTAGATACTAGAGAATTCTTCTTATTGAATGTGCTTTTATTCGGGGGCGGGGGGAAGCCTAGCAGGAATAAAATACAAGGTATTGAAGAAAATAAAAACAGCACAAGGATGCACCAAAGTAACTGAATCCACACGTATGACCCAAATCTCAGGCAACCCTTCTGAAGTCCTTGCTGTTCCCTGGTGATGCCATGAGAGGGGCTGTTACTTCCGTCCTCACATATGGGAGGGGAGACCCTCTCAGGAGTCCAGATCCTCTCAAGAGCTCCTGCCCTTAGCACTTAGGAGGTGGTATCTCCAGAAAGTTCTCTTTCCAGATGCTAAGCTTAAGAGTGGGTCCAGCCCACACAAGCCAGAGATGAAGAGGACTGGCATCTGTACAGGGAACTCTGTTTACTTACTTATGTCTGGTCTCCTGGGACCAGTTAAGGCCGGCGAAAACTTTAGGAAAGAGAATCACCTTGAACCCAAGGAGCAGCCCGACTGCCCATGGCCAGTCCCAGACCGACCTCAGCTCTCGAGGACGGCCAGCGAGTCCTCCTTCTGGCAAAGCAGCCCGGGTTCAAGGGCACAACTGTTGCTCAGAAACAAAATGTTGTTGCACTGTGCAAACTGAAGACACTCGACAAAAGTGCCTTCGGATGCTTAGTAGAACTGAGGTCATGCACACACTGAGTCATCGGGAACAAAGTAGCCAATACATTAATAATTCTAAGGGGATGCAGCCAGGCCCTCCGTACCAAGAACCCATCTGACGTGACCATTTGGGGTTGTGCAAACTGAGTCTCGTGATTTCATGTCTCAGTCAAAAGGATTTTTCTGCTGACCAACACGGTACTCCAAACAAGAGTCGCTCCTTCCGAGTTCAAGGTTTAGACAGATCCTAAGAAATGTCAGGCAGGTACGGCACCTAGTTAAACCAATTCAAGACGATTGCCAGGCAGCAAGGACCATCCTGTGGGTTCAGTGCATCTAAGACCCTGCCATGGGCACAGGGGCACGTGAGTGGGCCCCGCAGACAGACGCCCGGTGCAGGAGACGGCCCAGGACGGGGCGGGGAGCACAGGAGGGCTTGGGGGAGGACTGAGCCAGGCCCACAAACACCTCAAAGTAGGCAGAGATGAGCCTGCAAAGTCTCTGCTCTAACAAGGTACCTTCTGAAGAGGATGAGATGAGTGACATGAGTTGAAAACAGGCTGACATCTTTAAGGTTTTCACGTGTAAAGTTAAAAAGTTAAGCCCACTTCCTGCTCCATCACCCCATACTACCTCCACCTACTAGAAACACTGAGAAAAGCCTTTCAGAAAATGCTTCCATTCAGAGAAAAGAGGGGAGGTGAGAGAAAGGAGGAAAAGCAAAGGAGAAGCACATGGGCACTCATTACAATCCATTACTGATAAAGAAGAGAAAGTTCAAGTGCACGACCAACAAGCAACGGTCCCAGAAGAACGAGTCCCAGGCTGTCCTCTGGCAGTCTGTGGAGCAAATATGCCCGGAACCCTGTAAATTCCCCCCACTTGGTCGTCAAGACCCGTGGTCTCCTCATTCACCATCCAAACCCGAAGAGGAAAACAAACGGTTTGTCTCCTAACTTGGCTTCTTTTACTTTAATGTGAATGAGGTCAGCTTTCGAATGTCCTCAAATAGGCAGTGTTAGGAGTGGGAGAAGCTCTAAGCTCTGGAGATGTGGGTTCCGGATCGGAACCCATCACCAGTCCCCGCTGTGGGTCTGCAAGCACCTCTCCAACCTCAGTTCCCTCCTCTGTGAAAGGACACAGTCCCGCTGTATGATTCTTAATTATGTTTGGCTAGGGTTTACTCTTAACATCATTAGTGTAAGCAGAAACTCACTGCTACTTCTTTTTGCTGCTGTGTTAGTTTCCCATGGCTGCTGCAAAAAGGTGCCACAAACTGGGTCCCTTAAAAATAACAGAAATTTATTCTCTTGTAGTTCTGGCTTGAAGTCCAAAATCCAGGCATCAGCAGGGTTGGTTCTTTCTGGAAGTTCTGAAAGAAGATGTGGTCCATGCCTCTCTCCTAACTCCTGGTGTTGCCGGCAATCCTTGAGTTTCCTGACTTGTAGACACATCACTCCAACCTCTGCCTCTGTCTTCACCCGGCATCCTTCCCTGTGTGTGTATCTCTCCTCTTCTCATACGGACACCAGTTATACGGGATTAAGGCCCACCCTAATCCTGTCTGTCCTCGTCTTAACTTGATTCCATCTGCAAAGACCCTATTTCCAAATAAGGTCACACTCACAGGTACTGAGGGTTAGGGATTCAACACGTCTTTCGGGGGGGACACAATTCAACGCATAATGCTTGCTTAGACAGGCAAATGAAGGCCACCATGAGACGTCCAAAAATGACACCGTGTGAATAAGCTGCCATTTCTGAATAGATGATCTGAAAACCTTCACGGCCGTCTCCGAATGGCCGTCGATCAGCCATGGCCAGGAGACAGCCACAAGCAGGGCTCCTCACCAGACCCCATACCTCAGCACCGGGGCAAACAGATGGCTCAGACTGTGTACACCAAACACTCTGCACGGGGCAAAAAAAAAAAAAAGACCAACTGGGAGTACATTTCAGAAAACTCAACCGCTGCTAAGAAAATAACCATCTGGCCATAAATTACGCCTGCACAGGCAGCAGGCTTGTCCAGAGGGAGGCAGGACAGACGCAGTGATGGTGACAGAGGGGCAAAAGTGAAGCGAGAGCCCAGAGGTGTGGCTTGTCCAGAGCAGGAAGTTGGGGAGAAAAGATGGGGATGAGCACAAGTGCCTGTCACCGCCTCCGACATCACTGGGAGTTTATGAAATGATTTTTTTTTCCCCCCCGATACGCGGGCCTCTCACTGTTGTGGCCTCTCCCGCTGCGGAGCACAGGCTCCGGACGTGCGGGCTCAGCGGCCATGGCTCACGGGCCCAGCCGCTCCGCGGCATGTGGGATCTTCCCGGACCGGGGCACGAACCCGTGTCCCCTGCATCGGCAGGCGGACTCTCAACCACTGCGCCACCAGGGAAGCCCCTCAATACAGTTTTGATTTCGGCACGAGAAAGGGCTTGCAGATTACACACATCCCAGGTCTGCTGTTCCCACATGGGAAGGGTCTTCCACAGAGCTAGCACCGTGAGGGCAGGGCTTCTTCCCAACACTTCCTCAAGCCCTTTGGAAATCACATTTATGCACAGCACTGCTGTGTAAGCTGCCACATCCGGCTCCTGTGCTTTGGGCAGAAGTGTTCTTTCTAGGCACATCGAGTTGACACTGGTGATCTGACACAGATCAGAACCTGTGACTGGGGGTCACATCCTGTATGTGTAACAAAAGCATGGAGGAGGGAGGATAAGCAGTCCCCCAGCGCAAGTGGTTTGGGAACCACGGATCTAGGCCACCTCGGCTTACAGATGAATGACAACACACTGAATAAACACAGTGGGACCACAAGAGAAGGATTACTGAATCGCATGGAGAAATCTCAGGTTCAGAGAGATGCAGGCACACGCCTAGGTCACAGAGCTGGTCAGCTGACCCAGTTAGCTCTAGAACCCAGAGACCCTAAACATCTAGCTCAGTGCTCTGTGCACCATGCAAGCTTTCTACTAACCCTCTCTGTTCAACAGTTACCCGTTCATCAACACATATAAAAGCCAAGCCGCAGGCACCCCTCTGCTCTCCCACAGCACCTTGTATGGAGGTCACACACCAAGTTGGGCATGAATTTCTTTATATGCTCATCTCCCCCACAAGACTGGAATCATCCTTGTTTTCCTGATGCCTAGCGCAAAGCCTGTTTGTAAGCACGAAATGCCCACTTGCTGAATGAATGAATGAGTTATCAGAAAGTTTCAGGCACCAATACAGGGGTGGTAATGTATTAATATTATTTCAGAGAAACAACTCCCTCAATATAAACTGATCTCTAAGGAAGAAGGAAAAACTTTTCAAATACGTTAAAGGACCAGAGATAATAATTGTAGAGCTAGTCAAGACAAATACTTAAGTGGATCCTCCAACTCTCCTCTGATTCCATTTGTCCCTGCTTCTGGGCATTCTGCATTCTCTACGCATAACATACGTATCAACAAACAGGTCCTGTGCTCACCAGGAAAGATCTGGGTGGATTTCATCGATGGCTATAATACTAATGAGCAGGTAACTCAAAATAGTGCCTGTAAGACTTATCCAAAGACTAAAATTCAAGGACATTTTGAGTAATTCATGAAACAAAAATGTGACAGGCTGGAGCATATTTTCAAAGGTCACAAACAGATGATTTTTTTTATAAAAAAAAATTTACTACATTCAGTAACTCAAAATAAGACACATGAAGGAAAATAAATCCCATGTAAATGGCACAAGTTTGTGTCCATTTCCAATTAATCAGAGTCTTGAGGAAGGAGTGAAGCAAGGAGATGGTGCAGAGGAAAGAGCAGCCGACCTGGACTCTGCGCCCAGATACATGAGCTTCTAGCAGGTCACTTGCACTGTTTGGACCTCAGAATCTTCTACAAACCCCCACCATCTTCTAGAATCCCAGTGAAGAGATCCCTATCAAAGAATTTAGGGAACGGCAAGAACAAAGAAAATCTGCTGTGCTTTAACAAAAGTGACAGACTCTTGGGTGTCATCCACAATTCAGCGATTTCCCAGGGCAGGGGTCAATTCTCCCGTATCGCCTGAACCCCCTCTTTAGCTACCAACTGTCAAACACTCCTTGGTCAGCACATTCGGTGCTAAGACTCTTTCCCTTTTGTTAATTCTTGACAAAAGGGTGGCGGCTCTTGGCCACTGAAGGTAGACAGAGGCCGTTATCTGGGCAAGCCCACAGTCTTACAGTGGACTGAAAAAAAAAAATTGGAAGCAGTGTTCTTCCTAATTAAAGAAAGCTACTCATACAGGGTATACAAACCTTATTAACAGTAAATATTCGAGTGTTCAAAAAACCTAAACCTCAATTTATCTTAAAACACTTGAATTGGTGGCTTATGGCTCGTCCATTCTCTTATAAGGTATTTCAAGAATACCTACCATCGGGGCTTCCCTGGTGGCGCAGTGGTTGAGAGTCCGCCTGCCGATGCAGGGGACACGGGTTCGTGCCCCGGTCCTGGAGGATCCCACATGCCGCGCAGCGGCTGGGCCCGTGAGCCATGGCCGCTGAACCTGCGCGTCCGGAGCCTGTGCTCCACAACAGGAGAGGCCCCAACAGTGAGAGGCCCGTGTACCGCAAAAAAAAAAAAAAAAAAAGAGAGAAGAACTAGACAAAATATTTTGAAATGAAAAAAAAAAAAAAAAAAAAGGATTACCCACCATATACCAGGCACTCCCTTATTCCAGCGGGTGCAAAAGTAGATTCCATGTGATCCCTGCCCTCAGCCTCAGTGTGGGGAAAGGAGTGAAGCGAGAACACCACAGGGACAGATACTAAGGGGATGATTACACTGCAAAATAAGTGCTGAAAAATAATGGGCAAAGTGGGGAACAAAAACTAAAATGGGCAGGGATGGCTTGGAGAAGGTTTAGAGGGGTGCAGGTCACTGGGTCTTCCAAGGTGAGAATGCAGCGTCCAGAAGAGAAAAGAGGAGGAACAATCCAGGCAGAGGGAACAGTGTACGCAAGTCGAAGTCTCGAAGTCGGCATTAGAGCACAGGGCCTTCTGCAGGAACAGAGCCCAGAGATTCAGCAGAAGGACTGGAGTATCAGAATAATGACAGAAGAGGAGGATGAAACGGGAAGACAGCTTCCTTCAAATGATGAGGGGAAAAAAGGAAGAGGAAGGAGCATAGATTAAAAAGAGATTGAAGAGATTTGGAGAGATACAGGTATCCCCTGCTTTTCCAAAGTTTGCTTTATGCCACTTCCCTTTTACAAAAGACCTATTTTAGTACTTGTTTCACTAACAGAAAGAAATCCAGAGCTCTTTGCTTTTACAAGAAAAGGCAAAAAGCGAAAAGAGCGTTCATTTTTTTGCAGCAAATACCCCAGCAGCAAGGGAGGGGGGCCCCACCAAGCTCCTTCCCCAGGAACCACACTCAGCATCTCAGCATCAAACCGCTAGAGCTCTGAACTGTGTCTGTGTCTGTGCTTTACCCTAATTTACTTTGTGCATCCGTTAGCAAGATGCGTCCTACGAAAGGTTTCATAGGAATGCTCTATTTTCAGACAGTGGGGGGAAACCCTGTACGTCAACCAAATGTCACATGTGGACCTTCTTTGGACTCTAATTTGAAAAAACCACTGCTAATTTTTTTTTTTTTTAAACAGGCGATCAGATAAATTCTAAAACAGACTGGATTTTAGACATAGTAAAGAATCATGGTTAATTTGGTTTAGGAGTGATAATGGTTTCGTGGTGCGGGGCGGCTGTCTGTGTGTGTTTGAGAGTTCTTACGTATTAGAGATACATTCTGAAATATCTGTAGATACAACAATACACTGCCTGGGATTTGCTTTAAATAATGGGGGGGTGGGGGTGGCGTGAGAAGGGTCAGGATGAGGTCGGATGAAACAAGATAGGTCACATGTTAATGACACATACGGTTTGTGGACTCCCATGACGGTTACATGGTACACTGAAGTCCATTATACTACAGTATTAACATCTTCCAGAATACAAAGTATAAGGAAGGCAGACTTTATAAGCCCAGCTGAAGAGTTTGATCTTGGTCCTCTAAGCGCTGCTTCTGAAAATTTCAGTGTAAAAAAGAAGCATTTGGGGAGTGTGCTTAAATGCAGATGCCCAGGCGGCACCACCAGAAGTCTGGGCTAAGGCTCAGGAATCTGCATTTCTAATAAACACTCTAGATCATTCTAGGTTGGTGGTCAGAGCCACACTCTGAGATCAACCACTCCAGGTAACAGGAGCCACTATAGGGCTGTGAATTAAATAAGCCCTCTGGCAGCCCTGTTTCGACGGACTTGAGGGGACACAGTAAAGTACCACCCAGCAAACAACGAAGATCAGCAGTTGTAGGGTTAGAGAGGAAGGGACGGCCAGAGAGACTTGAAGGAGGCAGAATCAGGAGACGTTTGTAACTGACTGGGTACGGAGTTGAAAAAGAGGGAAGCATCAGGGATGACCCCAGAGTGTCCGCAAGGACCCCGTCTTATACCTCTGGGTCCCCCACAGCATCTAGCGCAATGCCCTCCACATTCCAAGGGCTCAAGGTAGTTGAATGAACAAAGGAATGAAAGAAATCACCTATTGGACCCTGTTTCCCATAGAACTAAAGGGTTAATATTACTGTGTTTACCTACAATGCCAAAGGGGAAAAGATGTTACCCCCTGAAACCAGAAGAGGGAAAGATCCACCCGGACACCAAAAAATGATTAAATCCACAGGGCAGTGCCGAGCGGGCGGGTCGCTCGTTTCATTCCTCTATAAACTCTAGGAATTCCAGAATGGTCAGGTCATTCCTAGGAACTGGTGGCACCAACAAATAAAAGCAAGGATCAGTGAAAACAGAATTCATTAAATAAAAATAAGAGCAAAACACTTAAAATGAAAAATAAGTTGCAGAGTGTTTGTTGTTTATAAATCTGGCCCAAGTTAGTTAAATCTACTGAAAATCAGTCAGAGCTGGCCATGGTCTTTTTCTCCATAAATCTCTGGGCAGCAGGAAGTTCTGCAGCAGAGGACAGGGCTGCTGCCAAAACCTTGAAGACATAAGCAAGAATCACTTGCCTCCAGCTTTGCATCTTTGTATATGCCCTGGGTTTGCTCAGAAATGTCTAAGGGCTCTCCCCCGCTTTAGGAGCAAAGTCCAGACTCCTTGGCATGGCACTCAAGACCCCCAAAGTCCAGCTCAACTGACCTTTCCAAATCTATTTCCCTCTCTATCCCACAGGAGTCCTCTGCTTCAGGCAAAAGCAAAAGCCCCAGATCTTGGTTCAACACCTGGCTGGGTCACTTCACTGGCAAGCCAATGAATTTCTTTGAGCCTCAGTTTCCCCACTTATAAATAGAACATAGTATCTACTTTTACAGTTGTTGGAAAGCTACAAGATCATGGATGCAAATGCCTCACACAATTACAAACAGCCCCCAAACAGACCTGTGAAAATGTCAGTTCCCAGTTTCAGATCCAGTCTTCCCCAAATGCATTCCCACCCCCATGTCCAACCTAACCCTAATGACTCCAGTGACCTCCTATCTCCCTGTTACCAGCCCCAGTCCTGGCCACCCAGCTAATGAAATTCCATCTCCTCTCTGGGATTTCTCCCATGGCTCTGCTAACCCTCAGGGATCATTTTCTCCTTTGGATTCCCAAACCATGTAATTCTGGCCATTGGACAATCAATCCCTTGGCAATTAGCAAATGATACTTTCCTGGTCTCTTTTTATCTTTGCCCAGTCTACTCCACCAGAGTTTCATAATCTCTTTGTATCTCCAGTCCCCGGCATGAAGTAATTATATTTTTCCCCCATTTTGAACATCTCAATGTGATGACAGGGGCTGGTAGACAATGGTTATTATTATTAGCAAGAACCATTACCCAATCTCTTGTTCTTGAAAATCAGGACAACTTGTGTTGGATAGATGACATTTACTCCTGTCTGGAACAGGGGGCTAGAGTTCATCATTTTTGGTAATCAATCAACCCTGTGATTACAGGCAATTTGAGGGCAGCTGGCAGGAAAAAGTAGCCACCAAAGAAAAACTTTGCTAGTTTGAGAACCACCAGCCCCAAATCTACGGAAATGAAACGCAAGAAAGATGAAGTCATCACAGAGACCATTAATGAAGGGAGGCACAAGACAGCCCCCGAATTCTCGGTGTGAAAATCTCCATTATCTGTTGGAGAGACGCTGAGGGGACACAAAGGGAAGTGGAAATCACAAAATACTTCAGAGTTATTTATTATTTTTCTTTGCATTATTAAAATGTTTCCAAAGACCAAAGGCTTTCCAGACAAGTTTTTGTTGCAGGCATGTTTCAAGCCCAAGCCCAGTCCCCACCCCAGATGAAGCGATGGTCCCAGCAGCTGCCTTGATCCAGGGGACCCTGCCCATGTTGTGACCAGGGCTGAACATCTGATTCAGGGAGGACAAGTCTGTGACTCTGAAACGATGACAAGGACACTGCACAGCGACGACAGGCACTGGGGCCATCACATCGCAAGGGTTGGTGTCAACACGCCACCTCATCAAGCCAGTGGTGTGAGGAAGCGGAAATCAAGAGCCTCACGGGGGAAGCCAGGCTACTAAGAGGAGACTGGAACGGATCCCCAGAGAATGGCAGGATGAGCATCCGTGTGGCCACAGAGGGACAGAGGGAGCAGTTCCAATCGCCATGGACCCCAGATGTGCTTTACCGCTTGTCACCACTGGTCCATGGGACTATTACGTCCTTGGGAGGACTACTCTTCTACTTAAGGCAACTTGAGGGACTCTGTTTGCCTTGCAACCAAATGCACCCTGACGAGGACATTCTCCTTAAATGAAACTAAATAAATTCCACCAGGAGATCCCTCTTAGAATCTATTTCAACTGACAGCAACTACTTTTGCCTGATTTATTACCTGGGTAAGCCCTTCCTCCTGGAAGCGGGAGGGGCAGCGATCTCTTTTAAAGCAGGACTGATTTTACACTATCAGGGCCAGCGTGTGCAGTCCTACAAATACAGCGCCCTACACGATACATCGAAACTAGTTTGGTCAGCTTATCCATTCCCGGAAAGCAGGGGAGCCACCACATCAGCAACTCCGTTGCTAAGGCAACTGCTTACTTACCATATCAAATGCAAACTCGTTGCTATGGAGACACATATACAAGAAAAATTCCTCTCTCCAGCCAGAGACCAGATGGCAGGGAACTCGCCAAAGCCATGGGTTAGGGGGCTCTACTAAATGGGATGTTTAGCGGAGTGCATTTTTCTCATCATATCAGAGATGCCACTGGCCCTGAACACATTTAGAAGTTATACCCTCGTTACAAGGAGCAAAAGTTGTTCTCTTCTGCCTACAAAACTACAGGCAGTAACTACCATAACTACAAATAAGTTATTTTTGAAATAATTCGGAGTTTCTCCCTCTAAATATAAACCGCTTTTGTTTTTATTCGCCATGTTGAATATACCCCAAAATGAATTTTCTTGTCAAACACTAATGGAAATATAATTTCCTACAGAACTAAACTAGAGGTTTGATTTCAGCTCCTCTCTGATGGAGAGGTAATCCAGAAATCCTCTTTAGTTTCCACCAAATAAACGCTAATGCGTCCCAGATTCATAACTCTACTCCGACTTCTCTAGTGAGCTTGAAACTCACATACCAAACTTCCAACTTGATAGCCCCACCTAGATGTTCAAAAGTCATCTCAAATTTAACATGGCCAAAATAGTATTTTTTGCTCTAACCCCCATCTCACTTCCCAACCCACGTTTGCACATACACCTTCATCTGCAAATCCCAATCCTGGTCTAAGCCAGCATCATTTCCATCATCTCTAACCTGTACCACAGGAACAAGCCCCAAACAGATGTTCCCCCTCCAGTCCCTTTAAACACCTCATTCTCCCCTCACTGACGTACTTCCTACAGGCCTTCTTTCTGGTGCTTGTACATTTCAAGCCACTGCCACCTCAGGGCCTTTGCACATGCTGTTCTCTCTATCCCAAGTTTTTGCTCGGCTGCATCCCTCTTGCCATTCAAGGCGTGGCCCAGTCAGCTCCTCCAGGAAGCCTGCCTCTCTCCTCCCCACCCCTCTCTGGTACGTTATCCCATTTTACTGTCTTCACTGCATGTATCATCATCTGATACAGTACCTACGTGTCCACGTATGGATCTACTGTTTAACACGTGCCTCCCTGTCACCCTCCCTGTCCCCACCCCATGGATGGTCCAGGAGAAATGTGAGGGACCATCACAGGTCACCACTGTGTCCCCAGCACCCAGAACAGTGCCTGGCCCTCCACAAACACATGGCACAGATGAACCACTGCTGAAAATACTTCTACGATGAAGGAGAAGTACTTCTACATTTTTGTGAGGAGTCTATTTTTTACTTTGCAAAGTAAGGCTTCCGTAGGGTCTCAGAACTGTGGCTGCGAATGCAGGTTCTCACTTTACATGATTGCATCTAGGGAAGATTCTAGAAGGAACTCAGCATTCCGTGAAGTATTCCGGGAATACTTAGCATGACTCTGCACCCCAGCTCTGTGCCACACTGCCTGTCCTCTGGTGCCAGGAGACTGGATTTTCTTCTCCTTCCACGACAGCCATGATTGGAGTCAGTGCTCACCTGACTTGGCCTTTTCTTCTAAAAACAAAGTACGTATGTACAAGTGTTCTGCTAGCTGACTGTTTTCTATCTAATGACATCAGTTAAATCATTTATGGGTCCTGTCCCTCAAGGATGACAGTCACCGCTTTCTATGAGGCCCTTCACAGAGTTCCAATAAGTGGAAGGCAACACTGACCTTGACCTCACTGGGCCCAGAGGGGACCCCGCACAAACCCTGTGTGGACAAAAGGAGGAAAAGGAAGGGTAATTGGAGAGCCTGTTCCCCTGAGCAGCAGCACAGTCCCTCTGCCAGTATTTACCGGTCTCCTGCTGAGTTCACAAGCAAAGGTGCTCAAACAGCACGCGTGCACACACACACAGACACAGACACACACACGTAAATCAAAGACTTCATTCTCTTCTTGGAACTGTCAGTAACCTCGCACAGCAAACCATCAAGTTATTATTAAAAGAACTACTTTACGTTCCTCCCTATCTTCAACCATATATTTCCCTTGCTTTTCTTCTTATCACACCTGCCACAGACTACATCTTCACCTCTATCAAGCTATTGCTTTTGAAGATATTAAATGCAATTTAACCAGAATATCTGGAAGCAAAATGCTGATTAACTGGAATATTTGAAAAACGGGTCATCATCTCTGCTTTAAGTTACAAGAGCAATTTAAATTTCCCCCTTTAGCATCCTAGCTCCCCACCAATTCTTCATACTCATTTACATAACCTCTCCGACCACCCATTTCTCTCTTTCCTTTTCTCTGATACTGTTCCAACACATCCCTTGGGTCCAGCAACATGCATCTCCTAGACCGCCTAGACTTCTGTGACAGAAAATCTCAGGCTTGCTTAGTAAGAGAACCAGCATTTTATTTGCGATTGCAATGGGCTCAGCTAAAAGACTACATTCCCCAGCCTTCTTTGCTGCCAAGAGGGGTCATGTGGCCAGGTGCTAGCCAATAAGATGAAAGCAGAGTGCGGCGGCGGCGGCGGCGGCGGCGGCGGCGGCGGCGGCGGCGGCGGCGGCGGCGGGGGGGGCGGGGGGGCTGTTTCTGGAAAAGGTCCTTAAAATTGGTAACTCAATGGAATCCCTTTTTGTCCTTCCCTGCATACCCCTTTCTGCTTCCTAAAATGAGAACAAGCTAGCAGATGCCATCTTGGACCATAAGAAGACTTTGAGAATGGAAACCAGCAGTGTATTAAGCACAGTAGAGCAGAAAGATAAACGGAATGTTGATCTCTGTCCAATACCTCAAGACTTACTTTATGTGACAAAGCAATGCACTTCTAGCTTAATTCACTGTTATTTGGAGTTTCTATTTATAATAGAAACAGTCAAACCTCATCCTAACTACTCCATTCTTGGAGGTCTCATGTTCATTCATGCTTTGTTAACAATTTATTCAAGTGCCCCCCACCCCGCCCCCTCTAAGGAATATTCAAACCTTGTCCGTTACTGTCTTTTATCTCAGCTCCAAGTGCCCCTCGTTGCGGAGGGGAAGCCTCCTTGACTGACCTCAATGACACCAATCACTTACTGATCTGGTACACTTCTCATATCTGTGACGGTTTACTCTTCTTTATTTATATTTTTATAATGTCTCCTATTTCACTGGAATGTAAACTCCTAAAAGGCAAGAACCAAATCTCGTTTTCAATTTTAACCTTTGATATCACCAAACAATTCTATTGAATAAAGTAACTAATAAGCAGAAGGTGCTTGAAGCCCCTGAAATTATAGGCAATGAGATACTGGTGTCCTACTAACAGGGAGGCATTCCACAGGAGCGGCGGGATGCAATTCCTACTGTCTGAAAACTTTAAGCCAGTGTTGAAGCAAATGTAGCCAAGATAAATTCTTACAGGGCTGGTTGGATGTATTCATTGAGAGAAGCCGCAAAAAAGTTAAAAGCGACAAGGGTGGAGAACAAGAATTAAACACTTTAAGGGGTCCACGAATCCCAAATCTGCAAACAAAAGACCAGCCTAATAAACACAGTATCATCGAAACGAACATTACATTAGCTTTTAAATATATCATCATCTGTTTCAAGTGCAAAAATGTCCACTGGGAAGGAGACAGAATTTTCTAAAAAATCTACAATCTGCCATCATATTGCTAAAGCTTAAGAGCATTAAGATGGCCAAGGGCTCCATGAGAGGATACCGATTAATCCCAACAACCCATCACTATTTGTGAAAGAAGCGAAACACATGACTTTCAAATAGGAGATCGATGTGCCAACTTCCTATATTATTTAGCACAGAGAATTATCCTGCAGCTAAAGTGATTTCAAAGGGAAATCCTAGAGCCTCTTCAGCTCAACAGGGGAGGTTCTGAGAATAATTTCTTGCTGGTTGCATATCCAGCCAGTACGTCAATGAAGAAGCATCTCATAGACCTACCTAGGGACTACCAAGCCCTACTTTGCAAAATGATATTGGACAGATACATTAATGGGGCCCTGTGATCCCAAAGAACCAAGCTTTCCAGAACACGTGTATAGACCCTCATCAAGGTCAACAGCAGGGGAGTCACTGTGAGGACTAGAAAAGCAGGGTATCCTTGAAATGGAAGGGCCAGAAAAGCAATGATGTGAGAAACCAGAAACAGATAAGTAAAAGGGGGAGAGAGAGCTGAAAGAAGGGCTTCTGCTGGTGAATTCCGTTAGCCAGAAGGAATTTCTGCAGGTGGGGCTCACTGGACCACGAAGTCTTTCTAGGCCATGGCCACATACATTCAATCTTGCACCCTTTTAGCACTTCGTATAGTTAAGTATAGTACGTACTGAGCACAACAGGTGCTTTAAAAAGTTTGTCGAATGAATGAATGAGCAATGAACAGCTGGCAAGAGCAAGACAACAGAAATGTCCCCCCAGCCAAAGCATCTATGCCTGGAAGAATCAAGACAGAGCAGTGCCTGGAACAAATGGGCAAGATCGGCGGGGCAGTGTGGCCGAAGGCAGTACATAGATTTTTTGGCCTCACTGAGGATGCTGGTATGAAGTACTTCCTATTCCAGGGCCTGTGACATGGGGGTATGTTTATTTCAGGGCCCCCAGAGACGGCCTGAAAGGCTGGTAACGTCTCAGCCTTCCAAGGCTACACAGCCTATAGCATAGACAATGGAAAGCAGCCTGCCAGGGAGTGGGCGCTGGTGAGAAAGAGGCTGTGTTCCTACTGCTGTCCAGGGCAGCGCCAGCGCAGGGACAGACGGGACCGTCACTTGCCCCAGAGGCCACGGAAGAATCTTATACACTTCATCTCATTTTTGCATGTCCTACCATCGAACATTACCCTGATTTTTAGTAATTTACTCATCAGGACAGAACTGCACAGTTTTTCAAAGAGCATCATTTATCCCCACCCCCCAAAACATAATAACAGTAGTAGTTACGGGCTTTCTTCTTACTAAAATGACCATCACAGGAATGGGGGCCATTTCACGGGAAAGGGAAATGCTGTGGTCGCACCCCCAAGAGGAGGGAATGAGAGCAACTGTGATATGGGGGTGTTGCCATATAAGAGGTGCTCCATTTTCAAAACTGCCTTTGAAAAAGAATTTCATCCACCAGGATGGAAAAGCGAACACCAAGGGGGCTGGGAATTAGAGGGAGAACTTGTATAAACAGTGTCTAGGCAGGGAGAAGGGGCTTTGAACTTGGGCCAGACCTCAGTGGAGGGGACCTGGGAGGCAGGGGGCCTGGGAAGAGCCTGGAAACAGGGAGCTGGAGGGCCATGATAGGCTTCGTGCAAACGCCGACACCCTTCCAGCTGCTTGACAAGGACAGAGCTTGGCCCCGTCCTGACAGCACAAAAATATTCTCTATATTTACCCTTCTCTATCCTGTACCTGCAGAGTAAATTCTGAGTTTATCTGGGTTATTTTAATTCCCCTATAACTCATGATCATAGGCTACTTTGGGGAAGCACATAGAGATCATCTACAGCAGCGTCTACACTGAGAACGTGTGCTCAGGCACCAGAGTTAACTTCAGCACATGCCCTTTAGGTTTGCAGGGAATTCAGGTGAATTCCTATTGTGCTACTTACGAGCTGCGTGACCTCCAGCAAGTTGCTTAACCACTCTGAGCTTAACTCATCATCTATTTTAAGAATGAAACTAGGGCCTACCTCACAGGGTTGTAGTGAGAAAGAAATGATATATTGGGAAAGCACAAAGAAAGTGTTCCACAGTAAGTCCACTATTGTTATTATAATACACCAGTGGGTCTGCACCTTTCCAGGGTCAGAGGTCCCATTAAGAACCTAAAAACTGAGCAAACAAAATCTTGAGATCCTCTAGGAAAATGCATAGTCACGTGACATGTTGTCAATAATTTCAGGCTGTTTGCAAAGCCTCTCACATTCACAGAGCCCAAATTAAGAAGCTTCGGGTAACAATAAACTCTTGCTTCTATAGCTGAGAAAACTGAGGCCCAAGACAGCCATGTATCTCCGGCATCAGAACTAGAACCAGGTATCTTGGCTTCCAATCCAGGCCTCTTTCAACCAAGACAAGCTGCTTATATTTACAAGCTAAAACTGTACTTAAAGCACTCAGCCCTGGATATAATAAACATATTTCTGTACACTGTTTCCTTTATAAACCCTGTTATGACAACAATGTGTTTTGTTAAAGTGTCAAGCGGGGAAGTAAAGAAAAAGCAGAGAAACAGCAAACACACACCCCTGAGCCATTATAATCCAGTTTATAAAAAAATAAAAAGTACACTTTACTTCTCATTTACAAATACTCGGAGAGGTTAGTACATGCTAATCTTACGGTTCCAACTGAGAACTGTATTTAGGAAATAACAAAACTTAATCCCAGACTTTGGACCTCAATCTTGATTGATGTGGGCAAAGGGCATCCACAGATGAAACCGTAAGATGAAAGGCTTACGGGGACTTTGCAGAGGAGGAAGCAGCCGACTCTACGTGAACCCACAACACGAGCGCAGCGTCCCCAGGAGTGGGTCAACCAGCCTTCCTGATGTGAGGAGGCACGAGACTCGTCTATAAAGTATTCCTGAGGGAAAACAGCCGGAATGGGATCTAGCCTTTTAGCACTTACTTCCATTTCACAGAATATATGCACGAGGGGACAGAGGAACAAGCTTCACGAAACCCCAATGAAGCAGACGTATTACGTGGAGGGGTCTATTGGACAAGGAAGGGGCAGGGGTCTGCCGTGGATGGAAACAGGCTGAAGAAACAAAGCCAAATGCAATGTGTAAACAATGTTTGGATCCTTATTCAAACAAACATTTTGTAAGCCATCCAGGATATCTGAACACGGATCTGCCTTTAGGTGATACCAAAGAACTGTTCACTTTATCAGAGGTAACACTGGCATTGTGGTTATGGAAACCGTTCTTACGCACACTAAAATATGTTGGGATAAAATGACATGAGGGCTAGGATTTGCTTCAAAATACTTAAGCAACAGCCAAAAAAAAAGAAAAAATGAACAAAGTAAGAGAGGCAAGCCCTTGTTAACTACTAAATCTGGTGTGGGCAGTGATGGTGGTTATACAGAGTCACTGTACTACTGTATGCAGTCACTACCATACAGTGACTGATTCTCTCCACCGTATATGCTTGAAATTTTCCATGATTGGAATAAAAACAAAAACAAAACAAACAAACAAAAAAAACGCTATCTCTCAAAGTCCTATTAGAGATAAAACAGGAAGAAAAAAAAAAAAAAAACCTCTCTTCTCACCTAACTTACCCATTCATGAGAATATGTCCTTGACGAAATCTCAGCACTGGAAAGAACCCAAAAGGGGATCTAGTTCAGGGATTCCCAAATCTGGCTGTAAGTCAGAAATACCTATGAAGCTTATGAGAATTTCAGTTTTCCCCAGCCCACCTCAAACCCACTGAATGAGAGTCTCCAGGAAGGGGCCGAGAAGCGGCGGTGGTGTGTAAGTGCCGCAGGTGATTCCGGTGCCACCCAGGTTGCTCCCTCTCTAGCACCCCACCAAGCAGCCGTGCAGCAGGGGACTGTCCTGAGCCCCCAGGGACAAGGATCACACCACATTCTGCATTCTCATGCTTATGCCACGCTTAAAACCGTGTCCCACACTTTTAAAAAGAAAACAAAAAGCGGAATGGCTAACTCTGCAAACACAGCTCGCAAGGCTTCCATCCTCCCCTTCCCCTGGCATCTTTCTCACCAACATTTGGGCACATTTAGTCACTGTGTTGCAGCAGAACCTCAGCATGGGAGCTACAGCCAAGTAAAATCCTCTGGGAAAACATGAGCTTACCTGAGAGCCCGAGGAGCTTCCCCTGGGCAGAGTGTGAGGGAAATGCCTTTGCCTTACTCAGCTGGCCACCGGAGAAAACCACAAATGAAAGGGGTCGAGACCAGTGCCTGAGGGTACCCGGGAGTCTGCCCCTCTCAGGGCAGCCAGCAGCTGGCCCCAAGGTTATCCGAGGAAAGAGGAGTAAAATGGGGAGTTCACACACCTTGCTTTGTTCTCACAGCATCACAAACCCCGGGAACAAACTCCCAGCCACACAAGTGACTGGCATCTGATCAGAAACATGTTAATACAGGTCGGTACGCCCAGGAAGCCAGAACTCAACATTTCACAAGATAAACAAACTCGAGCCCTTAAAACCATTCCCTTTCTACAGGCGCTATCTGCAGAATGAAAACCATCACCCCAGGAAAACACGACTCCCAGAGCGGGGCAGGGGGGTGCAAGGGGGTGACGGCGCTCCTGCCAGAGTGCTATCCAACGCCCGCCTGTCACTCCCCAGGCTGATGAATAATACTCCCGAGTCTCTCTGCATACTTTGGAGCTGGTCTTGTTTAACATTTCAGAGTGTGCATTTGCTAAATTACTATTATGTGCCCCGGCGTGATGACAAACACGCCGACCCAGGCATGTGGTAACTTGCAGAATCATTTCACACCAACTTAAAGCCCTGATCATTGCTTCATCAGGGACGTGCTGCTCTGGCGGACCTGACAGCCCTTTCTTCTCTACCTTCTAACCCTGGAATTGCTTCCCAAGATTTTCCCTTTCTTGAGCACCCACCCATATGGAAGTTTTTAAGACCACAGACTTGGTTCTTTACAGGGGAGAGACGAATTTTCTCTAAGTTCAAGGAATGATCTTAAAACACTCAGCAGAGCCAAGTCCGGAGGTCGGTCTTAGGATGCCCATGCTCGGATGCGGAGGGGAGGAGAGCAAGTGATGGACACCTGGGGACAGCAGCAGTGCCCCGCGATTGTTACAGTTACATAAAAATAAGGACGTAACTGGGAAGGCAGGGCCCAGAGCACTCAGGAGTGTTCACACTTGCACGCTGGATCCAGGCACCACCTGCACCCACGATCAGCGGCAAAGCTCCGCAGTTTCCACATCTTTCCTCTTCCTGGGCAACACCCCCCTCAAACCCTGCATGCCCACACTCCATCTTTTTTTTTTTTTTTTTTTTTTGCGGTATGTGGGCCTCTCACCGCTGCGACCTCTCCCGCCGCGGAGTACAGGCTCCAGACGCGCAGGCCCAGCAGCCATGGCTCACAGGCCCAGCCGCTCCACGGCATGTGGGATCCTCCTGGACCGGGGCACGAACCCACGTCCCCCGCATCGGCAAGCGGACTCCCAACCACTGCGCCACCAGGGAAGCCCCCACACTCCATCTTAACATAAACTCTGGGTGAACAGCATCTGCAGACAAACGTGTCCAGTGGCAGCAAGGAAAAATAGGGCTTCACCACTGCCACAGTCGTAGTCTTCCAGGCCAAGGACAAGTAGAATCTTCTCAGGCTCAAGATTCAACTGGAAGCACATACCTGTTCCTGGAAAGAAAGAAATGAAAGGCCCCAACCCTGCACAGCTGCTGAGCCCACTCCAGAGGGGTCCTGAGACCGAACCTGAACTTTAAAAAGGTTGGAAAGCAGACCGCCAGCTCCACACCACAGCACCACTAACACGGAAACCAAAACCGTGAGAACAGGGCAACACGAAAACTTTGTGGCGAGTACGTTTTCTGGCAAGTTATTTTAACTGTTGCTACGTTACTTTTCAGAACCCCAAGCTAGGTCACAATTTTGATTTCCAGCTCTAACCGTCAATCCTATTTCTACCGTACCTATTGTGTTCCTTACAAGAAAAATAAAGCAAATTATTAAAACTGTCTTTCTTTAGCGAACCACGAAGCTGGAGCTTTAAAGGCTTTAAAGTCAAAATTCCACCTTCTGAAAGTCAGTCTTACCCTCAGCCCACCTTCCACACTCAGAAGGAGTTTCAAAGTTGCCAAACACTTTGTAGACACCCGATTTCAAGAGAGTCACCTGGGCAATTCGTGTCTTTGGTCTTGGAGTATAGAAGGATGCTCAAATCACCCCCCGCAATGTCCACCACTGTCCATTTATTCCAGAATCCCGGACCAGCTGCCTTTCTCCAAGTTAATATTCAGAACGAAAATAGATGCCATTTTTTTCTAGCCCTCAGTGGCAACTTTCCTCAAATATACAAACACACACACACACACACACACAGACATATATATATATGTATGTATGTATACACACACACCTCATGGTTCATGGCTGCCATCAAAATACAGACTTTTGTTTGGTGTCCAAAACCAAAGGGGGACCCACCCACCGACTCTGAAGGACAATGATACTCAGAGCCAATCAAGTCTGTAAACCACCGTTTTGTAACCATGTTCCCCAGTGGGAAACCCTCAATCTGGCTTTAGAAACCCCAAACACAGGAAAAGGAAGTTCTTGACAATTATCTAAATGAATGAAATGAGATCGAATTACCCGCGTTTCTGACTGCTACTTCCCTGTGGTGAATTTACATTCCTGAACATTTTTTATTAATGGAGAGACAGGTTTAATTTCAAAAAGAAAAACGTGAGTTCCAGACCCAGAGGCTTACCTGACTCCTCTCTTTGTCCACTTTCTTAAAACACTTATTCAAGGACAAATTATGTCTCACTGAGTTTTTCCACCCAGTAGGTGCGTTTGCAAAATACGGAAAATGTTCCAAGATCCAGTTGTAGATATCCTTTACCGGCAGGCGCTTGGTTGGAGAGTCCTCGATGGCCATAAATATGAGGCAGCTGAAGGAGTAGGGGGGCTTGCAGTTGGGGTTCTGCCTGGCATCGTAGGGCATGTCGGAGTGGGCAGGGGATGGGGGCGTGTCATCGTCCAGGTCCTGGACGGGGCTGACGCTCCGCAGGACAGAGTCCCCGAAGCTCTTCAGCAGGTTCTTGCTCTCGTGCAGCCAGTTCAGGTTGGTCAGCTCTTCATCTTCCATGGCCCCTTCTTCTAATCGGATGTCAGGCAGAGAAAAGTCGAGGTCATCGTCTTCCTGAAGGGCCTTGGAGAAACCGCTGCCCCGGTAACACTGACTCAGCCCACTGGAGACACTAATTCCTGAGCTTTCTGGCTTCTTACTGGGAGGCATGACTGGACCCATTTACGTGAAGGCTCCTGGGAAACACACGACAGAGAGAAGACGAGGCGGTGAAACCCAAAACAGAGAGGCAGCCATGCCCTCCCTAATGATTATGCCCCCCTCCCACCCCTGCCACCTCTGGGGACCCCCTACCACTTAGGAACATCCCCTCACAGCTCCCACACTGAGTGACATTAACCCACATTCCACCACACAGAGATGCCCGATTAACAGTAGTAAATTCGGTCTACCACGCACATAGCACAATGACCTGTTAGCCCTTAGGTACAAGACAGGAAATGTTCACAGCACCTTTAGCGTGCACATACCAAGAAGAGAATGGGAGGGGGAGGGGTGGATTGGGAGTTTGGGATTAGCAGATGCAAACTATGATATATAGAATGGATACGCCTACTGTATAGCACAGGGAACTATATTCAATATCCTATGATAAACCGCAATAGAGAAGAATACAAAAAAGAATATATATACACGTATAAAATCACTTTGCTGTACACCAGAAACTAACACAACATTGTAAATCAACTATACTTCAATTAAAAAAAAAAAAAAAAAGAATGGGAAATTCCACAATACCTTCTTCCTGATCTATGAAGACTCTCACTGTGACCCTGGAAAAATCAGTTATTGCCTGCTGCCTCAGTTTACCTATTATACATGAATATGTACAAATTCTTTCAAGCTGCACAATAACCACAAAATAAGTGCAACCACAGCCCATGTCACTTTGGGTGACAGGTCTCACTGTTTATCTTTCTCAAGAAAAAAAAGGGACATACCTATAAGTTTAAGGCCAGTTGGTTCAGATTAAATTCAGCTCTTTCCATACAAAGACCACTGCAACTGCCTAGGAATCAAAACTATGGCTATGATGAGCATAAATTTGGCAATGTTTTATTTGATTTTTTTTTTCCTTCTTTCTCCACAAGTCATAACCTAAAACTGAAACTTTAACATTTGGCAAGTCTAAAGAGCGATGTCAAGGAATTCTGTGGATTCAAACTGGAGGAGGAAGTACATTTAATTTCTCTGGGACACTACAAACTGAACAAAAAAGTGAGTAACGTCAGACACCACACAAATACATGGGAATGTGAAGATAAGCCATTAACTGAAGTTAAAGTCGGTGAAAAAATTCAGGAGAGCAACCACGAGCTTCAAGACAGGAAGGCAAATCCAACAAAAACTGCTACAGAATTCTACTCTACCCCTCCCCCATTGTTATCAATGACCTAGAACAGGGAGTAAAGTATCTGATGAGGAAAGACAATGGGGGAGGTGACAAGTCCACAAAAAGAATGACCCCGACAGATACAAGGCACATTCACCCCTGAAGCACTCAATGTGAGACGGAAAGAACAGTAAGATAATGAAAGAGGTCTCCCACTCTCCGTCTACAGTGCTCAGACAATGCGCTTGGTGTCTGTTTTATCCTCCACCCCACCCCTGAGTAAGATCAAGCAGTCTATCTAGAAAAAAGAATGAACACATCAAGAGCAAAGACATGATCATTCTAAGGCTCAAAATGCCCACTGATAACATGCCTAAAATAACTGCCACTTCAGCTAGGGAAGCTCTAGAATGAGATTCTAGAAAGCATAATGTGGGGCACTAAACAGCTAGTCAAAGGTGCCTGAGAACGGTAGCAGGCCCCCTCCCCAGAAGTGGACAAACAGAACCTACAGACCGAAGGCCTGAGGGGGAGCTCTCTGGAGCTGCTTGTAGATGTCCAACGCTAAGGACGGAAAACATCCACAGAGACCAAAGTCCCATGGAAGCAGGGCAGTTCAGATACCTACCTCGGGTTCATCCACAGGGAATATTTTTTCATCAAAAAAGGAGGCTAACCTGAGTAGTACAGGACACATTTTAAAGAATAATCTAGTATCTTAAATTTGGGGGTAAGACAGAGACCAGCCTGATTCTTTTACCTTCTTTACGAACAAATCAAAATTAGGCTTGTCTCTCTCAAAGTTTCGACGTACCCCCATCAAAAAACCTAATTTTCTGATAACCAGGAATATCCACATGGTCGAGTACAAAAGAGAACAACGACCCAGCCACTGAAGTCAACTTTAGCTCCAGAGGAAAGTTTTATGTCTCCTGAGCTTCCAAACAGGAAAATTATATCATGGCTGACAGTAAAGTAATTTAATTGCACTGTTGCTATGACAACATGCTGCTCTCTTTCTTTTTAATTTGCTTATTTGTCAGTAGCTTCCCAAAGGAACCAACACTCTATTCTCCACGTTTTCTTTTGTTTTAAACAAACATTGCCAGCTATATGGTTTTATTAGAAGAACAGCACTGTCAAGAAAAGAGGGTTACCGGGGCCCAGCACCCTTGGATCATTTGTCTGCTTTGTGTTTCTGTGCCCCCCATGTTCTCCAACTGTTAACTACATCCCTAGAAATCCCGCATTTTATAGCAACGGTATCAAGAGCTGCTGATCACTACAGTTCCATTTTAAAAAACAGTTCCCAGAAACCACAGCTGAGGAGTTTTCCATTATTATACTCTAACTACATAATTCACCAAATCTTTCTTTCCTCCTATTTTAGAGGGGGGAAAAAAAAAGAATCCGGATCATGTGAGTCTGCAGTTAAGCAAACATTTTTAATCTGCTGCCAATAAGGTTGCTCCACCGGATCCGCAAATAGTTATTCACTAGTGACCTCCTTAACAATTTTTCGGTTTGCTATTGGTTACGTCCCCCACACGCACATCCTCTTCTTGTTTTTTTATGACTTGCTGTGTTTTCTTATCTTTTTTTCCTTTTTAACGGAGAAAACGCAGCAGGAAAGCTAGTTTCTTGCCCACTACCAGAGGGCTCCAAATAACTGACAAAGACATTACTGGCCCAGCTCTGAACAGATGCTCAATGTGAACTTTAAAAAGTTGAGAAATCCTCTCCAAGCCGAGCAGGGCAGTTGCGAGTTTGGTGGGGGGGGGGGGGAGGGCAACCCCCCCCCGCGCGCGCGCACGCACGCACGCGCTCCACTCCAGTCTACTGTACTTGTCAAAAACATTTCAAGGGGACCTGCGGGAGCGGCGATTGGCTGCGTCCCGCGTCAATCAGCGGCGTTGCCAGGCAACGGGGAAACTGCTCTTCTGCCCGTATACAGGGCAATTGGGAGCTCGCATACCTTCACTGCCGGTCAGATGTCATAAACCTTTTATTGGCCGCACCGCGGCGAGCCTTAAAAACACATCAATAAAAGCCCGCCGTCCCCCAACTTCTCCAGGACCCAAGGAGGGTTTCAAAGAGGGCCGGGGTGAGGAGGAGTCAAGCCTCGAGAGTCTCCGGAGACTCTCTCTGCCGGTGCCAAGCCTGCACAGTTTGGGGAGGGGGGGGGAAATCTTTGTTAGGAGGCTGTCTGTCGTCTTGGGGTCTCCCCTTGATCGGCACCCCCTGCCCCGGCCCGAAACGGCGGGGATCCAGTCCTTCGCGGACAATACTAACTCTGTTCCTTTAGGGCGGCTTTTCGGAAATCGAGGCACCGGGAAACAGCCCGTACGTCGGGGCAGGAAACTCTTCGGACTGGGCAACTTCCCCGCTCGGGGGCTCCCGTCTCCCCGCCCGGCCAGGCCCCCCAATCCCGGGACCTCTCCCCCAGGAACTGCGGAGTCCCCGGTCAGCCGAGAGCGGCGAGGTCGCCTCCTGGACGGCCTCGAACAACTGCCCCCGCCCCGAGTCACCCAAATCCCATTCGGGCGCTGGCGGGAGCGGGGAGCAAACTCACCTGGCCGGAGCGGGTCGCGGGGACGCGGGGGCGCCGCTGCCCTTCAGCGGGAGCCGACAAACTTTCGCAGGCGCCCAGCGGGCATAGCTTGGTGGCCCGGCTAAGGACGCGCGGACGCGGCGCGGCGAGCCCGGGGCGGCGGGCGGCAGGGGCGCGGGGGTCGCGGCGCGGCATGGGACCTGCGGCGTCCGCCGGGCGCGCCGCGCGTCCTCCCGCCGGCCCCGCCGCTCTCCCCGCCCCGTCCCGCCTCCCGCTCGCCTCCGCCGCGGCGCGTCGGGCCGGGGCGCGCCGAGCGGCGAGAAATTGTTTCCACTGCAAACAAAAAAAGGCGACACATGACCAGGCAGGAGGAGGGGAAGCGCGGGGAGGGAGGGGAGCGGAGGGGAGGGACGGAGCGGAGGGGGCGGAGGGAGCGGGAGAGAGGGAAAACGTGGGCCGGGCCGCCAGCGGCCTGGGGCGCGGGGCGCGGACCCGCCGGGGCGGCCCTTGCTGGAGCTCCCCACGCCACGATCGGCCCTGCTACCCGCGCCCGGGCGCTCCCGAGGCGCAGCCGGAGCCGAGACCCGGCTGGGCCGCGCGGACTCGCTTCCCGCGGACTCGCGGAGCGGGGGTGGCCGGCGCGGGCTCTGCGACCCCGCGCAGCCGCGACCGCGATCGGCGGGTCTGGTGGGGCGGGCGGCGCGCGGCCTGTCCCTTCCCCGGGCTCTGGCCACGCGGGCCGGCGGGCACCGCGCCTCTGGCAACGTGTCCCCGGAACGCTCCTACCCATCCGCATGCCTTACATGGCTCGAAAGTAAAAATAAAAAGAATTACGATGCGGGCGAGGCTTGCGAGGGGGAGAAGAGATTCCACTTCTCCCCAACTACGGCGTCCTGGCGGGACTCCCGGGGGCCATCCCAGCCCTCCTCCAGCTGCCACCTCGTGCCCCGGGAGGAAAGGCACAAAGGCACCGCAGCCTCCCGCCCAGGTGGCTGCTCCTCTCGTCTGTCCGCAGGCGCGTGTCTGCCGGGGGAGGGAGGGTGGCCATTACAGATTACAGAGCAAGAGGCCCGTCCTGAAGGCCAAACCGTGGGGCCTCCAGTGGGTTGTGCTCAACGCCCCAGCCGACCTCTAAGCCTCCAGCGAAAACAAGCCTCATGTCTTTCATATTTAGAGCTTCCACGAACCCCACCGACAACTCGCAGGGCCACCACTCCAAGTCTTCAGGCGCCTGCAAAGATGGGCCACCCGCTGCTGAAGCCACACCAAGAGAAGATGAAAGGAGAGTCCAACGGGACACCCTGGTGGTGACATAAATAAAAATACGATTTTACACCACGCCCAGGTAACCAAATCAGCAGGTTCCTGCGCAGAAGAGAAGCCCAGGTCATTCTGCCGGCCACCACCTGAGCCAGAGGACAGGCCCTTTTGAGCTCTCTGAAAACCGCAGGAAAACCAGTGAGAAGGCCCAGAGTGATCTCCGTCAGAAAGCCCTCCAGGTTGCAGTACCTTGTAACCTAGCCAAAGGCGGAGAAAAATCCCACTGGGTTTCTGAGTTTTTTAATTTCCAAAAATAAGGAAACCTCAATCGATCTGAGAGTCGTTCCACTTCACAAAGCTCCAAGATGGTGGATGGTAAGTTTTCATCAGGGCACTCACCACAGGCCTTCTTACTTACCAGTGCCAAGGCAAATCCCACCCACCTGGGAGATGATTCAGAGGTGAAGGCCCAGGGGCAGCCTGAGGTCATCCAGCCCCACCCCTTAAATTACTGAACACTTGACCTACCCCAAGTCACTAAGCAAAAAGCGTGAAGCAAGAGGGACAAACGAGATATATCTGAAGTCCTGAGTCGAAGTTTCTAAAGGTCAGAGGTGGTAACAAAGCCAGGACAGGAGCTCAGTCTATTGCAGATACCTCCATCTGCCTATCAGTTGAGGCTGGTGAACCTCTCATCAAAGGAACCAAGGCCAGAGACCTTTGCTGCCTTGGGGAGGAAGAAATAGTCCTCTTCCGTCCTCCCCTTCAACTGCCAGGTCCCAAGCCTCCGCACCCGACCACACTCACACACCGTAGGTGGAAATCTCCATGTTAAGTAGAGGTGGCAGTTACGTTCACCCCTTGTCCTTTCCTTCTTCCTCAGAGCTCAAAAGGACGCGACGTAAGCGCGTGGTTATTGTACAAGGACTCTGTGTAAAGCAGCCATCCTACGTGAACAGAAACTTAAAGACACAGCAAGCTTAGGGCCAGGAGCAGCCCCTGAGCAGAGGGTGGAGTAAGGTGAGGTAAGCTGCCTTTCATGAGCTCACCTCTCTTCCCCTCTGCGGCTTTTGGTTTCTTCCATTCTCAAACATATTTCTGAATTTCTCTCTCCCGTTACCAATGCAGCAAGAGTTGTGAGAAGGTATCGTCAACCTTAAGAGGAAGTGGTGGACCAGCCCTGCCTGATGTGGAGAGCGGGGTACACGTGGTTGCCTGTCTGTCTGAAATGGGGAATACAGACCTTTGCTAAAAGCCAAAAGAAGGCTTAGAGTGGTCTTTCCACCTTATAATTCCATAGACTCCTATCTCTGGGACCTGCTGCCTGACAAACGGGGGCAAAAGCCAAATTCGCTTAGGAACAGCCTAGTTCTCAATTCCCCTCTTGAACTTGCAGGAAGGACCCTTGTGCCTTAGAGCCGGAGAAGCCTCAAAGAAACAAGTGGAACTGTTTAAATCATTGTTTTACAAACACGTTTGACAGCAGAATCCCAGGTGTGCTCTAGAACTCACTTTGGGCAACACCTACTTCCTGATTGGGGACTTGATGGGACCGTTCCACGGCCCTATCTGGGCCTGGGCTGAGAGTACTTGTATCTGCGACCGGGAGAACCCAGATTCTAGCCCAGTCAGTCCGCAATCAGCCTGGGACCCCAGGTTCCTCCTCTGTGGAGAGGACTGGCCCTCGCCGTGGTGTTTTGCGCTTTCTTCTCCAACATGCCCTGGAACGTTAAAGCCCCGCCCTCATCACTGGTTATTTAGCCAACGCGATTATTTATGAACAGTTCAGCGTAAAGCCCCGCGATCCCTCTCCAGGCCATCGTAACAGCTGAACTGATGGCAGTGAGAGAGGGCTGCAGGTGAGAAGACCTGAGGGATTTTCAAAGACGAGGAGGAATCTGAGGCAGGCCTGGAAAGACGGGCTTCTGAACAGGATCCTTCAAGTTGACTCCAGAGAAAAGGATACCCAAGTGGGAACTTGGGTCAAGCCTGGGACAGGAAGCACAGCTGGACTGCGTGGAACTGGGGCATCATTAGGTGGTTTTCCTCTCCATTCACCTCTTTCCCTCTGAGACCAAGTTGTCTTTCCTACCTCCCTCTATATGTCTGTCCACTCTCCTCCCTGAAGGCCGGCTTCCTCTACTCATGTATCACCACACATGGCTGCCAGCGGCAAGTGCAAAGGACCTTCTGATTGCCAGCACCCACCACCTTCAGACTGCCTCAGCCTTCCGCTACATAGTTCAGATTCCCAGGGAAATAAACTGATCGGCTTGGCCTAATTCAGGTAACTCTTCCCTTCTCCCCTCCTAACAGCAGGAGGCATAGTAGAACCATCTGGTACAACAGGACTGGGGAGGGGAAGGGAGGTGACTTTGGAAGGAGAATAATAAACATAGGTCCATAGAAACCGGGAAGGGACATTCTAGACCTGAGCTTCCCAACTGGGGATACCTGGGAAGCCACACCTAATAGATCAGAATCTCCTAGGACAGGTCCCAGGCATATGCACTTTGAGAAAGTGCCACGGCACAAACTGCTTTTCCAGGCAGGAGCCGTGAATGGCGCATACAGATTTATCAACTATGACTTGACTGTATTAGAAGATGCATTCAGGACTTCCCTGGTGGCGCAGTGGTTAAGAACCTGCCTGCCAATGCAGGGGACACGGGTTCGAGCCCTGGTCCGGGAGGATCCCACATGCCGTGGAGCAACTGAGCCCATGTGCCACAACTACTGAGCCTGCGCTCTAGAGCCCACGAGGCACAACTGTTGAGCCCGTGCACCACAACTACTGAAGCCCGTGTGCCTAGAGCACATACTCCACAGAGAGAAGCCACCACAATGAGAAGCCTGCGCACTGCAACGAAGAGTAGTAGCCCCGGCTTGCCATAACTAGAGAAAGCCCGTGCGCGCAGCAACGAAGACCCAAGGCAGCCAAAAATAAATTAAAAAAAAAAAAAAAAAAAAGAAGATGCATTCATTCCTTGAACAAATATATTGAGTGCCCACCAAGTACATGACGTTATTAGGTTCCAGGGATACAAAGTTTTTGTTCCTTATGGAGCATGCATATTAGTGGATAAGCGAGGAAACATCCTATCACAAAACTCCCTGAATGCTAAGGTAAGCAGTTTATGTACAGTAATCAGAGGGGAAGAGGAACTCATTGAGTATTTTTGGATCCAGAAGTTGCTCTATCAGAAATATGCTTTAAAAAAAAGAATAGCTTGCCTCTAGTAGATAAATAAGTCCTAGAGCCCTAATACACAGTATAGTGATTACACACAACAAAACTGTATTATAAGCATTAAACTTGCTAAGTGACTAGATCTTAATTATTCCCAATACTAGAAGAAATGATAATTATGTGACACAATAGAGGTATTAGCTAATGCTATAGTGGTGATAATATTTCAGTATGATGTATCAAACCAGTATGCTGTACACCTTAAAGTCACACAGTGTTATATGTCAAATATATCTCAATTTTAAAAAAGAAGAATGGGATCATGGACCCAAGATGAGTTTTGGGAGCGGAAAGAAGGAAATGGAAGACCAAAAGTAGACAGAACCAATCAGAAAGCACTGCAGTAATCCATACAGAAACAAAGATTATCTTTTTTAACATTTTTTAATACGAAAAAATGTTAAAATAGTAAAATAGTGTTTCCCTCTGTGGGGTTGAGTTATGGGGTAATTTTTTTGCCTGCTTCTTTCATACTTGTCTATATTTTCCAAATTTTCTACAATGAGTACCCAACACATTTATAATGTTTGAATAATAAAAGGGGGGTTCCATTAGAGCAGTGGTTCTCAAACCTGAATGTGCATCAGAATTACCTGTAGGGCTTACGTAAACTCAGCTTGCTGGCCCCCACCCCCAGAGTGTCTGATTCAGTAGGTCTGAGCTGGGGCCTGAGAATTTGCGTCTCTAAGAAGCTCCTAGGTGATGCTGTTGCTGGTTCAGGGACCACATTTTGGGACCCACTGAATTAGAAAGTAGTCAGTGAGACTGGAAAAAATGAATGCATGAGAGTCTTCACAGGAAGAACCAAGAGAATCTATCCAATGACTGAATATGAGAAGACAAGAGATTATGTTCAAAGATAACTCCTTAATTGTGGGTTGACTAAGTGTCTTTGAGATAACATGTGAGAATGCTGTCCATCGTAGTAAAATAGTTCCTCACTTCCTTCCCTCCTTTGCAGAAGGAAGAGACACCCAGGACCACAGCTGGAAGACCCTCCATCTCTTGGTGAGTTTCAAAGGCTCGTTCAAGCACCTTTGGGCTTTCCGGTTATCCCATCTTGGGGTTTTCCTCTTGTGCATCCTTGGTGTTTACCTGACAGGTTCTGAAGGGTGGTGCCTGGGAAAAGGCTTATTAGAATTTCTCCAGCAGGGATTAGAGCCAGGAGGCTTATAATGAAGAGGGAAGGAGGGCTGTGGAGTAAGGGAAGGTACAGCTGAACCCGTGGAGGGACATTCATTAGCTCAGGTGCCCTAGCCAAACCCGAGCCTATCAAGTCACCTGCTGGAAGCAAAATGGAAAATATAGAACCTGTCAGCTCCTCTTCGAGCATAAACAGAAGTGTGAGCTGATGATCCAGAAGTCAAAAAGTACTTATTAAGCATCTAGCCATACCACGCCCAGTACTGTGTGGAGGGCACTGGGAAGGAACTGGGAGAAATAAAAGATGTGGCACTTGCCCTCAAGGATGGGGAAGATTCAGTGAGCATTTAGGAAGCAACCACAATTAAACACACACAGAGAGCCTAATACCAAGACCAGAGCTGATATAGCTTAGTGGCCTGGGACTACGTTCGTATTCTCACTTCACCACATACTAACTGGGTAACCTTAATCAAGGTACTTAACTTCTTTCTCTCTACCTAGTTTCCTCATCTTTTTTTGTTTTAAATAAATTTATTTATTTGTTTGTTTTTGGCTGCATTGGGTCACGGGCTTTCTCTAGTTGTGGCGAGCGGAAGCTACTCTTTGTTGTGGTGCGCAGGCTTCTCATTGCAGTGGCTTTTCTTGTTGCTTTGCACGGGCTCTGGGCGCGCGGGCTTAAGTACTTGTGGCTCGCAGGCTCTAGAGCGCAGGCTCAGTAGTTGTGGCGCATGGGCTTAGTTGCTCCACGGCATGTGGGATCTTCCCGGACCAGGGCTCGAACCCGTGTCCCCTGTATTGGCAGGCGGATTCTCAGCCACTGCGCCACCAGGGAAAACCCTAGTTTCCTCATCTTAAAAAAAAAGGGGGAAAGATGGAGGATACAGCAAGACCCACTTCGTAGGGTGGTGATAAAGATTAAATGAATGAATATCCGTAAAACACATGTAACAGTGCCCTGGCACTTAGAGCTATTTTTGTTAAGTAAATAAATCATAAGGAAAATAATGACATATTTGACTACAAAACAATTTAAACTTTGTAAGACCAGAGGTCATAAATCAAGTTCAAAGACGACAAAAAAAAAATACAAGGAAGTATTTGTCATACATATGAAAAAGGGTTAATATTTTAAATCTGTAACTCTTACAACTCAATGAGAAAATTATCACCCTAATGAGAAATGGGGCAGATTCACAAAAGGAGAAACACAAATGGCAATATACCCATGAAAAGATGCTCAACCTCAGTAAAAAAAAAAAAAAAAAAAAGCAACAAAATCCCAGAAATGCCAACTCAAGCAATTGTGATATCTCATTTCATCCATCAGATTGGCCCAGACTTAAAAAGAATAACCACACCAATACTGGTGTGGGTATCGGAGGAACGTGACTTGGTATAACTATTTAAGAGGGCAGTCTGGTGAACTGAATTAAAACTTAAGCGAGCATGGTCATTGACTCTAAATTTCCAGCTTCTAGGAGTTTATCCTAAGGAGATGCCAAAGCAAGACAGTAAACTTCCCCACCAGACTGCCTACCCCCATGAGATAATAAGCCCCGTAAAACCAGGATCCATACCTGTTTTATTCAGCAATGTACACAGCAAAGTTACTCCAGTGTCTGACACACACAGAAGACACTCAGTATGTATTGAGTGAAGGCACTGAAATATGCAACAACGTTTTCAGGTGGATGTTTATTAAATTATATGGGCCACAGTTACCCATGTTCCCTTTGTTCCCTTCTACTTGCATTTTCCAGTCGTTTTAAGTGAAGCTTTCCCTTTTCTGAATCACTTTCACATTCTCATATACTGTATGTGTGAAACAATTTGCAAACATTTCATAAAGTAAGAGTTTGGGGGAAAATAGATATGTTGGCAAAACTTCTCACCAAATTGAAGCATTTTGTGATCTTTTCAATCAGAAGGGACAAAATGATCCCTTTCTGAAAAGGCTGGTGCTCCAAGCAAACAAGAGAATTGCTAAGTATAACAAACGTTATACCCTGCATAATGGGGTCTATTGTCTGCTTGTGGGAAAGCTTTCAATTTATTGGTTTTGAGTATCAAACGTTTTCTACAAACTCTTAGGTAGGTTCAAAGATGAGGGAAAATACTCTTGAATTAAGAATTTGTGGGGAAGGGGGAACATTTACTCTCCATTTCCAGATGGATCTTCTATGAAAACTTATGCTTCTAAGGGACCAAATGTGGTTGCATCTTTTTGGTTGTTGCTTTTTTCAATCTGCCAGAAAAATCTGTGCCCAGCTGAGGCACACCCTGCATGGCCAGAACTACTCCTGCTTCTCCCGCCCTCCCAGGGATACTCCCTGCAGTCAAAAGCTTGTCCTAAAGGAGGCTGCCCCTCTGAGTACTTGGATTCCATTTATCTGCAGTCAATTCTTACCATTCAGTCAAGCACTGAATTAGCAAATATTGAACCTCTGCTCCTAGAGGAAATCTAGGGTTAGGTTCCTGCGAGCCACCGGTCACAACAATTTCATTAACTGATCAATACATTACCTTATTTTCTCCGATTCCATTTAAAGATACCTGATGTAATATATATTGCTGATTCATTAACACTGAACTCACGGCCACCAGCACTAGAACTCATGTCTGAACAAAGCTTATCGAACACAGGAAAAGCTTGTCTTTTCTCCACACGGCAATCACAGTCTTCTGGCACTTAGGAACACAAGATAGCCCTTCAGCACTTGTGATTGGGTGCCATTTTAAACAGCAAAATCACCAACAAAAAGCACACCAAAAAAGTGACACTAAAGAGACATTTAAAAGGACGCTTGTTTACAGCATGAAAGCTGAAACAAAAAGGCAGAGAGTTGCTTTGTCTCAGCTGGGAATGTGTGTGTTGGATTACATATATATATATATATATATACACACACATATATATATATATTTTTTTTTTTTTTGTGGTACGCGGGCCTCTCACTGCTGTGGCCTCTCCCGTTGTGGAGCACAGGCTCCGGACGCGCAGGCTCAGCGGCCATGGCTCACGGGCCCAGCCGCTCCGCGGCATGTGGGATCTTCCCAGACCGGGGCACGAACCCGCGTCCCCTGCATCGGCAGGCGGACTCTCAACCACCACGCCACCAGGGAAGCCCCTGGATTACTCATATTTGTTGCCACTCTGCACATGTC
This sequence comes from Grampus griseus, assembly GCF_964374135.1. Classification (NCBI taxonomy): domain Eukaryota; kingdom Metazoa; phylum Chordata; class Mammalia; order Artiodactyla; family Delphinidae; genus Grampus; species Grampus griseus. Next base: position 14,460,382 of record NC_139018.1, on the reverse strand, counting down.
CACGAATGACCATGAAAGCACCACAAGTATTGATTTTATGATTACAAATAAATTTTAGCAAGTAAGAGAATTTGCAAATATGGAACCCGTGAAGAATGAAATCGATTGTATTTAATTGGCCACTTATTCAGTGCCAGTGAGTGTTCTAAGACTTTGCAAATATTCACTGTTTCAGCCTCACATTAACCACGTGAGGTAGATAATGTTATTATGGCCATTTTATTAAATGAGGAGCCTGAGGCACAGAGAGGTTTAGCCACCTGCCCAAGGTCACACAGCTGGTAAGTGATGGGGCTGGGATTTGAACCCACACAGTTTGGCTCCAGAGTTTAGAGCCCTGTTCCTACCAAGGGAAGCGTCAGATCAATCCAGAGCATTTGGTTTTGTCTTAAAGAACCTCTTAGAGGTCGAGGATGTAAAGGCCGGAAGCGGTGAGGTTCAAGAAAGGAAAAACTGACCAGGAGGTAGAAGGAAAAAAGGGACTTTTAAGCTGAATGAAAAGGGACTACTTTCAAAAAGACAAAGTTCAGCTTCTATTTCCTAATCAACATGGTATGGTGTACCTTTGTAATAAAAAACAAATCAACTAGCTACTGAGTGTCAAACAGACTAAGTGCCTTGAGAGGCAAGGACCCCGTCTTACACTTCTCTTCTGCTCGTAGCATGTGGAATTAGTGGTAATCAAAAAAATCAATCACTTAACGGGAAAAAAAAAATGCTCTTTTTTTATTCCTCTCTCAAACTGGTATCTAATAACTACGGATCAGTGAAAGAGTAGCATCATCAACCTTTTCCTCCTCCAACGTTTTTAAGAGCATTTATTGTTTTCCTCTCTTCAGCAAGTACACCAAGTACCACAGTCTCATGGGTTTCGGTGACTATGTCTGCCAAAGTCTTAACCATGCCAAGAAATAACTTCTCTCATTTTACTTTTTCGGAGGGATGTGAACGAAAACAATCAATTCTTCTCCTGAAGATCTGTCTTTTTAAAACAAAGTAAAAGCTCCGAATCTGGTGAACTCTCTGGAGAGATTACATAGATTAAAAATATTATCAACTTATTTCCCTGCTGTACAAAGCCCTTTTATGAAGATAAGCAAGTTACTCAATTTATTACGACAGCCAAACCTGAAGTCTCTGCTCCTCTACTGGGCAGTGCAATTCACCCAACACGTTCAGTTTTTAAACCCTGCCTCCTTCCAAAAATAGCATCTCTTGTACCTTCAATATTGTGATTCAGATGCAAGCAAAACGTGCCCATAAAGTGTGAGGCATGAGTGCCTGTGAGTGATCCATCGCTAAGGGGTGGAGGCTGGGAAGGAAGTGGCTAACTGGATTGCTGTCTTTCGGTGGGTGCGATCAACAGCACCTCATTTCTCTGCACTCAAAGCCATGTGACTCTGGCTCCAAAGATTTGGACCCTAAACAACCAGGCGTTTCTTCTCGAGAGGAATACTGAGCATCTTTCCTCCTTGCCTCGGGGCCAGCTGTCTGACAATATGGATCCCAGAAGGGGGTGCTGCCCACATTGGCGATGGCAGCCATTAGTGCCTGTTGCTCATAGCTAATGTCAAAGAGGCCTCAGCACGGGGCGGCAGGCGGTTGGCTGGGACTCCCCGGGCAAGCATCCATGCACCAGGAGCGCCAGCAGAGGCGACCCGAAGGCCAAGGTGGGCATGCCACAGAGTCCTGGACTTCCAGATGGAGTCCAGTCCCAGAGAGTGGACATCAGAGCTCTCCGGAGGCTGCCCAGGCCAAGTTCAAAGGGAGGGATGAGCGTCATGACGTCCGTTCCAAAGCAATCCCACCTGCTACTGGCATGCCCAGGCTCATCTCCCCCTCATACCAGCCCCCAAGGCAAGTCTCCAAGGGCGCAGTAAGGAGGCAGCCGCAACCATTTGCTTTCTCTTAATAATCTGAACTGGGAAGACGTAGAGATGGGGAAGAAGTAATGGCCATTCCCAGTGACGGGGACCCTCCAGCTGGCTGGGCTCCTGCAAGGTCGTCTTGTCGATCTCTTTGTAGGAAAAACGTGGTTCTCTTTGGCCTTGGGAATCTGGCCAGGCAGCTTTGCTGGGATAAGTTTCTTCATCCACAGACACCCGCACCACACGGATGTTGAGGGCTGTAACTAACGCACACCTACTCCCAGACAGCCGGCCCCCTCCAAACTCCAGTGACATCTCCTCGCCTGAAACGCCTGCCACCATGCGACAGCCCGGTTCAGCCGCTCAACAAGGACCCCCTAGCTTGCTACTGTTGAAGAACCTGAATATCAAACCATGCACCAAGGGAATCCTACACAGGAGTTGCTAGAAAGAAAAGCTCACTCCATCTCCTTCATTCTTGCTGGCAGACGCAACTAAAAGATCATTTTTAACCCCCGAAAAACTCATTTCAACTTGGGGTGCAAGAGGCACCTGAAATGTGAGAGTCCCTGGGCCGGCACAGGAAGAGAAGGAGGTTTCAAGGAAACACAAAAGCAACGCAGACCTAATGGGTGAGCAGGCTGCCTGACAACAAGGCGGCCAACTGCCAAACTCTCATTGTGCGCGGCGGCTGAACAGAAGGCTCGAGTAATGACAACCACAAAACTCATTTCAAGTCTGAAAAGGTGACTAATGAGCTCATTCATGCTGCCTATAAATTATTCACTACAACACTGATCCCACTCAAGACAAACAGTAAAGTAAACTTTAAACACAGACACCTCCGGCCTCCGAAGTAGAACGAGTTAGGTCTGTAAAACTTTTCACAATGAGGGAGACTTGTCTCTCCCTCCGTCCATTGTCACATTCATTCTTCTGTTTACGTTTTTTTACTGCCTTTAATCAAGTTTAAGCAGACACAGCTGTTAGACATTTATTTCTCTGTTGAGTTTTTTCCATTAGTTATTACGAGCAATCATGATGCTCTAAAAATAGCAGCAAATTATATTCTCTCGAAATTGAAGGCTGACCTTAAAATGAAGCCCAGGTCTTCGGAAATAATATTCACATGCACATGTTGGGTGAGTGACAGCCCTGCACAAAGGCGAAACAAAAGTGCATTTTCCACTCTTTGAGAGGTTTGCAACTCGCTTCCAAATTTCCTTAGGTTCTAGTGGAAACCGGTTGCTTTAACATCTAACAAGACAGAACCTGCTTCCAATGGTCATGTTTTGGTTGAGATTGTCATGAAAACTCACCATCTTAACAGAATAAAAGGGGAAATGTCTCATTTAGGCTGTTCAGCACAGATAAACCCACCCGCAGGTTTGTTGGAAACCCACCACATTGCTGCAGACTGCTTTCAGTTTCCTGTTTAATATTAAAGAAAGAATTTTAGCTCTTCTGTTTTTACAAACTGTGCTGTTTGCAACTACTGTCACCACTGAAACCATTATGACTGTGGAGTAGTCCTACGTTTTTCAAACCTTTTTTAAATCTTAGTATCTATTTCTAAGACATAGTAAGAGTTAAAGAGTTAAAAATAGTCTTCAAATAAGTACTTACATTAGTTCTTGGTCAGATCGCTGAACATTATGTATTTTTAAACTGCTTTGAATACTTTGAACAGGAGCCACAGAAAAGCCACAGAAAACACTCACAGTCAAATACCGCCAGATGGAGGTTCTGAATAACCAAAAGTGAAAGCAGAAAGGTCTGAGGCCGAGTCGTGCCCTGTACACACCTCAAGATTACAGGAAAAAAATGAATGATTCCCCGGTCTTGGGCAGGGGAACCTTGCATATAACATAAGAGAAATAACACATGGAAGGCCAATTCAGACCAGGGCTTGAACTTCAACGTGAGACCAGGCCAAGCTCTGTCTCCATTTAAGGAAAATCTTTCACATTGTTTTCAGTTTCTTGCACATGAACTAAAGACTTGTCCAGCCATTTCTGTTGTCTGAAATGCAAAGCAAGTTTTTCTTTTAAAAGAAAGAGGAGTCCTGCAATATTTATAGCAAAGTACTTTGCCACCTACTGACAGCAATCTGGTGGTTCTTCACGTGTTTGCATGTTTTTTACCCAAGTTTCTGTATCGAGTAAGAAGCCATTCTTTCGGTCCTCTGTGCAAAAGAGTTCTTGCAGATTTGTTGCTGTTGTTGTTTGAATCAAACATGTAAAAACCCAATTCCATCCAAAGAAATTGAGACGTCTAAAATGGCATCCCGTTGAAGTCTCAGCTTCTCTACCACTCTTCGGAGACTGACTAGATTTCTGTCACCTCTCTGTGGAAGGGTGGGGACAAAATATTGCTTTGAAACCGAGCCACAGGGGGCTCTTCCCTAGTAACATGTCTGACAGGCAGAGTTCGCCTCTTCCTTCATTGGTGGGAAACCTGGCTTGTCCACAGACCACCGTAACACCGCCTTACTCCTAACTGTCCTGAGGAGGACCAAAGGGAATGTCAGTTTTGCCTGGGGAGGTTCAAGGCACCTAAATAACAAAAGCCAAAACAATGAACACCAAGTACCCAATTACTGCAATCCAAAAAATCAGACAGCAGACAAAACAACAAAAGCTCTCCAATGTTTCCTACATGCCAGGCACCATGCCAAGAGCTTTACCTGCGTTATTTATTTTCTCCTTCCACTATCCTTCCCAGGTAGGGGCCGTTGTCCCCTTTTACAGATGAGGACACCGAGGCTTAAAGAAGTTGAGTTATGGGAGTTCCCTGGTGGCCTAGTGGTTAGGATTCCAGGCTTTCACTGCCATGACTGGGGTTCAATCTCTGGTCGGGGAGCTGAGATCCCGCAAGCTGCGTGGCGTGGCGAAAATAAAATAAAATAAAAGTTGTTTGCTGGTGGTCAATAATCGGCACTAAGAGGTGAAATGAGAAGTTAAGACCCCAAGTCTCTTCGGCCTGCAGAGCCCTTCCTCTTGAGCACCGCACTCTCCGATCTATTTATACTACCCAAGATCTCATTTCTAAGATCACAGAGTGTAACTTGCTTGCAGTCTACGTCTTGGGCTTCTTCGTTGGAGGTTTATGGGTTTCTCTGATTTGGTTCTTGCGTAGCATTCTTCAAATGGACCACTAAACATACACGCCCTTCCTGCTTCTGCAGGCTCAGCTGCTTGTGCTCCCATAGACATGGACATCATTCAGTGAATGACAAACATCTACAAAAGGCCGTAAGACCCAGGGTAATGGCCACACACCAGCACTGAGCTCCTGCCTGAATTATAAAACACAAAGATTTTTGGAACAACAACAACAAAAAAAACCTCATGACAGCTGACAACTCCAGAGGCCGGGCCTGAAACTCCAAGCCTGTCCCTACCTCCCATCTGGACATGGACCCGCAGAAGGAACAAGCAGCTATGAAGGTGCCCATGAGGCAACTCATAAAACAATCTACTCTCTCTCCAGTCCTCATTGTTCCCTCCCCCCAATCCAACAAATGACCCACCACCACAGGGATAAAGATCTTATGGTTTCACTCCAGGCTAATGCTTCCAAGGCACAGACATCTGACCAGCAACCATTTTCGAATTCTTTCTCTTTCACTTTGCACACAGAGTTAGGTGGTAATTGTCTGCCGGTTTAGAAACACCACCGACCACCACACCAGAACGAATTTCCAAACGCTATATTGCAGGGAATTAGATTAAGGCACAGATCAACCTTTGCCAACTCTATACATATGTTCAAAAAAGAGCCAACCACAATAAAAATATACTGACTGTACTACTAATCAGATTAACTCTTCCCCATAGATCCTGGACAGGAGGGTAAACTCTCCGACTGAGGCAGCCCTGGGCCCTACAGGTCTTCAGAGTCTACACACAGCTCTGTACACTGGGAATGGAGGAAACAGGCCCCCACAGCTCACCGCCATCTCCAGCACCCATGCCACCCTCACGTCCACGGCACTCCCAACTGGATTTTGGTACCAAGGCCCAGGAGTTCATTCCCTCAGAAACCACCCTCAGATGCTTCCTTGAAAGCTTTTCTGGTGCCACTACTGGGATCTCATGTCCAGACTGGCCAAAGGCTCCATAAAAAGTGGATGCAGTAGAAAGCTGAGGTCTGTGGTTTCATTCTTGAGAAACCCTCAACTAACCACAGGGATCTGATTCCACTGCCATTTAGAGTCATTCTCTGGCTTCTGGCAACACCAGCTCCCTCTGAATCCAAATTAAACCTCTCTCGGCTTCTTTGTGATACCAGCTTCCTAGCAGAGCCTCCAATGGTTATGGTAAGAAAAATAAGCCGGGCCCAGACCTTCCCGGCTCTCCTGTGAACGAACATCCAAGTTACGTTTGCTGCGAACAAAATTATGCTTTGCTGCGAACAAAATATGCTTTACTAAGTCAAAGCAGGCTTTCTATGCTGTTTTCCGGGGCTCCTCCCTCACATCCTCCACTGCTCATTTTTCTAGATCAAAATCTGCAACTCATGGGTAGGAGGAAAGTTACTAAGGCTGACTGCCCTGACTTATCGAAACAGAGCTATTTGTTTCCTAATTACATTCTTAGCTCTACAGCACTGGCCAAAAAAAGGTTTGTTCATTCATTACGAGAACCAATTAGTAAAAATAAAATCATAAAGCTTACCCTTAGGAAGGACTTCACTCATGGATTCGGACAAGCCTCCAGTTTAATGGGACAACTGAGGCCCGGAGAAGTGAAGTGACTTAGGGCCACATGTCAGAACGCACACTGGTAGTTTCCTTTCCGGTGTCTGTTCTTCTCTCCCTTCTCAACAGCACCCAATTCCCCAGCCTGGTGGTTTGGGCAGGATTGATCCCATCATCAGCTCCAGGGGCAGTGGACTGGTGTAGAAGGACAGGCAGGTCCAGCCAGGACTCAGTGGATGGGCCAACACATTTCCTGTCTTGTTCGGACACTGAGCTGGATTTTCTGTTATTTGTAACCCAAAGCCTCCCAACACATCCCCCATGCAGAGTTAGTGGCAGATACCACTTCTTGACTCCCTGTCCACGGATGTTTCTGCCGGAGTAAAGTCTTTAACATTACAAAATAGAGAAAACTAATCTAAAAAAAGAAATACAAATGGGGGACTTCCCTGGTGGTTAAGACTCTGCACTTCTGATGTAGAGCACGTGGGTTCGATCCCTGGTCAGAGAACTAAGATTCCACATGCTGCGGAGGGCAGCCAAAAAAAAAAAAAAAATACAAATGAACTTATTTACAAAACAGAAATAGACCCACAGGCAAAACAAACCCCAAACATAGTTACCGAAGTGGAAAGGAAGGGAGGGAAGGGATAAATTAGGAGTTCGGGATTAACATATACACACTACTACATATAAAGTAGATAACCAACAAGGACCTACTGTATAGCACAGGAAACTATACTCAATATACTTATACCTTATAGGTAATAACCTATAAGGGAAAAGAATCTGAAAAAGAATATATATACGTGTGTATGTTTATGAATATATATGTATAACTGAGTCACTGTGCTGTACATCTGAAACTAACACAACATTGTAAATCAACTATGCGTCAATAAAAAAAATAGAGAAAACAGCATTTTGACAAATTTAGTGACTGGACTTAATAGGAATAAAAAGATTTGGGAGAAAAATGAAATTAAACATTATCGATGAGCACTTTAAAAGTATGGCTGAATGTATAAATTTGGCCATATTAATAGAGCATTACTGATGAAGGGAGAATTCATGAATGGAGATTAACTGGAAAGAATTCATGGCTAGAGGGAAGGCCAGCTCCACCTAGAATTTGATACAAACCATGACTCCCATTCAGGTCTCAAGAGTTTGACCCTAAGCTGAGCCCATACCAACCTCCCTGAGGGACAATATCTGAACTTTATATCCCCAGGTGCCCAGTTCCAGATCGGGTGCTGACAGGAAGGTGATGATGGTCATAGTGAAACGGAGCAGGACCCTGTGGTCCTCACCCGCCATGTCCTCTGCCTGCATTTTGTCTGTGGAAAAACTTCAGCCAAAGAATAAGTTTAATCAGAGAAGTGAGAAAATGCAGAAACAAAGGAAAACAGTCAGAGGAGACCAAATAATAATAGTTTAGTCATTAAGCATAGTCAAGGACCTTTAGTTCCTCCTTAAGGGCTATAGATAATATTCTGAGCCGTATCCCGTGAGCTGTCATATAGATACTGAGATCCCCACCAGGCGGAAGAAGTTACCTACATGATGAGCAGGCTGTAGCCATGACATCAGCTGCCACAATTCTGAGACTTGGCCTCAAAGAAATGGGAACAAACCGACCCTGGAACAGAAGATTAACTGTAGCTAAAACAATCAAGATGACGCTGGTCAGACCACAGATGACCAATTTCAAGATGACGGTCAGAGCTGACTGTGCTGTTTCTGCACGTAGCCCCTTCCCTACGTCTATAAAAGTTCTTGCCCCCTGATTGTCAGGGAGGGGAACTTGGCCTTTGGACAGGGGTCAGCCCTCCCCCTCCCCACTCCCGCCCCCAGCCCCCCGGTTGCAGGCATCCAAAGTAAAGCAAACTCTCCTTTCCACCAACTTGGCCTCTTTATTGGCTTTTGAGTGGCGAGTAGCCGGACCCCACTTTCAGTTACAATAGTGGCTTAGTTTATTGTGTAGTCACTACATGAAGACACTGAGCTGTGTGTTGCCACTCTGTCATCGAAGGCTCCCAATGATCAACGTGAGGTAGATTGATCAAAGTAGACAGTCAACAAATGATACTGAATGAACGACTTGCACAAATTCAACTAAATTAAGATTCTATTTCGTGTCAATGAGAATTCATTTTTAGTAAATCTAAAACTATAAAATTAAAAAGATGAGTGTCAGTAAATATAATAAAATATGATCTAGTTAACATTTATTGAGTACTCACAGGAAAATTTACCATGAAATACTGAAGCTTAAACCTCAACACCCCTCACTCACACAGGCCCCTTCCGCGGCCCAGGTAAGGACTCCAGAAATGTGTCTAATAGGCATCTTTTATATTTAAGATTAGACACTGCATACAAAAATTTTAAATGCTCTGAAACCTTACAGCTCACACATTGAAAGAAACTTGAAAGAGCTTTCCGCAAGTTTGACAATCCTAAAAATTTATCTGACGTTACCGACAACCAGTTGTAAAGCTAAAAAACTTTTTTTCTAAACTATCAACTGTAAAAAACAAACCCCAACCAACCGTGCTATAGGAACGGGTGAATTATCTTGCTATTCTCTAGAGAGAAAACGGCATTCCAAAATCATTATCATAGGAAGAAATGATCAAAGAGTACAGAGCCCAAAAGCTGTAGGAAGAAAAGTAACATAGACACATGTTAAACAGCTGATCAATAATAATATTATGTTATTTTGATTTCATGATGTTTAGGATGTCAGCTTTTTAATCATACACTTTTTTGTGTTTTCTTTTATCATTTGAAATAAATGCTTACTTATACCTGGTTCCATATTTGTAATTTTACATTCTTTTCTTAAAGAGTTCCCTCCTACCCCAAACTGAATAGGCTTCAGGCCACACACAGCCCGCATCTTCCCCATGTGCGCCTACTGTGTGCCAGGCTCATCGCTTCTCATGGACTCTCTCCTCTGTCGGCCAACAGCTCTTTGAGGAAGGTACGATTATCTTTACAAGAAACCTGGGCTTCAAGCTGGTTAAAATGACCTGCCACAGGTTACTCAGCTAAGGGGTGGCAGAGCCGGGAGTGAACCCAGCAGTCTGATCCAGCAGGCTCCGAGCCAGGGCGCCATCCGCACTCACCAGGTCTGCTTCTTGGCCTGCCCGCCCCCACTAAGGCGAGAAAGTTGAGGGCCACCCCCTCCTCTGATCGAGGTGTGCCTTCCTGGCCTCTGGCTGCTGCAGCAGCTTCCCAGTAGAGCTTGGGGAAAAGGGAGCACCTCAAACCTATGCAGGAGAGAGAGCCCTGTTTCAGTTCCCTGCAGAGCTGTGGGTTCAAGCCTTGTTAATGAGCAACAGGGGGACTCTGCAGCGGGTCACCTTTCAGCTACACCCTCTTGGTCCGTGACCAGCCCTTTCCTTTGATGTTATTGATGTTATTTATGTTATTAAGCTGCAGCAAAACAGATAGGGCGAGACTAGGTCCAGGTGTCCAAGCCTGGTTGAGGTCTGAATACTGAAGGATGACCGATTTAGGAAGGGGACGGGGAGTGGACTGGACACTGGTCCAGCTGCGGAAAAGGCAGCCCTGAATGAAGTGTGAGGGCACAGCTGAAGCTCCAGCTCTCCTTCCACTCCAACCAGGCCCCCTGCCCAGGGTCTCCGCCCAGCCTGGGCCATCCCTTCCCCTCAGTTCAAAACAGCAACTGCGCCCTCCAGTCCCTCCTCTGAGGCCTCTTCCCCAACTACCCAAAGCCTCTGCACACAGGACTGGACCTGCCATTTCTTGGTACCACTCCTTTAATGTTAAAAATGACGACATTGCAAGGCGGTGTGTGATTACCTTCTCCAAGGAGTGAGCTGGGAAGCCAGGAGGAGCCCATGGAACCTGTGCAAGTAGGCTAGACCTTTGATTTTGCCCTTAACCTAGTGTCACTGCTCATTTCCAGGGCTCTCAGTCACCCTCCGGGTCTCAGCTCTGTCCTACACACCCCACCGGCTTGAACAGAAAAAACTTTCCTGTGCTAGATGGGATATAGATATACAAAGTCCCAAAGGGAGAGACCACCCAGTCCCCAGTCTGCAGGGTGGGCTGCGTTAACATATCTAAAGAACTAAGTGTCCTCCTGAAAGGGAGGGAGGGGTGGGAGTTGGGTGGGAGGGTCAGGGTACTGGAGGCCCTTACAGATTCCACAAAGGTGGACCTTTTTCTAAGACCAGCCCGGTGCACTGGGCAGCATTAACCCTGGCCTTGAGGTTGAGGCCTCAGCAACAATGGCATCTAGCTACACAGGGGGCTGTGAGCAATTGATTTTGCAGTCGCACTCATTCAAATCAGTGAAATCATCCAAGCCTTCCCTTCCTGATTCCCAAGCTCACCAGACCACTTCTAGGCAGTGACATTTCTCACTTCAAATTAACGCACAGGTGTTCTGATTTGCCACACCTGTCCCGTGAGCTTAGTGAACAGGTGCGCCCTTGGGAAACAGGTTTGCAGCTTGGGCTGAAGTCCCTTCGTGGAGGTGAGGGCACACAGCTGGAGCTCTCCTTCACCTCACCCAACACTGCTGTCAGCCATCACCACCCACCGTCATTATGCCTGAGAAGCCAAGTAGACAGAGTCCTGCCCAGCAGACAGTAAACATTAGAAATCTTTGCTGAGCAAGGGATGGAATGAGGGATTGATCGATCTGTTCTAGGAAACGATGGATCCATTAGAAGGAATACACTCGTACTTTTTACTGCCACGACATCCATTTAAAAGACAGGCGACAGGAGGGGCAAGCACATAGGCTAGTCAAGCTTGCCAGCATGGCCAAGTCATTTGACCTCCTGGTACCTTACTACCTTCACCTGTAAAATGGGGGTATAATACTTCCCTCATAGGGCTGCAAGGAGGATCAAATAAAGGGACATTTGTAAAGCACCTACGGGGATGCATGGCACAGGGTAAATGCTATACAAGCGTTTACTATTATTATGTAAAATATAAAGAGAATTATAATAGAATGAGAGTTAAGAGCCAACTTTAAGAATTATTCGCTCATTATTTACATTAACTGTGCCTAATACCGTACATTTTCTCCCAAGCAGAATGATTAAACCTTTTCTTCTTTCCCCTCTTTATAGTTGAAGGTATCAATAAACCATTGAAATTCTTTCCTGGAATTAATTAGGATTTCTCGAAGTTTTCTACAACTCCCCGAAGATTTGCTGAAAAACTTTTCTAATCTTGGTCCTAGATCCCGTGCTGTCTCTGCTGAAAGAAAAATAGCACTCCCTCTCTTAACAGCAGAACCGGAATAAACTTTCCTGACCTTAATGACAAAATTCTCCAATCCCAGCCCAGTGTGCAGGACACTGTCCTTGGAGAATGCACGCTCCTAGGCGGGAGTGTTGCGGGTAAGCTGAACACATGGACAGCTAGTTTTTAAGTCATTTTCTTTGCAGACCCACCTGTTCCTCTCAGGGGACAGGTATCAGCCATCTCTAGTGACACTTCCGCACGATGTACCATTGCCTCGACGCAAATGCGTTACGTCACTCCCAGCCCTCTGCCGCTAATGAGAACTGCTCGTTGCTGCGGATGAGGAGGCAAACAGGGAGCTCATTGCAACACATTTGTGGTAATTAGGCCCTTCCTGGGGTCCACATTCTGATGGGAGAAATGGATTGTAGGTGTAGACTGTGGGCCGGATGGAACATTCTGGCCGTGCAGGCAGACGATGCAACTATGCCCCCTCAATAGCGGAAAACACCCCCAGGCTGATTAGTTCAGGGGTTCATGTGCCCTGAATTCTCCAGGGTCTCCCCAGCGTCTCCCTTGAGGCCACGCCCATGTTCATGGGATGAGTGGCCGTCTACTGCTTGTTAGGTACAGCCTATTGCTTGAACATACAGTTCTCAGTTTTATCCTAAGCAGCCAGCCTTCCCAGCCACGGACATAATTTACACATCAGCCTCTACCCAACTTCAGAGCCTGCTCAGTGTTCGAACTGAACATTTCTCATGGCTAACTTGACTTTCCCACCCAACATCAGAAATGAAGAAGAAGAAGCCTTCGATAGCAAACTACAGCCTGCCAGCCAATCACGTCCACTACCTGTTGCCTAAATAAAATTTTATTGGAACAAAGCCCCAGCCATTAGTTTATATATCACCGATGGCTGCTTTCCCGAGAAGGGGCAGGGTGGAGCGGTCCCAGCAGAAACTGTATAGCCTGCAAAGCTTAAAATATTTACTATCTGGCCCTTTAGAGAAAAGAAGAGAGGATGACAAAAGCCACCAGAGTATTTGTACCAGTTCCTGATGGCTTATGACTCATGGTTTAAATGGAACAGTAGCCTAGTGAGTTAGCAGAAGGGAACTTGGGTTCAAGTGCTGTTTCTACCAATGGCTCAGCTTTGAGAGGTCATGCAAGTATTTTCACCTCCCTGCTTTCATTTCATTCATAAAATAGGATTAGTCATGGGTGGCAAATGCATGACAAATAATTAGCTAATACTCCAACGTGTGCATTTTGAATGCACAACAAGAAGAATTGGCTGTTTGTTTTCTGTGTATAAGTTAGAGTTATACACGATCCCTCCCTATTTGCTGTTCCTCCACATTTGTGGCATCAACCACATGGAACATGCAGCACTACAGTATTTACTATTGAAAAAAGTCCACGTATAAGTGGACCCACATAGTTCAAACTCATGCTGTCCAAAGGTCAACTGTAGTACCTATCATATTAGAACATTCTTTTGATGTGGAAAATAAACAATTCCTTATCCTCATTCTAACTTAAATTGTCCTATCTGTGTGTCCCTGGTATCTCCTATTTGTCTTATCATCTTTTCTTTTATAAAGTTGTGGGGGGTTTTGATGTGGACCATCTTTAAAGTCTTTATTGAATTTGTTACAATATTGCCTCTGTTTTAAGGCCGTGAGGCATGTGGGATCTCAGTTCCTTGACCAGGGATCGAACCCACACCCCCTGCATTGGAAGGCGAAGTCTTAACCACTGGACCACCAGGGAAGTCCCTGTCTTATCATCTTTTAATACCTACTAATTAAGCAAAGCTAGAACCCAGCAAGGAAAGAATTTCAAGAAAAAAAGTCAACAACAAAGGTCAGGTCTTAGTATAAGTTATCACTCTTTGGGGAGGTATAGGTATGTAAGGTATAATAGCTGGCCTTTGATTTCAAACCACAAGCAGGAGGAAAGGTTATTATAGTGAGAATAAGGGAGGGTGGTTATTTCTCTCTCTCTCTCTCTCACTCACTCAGACCCCAGTTTCCTCATTTATAACCCTCCAGAAAAGGCAACTAAGAGTAACTTTCTCTTTCTGACTTACTTCACTCTGTATGACAGACTCTAGGTCCATCCACCTCACTACAAATATCTCGGTTTCGTTCCTTTTTATGGCTGAGTAATATTCCATCGTATATATGTGCCACATCTTCTTTATCCATTCATCCGTTGATGGACACTTAGGTTGCTTCCATGTCCTGGCTATTGTAAATAGAGCTTCAATGAACATTTTGGTACATGACTCTTTCTGAATTATGGCTTTCTCAGGGTATATGCCCAGTAGTGGGATTGCTGGGTCGTATGGTAGTTCTATTTTTAGCTTTTTAAGGAACCTCCATAGTGTTCTCCATAGTGGCTGTATCAATTTACATTCCCACCAACAGTGCAAGAGGGTTTCCTTTTCTCCATACACGCTCTACAAGCATTTATTGTTTGTAGATTTTTTTTTTTAACATCTTTACTGGAGTATAATTGCTTTACAATGGTGTGTTAGTTTCTGCTTTATAACAAGGTGAATCAGTTATACGTATACATATGTTCCCATATCTCTTCCCTCTTGCGTCTCCCTCCCTCCCACCCTCCCTATCCCACCCCTCTAGGTGGGAGGAGGGCCATCTCTATATATATGTATATGTATAGCTATACATATATATGTATAGGTATAGCTGATATATGTATATGTATAGCTGATTCACTTTGTTATAAAGCAGAAATTAACCCACCATTGTAAAGCAATTATACTCCAATAAAGATGTTTAAAAAAAAAAAGAGTAACTTTCTCTGCATCAACTTTCAACAGAAATGGGAATTCCCTGGCGGTTGGTCCAGTGGTTAGGATCACTTTCACTGCCGTGGGCCCTGGGTTCAATCCCTCGTCGGAGAACTAAGATGCCGCAAGACAAAAAAAAAAAAAAAAACACTTTTATCAGAAATAATCTTCTGCCCATTCTAAGCCTCTGCATTCCTCAGCTTCCCAGAGTCCTGCCACTTGATAGATTACCTCATCCCTCACACACTCCCCTGGCTTTAGACATCTGTTTCTATGGTTATGGTAGAGCTTGCCTCTTGGAGTGGAAGGCAGTACAGAACAGACGTTAAAGATGTTGCTTCGGGGCTTCCCAGGTGGTGCAGTGGTTGAGAGTCCGCCTGCCGATGCGGGGGACACAGGTTCGTGCCCCGGTCCGCGAAGATCCCACATGCCGCAAAGCGGCTGGGCCCGTGAGCCATGGCTGCTGAGCCTGCGCATCCGGAGCCTGTGCTCCGCAACGGGAGAGGCCACAACAGTGAGAGGCCCGCGTACAACAACAACAAAAAAAGATGTTGCTTCGAAGCAGATGGACTGGGGTTTGAATCCCAGCCTCTTCTACTCCAATGACCTGCTCCCGTTACCTGTCTTCTGAGCTCAAGGTCCCCACCTGTAAAATGGAGGCGATGAGTACCTACACTTCAGGGTGTATCATGAGCCTCAACGAGGAAAATGTCTGTGAAATGCTTTTTGCACTGGAACAGGCACCAGGCAAGGCTCAATCCATGGAGCTGCCATCCTTGTTTGCTTGGGGTGCGGGGACATTAGGCTGAGTTAGTGCAAGTCAACCGCAGCTTATTTTTTTTCACCAGGTGAGAGGCACTTCCTTAATTTAATTATATGACTAATACAGAAACTCTCTTCCCGGTTTGAGCACAGCCCCAGGTTCCTAGAGGACCAGAGCCCTGGAGACCAATAGTGCCCAGGGATCAGAGCTTCAGCAGCCCATCTGCTGTCTGGCTCCCCGGGAGAGCTCTGGTCCTGCCAGCCCTGCAGCAAAATCCCCAGCGTCCTCGGAAGAGACAGAGCTGCGATCTCTGTGTCCTGAGCTGGAGCCCTAGGAGGCCTCTCCGCAAGCCGTTCAGAGGACGTTCAGGACAGTTCTCAGACTCGCTCAAGGGCTCAGCACGAGTTTAAAAAAAAAGAGTTGGGTCTAGAAACCAGTTCTGCTCACTTCTCTTTCTCTCTTTCCTCAAAGCCACGTTTAAAATATATATATATATATATATATATATATATATATATACACACACACACACACTATATATATACATATAGTACATACAGTATATATAATAAGTTGTCACTGCAAAAAACTTGGAAACTAGAGAAAAATAAGAAGGGAGGAAAAGCTCGTCTATAACTTCACTGCCCAAAGCTTCTACACCTTGTTAATTCAGACAGTCTTCCAGAGTGTTTCTATTCATATGATGGAAATGAGATCCTGTAAATATACTTTGTACCCTGCTTTCTTCCACTTCACAATGTATGAAGTCTGTTTCTACTACAAAAGTTTGAGCTTCGGGTGGGCTTGAGACTGCATCATGGCACCTGCTGTGTGCCTGGCACACAGTAGTAGGCACTCAGTAAATGGTCGTGGCGTGCCCGTGTGACACTGTGATGACCCATGGCTTAGCCACCCTCATTCTACTGGACACTTAGCTTATCTGCTCCTATGAACAATGTCAGATGAACAGCCTTATTCAGGCATCGTGTACAAAGCTCTATGTCCTTGGAATGAATTCCTAAAAGTGGAATCACTGGGTCAGAGTATTCACATTATAAGGCCTTGGATCCCGGTTGCCGATCTGCTCTCCAGAAAGTCAATCCTAATTTACATCCTCCACTGGTGATACAGAAGACTGAAAAGCACAGTATTCTCCATAGAGTAACTATGTGAGTTAAGAGGAAACTGTAGAATCCCTCAGTAGGTATTTTAATAAGGAACTGAGGGCTGGAATTGAAGTGCATTCAATATCTAGCAGCCCCACACAGTATAGAGTTTCCTTCTGAACTTTCACCAGCTTCCCCCTCCAACATCCTCTACCATGTGGCACCTAATATTGCCACAAGGGAAATTATCAACTCCCTACCATCCAAACAGATAACTCTACTAGGAAACGCCCCCAGGAACACAGGAGGTTTCCTAGAACGCAGCACAAAAAAATCCAATCTTTCCATATAAACAGTGACCCACACCCAATCTGTGTCTCTGGCACCAAGTGTGTTTTGCTTGAGCTTGTCTATAAATATCTGCAGTTTAAAGTAAATGTCCACAGTGGTTTCCAAATGTCTTTTTGATTACACGCATGCGTTAAAGATACACAGCTAATCTCAAAAACACACTTTTAATATGTGTTTCTGAGAAAAAGTTCTGTTCTTCCTAATCTAAAATCACCAAAATAAATTCCAAATGAATGTATCTATCCATGTTTTAACTGATCCCCCCCACCCCCCCGCAGGTCAAGGAGGTCATTTGTGGACATGAAAACGGAGGTGTGTAGATCTGATCCAGAAAGCCCCAAGCCCACTCTCTCCACAGAGCCAGTGTTCATTCGGAAACTAGCAGGGGTACCTTGGCAATGAAGAGGGTCCAGTGTCTACAGGCGCTCTCTCTGCCTGTCCCCACCACGCTGGACACGAAGACCCTCGTGATACGATGTGATGATGAGCTTGATTCGCTGGCCCCTCCTCTCTCTCCCAGTCCTCTACCTTCTCTCTTCCCACAATGCCAAGAGTTGACTGTACGGGGAAATCACTAGCTTCTCTCCAAGGCCTTTTCAGACAGAGCAAACTAGGAAAAAATATTTATATTCTTTTTTTTGTTTGTTTGTTTTTTGTTGTTGTTGTGTTGGGTCTTCATTGCTGTGCCCAGGCTTTCTCTAGTTGTGGCGAGCGGGCGCTACTCTTCATTGCGGTGCGTGAGCTTCTCATTGCAGTGGCTTCTCTTGTTGTGGCACACGGGCTCTAGGGCACGAGGGCTTCAGTAGTTATGGCTCGCAGGCTCAGTAGTTGCAGTTCGCGGGCTCTAGAGCGCAGGCTCAGTAGTTGTGGTGCAGGGGCTTAGCGGCTCCGCAGCATGTGGGATCTTCCCGAACCAGGGATTGAACCCGTGTCCCCTGCGTTGGCAGGCGGATTCTTAACCACTAAGCCACCAGGGAAGTCCCAATATTTATATTCTTAACAAAAGAAACTCTAGATTCAAATCCCACCTTTGTCCCAGAACTACTGTGTCAGGTACCTTCTGTGTCTTCATTTCTGAATCTTCAAAATGGGTGGGGTTTTTTCCCTGCATCTCCCTTGTGGGTTTCACGAGAACTCTGCAGAGAACTGAAGCATAAACATTTTTCACGTGTTCCCGAGAGGCAAAGCACCTCTTTAAATTCAAGGTGTTCCTTTGTTAATTACTTCTGCTTTCTTGACTTAACCATCAAGCACAACTCTTCTACCCAAATCGTCCCCATTCCTTAGTTTCTGATGGCAATGTTATCAAGGTATCTCCTACCCTTTGAACCATCTCTGATGTTTTTTTAAAAATATCCATGTGGCTCTTCACAATCAATTAATATTAGCTACTCTTTACCTTATATCCTTTTCCTATAAACACACACACACACTCACTCACACAATATGGAAGTCCAGATTCTTTTCTTTGACTCAAAATAAACCACAGGCCTCCAGTACCCAACAGCTAAAAATCACAAAGTCCATGTCCACATTTATCCATGAAAGAAAATTTAGTAGTTCAGCATGTCACACAGCAAGTCAATCAGAGGACTGAGAAATCAACACAGAAGTTCCGCGGTCCGTGTTTTCTTATGATAGGAACAAGACAGAGTTTATTTGAGAAGGAAATGCCAAGGTGACATTTGGAATTACCACGTTTGTGGGGGCAGGAGGCCAAGTTCTAGGGCATTTTGCTTTCTCTTTTGGAGCCGTGGCTTTGCCGGATCCACACCCCCATATGCACACAATTCGGCCAACTCACCGTGGGAGCCCGAGAGCCTTTTGCCCAAAGACTTCTCCTCCGGCCACCAAAAGGGACTTTGCCATCAGGAGGCCTCTTGGGGAGAGAGGAACAGAGGAAGAGACCAGGGGGGCCAGAGGGGGAACTGAGTGGTCCAGCAGGGGGACATAGCAGAGGACCAAGATGAGAGCACCCCTGTCACTAGAGGCATACTCGCCACGTCCCCTTGTTCTGAAGCCCCTGACGGTGCTACCTTGACAGCAGGATCTGCTTGTTGCATGGGGGTAGAGCCAGTGGCCCCCATCCACTGCATCCACTACCCTGTGTGGGCAAGTGCTCTGAACCCACGCTGGGCAGGGGAGTCACCGGGCAGCTTCTGACACTCCCTGCTCTTGCATTACGGAGCCAGGGGATGGCAGGAAAGAAACTGCTCTAAGACAGCTGCCTGTGACTGTGCCCACCTATGGACCCAGCTCTAGTCCATTTCATGGGGCCTTCGCATTCTCCCAACCTTCCCAGAAATGTTTCTAGACCAGGAGTCAATGAAATGTGTTCTGTAGGATGCATTATTTTACTAAGTCCTAATATCCTGCTTCATGGAGGGCCATGTCAGCCAAGAACATTATAAGTAATTACCCCTTTCAGTATCTGTCCACCGAGGTGCAGATCTGTAAAGGTCCCTGGTGGCCCACAGCTACCATCTGCACCTTCCCCCAGGTGCCTCGGAGCCCACGGCCCTCACTGGCAGGATTCCCTTCCCTCCTCCTCTTTCCTCACATCTTGGTTAACACGCTTTGCTGAAATTTCCACAGTTCCCTGGATCCCAACCCAATCCATCATAAGTCTGCCTTAGAGCTCGGTCCTTTTGGATGAGCCTGGGAACCACTCTGGACCTCAGTGTCTTTTTCTGACAATGGCGGGGCAGGAACAGCTCTTCTCCAAAGTTCTTTCTAGCTGAGAAAATGAATATTCTCTATTTTTCTTCTTAAAACTTTGCTCCCTGTGCCTTTGACAGAAATAACTTTCCAGTCTCGCCTGTTAAATGAATCTGGAACACTGAGCCTGCCAGAGAAGTCCCCCAGGGCTAGCCTTTCCTTCCTTGGTATCTGTGGGACATTGCATGGCCTGGAGGCAACATCCTCCCACTATAGGTTTAAAGAAGGATGTTTCAGTTTTGGAATTTGCAATCGGTGGGGCAGACCCGAAGAATTCTAAGGTCTCTTTCAGAGTGAAGAGCCCAGGATTTTGCAAGTGGAAAGCTCAAGCTAACCACCAAAGGTCAAGACAAAAAGAGAGAAAAGCCGGTGTTGACTGAACACCTCGAAGCAGACCCAAACTTTAGCTGCCTCTCATTTTGCTCCTGATGCCAGGATGCTGATGAAATCCACAGAGGTAGAGGGTGAGTGAGCCCGATCTCCACCATCAGCCCAGCCCTGGGGCGGTGGGGGGCGGGGAGGGGGGGCGGCATCCGTGGCAACCAGCTCCTTTCAGGTAAGGCAAAGACGATCTGGCAACATTGTGCTCTAAACAGTCTGCATGGTTGTCAGGAAATGTAATGCCTCAAACCAGGACCCTAACCCTAAAAATGACCACCGGCCACCACATACTGCCACTGGGCCGAAAGTTCTGGAAATGGAACTTCTGGAGCATGTTATAACTTAACAAGGCTTTCCTTGGGCTGGCCTTTGGATTGATATGTTTTCAGCTCATCGTGTTACCTGTCAGTCATGTGTCACCATGCAGGTGTCAGCCTGAGCACAGGCCAGGAGGTATGGGATGCTGCCACATCTCTGTGTTCATTCTGGAGAATTACTGTAGCTTGAGGGTGACAGTCCCACAAGTTAAATCTTCATCATCCCTGCCTGCCTGTCTTAACAATGCAGATTCACTTTTTTATTTTTGAGTGTATTCACTCACTACCCATGTGAAAAAAATTGAAGGCTTGTGTGAGTATATTAAACGGTTTAAATGAAAAGAGCTTTTAAAAAACACAAAGTGTATTTTTGGAAGTCATCACTCAAGCATGGGTGGTTGGGGACCTTAGAGTGGCCAAAATCATTCATTTTTCTTAAGAGGACACTATTTCTTCACCTCCTACCTTGTCTAAATATCTCTGAATTCACTTGACACTCAAAAAAGGATCATTTTCATGGAGTGATTTCAGAGAGTAAGAAGCAGCCACACCTTAAAGCCCCTACCTGAAGTTCTTCCTCCCCCTACTGCCGTGTCCAAAATCTAGTACCCTAAATTCATACTAGTGTGTAAATGACTGATACCAAGGTCATCCCCTGGGACTGGCTGGAGAGAAAGCAGGGCTCCATGTGCCCCCAAGAGGTATAAAGGTGTGTTTTCAGGGTGTACCCTAAGGGGCAGGGAGGGAGAAAGGCAGAAAAACAGGCTGAGGGCACCCAGAACAAAGAGGCCACTGCACTATTTTCCCTAGAGTTGATCTTGCTTCTTCCTAATTTGGCTTTTAAAAGAGGGGCGTCCCGTAGCAGTGACCTTTCAAGGAGGGATAATTTATCCACCTGGGCTTAACTGGTGCCTGAGTGGAGCTGCTATGGAAAGGCGCCCTGGCCAAGCCCATTTCCATCTCCCCAGCACTCCTCGGGGATGGGGGGGAAGGAGCGCGGCTGAGACTGTCAGCGCCATCACAGGAGCATCACTAATGTGGACACAGGAGGTGCCGGCTCCTACTTCCCAGCCAGGTGTCCAGGCTGGCAAGGCCATCTGGGTTGGGAAATGTTGTTCTAAAGCCTGGTGGGGGAAGCCCGTTTTGATGGGAAGCTCAGCTTAAGAATCAGCCGGCTTCAAGAAGCTTCCTCAACCTGGCCCCCTGTAAGATGGGAGGCCTTGGAAATCAGTTATTTCCCCTCATGGAGCCCTGAGAAGGCCAGTGCATCCACATTCAACAACCTGCAGCCAGGGTCCAGGAAACGAGTCAGCTCCAACAGGAAACCCTGGGGGGAAAATGCCGGGAAGGGCTAAGACTTTAGTTTCAGGTTTCCAAAAGCCTGCAGATATAAACCCAAAATGAAAACCTTTTAAGAAATGCCTATCTAAAATGGAACCACCATACCTTTAAGCTCTTTGTACCCTGACGGAAGAGATAACAAACATTAGAAAATGAACTTAAATTGTACCAGATCATAAGATTGCCTCTAAAAATCTTTAGCTCCAGGGAATTCCCTGGCGGTCCAGCGGTTACGACTCTGCGCTTTCACTGCCGAGGGCGCGGGTTCAGTCCCTGGCAGGGGAACTAAAATCCTGCAAGCTGTGCAGAAAAGCCAAAAAATAAAAATTAAAATTAAAAAATAAATAAAATAAAAATATTTAACTCCAGGATTTAAAAGACCTGTAAAAACCCAACGGATGAAGATGTAAGGACACAGGCAGTCTCGTTCAATTGATGGGAATGTTAGTGGGTCCTATCATTTTTGGAGGGATATTTAGCAATATCTATTAAGTTTAAAATGCACGTCGGCTTTGACTCAGCAATTCTCCTTGTCGGAATCCATTGCCCAGAAATACACAGTTGTGCAAAAATATGCAGGTACAAGGATTATTTCAGCATTATTTATTATCGAGGAAAACTGTTTTAGAGGAAAAGAATTCCATGTCCATCAAAAAGGGATCAGTTAGCTAAATCCTGGTTCATTCATATAATGAAAACTCACAGCTTTTAAAAGAAAAAGGCTGACCATGGTGCTTATGGGAAAAGATGTTCAGAGAGAAAAGCACATTGCAAACCACGTATCAAGTCTGTTTTTTGTAAAATAGCATTAGATATATTAATATATGCATGAAAAAATCTTCCATGGGTGGATCATTAGGGACGTTAAACTTTCCTTGATAAGCACTTCTAAATTGTTAGGATTTTAACATTTATCTTTAACCTTAAACAATAACTTGTAATCAGAAGGGAAAAAATGAATGCCTCCATCTTCACGTTAATTATCTACAACCCCTTATCTTATCCTGGAGGGGGAGTGAGGACTGTGGTTGTTCTTGTATGTTCTAGAGAATGGTGGCTATGGGCTCTGTATTTTATCCCAGCAATTCCATTTGATAAATGGCTCAAAATCCCAACGCTTCAAATACTCTCACACTTAAGATATTTTGTGCTTGAGAAGTGGCCATTGTGATGAACAGAATGCACGACTGTGACTTGGGAATATCACCTTGGGCCAGTTTTCTTCCTGTGTCCCAACTTTTTCATCATAAGATAAAGGGTTTGAAGGGACCCTGACCAGACGCTCCATGGATGAAGTACTCAATCGGCATTTGTTGAAATACTGGAGGACAGAGACGGGGCCTGATATGGGGAAACGATGGGAAAAGGAACAGCTGAGAAAAGTCTTACCAGCATCATTGGGAGTTGGTGTAGAGTCAGCCAAGGGGGAAAGAACAAAAGGGTTTTGACGCAGGGGAAAGACAAGCACGTTTTTGAGGTTCTCAACTGGAGAACTGAATGTCTGTAAATATGTAGGTACGGTTTGAGTTGTCACACTAATGGGAGAAGGCAGGTGCTAGCAGCATATACTGGGTGGGGGCAGAGATGCTAAACTCGCCACAAGGAAAGGGACAGTTGCACCCCAGTTCCATCCATGCGGCCCATGGAGTAACATTGAGGGATGCCAGCCAGGCTGGTAGCCATCAGCTTCCTTCCCTGACACATGGCCCCAGGCTGGGGCTGGGTGCTGGATGGGTGGGTGGGTCTCAAAGGAAAGCAAGGAGGCAAGACCACTGGGATATCCACCAGACAGCCCACCTTCTGCAGCCTGTTCCCAAGTCAGCCTGAGTCATAAAACTGCAAACTGCCTAACTCCAAAATGGCCCATTCTGGATCTTTTATGATAATCGTACTTTCCCTTTAATAAACACTAATAACAAATTAAACCTCCCTGAAGGAGCCACATCTCTAGAGTCACGTGCCTGAATAAGTCCTAACCACAAGAGACTTTGGGCTCTGCAGTTCAAGGCCTTCCTATTACATTTTGGACCCTGGTCTCCCCCTTGCTTACTTTAAGTGGGGTCCCAGGTTCCGCAGGGCACCGTTGTCTGATGTACACTCCAAAAAACAGAGACCTGTCTACCTTATTCCTCACAACATCCCCAGCACAGAGAACAATGGCTGGCACATAGTAGGTGCTCAGTAAATATTTTAACAAATGAATGAAAGTGGAAACGGCATAATCTAAGGAGCGGGGTTAACTATTTATAAGCTGTGTGGCCTTGGGCAAGTCACTTAACCTTTCTGAGCCTTTGGTTCTTCATCTGTGAAGAAGAATAACAATAACCACCTTCTAGGGCTTCGGGGGAGACTGAAATGAGGTATGGGAGACATCCAGCATGGGCTTCTTAGTTCTCAGTAGGTTCTTGGAAAATGGGAACTAACACTGTGTCATTATTATTAATAACTCCAACTCACACCCTAGCCCACGCATCTCCTGCAGTCACAAGCATCACATAAAAGATACGCAGTTTGGTTCAGCTTGCCCTTTGTGAGCTACTAGTCAATAACCAACAAACACAGCAATAGCCTCTTCTTTAAACATGATGTTCTTCCAGTCTCCTTCAAAGAGCTGTACTCAGAGCATTATCAGTTGATCCATTGTTTCCAAAGACCTCCACGAAGCACTGTAAAGGTATACGTGCCAGAAGGACGTGAAGACCAGTCAAGGAGAACCAGCAGGTTTGTGGGCACTTCTGGTTCAGCCCTGGCCCAAACTGTTGAGGTTTGACTCTGATTTGGCCTCCTGATACCTGAGCCTGTTCCACTAAGGAAAATCCAACATGCCACAGTGGTTACAAGCATGGAGTTGGGAGCCAGAAGTTAAGGTTCAAAGCCTGGGTCCACCACTCTTAACCGTATGACCTTGGGCAAGTTACTTAACTAACTGAAACCTCAGTGCTCTCATCTGGAAAATGGGGGACAAAAATAGTATCTACCTGGGGAAAGAGGGGAAGAAAGGAATAGATTGTGCTTCTCTTGGTTTTGTAAGAAATCACGGAACTCAATCAACCCATTTGCAAAAACCCCATGGAGACTATCTTTCTTATGTTTTCTATTTTTATTAATCAATCATCTTGAATCCTCTCTGAAGGGTGGAGGAAAGAGCTTGCTGGTGATACACTGGCTGTCTCTACAGGAACACGAGCAGAATGCTTGACACACAGTAGGTCTTCAATAAATATATGTTGAATGACTGAATAAGTGATTCAGAAGTTGAAAAAGTCTGACAGTCCATCATACCTGTTTGACCTAAGAAACTAGGTGCAAACTAAGGTGAGGGAAAATCTTGTATTTTTGAAACCAAGGTCTAGAATCTGTATTAACGGAAATCTCTTCAACCCAAGCCCTCCAAGGCTTCTCCCCTCTAAAAAATATCGATCATTTTCTGTGTCTCTTGCCATCTGCATCTGTTCCCTTTGCATTGACCCAAGCCCACTCTCTGGGCCTTGGAGGATCAGCTCTAACTTGTCTCGTTCCTATATTAGAAATACACAAGGTACTTCTTTTTTTTTTTTTTTGGCTGCATTGGGTCTTCGTTGCTGCACGCAGACTTTCTCTAGTTGCAGTGAGCACTGGCTACTCTTCATTGAGGTAAGCGGGCTCCTCATTGCGGTGGCTTCTCATTGCAAAGCACAGGCTCTAGGTGCACGGGCTTCAGTAGTTGTGGCATGCGGGCTCAGCAGTTGCAGCACACGCGCCCTAGAGCATGCGGGCTTCAGTAGTTGCGGCACGTGGGCTCAGTACCTGTGGCACAGGGGCTTAGTTGTTCCGCAGCATATGGGATCTTCCCAGACCAGGGATCAAACCCATATCCCCTGCATTGGCAGGATTCTTAACCACTGCACCACTAGGGAAGCCCCAAGGTACCTTTTTAGAGACAGCCACTTGGGCGGCCCCTCCTAGTGAGTCGTGGGCTCTCCACTGAAGAACTTCCTTTCCTCCTGGGATAATAAGCACATTGTTCTCCCCAAAACTCAGCATGTGGGTCAACTGTGGACTCTAACTGCCCCTTGGGTGCCCTTTTACCAAGTGTCTGACAGTGCACTTCTCAGAAAATGACCCTATTCCTCCTGTACTCCACAGAGACATACAATGTGAACTGAGAGCTTGACGATTATGCTTGTGAATAATCTGAGTTTCAAGTGCGGCCTTGGCACGCCTGAGAAAAATAATTACCAAAAAGTTATCCAGCTGCCCTCACAATGTGCCGCTACTTTGTCTTGGGTGTGGAGCCCTGTTGGCTGGCCCCGTGGGAGCCTCAGTGAACAGAGCCATCAGGACCCTCTCCAGGTCCCAGTCAATGACTGCAGCAGAAAGTTTTGGCCGATCTGGCCCTGGAGAAGATAAAGCCCTTAAACTAAGATTAGCCACGCTCATTCCAGCCCCACTCACAGCCAAGAGTCAAAGTCGATATTTGCTGAGTGGAAAAGGACAAAAGGAAACAAATTTCGTTTGCAAGCTCTCCAAACAGACCAGAAAAAGTAATTATCTGTTGCTTACCCCGTGCGTCTCCTCTCATAGAAAGACTAAGCTAATATGTCCCTGCTTTGAGGGAATATCAACATTTTGGTCTCTGGATCACAGACGATCAGCCAGCTCTCCGAATAGGGTGTTCAGCAAAGAGTTGTGTGCAGGATGGATTCTTTAAAAAAGCAACAGAGCCAAAAAAAATTTTTTTAAGTCGGGGGAGGGAGACTTCCCTGGTGGTCCAGGGGTTAAGACTCTGCGCTTCCACTGCAGGGGGGTCATGTTCGATCCCTGATCAGGAGCCTAAGATCCCGCATGCCACGTGGTGAGGCCAAATTATTTATTTTTTAAATTTTTTTTAACATCTTTATTGGAGTATAAACACTTTACAATGGTGTGTTAGTTTCTGCTTTATAACAAAGTGAATCAGTTATACATATACATATATCTCCTCCCTCTTGCATTTCCCTCCCTCCCACCCTCCCTATCCTACCCCTCTAGGTGGTCACAAACCACTGAGCTGATCTCCCTGCACTATGCGGCTGCTTCCCACTAGCTATCTATATTACGTATAGATACGTAATATTGTGTATATATGTCCATGCCACTCTCTCACTTTGTCACAGCTTACCCTTCCCCCTCCCCACATCCTCAAGTCCATTCTCTAGTAGGTCTGTGTCTTTATTCCCGTCTTACCCCTAGGTTCTTCATGACCTTTTTTTTTTTTTCTTGGATTCCATATATGTGTTAACATACGGTATTTTTCTCTTTCTGACTTACTTCACTCTGTATGACAGACTCTAGGTCCATCCACCTCACTACAAATACCTCAATTTCGTTTCTTTTTATGGCTGAGTAATATTCCATTGTATATATGTGCCACATCTCAGACACCATCAAACTCTTAGAGGAAAACACTGGCAGAACACTCTATGACATAAATCACAGCAAGATCCTTTTTGACCCACCTCCTAGAGTAATGGAAATAAAACCAAAAATAAACAAATGGGACATAATGAAACTTAAAAGCTTTTGCACAGCAAAGGAAACCATAAACAAGACCAAAAGACAACCCTCAGAATGGGAGAAAATATTTGCAAATGAAGCAACTGACAAAGGATTAATCTCCAAGATTTACAAGCAGCTCATGCAGCTCAATAACAAAAAAACCAACAACCCAATCCAACAATGGGCAGAAGACCTAAATAGACATTTCTCCAAAGAAGATATACAGATTGCCAACAAACACATGAAAGGATACTCAACTTCATTAATCATTAGAGAAATGCAAATCAAAACTACAATGAGCTATCACCTCACACCAGTCAGAATGGCCATCATCAAAAAATCTACAAACAATAAATGCTGGAGACGGTGTGGAGAAAAGGGAACACTCTTGCACTCTTGGTGGGAATGTAAATTGATACAGCCACTATGGAGAACAGTATGGAGGTTCCTTAAAAAACTAAAAATAGAACTACCATATGACCCAGTGATCCCACTACTGGGCATATACCCTGAGAAAACCATAATTCAAAAAGAGGCATGTACCACAATGTTCATTGCAGCTCTATTTACAATAGCCAGGACATGGAAGCAACCTAAGTGTCCATCATCGGATGAATGGATAAAGAAGATGTGGCACATATATACAAAGGCCAAATTATTAAAAAAAAAAAAAAAAAGCAACAGGGCCGTTTTAAGCAACCTTATGATGACTTAAAATGACAATGACACTGTTGCTACTTTAAAAGCTTGAGAAAGCTTAGAAAGAAAGCTCCTCTTAATCAGACTGAATTTAAATCTGCATCCAAACCACTAGCCTTTGGTGTACAAAGACGGCATATTTGATCAGGAAGAGCCTTTAGGATTATCTAGGCCATTGCCCAATCCAGGTCCACCTCCCACCTGGGGCATCTGCTCCACACACTGTGTACACTGTACGCCACACAGCCAAAAGCACACCCCTTCTCACTCCCGTAAGCCACAGCTTTCCTGGGCTCTCCCGTCTGCGCAAGTGCCGACTGGATTGAGAAGGCAGGCCCATCACAAGCATCACGAGACCCAGAAGGCTTCGCCAGGAAGGGAATTGCCTGTATGGTATCAGAGTCCCCAGTGAGGGCTGCATTCAGCAACCCGTGCCCAAGACCAAACAAACAGCTCCATGGGGACCGTGGGGTGAGCGAGTGGGGTGCACATCTGCACGGGGTGACATCTGGTTCAGAACTGTCAACCTCACAGCAGGAGGGGAAGACTGTAAACTCTGCCGGACAGGGGCTAAGGGATGCTGAGAGGACCCTGGCAACCCAGCTCGGGCTGGAATTCCCGGGGGAGCCCACTGCACACTTATCTGGGGTCTACTGTTCACTTTCCTTTCTCTAGAAATCCAGGCTACTTCCTTTTTTTTTTTTTTTTTTTTTTTTTTGCGGTACACGGGCCTCTCACTGTCGTGGCCTCTCCCGTTGCGGGGCACAGGCTCCGGACGCACAGGCTCAGCGGCCGTGGCTCACGGGCCCAGCCGCTCCACAGCACGTGGGATCTTCCCAGACCGGGGCACGAACCCGTGTCCCCTGCATCGGCAGGCAGACTCCCAACCACTGCACCACCAGGGAAGGCCCAGGCTACTTCTTGATGGGGAGATGGGGGGAGCAGGGTGATGGACTTCTTTTTCTTGCATTTTGTTCTAAAAGAGGGACATCCGAGTTAGATCTTCTTCCTTGAGTGTTCCAGAGGAGCAGTGCAAGCTGTGTCTAACAGGGTCACCGCCCCAAAAGTACAAGTTCAAAAGGTCAGAGCCAAGTACTAGACCTTTTCTTTTTAATACATTTATTTATTTATTTATTTATTTTGGCTGCGTTGGGTCTTCGTTGCTGCGCACGGGCTTTCTCTAGTTGTGGCGAGCGGGAGCTACTCTTCACTGCGGTGCGCGGGCTTCTCATTGCAGTGGTTTCTCTTGTTGTGGATCCTGGGCTCAAGGCGCGCGGGCTTCAGTAGTTGTGGCACACAGGCTCAGGAGTTGTGGCTTGCGGGCTCTAGAGCGCAGGCTCAGTAGTTGTGGCGCACGGGCTTAGTTGCTCCACAGCATGTGGGATCCTCCCGGACCAGGGCTCGAACCCGTGTCCCCTGCATTGGCAGGCAGATTCTTAACCACTGCACCACCAGGGAAGCCCTAGATGTTTTGATTAAATGTGCATATTCCTTTTTTGGTGGGTAGGTGCTGTTTAATCTGTGTGGATCCAGGAATCAACAGGCATCTCTCTCCCTATTCAGATCGAAGGAAACATCTAAATAGCATCCAATACCTCATTTCTTCGTGTACAACAAATGTCAATGATATGCAAACACAGGCACTTCACGGTGAAAGAGCAGTTTGTCAGAGTGGATAGCGAATGGGCTTCTCTTCTTGCTTCTGGTTACTCTGAGCTCTGCCTGGGAGCGGGGATCTTGCCGGGCGGCATCCAGGAGGCTCTCCTAGGTCAGATCTGCACAGTGTAGACATTGCCTTTGTTGCTCAAAAGGATGGATCAGACAGAAAATAAATTAAGTAGAGTTATCAGCTGATTACAATCACTCTCTGAGTTCTCACCTCGGCTACACTGTGGGTAATCTGCAAAGAGGCATCGAGCCCCAGACCCCTAGCCTGGCACTCAGGGCCCCTCGTACTCTCAACCTGCTAACCTATCCTTGCTGACTTCACTCCCTTCTGGCCGCTGGCATTTCCAGGATGGGCCGTCCTTTCTCTTGTCCAGACCTCTCAGGCTCACTCCAACACTTTCTCTGGACAGCTTTCCCTGACCAATCACTGAGCCCCCTTGACACCCTTTACCTCAGTATCATTCATCCTGTATCTCCAGAACCCAACACAGAACTGATATGTGGCAGGTGTCTGATTAATGTTCATTGAATAAATAAATCAGATATTCCTGAAACAATCAGCAAACTAAGTTTAAAAGAGATAAAGAAATGTGCACATTAAAAAGGTAACACACACACACACAGACAAGTCCTTTATATGCAATGAATACGTAGAAAAGCTGGTGAAATCCTCTAAACAAGGTCTGTAGTCTAGTTAATAGTATTGTACCAATGATGTACAATGGTGCTTTTAACGATGTACTAAAGTTATATAAGATGTTCTCACGGGGGAAGCCAGAAGAAGGATGCATGGGTCCTCGCTATGTTATTTTTGCAACTCCTGAGTCTAGGATTATTTCCAAATAAAAAGTTTCATAAAATAAACGAAACAAAAGAGGCAAGAAGTTTCAGGTACCAAATGATCAGCTGAGGTGAGGGGTTGCAGCCTCCCTTTTGCGACCCCATCATGTTCCCACCTGATACTCTCAGGTTAGGGATGATTCCAGCCTCGCTTTCTCTCTCCCTTCCCTCCCTCAGGTCTCAGCTGCGATGTCCTCCCCACTGAGGGTCTTCCCAGACCACCAGCACCACAGCCACTTTCCCCCAAGCTTATTTACTGCCTTCAGTGCATGGATCGTAATCAGAAATCTCTTGTCTGTTTGTCGCCTGTCTTTTCCCACCAAAAGGCAGATGCCACAGGACCTGGGACCTCAGCTGCGTGTTTACCACTTTGTCCCCAGTACCAGGGCATATCCTGGCCCACATTGCTTAAGAAATACTTTTAGATGAATAATGGATATGTTAATTAATAAAGTTATTAAATTAACTTTAATAAAGTTAAATTAGTAAACCAGTAAATTATTAAACCGATGCTGAGTGACGTTATTAGCCTTAAAGCCTTTCTAATAAAAATAGTAAGAACAACAAGCAAGTTCGTTACAAAATATAGCACTTGAACTATGGCTCGCTGGAAATGACTTGAAACATACAATGTGATGTCTGGAGTAGGTGCCGGAAGGAAGCAGACACCCCTAGAGCTGGAGTAATCAGAAAGGATGTCCAGTGAGCAACTGTCTGGATGGACATGGAAAGATGGATAGGTTTTTAAAAGAAGTCAAACTAGGAAGGGAGAAAAAAGGGTGCTTCAGAATTGAGAAGCAGCATGAAAGAAAACCTTAGTGGCATCCAGGCCCACATCTGTCCTTGTAGGAAGTTGGTGACCCGTCATGAGCAGTGCTGGGGTCAGGACGGTGACCGGGAGAGACAGACCCTGCCGGAGAGCTTCCACTTTAATCAGCTTTCTATCTGATAAAATAGTATCCGTAAACATCTACTTTTCTCATTAAGGAAGGCTTCCTGCTTGTATGGCAGGGAGTATAGAGACTGCCTCGATAGTTCTGAATTCTTACTAGCTGGAAGAATAGCCAGGAGGCTATTTAACATTGATTGGGGGAAGTAGGAACCCTTGTCCCTTTGGGGCAGACCCCTCCATTGTGGGGAGGGCCACTTTGGTGAGCTCTCCCGACCGTGCAGACAGAAGTCCAGTTCCTCCTCTTTCTTCCTTACAGGAAACACTGATATTGGAAAATTCATCCAAGATCAAATGCATCAGACTGGGATGTTAAGGAATCTGGCTAATGATGTCAAAAGCCATCTCATGAGTGATACACTCCTACCTAATTCCTTTTTTCTGTCATGCCCACCACCAAGCTGGACCAGGACTGCTGGAGGAGAAGAGACCTGGAAAGTTATCAGGAAATTCTAGGAGGGCAGGTTTAAAACTAAAAATTTGCATGCCACCCCTCATTTCAGAAGGCCACAGTTTGGGCAGTCTTGGAGCAACCAGTTCTTACCCATAACGGGTCTTCCTAGCCAAGTACGCTGGGTTCAAGCTATTCCCATAGACTTTGGTTCTTTTACAGCACAGAGTGTATTTCAACAAAGTCTTTAACCTACAGAAGTATCCTGAGGCCTCTTTATTCTAGCCTCAGCCACTGGGGCAGGGACATGGCATCACTGCTCTAGGGCCATAAGAAGTTGGGGCTCCGCTGATGGTTTTGCCGTGGATCAATGCCTCCGGCATCAGAGATGTGCAGGGGTGTGTGTCTCCCAGTCCACTGTCCCCAGCTGAGTGTAGTGCAGATGGAACAGATCCCAGTCTTCTCCAGATTCCATCAGCTGAGTAGGCATGGGGGCAGCAAAGAATAAGGAAGGATCATGGAAGGGAGAAGGGACTAAGGAAAGGTCACGTGTGGGGCTATGAGATGCCTCCATCTTCTTACCGTTCCCCAGGCTTGCCCCGTTTCCCAGACCCGGGGAGCTCCTATGCTAACTTGGAGTTTAGAGGCAGTTCAAGTGCCTACTCTTCTGGCACTCAGCCTTTCTCAAATCATGGCCAAGAGCTGCCATCCTCCCAGACCACTAAACGGCAATCCTGGTGCCACATACCCATGGCTACAGTGTCTGGATACCTTTCCAGCAACACCCGTTAAACTTGAGCGATTCCCCCTTCCCAGAAATCTTGCTGCGAAAGCTTCCTCTGCTTAGTTTATGAAGTGGGCTCCACCTTCTTGCCGAACCCTTCAGTAAGTTCAGCAAGATGGCCACACGAGGTGTGTTTTATACCACCGACTACACGCAAAAGGGGCTCCCCCGGGCTTCCCTGGTGGCGCAGCGGTTAAGAATCCGCCTGCCAATGCAGGGGACATGGGTTTGAGCCCTGGTCCGCGAAGATCCCACATACCGTGGAGCAACTAAGCCCGTGCGCCACAACTACTGAGCCTGCGCTCTGGAGCCCGCAAGCCACAACTACTGAAGCCCGCAGGCCTAGAGCCCGTGCTCCACAACAAGAGAAGCCACGGCAATGAGAAGCCCACGCACTACAACGAAGAGTAGTCCCCTCTCGCCGCAACTAGGGGAAAGCCTGTGCACAGCAACGAAGACCCAACGCAGCCAAAAATAAATATATAAATAAATAAATTTAAAGGAAAAAAAAAGGTGGCTCCCTGAAACTCACAGATTTAAGCATTGCAAAGACTGTGAAGGGTGATCTAACACTTCCAACCTAAGCTGTTTATCATTTCAGGCCCTGAGAGGTCACATTCCATTTACTCCTGTAGATTAAGATCTGTTGGTGCTACAGACTGGAGGACACTGGAGATGTCCCACTTAAATCTCAATCCAGGAGCTACCTAGATATGGTAGCCTTAGAGCATCATTCTGGATTGTTCCTAAGATTAGTTTTAAATGCTATTCCAGCTTTTAGGTTTTCATGCAGTGTTATTTTTACAGGCTGATTATAGGGGTAGAACGTTAGGGTGGTCCCCTTCTCATTTGCTTTATTCATTTTTATAAATTATACGCGCGCACACACGTTTCTACCGGCTGCCCCAACACGAGTCTCAGTGTGAACACCACTGAGCACTCAGGCAGGGAGAAGTCAGGGAGGAGTCAGCAAGCAGGGCCTACGCCTGCCCCGCCCCAAAGCCTCCCTAGTGCTCCAGCTTCTGGACCATCACCTCCACTTATTTTTCCTCCTCTTCATCTCTCTTCCTCTGTGTCTGCACCCCTCCCCCTTAATCACAACACAGTTCACTGAGGCATACAAGTCACTCTGCTTAAAGCAAACTGAGATGGGAATAACCGACACATTCAGCCCCCCCGGGGCAGCCATTCTGCTACCAAACACAACTTCGCCAAACCAAATGGAAACCCCACTCCTTTCTCCTCTTTCTCATCTCTCTTCCAATTGATGGCAAGCGTAGGGGTTATGTTTTTTGAATGACTTGCTTTCTGGTGCCTCTTGACTGCTCAGACAACTGATTTGCCCATGAGCACCAGCTCTATCCATGTTGGAAATGTTCCTGAGTCTTAATTAAGGGCCAGTACTAGGCACTTGGATCAGCAGGATGAATCAAGACCTAGCCCATCAGGAACCCACACCTAGTGAAGGACACAGCCTATAACAGCAATTACTCTACAGTGTGGTTAAGTGCTGGGATGCAGGTACAAACAGAATGTCATGAGGAACTGCAAGATACAAGGTCCCCCCCAGTTAAAGCAAATCCTTTAACATGAGATAAAAAATTTACAGGGGGCTTGGGGCAGCTGACCAAGAATCTTGACCCCCTTCCTTGGTTTTCTCGGTTCAGTGATTGTTCCAGTCACCACGTTGAGGCCCCGGGGCAGCAGCATGGTGGGGAGCACACTGTTCTCATCACTGACAACTAAGGCAGAGGCAAGGGGGGCACATCTGAATCTTCATCTAAAGAATGGGGAGAAAAACAATGATAGAGATGATCACAGGCACAAAATAAGAGTTGGTGCTCATTGTTGGTACATCACTGCTGGTGGTGGTAATAATCCCGAACTCAGAAGAATCCACCCAGGCTGGACCCTGCCGGGGCTCTCAAGCACAAGCAGCTGTATTCACTGGCCACGTCTCGCAGGGGCTCTCACCACCCCAGCCTCAGACACGACTCTCTGCCGGAGAAGAAAATGAGTGCTGGCCAAGCTAGACAACCAGCCTCCAGCAGAGAATGGTGTGATCCCAGTGCTGCACCTGTTCCAGGTATGTTTATCGCCGTCCACCACCATCTGCTCCAATTCTAAGCGCCTTGCGGGCAGAGAACATGGTGTCATTACATGTTACTTAAGTAACAGAGCTGTGTTCACGCTCAACAAATGCAATCAGGAGATTTCTAATCTGGCAGGGGCTCTCGGAAAGAGTTACGTCCAACCTTTTCATTTAAAAATACAGTTATTGGGACTTCCCTGGTGGCACAGTGGTTAAGAATCCACCTGCCAATGCAGGGGACACAGGTTCGATCCCTGGTCCAGGAAGATCCCACATGCCGCGGAGCAACTAAGCCCATGTGCCACAACTACTGAGCCCTCGTGCTGCAACTATTGAAGCCCACGCACCTAGAGCTCGTGCTCCGCAACTAGAGAAGCCACTGCAATGAGAAAACCGCACACTGCAATGAAGAGCAGCCCCCGCTCGCGCAACTAGAGAAAGCCCACGAGCAGCAATGAAGACCCAAGGCAGCCAAAAATTTAAAAATAAAAATACAATTATTTACTAGATAATTTCTAAATATAGAAAAATTTAAGGAAAATGTAAATGGCCCCTAGTCACACCACCTAAACAAACTAGGCCCATGTAAACCTTAAAAAATAAAACAGAAGTGCTAGATGCACCCTTGGGTTTTTTTTTTTTTTTTAAGACAAAACAGTACAGGAATGTGTACAAAGTTGCTTCCCTCCTACCTTGAACCCTCAGTCCTCCCTACCTTTATCTTGTGTAACCTGCCAAAAATAAGTATGAAAATATAAGCACATATATGCATGCACATATATGCATATACATATATACACATATATGACTTGATTCTTTTAACATAAATAGGACCTGAAACTTGCTTTTTTTTCCACTTAAAAAGTTGCTACGGTCTGAATGATTGTGTCTCCCCCAAATCCTAACATCCAATGTGATGGTATTAGTAGGTAAGGCCTTTGGGAAGTGATAAGGTCATGAGGATGGGGCCCTCATGAATGGGATTAGTGCCCTTATAAAAGAGACCCTGCAGAGCTCCCTAGCCCCTTCCATCAGGTGAGAATACAAGAAGTCTGCAAACCAGAAGAGGGTCCTCACTAGATACCTTGATCTTAGACTTCCAGCCTCCAGAGCTGTGAGAAATACATTTCTGTTGTTTATAAGCCACCCAGTCTGTGGGATTTTGCTACAGCAGCTTGAACAGACTAAGACAAAAGGCAGTGGACAGGGACCTCCCTGGTGGCGCAGTGGTTAAGAATCCGCCTGCCAATGCAGTGGTTAAAAATCCACCGCCAATGCAGGGAACGCAGGTTTGTTCCCAGGTCCAGGAAGATCCCACATGCCACAGAGCAACTAAGCCCCTGCGCCACAACTACTGAGCCCACCCACCTAGAGCCTGTGCTCTGCAACAAGAGAAGCCACCGCAATGAGAAGCCCACACACCGCAATGAAGAGTAGCCCCCCTCACCGCAACTAGAGAAAGCCAACGTGCAGCAATGAAGACCCAACCCAGCCAAAGATTAAAAAAAAATTTTAATAAATAAAAAAAAGGCAATGGACAAAGTTCTCAAACCAAAATACTTGCTTCGTACTCCCCACGCCAGGCTACTTTCTGATTATATTATGATCTTGAGCAGTTTATTTAACCTCAGTGTGCCTTGGCTTTTTCAAGTGTAAAACGGGAATAGGTGAGTCAATACACGTAAACTTCTCAGAATGTAGACGGCACTCAAAAAACATGTATTATTGTTACTTATTATATCTTTGCACCCCTCCCACGTTATCCTATTTAAATGCTGCCCAGTGTGCCAAGGATATACACTGGTCTACCAAGGATAAACACTTGTCTACCAAGGATAAACACTTATTCAGTCCCCAAGGGATGGGTATTGAGGTTGTATCTAATTTTTTGCTGTTGCTATTATGAACAATATCAATATTCCCATTCACCAGTTTTTGATACTTTGGTGAGTAGATCCATGGGATACATTCTTGAGGGTGAACTTGCTGGGTCAATGCTTTTGATAGATATTGCCAGATGCCCTTCCAAGATGCTCTACCAATGCATCCCCCCAGGAAAACAGAGAGAGGGTGTCTATTTCCCAACTCCAGCCCAGAATTGGATATTCTCAAATTTTTAAATACTTACCATACAAGTGACGAATGGTATCACATTTGTAGTTTTGATTTGAGCCTCTTTAAATTATGAGTGAGGTTGAGAACTCTTTAATTTACAGATGAGAAAAATAGACACCCAGTGTCCCCTAACTGGCTTAAGGTCTAATCCTGAGCTAGTTATACAGACAAGCCTGGACCAGATCTCGGCTCGGACCACCCTAAGGATGCCCTGACCCCCAGCACCAGGAGGAGAGGCTGACAACCAGTGGACAAACTTCTTCTTTCTCCCTGCCGGGCACACCAGCTGGGTAGGCAGGTGGCTCTCCGATGCCTGGGTTAGAGTGAGAGCCTCCCTCGGTACCCGCAATCCCAAGGCATGTGCTTCCCCTGCCTGACAGGGAAATCTCAGCCTCGTCCTCGGCCCAGGAAGCAGGGCTGTGGGGCCTCTCCGATTGGAGAGCTGCTGACTGCGGCTCGAATACAGAAGGCTTTGCCTCCAAACTGCCTGAGGTTCCAAGGTGTTTTTTCTCCTGTTCATGTCATATCAAATGTTGTTCCATCTGAGAGCAAAGTGGTTCGTGCTGTGATTGGACCTTCACATTCCTCTGTCTCCTTCTCTGTGGAACTGGACTTTATTAACTGGGAAAGAAAGCTCCTTGCAGTAGGGAAAGTATCTCTGGCCACATCCCACGGGCAGGGACAGGGCAGGTGTTCACGGAGCAACACAGGGGTGCGAGTACCCGGTCTAGGTGAGGGGCTCAGCTTCTGGGTCTCACTGGTGCTGTGACCTTGGGTGCTTCTCTCTAAGCCTCACCGTCCCCACCGGAACGACGGAAATGACACCGATACCTGCTTTGCCTACCCTGCAGGGTTGTTTCAAGTTAAGTAGATCATGTGGGTGACACTGCTTTGAAACTGTGAGACTCAACACAAATGGGGGATCTCGGTGAATGTCAACCAGCTGGTCGCCATCGGCTTCCAGGCCAGAATGTGCCTGTAGGAAGCAGCCATCCTCAGACATGGGGTGGGGTCTGCCCCTGCTCCCAGATATGCCTGAAGCCGTCCACCTCACACCAAGCACACCAGAACCAGGCTGATCGTCATGACACAGACTGAGTCGAGGCTTCACCTTGATTGTGCAAAAAAGCATTTCATAAGCATCTGTTTATGCACCCACTAAACTAGGTGTTCAGCAAAGAGAACAGCCAGTAACTTCATATCCCTTTGGCAAATTAGGAAGCACAGCTCCACTTGCTGGAATTTCTCAGCCAACTGACACTCATCGTACATTAGAATTAAAAACTAAACATGGCCATTTTGAAAGGAATCGTCCTACAGTTATTATATATTTCCATACTACTTTCTTCAAAAAAAAAAAAAAAAAGAGTTAAATACAGTCCAGCCTGTCTGCTTATCTCACTGCCACCTTCATCAACACTGATTATCCTTCTAAGTCTCGAATCATAAGAACCCGTTCTACCACTCCTAGCTTTGAGACCTTAGGCAAATTACCTCTCTGTGCCTAAGTTTTCTCGAAAATCAGACAACCACGTTAATTAGGAGCGTGGCTACATTAATAACACAAAACCAGCAAGGATCAACTTAAAGTTTAGTGCATGGATTTGGAGAAAGCTCTTTTGTTCTCTGAGATATGTTTTGTTTCTCCCTAACTCCTGGCTATATTCCAGAGAGCTGAATTTGCTGGCTCCGTGAGGCTATCTTGTGTAGATATAAATTCCTTTTGGGGACTTGGAGAACATAACTAAGGCCCTGATGGGGATTGTTACACCAACAACCCAAGCCCAAACCCAAGCGTTCAGTTCCAAAAGGGAGACTTAAAGCCAGCACCCTGGAACAGCAGGGCAGAGATGAATAGAAGACACAGAGAGCACGGAGGCAAGGACAACGGGAGCCTCCTTGAGCCTGGAGAGCGAGGAACAACTTCCTTACTGTTGGCTGTACGCACAGACCAATGCCCCAAACAAGCGAGCTTCGTCTTTGTAAGAAGAAACCTTCAGGGACTTCTCTGGTGGCGCAGTGGTTAAGAATCCACCTGCCAATGAAGGGGACACGGGTTCGAGCCCTGGTCCAGGAAGATCCCACATGCCGTGGAGCAACGAAGCCAGGGTGCCACAACTACTGAGCCTGCGCTCTAGAGCCCGCGAGCCACAACTACTGAGCCCACGTGCCACAACTACTGAAGCCTGTGCGTGCGCCTAGAGCCTGTGCTCTGCAACAAGAGAAGCCCGCGCGCTGCATCAAAGAGTAGCCCCTGCTCACCGCAACCAGAGAAAGCCGGCACGCAGCAACAAAGACCCAAAGCAGCCAAAAATAAATAAATAATTTTTTTAAAAAAAGAAGAAACCTTCAGATGCCCACTTAGGAAACTGAAATATACAGGATGAAATATAAAAGTGAACACCCAAGAGGGGGAAACCAAGCAAAATGGCTGCTCCAGAAGGTCGGTGTAGGAGGAGCTGAGAAGGGGCACAGGGTTGGCCAGGAAGGGGATGGCTGCGGGACTCCACAGATGGCCCACCTGCAAAACAAGCACACGGAATGCTTGCTTGAGTGGTTTATGTTGTATGTGAGATGGAGAGTTTGCGAGGCTAGAGTCCCGAGCCACTCCCTGGTTCAGTCTCTGGAGAGGACAATAATGAAGAGATGAAGCAACTCCATTTCAGGCGACTGGTCCATTTTTCTGAAGGATGTAAAGAATTCTCTCATAAGCTCTGCTCACTTGCTTCCACTGAGCTAGGTTTCTAGAGTTCTATCTATAATATTGAAGTTGTACATTATGGGCATCACACAGCTATTTATAAATATTTCAGCTCTCTCTCCTTCACGTACACAGTTATATAACATCTTCCCACCTTGTTGAAGTTAGGTGTGGCCGCATGACTAGCTCTGGCCAATAAAATGTGAGCGGAAGTTGGATGGCTTTAAGAGCCAGCACGTGCTTCACCATTTTCTCCTTTCCCTCCGCCTTGGTGACAGGGAATGTTCCATTGCCTCCATCCGGGACTGAGGTCAAGGATGCCTTGAAGCACAGTCCCTAGCCAACCTCAATAGATACGTAGGGTAAGCAAGAAATAAACCTTCATTGTTTTATGCCCCTGAGTTTTGGGGGCCATCTGTTAACCTATCACCTAGTCTACCCTGAGTGATACACACGTACCACTTAGCCACCAGAACATGACCTTCCTCTAAATCAGTAACTGGTTGTGTACCCAGAGAATTCGCAGTACTAGGAACCTAGCTGTTTATTACAGACGTAGACACAATTTTTAATTATGAGAAACCAAACTCCTTTCCAAAAGGTAAATTTTAAAACTAAGCTCTCAGGAATTCCCTGGCGGTCCAGTGTTCAGGACCTCGTGCGTTCATTGCCAAGGGCCCAGGTTCAATCCCTGGTCGGGGGAACTAAAATCCTACAAGCCATGTAGCACGGCCAAAAAATTAATTAATTAATTAAAAATTAAAAGAAATTAAATAAAACTAAGCTCTCAAACAATCCCCCAAACCCTCTAACTCCTTTCCTGAGCCCCAGTGTACACGTCCCCAGGTGCAAGGCCAGACATTAAAACCTGCTCCAAATGCATCATCTACCAGCAGAGGAGAAGGCAATCATCTTAGGAAACTCCACTTTCCAATGTGGAAGATTTCCCGCACGACATTCTTGATCAACACGTGAGTTCATCCTCCCAGACGTCAAGCTGGACTGGCCAAATGGGAACTCCTCTGTGGGCTCTCTTTCCCTGTTGAATCCAGAGTTTTAAAATGCAGTTCCTTGCAAATCTCCTGGTGGTCCAGTGGTTAGAACTCTGTGCTTCCACTGCAGGGGGGGGCGGATTCAATCCTTGGTGGAGGAACTAAGATCCCGCACGCCACACGCATGGCCAAAAAATAAAATAAAATAAAATGCAGCTCCTGGAACATCACTATGGGTTGACACCCCCCAGAGTCAGGTTCAACCCAATTTCTCATGCCTCCAAAGGCATATTTTAATTCACCACTTTATTTAATATATAAAACATGAATGAAGACAAAACTTGCAGTACTCTCCTACACTAAAAAAAAATCCACAAAGTTTTTCTACAGCAAACGTATCAAAATATACGTCTCACACAGTTGCAATGTAGTCCAGGTACACTGGCTAAGTTGCGACCAATGAAATCTTCCCATTTCTAAAGACCAGGACCAAAGACACAGCTTCTGTTTATATGAAGCCACTGATTCAATCATTTGGGGTCGGATTTATTGTTTTAGCCATCATTACCTTTTTCACTTATAAATCAGTATCAATCTAGTCATTTTAGTGACCAAAATAACTAGACCATGATCTAATTTCTTAGGTTGTTAAAATGACCAGATCAGAGTCACAGTGGGTGAATCAATAAAATGCCTGGAAATAAATATGAGGGGAAATGTATAGCCACCCCACTGGATGTCAAGGTCGAAAGGCCTCTGCCCACCACCCGTACCCGTGCCTCAAGCCTTGCAATTTATGTCTATATTCTGACCTCCCAGGGTGCCGGGGCCAACCTCTAAGAATCTCGATGTGCATTGCAGAACCACTCGGATGTAATAGTCAATTAAATTATTAATGAAAGAACTATACAAATAAAACATCATGCTCTTTTATGCAGTAATAATTATTATCATAAGCAATGCAAATTGAATAATAAGAATCATCAGGACAGTTCGGTGATAAGCTAACAATTTCTGGCAATCAGACCAAACATCTCTGCTCAAGCTGTTTAATAAAATAAATAGCAGGTTGTTGACATTTTTGTTCAGTTAAACACACACACATCCAGAGACTACTTATGTGTCCCGAGTAGAAGAGCTAAAAAAGAAGTGGAGACTGACTAATACAAAAGTGGAACCACTTACAACGGGGATCATTTAGATATCTCCACAAGAAATCAATGAATCCTATAAACTGTCCCAGAATCAAATGACATCATGTGCTCATTTATACACACATTGCATACACATATATTTACATATACATCTGCATTACATGAATATGCATATATATACAACATTATAAGAATCTTCTTATAATGTTTCAGGTACTTTCACGTGACGGATAAAGTTAAATGCCATAAGAATACTAGGCTGTCACTATTTAGAAGCATTTACCAAGCACCTAACTTCCTAGCACACAGGCACACACCACTTTGCAAAAAAACAAACCTTTTCCTTCTTTACCTTAGAGGACCCCCGATGCTGGAACCCTCTAGAAATCATGCAGTCTCAAACAGCATTGCCCAATCTTCTACCAGTTCACCGAAGACTGATTCAGAAGAGAAGCTGTCCTTTCACAGACCAAACTAACCACAGAGAAAGTCTATTAAATTCTAATTGGCAAGTCATTTGGACCTTCCAGTAGCAACTACAACCAATTTCCTGCCTCTTTTTGTGCATCTGGAAAAATACGTTTTCTATCTGAGGTAATGATATCCTCTGGTATTCAGAGGAAAAAAGTCAAAGGCAGTGAAGTCTCCTCAGCTTCCAGCAAGAAGAAAGAAATGCTAAAGAGTGAGCTGAACCTACCTGCCATCAGATGTGTTCATGTCACAAACAAACTCATCTTCTCCTAGGCTGGTTAAAAGTCCAACCATTCAGAGGCCACTTGACTGGGCTTGGGGGTGTGTTACGCCTTTTACAAAAGCGCCTTCCTCATGAGCTGCCATAATAACGAGACCAATTTAGATGCCATTCTCTTTCAAGGGGTATCAACTTCAAAACAGCTCTACCTCTTCAGACTCTGGGAGATGCCCCTGCTCTGAGTTGCAATTATTCCTTTGAACCTAACTCTATCCTAAAAGCCAAAAACCTCTCACCTGAGCTACGTGGCTACCACCACTGATGGAGCTACGAGACTTGAGCACAGTTCTGAGTTTGGGCTCAAAAGACTCGGTCCCTGGTTAACGCCCAAATATCCATTTGGGGAGTTCACATGCATATACCAGAGTGAGAGTAAAATAAACGTGGACACATAAATATGCCCACTACAGGGAAACGGCAACCAGGAGTAACAGTTCACCCTCTGCCTTTGCAGGGGGGATGGGGTCTGCCGATTTCCACCAGGAGACAAAGGTGTGGCTGTGTATTCTTAAGCCGGAGTGCTGTGGCCAGATGTCTGCTCATCGTTTCAAATGCCTTTCTTCTCTCCTCCCTAAAGCAGGAAGAAAGTCTTCATTGATGCTCTGTCTCTAGCGCTTGCTAATCTCCTGTTTAATAAGGAAGACAAGCCCCAGGCTGCGGACCTCCAGTAAACAGTAGTAGAAGCCAGTATGGAGGAGAGAGAGGGAGGTGAGAAGGGAACCAAGGAGAAGGGGCGAGAGAAGCCAAGTCAGGGAGGTTCCCAGATCGTGATTTTGCACCACAATAAAATTTCAAAAATAGTTTCGGAGAGGCGTAGGTTGCCAACTTTTTATTTTTCCAAGTAAAGAATACTGAACTCACTATCTTGAGTTTATTTTTCTCTTTGCCTTGGACTGGGGAAAAGTTCATCTTTGAACACTTATTTGTACATATCTGTTTGCTCCCCCCTCCTCCCCACACCCCATCAACTGTAAACTCAAGCAGCCCCCTCAGAATCTCTCTACCTTCCACACAGGAGGGCCCCTGGTGTCCAGGAACCACTGAAATAGACAGATTGGATCCCGAATCTGAGAATTATTACTTACTTTCTCATTTCACTTCACAATGTTTCACATTTCCTTATCTTCCTTCAGAGAATTTCTGTGAAACACTTTTTTTCTAAGGTGACATAACTATATGGCCATCTCAAAAAAAAAACAACACATTTTACATCGGATCCAATTCAACCCTTGATAAGAAAGCACTATGCATGCTTTTAATGGAAATGAATTCTAACAAAAGGGTGTATTCACACTTTCAGCCTAGGGGCCTGACCCACCAGGGCCAAGAACACATGTGCAAGGAATGTGAATGCCGTCTTTTGCAGGCAGACAGCAGAAGGAGCAAATGACCAAAGATTTCCATCCATTTATTTTGACACAAACCTACTCTTCCGCCAGCCAAGACGACGGTTCTGAAGGGAACCAACTTGCAGAGTCTGGACCCGAACCAGGGCTTTCAGCAAAAACTAAGGATTTAGACCAGCTTAATTTCTGAATTCTTGTAAAACAAAGACCATATATGTTAAAGTGGCCAGCTCAGGGCCTGTGTGCAAAAATCTCCCTCTTCCCTTGAGACGAGAGCTCTGTATCTGGCCTCTCTCTCCCTGGCAAACAGCTTGCAAAGGGCTTTCAAACATGAAGAACTCTTTGTTGAAAGAGCTCTCATATCTACCTTGTTATCTGCAGTACATAGGAACAACTGACTTAGAAGTCTTTTCAATTCATTCTCATTAAATAAAAGATGGATTTTCATCTCATTTCCAATTATCAGTCAGGAACATACATTCTTTTTTTCTGGCTGCATTGGGTCTTCGTTGCTGCGCTCGGGCTTTCTCTAGTTTCGTTGCGGTGCATGGGCTTATTGCAGTGGCTTCTCCTGTTGTGGAGCACGGGCTCCAGGTGCACGGGCTTCAGTAGTTGTGGCACGTGGGCTCAGTAGTTGTGGCGCACAGGCTTAGTTGCTCCGTGGCATGTGGGATCTTCCCGGACCAGGGCTCAAACCCATGTCCCCTGCATTGGCAGGCGGATTCAAACCACTGTGCCACCCGGGAACATACATTCTTAAGTAATGACAATTATAATCACTTTAAGAGCTGCCATAAAATGAGCGCTTACTGTCTGCCAAGCACTGTGCCAAGTATTTTACTTTTGTTTATTTATTTTTTTATTGATGTGTAGTCGACATACAACATTATGTTAGTTTCAGGTGTACAACATAGTGATCCCACAATCGAATACATTATGAAAGGATTACCACGACAAGTAAAACCATCTGTTCCCATGCAAAATTATTACAGTACTATTGACTCTATTCCTTATGCTGTACT
Source organism: Grampus griseus (assembly GCF_964374135.1). NCBI lineage: Eukaryota > Metazoa > Chordata > Mammalia > Artiodactyla > Delphinidae > Grampus > Grampus griseus. The sequence continues at coordinate 14,415,755 of NC_139018.1, read as the reverse complement.
TTACATTCCCAGGACTTATTGATTTTAGAGCTGGAAGTCTGCATCTCTTAATCCCCTTCACTCAACCCTCCTCCCCCTGTGCCAAACATTTTATAAGAATTATTTTATTTAATTCTCACGCCAACTCTATAAGTTAAATATCATTATCCCCCTTTTACAGATGGGGAAATGGAGGCTCAGATACCTTCCATTATTTTCTAGGAATACACAGCTCAGAAATCACACCCCAAGTCATTCAGCTGGAAAGAGGAGGGACAGAAATCTGAAACTCTGGCTGATATGCTAAGCCTAACATCCTCTGCCTCTCCCTGGCACCCTTGGGTCACTCACTACAAGCAGCCCTGCCAGAAGCCACAGCCTTTACAGTGCATGCACTTTAACTAGCACCGCTAAAAACGCAGGCCATCCCGTCTTTCCTAGAAGCCAGCGTTGTTTTCACTCTGCTTTCAAGTCCTGTTGAGGCTTTATGCCTGCTCTCTCAGGCCTTGGACCACCACAGCAGTCATTCAGTCCCATCAGACAAAGCCATTTCTCTCAGGAGAGCTGGTGTCATTCCACAATGGTTTATGAGGGACCAAAACTCTGATCTTGTTTTAAATAAAGCAAGCCCTCCAAAGTTCACAAATCTCTTTCATCTGCTTTAGTTTGTGATGACAACGAGACGAACGTTAGTGGGGAAGCTGTCCCCTCCCCCACCAATGTCTCGCTTTGTGACCTTCCTTGGAGGTTCTGCGGCCCCTCAGTTTCTCTACATACAGAAGACAAACTCTTACCTTCTTCACAAAAATGAGTGTGGCGACCAAGTGAGATAGTAAAAATACTTGGAGAAACAAAAAATTAAATGCCGTCTACAACCAAGGTGTTAATGTCATATCTTTTCCAAATAGTACAGGTTCTGGCAAATTCCACTGGGCATTTATGTACAAGGCCAAAGCACAGATCCAGAAACTCTCTCTGTTACATATATGGGGATTTCCATGTAATGAAATGTTTCTGGGAAACACCTTAGAGCCATAAGCAAACGTGCTAAGCGGGCAGCCATAGGAAAACTCCCCATAGGTCTATGAATCAGTCCCTGGGAGAGTTTTCTCTTTTGTTTATTAACATTTGGGCCCCATGTATGACTCCAGCATAACTTCCCTTGGCATTAAAGTAACCGGGAACTGAGATTAATTGCCCGATTTTAACTACATTTGGCCTCTTAGCACTTCATGTTGTTAAGTACCCTGCCTCTCAGGGCACGCTGACAACAAGTGATCTGTCGTCGGCTATTCTGAAAGGCTTTGGTGTCTGCACAGTTATGATCACTAAAATAAAGGGTTCTAGCCTTCTAAGAATCTAACACACACACTCTTTGTATGGCTTTACAAATGCCTCAACTAATGAGACCATCACAGGAACACATATTGAATTGAGTTTCTCGACTATTTACACACCCCCTAACCTGTCCAGCTGCCTCTGCCTCTTCTGGCCTCAGACTCCATTTTGAACATGGATTTCTGTTGTCCTTTCTGGAGTCTCTTATTTTCTCCACTGTATTCATTCAGAGGGGGGAAAAAAAAGACCTCATAAATGTCATTTCATATTCCAAGCAATTTGCTATAGGCAACTACACCATTACGTTGTACAAATAAATTTACATAAATCATTATTAGAATGTTTTATCTTAGCAAGATTATTTGGTTCCCAGAGCACACATTAAATGCATGCTTAAAGCAGAATATTTAAAAGTTATTCCTATATTGTTTATGAGATGGGATTAGAAATTTCCATCTAATTTTTCTTTCATAATGGAATTCCTTTAGTTTTCTTTGTACATCTAGAAACCACATGTATAATTGTCTGGGGGGTTTCTTGAAGCAAGCATTGCAATAGGTGCTTCTGATACATTTGGTCCATTTTTCAGAGACTATTCCCTTTGATTCCATGGGGTCAGTTCTGAACAGTGATTAGGAAGGCCAGGAACCAGGGAAATTAAAACCATCTCCTGAGTAGATGGGTTTTTGTCTGATATAATTCTTCAAGCAAACTGGTCGTTGGTTCTGGTTTGGCTTTTTTTTTTTTTTTTTTTTTTAATAAACAAACTTGTAAACAAACTTCCTGAAAATGGAGCTCAGTTTCTACTCACTGTTTAAGTTGGGAAGATGCCTGTTTGGATCAACTGCACAGCACATGGCAAGTCTTCACCGGCTGGAGTTCTACTCCACCCTAGATCTCAAAATAAAATCTTTTCTCCCTATATATAAAGGTGGTGCCCATTTTTAAAACGAGCTGCAGTTGTCAACATTAAGGAAGCAGGCAGAAAGGGACCAAGTGAAAGTCAGGAGCAGCGCTTGCCACCCTGAACCTGTTAACTGCTGGCTCCGGAGAACCCCTTCATGATTCCATGACTTGTCTTCTCATCGGGGTCAAAAAGGGCTGGACTCACCACTCAGAGCTGTACCCTTCTCCCCGTGTGCGGTCTGGGAACAGACTCCCAAGCCAGTGTCAGGGAAGGGGGGCCCCACGTGGTCAAGGGCACAATCCTCGTAAAGGATGAGTGAGGCAGTCACGTGCAAGAGCTGGAAAGAGCAAGAAAAAGCTGGGTTCAAAGCAAGCTGGTGCCACTCTCTAGCTGTGACCACAATTTAAACCTTTCTGCATCTGTTACCTCATCTTAAAATGACATTACTTGTACCTACTTTACAAGTTTGTTTGGGGAATTAAATGAAAAGAAGGCAGGCAGAAGCTGAGGACAGTGTGACCTCTGGAAGAGGCTCAATAAACAGTAGCTAACATTAATCTTCAAGGATGACCAGTGGGGTGAAGCTGGGGTGAGCATGTCATGTATTGTCCATACCAGCATATTTCCAGGTGTGAAAGGAAGGGCTGTATTATAATTCTGTTGGGTCAACTGGCAAATGCTAGGATGCTTCCAGGCACACTGGGGCACGTGTGACTATCCCAACTCCAGCCCATCACCATTCAAACCCGGTAAAGAAGTTAGGTAACGATTATATCTTGCATATTTTACAACTCGTTATACCTTTTAGAGATCTTTCATACATCTTTTTAAGCCTTTCATAAACTGTGTGAAAAAATGTAGGTCTGGGTTCATTACCCTTTAATCATGAGCAGACAAAAGCACAGATAAAAGTTTGGGCTTTCCCACAGTGCTACAGTGTTGCAGGGGCAGTGGGAACCCCAAACGTACCTCACGCTGCTCCCTACTTCCTACCCTCCCAGCAACGAGACAGGGTCATGTGACTAGTTCTGGCCAATGGACTGTGGATGTGGAATTGGTCTGAGTCACTTCCGGTCTAAGGCACCTAAGAATTGGTGTGTGTTCTCAACTCTTTTTCACATATTGAAGCAACCAGGAAGCCACAGTTTGAGACGTAGGTGTCACAGGATGGGGGAGGCAGCAAAGCCACACTCGTGCAATCCAACTCTGGGTGAGTGAGAAATACACTTTTATTGCACTAAACCCTGAGATTTGGAGTGTACTTTTTACCCTAGTATCCCACAGCCTGCCCTGGCTCAGCTAGCTAATACGATTAGAACCCGCATCTCCAACTTGCACCAGTTTTCACTCAACAGTATCAAAAATCCCCACCAGACTGGGAAAATGCTGCGAAGATTAAATGCCATAGCTTACTCATGGCAAACCTTCAATGCTTACTTGATTTAAAACAAAATGCTTTCTTGGTTTAAAACAAAATAGTTCACACCCAGTGCCAAGTAAAAAGAAGAAAGTTCCAAAATGCAGGCTATATTTTAATTTGGTGCTGATTTGTTCCAACATTTACGTTCACCTGAGAAGCCTGGATGCCTCCTTTTAAAGACGACCCTAATAATTAGATTCCTGAAATGAAATAGCCTCAGTGTCATATCTAGCTTTAACTGAAAGTTAAATAGATGAACAGAAAAATCCAACTAGACTAGGACCAATTCTCTATCTCAATCTAGAAAATGCCTCTCTTCCTCTCTTGCTTATTTAAATCCCACTCATCCTTCAATCCTATTTTCTTTATGAGGGAAAAAGTTCCACACCTCAAATTTTGCAAACACTTGTGTCAATCAATTGCCTAGGCCAGAGGATAGCACCTTTTTTTCTATAAAGGGTCAGAAAGCAAATACTTTATGGTTTCTGACGCACCTATTCAACTCTGCCCTTGTAGCGCAAAAGCTGGTATAGACAATCTGGAAATAAATAAACATGACTATGCTCCAGTAAAACTTAATTTAGCGACATTGAAATCTGAATTCTATATCATCTCTACGAGGCAAAATATACTATTCTTCTTTTAATTTTTTCCAGTCATTTTAAAATGTGAAAATCATCTCAGCTTGTCCACCCCAGACAAGCAGTGGGCCACGCCTGGCCGGCGGGCCGTAGTTGACCCACCCCAGGCTTAGAAGAGGCAGGGCAACGACAGATTAGGCAGTCGCTTGTGTGGGAGGGGAACACAAATACTGTTATTCTAGTTCTTCCACTTCCTGGTGGCTGGTGATCCAGGGCTCTGACTCCAGGAAGGCCTGAGCTCCTGGATGAGCCAGGCCTCAGTTCCAGAAGCACTGGTGCACGCTAAGGAAGGTGGTGTGTGGCCACGCAGACCTGATGGGCTGGGCGGGGGCCTCGGCCGGCGACCCTCACCAGCACCCTCAAGACCCAGGGCAGGAACGCCGCCACTGCTTTATCCAAAAGCGCTAGGTGTGGGCAGGATTTGCTGGGCCATTGCAAGATGAATCAGCACACTGGGCTCCCACCCCTGACTACGGCCCCAGCTTCAGCCTTGAGGCCCTCCCGGAATTCTGGTTTTCAGAACTCGTGATACACTCTTGGCATCAACGTACAAACTCACGTTCCTGGCTTCTTCTTCCTACCCTTCCATTCCACTTCTCAGCTCAGAATCACCCATTGTGAATCACCAGGGACTGACCTCACACAGCACCTGGTTCATCCCGGGGCCCTGTCAAGCCACACCCGCCAGGCAGAGTGCAGAGGGGAGGGGGGCAGGTATGTGAGGATAAACAATCAGGTAGAGAGGCAGAGGCCAGGTATGGGCAAGCCCAAGGAAGCAGAAGGCCAACCAGGTAGCCAAGCCAGGGCTGGGGCACCACAGACTAGGGTCCCCTGAAGGAAGCCGTCAGCCAAGGTGACTCTGTAACAGAGCAGGGAGCGTGTCCCCAGGGGAACCTTAAGGGACCCAGGCCCTGAGGAGGAGCCTGGCTCTGGCTGGGATAGAAGAGGCTCGGGGTCCTCCAAGCCCTGTGTGGTCCTCACTGGCTAGGCTCATGGCAGGCTCGTTCCCGCCTTCCGGGCCAGACCAGGCTGCTTCTCTTCCCTCTTGGCTGTGACCAAGCCCGCCTTCAGCCCTCCCTCTTCCATGAACTCTCCGATTATTTCAATCCCAATCCTCAAGGTCTCTTAATTCCCTGAACCAGAGAGCTACCATAGTGCACGGCTCCGGCCGGAAGCTGAGCGCCATCTGCCATTTTCTTATGAGTGAGTCGTGGCTCCTTTGCTAAGGTCTGAGCTGCATGAGGATGTATCTTATGTTTTTATACGTCTTATAGTTTTTTATCCCCATCTGCCCTGAGGACACATAACAGATACTCAATGATACTTATTAAACTCAATTAAAAGGTCCAACATTAGAAAGATTAATACAATTCAAAAGAAATATAGGGGCTTCCTTGGTGGCGCAGTGGTTGAGAGTCCGCCTGCCAATGCAGGAGACACGGGTTCGATCCCTGGTCCGGGAGGATCCCGCATGCCGCGGAGCAACTAAGCCCGTGCGCCACAATTACTGAGCCTGTGCCCTAGAGCCTTCGAACCACAGCTACTGAAGCCTGCGCGCCTAGAGCCCGTGCTCCACAACAACAGAAGCCACCGCAATGAGAACCCGCGCACAGCAACGAAGACCCAACACAGCCATAAATTAATAAATAAATAAATTTATAAAAAGAAATACAGTATTATGGGAAAGAAAATGACTTAGAGAAACTAGGTACGGCAGAGGCTAGTTTCTATACAAAAATTCCCAGCAATGTGCCTGTTGCTTTGTGTCTATGACACACACCAAAATTTTAAATAAAGATGTGACTCATTATCTTAATGCCTAAATTCACTGACCACATTGTCAGTCTGATCAGCTGTATAAATTGATCATTAAGAAGACGCGGGGAAAAAAAAAGAAAAAGAAGACGCGGAGGGGGCTTCCCTGGTGGCGCAGTGGTTGAGAGTCCGCCTGCCGATGCAGGAGACACAGGTTCGTGCCCGGTCCGGGAAGATCCCACATGCCGCGGAGCGGCTGGGCCCGTGAGCCATGGCCGCTGAGCCTGCGTCCGGACCTGTGCTCTGCAACGGGAGATGCCACAACAGTGAGAGGCCCGCGAACCGCAAAAAAAAAAAAAAAAAGACGCCAAGACGCGGAGGAAGAGGAGGAGGATTTCAATTGCTGGAGAAACAATCAATTTGGCATTTGCATTTAAATATAGCTTTGGTATTTCATTTATTCAGTGCAATCTCCATGAGGTGTAAGCCAGCTTGGGAAGGCAAAGCTTGGTTACCTGAGTCAGAATGGGTCCAGGAAACCGAGGTCAGCATTGCTCCAGTCACAGAAAGGACAGAGAGGCCTCCATGATCACGAGAACGCTGGTCTTCTAGGAGATGATGCGTCTAGTGGCTGGTGGAGAGGAGCAGAAGGACGACGGGATTAGAGCAGAGGAGGAGAGAGAACCCTCTCAACCACGGTGGATGTCACCTCTGGCCTGACTCTCTAAAACATGACATACTTCAGCGAAAAAGTCAATTGCAACGGTACCTCTTTATTTCTTGGCAAGTTATTGAAGCACTGGGTCTTTCGTGATGGAGTGTTCTTGAAACTGCCTCATGGGGCATAAAAGGACCCAGAGATTTGAAAATACATGCCATAGATATTATGAGATTATCTTATTTTACTCTAGCTGCCATTGAGACATTTGTGAGATCATTTTACTTTACTTCAGCTGCCACTGAAACACTTGTCTATATAAAGGAAAAACATCAGAGCGCCAGCAAGCCTCCAAGGCCGGCCTTCCACCATGAGAACCAGCCTTGATCCTCCGGGTAGACCAGGTATACGGGCTGCAAAGTCAATGACTCCCTAGTCTGTTGTAAAATAAAATTACGCTGGCTCTATTCCTGGAGAAAAAGATGCCATCAAGCTAAAGCTCACTAAATGGGCTACAGGTTTGGAGAACACGGTTAACCTATAATCTTACAAAATAGAAAAGTTGGTACACGGGATAGACGGCATCATAATTTCTAATGGAAGATATTTTTTTGACCTACACATCAAGGAAGACACAGCAGTAGGCTCTCTAATGAAAAGAATGGTGTGAGCCTATGAGCTTTAGTGCGAGAATGTTAGGAAACAAATTCATTCTATCAGTGGTTCTCAAACTGTGGTCCCTGGAAGGGCAGCATCGGTATCACCTGAGAATTTGTTGGAAATGCAGATTCTTGGCCCAACCCAAGATCTACTAAATCTGAATATTTGGAGGTGGGGCTCAGGGATCTGTTTTAACAAGCCCTCCAAGTGATACTGATACATCTTAAATCATTAATTTATCCACCCATCCAAAGACATTGGGTCCATTGTTAAAAAATAAAATTACCCTACTCTACTGCATGTTAAGCTTCAATTAAGGGCCAAGTATTGGGCTAGGGATTGGGGAGGGAAGAAGGGTCAGAGAGAGAAGATGATGAAATCCCTGCCCTTGAGAAATGTATTGTCCTCTATGGGAGATAAAACAGGTATACAGGCAACTCAAATACAGACCGTGTTATTTTCTCTAACAAAGAGTTAGAAGTTTTCAAAGGAGACATTTGTTTCTGATTGGTGTGGGGAGGCAGGTAAGGGAAAGCATCAAGACAATCGTAATGGGACTTGAGATCTGCACAGGATTTTGACAGGCGGGAATAGGGAAAAGCTGAAGCAAAGGCCCAGAGGTGAGAAAGCATGAGGGCTATTCAGGTACATGGAGGAACCAGGTCTGGCTGATACGTGAGAAACTTGGAGGTGATCTCGGTGAGACAAGGTTACTGCCAAGCACAGACACGTAAATGCTAGGGGCCCGTTGCTTCTCTTTCTTGTATGAAGACTACTTAGCAGCACCTATGGCTTATGTTTAGAAACTGACGTCTGGTAAACCAGGTGATTTAATAATTTCTAAGTCTAGTCTGCTTTTCTGTACGTTTTGAACTGCTTTTTCTAGAGGGGAGCACCTCAGCTGCTTCAAGGATTAACTGCTGAAGGTTTGCCCTGGAGGAAGACACACAAAAGGAAATTTCAAAGCAGGCATAAGAATCTGGATGTCACAGTAGCCTCGGGCCATTCTGCAAAGGGGCAAAATGTTACCACACCTAAAAAGCCCCTGAAGGCACTGATGGTGTTAGCTTTATAAAATAACTCAAGTGGAGAGGGGTGTGCCTCAGTCAAAAGGAAGAGTTAAACCAGGGACTGGGAGAAATGGGTGTAGGGATCAAAGGGTACAGACTTCCAGTTATAAAGTAAGTCGTGGAGATACAGGATGACTATAGTTAATAAGACCGTATTGCATATTTGAAAGTTGCCAAGAGAGTAGATCTTAAAAGTTCTCATCACAAGAAAAAAAATTTTTTTGTAACTATGTAAGGTGGCGGATGTCAACTCGACTTATTGCGGTAATCATTTTGCAACGTATACAAATATTGAATCATTGTGGTACACCTGAAACTAATAAAATTTTATGTCAATCATACCTCAATTAAAAAAATTAAAACATGCCCTAAAAAAGTTAAACTAATACTCAACACTTCTCATTAGAGAAAAAACTACTTTTCATGATCAAGAAGGTATGGCTTTTGCTTCTAGAAAACTGACAGAAATAGAAGGCTTTATTTCCTGGTGCTGCTAGATGAATGATGAAAAACTGAAAATGTTTTTGATGTCATGCAAGGCTCTGATGGAAATGAAGCTGGATTCCCAATCCGTTGTTCATCCCAGTTCTGCAATTTAGCCATCTGTGTCATTAAGGGCAAGGCACTCAACTTCCTAAACCTCACTTTTTCATCCATCAAGAATTAGAGGGCTTCCCTCGTAGCGCAGTGGTTGACAGTCCGCCTGCCGATGCAGGGGACATGGGTTCGTGCCCTGGTCCGGGAAGATCCCACATGCCGCGGAGCAGCTGGGCCCGTGAGCCATGGTCACTGAGCCTGCGCGTCCGGAGCCTGTGCTCCGCAACGGGAGAGGCCACAGCAGTGAGAGGCCCGCGTACCGCAAAAAAAAAAAAGAATTAGAGACACTGACATGTCCCACCTTTGAAATTTAAATAAGAAAACAGACAAGAAGTTGCTCTGAAAGTTATAAGGTGCAATATTACACAGGGGTATATTTTTATTGTATATATAATTATACTATCCTACTCACTGAGACATTTGGGTACTAATCAATACTTGTTACTGTATTGGCCTTTGAAAATATAAAAGTAAAATGTTTCTTATGCCCAGACTCTCCTTTTAAATATTTGCAGATAGAGCAGTTCTAAGGCACAAACTTGGCACCAACCAAACCATCCTCCCAAAACACATTTCAAGGTAAATTTTTTACTTCTAATTTTTTTTTTTTTAACTTTTATTCCTCTGACCTCGCTAGAGCATCCAGATATCTTTCAGCAGCTCCTGGTGAGCACGACTCAGTCTGCAGCAACACAGACATATGATGGCGATAATTTATCATCTCTGCAGTAGTTTAGTCCCAGATGGACCATTTACTAATTTATTTCCATATGTAACTGGCAGAAAGATTAATCAGGCTTCCAACTCAGAAACCTGAATTGTGTTTCATTCCCTGAACAGGCTAACTCTGGACCAGAAGAAGTACACCGTTTACTTAGAAAACCAAGAGTTTCTCTTAAAAAGCCTGTCGACCTTAGACACAGGCCTTTAAACACACACACACACACATACACACACACACACACACACACACAAGGCCTGCTCCTTATGTCAACTTGGAGGGTTGGTTCTTTCTTTATATACTAATGGACTTCCCATAGGAGCTGTGTCTGATAGAACTGCAGGCAGAAGTAATGCCAAATCAGGCCCAGTTGCAGCTACAGTCCCCTCCCTGTGTGCAAGCACGGGGTCTTGTATTTCTGAAACTGAACAGATCTTTTTGCCATGGTGCTACACCCAGCTGGACGGCTGTGCAGTGCCCAGGCACTGGAAACTATGTGCTTTCTTTTTTCCACTCTTTTTAAGGGTCTGAACTTGACTGAATCCAGCAGCTGCCGTAGCTTTAGCAAGGCAATGGCTAATGAACTGTTAGCATTGCTCTCAGTCCCCCTGAGTTCAACTCTCAGTTCTCTTTTGTTTTTAATTCTATCCCAGTGATATCAGCCTCGAGCAAAGAGTTAATGGAATTATTGTTGGATGACGGTGTGTATAGACAGAAGGCCAGCCAATCCCAAAGCGGGGCAGAAAGGAAATTGACTGGTTGTATCTTCAGTGGAACCCAAGGCCACAGCCAGGAAGGCTCAGGAGGCAGGACCACGTAGAGATATTACCGGCTGGATCCACACACGTGGGTCACTAAACAACCACGTGGCTTTGGAAAAGTCACTTACCGGTTCAAGCTCACAATTCTCTCCTCTGTAATATGATTTTAGCTCCCTAAAGTTCCTTCTGGCTCTAAAATCTTTGATTCCATGAAGATGAAAAGAATATCAGCCATTCACCTGGCTTCCGTGTTTAGATGATGCCAAACAGCCAGAAGTTTGGAAGCATCCGAAAGTAGCTGAACTGGTCACGATGCTTGGTTCTGGGGCAGACATAGACTTAGGAATCTCATATCTAACAGTCTGTCTTTGAGCAGAAGACTGTTCAATGATGTATACCTTTGCAAGTGTTTAAGAATTCAATGAAAAACAAGTTTGAAGTACTGTTCTAGGTATGGCAAAAGCTACAGAAGTACCTAAATCAGGGTCCTGTGTCTTTTTTTTTTTTTTTTTTTTTTTGCGGTACGCGGGCCTCTCACTGTTCTGGCCTCTCCCGTTGCGGAGCACAGGTTCCGGACGCGCAGGCTCAGCGGCCATGGCTCACGGGCCCAGCCGCTCCGCGGCATGTGGGATCCTCCCAGACCGGGACACGAACCCGTGTCCCCTGCATCGGCAGGCGGACTCTCAACCACTGCGCCACCAGGGAAGCCCGGTCCTGTGTCTTTGATACATTTACATCACAGTTCAGAAAAGATACAACTCATCCTAATAGAGTGAAATAAGTGCTATAATTTGAAGACCAACTGCTATGGGAGCATGATGGAAAGGATGGAAAAGTCATCCCAGGGAGGGTGACAGGGGGAGATCTGTAAGGTTTTTTGGAGGAATTGGAATTGAAGCCGGGAAAGTGGGAGGAAAGGAATCCGGGCAGAGACAGCAGCAAGAGCAAAGGCCTAGAAACTTCCCCCACGAGGCCAGGATATAGTATTTATTACCCTAGGGCAGGCCCCGGGATGCTCAAGAAAGAGACCTAGTGACAGAGAAGGCTGGAAAGAGACTAATGGTGGAAAGCCCTGGACACCAGCCTGGGGATTGGCTCTTACCCTGTGACCACTAAGAACCTTCAGAAACAACCAGGCAGTGGAGACTCTATGCCCAGAAAGTTTATTCTGGCAATTCTATTACCATTTACGATTGGTAATAAGATCAGTCTGTACCTTCATTTTTCTCTTATTCATTTCATGCTGCCACTATTTGGGAATCCCTCAAATTTACTTTTTTCCAAATCAACTTCCTGGCTCTTCAGATGGAAGCAATTGAGTTTCCTACAAGCACTGCCAGGATTTTACATTTGAATGACTGGTGCCGCCTAGGGCTTTATGTTTTGGTTTATGTGTTTTTCTATTTTTACGAAAGAGTTAACATACCATGGCTTAGACTGGTGTCTTCTGGAGATTTTTTGTTTACACTGGAAAGTACTCTGGGACGATGAAAAAAATATATACAAACGTGTCAACTGTTGGAAGGGCTTGCACTCCCCAAACAGGCAGAAGTTGAACTATCATCCAAAGTAGTTCATTGGCACTTTTTTGATTTCCAGTTTCAGAGCTCAAGGGTAATGACCCAAGGCTTCCAGGGCCCCTCAAATGTAATAGCAGAACATCAAGTAAACCCTCACACCAATAGTATTTGGTCTCTCTGCCTCGGGACCAAGCACAGGTGGCTTCCTGCAGCTGTCACAGAGAGAGGCTGCCCACCAGGATACCTGGGGCCCGCCGGGCAGCTCAGGCCATGGGGGAGGGGGTCTGCAAGCCTGCCCTCCCGTCGGCCCCAAAGATGGGCTGGGGTCCCGAAACTACAGAGATGAGTGTGAGAATAGGCAGAGGGGCTCCCCGTCTGAGAAAGGAGCTGCCTTTAGTATGAGCCACCACAAAAAAAACAAAAGCAAAACCAAAAATTCCCCTTAGAAGACACAGACTTCACTTCCCGTCTCTGGGTGGCTCAGGCTACAGATGGGCATTGCTGGGAGGTTTCAACACTAGTTTCACTTTGGATCACCTTATTTAGAAGGCAAATCGTATCTATCCACTAGGGTGTCAAACATTCTAGGGTTCCATCCCTGACTCACAACCCCAAATCTCTCCCAGCCCCCCACACCCCCAGGTGTGCAGGAAGCTCCCGAACCCCCTCCTCCCATAGGTGTTCTCTGAACATTCAATCAAATAATTACTGTGAAGAACAGTGTGCAGTAGACGTGGGAGACAGTTCCCTGTGCACATAAAAAACAGTCTCACACACACAAGAGTTGCGTTTCTCATACCACTTTTTGTAAAAGTCCACCTATGGTCAGAAAACAAATCCTCCTCAAATGAATAGATTGGCTTACATTACCATGCCATTTTACATTCTCTTTCCTGATACATAAATAATAAAACTGTAAGGTAAATGCAGGCTTACGTGGAATAATGGGCATAAATAAAAATATTCTGACATGAAAACCTCAGTATAAATTGAACTACAACATACTTGAAAGCTCCCGCAATCATAATGTGCACATCAAAATCCATTAACCTAATACCTAGGCTACTATTCACAAGCAGAGGTCTAGCCTGTAACTAAATACTCATTTCAACAGTTCTCCTAAATTACTGTACAATTTGACTGCAAAGTCACACACTTACAAAGTCTATCATCTTTACTTGGGTGCTCTCTAACCAACACTCAAGTCTTATCAGGCTACAACGTGGCAGCATAACACAAACACACAGGACAGTAAATGGTACCAAAAAGTAGCAGCGAATGTGAAAGACAAACCAGGGTCATCCTGGCGAGAAGGGAGATATTTACATAAGCATTCAGAAAGACAACGGAGCCCCAATTTCTCTTTAACTGCATATACCCAGTCAGCCTCTCTGCTCCTCACCTGATCATTTTTATATAAAAGCAATTTTAGAATGATACATTCAGATACCTTAGTTACCATAAACTCAGCAGCAGTTAAAGATTCTGGTGCACATTGATTTGCTTTAAGACTCAGCTATTTTCAACCAAAGCTTACGTTCCTTACCCATCACTACCCGCCCTCCAAAAAATTAGCTTCACTGACTATATCCTTCTGAAATATGTCATCTACAAAAGCCATTTTCTTACCTTTGTAACTCACTCACATTTGTTTCATTTGATGATATTTACCCAAGCAGGGATAATTGTTTGACTGGAATCTTGCAACTTTCAACTTTGCCCAGATTTTGTTGTCATGAGGAAGGGGAATGCCGAAATCCCCAATACATCGCCTAGCTGAGCTAATATACATCTGAATCAGAGCTATATTTTAAATTCTTTTACACTTACTTAATATAGTACGTGCTGCCTGTCCACTGATGCGATATCAGAAACCTGCAAGCTACTATTTCTGCAACTGTGTCACTGTAGATAGTCTGAAACATGTACGTAGCTGTTGCCATGGAAACAAACACAGCTAGGGTAGAGTGCCACGCTGTGTTAATTCCTTCACCCATGAACCCCAGGGGAATGCTAACATTCATCTTCTTTCTCCTTTAGTCTCACACTGCTTTAATATTTTTTTAGCATTATCAAATGATGTACTAAATACATATGGTACACCTGAAAATACGGATGGCTGAAACGAGCTGTGTGCCAACCTTGCCTGCTGGGTACCTGCTTAAGGTGGTGCAAATAGGCATGGATCCTTTCACTAACTTCTCCTGAGAGAAATGGAGAACTTTGTTTCTTTCTTTTAAAATGGTGTGCGTAGGACAGAACAAGGTGAGCATCTCGTCTCACCTAAGAACAGTTATCATGGAATTGCACCACAATAAAGACGCTATCAGAAATGTGCCACCTCAGTTCTGTGAAAGGCAGGGGGAGGTTTTGCAAACTTTCCGAAGTGGATCCAAGCTGAGAGTTGTTCTCCCTTCTAACTAGAGCTGCATTAGCAGGCTGTGAATCCAATCGTTTTAATTAGGCAAAAGCATAAACCCCAACAAGGGCTTCATCTGTCCCCAGTTGGTCTTTGTTCCTAAACCCATGGAAGAAGGTATTAGAATCAGTGAGGGACTAACAAGGTGGAAATCTGCCATCGTTCAGAAAGAAATGTGATTTCCCTGGAATCTGAACATTCTCGTATTTGCATCACGTTCAAATCGCTGCCCTCATCAAATGTGTGGATCGGTGAAGAAAACTCAAATTCTTTCGTGACACCTAAAAGCCAAAACATGTAGATACTGTCTTGCTGGGCCATCTTCCCCTTCTTCAAACTGGTATGCCACTTTCAATACTGGGGTTACTCATCACAGTCAACAAAAGTAAGCTCTTCGAAATCTTAATTACAGCCTATCCCTTGGGCTACTTAATAATATTCAATCTAGATGAAAATGGCCACACTTTAGATCTACATGCTGATGTGTTTCACTGGAATACAATTTTCACACTGAACAATCAATTGCAGGCTTTAAAAATGCAGATCCGTGACTCTGAACCGGCATGTTTTAAAGAAACCACTACTTTATTTGCAAGGGCTATGGCAAAACCATCCTACAAAAGACCAGCAAAGTTTTGACTATTATTTTCCTAAACTGAATCATTCTTGGCTACATACTATGATAATAATGATCAACGCATCCGTAAGATAAGGCAAAACAGAAAATAGGCACGTGTATACACTTTACTGGCCAAAGAACTATGTCACTTTTTGAAAGCCATCTCGAGAGGAGTCCAGTATATTAAAGTCTAGTCTTCGAGTACCAGCAGGGCAGGTAGTGATGACTCTTTAACTAATCCTGACCAGTACTTACAAACTTAAGGAACAGAGTCACAGTAGTAAAAAACAGTCATTTCTTACCTTTACTTCACCCTTCCATATTTGTTGAGTATTATGAAGTGTTTTCATATAGGTCATCTCATCTGACTATGACAAGATTACACTATGAATTAGTGTGGCAATTATCTGCAATCTCATCTCCTATGGGAGAGCACTGAGATTCCAAAGTCCGTGACTGGCCTGGAGTCAACACATTCAGAGGCACAACTCTGCCTGCTGTTAACTGATCTCATGCTCTTTCCAAGAGCCACACTGCCTCTAGGTGTGCTCACAAATGTACTGGCTTGTAAAGGACTTAAAATAACTGTAGCAACAATACTTATAAAAGGACAGATACTAAGTATCAGATAAATCGGTGTGGGCATCAATTACGGCTGGTGGTTAAAGTTAGGCAATGCTCCTCTCGGCCCTCGCCCACCTATATTCTTCCAAGGGTGGAAGGAGATGGGTCAGCCTTCAGGCTGAGGTCAGCCCCTGCCCCCAAAGCACATCCTCTCAGCCTGCTCCCACGTCCTGAACCCTCTTCCTTCCCATGTGTCCCACCCTAAATCCTGGCCACTCCTCAGAGAGGGCCTTGGAGGGGAAAGATGATCAGAGGCTCCTTGGGCTTTGGACGTAAAAGGGGGATTGGAATCAGCAGGAAGCAGCAATAAATTGGTTAGCATCCTGTGATGGTTAATTTTACGTGTCAACTTGACTGGGCCACAGGGTATCCCAATACTTGGCTGAACGTGATTCTGGGTGGTCTGTGAGGGTATTTCTGGATGGGACTTGAATCTGTGGATTGAGTGAAGCAGATTGCCCTACCCAACGTGGGCGGGACTTAGCCAATCCCCTGGAGGCCTGAACTGAACAAATGGCAGGTGAGGGTGAATTCACTCTTTCTGCCTATTTCTGAACCGGGACTTTGGTTTTCTCCTGCACTTAGACTGGAATTTAGACCAACTTTCCTGGTCCCCAGCCCCTTGGACTTGGACTGGAACTGCCCCACCAGCTCTCCTGGGTCTCCAGCTCAGAGGCAGCAGATCATGGGACTTCTCAGCCTCCATAATTGCATGGACCAATTCCTTAATAGAAAGATATATAGATATAGATACACACACAGACATACACATGCACTGTTGGTTCTGTTTCTCTGGAAAATCCTAATACGTCTCCTTAAGGAAGGAAGCCATTCTGGACCAGCAGCCACCAGCTAATCCAAAGTAGATTTCACGGTGATCTGGGCTATTCACGACCTCCTACCCACATCACCCTGCACATCAAGAATGAACTGGGCACTTTCGAGAGGACAACCTGAGGCTGCAGGAGTCCAGAGTGCCTCCGACAAGCTGAACAAGTTCATGGAGTGGGTCTTCAACACCACCGACATGATCTAGGCCGGGAGAGGGGGCCGCGGGGGCGCCTGCCCCCTTAGTCCTGCCGGTGAAGGCATCCTCCGAGCTGCCGCCCCAGCTCCCAACTTTGCCCCCTTTCGGGGAGTGCACAACACGGTAATTGCAGATCAACGATCATTATCTGCCTTTTGTAGAAAAGAAAAAGAAAAAGGTAAATAAAATTTAAGTAAAATAAAAGTTTAACTGCTAAAAAAAAAAAAAAGAATGAACTGGATTTGGTCATGCTACATCGTTTTGGTGAAAGAGGACTTCTCGGAGTGAAATCTTCCAGGCCATTGGATTTGTTCTAGTTTGGCCTGGGGGAGCTGATGAAGCAGCAGAAGGCACCCTTAGGGGCAGCGTTCTGGGGAGGCTTCTCCCAGAGGGCAGGGGAAACTGGTTTCTTCCAATGGGTGTCCCAATTCAAGAGTCAATGATTTGGTCCCTTTTGACGAAAACCTTTCTAAAATGGATTGTATGAGAAAACGATGAATGGGGCAAAGTGGATAACATGTGATTTAGCCTGTTATAAATATTTTTCATGATTTGGCTGGCATTATGCGCATTATAATACAGAGGTGCCCTCAGAAGCCAGAGAATCTTGAGGCAGGAGGGCAGACGGGGCAGCACACAGGACAAGGCCCCTCGCTAGTGCAGTGTTCTCATCCCTGTACTTGCATGTTCATTTTCTCTGGCCTCCACCTGCCCCTCCCTGGCTGTCAGGGTATCAGCGGGCCTTCTGAACACACCAAGTGGTCTGGTTCTGGCTGTTCCCTCCCTGTTCTGATTCACATCTAATATGCCAGGGGCTGGGGAACCAAATAAGAGAGTTGATTAGAATTTTGTCTGAAAGAAGATGAATACAGGCCTGAGAAAGTGTCCCTGAGCACAGAAGTGTCGACTTCTGCATGCCCTTGACTCTAGACCAATTAGCCTAAAGCGAGTCACCTGATGAGCAATTTGCCTATAATTTGAAACCTTTTTGAATGTTTTTACATAGGAATGTCCTTTGGTTTGTTTGTTTCTTTCTTTTTGCCATCTCTTCGGCGTTATAGGGTTTGTAAATGAAGGGCACATCCAGCTTGTTTTTCAATTTTAGTTTACGCTTCATTTTAATTTTTAAATTAAATTTTTTTTTGAGATAGTGGCAACAAACACGAAAAACACTCCACACGGAACTGAATTTCTGGTGAACTGGTGATTAGGCAAATTGATAAGAGAACTGGTGTTTTAAAGGAATTTTCACTTCTCAGTTTCATTTTTTAGAATTCAAAAACCCATCCAAGGAAACTCGCGGTTCAACCAGCCCAGAATGCACACACTGCCTGCTACCCGGACCTCGTTTTCTTCTCCTTGCACAGGACCCTCTGCACTGTTGAGTTTCCAGCCTCCACAGGAGGGAAGGAATTCGGTATTGCTTGACTTTGTTTTTTCCCACCGTGAATTTACTTTACGGGCAGTACTGAGTTCAGCTTAGCTTGTGGGTGTCAGCTAGAGCAGTGCTCACCTTGTTCTCACTCAGGCCAGGAGCCTCTGTTGTGCGTTTTGAAGCAGTAGGCACAGACGGCGTAAGTGGAACCCAATATCTTTTGCATCAAAGCAACGCGTAGACTGCAGAAGTCTGAGAACCACTCACCTGACAGCCCAAATCTTTTTTTTTTTTGATGCTGTCTTTTTTAAAAAAATTATTGTATTCAAGTATAGCTGATGTTGTGTTAATTTCTGCTGTACAGCAAAGTGATTCAGTTATACACATATATATATTCTTTTTCATATTCTTTTCCATTACAGTTTATCACAGGATACTGAATATAGTTCCCTGTGCTATACAGTAGGACCTTGTGGCTTACCCACCCTATATATAATAGTTTGCACCTGCTAATCCCAAACTCCCATTCCATCCCTCCCCCACCCCACCCCCTTTGGCAACCACGAGTCTGTTCTCTGTGCCTGTGAGTCTTGGGTAGATAAGTTCATTTGTGACAACCCAATACTTAATGCAAGAGGGGAAAAAGGCCCAAGGTCAAGGTACATCCAGTATGACTGGAACGGATGGCCCCAGACCCATCCAAAAGGAGGGGCCAGGTGCCTTGCCTCACTCTGTTGCAAGTGCCCTTTGAGAGGGAAACCAAAAACCAGACCGGCCTTTAAGGCCAGAAGCCAAGTTGACCCAAGAGATCAGGCACAAGCTAGTGCTATCGGACAGCATCCGGGCTGCAAAGAGGGACAGGAAAGAATTAGAGGTGGTCCCTGGACTCCCCTATTATCCACTTGTGGCTCTGACACAAACATTGTCCCTCTGGGCAGAGCTCCTGAGCCGCTGAACCACTCTGCAGAGAGCAAGCATTCCAACCAGCCTGGTACCCTGGCTGGAGCTGCAAGGATGCGGGCCAGCAGGTGCGGGTCGCCTTTTTCCTGGAGCAGCTGCTCTGCTGTTTGTGCTGCAGCAGTGAGGAGTCCCTGGGGCCAGCTCTTGGAGAAGAGAAACTGACCAGGAAGGCCTCAATCTTAAGATGCTCACTTGGGTACTGAGTCAGGATTTGGGAAGAAAATTCTCCTGAGAATGGAAACTTTTCCTTTTCATTCTCAAATTACCATTGTGACATTTGCTCTATTGGGGACAGAGCAGCTAGCTGTCCTAAGTGTGTATGAACTTCCTCTATCTTTATATGAAAGATAAGGAGCTCAGTTCACATGCCCTCGATGGGGTCATGTCCACTGCAGGACTGGACACTAATACCTAGTCACTGGGGCAGCTGTAAAATGTGTTCTTTTCCTTTTTTAATCTGAGGATGCAATGAATTACATGAAAGTGTTTTACCCTAATCCTCCCTGCTTAAGAAAAGTGAAAGTCTTTAATACAGTAAGTCACTAGTAATGTACATAATCAGAATGTAAACCACTCCTATTAGAACATTTTGGGGTCAGGGACTTCCCTGGTGGTCCAGTGGTAAAGAGCCCACCTTCCAACGCAGGGGACACGGGTTTGATCCCTGGTCGGGGATCTAAGATCCCACATGCTGGGGCAACTAAGCCCGCGCGCCGCAACTACTGAGCTGGCTCACCTCAATGAAAGAGCCCGCGTGCCGCCAACTACAGAGCCCACGTGCCCTAGAGCCTGTGCACCACAACTAGAGAAAAGCCCACACGACGCAACGAAGAGCCTGTGTGCCGCAACGAAAGATCTCGTGTGCCGCAACTAAGACACAACGCAGCCAAAAACAAATGAAGAACATTTTGCGGTCTGTTTTCATAGTGATCAAATAACACTGACTTAAATAAAAATATGGTTGTTTTTTACTTCTCATGAAACAGCCTGAGATGGTGGGCAGCCCGGTGGCAGGGCAGGGGGTGAGTGGGATGTGTTGGAGCAACGGATACCCTGAAGCCCACTAAGCCCACTGGATTTTTTACTTCTTTCTATTTAACCACATAGCCAGAAAGGAAATGACCCAGGGACAAACCAACCCAGAATTTTTCCATCTTGTCACTCTGCTATCTTCTTGTGTGTCTCCCACATTTGTATGGGCTTAAGTAGCTCACTACCACCTCGCCCCTGTCCTAATTAGAAGCAAAGAGGAAAGAGAACGTGAAAGACTTGCTCCTTCATCTTAAAGGCAAAGTCCAGATGTTGTATCCATCCCTTCCACGTTCATCCATCAGCCAGAACTTAGTCACTTAGTCATCGCTGGCAGATGGTGTTCAGCTAGCTAAAGCTCTGGGGTTCTAGTATTAAAAGGAAGGAGGAAGGGATGCATACTGGTGGAAAACTAGCAGTGTTTTTAAAGACCCTAAATATATGTATGGACACAAACATATATA
Source organism: Grampus griseus (assembly GCF_964374135.1). NCBI lineage: Eukaryota > Metazoa > Chordata > Mammalia > Artiodactyla > Delphinidae > Grampus > Grampus griseus. The sequence goes on along the minus strand of NC_139018.1, from coordinate 14,395,211 downwards.
GTAAAAGTTGACAAACATGCACGGGAATGATAAGCACCAAATTCAAGATGGCGGTTACATGGGGGCACAAGGGAGAGATTAGTTCTGGGATTGGGGAAGGGATACTCAGAAGTCTGTAATCATATCTTCAATTTTTTTTTTTAAAAACGTATTTGAAGTAAAAATTGCAAAATGTTGAGATCTACCAAAGTTGGATAATGGTTACATGGGTGTTTTAGCTTTCATATTAGAAATAAATTATAATAAAATCCACAAAATTTAGCATTAGCTCAACGACCTGACTGCAACTCAACTTATAACTAAACTGTATTTCATCAATTCTAAAAAGCACATTTTTCTACATTTGAACTCTCTGAAATGAGTGCATCTAATTATATTAGGCAGCATTTCTCTTAGTGGGATATAATGTTTTACTTTACAATGAATGATAAGTTAGATTTGAAGATGTACAATGTATAAGTTCTATTGCATGTGGTCCGTGGCGCATTTTAGTATGTTTGACAGTGGGGGAAGGGGGACTGTTTCCACAAGAGGGCATCACAAAGCTTATCAATCTCTTCAAGCCCCACACCTGGGCTCTCTCTGTTAGGTGGTTTTCCGACTTCCAAGCCAACGTTCCTTCCAATGATAGTGCCTCTGATTAAGGTCGTGTGAAACACAAACATTTGGACGAATTTTCTCTGCAACTGAAGAAACTCTGGCAGATAAAAGCCCTCCTTCATTAGTTTTAAAGTGCTTGAGAATCTCCTACCTGGTAAGTAACAAAAGCATAAATGGCACCTACAAATGAAACTCCTCCACATGGGAAGAAATCAGAGTCAGGTGATTACTGGACCAAAATTTTGGACAGGCTGAGAAGGCACAGCCATCTGAGGACAACAAAGGCTTCTCCATCCACCCAAAGCGAAGTCCATGCTCCTGGCCTATAGAGGTAATGGGCAAGACCACCGTAGTCCCTTTTCCTTTGATATATGCTATTGTAGAACTCTCTTGTAGAAAATTAGCTAAGAATACACAGGCAACATTGTTCCTTCCATATTATCAAGATGCAAATAAACCAGAATGGGAAAAAAAATCCATACAGCTGGTTTATTTGAATGCAGAATAATAAATCACCATTTTTTTTTAATTTATGAAAGTTTTCTTCATTTCTCACATTCAGTTAGTATACAGTTGGCATTTTCAAAATTCAAACCTGATGTGGGTTTGGAATTCAATGAAGCACACTGGAAGACATCTGAGTGAAAAAATAAGAGTTCTAGCCATATGCCACTGGTGCATGCATTTGAATATTTGAAAGGTAATCTAGAAATGAGAATGTTTCCAGCTCTCCTTACCAACAACAGTCATTCACAGCAACAACACATTTTATACATGGAACCACTTCACCATCTGAGAGACAACAGGAGGACAGACGGAGTCTGGGGCTGGGGTTCTGTCCCTGCCTAGTGAGTTCCAAGCCTGTGATTTTCACTAGGTCTCGACCACTCTGAAGCCCTGCTTGGTCGATGATTAGGGTGCAATAATGATTCTTGCCTCACTGGACATATTAGCACATAAAAGAGCTGCTAAATGTTTCAAGTTTGGTTAACAATTGGGTGAAAAACCAGAAGACCATGCACAATGGCTCCTTCCAAAAGCCATATGTGACACCATGAAACAAGCTCTAATATTAAGCCCACTGGATTTTTTACTTCTTTCTATTTATCCACATAGCCGGAAAGGAAATGACCCAGGGCCAAACCAACAGCAGGGGCTCTCCCCCTTCTTGTTTGTACCCATGACTAGGATGGCAGGAGCCCCCAGCCCTAGCTGGGAGGGTTTCCTGACAGTGCCCAGCTAGCCTTGCTCATTCTGTCCCCGGGCCAGGCCTCTAACTGGGTCACTCAGCCAGGGAATATACAAGCCAAGGGATCACGTGCATTGCTAATCAACTCACGTGCATTTGGGGAACGTCAACCGTGCAAGACTGGAATCTGAGGTATTACGTTAGCCCACTTCCAAAACCACGTGTCAAGGGTCCAACCCATGTGTTTGCAGGGCGGCTACAATGCCATGGGGTTGTCCAAATGCTGAATGTGTTGATTCCTACGCACCCATCTCACTTTGTGACAGAAGTGAGCGATCTTTTTACCAACCTATTGATAAACTGAGAGGACAAAATGATAGCATTTCTTCTGGATCTATCCTGGCAATAATTCCCAATGGACTGCCCTTCAACCTGCTCCAGCGTATGTAGGCCGGTGCTCTTCTCAAGGGCATTCGAGAGGGCCAGAGCGGGGCAAAGAGACACAACTCCACGTGAGGAGACAGAGTGTCCATGACAACCTGGGCCAGCCACCAATGTGTCTCCCCAGCTCCCCCTGCCACCCCAAAACCCTAACCTTGACCAGAGCCCCAGGTCTGGGGAGAATCTCCGACCAGTGGCTTCACACTGCTTGGGGAGAGAGCCTCTTCTTGGCATGAACTCTCCGGAAGATGACACCTTATGATACTACCAGACCAAACCGCCTCTCACAGCAACCATGGCCCACGAGACCAGGTGTTACCACTTCCCAATCTCAACGAACCCTTCTAGAGCTCCTGGATCTAATCCCCACTCAGCCCAGCAGCTTCCAAACCAGACACGACCTTGTCAAGAAGCGCTTTGTTCCTGGACAGGCCTCCATGCACCCTAGAGGTCTAGAATGATCTCCACCCCCGGCAAAGAAACAGAATATCAATGGGGTACAGCCAAGGGCTGGAAAAGATGCATGATCTGTGACTCAGCTCCCTGCATGGTTTCTGCCCGGCTAAGCTGTGATGGTTGCATCTTATCTCTGCAGCCTGAACTTGATCACAGCTTGACCAAGGGAGTTTTGGTGCTGGTTGTTAATGTGGTGTTTGCTCACTTGCTTTCCTCTGTGGGTTGCCTAAAATTACACAGCTAATGAAACACCGTCCCTGAACCCACCTGCTTTACGCAGCGTGGACAGCAGATAATTAAGCAGTCAGTCAAGTGAGCCCAGAAGTCTGTCTCACGGCACGATGGCAAAGATCTGAAAATACCCGATCCCAGCAAGCACTGGGCTCATCTGGACCTCCGAGGTGGTAAGGTAAGACGCAGCTCCATCGCAGCTATCGGGTGGCCCCACCAATGGAAAACAGCAGCGACAAATGAAGACGGTTTTCTCCTAGAGTCCTCGGCAGGCCAGGAAACACCTGAGAAAGCTGAGAATTTGACCACATCCAGAAACCGACGTTCAATAATAATAACTCCCTAGTTGGGCAAGTGCTTCGCTGAAAAGGTCTGTTTGCTTACAAGCCATACATCAGCTTGCCTTAACTTTATCGTAAGGAGAAATCCAAAACGTCTTCTGAAAGAGATCAACCCTAACTTTGTTTAGGTCACACTGCGGACATACACAATTAACGGGAAGTAGGGGAGGTCAACGCCTAGTTCATTCCTTAACCCACAGTGGTCCGTGAGTAACATTAATAGGCATTTGCCACTGTTTGCTCATCAATGCTGTAGTCATTAAACCAACAGGAGTAGGGAGAGGATTTCACACTCATTAAAAAAAAAAAAAAGAGTATGCTAGTATGTAGTGACATAAGCATGGAAATCACACATTTAAAAACTGCTCTTGGGACTTCCCTGGTAGTGAAGTGGTTAAGAATCCGCCTGCCCATGCAGGGGACACGGGTTCGATCCCTGGTCCAGGAAGATCCCACATGCCATGGAGCAACTAAGCCCGAGCCCGAGTGCCGCAACTACTGAGCCCATGTGCCACAACTACTGAAGCTCGCGCACCTAGAGCCTGTGCTCCGCAACAAGAGAAGCCACAGCAACGAGAAACCTGCGCACTGCCACAAAGAGTAGCCCCCGCTCACCACAACTAGAGAAAGCCTGCGTGCAGCAACGCAGCCAAAAAAAAAAAAAAAAATCTTAAAACAGCTCTCAAAGCATTTATATAATAAAGTCTCAATACCCTGCCTGTGAAGTAGAAACAATTATGACCCCATCTTATCAGTAAGCAGCCTGATGGCCAGGCACCTGAAAAGTGATTTGCCCCAAGCTCCTCAGAAGTTAATACAGGCTCACCTCAGAGATATTTTGAGTTCGGTTCCAGATCACTGCAATAAAGCGAATATCACAATAAAGCGAGTCACGGGAAGTTTGGGTTTGCCAGTGCAGAAAAAGTCACGTCTACACCATGCTGTAGTCTATTTAGGGTGCAATAGCATTATGTCTAAAACAAAATTTACATACCTTAATTATTGCTAAAAAAAAAGTGCTAACCATCACTGGAGCCTTGAGTGAGTTGTCATCTTTTCGCAATATACCATTAGAGATCACTGATCACCATAATAAATATAATAATAATGAAAAATTTTGAAATACTGTGAAAAATACCAAAATGTGACACAGACACATGAAGTGAGCAAATGATGTTGGAAAAATGGCTCCAACAGACTTGCTCGTTGCAGGGTTGCCGCAAACCTTCAATTTGTAAAAAACACAATATCTTCGAAGCGCAATAAAATGAGGTTTGCATGTAATAGCCAGGCCAAAATTAGATCGTCAGGATTCCAGGCTCCATGCCCAGGCCACAGAGCTGTGTGTTCTGCCTCAGAAGGGCAGGCTGAGTCCATGACACCCGATGCTAGCGTGGACCAGTCAGTATATCATCAGAAGCAACATTTCCATGTACCGTCAAAGGCAACCCCCTTTCTGCACCTGGAACCACTGGGGCCATAAAGGGCCTGGCCAAAGATAATAGGAACTTGGTCTACAGATTAGCCACCCCACCTGTGGCTCTGTTCAAAGCATACGCCCTGCTGAGGGTGGGGGAGCAACGTTATATGCACCCACAGAAGGCAGCATCGTCCCCTGTGATGGGACAGAGCGTGGGCATCTGTAACACTAAATGTTAAGAGGACAGAGCACATCCTAGAAATTCCACAGCAGGACTTTCCTGACAGTCCAGTAGTTAGGACTTTGCGCTTCCAATGCAGGGGGCGTGGGTTCGATCCCTGGTCAGGGAACCAAGATCCCACTTGCCGTACAGTGCGGCCAAAAAAAAAAAGAGAGAGAGAAAGAAATTCCACAGCGCACAGAGTATCAGCTCCCCAGGCACCTTCCCGTCCTATACAACCCCAGAGAGAGTTTGGTCTGATGGATAAGGAACGTGATGGTAGGAGAGGCGCACACTCAGAAAAAGAGAGGAACTTGGCCAGAGCAGACAATGTCAGCATCATTCTAATCTCTTCATTTCACTCAGGAGGAAACTGAGGCCCACGGGCAGTAAAGCGCCCGCCCAAGGTCGCCAGATCATTAGCGGACATGCTCTGAGCAGACTCCCGGGCTTCTGATGCCCAAAGCCACAGACTTCTCTCAGCTTGTGCTTCTCTGACGTGAACCTGCCATCGGACCACCTGCAGGCCCTGTCAGGCGCAGGTTCCGACCCCACAGGTCTGGGGTGGGGCTGAGGGTCTGCATTTCTCGCCAGTGCTCAGAGGATGCCACAGCTGCTGGCCCGTGGACCGCACACGGTAGCAGGATTTGAACACCGCACATTCTGTGACCTTATGACTTAAGGCATCCCCCCGACCACACTGCTCAAAATGATAGGTTTTGTACGTGGCGAAAATAAAATGATCGCTATCAATTGGCCCTTTAAAAGTATACGTCCTTCTCGGGAGTTCCCTGGCGGTCCAGTGGTTAGGACTCTGCGCTTCCACTACAGGGGGCACGGGTTCAATCCCTGGCTGGGGAACTAAGATCCTACAAGCCGCACGGCATAGCCAATTAAAAAAAAAAAAGTATATGTCCTTCTCCATAGCACTTACTACAAATTGCAAATGATATATATTATTTCCTGTGTCCATTGTCCATCTCCCCACTAGCATGTCAGCCCCAAGAAGGCAAGGATTTTGTCTGTTCTGTTCACTGCTGTATCTATTCCAGTGTGTGGCACCTAACAGGCATTTAAATATCTGTGAAATGAAGAAAGAATTCAATTTTTAGCGGAAATTTTAAAGTGCCAACCATCATTCTCAAAAGCTTCAGTGATTGTTTGCATACTTCTAATAGTATTTTTCAATCTGAAGAAACTACTTGGAGATTTCAAAAGGATCGTTGTTACAGATTGTGGGAGATATTTTTATCTTGTCATGCAAGCACGGGCTTCGTGGAGAAAGGCATTCCCCGTGTTTTTCAGCTCTCATTCACCATTCAGCCTGGATTCCTCCTCCTTCCCTCTCACAGGACCCATACAAGAGACAGATCAAAATTGGCAGGCAGACGTCCCCATGAGAGGGGCCTCCCATTCCTACACACAAATGGGGATGAGTCGAGAAAAGCTGGAAGCAGGATGGGGAATTCCTCGGTGTGCACGTGGAGATGCTGACACTTGGGGAGGTATGAGACAGTGACGGTCTCACTGCCCTTTGATGGCAGGGCTGGGACTCGAACCCATGCCCCCTAATTCCCAATACTCTTTACACTGTGCTTCTCCTCATAAACAGAACCTGGGACCTGGTTTGAGAATGACTTCAGCTCCAAGATCCGTGACAGGGATCCAGAATAAGTCTCATGATATCCACGGAAGCAGAGAGAGTCCTGCACACGCACCGAAGGTGGCCTCAGCTGAGCAGAGAGGGCTGTGTGTCCAGCGTAACCCCAGGACCCACGCTGCCCTCTGACCTGGCCCTGCATCTTGCCAACACACATCCCCAATCACACAGACAAGGATGGGGGGCATGAGCAGCCCCCCATAAACTTCCCAGAGATATAGGATCATAATCACCATCACATTCAGAACGAGAGGACATCTTTGGAGCTTGGAGGTTGCAACTTTGAAGTCACAGATTGAAATGAATGACCAAATCCACTGCCACCTGCCTTTTCCCAAAGGCTACTTCTTTCTGCTCCCATACCATCCCAAATGTGCACACCTAGCCGGAACAGGCCTAGAGGCGTTCATGAGTGTGCAAAGAGTTCCTCACCTCACAATCAGATCACCTTAGGAGTCGGGATCCTCAGAAAACCTGCCTGGTTTATAATTCACATGATAACTCATATTCGCTCAGAGTCCAGAAGTCTAAAGGTCATCCCCTAAAGGCCCTGGACCCAAAGTAGCCCAGGTTTAATGAGGTTTTGCAGTCCTGATATGAACGATGCAGATTCACTAGAGGCAAGAAGGGCAGTGTGCTGCTTTCACAAAACAGCAAACCCCTGTTCTCAGCCATCTGCCTACAACGTAGAACAAACAACTGTGTCTACATCCCTCCAAAGAAGGACAGGAAGACGTACTGAGGCAGGGACTGGGCAGCACGACCAATTGCTTGGCAACTCTAGGGGAGGAAAGACTTCTCCTCTACCCTCTTAGGTTCTGTGATTGGAACCTGTGGATTAAACTGACAAAAGTCAGATTAACGGAAGAAAAAACTTACACATTGTACTTGACATTAATATTTTTACGTGGAATAGGAGACTTCACAGAAAGAAATGAATGTACCACAATGTTCATTGTAGCACTATTTACAACAGCCAGGACATGGAAACAACCGAAATGTCCACTGACAGATGAATGGATAAAGAAGATGTGGCACATATATACAATGGAATATTACTCGGCCATAAAGAGGAACGAAATTGAGTTATTTGTAGTGAGGTGGATGGACCCAGAGTCAGTGATACAGAGTGAAGTAAGTCGGAAAGAGAAACACAAATACTGTATGCTAACACATATATGTGGAATCTAGAAAAATGGTACTGATGAACCTAGTGGTAGGGCAGGAATAAATATGCAGACCTTGAGAACGGACTTGAGGACATAGTGGGGGAAGGGGAGGCTGGGACGCAGTGAGAGAGTAGCACTGACATATATACACTACCAAACGTAAAACAGATAGCTAGTGGGCAGCTGCTGCATAGCACAGGGAGATCAGCTCAGTGCTTTGTGACCACCTAGAGGGGTGGGATAGGGAGGGTGGGAGGGAGGCTCAAGAGGGAGGGGATATGGGGATATATGTATGCATATAGCTGATCCACTTTGTTGTACAGCAGAAACTAACACAACATTGTAAAGCAGTTATACTCCAATAAAGATGTATAAAAAAGAAAGAAAGAAAGAAATGAAACCCAAAGAATTAGACCCAGGGGTTTATATATCAGTTTAACAAAGAGTGATAAATTGTAGAGATGTGACATACTAAAGGAAGATGGGTTTATGGGAAAGTGATTTGGAAGTACACAGGGGAAACTAATGGGAAAGAAGGGTTATTCTAGTAAAAGGCGTCTTTGGGCAGACACATCTCAGCTTCAACTCCCCTTCTCCAATGATAAGAATATTTTCCTCTTCCTGGTACAGAGAGGACACCTTTCTCACAGGAAATTTATGCTCTGCTTGTAGGCAGAGAGGGAAGGGCAGAGAGCCCTCCCTGAACCTGCTGATTTCCAAGTGCCTTCAGCTCAAAATAATGAACAGGCCGACGTGGCAGCTTTGGGGATGGTATGTTCAGGACGGGGAAGCAAGGGCTGCCGGGTGGCTTGGGGAACGACTCTCACATGTCAAAGGTGAGAAGAGTGAAATATAAGAGAGAAACTAGGCAGTCACAGCTTCCCCAAACCCTACTTCCCAAATGCAGCTTGCATGGTGTCTAATGCTGTCGCCAATGCCACCATCTTTGAGTTTGTTTGTTTGTTTTTGTTTTGTTTTGTTTTTGCGGTACACGGGCCTCTCACTGCTGTGGCCTCTCCTGTTGCAAAGCACAGGCTCCGGACGCGCAGGCTCAGCGGCCATGGCTCACGGGCCCAGCCGCTCCGCGGCATGTGGGATCTTCCCAGACCGGGACACGAACCCGCCTCCCCTGCATCGGAGGCGGACTCTCAACCACTGCGCCACCAGGGAAGCCCTGTTTGTTTGTTTTTAATCTCAAAACACTAACCACTGTCACACCAACTGTAACCGTCTCTTCTTTCTCTCCTTCTCTCTCTTACACACACACACAGACACACATACACACTCCTCGACACTTAGAGGAAAGTTGATAGCATTTCCAGATGAACTAGAAGGGAGGGGACATGGCTCTATCTCGGTTTTCTTCCAGGATGTCAGAGGCTAATGTGAAAGGGCTGCTTGAGGACCAGGTGATGACGCTGATAATGGAAAACAAGATACTAAGGAGACAAGCCAGAACAGAGGAGAAGGTGTTAGAAAAAGGGAAAGAGGTGAATGAGGGAAGAAGAGGATGGAGAACGGGAGAAGCTGTCCTAACAGCCAGGTAACCAGGCACTACCCCACTCCCAGCGCACAGGCCAACTGGGCCAGAACAATGGAGCAACACCTGCTCCTATAGAGCTTTTCTGCTGCAGGTCGCAGAGGGAGCCGGCTATTGTACATGCATTTGCCCTTGGCCTCAGCATCAATCAGACTTGAGACCCTAGCGTCTGCAGTTGTAAGCTCTGGCCTGTCCTCACCTCCTCCCTGGGGCGAACCTCTGTGTAAATCACATGTCAAGACAACAGCAATGTTACCTCCATTAAGTGCAATTAAATTGCCAAGGAATGTCCCTTATCACACGATCGTAGAGCTAGCGTCTTAGACCTTAGAAACAGACATCAGCTACCGTAACCCAACTTTATTACAGAAACTGAGGCCCCGAGAAGTTGGTCAAGGTCATATAAGCTGTGAGGAGCAGAGCCGGTGCCGACTGTCAGGACAGCCCTCTTTCCACCCCCACGCTGCCTAACACACCACAGTTAATTTTAGTTCATCAAACATTCGGCTTGTGCTTTCGAGGAATTTTACAGTCCCCACTCCATCTGTGCATTTTGTCATTCTACTGGCCTCACGTTATTCAGTGCCTCCCAACTATCTATTGATATCTGTGGCACTCTCCTTAAAAAAAGAGGGGTCCAAGAGTTTAAATTAATCGTCATCTGTTTGTCATTTCGACAGCACAGAGATGGCAAAACGTTCACAGCTGAGTGTGTTCTGTGTTATTCTGAAGGGCCAGTTCTAGACGGACAGTCCACTTTGGGCAAGGGCGAAAAACATTTCTTCCAAGATTTACAGCCACTAAGAATAAGGTCACCACTGTCTACGTGCGGCATACACCGTCGCTTCGGAAGGTATTAGGTTTTACTTTTCAGGATTGTTTCAAATAGAGTGAAGACCATTTAGGTGGAAACCTGCCGGTCAGAATGTATTCTAATGTGCGTAACTGTTAAAATAACACATGTAATGAAAAGTTAAAGGCCTGGTTTTTAGAATGACCAGTCATGAATGTTGAGGCTGTCAGGCTGCAGCACAAACCATTTCTGCGGCTCCTGATACCCAAGGACCGTTTGAGGAGCCACCATTATGACAGCACGGTCGCCTCTGGGACCTAGGAGCAGGTGTGCCCCTCATCTCTGTCAGAGCACCGGTCAAAAGCCACACCACTTGAAACGGCTACAGGGTTTTCAAAATGCCATCGACTGTGGGCAAAAAAAAAAAAAAAAACAGAATCCAAATTGTCCAAATTAAGCATCCAAATTGTTACAGAAAAGTAGTTTATTTCATCTGCAAGTTGTGCATCTCAGGGAAGCAGAGACACAGCATTATTGTTTATGAAGCACCTACACACAGAATAGCTTTTTATTTGTGTGCAGATATCGTACGTACAGAGATGGCTATCTGTGCAGATAAATGCTTCAGGGACTTTGAACTTTAGAAAAATGGGATCTGGCTAAAGTTTCTCCTCCCTCTGCTCTCTCTACTGCTTTAATCTTTTACATCTGTACATAAGCCAGATGGAAATGGAAGCCTCTACTTCTCTAAGGTGTAGAAGTAAATAAAGGAAATGAACGTTCAAGGATGAACACACACTTAGTATTCTACATGCAGTAACTTGTCTTTCTGCTGTCACCTAAGTTCTGATTTCTGTAATTAAGATGCCACTTAGGACTCAGGAAAATACAACAGTATTCAATGGCCTCCTAGTGCATTCAAAGCTCTGGGGTAGGCACCAAGGGTCAGGCTTCCAGCAGCTCTGTAAAGCAGACACCTGCCCAATAACACTGTTCGTAGTCTCAGTCCTGAACTGCTCATTTTGACCTGTCCACGGAGCTCACCTGCCCTCTTCCACACTCTCCCCAGCACTGACTTGACCCTTTGACCTGCTGTTTGCACTGCTTCTCTAAAATCAGTCACCTGTGGTCATCTTCTCGGCCACCCAGGCTTTCCTGAAACACGACTGCCATCCAGATTCTGCTCCTCCGGTTCACCTGAGAACCAGCTCTCCACCTAGCAGGCGCCCCAACCAAAGGGGTTCGCGTTCTCTACTCCCTGGGCAAGGCAGGGCTCTAGCCATGTGAAAGATCAAAGAAATGGATGCCATATCCCAAGGCTTCCAGAAGTTGACGGTTTCAGTCGGAGAATAAACATAACCACGTAAGATGGCGTGTCAACGCTTGGCATAGAGGACCCTAGAAAAGACTAAATGAAGACCCGTCAGGGAGATGACCTTGCATGAGCAGATTTCAGGCAGATGCAGGGCATTTCAGAGAGGAAAAAAGCATTCACTCATTCGTTCAACAAACATGGCTTCCATGTGTAACAGGTATAGGGTACTCCAGCTAATACACAGATAAATACGCCAAGGAGCTAACACGAGATGGTGCGCACACCAACATCTCTAATGCTTAAATGGCTGTGACAAGGGCTGAAGAGTGATTGCAGAAGACCCGGCTTTCCTTGGAGACTGTCTTCTTCTCTTTCCAACAGCCCTCCCCGCTACCAAGACCAACAGCGGTGCTTCTGAGTGTCACATAAAGGAGCCGAAGATGACCCCTGTGTATTGGCCCCTAAGCTGTTTATTTCTTCAGTACACTCTGAGACCCATTAGCTCAAAAGCCGGCTGGTGCGAAACTCAAATTTGTACACATCCAATTATTTTAAAATAGCCCAAACAAGATTTTTAGTCATTTAGAATCGACCTGCTTTGCATACCCCACAAAACTACACCCAGAATTTGTTGGTCATTAATAAGACAGAGGCTTATGGTTGTAAGACCCTAAGCCACTACCTACTGCCCTTTGGAGCTCGCTGACCTATAGACTCCCCAGCATGCTGCTGGGTGACATCACCTAGACACATGTAAACCCCTTCTTCCGGTACCCTCTCCCCTGGAGCTCCCATGTCCTCTTCCCCTTCCGAGTACCTACCCTCAACCCTCTCGCTGTAATCCACAAGCCCCCGCCCCCAGAATACTGCCCTGAGGGTATCTACCCTCCTCCCCATGCAAACCTGCCTAAGTATTGCCCAATAAAGCTTGTGTGCGCTACTGCCGCCTTGTGGTCATGTCTTTCCCCTTGATCAGCCCTCAAATCACTGGAATCTCCTCCACCAGGCTGCCATGTTTATAATCATGTGACCTTGCTCTCCAGGCCTGGACTGACTGGAGGAAGGGGTACATACCTGACCCAAGCTACGTGCCTCAGATTATCTTTCTTGGGAATATAGAATCGGGATTTAGAGAATAGGAAACAGCAAGTTAGACACACAAGTTTCCTTAAAATATATTCTCCCCCACTCTAAGAACAACTAAGTTTGTTTGAAGGAGGTCTCTGTTACTTGTATTGAAACCTTGTTAAATAATTTAAAAACAGATACAAAAGAGCCCAGCACAGGGCAAGATGAGTTTCAACCACTGGCAATCAGGAAAGACTTCACGTAAGAAAAGAAATAGGATTGGAATTAGGCCTTCAAGAATGAGTTCTTCACAAGCATTCATCCACAGGCATGTGAATGAGCATGGTGCCTGCTCAAAGGGACGGTGGACCAAGCTGGAGGAAATCATGAAGCTGGAGGGGAGGGGAGGATTGAGATCAGACAGGTAGGCTGTACCAGCTGTGGACGCCTGTGGACACTCAGGCTGCAAGCCAGAGGAGGCCAATTTATCTGAAGGAAAACCAGGTTTTTTTTATTTCCCTGAAGTTCTGAAGTTGTGCTACATTCTGATAGTAAAGTCTTGGAGTGGAGCTGAAGTGACATGCTTCTATTCACTCTGTCTCCTTTACCTTCAGGAAAGTTAAAAATTATGGAGAAAGGGTTGCAAAAATGAATGCAAAGGTAGCTGGCTTCCTCCAGAACTACTGATCTATCACCATCTGTGAGTGAGGAGACCCCATCATAGGCAATGGAGATCTACTGGCAATGTAGAAACTGGGAATGTGATACATTAGGAAGTTTTAGGCAAAGGTGTTGAACATGGTTTAGAGGAGGAGAGCCCAGAGCCAGAAGGTCAGGTGTAAAAGGATAAAGCCTGACCTGGGATGATGAGGCCAATAGGAATAGAGAGACTAGAGCCCAAAGTCCCTCAAGGAAAAGCAGGAGTTAAGATTGAGACTGACTAGGGTAGGAGGGGGCAGTCATGCCTTCTCTGTAGGGGTAAAGCCAAGGGAGATTTAAGAACCTAGAGCCATGGATAAAACTTTAAAAGTTAGGGAAAGAGGAGAGTTGGTTTCTGATAATAGTAGAAGGGTATCTAACAGAATAATACTCTTGCAAATAACAAATACTAAACTTTAGATTTAAAACACAAACAAGGGCTTCCCTGGTGGCGCAGTGGTTGAGAGTCTGCCTGCCGATGCAGCGGACACGGGTTCGTGACCCGGCCCGGGAAGATCCCACATGCCGCGGAGTGGCTGGGCCCGTGAGCCATGGCCGCTGAGCCTGCGCGTCCGGAGCCTGTGCTCCGTAACGGGAGAGGCCACGACAGTGAGAGGCCCACGTACCGCAAAGAAAAAAAAAAAACACACAAACAAATGTGCAAACAAACGAAAATACTACCTGAAAGCATTAGGAGTCACAAAAGTGGCAAACACTGTCTACACCTGAATGAAGGAAAAGGCAATAGATGGAATTTCTGCTTTTTAAAACTTCACTAGTCAGTGCTGCATAAAGCACTTAAAACTTGGATGGAAAACCTTCAAGGCGTTACTGGCTTAAAGAACCAGAAAACAGAGTCTAAGCCATCCACAGCAGCTACAAAGTGAGGGTGAGATCCCAGAAAGGGAGAATCTGAGAAGGGGAAGCCCCAGTTTTTGTGTAAAAACTCTGCTCAAATCTTTGGCTATGTGTGTGTGAGGAAGATTACAAGCTTTGAGCAAAGGCTAAAAGAACTGAAAAGATTTAGGTGCTGCCCACCACAAGAAAGACAGGGCTTGGAATCAGAATTCATTCAAGATAACTGCCTGACAAAACAAAGCAAATCAACATTTTTCAAGAATAACAGAATCCAGAGTCTCTAAAATGTATCATCCACAACATCCAGGTTACAATCCAAAATGAGTACACATATGAAGAAACAATAAAATCTAACCTGTACTCAAGAGAAATGTCCAAAGCAATCAGAAAGACTGAACCTGGGCTTCCCTGGTGGCACAGTGGTTGAGAGTCCACCTGCCGATGCAGGGGACGCGGGTTCATGCCCCGGTCTGGGAAGATCCCACATGCTGCGGAGCGGCTGGGCCCGTGAGCCATGGCCGCTGAGCTTGCGCGTCCGGAGCCTGGGCTCCGCGGCGGGAGGGGCCACAGCAGTGAGAGGCCCGCGTGCCGCGAAAAAACAAACAAACAAACAAAAAAACTGAACCTAATAAAATCCAGATTTTGGAATTACAGACAAAGATTTTAAAAGCCTATTCAAACTAGTCACATGATATTTTACCACCAAAAACTCTACTCATAGCATAAACAAAATATGCTCATAATGAACACGAACCAAATGCAACCAAATGAAAAATAAAAATCTGAAATTAAAATGTCTCCTGAATGGCCTTAAGAGCAGAATGGAAAGAAGAGAAGAGAGTATATGAACTTGAAGACAATACAGATTAATTTAGTCTGTAAAACAGAGAGAAATAAAGACTGGAAAACATTAGAACCTTGGGTACCTATGAGACTATCTATCTATCTATCTATCTATCTACCCATGTATAGCAATTAAAGCCTGAGAAGGAGAGGAGAGGAGGACAGGAGAGAAAGAATGAGGAACAAAGATTACTTAAAGATATAACATCCTAAATTTCCCAAATTTGGTTAAAGACAAATTTTCACGTTTAAGAAGATCAGTAAACACCAAGCAACACATAGACAACCAAACCACACTAGGCACATGACAGTCAAACTTCTGGAGGGAAAAAAAAATTAAAAACAAAAACAGAAAAGATGGTGAATGTACCCGGAAAGGGTAGGAAGCCTGTTAGGTAGAGAAGACCAAAGATAAAGGTGACAGCAGATTATTCATCAGAAAGAATGCAAGTCAGAAGATAGTGGAACCATATCGTTAAAGTGTTGAAAGGAAAAAAACTGTCAGACTAGAATTTTATACCCAGTGAAAAATACCTTCCAAAAACTAAGTGAACTAAAGACTTTTTCAGACATATGAAAGCTAAAAGAATTCATCACCAGAAGACCTGCATGATAAGAAATTTTAAAGGAAGTCATTCAGGAGGAGGGAAAGTGATACCAGATAAAAATTTGGATATACACAAAAGAATAAAAAACACCAGAAATGGTAACTATGTAGGTTAACATAAAGATCTTTTCTTCTGGGCTTCCCTGGTGGCGCAGTGGTTGAGAGTCCGCCTGCCAATGCAGAAGACATGGGTTTGTGCCCCAGTCAGGGAAGATCCCACATGCTGCGGAGCAGCCGGGCCCATGAGCCATGGCCGCTGAGCCTGTGCGTCCAGAGCCTCTACTCCACAAGAGGAGAGGCCACAACAGTGAGAGGCCCGCATAACACAAAAAAAAAAAAAAAAAAAATCTTTTTTTTTTTCTTATTATTTAAATCCCTTTAAAAGGCAATTGAGGGCTTCCCTGGTGGTGCAGTGGTTGAGAGTCCGCCTGCCGATGCAAGGGATGAGGGTTCGTGCCCCGGTCCGGGGGTGGGGGGTCCCTCATGCCGCGGAGCAGCTGGGCCCGTGAGCCATGGCCGCTGGGCCTGCGCGTCCGGGGCCTGTGCTCCGCAACGGGAAAGGCCACAACAGTGAGAGGCCCGCGTATCGCAAAAAAAAAAAAAAGGCAATTGACTGTTTAAAGCAAAAATAATAACAATGAATGGTGAAGTTTATAACAAACATAGAAGTAAAACTTATGACAACAATAGCATGAAGACCAGGAGAAAAGAAATAGGAATGTACCCTTTTAACATTCTTATACTATATATTAATTAGTACACTATTATTTGAAGGTAGACTGCCGTAAGTTAGATGTATACTACAAATATATACTACCAATAAAGCAACCACTGAAATACTACAAAGGGATATAACTATTAAGTAAACAAAGGAAATTAAATAGATGAAAAAGAATGTGCAATCCAAAAGGAGACATAAAAGAAGGGCAGCAAAGAACAGATTCAATAAACATAAAGCAAATAACAAAGTGGTCAGTTTAAACCTAACCAAATCAATAATCACATTATAAGTAAATAGTTATAGTTATATCCCAATTTAAAGACAAAGATTGTCAGATGAGAAAGAACAAGACCAAATCACAGGCTGCTTATAAGAAACCCACTTTAAATATAAAGTCACAAAGTCAAAGGATGAAAGAAGATACACCCATACCACAGTAACATTAATCTAAAGAAAGCTGGAATGGCTCAATTACTATAAGACAAAGTAGATTTCTAATCAAAGAATGGGTAATTTCATAACGATAGAGGAGTCAATTAATCAAGAGAACATAACAACCCTAGATGTTTAGATATCTAATAACAGAATTTTTAAAAACATGAAGAAAAGTGATAGAACTGCAAGGAAAAATAGGTAAATCCACAATTATAGTTTGAGATCTCAAAAACTGATAGAACAAGTAAACAGGAAATCGGTAAGGATAGAATTGAACAACACTATCAACAAAATTGATCTAATGTCAAGAACACTATGCCCAACAACAGACCACTACACATTCAAGTGCATATGGAACATTTACCAAGATAGATCACTTTCTGAGCCATAAAATATACCAATATATGAAAAGGACTCAAGTCATATAAATATGTTCTTTATCCATAATGGAATTAAATTAGAAATCAGTAGCAGAATGATATTTGGAAAAGTCTTAAATAATTGAAAAGTAAATAACACATCTCTAAATAACCTATGAGACAAAGACGAAACAAAAAAGAAATCAGAAAGTATTCTGAACTGAATGAAAATGAAAACACAACATATTACAATTTGTGGGGCACTGCTAAAGCAGACTTCGAGGAAAGTTTAAAACACTGAATGCCTATATTAAAAACAAAGTTCCCAAATTAATAACTTCAGTGTCTTCCATCTTAAGAAACTAGGGGAAAAAAAAAAAAAAAGCAGATGAAACCCAAAGCTAGCAGAAGAAAGGAAATAAGAAAGAAAATAATAGAATCAAAAATAAATAGGAAAAAAAACAAAAAATGAGAGAATAAATCAATGAAACTAAAAGCTAGTTCTTTGAGGTCAATAAAACTAATAAATCTCTAATTAATATTATCAGGGAAAAGGAGAGAAAAAAATAAATTGCCAAAATCAGGAATGAGAATGGTGATGTCACTACAATTTATAGATATTAAAAGTATGTTAAGTAAGCATTATGAACAACTTTATGCCAATAAATTCAGTAATTTAAATTAAGTTGACAAGTTCCATGAAAGACACAAATTAACAAAAATCAATAGAAAAAATAATCTGAATAAGTTTACATTTATTAGAGAAACTGAACTTTTAGGTAAAAAAATTTTCCCATGAAGAAGACTCCAGGCCCAAATAATTTCAGTGGTGAATTCTACCAAATATTTAAGGAAAAAAATAATACTAATTCCTCACAAACACTTCCAGGAAATTGAAGAAGACAGAAAGATTTCCACTATATTCTATGAGACCAGGATCACTCCAATACCAAAACCTGACAAAGATCACAAGAAAAGAAAACTAAACACCAATACCCTTCAGGAACATACATGCAAAAATTCTTAACAAAAATGTTTAACAATTAAATTCAATGTTAAATGTAAAAGATAATATATATATGACCAAGTGGGGTTTATTCCAGGAATGCAGGGTTGAAATAACATTAGAAAAATCAATCAATATAGTTCATCATAGTAAAAACTAAAAAATTCATATGATCATCTCAGTAGACACAGAAAAAGCATTTGACAAAATCCAGTATCTTTTCTTGGTAAAATCGGCAAACAAGGAATAGAAAGGAACTTCATCAACTTAATTAAGCGCACCATTTTTTTTTAATTCTATAGCTACTATCATACTTAAAGATGAAAGACTGAATTCTTTGTTCCTATGATGAGGAACAGGCAAGATTTTCTGTTCTCACCACTTCTATTTAATATTTCATTGTAGGTTCTAGCAGAACTTTCAGACAAGAAAAAGAAATAAAAGGCAATCAGGTGAAAAAGGACAAAGTAAAATTGTATTTGCAGATGATGTCATCATCTTTGTAGAAAATCCCAAACAATCTGCAAAAAAGACCCTAGAACTAACAAGTGAGTTCAGCAAGGTTGCAGAATACATCATCAGTATACAAAAGCAGTTGTATTTCTATATCTTGGCACATAATCAGAAGTGAAAATACAATTTATAATAACATATAAACATTAAAATACTGAGGGATAAATCTGACAAAAGATGTGCAAGACCTGTATGGTAAGAACTACAAAAAATTACTGAGAGAAATTAAGGACCTAAATAAATGGACAGAAATACCATGTTCATGGATTGGAAGACTCAATTCATTAAAGTGTTCATTCTCTTCAAATTGATCTAAAGATTCAACATAATCCCAATCAAAATCTCATCAGACTTTTTTTGTAGCAGTCGCCAAGATGATTAACAATTCACGTGTAAGTACAAAGGACCCAGAGTAGCCAAAACAACTTTCAAAAAGAATGAACTTGGAGGAACGGCACTACATGACCCTAGATTTATTATAAAGCCACAATAATCAAGACCGTGTGGTACTAGCATCAAGATAGACAAATAGATCAGTGAGACAAAATACAGAGTCCAGAAATAGACTCACACGTATTTGGTCAATTAATTTTAAACAAAGGTACAAAAGTAATTCAATGGAAAAAGGAAGTTTTTTCAACAAATGGTTCTGGAACAATTTGAATTCCATATATTTAAAAATGAACTTCAACACATATTGTACCTTGCACCACATACAAAAAATATTCAAAATGAACCACAGAAATATATGCAAAACCTTAAAACTTTTAGAGAAAAACATAAGGGAAAATCTTTGTGACTTCGTGTTAGGCAAATACCTCTTAGTTATAGCACCAAAATTGCCATCCATAAAAAAAAAAAAATTTGATAAATTGGACTTCAAAATTAAGAAAGTCCGCTCTTTGAAAGAAACAGTTAAGAGAATGAAAATACAAGTCATAGACTGTGATAAAATATTTGCATATCACATATCTGACCAAAAAAACCCCATATCTAGAATATATTTCAAAACTCAGTAATGAGTAAATAACCAACCCAACAATACACTAGGCAAAAGACTTCAACGGACACTTCACTAAAGAAGATATATTAATGGCAAATAACATGAAAAGATGCTCAATAACATTAGTCAGCAGAGAAATGCAAATTAAATCTATAATGAGATATTACTACCACATACCAATTAGAATGGCTAAAATTTTTAAAGATCATACCAAGTTTTGGCAAGGATGTGAAGCAACTGGAACTCATACAATGCTGGTGGGAATGTAAAATGGTACAGATACTTTGCGAAACATTATGGAAGCTTCTTAAAAATTAAACATACACCTATCATATAATCCAGCCATTTCAATCTTGGGCATTTACCCAAGAGAAATGAAAACATATGACCATACATAGATTTGCATACAAATATTCACAGCAGCTATATTTCTAAAAGGCATAAACTGCAAACACTCAAATGTCCATCAAAAGGTGAACAGAAAAATAAATTGTGACATGTCCATGCAAAGGAATAATGCTCAGCAGTAAAGAGATTGAAGTGTTAACACACACTACAACGTGGATGAACCTAAAATAATGATCCTGAATGAAAGAAGCTAGACCTACCTCCTCGTACTATGCTACACACTCACACTAGACACATCTACATCCTATGTGACTCCATTTATATAAAATTCTAGACAGTGTATCTATAGTGACAGAGGCAGATTAAAGGTCACTTGCCTACTTGAAGGAGGGGTGGGATGAAAGGAGAGATTACAGAGGAGAAAGAAGCTTTTGCAGGTGATGAATATCTTCATTACCTTGATTGTTAGATGGATTCACAGGTGTATACATATGTCAAAATTTACCAACTGTACACTTTGAATATGCACAGTGTACTATGCATCAATGATACGTCAATAAAGGTATTTTTTGAAAAGATTACCTAATATCTTAAGACATGCTTCTTAATGTTTTCAAACAACGTATTTCTATAGAATAAAAGGAATCAAACCCTAAGGGCCTGGGGATATAACCCACAGTGGCCAGCTACAAAAATCTAATTTCTTTAAGTCTCATGCTATACCTTAATTTGTACACATGTTACTGCCTAGTCCATAAATAATAATATGTTTTAATATAAACATAATGTTTAATATTACTTAACTAGTCAGAGTATGTAACATTGCCCGCCCCCTCAAATCTTCAGGTGAAACAGATACCTCAAGAAGATGTACCCTGTTTTCTTTGTGGCATTGCTTATCCCGGCACATGACTAAAAGGAGTATAAAAAAATTTCAGTAGCACAACTGTGACGTCTAGATGCTTTGACTGTCTTCCTGTAGTGTTTCTCTCCCCCCACAAGTTCTCTTTTTTCTACTTGGAATCACTGGAAAACAAGGACAGAAAACACACTTGCCAATGTTAGGCACTACTCTCCTCTTTAAAGGAAGTAGCACCTAAGAATTCCAAATGTTTGTCACGCAATCAATTTGAAAGAAAGAAAAATACTTTAGACTCTTCATTTATCCAGGAAGGCGGCACTTTGGGTTCTGAATAACTGAAAATTCTAGATATTCCAGAAAATCTTTTTCTGTTGTTGTTTACTTTCCACTGGATTAAATAAAGCCTCCAGATGATAATTATGCACTTTAGGTTTCATTCCACAGTCCTGTGGCTGTTGAGAAGGATGGAGAAGAATCTGCAGTGGAGTGGCCCTCTGCCCCAGTCTCCCGGGTCTATAGGCTCATCTGTCTGCTGTGGTCTCCTGAGTACTTGCAAAACTTGTGGGCAGAACATGCAATGAATGAATCTGATTAGGTGAGCTCACTTTTTTACGATAAACAATTTGTAATTTTACGATGCTTTTTAAGTAAGTGATTTAAAATAAGTCATTTTCTCTAGAATTAAAGAAATGATTAAAAATTACTTCTTGGAATAATACAGAATTGAGTTCAACTATGGCCAGGTTGACCTCAGCTTGCCAGAGAAGATGCTGTCAGAAAGATTAAGTACCTAAGAGTTCTAATTTCTTTAAGATTTTCTCTTTCCCCTTCACTCAGTGCTTATGAAATCCCAATGCTAGTAACATCAGAGCATTAATGATGTTGCAAGTAGCTTAAAGCAGGGCTTCTCAAACTTGCATGTGCACATAAATCACATGGGAGCTTGTTAGAATGCAGATTCTGATTCAGTAGGTCTGGGCTGGAGCCTAAGACGCTGCATTTCTGAAAAGGTCCCAGGTGATGCGTCAGCCAAGTACAACATACATGCTGCTGGTTCCAGTCTACACTTAGCAAGGGCTGAAACTGCAGTGGTTCTCAAAATGTGGTACCTGGATAAGCAGCATCAGCATGACCTGGCAACATAGGAGAAACGCAAGTCCTCCAGCCTCACCCCAGACCTCCTGAACCAGGAACTGGTGATGGAGCCCAGCTGGCTGTGCGTTAATAAGCCTTCCAGGTGATTCTGATGCACACTGATATTTGAGAACCTCTGGCTTAGAGAAAAGAGGGAATAACTGACTGCAGCTAGTGAAAACCAGGTCCATTTCAACAGGCCTGCAGTTCTAAGAGAAAGCCATGGAAACTTCCAGAAGAAGCCCAGTTATAGAGGACTATTTTAAACCAGAATGCGTTTAAGTCTTCCAGGAGACATCATCAGCTCTAATTTTTTTTTAAAGAAAGAAAATACCATGTGAAATTACACAAACATAAAAGCTTTCTTGTTGACAAGGTACTATATATATATATATATATATACCACCAGCATAATCACGGGCTCCATTTTCACTTATTTATAATAAACATGTCACAACCATATTTTTTAAAACCCTCTTCCCTTTCCAAATTCTATGTTTAAATTAGAACACACAAAACTACATCTATTCTTAAACTTTACAAACCTTAAATAATGTGTGAGCACATTATGAAACGATCAGGAAAACACGACACAGCCCCCAATTTAGAGTGGCAAAACAAAAATCTATCCATCGGGCAAACAACATAATCAGAGGATCTTATTTAGATCAATGTTGGCAAGTTGATTTTACCCCAACATTTCCACTGATAACCCAATGAGGATGAGGTCAACCAGATTATTTTGAATAATTTTGCCATTTACCCAGAGATTTTTTAAAAATCACCATGGTAGGCACCAGATAAAAGAGAACTAGCTGTATATGTAGGTAAGAAAGACTCAGAAGATAAATTAGATTGAATCACAAAGAAAGGTAGTAGGCTGACATACCAGAATTCGATAAAAACAGGAAAAAATTAATGGAGAAAGAAACTAAATTTGGGGGACTTCCCTGGTGGCGCAGTGGCTAAGAATCCACCTGCCAATGGAGGGGACACAGGTTCGATCTCTGGTCTGGGAAGATCCCACATGCCACGGAGCAACTAAGCCCTTGTGCCGAAACAACTAAGCCTGCACTCTAGAGCCCACAAGCCACAACTACTGAGCCCGTGAGCCACAACTACTGAAGCCCGTGTGCTCTAGGGTCCGTGCTCTGCAATGAAGAGTAGCCCCTGTTCGCCACAACTAAGAAAACCTGCGCACAGCAACGAAGACCCAACGCAGCCCCCCCAAAAAAGAAACTAAATTTTTATACTCAGGTTCCCCTCAAGGTCATGTAGAGAATGGAAAGCATATAAAAATTAGTATCTATAAAAAGAGCAGTTGAGAACATAGACACTGATCATACCAAGTTGCTTGGGGCCACATGAACTCAAAGTCAAAAAATTATTATTGTGCCTGTGCTTCACACATCACCTGCACAGAGGGCAGCTACACACCAGTCTTCTCCATCCATGTCTTATTCTCTTCCAGCTGCCCTAAGAAAAGCATTCACACCAGCAGATGTACTGGACTGATGTGCCTCTCAAAGTGTGAGCCGGGGGTCAGAACCATCAACATCACCTGGAAATGCCGACTCTCTTGGGCCCCTCCCTGGACCTGTTGATTCAGAATCTGCATTTTAACAACATCTCTAGATTTGTGAGCACATCCCACTTGAGGAGAGCTGCTCAAGCCTGCTTTCGGTCTCTTGGACCCACCTGTGACCTCCTGACTTTTTTCTGGTTGGTGTTGAGGTGAAGACACCCCTTCTCAATCACCCCAAACTCAAATATTTGCTCAGTAGGCAGTTCCTTGTAAAGAAGTAAATGTTCTTTATCAAACTGGAGTACAAGCGATAGTATGACTCCTGTTCTACAGACTGAGAAAAACAGAGAATGATTGAAGGTCAATGCTTAGCATTAGCGAAGTACTAACTAAAAGTCATGTTTCTTCTTACTTATGTTATACCGTACTGTCTGGTATTTCCTAGAAATCCCAAAAAGAAAAGGAAAAATCCCCACTTAAGTCAGGGAATGTAGTTCTGACCACCGGACCTATAATCAAGAAGGTACTCTATTACTTTTCTTTTCTTTCCTTCTTTCTTGTTTTTTTTTCCCCCAGCGGTAAATTAGGGTCAAGTCTCAGTGCCTGCTGATACCTTGATCAATATCACTTCACAGCATCTTCCCACTACTTGGAAGTCTGCCTGCACCTGGATGTGGTTGTTTACTTTTTTCTTTTTCCTACTTCGGAGTTCAGAGAGAATATACTTATACTTTCTCTGTGATGGAAAGAAACCCCAGGATTCATTTTTCAAAGGAACACTGGAATTTTACTTTTTAGCCCTTAAAGAGAGGAATCTATCAAACTAAAGACTTAATCAAGTGCTCTCTGGGTTGGCTTTGAAGGTCTCTGCTCCCCACTCAGGATGGAGGCTTCCAAACCAAAGTCCCTACAAGCAAACCGCCCTAGCTGCAAAGAACACGGAAAAAGAAGGAAATCAGTCATCTCCTAGGCCGATGGTTTCTCAATCTTTGCTGAACGTCAGAGTCCTCTGGGTAGGTTTTAAAAATCCCCATGGCCAGGCCACACCCCATACCAATTAGGTCAGAACCTCTGGGCACAGAACCAGGCATCATATATTTTTCAAACTCCCCAGGTGATTCCAATGCACATGCAAGTCTGAGAACCAATGAGCCTGGCAGTGACACCCACAAAACCTCACGCTGACGCCATGAGGTCAGTTCTATCCGTGGCTCCGCACCTCCTATATTTTCTCCATTCTTCCTACGAGCCAGGCAGCAGAATCTTGGGGGATATACTTTCACTCACGTTCCAGAACGTGCTCTTCTGAAACAGCTGCTTCAATGGGGGTATATTTCTTTGCAATGCTCTTCCATGTAATAGAGAAATTCTTTCTCATTCCCTTAATATTGCTCCCCATTAAAGCATAACCTACAAACGGATGAATTATACTTATGCAGTGAGTATAAAGGACAGCTGTTCTATCTCAATGCAGCATTTTCTCTTCGTGATTCCATTATTTTACTGTGGCATGACATGCCTAATGCTTTAAGTAAGGCTCAGCTTTTCTTTCTTTCTTTCCTTTTTTTTTTTTTTTTACTGGAGGTGAAATTTCAGCTGGAAATCTACTCTAAAAGATCTTCAAGAAACAGTCCGAGTAAGAACACAGCCGTATTTATTTTTTATGAGTAGCTGAAGGCTGATCAAAACGTTCCTCCCAAGCCACAAAATGTGTAACCCTGGCATTTTTCTGGGCTATTTTTTGGCACACTGAACACAGGTCGAGACAGCATTTTATTTTAATTCTTCTTCTTGAACCTCCTGAATCTTCAAGCAGCAATTCTTAAAGAAACTCATTCATGGTTAGCAGATAATGCAGCCTTTTTTCGCCCTGCAGTGACCTAGTACAGAGAAAATATAGTGAATACACTTCTTTTCTTTTTTTACCAAAGAGGTGCCGTTAACTTGTCCTTGAATTGCGACTGCCTGTGTGCGAACTTCTAGAATATTTTCCAAATTGTCGTTTCAACAAGCAGAGCTTGCTGAGTTTGCCAAACCTACTTCCTTACCTTTGTCTGTTCTGTTCTTTGGCAACTCCTTTTGACAGGCTACCCCATTCAAGGTCTTTCCCCTGCTCTAATCCATCTCATTACATCCTCTTCAATTTTACGTTTACCTATTCATAATATGGATCTTCAAAGGAACTCCCCAAAAGGAGGGTGTCAGAATCACGATCAATTTTCTGTTAACATCGGAAGGAAGATTTATGTATATGCCCGTAGAAACATACGTTCTTTGTAACTCCCAGTTAGTATAAAAGAATTGAAGTCACATATTCTACTCCGTAAACTTGGTTCTATTTAAGATAAAAGACTACATGATTAAAGACAAAAATTAAACAGTTGCAAATAATGGCACATTTGTTTGGTGCTGATTTTGAGTCTTTCCAATACATCAACACTCTTTGCTAAAAGGTCACTGGAGGCAAAATACAGCGACCAGCCAAAATGTTTCAGGTGAGAAATGAAGGGCAAGAGAGACATGCCAGCATCTTAACAGCATCGATAGTGGGCTAAGGGCACAAGGGCTCCAAGTCTGGCAGACCTGGGTTCAAATCCTGGCTGTGTCTCCCTGGGCCGGATAGTCAGCCTATGACCATCCCCATCTCTAAAATGCAGATAATGGGAATTCCCTGGTGGTCCAGTGGTTAGGACTCCGCACTTCTACTTCCGAGGGTGCAGGTTCAATCCCTGTTTGGGGAACTAAGATCCCACAAGCCGCACCGCACGGCCAAAAAATAAATAAAATAAAATGCAAATAACAGCAATAATGACCTTCACAGGGCTGCTGTGAGGATTAAAGGGCTTAGAAAGTAGTGAGTACAGGTCAGCTATTCCTACTGCATTTTAAGGAAATGCAACCCAAACAAACCCATGAGGCAAGAGGAGTGGGTATTATCTATATGCATCTTACTGCTGAGAAAAGTAAGGTTCCCAGAGACGAAATAAACTCATCCTCCTCACATAGCTTTCTAAAACACAAAAATGACTATGCTGTTCCCTGTTAAAAACTCTTCAGTGGCTCTCATGACCAGGAAATCAGAAAGAGGCATAAAGTCCAAACTCCCTATCATGGCATAATCCCTGGATAAGATTTTTTTTTTCCCCAAAACTCAACCCCAAATCACTTCTGCCACTAAGCATTTCTGCAGCACCACAGAGAGTGTTGCCCCTCCCTCCTTTGGGCTCCCACTCTACCTGGACACACTTTTAGCAAAGAACCCATGGCATTTTTCTGAGCACGTTGGTTTATGCTTCTGAATCTATACACTAAACAGGAAGTTCCTTAAGAACAAGAACACTGTCCTATTCATCTCTGTAGCCTTAGCATCTAGCCTAGCACCGAACACCTGGTAGATAGCCCATAAAATGCTTGATGAATGAATGAATGGTCCAAAGCCATCCAACAAATAAACGGCAGGGCCAGAGAGGACCCCACATCTTCCAACTTCCTGTTGGGCCACCGTTCCCTGAAACCACACTGCCTTTGTCAACGTGTGGGTGACATCTCAGAAAAGACCCTGAGGCTCAACCTCCGTATTCAGAATGGACTTGCCATGTAACCTGAGGCCACGCATTAAAAAACAAACAAAAATAACCACAAATCTGCATGCGTCGATTTGTATCTGTAAAAGAGGGCTCCTGCTTAACACTGGACTTTAGAATACACAGGAGGTGGGGGAAGAAGAAGAGAAAAACCAATCAGATAACACGAGGTGCTCCTCTTGAAAAGTGCCTTAATTTAAAACTGCCACAATAGTAAATATAATTAGATAACAACAATAATACCAAACACCACAGTTTACTACAATCCTTTCTTCTGAGGCTTTCAATTGCAACTGAAAACACAATTACTAATTAAATTGGACAAGGGGAGGTATCATTTTCCAAATGGAACCCTAGTGATATAAATGAGTTACTGCAGCTTCTCGAATTTCTCACTGTCACTCAAAGAGGGGGTTCTTCACTGGGCTAGAATAACTCAGAAAAACAGAGCCATATCCTGCATTTTTATTCGAAATACAGTTTATTTCTATATTTCCTATGTAGTTACTGAGCCACTGTAAGACCACAAAGATGCTACAGCCCAGGTCCTCCCCTCAAGGAGCTTAATGTACACTGGTGGGTGGAGTGCACGGATGGCGGATGGCGAAAAAAACCTAGTCGAGACCTGGGCCAAAAACAAAAGTCTCAAGGCAGGAGATAAAGACCAAGGGACTCACATTTCCTGCCTTGGAGGAACCTGGGTGAAAAATAAAAACAGTTTTAAGGTGGAACAGGGTGAAACAGGAGGCTGTGAACTTTAGAGGGCCTGAGAACATTCTGTTTTCTCTTCTTCTTTTCCTTTTTTAAAAATTCAATTCTATAGTGGAATGCCCCAAGCTCTTTCCTTGCCTTTTACTTGAAGACTTTTCCAAATTATGCTTTTAAAGGCATTAGGAGAAAAAATAAAGGTTCTGTAGTCCAATGGAAATTTGGGGAAATTAAATTAAAATTTTAAATTTTAGAATAAAAATACATTTTTGCTGAAGGACGGCACAGACCTCTTAATATGCAAAAGTGAATTCAGAATCACCTAGAAGGGGATTTAATATGCAGTTTTGACCATATTAATTTAACGCAAGACTCCTTTTTTTTGGTCTGTTTGTTTTTTAGAAACATCTAACATCTTGCTGGCTAGTGTTCTGTTAAAACACATAGAAAATACTGGTCTAGTAAAAATGACAAATAAATCACCTTCCCTTCTTGTAATATTACAGACTTTGTCACAGGTCTAAAGAAAAAAGTGAGTGCCTATAATGGACAAATAAAGGGGGCATTATAGCTAGCACCTACAGCAGTAGAGGGGCTTTAAAATTATGTAAGTCCAACTTCGGATCATGCTCACCACTTATACTATGAGACCTTGGTTTAAAAATTGCTCAAACTTTCTTGGCCTCAGTTTCCACATCAGTCAAATGGGAATAATGGCATTGCCTGCCCCTAAGGGTGAGTGGGAATATTTGTGTACTCAAATCATCCAGCAGAGCGCTTAGCACAGAGCAAGCTCTCAATGTTCAGAAACTATCGCATGAGACACTCCAGGGTGGCAGGGAGGCCCGTTAAGGTCAGTCTGCTGTAGCTGTGTCTTCTTAGGCTAAAACGAAGATGCTTTCAACTTGAACACAAGTGAAAGACTCAACATCGGCCACACGGGCAAGAAAAGATGCAAGAAAGATGCCAAAATGGAAGAGAAGTCTGAAGGAAAAT
This sequence comes from Grampus griseus, assembly GCF_964374135.1. Taxonomy (NCBI): domain Eukaryota; kingdom Metazoa; phylum Chordata; class Mammalia; order Artiodactyla; family Delphinidae; genus Grampus; species Grampus griseus. The sequence continues at coordinate 14,366,567 of NC_139018.1, read as the reverse complement.
CCTCTCCAGCCAAATTTTCAAGGAAATGAATTATATGAAATTACAAAAACAGTGCCCTCGGGGCTGCTTCTACTTTTCTCTGACATCTGATACGCAGATATAACGAAGTATCAGGAGAACAAAGAAAATGCACAGAACAGCATGATAAACGCTTTTAGTCACTTTCTCAGTCAGAGCCTTCGAATCAGTGTTAGCAGCATGGCCGGGGAAGGAAACACAGGATCCATGTGTGGTAAATTTACAGCAGATTTTGAGATCCAGGACATTTCTGAGGAAATATATGGAGATAGTGGCAAGGCCAGCAACAAATGACCATGTGATTCGTGGAAAGATCCAGACTTTGAAACAGATCCTTCACTTGGCCAAGTCCATTAGTTCTCACCACTGCCCTCTAGTAGACCTGCTGAATACAGACCTACAACAAAAGCAAATCCTCACACTAGAGTTTCATAGTACTCATTAAAAAAAAAAAAAAAAAAAAAAAAAAAATCTTGCATGTAAAGTTGCCTGGAGCACTAAAGCAACCAGTTAGAAAGAAAAAGAATGAGCTATATGACTTAAAAATCCAATTTGCTAGGATAAAATGTCCCAAGATCGCTGATAACAGGAGTTTGTATGGAATATTCCTTGATAGAAGTGTGCCAGATTAGGTCTTGGAAACATTTTTGTTGTGCAGAGACTTTCGGTAGCAAGTGGGAAATACCTAATAAGTATTTGCCACATGAAGGAATGGAACGAACTGATGAACAAACAAAAGAACAAAGGGGCTGAATCCCAGCATTCATGAATTGGAAGAGTTCTAAGATCCCTACCAATTTCGGTTTTGGTTTGTACACTGTCTTGGGAAGCTCACAATCTCACCAGGCAGACCTCCCCACTGGAACAACATAATGGGTGACAATGAACCCTTCCAAAGGTTTCAGTTTATCCAACATATTTTTTTTCCAACATATTTTCTGTTAGTGGTAAGAATGCAGGTGTTCCCAAGGAGTTAAGTACTTCAACAGATAATACTTCTGTTATCTAATTGCCAACAACATTCCTCTGTTCCCCTTATATCTTAGCTAAGTACTTATCACAACCTGTAATTTTCTTACTGTTTCACCGCTGACTGTGGGCATCTCCCACTTCTAAATGTAACTTCATGAAGGTAAAGACCGCGCCTTTCCCCGGCACCTAGCCCAGTACCTGCACATAGGCAGAAGGTGTGCATTAAAGATCTGTTGGTTATACAGATGGAATCAGCGCTGTGGAAGTAGGAGCTTTTCCTCTCTCATTTCCCTTCAGAAGCATCGTTTGGGTGGTCCTGTCATTAGAGTCAACTGGCTGGCCACTCTCAACATAGCTGTGTATCCTTGAGCAAACTTCTTCACCTCTCTGGTTTCCTTCTTTGTAAAGGAGGATTTTGGGGGCACTTGAACTACTCTCTCAAAGGTCCCTTGCATCAGTAACATTCTAAGATTATTTGGGAAAATAAGCCCAAAACACCCGCATTTTCATAATTAATAAAGTTTACAATGATCAGAACAAATAAACAAGTGAATTTCAAGATTGTTCTATAGCGTTAGTCATGGTTTTCTTCAAGTTAGCTCATTTCTCTGCCAGGTCACACTCTGTATTTACCTTTCAGCATTTGGCCCTTAGAAAGGGCGAAATTGATGAGGTGGCTAAGGTCCACTTTCTAAAAAAAGAGCAACCCCCTTCCCCCCTGTCCAGATAATTTCTGCAGCCTGTTTGCAAGATTTCTAATATGAGGTGCAACTGTCATTTAATTAAGTGGTTCTTAGAGATTTTGATTTTTCCTGCCACCAACGGGTTAATGCGCTGAGATCTTCCTTTGTTTTACAAAGGGGCAAGAAAACACATTGAGCTGATACAGTCCATTATTAAAATTGCATTTCAGCAGAGGCAAATAACTCCAGCCACCTGACGCTGGGCTTAGCCATCATCTTCTCTTGCTACAACCCAAAGCTATTACATTAAAAGCATAAGCAAAACAATAGAGCTGACAGCAATGCAAGCTCCCCTGGTAGACGGAAACCATCAATCCTGTTGGTGAAGTATTTAGCTACAGAAGTATTTAGCTACAGAAGGAGAAAAGACATTCTTTGACTGCAGGATAAGAGGAAGGAATACACAGCCACTTTTCAATCAGAGCTAGATCGTGTATACATGAAGAAATAACAGCTTCGACAGCCAGACGTTAAGTTTGCCTCTAGAAAGTGGGAGCCAGCAAGTATACCTGTGAAGGCTACGAAAAGTCTGGGGTTGAATGAAGTCGCTCTTACCTGCTCCACCTTCACCTTGGATGCTCACAGCCCCCACCCATTCCCTGCGTGGTAGTTTCTACAGAAATTAAACAAAGAGCTTTTTCAGGGGCCAGGCAGGCAGAAAACAAACTTCTTTAGCTTGGGCAGTGTTAAGCGATCTTAATAAGCTCTAAATCTTTACTTGGAAGTCAATGAAATTAGCAGCAGAGTTTAGAAGCCAGAAACACCGGGCTGGATTATTTTAAAAAGCAAAAACAAAAAACTCCAACCATTCTTTGCAGCTAAACTCCAGCTCCGGTTCTCTGGGCTAGAATAGTAGTGTTAATAGATTCTGCCTCGACTAAAAAGGGAGCCAGTGGCAGAAAATCTATTCCTCCAGCAAGGTTGCCGGGCAACGAGCAAGCTTTTGGCATGTGGCTGATGTCTCCCGGCAGCCCGGACTACACAAAGTAAGCTCTTCCATCACTTATAACTAACTTGATTTTGATGGATTAAAACCAAATCAAAAGGTACTGTAAGTCACTCGTTTCCAAATTCAGGAATCTGGGTGAGACAGAAGACATCCCAATACCAAACATAAGACTAACTGATCAGGAAAAGTAGAATCCACTAAAGGTCATTCTGCTGGGTGATACATCTCTTACACATCCTAGTATACACACAATGTTATTTTAAGATGAGAATATCCAAAAGCAATGGGAAAAAACAGCATTCAAGAATATTTGGGGGTGGGGGGATGAGTGAAATAGGTGAGAGAGATTAAGAGGTACAAATTTCCAGTTACAAAATAAATGAGTCACAGGGATGAAACGTACAGCGTGAGGAATATAGTCAATAATATTGGAATATCTTTGTATGGGGACAGATGGTAACTAGGCTTATAAGGGTGATCATTTTGTGATATACAGAAATATCGAATCCCTATGCTGTGCACCTGGAACTAACAGTATTGTAGGTCGGTTATACTTCCATTACAAATATATATTTTGGAAAAATATTAACGTTATAAAGATGGAGCCTCAATGTTACGAGGAGTTGTGGATTCAAATGCATCTTTGTGTCTCGCGTTGGTGAAGGTGTTTGCACATCTGAGCACATTACTCAATAATCGGCGAACCCTCGCTAAGGGCTCTGAGATCCCACCCCTGTGCTGTAGGCGTGATGGAAGAAAATGTAAGACTTTGGGCCAAGGCCTCATTCAGAACACATTTACTATTAGGACATAAGGTAAGATGGTTTCTCTCACCAACTAAGTTCTTCCGCAAAAGGCTAGTTTTGGCACTGATTGTGTTTGCTTACGAAAACCACCTCCAAGACATACTGACCGAGCTGACTAGACTTCCCAAATGATGAAGACGGCACTGAAGGCCAGGCCTGTCCTTTCCCAGGGTTCTGGGGTGAACCAGGCCTACCTGCCAGGGCTCTGAATAGCATAAAATATACTCACACTTGATCCCAAACTTTTCTTTCTCTTTTAGAAAAACATCCTTCACAACATTCATAGTGTATCTCCTTTCATTTAAAAAAAAACTCCTTTTGGGGACTTCCCTGGCGGTCCAGTGGTTAAGACTCCGCGCTTCCACTGCTGGGGGCACGGATTCGATCCCTGGTCAGGAAACTAAGATCCCACACTCTGTGCGGCGTGGCAAAATAAAAAATAAATCCTTTCGGGGCTTCCCTGGTGGCGCAGTAGTTGAGAGTCTGCCTGCCGATGCAGGGGACACGGGTTCGTGCCCCGGTCCGGGAAGATCCCACATGCCGCGGAGTGGCTGGGCCCGTAAGCCATGGCCACTGAGCCTGCGCGTCCGGAGCCTGTGCTCCGCAACGGGAGAGGCCACAACGGTGAGGGGCCCGCATATCACACACACAAAAAAAAATCCTTTCGTTCAGAAAGTTGCACATACTCGCATGGACAGAGGCATCCTCTTCTCGTGCAATCCTGAACCTGTGGTCATTAGCAGCCACAGGCCCACCACAGGGGATGCTGAAGGCAAAGGCAACCGGATGAAACAGCCCAGCAGAGGTGCCCACACATTTCCTTGGAGTTCCAGGCAAAACCAGCTTGTGCCCATCGGCCCCTTCTAATGTGGAGAATGCACGTGACACCAAGCGAAGCATTCGTGTTCCAGACGTGGCATGTCCCATTTGTGGCCTCGTCAGCCCCTCGTCCATTATGGATCCATTATGCCTTTCGTCAACTTCCATGTTTCTTGCAACACATTCAAATGCACTGCAGGGACTAAAAGCAGCCTCCTCTGTAACCATTATGATGATAAAATGCAACTTGATGGAAATCGATATATTATCATCGCTCCCTATCAAGACATATGCCCTCAGGAAACAAAGAGTTGTTAGTTTTAATATGAAAAAGGCTTAATGGGTCTTCGCATGAGCTTGGCAGGTGGCTGAGCAGGTGCACGGCACTGCCACTCTCCACAAGTCTAATGCTTGCCCACTCTTTAAGATCGAGTCTGAATGCCACTCCAGCAATTCTTAACTGAGCCCTCCACCCCTACACTCAGCCCTTCCTGTTACCTGCAGCTCTGCTCCTGCACTGAACCTTTTCTACTGTATATACATCCTGTGCATACAACCATTCTCTCTCCTACCAGGTGTATGTTCCCCAAGAGCAAAAGCTCAGGGCCTTATTCAGAGCCGATGTTCAGTGTTAGGTGATTTTGGTTTTCATTGGAAGAAAACAAAACGGTGGGTAAATACAGCCCCCGAAAAATTAAAATTTTTTTTTTTTAGTTTGTAGGTAATCTGAGATACCTGGCCAAACCCTTAGTGCTGTGTCATGGAAAGAAGAGCCTGTGGTCTGACTATTAAGTCAGCCAAGCAGCTCTAGCCTTCCTATTGGAGTACCTTGTGCACCATGTAAGTAATCTAGTACACTGTAGTTTTGCAGAGGAATTATTCAGTAAGCAGAGGCCATGAGAAAATTAAGAGTTGATGAAATGTTTTCCTAATGTTTTCCTTTCTCGAAACAATCTCCTACGTAATAAAAGCCTTACAAATGTATTATATAGCCTTCGTCTTTTTCATATATATATATATATACACACACACACACACACACACACAATATCAATTGCTGATTGTCAAATTTTCACTTTACCTGATGAGTTTGCAAGATGGCTTCTTCCAAGTTTATTGATAATAGCACCTTGTATGTTTCTGATCCAGGATTCATTACTATTTGTAATTTATTATTTGTTGTGTCCTAGTTTGTCTCCCCAATAGACTGGTAGCTCCCCAAGGGTAGAAACCATTTTATCTTGAGTTCTATTAGTATCCCCACTGCCCAGCACCAAGTATGACATGGATGAGGCACCCACACACCTGCTGAACGATCACTGCCTGAAGTAATTAACTGACCGATAAATTCGTGCCTAACTGAAGTTCTGGCTTGGTTGAGGGTCTTCAAAATAAGATCGCGATTGGGCAACCAGTCTACTGGTCCTGCAATAGATTTTGCTTCAGAGAAACTCTTGCAAACCAGAATACCGAAGCTAGTGCCCTCCTTCAGGGAAACTTAGGGAGCCTGAAATCCTAGGAGAGCCAGTAGGAGCTGGAAGGAGAAGCTGGCAAAGGGAAAATATCTGTTATTTTATTCGAAGAGAACATTCAAAATCAGAAACACCTACATTCAGATGTTCAAGACAGAGACACTTGAGTTGAAGTCAAAATACACATTTGTTTTGTTTTTTTGTTTTTTTGTTTTGCGGTACGCGGGCCTCTCACTGTTGCGGCCTCTCCCGTTGCGGAGCACAGGCTCCGGACGCGCAGGCTCAGCGCCCATGGCTCACGGGCCCAGCCGCTCCGCGGCACGTGGGATCTTCACGGACCGGGGCACAAACCTGAGTCCCCAGCATCGGCAGGCGGACTCCCAGCCACTGCGCCACCAGGGAAGCCCCACATTTGTTTTTAAATACAAGTTTGGGACTAGAAACACCCCTATTCACTAAGAGTAAAAATTCTCTCTCACTCGTCCACCCTCTCGTCCTCCCCTGCCTGCCCCCCTTAACCCCTGCCCCACAGAGTCCGCAGATTTTTCTCATAATGTATATCAGATAATTTAATTTTTCCCCAATTTTTCACTGTTTATTTATGTTCATCAAAATACATGCTCTGATTTTTTTATTCAGAAAAGAAATCATAAATATATGTGTGAATGCGAGTAGGCTATACATAGGTTTCTAAAGATGTGTGCATATCATCACAGTATTATCTGTTTCTTTACTCTCACTAACATAGCAGAGTAGCAGAGACATGGAAAAATCAAAGCAGTAGATAATTTTTTAAATTATTCATATTTGACTCTAGGACAGTAACAGTTTAAACATTAGACTTCCCTTCTGTTCTTAATTCTATTTAGCTTAGGCTATTAAGACTAATTTATGTTTTAAAGGCATACACTAACAGACCATATGAGATAATATATGTAAACGTACTCTGTAATTAACATGTATTACTCTGTAATAATGCAAATGTGTTAGTATCATAATAATTATGATTTTTCCTTCAATTTGTATGTACGTGTATAAGTCTGTTTATATAGTATATATGTAGCCTAACAGCCTAACACTATAGTTTTCAAATACCTGTTCACAGACCAATACTGGTCAGTGACAAAGTTTTCACTGGCCAGAGGCAAAAGGAGAAAAATCCTAACAATGTATTACAGATTTTAAAAAATACAATGTTAAACGTATTATATTTAAAAGATTGCTTTTATTCTGAAATTAAATTCTTACTGATTTTTTTTCCTGGTTTGTTCCAAAGTCCATTGCTTTATCGAATTATAGTGCTAACGAGTGGTAATTTTTAAAGCCCTTACTTGCCAAAAAAAAAAAAAAAAGAAGAAAATTTTCTTTTGAAATGTATTAATCCATGGAACCTAAAAGTCTGAAAAAAACTGATTCAGGCAACAAAAACACCAACATTTCCATAGTCTGTTCAAGAAAAGAAAGTGAGGCTCCCCTTTACCTGCAGCTTTAGTGCTTCTAGTCATCCAATCCCAGTAACATCTGGAACGTCCCAAAAGATCCAGCCTCTGAGCTGAGCCCTCCCAGGCTCCCAGCAGTCCAGCACCCATTCGGCTTCTGCGTGATCACTTCATTTTCCCCAGCAGCCTCAACAAGAAGCACCACTTCGGAAGAAACCCCAAATCTTAAACCAGTCCAAGGTGGGGGCAGGCTGAGGGAGGCACCGAATCCAATTTTTTACAGGCAGAGAGACTTCAAAGTCTCCATCCGATGGCTCAAACATCCATAACAGAATTGGTATTTCTTCTCGGATTCAAGGCATGGCCAAGTCACACAGGCTCACTTCCAGGGTCCAGTTTTCACTTGGAGGCTGCAGCCCAGGCAGGCTCACTGCCCTTTGATCTGGTTGGAACCGGAGTGTTACAAATATGCTTGTATTAAGCTATCTCCAGTCTGCCTGAGGGCCTCGGTCTGGAATGCGAGAACGGGAGCTTCAAACAGTGAGGTTCCCAAGTCTTCATTTACGTTACATTTTTTTCTGGCCGGCCGGCCGGCCAATGCTCCTTCCATGGCAGGCAGCGATGGGGTGCCCGTGGAGTGCAGTAACGCAGAATGGCATCATAAGGCAGAACTAGAGAGTTTTGTCTCTATTCTCTGGGCCAGCAATCCAGGCGAAGAACAAGGGAAACTACAAGCAAGCACCAGAACCCTAAATTATACTTTTATTAAGCCACCCACAGGCATTTGTAAAGCACCTAGGAGCTCCGAGCGCTGTGTTATTAAGACGCAACGGAGGCATCACCATCTTTGGCCATCAAAGCATCCATGTTCCACCAGCCAGTGGGTAATGAATCATGGCAAGAGCTCCATCCCTTCTACCCCGGGGGCCTTCTCCTCCTAGACTTGACAGTGCAGGCCTCCATTTTCAAAATCAGAATGTATAAAAAACCCGTTTAGCTGGAAGATATCCTGTGTGAAAGAATGTGCAGTAAATAGCAAACATTTCCAACAGCACAGCCAGTATTTTCCTATTTCCTGGACAATTTACTAAAAATCTTCCACCCCTGCTTTCATAGGTTGAGGGCATCTGCTGTGCCAAACTGCCTGCTGGTGACAGAGAGAAACCAACACATTCTGCAGTGCCCAGGGATAAAACTGAAAAGCGAGAGAGAAGTGTCCCTGACAGAAGTAGACTCTGAACTTCTCTTGAGTCACCTGTTACCGAGAGACTTTAAATGCTGGATGATCAGAGATCTTTCACCAGCTTATACCACGCCAGTCATAATCCCCAAAATATCAAGAACCCCCAAGTCCTTGAGTGACTGCTTCATGCAAACATGGAAATAATGCAACAGAACCACTGCTTCTTTGATTCCTCCAGACGGAAAAGGTAGTGCCTTTAATATCATGCTTACTGGACATCCATCATCCAACGCACAATGCAACCATTGTAGGGCAGAGAGAGAGAATATACTCTGTGGGGTAGAGGCATGCGGCGGAAAAAAAACCCAACAACACGAGAGCCTCGACGCACTGAAGAAACGGTCTTCTGCTTCTCATTGGAATAATGGTGGGATGTGTACAAGAATGTTTCTGGCTGGCCTTAAAAGAAAGAAACTCTTTCAGAGAGCAGCGACCTTAAACATCTTATCAGCCTTTGAAGTTATGCACAATGACATCCTTTGGTTCCTTGCCCAGGGCAGAGGTTTAAGCTTTAAGACTCCATTTACTTACAAAGAACTGTAGAAATATTTTTGCTGCGGCACAAGGCAAAAGAGCCAGTTTTTGAAAACAGCAAATGATAGAATGGTGAGGTAGAGGGGAAAACACCCTTTATAGGGGGCACCGCACTGTGTTAAGGGGATCAAGAGCTATAGATCTAACTTTCTGGGGTTAACCTCCTTTATTTTCAATCTTCTGTACCATTCAGATCAGTTTTGTGAAACTCACGTCAAAGTGATAGAAGCAGAGTAGGTTCTGATGCTGCCACCCGCCTTCTGACTCATCCCTGGTCCAACGTGCCCTACCAATGCCTGTGCTTCCTACCAACACCACTATATCTCTGTAACCCATCTCCCCTCAACCCAAAAGAAAGGGTACCCCCTGCTCCCTCCAATGCTACCTCTTGAGTAGGAGTCCAAGGTGGGATAACGTCCCCCACAGGGTGGTGAGGAGGAGCCTTGTGCCCACTGCTGCCTCCACACAATTTTCTAGGGCATCTAGACTTGTGTTTCTTCCTTATGGTGGGTCCCGTCTATCTGGTCAACCACTGTATCCCTGCACGCTGTGTGCCCAGCCAGCACAGTGTTGAGTATATAGTAAGTACTCAAGACACGCTTGTAGAAGAAAGGCCCAGTGACCTCCACCCCAACGTTTTCTCTTTCCTTTCTGCCAGATATCTTCTGTCTTGGGGTACACTCTATTTTAGGGTCTCCCTGATGATTCAATCTTGGGCACAAGAACGTTCACTTGCCAGAGCTGTTTGATTTATTTGCTTTTGCTTTAATCTCAGGTCATGGCAAAAGTTCTTTTGCAAGACCCCGAAAAACTGGGAATCCAGAGATTCTGGGAATCTCCTAATAGTCACCTAAGAAAAGGTAATAATGCTGTATGCCATCATTTTCATGATTTGATAAGCTACATAAAACTCATTACTGAACTGGAGCCAAACACTTGAAGGAAAACAGAAGGAAATCTGTTGCCTTGAGATTTATCTTTCTTCTTCAAAGAACTCGGAGTTGCTTCTATAGTACATGATGTTAGGATAGGCCTTGGGCCAATCATTGTAAAGAGCATCTGAAAAATTACTCAGAATTGTGTGCTCGGTTGTTTTGCAAAGGATATCGCTATTTGTTTGCTTAAGTGAGGCTGTAAGGATTGCTGGAAACGTTCTGTGAAAATATTAGCTAAACTCAAGTCCCTATCAGCAAATACACGCATGCAGTTCACACATGTGTCACACCACACGTATGATCTCTGACTTACAGGTATGAATAACGTATAAACAAGCTGAACCCCATTCCAACAAGCAAGTGACTTTAGTTCACAATGGAAATGTAAACATGACCCTTAGTTGAAGATAGCCTTTAACTCCAAATTGTCCATATACACAATAAAACAAGCTCTTTACTGGGCCTGGAGGGCGACTCCACGTGGGCTGTGGTGAATTCTCCTAATTGAAAGCCGTGATAAGTCAACATGAAGGGGCTCTTTCCAATGTTGACACGTGTTCATGGAGGGCCTCTTCATTTGAAAATCTTCAAGAGACCCCACCTGGTCCACGGGGCTCCGTTTGGTCTTCATAGCAAAGAGAACACACAGTTCTCCATAATTACACAAAGGGGACAATTTGGTAAAGAAGAACTAACTCTATGAAGTAGTGCTTCTGAGTTAATCAAGTCAAAAGACAAGCCCAATTAAAAGAGCCTTTTGCTTAAATAATATATAAAAATAAAGAAAGCAAAACTCAGGAGGTACAGTTCCCAGATACACAACTTGTAATTTCTAATAAAGCAGGAAGGCAGAACTCCAGTCACTTAACAAAATGCTCAATACCCAATTAGGATCCACAGTCCCTGAACAGCTATCTGATTACCCCGGAGATTAATTCCCTGGGCGGCAGGCCCCAAGGGTCCTTTCTAGCCAGCTCCATCACTCATTGGGAAGTCAGGGAAGATGAATATCTAGGTTAGGTTTGATGCTCACAACTTTTCAAGGGTTACTCAGATCTCAGAAATAAAGATTGGCAGATCAAGGAGAGAGCACAGACACGATCATTTGGTTCATTAGAATCGTGAAACTAAAATCTCCTTTTGCAGTTGTAAAGAGCCAGCTCAAGTTAGTTTTCCAAATAGTGAAAGGAAAATACTCTAACAAACAAAGAGGCATATGAAAGTCAAGCATGGTAAAGGGCAGGAAAAAAAAAAAAAAAAAAACCCCGAGTAATTCCTCTTAAGTGCCTTTCTTCCTTTCATTTTATTTTACTTTATTTTAGCAAGAAGAAAGTAGGAGAGTTGGGACTTTGTCATTATTTTTTTGTTGTACACTTTGATTTTTTTGTTTACTTTTGTTTTGTTTCGATTTTTAAAATTTGTTGGTAATAGCTACATATAGACAAAATTCAAAAGGTTCAAAAGGATATGTAGTGAAAAGTAATCTTATCACCCCCCTGTCACCAGCCACCCAATTCTACTCCTGGGCAGGGCAGTAAACAAACAAAAACCAGCAATGACCACCAAAGTGTGTGTGTGTGTTTGGGGGGGTAGGGTGGGTGGCAGTAGACAAAGAAAATAAAGAAAAAAACCCTAAAACAATGATCTAAATCTGGTGTATCCTTTCAGATATAATCTATGCAAATATTAGCATTTCTTTTCTTTGTGAAAAGACAAAAGCAATGTTTTTTATAAACTGTTCTGTACTTTGCATTTTTCTCTCAACATAGCTTCAAGGTCAATCCCTAACAGTAAATACAGAGATGCCTAACTTTATATAAGTGCAAGTACATCTGTAGGATAAATTTCAAGAAATGGAATTGCTTGCCCCAAATATATGCATCTTCTATTTCAATTAATGTTACCAATGTGCTTTCTCTAGAGACTGTATCAATTTATACGCCCCTCAGCAACGTGAGTGTCTGCTTCTCCTCACCTTGGCTAACCCACGGCACCAACCATGACAGGTAAACATGATCTCTTAAAGTTCTAGTTTATATTTCTCTTATTAGGAGGAGGGCAAGTATCTTTTCATATATTTAAGAGCCATTTACTTCCTATCCTGTCAACTGCATGTTCATATCTTAGGTGACTTCTACCACCTTCTTTCTCTTCAGTAAAGGCAGTGTCTCTAGCAAATGATATCCAAGCTGGTCTTTTTTTTTTTTTTTTAATTTTTTTTTCTTGGCCGCGCTGCGTGGCCTGTGGGATCTCAGTTTCCCAACCAGGGATCAAACTCGCACACCCTGCATCGGAAGCATGGAGTCTTAACCACTGTTACCTCCAGGGACGTCCCCTCCAAACCGGTCTTTTGTATAGTTCTTCAAGCCCGTGCATATATCATCTAATTTAATAATTGCAATAAGCCAGTATGCAGGCACAAAAATATTTTCTCCATTTTATAGGTGAGGAAGCCAAGGTTTTGTTTGTAGGTTTGACCAACAAGCTCACTGGAAGTTTGTAGCCAGAACTAGAATTCACGTAGCTTACCTTTTAGTCTAACGATTTGTGCGTGCGTGCGTGCATTCCGGTGTGTGTTTACTGCATTAAAATGCCTCTTAGATTGTAGAAAGGATGAGAAAGGAAATATTCTCTTTTTCTCTAATGATGAATTTGCATTTTCTATTTACCTGGCCAGTTTTCATTGTATAGCAAATAAAGGAAACTAAAACTTTATTTGCTCTCATTCTGTTGCTCAGGCCAAAGCATGGACAAGCATTGAGTCTTCATGTATCGCACATCACCAAGCTATCAACCTTTTATTACCAACCTGGATGGACCGAGTACTGGGTGGAGGGGAGATAGAACAGTACTGACATACATCCTCCCCAGGAAGAGGGGGACCCTCGAGAGGACTTCCCATGTTGAATGTCCTGGGGGAGAGCATGAATACACGAACTCCTATGAGGGGGCAGAAGGAGAAGTCCCCAGGACAAAGGAGAAGAAGGTCATAAGCCATAGGGGTCTGTCAACTTGGTGCTATTGACAAGGAACGCTTCTGGGTTCAACCTAGGATACTGATTCCCAAGTATTCTCCAGCCCGTCCCGGGGGAGCTGGTCTCTAGTCTACCAGGAAGAGGCTGTGGGGTGGAAAGTACCCAGCTAATTTGGGAAAAGGGACAGGAAGGCTCTAAAAGAGCTGGAAGACCTTCTTCTGCCCCATCATGGGGCAGGGGATGGGGGGCAGTGGGGCAAGGGATCCAAAGCTGTGAGTGATGGGGACAAAAGCATAATGAGGAAAAATACAATCAGAGCTGCCACCAGACCCTACAGGGCAGAAAAGGGCTCACTGGGCCCAGCAGTAGTTCAGGTGCTAAGCTGGGGGAAACACCAGCAGTAAACTGCACTAGGTGGGACTTGGATGCAAAACCCTGAGATTGTCACCCAAGCTCTCGACTGTCTTCAAAGCCGGTGTGTCCAGAACATATGATGAGCGATATTTCATAAATCTGAGCCTTTAGTGAAAGGTGCCAATTTCATCCTTAAGTTTAGTTACTGCTTCATTCATTCATTCCCTTCAAAGGCAGTCCTTTCCATAAAACTCTCCTCCTAATTTCCACTCGAATCCTGGCAGAGTAAGCATGTCAGGACTGTGCAGAAATTCCACGGCAGTTTGCTGGAGCTCCTGTCCCACATGTAAGGTGGGTGATACGTGCAACGCAGCTCAACACGTGAAAGGGACCATTCCAAGAGAATCTAATTCATTCTCAGTGGCGCCCCTACTGGCTTCAGCCAGCCAGCCCCAAGAGCTGGCTGAGGTCCCACCCTACAGTGGGACTTCGCCTGGTTAGCTGGTTAGACAGGGGCCTCCTGGCAGGTCTTCAGCAGTAGACCTGCTCGCTGAGGTGGGACAGGTGCCAAAGGCAAAGATTCCACTGCAAGCATGAAGGTCTTTGACATCACACAAAATGTGATCTCATGTTAAGCAGAAGTTAGGTACTAAAGCCAAAACATAAGGCAAAAAAGCAAGTGTAGACAAAATACTTTAAAATTTTAAAATTAAGATAGAGTGTGACTTCCCTGGCAGTCCAGTGGTTAAGACTGCGCTTCCACTGCAGCGCGCACGGGTTCGATCCCTGGTCAGGGAACTAAGATCCCACATGCTGTGCAGCACAGCCAAAAAAAATTAAGATACAGGAAACTTATAGATGTGAAACAGGAGGGAAGGGGGCAGGGCACAACCTTTAAAAGAATGACATAGCCGTTGAGGACATGACAGAAACTGGTTAGAACCTACTAGGTCCAAGATGGCGGGAGACTCGACTTCCAGCGGACCTTGAGCCTCATTACACGCACACTGTAATACATCAGCATCTAAATGACACACCTACAGGCGCCACGACAGTTCTGAGGCTCATTTCCAATTCCTGGAAATCCCCAAAACAGTTGGAATAATCCTCCCCCTCATTAGCCTATGAAATTACCCAGCCCATAAAAACTAACCACCCCGTATTCTGGGTCCTCTCACCTTCTGAGATGGCCCATACTCTGTGGAGTGTGTTCCTCCCAAAGCCGTTCTTGCCTTTTGAGATGGATGGCATTCTGTCTCTGGAATGTGAATCCCTCTAAATAAATCCACTTCTTACCTAATACTTTGTCTCTCACTGAATTCTTTCTGCAACGAGACATCAAAAACCTGAGCTTCATTAAGTCCTGAGACCAGGTGTGTGATTGCAATTAAAAGAGAGTGGGTTCAAGTCCCAATCTGAGTTGTGTGGTTTCAGATATAAAAATTAACAATGTGTAGTTATTGATGGGACAACGAAGATGGATATTAAAGACTTGCTTCTACTTCTCCAGACAACCTCTCCCTCCCTCTCCCTCTGTCTCTCTCTCTCTCTCTCTCTCTCTCTCTCCGTTTCTCTATCATCTATCTTGTCCAGGAGCATATCTTGGCCATGCAGTATCTCCACTGTATACAAAGGGTAGGGGGCAAAGAACAAGTGAATTAGTACAGGAAAGAGGCAGATGAAGTCAGAAACAGGGTGACTGAACCGGGAAAGGAGCAGTGCAAAACTACAAAGCTGACAGGCAGACGGTGGGTAGAGGGGAGCAGAGCCCCCATCTGCTGGGCTGGTACTGAGAGGCAGGCTCTACTGCAGGGACAGGGCAGGGTTGAGCACAGGCCTTTCAGTACCTGTTCTCAGCCAGGTAAACAAGGCAGGAGGTTTGGGCACAGAAACAAGGTAGGGAACAGTTTGCAGAACCTATAAAAAGAACCAAGACCCAAGGTCAAGGTTGGACTAGGCAACAAGGATTCTGGAATGGAGTTCCTTAAACCCTGCCTCCGATCAAGATTTGTCCTAGGAGTTGGGCAAGCCCGTCCCTCAGGGGAGGCTGAGCCAGCTTTGGCCGTGCAGTGAGGAGAGATGCCTAGGTCTGGAGCCCAGGGGCCCGGCACATCCGGCCACATCAGGGGTAAGGGAGGAAGCAGGCCAGGCGGACCAGCATGGGGGCTCCAGCAGGCCCTGGGGAGCCAGCTGGAAAGCAGGGGTGACGACAGGGCGAGATGGGTACAAGTTAGTTTTCACTACCTGGCTGAGATGCTCAATGCATTCCTGCAAACCTATTCACATCTGAGCAGGCTTAGGCCTCTCTTAACACAAAACTTCTTCCTATTTATCACTTTAAGATTCTCACTGTCCTTCTCGGCACGGGAGGAAGGCACAGCAGTACCAAAAGATAGCAAAGTGCAATTACAATACACAGTGTATCAGAACTTCTCTGTACGAATAGCGTCCGGTAGCCAAGTTCCTCTTACCACTGAGTGGAGGATGTCGGGAAAGAGTCAAGTTATTCTCTGGGACCAGGCAGCAACAGGGAAGGGAAAGAGGCAGCTGTATTCACTCAAATATACACCCTGGGGAGAGGGAGTCTGCCCAGAGCAGTGAGGGTCTGCCAGGCTAGTCTTCCTTACACAAGTCAGTAACGAGCATTGGCAAGGAGCTGGACCAGGTTGTGGCCACGTGCAGCCCCAGCGTCACTGGTGAAGGAATGGGGAGAGAAACCAGGAACCACCCTCACTCCACCTGTCCTGACTGGAGGCAAAGAGGGGGAAGCATGCCCCGCCCCCAGTTACCCATACAACTCAGTCCTGGTACTGAAGCTTTGGGCAGCAAAACTCTAGCCCTGGGATGCACTGGCTTTATGAAAAGTAGTAATCTTGTCACTGATTTTATTTATTTATTTATTAAATAATTTTCTAATTCTGTCATTCCTTCTGCATTTATTTATTTATTTGTTTGTTTATTTATTTTATTTTGGGCCGCATTGGGTCTTCGTTGCTGTGCACGGGCTTTCTCTAGTTGCGGCAAGCGGGGGCTACTCTTCGTTGTGGTCTGCGGGCTTCTCATCGTGGTGGCTTCTCTTGTTGCGGAGCACGGGCTCTAGGCTTGCGGGCTTCAGTAGTTGCAGCACGCGGGCTCAGCAGTTGCAGCACTCGGGCCCTACAGCACACGGGCTTCAGTAGTTGTGGCTCATGGGCTCTAGATCGCAGGCTCAGTACTTGTGGTGCACAAGCTTAGCTGCTCTGTGGCATGTAGGATCTTCCCAGACTAGGGCTCGAACCCATGTCCCCTGCATTGGCAGCTGGATTCTAAACCATTGCGCCACCAGGGAAGTCCTGTCACTGATTTTAGAGGTGACTCCAGAGCCGGTTTACAAGTCTGGGTCGCATTACTTTACAATGACTTATCGTCATGGACCCAAAATTACATTACCCAGCAAGTATTACCTGCTTGCAAGTGAGTTACTTTTTGTTATCTCTGAGGATATTCGGAAAAAAAATAAAACCAGCTACACCACTTACTGAATGTGTCTTGCATGCCAGTTACTGGCATAAGCGCTTTACACACATGGCTCTGAGGCCATAACTAACTTTCTCAAGGTCACACAGCCAATTACTAGACAAGCTGACATTGGAAACCAGGTTTCCCCTTCCCAGCTTTGCTCTGTGGCATCCAGATACAGTCTCAGTTCAGAAATTTCCAACAGAGGTCCTCCAGATTATTGAAAACATGTAACAACTGCCATGCCCATGCCTAGACCAACTGGAAAGGACACGCAGTGAGTGACAGGTAAGGGGCTCCATGTGCCTTCCGGATGAAATCAGCTCTGAGTGTGAGCTCAGGGGTACAAGAGGTACAGCCTCAACCGAGATGACAGGGCTGCTACCCTACACCAGACGCGGAACCAAAAATTTTCTGCCCCACCATTTTGTAGAACAATACCTTCAAAGGGTTACTACGAGGACATCACACAAACCCTGACACTGTCAAAACTATGCTCAATTAAACTAATAGAGGTTGTTCCATTTCAAAACATGCCTGTGTTACATCCTGATAAGGAGGTATCAAAAGAAAATGAATTTGGATCACTTTTGAATGATGACATCTGCATTACCACGGCAATTCACCTATCAAACTAATTTAGGCTTAGAGCCCAAATCAACACTGCTGTCAGAGAGTTGATTTCTATTCATTTAAAAACTTCCAGGCTCAAGAGTGATCAGTGGGAATTTTAATGTCTTGGGAAAAGGGAGGAAAAAGAGAATGTGAGTACCGCACACAGCAGCAAGACTGGAACTCACAGTTCAGCCAGTGTTTATGGAGCATCCAGTACAAGGTTCCATCCTAGGCATGGAGGAAATTCTAAGTCACAACCTCTGTCCTAACAGGGCACACAGTTCCATCCAAAGATGCTGACAATGAGGACGAGGATGAGTGTCTTACTAGACGCCAGGTACTGTCCCATGTGCTTTACTAAATTAATCTCCACCAGATACTACTGATTAATAGGTCCATCTTACAGATGAGTAAGTTGAGGCACATTAAGTAGTAAATGTTTAAATAGTACTTCTCATAGATGAGTCTTAAATAATTTTAATGTTCTATCTCATCTGATCTTCATAGAACCACAGTGAGAGAGGCAGCATCAGACACAGGCACACAAAGTGGTAATGGCAGAACCTTGAGTAGAAGGCAGGGCTTGTGGCTGCCAATCCATAATTTCTATAGAGAGAGAGCGTTAAAAGGCAGTCGTGTGAGATCCAGAGGAGGTACTGACAAGGAGTTCTACAGGACTGCACTCAGGAGGAGAGCACTTCCTATCTGGGCAGCATCCACGGAGAACAGGGATGGATACAAGCCTTTGAGGGTAGGTTGTGTTCAGAGGAGTGGAAAGAGCAGGGGCCACCACTGCAGATGCAAAAGGAGCCAGAGCAAAGCATGGAGGTGGACAGGTGCAGTGTGTACGTGGAGATCAGGAAGTAGATCATGTTGGTTTGAAGGACGCTCCATGGGGCGACCACAAGGAGACAACAATGGTGGAAATGGGGTGCCATTATGAATTTTGTCTAGAGCACGATAGGACAGAAGGAATTAAAATGTCAAGCTTTCCAGAAGGTGAATTTAGAGTGAGGGGATAGTGAACAAATAATAGTTAAGGAGACAAGTAGACAATGGTGATTGCTGAATAAATTATAGAATAAGCAATATAGAATAAATTGTATATTCTAAATTATAATTATTCTAAATTACAAATAAATATAGAACACGTGTAAGAGTAAAAAGAATCAACTCTCCAAATTGAAGGCTCTAATGAGACAGAAAAAGAACTCAGAGAATCTCTACAATAATGTCTACAGCTCAGATCTTGTCTCTGAATTGTTTCTAACTTTCTCCTTTTTCTGTGGCTAATCCTCGGGTTGACTCACGTGCTCTCACTCCTCGCTAAAAAGTGAAAGCTACGCATCATCCTCATTAATAATAAATGGAAAAGACTCAGGTTCCTGCACTTGACGGGAAAAGCATCAAGACAGAACAAGCTCTGAAAGTACAGTTGAAGGTGATAATGACTCATCGCAGTTCGACGTCTCCAGAAACCCTCCATGGAAAACCTTACCCAAGCCCACCTGTTCTGCGTTGAATTGCGTCCCCTTGAAAAACTACGCTGAAGTCCTAACTCCTGGAACCTCTGAATGTGACCTTATTCGGAAACTGGATCTTGTAGATGAAATTAGTTAAGATGAGGTTACACTGGAGTAAAGTGGGCCCTAAAGCCAACATGACGGGTGTCCTTATGAGGAGAAAAAAGACTCAGAGACACACACAGGCAGAAAACCACAAGATGCTGGGGGCAGAAACTGGAACTATGCTGACACAGCCACAGAAAGGTAAGGATTGGCAGTGCCACCAGAAGCCAGGAGAGAGGCACAGAACAGTTCCCCCCAGAGCCTTCAGTCTGCATAGCCCTGCCAATACTTTGATCTTGGATTTCTAGCCTCCAAAACATACGAGAGAATAACTTTCTGTTGCTTTAAAGCCACTCAGTTTGTTGTATCCTTCGTTATAGCAGCCCTAGGGCGCAAATACGCTGGCTTCATTTCAGCTTCTGGGAGGTAGGACAGAAAAGGAAAAACCAGGCACATCTGGGGGCTTGGAGACTTGAATTCCAGGCTCCATTTTGCAACCACCTCCCAGGTGACCCTCCCTGGACCCAGAATCCTCGTTTTTGAAATGAAGCATTTAGGCTGGATGAGCCCTAAGTCCTCTTTTGGTTTCAAACTCTGTATCTATCACATCATAGCCAAGAAAGTCATCTGCTCGAACATCTACTGAAGGTGAGAGTACGACGGGGCTGAAAAAGGAAAATTCGAGAAAACTCCCATCACCAGTAGAAGTCAAGGAGAAAGGGAAAAGAAAGAGTAATTAGCGGCGGTCCTTGCATTTACCATATGCCACATTATCATTCCATCTTCATGTCAAATCTGGCCTGCAGCCCCCATGCCATGGCGACTTAATACAAAGAGACACTAGGAGCTGCCAGATGCAGAAGGTTAATACAGGGGATAAGAGAATCTCGATGAGCGACACTCCATTTCCCAAACCTGCTCGTGTCAAGGTCATTTAACCCCAGAAATATGAAACCTGCTGCCTGGAGAAGACAAAAAAAAAAGAAGCAGAAAAAGGAAGGCTGGCATTGAAACTGTCCCCTCAACCCTCACCCCAGTCATACAACGTGCTTTGCAGCTGGGGGGGCTCTTCGAAACTGCTAGAAACTAATGATTATGAAACAAACCCCACTAGTAAAGACCAACAAGAAATTCCTGTAAAAACCTCATACATACGCACTATTCTATTGTACCTTTTTTTTCCAAGAGTAAATCGCGGCTGTCAAATTACACCCTTTCATTACTGTCATGGACTCCTTTAAGAACAGCTCATCAGAAAAGCCTACAGAGGTATTTAATCAGATTTTTTTTTTCTTCCAATGACCTAATGTTTTGGTATGAAACTGCCGCCCGCTCACGCAGCGTAGAAATTTAGCACTGTCAGCATTTAATTATTATTTTATCACGGATTTCTTTACTTTCCTACAGGGAAGAAATAACTTAAATTTTTAAAAAATCCAACAAGCGCTTAGCTTTTAAAATCGCCAAGACGCTGCCCTCATTATTTTGCTTTGTCAAAAATACTAGGTGTGGAGATGGGATATATCACAGAAACGCACTTCTGAGTTAATAAGAGCTACCACTATCACCAGCTTCGATCTTCCAGAACACCAAGACAATGTGGTGAAAATTATGTACATCGTGCTGGTTTCCAGGGGATGAAATACTCACGACTCATTCAGGTTTGTATGTGACAGCAGCTCCACGTTCCAAACAATATCCCTGCCCCTGGACACCTGAATGAAGGCCTCGGCTTCACTCTCCCCTTCCTCTTCCTCCAAGTAAAACTTTGCCGTGTCTTCTCTAAGGTGGGAAAAAGAGAACAGGGAGGAGAAAGGAAGCTGAATGGAAAAGGGGAGAGAAGACAGGTGTGCAGGTGTGACCCTGACTCCAACAACAGCTGACCCAAGACTCCAAGTCTAGAGGCCAAGAAAGGGAGCATCAGGGCCAAAGGTCTAGATGTGTTCCTCAATCCGGTTTCTCTTTCGTTTCTTCCTCCTCACTCATCTGAAGTCTCTTTTCAGAAAAGTAGCCATTTCATCATCAACACCACAAAAAAAAAAGCCTCTTCATTTGCCTCTCTTCCCCTTTACCCACAGAGTTCCTGCTTCAGAGTCGAGCTCTGTGAACAAGTTGGGGATGCTTGGTGCAGGCAAGTCATCTCCAAATATTTATTGAGCACCTACTGTAAGTGAGCAATGGTGTTAACTACTGAGGGGGCGATATGGTATAAACATAGGTAAAAAGTGGTACCCAGGGAAGATCCATGTGTAGGAAGAAAGCCAGTCATTTATCAGAGCGTGGTACAACTCACGAGCAGTGAGGACAAGAAAGGTTACACTGGTTCGCGCTTACCAGCTCCAGAAGGTTCTTGTGCCACCCATGCACCTAATTTCAAAGCAGAACTTGAGACCCTTCCCCCACCCACATCTGTCCTCCCACCCCTCCCCCAAATTTCTCCCATCTCAGTAAATGCCACCTCCTAGATGTCAGCATCCCGGGACCTCCTTGCCCCTCCCCACTTCTATTCCAATCCACCAGAAAGTCCTCTTCATCGTCACTTTATTCTGTGTAGTCCAGGGACATCCCTCACCTGGCCTCTAGGACTGCACTCTCACCCACCTTGGAACTTCTCTATACACAACAGCAAAAGTGATGATCTAAACAGAAACTTGACTGTGCCATTCGCACTTGTGAACCTGGCCAAAGGTTTCCCACGGCACAAAATAAATCCAACCCCCTCCCAAAGCAGCCTGCCCCAGATCCCCTGCTGGGCCTCCACCGGGCTATAACCCTAACAACTAGCGTAAAGCCCGGCACCAATCAAAGATTCAATGTTTGTTTAAATGAATGAATCAAGTGTTCGTTATTCATTTCCCAACAAAGACGTAAGTAACACATGGGGACGATATACATCAATATATGTGTTTACACATGGCTTGGATCATGGATGGTTTGGCCCTTTCTAGGATAACCTTCAAGCTGAGTTGTAGATTAGTCTTTCTTTTCAGTTTCCACAGTTTGATCCAGATTATCCGTGGGCAGCAGAGGGGCAAAAGGGATGGAGGTGAGGAATGGGTGGCAGCCTCCAAGTCAGGGAAACAGCAGCAGTGGTGGAAAGCCTTGGTGATCTTGGGTGAGTAGCAGGCTGAGATTTCAGCCCAGCTCTGCTGCACCTGTAGCTGTGGCCTGCCTTCTATTTCTATATCCTGAGGGAAGGGCTACTTCCTCCATCAGGTGGCTGTTTGGACACTTAGCACTTTATGGCTACTACCTAAACATACAGTTAGCACAGTCAACCTCAAAGAAATCTTTATGCCATCAGAAACTCTTGGTCACGACAAATCAATTCAACATATATATGTTGAAGCCAGGTATCGTTCTAGTCAATGGAAATTTGCAGCTAAAATTAAAAGAATAGTTCCTGCCTTTACGGGACTTACAGACCAGAGTGGGAGGCAGTCATCTATACATACATGGCCTCAGATCCACGCCAGGAAACAGTACTCTCAGCAGCAGCTGATAGGAATCGGGGTTGATGCTATTACAACAGGGACACAGGAATGTCTGCATCTTTCCCCTAACCCTAACTCCTTCACTTTACCACCCATGGAGCTATACACAGGAACAAGGGCCTAACAGGAATCAAAGTTTGACTATATCAAGAGCTGAGCCAATCCAGCACTCTGGCAAGGGTTACTCACCTGGCCTTGTAGACGAGGGCAAACACTTGGTAATTTTTAAGGCATAGTGATCTTGCCCACCATTGCTGTGGCCCATTTCATATTCTATATTTGGCATATCAGTTTCACACCTGCTCCACCCAAGTGGCGGGAAGGGCAACTGAGGGAGGAGCTGAAACACATATCCCTTGCAGCACACCCTATGATGTAGTTAATATCGTTCCTGTTTTACAGATGAAGAAACAGCCTTGGGGAAGTAAAGGGAATGACTGCCTAAGACCATACAGCCACGGGACAGCTGAGGAGGGTCTAAACCCAGGTCTTTTGATCTCAAGTTCAGATCACTATTCTGGCATTGAGCCTCGCCATGATAGGAAATGCCACATGTATGAACAGCATGTCTATGTAGGAAGCAGATGTTACGGCCAATCCATAACCACAGTCAGCAACCTAAAAGCAACTGTTTCTAGAAATTTCAAATTGTGGTAAGACTTCAACCACCTAGAATAACTCTCCAGAGTAACCCAGAGATTTAAATAAGAAGGATCTCTCAGTAGGTAAAAAGCTCACACCCTCAACACTGCACTCAGAGATTGTGCCCTTGAACTTTTGTTCAGAAACCTATTAACTCTTTCTTTGAACACAATTCTAATCACTTGTGTTCTCTGATTTCTTAGCCTCTGGCCTGGGAGACGTGGTCAATTAAAATGGATTCCTGGAGGGAGAGAGAGTGATTACGATGAAAAGTGATAGAGAGTTAAAAAAAAAAAGAAAAGAAAAGAATAGGGCAGAGGTTGGCAAACTTTTCCTGTAAAGATAAAGATCAGAGAGTAAATATTTTAGGCATCATGGATTATACTTTCTCTGTTGTGACGACTCAACCTCACCCTTGTAGCTCAAAATAAGCCGCAGACCAATGTGTAAATGAAGGAGCATGGCTGTGTTCCAATAGACTTTTATTTACAGAAACAGGTGATGGGTCAAGTTTGGCCCAGAGGCTACAGTTTGCAAACCGTGGAATAGAAAAAAGCTTCAACGCCAACACAATATCTAGAAAATCTCAGCAGTCTGGGACCATAGCTTAAAGAAACAAATAATCCCAACATCAACAGCCCTTAGGACAACCGGCATCACAGAATATCATGGTCCTTCATCATAAGATTATAGAAGTTTAGAAATCTAAACAGCCTTGGGAATATTATGGTCCGACTTCCCATTTTTACACATGAGGAAATAAATTCTCAGAGAGGTTAAGGGACTTGCTAAAGGTCAAACAGCTAATTAATGATTAAACTTAAATTAGAAGCAGGGTTTTGATTCTATGTTTAGAACTCTTTCCATTATTCCATGTCTATTATTTTAGCCTTTCGGTAACAATGGATAGAGGAAATGCTCATTTAATTAAAATACTACACCCTTGAGATTGTTAAGATTCTGAAATCACTAAAATACACAGTTCTAGATGTTTAGAAAGATGACTGTGAATCATCAAGACAAAGGTTAAATTAGGTTTAATGTCCTCAGAGAATATAATTTCCGAAGTAGGGATAAAAAGAATACATTTCAAATAATTAAAAAGTTAATATACGTGGAAATTTCTATTCTCCCTTGTGCATGGGGAAATGAGGTACCACTTGTCCATTAGTAGGAGCAGAAAAGCGTGCCATCGTATTTGATCAGTTTAGACCTGTTCATAAATTCTGACCACTTCCAGGACAGCCCAAAAATCACCAAGGCACTGGCAGGCCCCAAGTAATTTCTCAAATTGCTGGATGCCCATATTCATTCAATTCTAAGTGAAAAACAAAAGCCACCCTCAGTCCTATCTGTCCCTTTCTCTTTTCTATCATTAGCAATGTCTTCTGCTCCTTTTCTGAATTAATTAGGAAATAATTAATTTCCTGACATGTTTATAAAGATTCCAAATGCTGGTTAAACATGAAAGAACAGAGGTTGGGAACACGGAGGTGACAAATTTTATTTCTGTGATGACAAGTTAGAGTACTCCTGCCAGCTGGACCTTGCAGCAGTCAGAAGCACGCACCTGTCTATGGGGAAGTCAGAGAGGAGTGGGGGAGCAGAAAGAGACTGGGGGGTCAGTGGCCTGCCACACCATGCAAATGAGCTCTAATTGCTCAGGGTCACTGAGGACTGCTCATCTTGGGGAGGTTCCTGACAGCTCCTGACACCGGGGAATGCAGGGAGACCACTTCTCTTCTCCTGACCACACAAGTGGTCCTGTTTCTGTTTACAGACCCCAGAGCAGGGCTGTGGTTCAGGGAGTTCACCTTCCTCTAAACAGGAGAAGGGCGAAGGGGGTGGGTCGACTACTGCTTTGGAGTGTCCCCGAGATGCACTTCCCGGTTTGACAAACCTGCCAAAGGAAATGAGAAGCGATAAGTGATTGGGCCCCGATTAGATCAGCCACCTTGGGAAAGGTGCTGAGCCAGAGATACTGCACTGAAATAAGGAGACACCTGGGACTAGATTTCTAGCAAGCAATCCCGAAGTAGATATGGTCTGAATTGGAAATGGATTTCATGGGCAGATAAAGTCTAATAAGTGGCAGGTCCCTCAAAACTCATATATCATCCAGTCTCACACAGTGTCTGTGAAGTTTGTTATCAATAATTTAACAACGGGAGAACCTAGCCCTTAGCAAATACTTAATTTCAAAACATACCTACTGATTTACTCAGATACAGCATACATAGTATATTAAAAATATATTACAAGGAGCCAAATGCCAATAAAGCTGCACTTGGAGAAGACCAGGGGCACTGGTGCGTTCCGAACATTTCCGTTAAAGGAGGAACTGGACCCTCCGTCCAAAGAGCTAGTCCACTTAGCAATTTCTAAAGTGTGGCGAAGAAAGCTTGCCTGTGAGCCCTGCTTCAAACAGCACGGACATCACCTGAGCTCCTATTCCCAGCAAAGCAACAAGCCAGATGCCACGTGTACAAGTTCTGAGGGACAAGAATCAGGGGGTCCCCTCAGGAACAGCTCTCCGTGCCAGGCCTGAAGGCTAAAGGAAGCGAGGGCATTTATACAAAGCAAGGTCTTTAGTAGCAAAGAGGGGACTTTTTTTTTTAATTGATGTAGAGTTGATTGACAATACGTTAATTTCTGCTGTACAGCAAAGCAATTCAGTTATATATATACATATGTGTGTATATATATGTATATGTATATATACACACATACATTGTTTTTTTGTATTCTTTTCCATTGTGGTTTATCACAGGATAGTGAATACAGTTCCCTGTGCTCTACAGTAGGACCTTGTTCTTTATCCATTCTCTGTATGATAGTTTGCACCTGCTAATCCCAAACTCACCCTCCATCCCTCCCCCACCCTGCCATCCCACTGGCAACCACAAGTCTGTTCTCTATGTCCGTGAGTCTGTTTCTGTTTCATAGATAAGTTCATTTGTGTCATATTTTAGATTCCACATATAAGTGATATCACGTGGTATCCGTCTTTCTCCTTCTGACTTACTTCACTTAGCAGGATATTATCTCGGTCCCTCCATGCTGCTGCAGATGGCATTATTTCACTCTTTTTTTATGGCTGAGTAATGTTCCATTCTCCACATCTTCTTTATCCATTCATCTGTCAATGGACATTTAGGTTGTTTCCATGTCTTAGCTATTGCGAATAGTGCTGCTACAAACATAGGGGTGCATGTATCTTTTTGGATTATAGTTTTGTCCAGATATATGCCCAGGAGTGGGATTGCTGGATCATATGACAACTCTATTTTTAGTTCGTTGAGGAACCTCCATACTGTTTTCCATAGTGGCTGCACCAATTTATATTCCCACCAACAGTGTAGGAATGGGTTCAAAGAGGGGACATTTTTAAGGGGACCGGAGGCAGAGGGAACTATCTCCATGGTCACTGTCTACAAGAAGTACCGTTGATCTGAGCCACTCCCCCTGCAGCACCCCCAATCATCCAGTCCTCTCCACAACAGACCCTCACCACTTGCTGGCTGGAAGGTGTCACCCCTTGCTATGGTCTGAATGTTTGTGTCCCCCTGAAATTTCACCTGTTGGAACGCTAATGCCCAATGTGATGATGCTAGGAGGCGGAGCCTTTGGGAGGCGACTGGGTCACAAAGGCAGAGCCCTCGTGAATGGGATTAGTGCCATTATAAAAGAGGCCCCAGAGAGCCCCGGAGCCCCTTCCACCATGTAAGGCTATGATGAGAAGTCTGCAACCCAGAAGAGGGCTCTCCCCCAACCACACAGGCACCCTGATCTCAGACTTCCAACTCCAGACTGGGAGAAATACATTTCTGTTGTTCATAAGCCACCCAGTCTGTGGGATTTTGTTTTAACGGCCTGAACAGACTAAGATGCCCATGGGCAACTGGTGTCAGCAGCAAAGAGGTCCAGAGAAATGGCTGTTTCCTGAGGGAATGGTGGTTCATTTAACCAAGCTTAAAATGTAAGCAGAGGCTCAACAAGGACAGATTAGTTCCACGGTAAACACTCCCCTAAGAAGGTTTTAGGCCTTTTGGGGGGTTGATTAAGGCCTGGGAGAGAGCAGAGGAGGAGGAAGAGGACAGAGAGAGAGAGCAGGTGTCAGTCAGTGGGTGCCTCTAATTCTCTTGCACCCAGAAAGCGTTGACGGGGATAACTGAACTAAGGGCTCAAAGGAGCCAGGTGTCAGTCCTGGCTCTGCCACCCAGAGCTAACGGCCTCAGGATTTGACTCTACAGTCTTTTTTAAAAAAAATATTTACTTATTTATTTTGGGGGGCTGCATTGGGTCTTAGTCGCGGCATGCAGGATCCTCTGCTGCGGTGCTTGGGCTCCTCGTTGCAGCACGCGGGCTTCTCTCTAGCTGTGGCCCGTGTGCTCAGTAGTTGCAGCGTGCAGGCTTAGTTGCCTCGGTTCCCCGACCAGAGATCGAACCTGCGTCCCCTGCATTGGAAGGTGGATTCTTAACCACTGGACCACAAGGGAAATCCCTGACTCCACAGTCTTGAAGGGCCCCTTCATTCTAGGGTGCTGGAACATAACTGTCATCAGCTCTCAGCAAGGGTATTCCCACCACTTTCCATCTCACTACGCTGGCATTGCAATGGGAAGCTTCTCTGATCATCCTACAGGCTGTGGCCAGAAGGAGTAAAGAAGAGTGGGGAACTGTCCCAGACCTGGCTCTTAACTCTCTGGGTTTTTCCACACATGAAAGGTGGCCCTTCCAGCTCTCAAAAGCTCTTCCTGTGAGATCCAGAGCTGCCTTGATAGCCAGAAAACTATGAATTTCTTAGTTCTGTATGCAGTGCCTTTAAAGGGGTTAGAAGTGCACACCAGAACTCCAAAACAAAACACACACACACACACACACACACACACACACACCCACCCCACTGCCAGAGCTCACCCTGTACCCAAACAACCTAGCAACACAAGCCAGAAGCTTAAGCAGACGAGATCAGGTGAGAAAATCACAAAGTCCTTAAAGCCAACGTGAGGTGCCGAGAACAAAGTTATCTGAGCTGACAGTGATGAGGTCGACCCAGACTCAGTTTCTCCTTCACAAACTGCAACCCTCCTCTTCTCCTTCCCTCATAAAATCCCTACCTTTCAGAGACATGAAGTGGCCAGACCACCAAGGGGACCCCGGGGAGATACTGATTCCAGAAGGTCATAGTTAAAAGCACTCAAGTGATGACCTTGAGGGACCCGGGCACCTGGACAGGCTTGCAGGTCTGCTGGTCACCAACCGCTTGAAGACAGCATGGAGGGGGGGACTCCAGTGTTTGTTTTGGGTCAGTGAAGCCTGGCAGGGCTGGGGGACGGGGGTGTAGGGGTGAACACTGGAATGAAAAAGAGTGAGGGGGCTAGACAACCTGCCCACCCCCACTTAGGATGCCAAAGGCCGGTCCTCTCCACCGCTGGTGAATTCTCTGCAAAACAAAAGCCCAGTCTGCAGTTCACCGTTACAGCCAAGCACAAAGCACAGCTCGCGAACACACAAACCACAAAGTATGTAGAAGTCAGCATTCTGGAACCAAAAGGAACTGCCACGTTCAGTCCCTTGGATGTTGATTACAGCTGACTCCTTCCCTCTCTCGAGGCATCCACGGACTCGAAATTCAACCTAGACCCCAAATCGGAGGACGGCCAGGTTCTCTAACAATCGTTTCTTGTTTAGGGTTAACAACCCCAGATCACGCTTTTGTGTACCTTTGGAAGCGCTAAGCGATGCCCCGGCCACGTGGTCCGAGAAATAATATAACTCTCGATGCCTGGATGGGGCTCCCAGCTGCCCTCCTGCCTCGGCGGCAGCCGTTGATAAAACTCTCCACTCAGCAGAACTGGGAGCTGGACGCGCCATGTTTCACTGATAAACTCCTCACTCTGAAGTTAGCACGAGTGGGAGAAGAATCAGGTCTTTGATTTTTGCAACTTCCACTCCTGACACCATAACAATTTATTTTCAGCCCATTTCCTTCCCCTCTGATGACTCCCTAGTTAATCTGCCAGACACGATGTCAGTGAACTCTGGGAACCCCTGGAGGAAAAACGTTAGAAATATCAAAACGGCCACGTGCACGGGCACTTGGCACTTTGTTGAGCAACTTGTTTAGTGCTTTAGACCACTCCGCGTTAACTAATTTCGAACATTTTGCTTTCGCACTTAGCTGACTGCTTTTCACTGCCAAACTAAATACTCCACTTTAAAGCATACCCCCGTGTTCGCATGTGATTTCTCCTTTTAGGTGAGGAATGTAATGTTGACATAAATGTCAAATAAAATTAATGAGAGAATGGGCCCTCAGATGGGACTCCGGTGAAGGGAATTTGTTAGACGGGGACCTTTGAGCCCAAATGTATATATAATTATATAACACTCATATGAGGAAAGAATCTGAATGTTAAGCTTTAGCAAATTTATCACCTTTGGCAGAAATGCTGTTACCTACAAAAAGCAGGATGCAAGTAAATTAAGATGAAAATACCATGAGATTAGTCTGTCACGGCAAGCTACTGTAGAATTAGCAGGGTGGCCCAGCTGCCGGTATCAAATCCTTGCCTTATCTATACAGAATTCAGGTCGGATGTCTGCTGCTCTGCCTGAATACTTCCGCTGTTGACTTTGCAAATGGACTTCCTCCTGCTTTATCCAGCTCCTTCCCCATCCCTTATCCCACCGGCCACTTAGGAAGAGTAAAAATGGCAGTTAGAGCAATAACAGGTATTTTCACTCAATAGTCAAGGCACCAGATTCTAAGCAGAGTGGCTGCCTCCGTCCGTACACTGATATAACTACTGTCTTTTATTTGTAGTCTCAAAAATCTTCCCCAAGTACGGCAGAATCACAGAAAATCACTCTAATCATTGAAAAGAGCCCTGTTCCCAGTAAAGCAGCAAGTCTTCTCTTGTCAGAGTAAAGGGCATGGAGTAAAATTTCCTCCAAACACGGGGGAACCTGCATTTACCCCCATGCCAAGGAAAATGGCCAGCAGGACCCACCTGCAGCCGCAGGATCATTTATGCAGAGAATCTGCAAAGGTCTGGGGTGAGCGGATGCCTTAGGAGGAGGAGTTTCAAAGAAAACAGTGATGGTGTTTTGTTTTTCACACCTCAGACTGAATCCTAAGGACCAGACAGACAGCACCCATCATGCTCCTCTCGGATACACTGATTTCAAGTACAATCACATAATTTTGAAAATCCATGTGCTTTCCCTAAACAAAATGAAAAAGGAATTAGGAGGATAGGTTTCTATTTCTTTGCAGTTACCTGGATACCCTCCTTCTCCTGGAAAACCCCCCAAAGAATAGCACACTAATTATGATGGTTCTAAGAGTGGTTCCTCCAATGATGAGAATCACAGCAGAATCAAACAAAACACACAAATTCCTTCTGATGCTCATGCATCTTTAAACAGTTCACAAAATCCATATATTTGGGCCAGTCACACAGAATCTCTAATTAATTTACAGCGAGGGAAAGAGAAAGAGAAAGCATTTGAGGACCAACTTCAAACAACTCACACTCTGTCCATGTACTATGAAGTCACCCTGACTCTGGATAATTTGAAATGCCTGCACAGGACCCAGGGAACATTCTCCTTTTTATTCTTCTCCAGGCTATCAGTTCATAATGAACAAATATGGAAATTTTTCTAAGGGGGAAATCCAACTACCAAAATAACTCCTTCATAATTCATATGTGCAATCACAACGGTGATTAATAAAAATCCTGAAACGGTTCCTAAAAGCCTAAAGCATTAATTACTCTGTTAGATGTCAGGACTCTATGAAAACCTATGACAGCAGGTTACTCAGGCAAATTAAATCATGAGAACTTAAGGCGGAAAAGGAGAAATCTTTGCTTGGTGGATTTGCAAGCTGGTAAATGGATGCTTTCGAAGAGGGGTAACCAACCCACAGCTCTTCGGGGCTCCACATTTCAACCTTGAAAGACATATGAAAGAGGTAAAAAATGCCATTGCAAATTGAATTTATGCTGGGATGAAAGGTAATATTAGATCCTTTGAAAGACCTAAAGTAAATGAATGATACTATTTCCATTAAGGGGAAACTAACTTTCATTGAGCGCGTCCAGCGCCGGCTAGTAGATACGATTCTTTTCTTGCTTCTGTGACACCCCACACCCAATTCTTCTCCAGCTTCAATGAAAGCTCCTTCTCAGTTATCTTTGCTAGCTCATCTCTTCTTGGTCGGATCTCTAAACTTTAGTGCTCAGGGCTCTGTTCTGGGCCCTTTTCTCTTTTCTGCCCCTTCTCTATGGATGATAGCACCCAATCGTATAGCTGTAGACACCACCTACGTGCCAATGACCGCCCCCCCAACCCAAGTTGTAGATGTCAATGCCCAGTGCCTTCCTGACATGCCCAGCAGTCATCTCAAGCCTAGTGTGTCCAAAACAGAACTCCGGATCTCCGCTCCCTACCCCAGGTCTTTCCAATCTCCAGAAACGACACTGCCTTCCAACTTCCTCAAATAATCCTCCATTGTTCCTTTCCCCTCCCCACACTTCCAATCCATGAGCTCTACTTCCAAAATACATCCTGAATCTTTTTACTTCTCACCGTTCCAATTTACCACTGTAGTTGAAGCTCCTTCTCTCCCAGAAACCATCATACCTCTTAAATGGTCTCTCTGCACCCATCCTCCACACAGTAGGGAGAACGTTCAAAAAATAAATCATACTCGGCAACTCCTTTGTTTACAATTCCCTGGTGGTTTCCCAGTATACCCAGTATACCAAGTATAAAGTCCATACTTCCCTTGCCCATAAAACCCGACGAGATGAGGCCCTGACATTTCATCTCCTACTCACTCCACAACTCACCAACCCCCAGCCACACTGGTCCTTCTTCTGGTTCCTCAAATGTGCAAGCTGTTTCCCACCTCAGGGCCTTTGCATGTACTGTGCCCTTTGGCTGGCCCTTTATTACTAAAGAACTCTTCTCTGGTCACTCGTATCAAAGTGGTCCCACCAGAATTCTTTCCCATTCTTTACCTTGTATGGTTATTTTACAGCCGATAGTATCTTATACATTTATTTGTTTAGCTACTTATTGTTTCCTTGTCCCTTCAATCAAATGTCAGCTCCATGATGGCAGGAACACTGACTATCTTCCTCACTGCTACAGAGTAGACACCCAATAATCTTTGCTCAGTAAGTACATAAGTGAATAAATATATTCCCCTAACTTTATGAGATAGATTATTCCTATTTTAAAGCGGAAAAAATTGAGGTTTCCAGGAGTACGTCCAAGGTCATTCAGGTAACTGGAGGCAAAATCAGAATCTGAACCTGAATCTATTTGACTCCAATGACCATCTTTCCAGATACCAGATTAGTATTTCTAGACGAGTCTTGAAAATCCAATCAAGAGGGACTTCCCTGGTGGTCCAGTGACTAAGAATCCACCTTCCATTGCAGGGGATGCGGGTTCAATCCTTGGTAGGGGAACTAAGATCCCACATGCCATGGGGCAACTAAGCCCATGCACCACAACTAGAGAGCCCGCGTGCCACAACTACTGAGCTCACATGCCACAACTACTGAGCCCCCGTGCCCTGGAGCCTGCACGCCACAACTAGAGAGAAGCCTGCATGCCGCAACTAAGACCCAATGCAGCCAAATAAATAAATATTTTTTAAAAAAATCCAGTCAAGAGAAACTCTGCTCCTAAGATTTTCCAGAAACAAACTGCCTGGGAAATTGTATTAGACTCAGAATTTCTTCTTCTACCACAACTTTGCCATCTATAAAATGGGTGAACAAAATGAGTTTCTCATGGAAGTATTAGAAGACATAATTTCCTTGCTGATTATAAAAAGTTTTGTAAACTCTCAGATGATTGTTTTTCAGGACTACCATGCTGAGCAGTTTTAACTAAAATGTGTTCTGTGCAGACACCCCTGTGCAGGGTTCTCAATTACATTGAGTAATCATACATATACAGGCCAGAGTTATAGACCACAAAATACTGCCAAATGTGGAATCCACTTTCCCAAAACCCTTTAAAGGGGAGGTGATCTCATCCTACTAGAGGGTTTTAGGCAAGAGAAGGGAAGAGGTGGTTTCTAGAGGGTCCCCCACACCAGCCCCCATGTGTATAAGCGTTTGTACCAATACCTGATTGTGTAATCAACCCTCCAGAACTGGGACTGCTCTCCCCCAATATACTCTCTTTCTTTCACTCAACAAAATCACTTTGACATTCATCCATGACGTTGCATGTATAACAGTTTATTCATTTGTATTACTGAACAGTGTTCTGTTGTACGGATGTATCATCGTTTGTTTCGCAATTCACCTGTGGAACATGTGGGTTGTTCCCAGGCCGGGGTTATGCTAAACAGAGCTGCTGTGGAGATCTATATACCGATCTGTGGGGAATGTGTGCTTTTATTTCTCTCAGGCAAATACCGAGGACTGGATTGTTCACAAGCCACCTGGTCTACAGTGCCTTGTTATAGCCGCCCAGCAGACAGATATACTTACCAAATGCAGGAGGTGGGGAGGTGGACTCAAACTAAACATGGTAACCAAATGCCCTCCTAGTACAACCTGAATCCAGTACCCCTACCACCATGGCCTTGGTGTGCCTCTACTACCAGTGATGTGCCGTCTGTATCCTTCGCTATTTACTTGCTAAAGCTGTTAAAGCTAAGACGCAGACTAAGTTCTAAGCTTTTCAAGTCAATGCAAAAAGGGAAGTATCTTCAGTCACATGACTCAGTCACCGTAAGACACAAGCAAACCAACTGTCTGCTCCTGTAGTTCTCTATAAAGACCTTGTTACGTATACTAGTCAGGGATCTCCAGAAAACAGAACCAATGGGTGAGTGTGTGTGTGTGTGTATATATATATATAGAGAGAGAGAGATTTATTTTAAGGAATTGGCTCATATAATTATAGGAGCTGACAACTCCATATTCTGCAGTGAAGCTCAGCAGTCTGGAGAACACAGGAAGAGCTGATGTTGCAGCTCGAGTTCAAAGACAGTCTGGAGACAGAACTCCCTGTTCCTCAGTGGGCCTCAGTCTTTTTCTCCTAAGGTCTTCAACTGATTGACGGAGGCCCAACCACATTATGGAGGGTTATCTGGTTTACTCAATGTCCACAGATTTATATGTTAATCTTACCTAAAAACACTTCCACAGCGACGTCTAGACTGGTATTTGACTAACTATCTGAGTAAGGTGGCCTCTCCAAGTGGCACACAAAATTAACCATCACACTGTGCAAAGGAGGATTTGCACACTCAAATTCCCACAGGAGCCAAGCAGGCAAAGTAACTGAGTGAAGCTAGTGTCAGATGATAGGGAACGGTGGGGTCTGGGGACAGCTGGAGGGTGTTTGCTTCATCCAAAGACAATCAAATTCGAAAATTTTAAAACCACGGTTTGGGAGAAGCAACAATCATCTGCAGGACAAATAAAACCTAGGAATCACCTAGGCCACAAACACACCAATGGGGTCCACAGGGGATACTGCCCAATGGCAGTAGGATGAAACACAACTCCATGAAAGTTCCAGGCTAATATTATATCAGATACGGAGCTTTCTAGTAGTCAGGCTGAAATTAGGAATGGGTCAGACAACCAACAATCCTTCATAAACATGGTCCTGTTCAATCAAAGGTTTGATCAGTGTTGAAGAGCATATTTGAGGTTAAATTCCTGGTTGGCATCTGTGCTGCCTGTTAAGTATGGAGAGGTGTGATTTAAGACAGAGCAGGGCTGTGGGGTAGAGCTTCCATCTTCAGGAAGAAGGACCTGGCAAAGCCTAAAGGCACTCAGTACCCGTGGGCAGAGCTAACACTCCCCTGTGCAACAAGGATTTCAGGACACTTTAATATACAGACAAATGGGCAACCAAGTTTCCACGACTGAAATACTTCTAGCCTGGAATTTTGTAAAACATAATCAAACACACATCTTGGAAAGGATGTACCATGCCTATCTCCCAATCAGAAAACTCCTTGGCGTGCCCTCCAAGATTAACTAGCTGCAAAACATACACCACAAATTTAGTGACCCGATGTATGATATTATTAACTATAAACCAGTTTAAGATGGGGAAACACCTACCAAAAAATTAAATCACTTAAGAGTATTTGAACTGCAACCATTTTTTTTCTGGCAATAACTAAAGAGCAGAGCTGACTGCCTACCACAGACACTTCCAGATAATGAGACTAAAACCATAATCTGTCTTTTTTTTTCTTTTGGCTGAGCCACACGGCATGTGGGATCTTAGTTCCCTGACCAGGGATCAAACCCGCGCCCCCTGCATTGGAAGCGCGGAGTCTTAACCACTGGACCCAACCCAAGACATATCTGTCTTTTTTTTTTTTCGGTACGCGGGCCTCTCACTGTTGTGGCCTCTCCCGTTGCGGAGCACAGGCTCCGGACGCGCAGGCTCAGCAGCCATGGCTCACGGGCCCAGCCGCTCTGCGGCATGTGGGATCCTCCCGGACCGGGGCACGAACCCGCGGCCCCTGCATCGGCAGGCGGACCCTCAACCACTGCGCCACCAGGGAAGCCCCATATCTGTCTTTATATAAGACGATGTGTTCTTATAATCTTTAGGAAAGAGGCACTCCTCCCTCCAGATCACTGTGAAACCAGACTTACTTAAGCATTTCAAGTTTACCTATAGGTATGGGCCATTCAAAACACAATACTCTTACCAGAACCTTTATTAACTTCTTCCAAATCAAATTACTGATGAAAGTCAAAGGAGTCTCATTTAAAAATCTCAAGGTAGCTAAAGAAACTGACCGTGCTTAAACAATTTTCCAGTTACTAAGGAATAAGGGAGAGGGAGACGGACCCTACTGACCACTGGGCACGGTCTCAATGCTCCTCATAATTGGAGAATCCCATACCCATGCAGCCTATTTCACATTCCCAGCTTTGGATGCATGAGAGGAGGGAGAAAAAGCCTACTCAGCTGAGGTCTACAGGAGAGGAGTTGCAGAGTGCCATGCAGCATCAATCAGAGATGCTCTGAACACCAGCCTAGGACTGGAAATTGGCTACCCTGAAACCACTTAGCAACAGCGGTCAAGATGCAGCTTCTAAAAATCTGTCATGAGAATGGAGTGTGGCATGCGTATTCCCAGAGACTTTTATTTTCAACAATAAGCCAATCCTGAGAACGGCTGTGTGGCTGTATTCACATCACAAAGCTTCGAAGGCTATTTTAAGAGCACCTCGTTTCTACTTAGGCGGGGGAGAGAAACTCAGCCCCTTCGGGCACCTCAGAGCTATTCCCCTTCCCTTTCCTACTCCTCGTTTCCAGACAGTTTGGAAGCAAAGACAGCTTGGAAGGAGGCAGAAGTGCTGGGCACATGTAATGGGCTGATGCCTGGCAGGGTCCAGGTTTGCTGGGCACCCAAGAGACAGAAGGAAGGAAGAACCTACCAAGAGTTGGATGCAGCACCCAAGTAGATGCTATCATTTGCATCTACACACCGGCAAATGAGAAACAAGAGAGAACATGGGGGAAAGGGTAAAGAAAGCAAGAAGACGGGGCTTCCCTGGTGGTGCAGTGGTTAAGAATCCGCCTGCCAATGCAGGGGACAGAGGCTCAAGCCCTGGTCCGGGAAGCTCCCACATGCCGCAGAGCAACTAAGCCTGTGTGCCACAACTACTGAGCCTGCGCTCTAGAGCAGGGGAGCCACAACTACTGAAACTCGCGCACCTAGAGCCCGTGCTCCACAACAAGAGAAGTCACCGCAATGAGAAGCCCGCACACCGCAAGGAAGAGTAGACACCTGCTCACCGCAACTAGAGAAAGCCCATACGCAACAATGAAGACCCAACGCAGCCAAAAATAAATAAATTTATTAAAAAAAAAAAAAAAAAGGAAAGCAAGAAGGCAGAGTACTGCAATGATTAGGGAGGTCGGCATCAGTCAGTCAATCAATGTTTCCTAAGCCTTAGTGCTTGCGCCTGCAAGTAAACTAAAGATGTGTAAGTCATGGTTTCTGTCCTTAAAGAGTTAACACAACCCACAAAGACAGAAAGAATGAGAGAGGAGACAACAGCAGATGAGAGCTGTCAAGCAATATCTAAAGATAGAGGAGTGATGGCTGAATTTAGGCATATTGAAGAAAGCTGAGACGAAAATTCCAGCAGAGGGAAAACTGATCAGATGCTAGTGGATTAGCCTCACAGAATCCCACAAAGGCTTTGGAATTGCAGGCGTCAAGCACAGTGGACTACGGGAGTGAGATGTGGAGGTTAGTGAGACTCTACAATGAAAAGTTAGACCTTCACATTCTCAACACTTCCTGGGGGCATAACCAGGTGATTCCCCCTCCCCTTTCCCGTACAAGTCAATTTTAATGCTAGATAAATTGAAAAGAAGAGCACAGGGGTAGGACACCAGGCTAAAAACAGAAGGTGAAATGGACAACAAGAGTCTGTAGCCCCTTGCCCAGCTGGGTATCAGAATACCAACATCCAGACTTACATCCCTCCTACAGGATTAAAAGATCCTTCTCTGAAGAAACGGAATGGCCCCAGAAGGAAACCTCCTGAGAGATACCGAAATTTGAAAAAACTGGGTCCCAGCCCAGCCACTTCCACAGGAAGCCCGCTCCTGAAGCACACAGCTTCCAAGAAGCTATTCAGAACCTTCCATTTAAATATGAAAGGGCATCCAAGGAAAACCTACACTACAAGTCAGAAACCTAAGCAATCAGGAAAAACAATAAAGTCTGAGGAAACGGAGATAATGCAGGAAACAGAAGAAAATATCAAAAACACGAATTAATATATTATGTAAGATAAGAAAAGGCATTGCTTTAAAAAAAAAAGCGCAGGCTGTTGCAAAAACAAACATTCAAGGAAAAATGTAAAGTTCTTGGAAATTAAAAATATGATGGACAGAATAAAAAATTCAATAGATGACTTGGAAATAAAGAAAAGGAAACCATCCAGAAAGTAAGGCAATAAGACAGAAAGATGATCAAGACAAAAGGGAAAAAAAAAAATAAGAAAATTTAAAAATCAGTCTGAAGTTCAACTATTGGAGTTTCTAAGTGTTCAGAGAAAATGGTGAGAGGAAAATGATTAAAAACAACACATAAACAAACAAACACAAATCCGTAAGAACCTTTCCTAAAACAGGAACATAAGTCTTTCAGTTGAAAGGTTTGATTAAATCCACAGCAAAATGATTTATAAAGACACAACAAAATTCTAAAAGCTTCCAGAAAGAAAAAAATCTGTTTACATAGAAAAGATGAACAATCAAAATGGCATATGACTTCTCAATAGCAACAACAGAAGCTAGATGTCAATTAGTATTACCTTCAGAATATGGAGGGAAGATGATTTTCAATCTAGAATCATATATATACCCAAACTGCTGACTAAGGAAGATGGTGAATTAAAGACATTCCCCAAGATTAAGTTCTTTGAGAATTTATCTCCTATGTTTGTGCATTAGTAAACTGTTACCACATATGCTCCACCAAAAGCAGCAAACCATAAAAGAAAAGACATGGGATCCAGGAAATGGGAACCATACAGGACACAGGTGAGAAAGAAATCCCTGCACAAAACCTGTTCTAGAACAGGCTATAGAGCAACCACAGCAGATGACAGCAGGAAAAACAAAACAGAAGGGGTACATGATCTGATACGTTTGGCCAAGAGCAAAATGAGATTGAGAGATGCTATTAGAAGGCATGGGAAAAATTAAAGAGAAAGAAAAAAAGAAGGAAGGGAGGGAGGGTGAAAGGAAAGTGTATGTTTGCATATCTACAAATATATACACAAATCAAAAAGAAGCAATATTTACTAGTAGGAAAAAATGAAAAGTTGCACAAGAAAGGATTTGTAATCATAGTATATCATTGGTCTCACTGATTCATAGTGTTTACGTAACAATATAAACGGTGTCAATTCAAAAGAAGGGAAAGGGAAAAGGTCTTAATTATCACAGTACCAAGTCAAGGGGTAGTATTTAGATTGATTAAAAATCAAGAAAATGATGGTAAAGGTACATTACTGATTTTTTAAAATTTCCATCGTGAACTATAACATACAATACATAGAGAAAAGTGAACAAAAGAAAATGTACAGCTCAATGATTTATCGAAAAGCAGACATCCAGGTAATCATCACCCAAGTCAAAAAATAGAACTTTGACAGCACCCCTGAAACTCTCATCCTTCTCCTCTTTTTTTTTTTTCTTTTCCGGTACCCAGGCCTCTCACTGCTGTGGCCTCTCCTGTTGCGGAGCACAGGCTCCGGATGTGCAGGCTCAGCGGCCATGGCTCACGGGCCCCGCCGCTCCGCGGCATGTGGGATCTTCCCGGACCGGGGCACAAACCCGCGTCCCCTGCATCGGCAGGCAGACTCTCAACCACTGCGCCACCAGGGAAGCCCATCCTTCTCCTCTTAATTAGCACCCTGATCCTCCCCAACAACTATTATGTTAACTCTGATAGTAATCACTTCATAGTTTTGCTATCTAAGCATGCATCCCTAAAGACTATAGTTTCATCAAGCCTGTGTTTTGTGTTTTATATAAATGAAACACAGAGGCGTGTGTGTGTGTGTGTGTGTGTGTGTGTGTGTGGCTTCCTTCACACATTAATGTCAATGAGACTTATCCAGGTTGTGGTGCAGTTTGTTTTTATTGGTTTTTTTATTTATATAAATATACCATAAAGCGTGTGTGCACATACACACACATGCACACATTATATTATACTCCTGATGGATACTGGGTGGTTTTCAGTTTGGGGCCTTTATGAATACTGGTGCTATGACATTTTCTCTCCATAATTTTTGGTATATATGTATTCACTTTTCCCTTGAAACTGTACATCAGATTAGAATTGCGGACTCACAGAATATGCCCTTGTTCAATTTTATTAGATAATGCTAATTAGTATTCCAAAATGGTTGTACCAATTTAGGCTCACCAGCAGTGTATGAGAATTCTCATTTCTCCAAATCCTCACCACCTGTTAGTATTGAAAGTCATTTTTAATTTTAGGCAGTGGGTGGAAGTGTAGTCACATCTTATGTGGTTTCTAACTTGTATTTCCCTGAAGGCTTACGAAGTGGAACCCTTTTTTCACAAGTCTATTGGACATATGGATAGCATCTTCTGTGAAGCTCCTGTTTAGGTCTACTACCCATTTTTCTATTTTATCTTTCTTTTACCGATCTGAGGAATTCTTTGTATATTCTTCCCACAAGCCCTATGTAAATCATAGATATTGCAGATACCTCTAACTCGTCTCTCATTCTCTTAACTATGTCTTTTGATGAATGTAAGTTCTTCATTTTAATACAGTCCAACGTTATTGTCTTTTTTTATGATTTTTTTCTTTGAGGTCCTGTGTAGGAATTCCTCTCCTAGCCAAAGTCATGACTATATTATACTACGTTATCTTCTGGATATTTTATTATCTTGTCTTTCACATTTAGATCTTGAATTCACTTGGAATGGGTTTTGGTGTAGGGTGTAAATTTAGGGTCAAGGGTGTATGTTGATATCTAATTGTTCCAGGGCTGTTTATTTAAAAATGGCCATCCCATCCCCAAGGGGATGGGATTTTTATCATTGATAGTATGTCTGTATATACACAGGTGTGTCTGGGGACTCTGTTCTTTTTCACTCATCTATTCAGCTATGCTTGCACCAGTGCCACACTCCCCCAGCTACTCTAGCAGGACAACAGTAAATCTTAATATCTGGTGGACCAAGTCCTCTTTCCTTATTCTTCTTCAACAGTATCTTGGCTATTCTTGGTCCTTTGCGTTTCCATATAAATTTTAGGATCAGCTTATCAATTTTCACAAAAACCCTCTTGGGATTTGATTGAGATTTCACTGACAGTTTGAGATTGACATCTTTTTAAAAAAAAGGAGCCCTCCATTTCATAAACATAACATATCCCTCCATTTACATCTTCTTTAATTTCTCTCAATAATGTCAAATGGTTTTCAACATAGGTCTTCATAACTTTTGTTAGATTTATTCCTAGGTATTTGATTATTTTTATTCTGATGTAAAGTCATTGTATATCTGTTTATTGGTAATAAGTAGAAATAGAATTTATTTTTTCCTATTTACTTTGTATCCGGCCAACTTGCTAAATTCACTTTTAACTTCCAACAATTTATCTGAAATTCCTTTTGAATTTTCTATATACATAGTAATTTCATCCCCCAATAATTATAGTTTTATTTATTCCATTTCAATCCTAATATCTTTATTTCTCTTTTGTGCCTCATTGCATTAGCTGGGATTTGTCATACAATGATGAACAGAAGAGGTGATAACTGACATATGTCTTATTTCTTACTCTCAAACAAAGTTTTAACATTGCATCCATTACTCATGATGTTTTCTACTTTTTAACGATACGTGGTATTTTTTGTAGATACTCTTCTTGGAGTAAGAAAATTTTCTCCTGTTTATTAGTTTGCTGACCCTTTTAAAAAATCATGAATAAATGTTGCATTACATCACATACTTTTTCTGCATTTATTGAGATGATCGTATGATTTTTTATTCTGTTATATACTGAGTTACACTGATTGATTTTCAAATATATGACCTCAACCTTACAGTTTTGGAAGATAATCAACTTGATCATAATGTAGTAATTTATTGCTGGATTCACTTTGCCAGTGTTTTGTTTAGGATTTCTGAATCCATATTCATAAGTGAAACTGGCCCAGAATTTTTCTTATTTATGTCAGGTTTTAGTATAAGAATTCTGCTGACCTCTTAAAACAAGTTGGGAGTGTTTCT
Source organism: Grampus griseus (assembly GCF_964374135.1). Classification (NCBI taxonomy): domain Eukaryota; kingdom Metazoa; phylum Chordata; class Mammalia; order Artiodactyla; family Delphinidae; genus Grampus; species Grampus griseus. Next base: position 14,324,666 of record NC_139018.1, on the reverse strand, counting down.
TCTTTTTCCATTACCTGGAAGAGTTTGTGGAAAAAAATGTGTTATTTCTTCCTTAAATATTTAATGAATTTAACAGAAAAACCATCTGGGTCTGAAGTCGTCCTTGTGGTAAGGTTTTTAATTGCATATTCATATGAGTAGATATAGTGCTACTCAGACTGTTATGTCTGTTTTGATAAGTGGCGTTTTTAGAAAATTTGTCCATTTCTTCTAAAATTTCATTTCATAATTTGCCATGGTGTTATTCATCATATTCTGTCCTTATCATTTAAATATAGTGATGTCCTTTGCTTCATCCCTGATATTGGCTATTTGTGCTTTTTTTTCCCTTGATTAGTCTCACCAGAATTTATTGATTTTGAAGGTCTTTTGGCTCTGTTGATTCTGTCTTTGGGATGTCTGTTTTCTATTTCATTACTTTCTTCTCTTATTTGTATTATTTCCTTCCTCCTACCTTTTAAAAAAATTTAATTGCTTTTCTTTGTTAACTTCTTGAAATTAATGCTGAGGTTATTTATTTTTAAACCGCTTTTTTTTCCCTAATGTATATATTTGAGGCTGTAAATATTCCTCTAATCATGGCTTTAGCTGTATTCCATGTCTGGTATCTCATATTTCATTGTCATTAATTTGTAAATATTACCTAATTTTCATTGCCATCTCTTCTTTGACCCATGATTGCTTAATTTCTAAACATATGGGGATTTTTCAGGTATCTTTTTCATTGTCGAATTCTAGTTTAATGTCACTGTTATCTGAAAATACACTCTGTATGATTTCCATCCGTTGAAATTTGCTGAGTTGCTTAACGACTCAGACTATGGGCAATGTCGACAAATATTTTCTGTGCCCTTGAAAGAAATGAGTATTTCATATTTGTCAAGTGCACTGTTTTTTTTTTGGTGGTATGTGGGCCTCTTACTGCTGTGGCCTCTCCCGTTGCGGAGCACAGGCTCCGGACGCGCAGGCCCAGAGGCCATGGCTCACGGGCCCAGCCGCTCCGCGGCATGCGGGATCCTCCCAGACCGGGGCACGAACCCGTGTCCCCTGCATCGGCAGGCGGACTCTCAACCACTGCGCCACCAGGGAAGCCCGAAGTGCACTGTTTTATAATTAGATCAGGTCTGTTAATTAACTTTGTTCAAACTATATGCTAACTGATTCTTACTGTCTGCTCACTGTATCAATTACCAGGAGAGATATGTTAAAATTTCTAACTATATCAATATCTATTTCTACTTATAGGTCTTATAATTGTATGTGTATGAGAATATGTGTGTGTGTTTTAAAAGTGCGTACAAATTTAGAAATATTTTATTTTCCTGGCAAATTGAATCTTTTTTGTTATGAAATAATCTCTCTTCATCTCTGACAACACTTTTTGCCTGTTAGAGGGTCTACTTTATCTGACATTCATTTAGCTACAGAATCTTTCTTTTGGTTAGTGTTTGCATAGTATATCTTTTTACATCCTCTTATATTTGACCCTTCCATATATTTTTAAATAATGTGTGTCTCTTTAAAGCAGTATATAGGTTTTTTAAAAGTTCAATCTGATAATATTTGACTTTTAATTAGGGTATTTACTCTGTTTATATTTAATATAACTGCTGATATATCTGGGCCTAAACCTACTAGTTTTTATTTGTCTCATAAGATCCTAGTCTAGGATCTTAAGATCCTAGTCTAGGATCCTTTTTCTCCCATTTTCCACCTTCTGTTGAATTATTTGAGTATTTTTTATTATTCTATTTCCCCCTTCTCTTAGCTTATTATTTATATATTCCTTCATCATTCTTTTAAAGATTATCCAGAGTTGAAAGCATGCACCCTTGACTTATTAATGGCTAACACTAATTAGTTTTTATCACTTCCTTTACAATATAAAGGGCTTAGAACAATTTCATTTCATTAATCTGTCCAGACTTGAGTTCCACTTTGATCATATATATATTTATTCCCTATATATTTTAAACTCCACAAGACAAAATTATTATTATTTTGTATGGCTAGTATTTATTTATATTTAACTAATTATTATTTCTATTGCTCTTCATTCCTTCCTACATCTCTGAGCTTTCATCTGGGATAATTTTCCTTCTGTCCAAAGGATGCCTTTTAGTATTTTCTTTAGGATAAATGTGCTCATAATAATTTTTTAAAATATTTTTAGTTTTTTCTGAAAATCCTTTTAGGTAAATATAGAATTCATGGTTAACAGTTGTTTTCTTTCAGCAACTTGAAGATATCGTCCATTCCCTTTTGACTTTACTGTTTCAGTGAGTCAGTTGTCAATCTTATTGTTGCTCCTTTGAAGACAAAAGGTACCCACTCTTCCAGCCCTGACTGCTTTTCAGCTTTTCTCTTGTTTTGATTTTCAGAAATCGCACTGTGTTGTTCCTAGGTGAAGTTTCTTTATACAGACCCTGCTTGGTGTCTTAGGGCTTCTTGATTCTGTGGCTCTGTGCCATTTGTTCGTTTTGGAAAATTCTCAGTCATTTTTTTCCCCCAATTATTTCTCCTGTTCCATTTTCTCTCTCCCTACCTACTGAAACTCCAATTATTTGTATATGAGGCCTTTCTACTATATTTCACAAATCTTTCAAATTACTTTCCATTATTTTGCCTCTCTGTGCTTTATTTGGGTATTTTCTTCTGCCTTATATTCTAGTTCACTAACTCTCTCTTCAACTACATCTGGTTAATCCATCCATTTTTTAACAACTTTATTAAAGTATAATTTTCATACCATAAAATGCACCTACTGTAAATGTATATTCAATGATTTTAGTATGTTAATTCAGTTGTGCAACCATCACCATCACCATAATTCAGTCTTAGAGGATTTCCATCACCCCAAAAAGTTCATCTATTTAGATTTTAACTTCAGTAACTATATTTTTCAGTTCTACGTTTTTGCTTGTAATTTTCAGTTCTCTGGCAAGTTTTTAAATCTTTTAATTCTTTGAATATATTAATCATAGTTATTTTAGAGACTATATCTAATTAATTCACTATGTGGATCCCTTGTAGGTATATCTTAGTTGTCAAATTTTTTTCTTGGTTTTTGATTATGTCTCATTTTCTCACATATCTAGTTATTTTTCATTGGGTGACAGATATAGTACATGAAAAACTCTAGTGAACATGAGGCTCTGGAAGATGTATCTTCCTCCAGAGAGGATTTTTGCTTTGGCTTCTGGCAGGCATCTAAGCTAGTGACACTAATCTGAAAATATTTCATTTTTGGCTTCAGTCCCTGTGAGAGTTTTTCTATTTCTGGTTCATCTTGATTCAGAGCTCCAAATGAAAACTGAGGTTGTTTACTAGGGTTTGTGCTCCTTGTCAGGACTTGACTACCTAACCCCATGAGTTTGTTGAAAGCTCTGTTAAGTTTTTAGTCTCTTAGCCACTACTTTTGCAATTGATAATTGTCTCTAGAAGAAGATACAAAAGCTGGGCTCACCTCTTAGATGAAGGAACTTTCCTGCCCCCAAATCTTAGCTCTGCTATTCCTCATTGCCTTGATGGCTCTCCAATGCTTCCAAACTGACTTCTTTTTTTTTCTTTCTTTTTAATTTTAAGCATCTTTTCTCAGCAGAAGAGTTGGTCTCTAAACAGACTGGATCTACTACTGCTAGACATATTGACTACCATTGTAAGTAAGGTGGCCATAATTTATCGTACAAATCAGGATGCTTTTGAAAATGAAAAGAGGTAGTATTAGTCATTACACTGGGGCAATAGGCACAAACCCAAACTATCACAAACAAATCAAGATATATGGTCACCCCAATAATAATGCATGGAGTACTTTGCTTAAAAAATATAAATTAATTTAAAATTCACATTGGCCATATCAAGAATGTGGAGATTTTGTCCCTACCCTTTGTTGTGACAGAATATTTGGTATTAAGGATACAAATGAGCCCTTGTTCAATATGAGAAGACACCATTCAGTCGCTCATTGTATCAGTAGAAGAACTTAACTATCCTACCCAGCCTGCTAGTTCATGGGCTCTATATCTTATTAATGTCCTTGGCTGAGACTTGGTACCTCTAAAAGAGCAGTTTTGGAAACTCTTCCAAACAAGAGAGCATTTTTCCTAAAAAGATAAGAGAGAAGCCTTAGAGTTGAGAAGAAAATAAACATAATTTTCAAAAAAAGCACTGTGTACCCCCCCCAACTTCATCTCTCTTATTAGAAATTCTGTCCTCTACTCTCATCTGCCAGAAATTCTATGCCCTGTTCCATGAAGGAAACAACATAATAAGTGAAGTGAAAGGCTAGCTCTGCCTTGGCTTTTGAGGGAGCTATATTATCCACCTAGGTCATCTTCTACAGTGAACTCCTTTGGGCTGGAAAGCTATTCTCTGACCAATGTCAGAGCTAAGCCCAAGAAGCTGCTCAGTCGAATAAAACATGGTCAATACCTAATTACAGACTCACCACATCTTGTATTTTGCAGCCTGACCCTTCCTGGAATTTTGTTGTATTCAGAATACACTTCCTTTTCTTCATCTGCATATTTTAGATGGCTTGATTCAAAACAATGTTTTGTATATAAACAGCACAACATTTTTCCAAAGCACAGGCTTTATCAGCATATAAAGTAATTTGCCACATGCATTGTGTTTGCATCCGAGCAGATGGATAATAGATTAGTTAGAGTTTCTAAGATGTCAGTGCATTTTCCCATCCACAGTACAGTGCAGTAGAGAAAGAAAACTACTCAATGAAAGCAAATTATGATTCCAACAATTTAACTCAGGTCCATATGTCATTCTCATTTACTAAGACCAACAGCAACAGAAAATAAAATGAAGCATTGAAAACATCGAGCCTAGCAACAAAGTAATGAGTTAAACTCAAGTAAAGAGTGATACTGAGGCCAATAACCTAAGGCCCAGTTTAGCTGAGATTATCTGTGGCTCTGAAGAATATTCAAGAGCTAAATTCCTCTGCTTGTTGTTAAAATACTAGCCTGGAGAAAGGTTGGTCTCCTTAAGCAAGACCTAAAGCCAAAGGAAAAGGGAGGGCAAGGTCTCTACTTAAGGGCTTGAGACAGCACCAAGCCTTTTTTTTCCCACATCATACAAATAACTAGAACCTCACCATCACTATATCAATCACAAAGCCAACTGTAAAGGTCTTTTTCCACTCAAAGCAGTTTGTCTGCAACTCCTCATCCCACCCCCTATAGGGCAGAATCTTATCTGTGTTGCTCATCTCCCAATGCCCTGCCTCTCAACAATATCTAGCACTCTGTAGACCTCAACAAATATTTTCAGAATGACTGAATGAATTCTCATAACAACCCAGAGACAGCTGAAAAGGCTGATTTCAACAGTGCAGAAGAAGCTACCGAGACAGATTAAACTGAACCCCCATGGAAATGCAACTATTGTTTGTAGTGCCCCCTCCAGACTCCCGACGTTTGGGGGTTTTTCCAAATTTTTATTTCAACATATTTCAAATCTAAGAAGAAAAGTTGAAGGCTTAACATAATGAGTAAGTTGCAGACCACAACGCTACACCCCTAAATATGTTACAACAAGAACCTTCTCCTTTCATTAAGAGGTTTAATTTTTTTTTTTTTTAGAGCATACAGCATGTTCAAAACTGAGCGGTAGGGGACATTTTCAAAAGTTGAGCACAGGGCTTCCCTGGTGGCGCAGTAGTTGAGAGTCCGCCTGCCGATGCAGGGGACACGGGTTCATGCCCAGGTCCGGGAAGATCCCACATGCTGAGGAGGGGCTGGGCCCGTGAGCCATGGCCGCTGAGCCTGCACGTCCGGAGCCTGTGCTCCGCAACGGGAGAGGCCACAACAGTGAGAGGCCCGTGTACCACACAAAAAAAGTTGAGCACAAAATTCACACCTTCAAGGAAGTTATTATATAGCTGGGGATTTAAACTGTACAAACATGAAATAATTCAGGATAATTAGGTCCTAAAGTTGGTGACCTTGATTATAAGTGAAACAGGAGCTCAGAGAAGTGAGAAATCAGGTTGGGCTGAAGTTTCACGGAGGAACTACATGGCAGAGACAGACTGGTTATTTATTAAACCTGTTTCTTCTTTGTCCTAGACACACATCCAGACTACTTTTCCCAGCAACCCCTCTTTGCAGTCAGATGTGGCAATCTTACCAAGTATTAGCTAATAGAATGGGAAAGGAAGTGGAATGTGCCACATCTAGGGCTGGCTAGTAAAAACATGCCACTCATGAGTCTACACATTCTTTGCTTTTTTGCCAGTGTGATCCAAATAAGCACAATGACCTTGGGAGCCATAGACTGACAATGGCAGAGCCATAGGAAGGAAAGTGGCTCATTCCCTAAATCACCACCTGAATCAGAGCCATTCTTTAATCAGGGATACCCATTTTGGACATATAAGGAATAAACATGTATTGTTTTGATTCACTGCACTACGTTGGGTTTATTGAAGCAACTAGTGTTACCTCAACTAATACACGTTAGGGCTTAAATTACCCTGGAATATGTGTGTCAGGAGGTAATATTTTGAAAATAATGCTTTTCCTCTACTGTTTTTTGCACATCCTAGTTGCCCAGAGACATTCATATGTTTTTTGCACACCCTAGTTGCCCAGAGGCATTCATATGTTTCAGGGACTATTAGGATTATTAAATAAGGAATACAAAGAGAAAGAATAGTTCTTTTTCTGGCAATATGGCAGAATAGATACCTTTAAAATCTTCTGAAAACAATCAAAAATGCTGGACAAAACATGTCCTCAAAAATAGTTTGAAATGCTAACTTAGGCTTCTGTTTTTACAAGTTAGCAGGGCATAAGGGTCAGTGATAAAGTTGCTGGCACTGACAAAGCCAGGGCCCACCAAGGTACAAAGTGTAATAGGAGGTGTCCTGCTAAAGATAGGACTCCAAAAGGCTACCAGAATTGCCTGTCTCAAAACTCAGTGCTCAGTAGAGGGGAGAAAGTCCTTACTGAACATTTATAACCATAAGACAATCCTTACATGGGTTTTGAGTATGAATTGATTATGTGGTCGGTCCCCAAACCTCTAGTTGAGAATTTTTAAGTCCTTGCTTTGCAGATTGGTGATGATCCCAGGCACCTGGGAGAAACAAATGCAAAATCTAGTGAAACTCACCTTCAATTCAAACCTCAAATTATTCTCATTGATAAAGTAAAAAAAATAAGGTCACAGTAAAATAAAACAAAGTAAAATAAAAGCCACAAATACACACATGCATATAGAAACAAAGCATCATGAACAAAAACTAGCAGAAATAAGAGATAGTAGAACTGAACCCATAGACATCAAATTTTTAAATTATCAACTAACAATACTGTATGTCAACTCTATTTCAGTTTTTTAAAAGTCTAAAAAATTATCAGATGCACAATATAAAATAAATGTTTAAAAAATAATAGAAGGACACAAGTATATAAACTATGAGCAAGATTAGACAGGTTAGATACAAGAAACAAAAAGGACTGAAAAAATTATCGACTGTAGCATATAAAGATATTATATAGACAGAAAATATGAAAAAGAGGTTAATACATAGAGAAGACAACAGAAGTCTAACATATATCTAATCTAAAATCCAGAAGTAGAAAAAAGAGTACTAAGCAGGAACAATACTCTGAGAACCTTCCAGAATTGATGAAAAAAATCAATCCACAAATTCACAAAACAAAATATCCAAAGCAAAATAAATACATAAAAAAGAAATTCACATCTATAGACACTTTATAATAAAACTGCAGAATGCCAAAGATAAAAAGAATACCTTCAAAGCAGTTATAAGGTTTCCTTGAAAAACAAATACCTTCCAAGACAAATGGCAATTAGATTCAGTATTGATTTCTTAGCAGCAGAAGTCAGAAGACAACGGAACATCTTTAATGTGTTGAAAGAAAGTAACCAGAATTTTATACCTAGCAAAACTATATTTTAAGGAAAAAAAGGAAAGAATTAGAATTTTCCAACAAACAGTAAGTAAAATAGGTCTCCCTCAATTGATCCTCACTTAACGAAATCTATGAAGAGAAGTGATGGGTAGGGGAGTACAAGTAGGGGAAGAAATTATAAGCGAAGAAAGTATAAATATGTGGGTAAATCTGAACAAATTTCTATTTTTAAATGATAATGTCTAACCCACGAAGCTAAAAAAAACCCACAAGATAAAACTAAAACACTGGGCAAAAATGGGACCCAAGCTAGCAGGGGCAGGTGTGAGAGGTGGTAATGACTGGAATTAAATGGTCTAAGCTCCTTGCATTGTTTAGGAGGAGAGGAAAGATAATGATTCACTTTAGACTTTTAAGTATGCATGCTTAAATTTCTAGAGAACCGCTAAAAGAATAATAATAGAGTGTAAAACTTCCAAAGTACTATAGAATAATACATGAAATAAGGAAAAAATGTTAATCAATTCAAAAGAAGGCAAGAGGTGAAAGAAAAAGAAACATGAAGAGGTGAAAAAAAAGAAACATGAAGAGGTAGGACAAATGGAAAGAATAAAATAACATGAAAGAATAAATTGAAATCAATCTGAAATTACAATAAATATAAATGCTTACATATTTCATTTAAAAGATATGTATGACTGCATAAAAACAATACCCAGTGTTATGTCATTTACAAAAGATACATCTAAAATACAGGATGTAGGGACTTCCCTGGCAGTCCAGTGGTTAAGATGCCTCACTTCCACTGCAAGGGACATGGATTCGGTCCCTGGTCAGGGAACTAAGATCTCGCATTCTGTGTGGCACGGCCAAAAAATAGAAAACAAAATAAAATAAAATACAGATGTAAAGAGTTTGAAAAAACAAAGAATGGAAAACAAAGAGCAAGAACTAATAATGAAGAAGCTATTATATCCTACTGTTGACTAGTATTGTTGCATGGACACCAGACAAAATATGCTTTAAGACAAAAAGCATTATGAGAGTTAAAGTGCACTACTTCATAATAATAAAAAATTTGATTCTCCAAGAAGATAGAAGAATTCTAAATGTGTATATACCAAATAGTGTAACTTCAAAATATATCAAGAAAAAAATGATAATCTACCACTTTACTGAGAGACTTTTAATACACTTCTCTCAGTAAAAAAATAGATCAAATTGGGATAGGGACTTCCCTGGTGGCACAGTGGTTAAGAATCCGCCTGCCAATGCAGGGGACATGGGCTTAAGCCCTGGTCCAGGAAGATCCCACATGCCACGGAGCAACTAAGCCCTTGTGCCACAACTACTGAGGCTGTGCTCTAGAGCCTGCGAGCCACAACTACTGAGCCCGTATGCCACAGCTACTGAGCCCACATGCTGCAACTACTGAAGCCCGTGTGCCTAGAGCCCATGCTCCACAATAAGAGAAGCCACCACAATGAGAAGCCCGCGCACTGCAACGAAGAGTAGCCCCCACTCACCGCAACTAGAGAAAACCCATGTGCAGCAACGAAGACGCAATGCAGCCAAAAATAAATAAATAAATAAATTTATTTAAAAAAAAAAAAATTAGGATAGTGGTCATCTTGCAAAAGATAGTGCCTTAGGGGCATAAGGGGACTTCTTGGGTGAAGCTAACATTCTATTTATTAACATAAGTGCTGGTTACATAGGTGTGTTCACTTAAAAAAAATCCATCTGTTTACAGATGTAACTGTAGACATAAATATACACACAACATACGTTTACATATATATAAATACATAGGTATCTATACTATATATCTGTATATACTACAAATGGTGTGTGGGTGTGTATATATATATAATGTTTCCATCTATATGAAATCGTGTGCAACTAAACTATATACAGTTTCAGGATTTAAAAAGTATGTGATAAAATTATAAAGAAAAACAAGGGCACAAACCAGAAACAACATACTTCACATCTACTCACATCCAAGTGGCTAGAATTTTGCCATTCTTTTTTTTTATAAATTTATTTATTTATTTGCTTTTATTTTTTTGGCTGTGTTGGGTCTTCAACGCCGTACGCGGGCTTTCTCTAGTTGTGGTAAGCGGGGGGGGGCTACTCTTTGTTGCGGTGTGCGGGCTTCTCATTGTCGTGGCTTCTCTTGTTGCAGAGCATGGGCTCTAGGCGCTCGGGCTTCAGTAGTTGTGGCACACGGGCTCAGTAGTGGGGACTCGCGGGCTCTAGAGTGCAGGCTCAGTAGTTGTGGTACACAGGCTTAGTTGCTCCACAGCATGTGGGATCTTCCCGGGCCAGGGCTCAAACCCCTGTCCCCTGCATTGGCAGGCGGATTCTTAACCACTGCGCCACCAGGGAAGCCCAAATTTTGCCATTCTTAGCTGCAAGGGAGTCTTAGAAATGTAGTTAATGGACATAGGTGGGAAACTAGTTCACTCTGCCATAGGCAGAAATTCCATAGCCTTGAAAGTCAGGCTTTCTCCTGGGACAGGATTTTCACCTATTAGCAGCAGTCTGGAGGACCCAGCTCAAAGAATTGACCTGAAGGCTACAGAAGATACTGCTTTCTTCCATGAGTGACAGTGAAGTTGCTAATCTTTCTGCCTGGATGGTAGAAGGATGAGATGGTGGAGGGGAAGTGAAAGAAAAGCCCACCTCTTTCTGGGTCCAGTTAACGATGGGCAGGAAAAAGGAGATAAGAGAAGAAGACAGTGGATTCTGCCTCTTGATAGAGGAGCTACCCCTGAGTGCAGAGGGATGTGTTTGTGTCCATCCCCCTCCATCATCCAGAGCCCTAGGAAGAGAGGGTCTGCACCAGCCTGGAACACAGCTTCCTCAGCCCAGCACTGCAGCCTGATCAAACAGAGGGAGCTGTGTGGTGGAGTGCCTCGGGTAGACTGTGGACTGAGTAGTGGACCCCTTGCAAGGACCACCAGGCCAGTGGGCTTGATGGATGGTGTCACACATACTCACGAGTTTGCTGCCAGTGGGAGCTAAGGGTGGACCCAGCCAGCAGGGGATGACACGTCAGGTTCTCATAAAGCCAAGAGGATGACCAGATCAACTTTTTTTGCAAACTGTGGGTCACTTATTGGGTCCCAAGTGTGGTTTTTTGTTTTGGGGTTTTTTTTTTCATTAAATAAAATAGAATGGAAAAGATCTGAGTACATCAAGTATAAAAAGGATAACAATACCTTGTAAAATTTCTATTTCAGCTATACAGGTTATTTTGTAAAAACTTTTGTATCACCTGTCCACATATGCTTACTGGAATCTCATGAAAATGTATCTGTGTTTTACTTTGAATCTTTGGAAACCACTGGACTGGACTATGTGTTATAAGAGCCACAGACTTCATCTGCTAATACAGAACAAGCAACACCATGGCAAGAGACCCAGCCTCTGAGAGTCAAGGCCACCGTAACTAAGGAGACAGATTTGCTAGTCCTCTGTAAGAAATAAAAGTACACGAGACACCCCTTCCTCACACTCTGACATCACCGGCAAAGAAAGGGAACAACAGGAAGGAAGGGATATTGTTTTCCTAGGAAGACTGAGAATTATCTTAAAGGACTATTTGGATTATCAGATCAAACTAAGTTTTTAAATAGACGGGATCAAAAGTTATTATTCTTTTTCCTGATAACCGAAGGGTGTTTGCTGGGAGGAAGGTTTGCTGCAGACAAAATAGACAAATTGCATTTTTCTGCACCTCACAGTTGCAGAGTGGGTGAAACTGGTGACCCTACAACATGTGAAGCGGGGAAGAAGAAGGTTGTGGTCAGGGAACAATATGAACAAAGTCAGGGGAGCTAGAAGGAATAAGGCAAGTTCAGGGATGAATGAACCCTGACCAGATCCGGGGGCATTTCCTGAGCACTAATGGGGACGGCCAGATTATAGAAGGTCTTGAAAGTTAGGCAGAGGAGGACAGACTCGGTAAGGAGAGCAACAGGGAGCCCGCATAGGTTCTTAGTAGATGAGGGACATAACACAACAATAACAACGTAAAAATAAAAATAGCTACAATAATTTAAGTTGCAACTATGCATCAGGCTGTCTGTCAACGGTTTATCATTAGCTTTCACAAGCATCCTTTCAGGATTTCCACATTAATGAGTCTTATTTCACATTACTGAGCCTGAGGTTAAGGTCACACAGCTGTAAGTAGGTTTGAAAGCAAGAAGTCTAACTTCAAAGCCCTTAACTTCCAGAGTGGTTTAGGGACAGAAGTCTTCAGGAGGACAGAGGAAGGAAAGGGGCCAGGAGGGACAGAGCACCTCGGAGGTTCCCAGCAGTATTCTCAGAGTGAGGCACTAGAACTCAAGATGAGGAGATGACCATGAGGTGGATTTCAAAGAAAGCAGCAAGGGGCCCTGGTGATAAATGAGATACCTGGCATGTAAAACAAGTGGCTGTCCAAGTTTCCCAACCTGGGAAACAAGGATAATGGTTGTAACAGAGAAAAACCAAACCAAAACAAAAACATACACAACAAAATAAGTGCCCTTATTGAAAATTTCTGCCTGAATGCTTAGACTCAGAGCTTATGTCCTTCTCTTGTTCCCATTTCTCAGACCGAAAAACCACTTTCTCAGGATCTTCATTTTGAAGTTCAGAGGACCACTAAAAATGACTCTTGTAAAGCATTCTCAGTTCCAAGATCGTGGAAGGAGCTGAGAAGTGGAGAGCACTGTAGAGGCTGCTGGTACCCGGCCCACGTCCCCTTCAGGCCTCACTACTCAGCGCCACCAGTCCAACCTTCACCTCGACCAGAGGTGTCAAGAACCTCCCTGAGCACCTTGTCTGGCAGAAGCTCACGCACCAACCTTAAGTGCTGGGAATCAACGTCTCCTGAGTCATCAGCCAGTGCCTAGAAGCGACATGCTGGACACCAGCTCTCAGCGCGCCTAGGCGCCCCTCGCAGTGTAACCGGGGATGGAGGTGGAGGGGGCGGGGTGTGGGGGCATAGACGAGTCTCCCACTCGCGCCCCCTACTGCTGTCCTCCTGGGATCGTCTCCCAAGTAAACTACCCACCCTGGAATCCTCCTTGCACTTACACCTGGAGAGAGGAACTCAGGGAGGGCGTCCCTTCAATCTGTCGACATCAGCTTAGAATATAAACTTCAATAGGGCCAAATTTGGGGATACTTACAGTTTAAGAAGCCACTCAGAGTTAGGGAACAGACGGTTGACTCTGCCGGTGACTTCTTCCCCTTTAGTTCCCTATCACAGGGCATAGTCGCTTATATGCAGTAGGCACACAATAACTGTTCATTGAATGAATGGGTGGGTGATTCGTTCCCCCAAATTGGTGCATATATATATATATTGAACACGTCCCTAGATCAATTCTTTAAAATGACTTCACATGTGAGATCTGTGAAAGGACACGTGTGAAATATGAATTAGTTCCATTCAAGTGCTGATCATTTACCTGAAGTCTTCCAGAGAATTAGAAAGTACCAGGCACCTACATCACTGAAAATGTCCACATCGGTTCCATTGCTAGTTCCAACTGGTCACATACATACCAGGCATAGTGGGGTGCCCAGGTGAAGATTTAACTTGTCATTTTCCCCTTTGCCAGAATGAGAGCAGAGCTCCTGGCTTAGATGAGAAAGTCAGACTAAACCAGTTTCACTTGGTCTATATAAACCCATGTGGAGTTTGTTTGATTTACAGGTAAGGGGGTCTCAAGAAGGAGATACCCAACACCCTCCTAATCTGACAACTGAAGCCACTTGTTTTTTATTCCAAAAAAAATAAAGGCGGTATCATTGAATTTGCATCTCTGAGTTTCTTGAGCAGTTCTTATGAATTATAAAGAGAACACTGTCTAGGAAATCTGTTTTCTGGATGCCACCAACAGAAATTCTAAGTGTAATATTTGGGTAATTAAAGAAAATCATATCCCTGTGGTAAGAGCCCTTTGTTCACCAACTAGGTGAATGTGCTCAGGGATGCATGAAGGGAATTTCAAAAGATGAAGATGGCAACTTCCCTGGTGGTGCAGTGGTTAAGAATCCACCTGCCAGTGCAGGGGACACAGGTTCAATCTCTGCTCCGGGAAGATCCCACATGCCACGGAGCAACTAAGCCCGTGTGCCACAACTACTGAGCCTGCGTGCCTAGAGCCCGTGCTCCGCAACGAGAGAAGCCACCACGATGAGAAGCCCGCGCACTGCAACAAAGAGTAGCCCCCGCTCGCCGCAATTAGAGAAAGCCCGCGCGCAGCAATGAAGACCCAACGCAGCCAAAAATTAATTAATTTAAAAAAATTCATTCAAAGAAAGAAAAGATGAAGATAAATTAAGGAAGGTAACTCTGACAAGGGAACTAAAAGTTTCCTCCCATCACTGATGGTCAAACATGGGAACACAGAATGTCAAGAAGCAAAACCCTACTTCTTGCCAAAATCACAATATTTTTCCCGCCCCTTGCAATTTTTCCCAGGAGGAGACGCCATTTCAAGCATAGAAGGGGGAGTTATCAACCCTGGAATAGAAACAGAGGAGCAGTTGTAAGGTAGCCAGTGGGACAGAAAATGACTGGAACTTGGAGTCAGGGGGCCTGAGGGTGGGAACTACTTGTACCAAAGAGTGTGTGGCCTGGAAACATAGTTACCTCAGTTTCTTCATCTGTGAAGGGACATTACTGCATATTATCATTATTTAGTAGTAGTAGTAGTAATATTATATTAATACTAGATTATTATAATAATTAATAGGGGCAGCACCTGATAAACAAAAACCCCTTATCAGTTGGATGTGACTTTTCTATATTATCCAATATTGCCAAACTTACCATGAGCAACTTATTTCTTTTCCGAGAGACCATTCTAAATGCTAAATCCAATTCCACGAAACAATATGACTGTCTTAATTTAGAGACCTTATTAACTAGTCATTAAATGGTAACTGTTTTCATTTTACAGCCTGCAAAAATGTTAAGTTTGCCAAATGAGAACATTTCAGACTTTAAAGAGAAATGTGAGGTTATCTAAAATCTAACCTTGTATAATATTCTAAAATCACCTCTTCCAGTAGGACTTACTACTGTCTGAATCTTAAGAAAGTGACATCCGCAAAGGTAGCAGACACAATCTGTAATATGTGGAGCCCTCCATTAACAACTGCAGCAAGGTCCTGGTAATTGGAAGCATCCTTGAGTTCCAAAACAAAGTCCCCAAGAACATCGGAGTATAAGTGCTCACTCAAGGAGAGTCACTGGTCTATTATTATGAATACGCCTTGGGACAGCTCCGTTGGTTTTCTATGGCTGTACACACTCATTCTTCTTTGAAATGCAGGTGGGAGGAGGAATAAGATAGCTTTAAACAGCCTAAACGTGAAAAGCTTTATTCAACCCAATTCAACAAACAAAAGTTAACCACAGTCATTTTCATCCACTACCACGGCCAACTATTTTGTGCTTATACTAGTTTTATCTTTCTACAGGAAACATTTTCTTTAAAGAAAGAAAAAGTTCCGGCACAAATTGTGAGAAGATCTGTGGCTTCCCAGAATATTGATTATTTTAATCGCCATCTCTGACCCACACAGGTACTAGAAGCATGGCAAGCACAGTGGAAGTAATAGGAGCATGTAGACAGGAGGCTGTCCTTTCTACTTCTATAAACTCCCCAACTGTGCGGCCTCCAAGAAACAATGCAAGGAGGTTTGCTGTGACCCTAAGAAGCACAATGCTGTTGATACCGTTTGCGTGAAGTCCCTGCTGCTTGTAACCGAGCACATGTGAATCAAGGGGTTGTGAAAATTAGGAGTGGAAGTGAAGGGGATCCCTCTGTCCGCCACCCCTAGAAATCTTAATATTTATGGCCTCTGGGATGTAAACAAGGGGAACTGAACTCAATCCCAATACTGCCATTTCAGTAAATCTCATAATAGAAGAGATAATCTGAATATGTTTGATGATATTCAAATATCATCCATGTGTTATCATTTTACTCAACACTCAAAACACTACCGCGTCTGCCAAGCAGATTATATAGCTTGGCAAACTTTCGTTTCATGAATGACACTTAATATGAAATAATTTTCACTGACAGATAGAGTAACAGTGATATAACAGATCCTGAGGTGGTACTAGAATAAATCCACACATTCCAGGACAATGAGAATTGACTAATCTCAAACACCTGCACATGATGTTCCTGTAACTTATGAGGAAAGGGGGCCCTTTAAAAACGTCCTTTCCTGGGGATATATGTATATGTATAGCTGATTCACTTTGTTATAAAGCAGAAACTAACACACCATTGTAAAGCAATTATACTCCAATAAAGATGTAAAAAAAAAAAAAAAAAAGTCCTTTCCCCTTCCCTTATTACAGATGGAACCAGGGCTCTTTCATACTTATAGCCAGTCCAGCCTAGCGCTATATACAGAATGTCTTATTAGAGCCCATTGTCTGCCATTCCTTCTTCCTCCTCTGAGCACAAGTGCCCTCTTAAACTGTCAAGGCAAAAGTTCTCTCTTCAGCTCAGAAGTTCCAGGACTCTGCAAGCAATTCCCTCGGGGCCTTCCTTAGAGAATATTTGGGGCACTTTAAAAGCAGTGGTTGTCAAACAGTTCACAGGGATACTAGGGTCCTAGGGTGTGCCCCAGGCACAGCCCAGGAGAAAAGAGCAGATTCTGGGTTCCCGGCTCTTGGTTCCCCCAGAGCAGCTCTGTGTTTATTCCACTCGTATATTAGGGTCTTGCATAAGACTCCATTTGGTGCTAAATATAAAACCAAAATGATGTCTTCAAAAATGTGTGAAAACCATCGCAACAAATGGTGCCCTCCCTTAGGCTCTCTTAACCCCCTCCCCCGGCTGTTCCCTTCAAGGGGAGGTTTCTGTACTTATTTTCCTTTTAAGAACCTCACCCTGTTTCCTCTTCCAGAATTTGAAACATACATGAACTGAAACTATTAAATATATTTATTTATAATATTCAGAAAGTAATCCAGAGTTTTGCACAATAACTCTTTTCAAGGTTAAGATTCGTTTTTCTCATACGGACTCTAGCCTGGCTTTAGCTATAGCCCCTCCCCAAATTCCAACTCTCCCCCACTCCATCAGCAAAGGAGGCATACACCTGACATGTAATCTTGATGGATTTTACTATCACAAGCCAAGAGAAGAATGAAGCTGACTCTTTACCTCTCCACAGAACTGGCATTTGGTTGGTATTCTGGGCTAATTATTAGAAATTTGGCATCCTCATCAAAAAACGCCAACTTCAGTTAATGTCTATATCTCTGACAACTGAAAATGAATTGGAATTTTACTGAACATCTTGTGTGTTGGTCAAATAAGTTGTCCATAGCAGTATAATGACCAATGTTTCTAATCTCAGAGTCAAAAATAAATGAACAGAAATGCCAAAGATTTGGAGTAATTTAATTGTACTCCTCCAAAGTCCATTTAAAAATGAACTGTTCTGAGCAAACTATTTGACAGACAATGGAGCATGAAGGCAGATTCTAGAAACTAACAAATCCCATTCATTTCCTTCAGTTTGTAAAAACAAGCAACTGACATGTTTCCTGCCAATGAACATAGTTGAAGATAAGAAAGCTCCCTACAGGAAATCCTTTGCTAAAAGAGAACAGTTGTGCCACTAAGCTTAACCTTTTTCACCGAATCTCAATCAGTTAAATATTTGACAAGAGGGGATCATGAAGTACATGCTAAATCACCCCAGTGATGCTCTATTGCTTCTAACGTCTGTATTTCCTATGGCATAGATGCAGGATATTAAATAAATATTACAGTATAGTTAGGATTCTTTCTACCTCCTCTCCCCTGCCCCCATGCAATTAGTTTATGAAAACAAGGGAAATCTTCTGCTTTTTAAAAAGACGAAAGTGTTAGTTAAGTGAAATGTAAAATTGACCATTTTCAGTTAAGACTAAGCAATACCATGCTATAAATCGTCACGATTATAAGAAGGATATTTCTAAATGAATATCAATCGCTTCAAATTTAAAGACTACCATTGACAAGATTAGAAAAATATAAGAAATGCACCGGTTTTATATTTACAAGCTTCAATGTTGACCCTCAAATTCAAAATTTAGCCTCCTCAGTTATTTTTTGCTTAGCAAAGTGAAAGGGGGAGATCTCCAAACTTTTCTCCTTTCTTTACTCTCCTCACTAAAACCACTACCAAGATATTGAAAATATTCGCAACCTTGAGGTGGGGAACCTCTCAATTATCCTAAAAACTAAAGCACTCTTCTCCATCCACAGAAGAAGAGGAAACTTTTCTCAGTTAACCAAAATAATAATAATTGCAGTTTTGAAAGAGCCCTTATTTCTGTTTAGGATTATCCTTTCCCTGCTTTGCTACTAAGAACACCCTTCCTTATACTTCCCAAAGCACCAGACAGAGTCTTCATCTATCCTGTACAGGCAGCCTTAGAGCAAAGCTCCAAAATGCCACAGTTCTTCAAATTCAATTGCAACAGTTCAAGTTAGAAGCCTCTTGCAAACAGAAACTCTTCATTATACCGTCCCCAAATGACTCTTCAGCCACAGGTAACAGCCTAGTCTTTACAGCTCCACAGAGTGTTGTTCTAACAGTAGACTTACAAATCAGTTCGCTTCTACAATTAAGTGATCAAATACATTCTTCTTAGCCTTCCCTGGCGCAACTCCGAGGTAGCAAAATGCAAAGTAAGCACGCGTGCTCCTCCTTGCTTTAAGCCCTTTTCCTCACATCTTTTCAGTAAAAATACAGTTATGAAATCCAGGAGACTGCATTTTTGGTTGTTGTTGTAAAATGACCTTGATTTGACAGGCACGGTCTCAGGTTTCAACAGATGCTGTGGGAAAGCTTACAGAAGGCAACATGTTCTCCAGGCATCTGTGATGACATGCAGGTTTTGTTTTTTTGTTTTTTAAATGGTGGTTATGATAGTGTACGTGTGTTGGAGGGGGTAACTCGTCTCAGTTTCCATGACAACCATGTCTCTACTCATCGGTTGTTAGATACCATCCACTTCCTGTGTCTAAATTTTTAAGCCAATCGGAAAAGTGTTTATACATTTAACAACTTCTGGGACGGTGCTTCTTTAATTGGGGTGTTTTAAGGCTCAAATGGAGTTGTCCACCGGCCTTATATTTTTCCGCTTATGTAGAACATTTCACAATATTTACCAACTCATTCTTTTAAGGTGAAGAATGCCCTTTTTTTTTTTTAACTTGAAATGCATTCTCCTCAAACCAGATGCCACAATTTCTTATAACAGTCTGCAAGCTGATTTTGATTGTTGGCTCTTCGTGGCCTTTTTCTTTCACTGTTACAGACTTAAATTTAGTGCAAGATACATGCTAATAATGCACAAGACACATTATCAAAGTAAAGATACAGTTAAGCACCATCTGCTGACAGTGATATTTAACTCTTCAGATCAAAAAAAAAAAACAAGGAAAAATTATTCTAAGTTGAACAACTTTGCATTCTATAACTCCCAAGGAGAAACCATTGAGAACGTATTGTAAAGTGATATGTCTATAAAAGCTGATGTCTGCAAAGAAATTTGTCACCAGAATGGCCTACTTTCTTTGGATAGAAGCAACAACAAAAAATTAAACACAAAGGTATCTCAAGCAAACTGCACCCAAATTAAAAATCAACCTTGCAGAAATCTGGGCACGAGAAGGCTACTCTGAAATTACAGCATGATTTTCAAAGAAGGTTTTGGGTGACTGTTTCCCTAAGTCTTCATCGAACTGACCAATCAGTGTGAGAGCAGAGTGGGCTGGAGTCATTTGTGCAGTCTTCCGAGCTCTCCAAGCTGCTCTCCCCTCTCAGGCAGCGCTGGCGATCAATGAAAAACAGGGAACAAAAGGAATATAACAGGATGTCTCCTTAGCTAAGGAAAATGATTCCCTTTTTCCTCAATGAGCCAGCCGCACCCTGCCCACAACAGCTCCACATGGGAGCTCCCAGCAGACCAGACCTTTCGGCTGAAGCACATTTTACACGTGCAAATCATGTGTCCCAACTGCTGGCAAATGTGTCACCTTAAGCACATCCTGTGACAGAGGGCTCCCCGAGCCCAACCAATTGAAACTAATAAATTAAATAAATTAATATTCCCACCATTAAAAGCTACCAAGAAAGACTGTGTTTCCCTTTCCCAAATGTCAAATCCGAGAGTATAAACAAAGCATGAAAAATACTCTCTTCAGCCTCCCCAGCCAGTAATCATGGTTTTCTCCTCAAAACCAGGTTTCTCCAAAAAGAGAAATATTCTGACTGCCCTCAAAGGAAACTCTCATCTGTATATGTCATATCAGGATAACCAGTTACAGTATTTGAAAAGAGGTTTAAACTGCCCACAGATTTGACACTGTTTATAATTGATAGCAAAACACTTGACTGTTTATAATTGATAGCAAAACACTTGCGACAGCAATGCTGTAAACTCTGCCCGAGCCAAACTCCACATTTAACACGTTAGTTCCTTGAAAATAAAAGTAATGCCTGGGGAGCCCACAAAAGTAAAGACCTAGGAAGTAATTAACAGAATTACATCAATTATTTCATAATTTTTAAAAATTATCCATTTGTCTGCTATTTAAAAAAAACAAATTTAAAAACTACTATCCTCAAATTCCTGAGAAACTTTTTTTTTTTTAAATGAACTTACTTTTGAGACAAAACTAATGAAAATATGCAACTTGCCAGCCCTGGATCTCTCCCATTCGGACTGCATGCTATAAATCAATCTGAAACCAGGTGGAAATACGGGGGCGGACACCTTAAAAAATCAAAGTGTGCCCCCAAATGCAGCAGCCTGAACAGTGAGGGCTTCTCGTCACAATGCTGAACCAGAGCAGAAGGTCAGGAGGCAGGAAATGAGCCCCATTTTCGTTACCTTCGATCGCCTGCCCCCCCTTCTGCTTCTCGCGGCCGCATTGGGGGGCTGCGGCGGCGCTGGACTCGCCGGTGGCCCCGCCGCCGGGTCGCGCCGTCTCCCGGCAGAGCTGCAGCCGATCGCGGCCGGAACCCCGGCTCCAGCCCCGGCGCCCGCCCGGGGTCGGCGGCGCGGCTCTCACCCGGGCCCGGAGCCCTGCTGGGTCCTAGTGCGCGCCGCGCGCCTGCCGGCGGCCAGGTCTACAGCCCGCACGTACGGCAGGCGGCTCGCGAGCACCGTGGTTCCCCGGGAAAACCGAAAACCCCGTCGTCCTCTTTCAAAACCAGACACGGTAGGTGCGGATGAACTGGAGCTGAATGTCAAATCCCGGCCTAAGATGTTAAAAGAAAAACATTGGGGACAACTGAACTCATTGAAGGCGGATATTAACATCTGTAGCCCCAGTGTAAAGCGTAGGGCAGTAACTGGTTTCCGTAGGTTCTCCCGGTGCACTTGTGATATTGTACATTCACAGACGGTAAGAGAGAGTGCGGCATCAGTAATGATACGTTCCGAAGATATAACGGCGCCCCCGAGAAGAAAAAGGTTGAAAATTGTGTGTTTAAAACAATGTTTTAAACAGTTTTCCAATGATTTTTTTTCCTAACACGTCCTTCTGCATTTTGCTTTCTCTTACTTTATCATATGCTATTTTAAATAACAAAGGCCCATATGGCAAAACACGCAGTCATTTGATTTTCAAAAGACCTCAACAATTGCATCAGAATATGCACTCATGTATCTCCTAAGAAATCAACGAGCAAGAATTAATGGTGGCATATGGTGTGCTTCATGGAGAAAACTGAATTACAAATTAAAACAAATGCAAAATTCACAAATTCAGTAAACTGAAAGTAAATTATGACCCTAGATATATACACAAATCAGCTTATGTACAATTAGGGGAAATGTAAGTTCTAGATTTCTCTAACTGCAGAAAGTGTGTTACATGAAGAGATTCCCCTCATTTGCCCCCAAAAGGGCTTTCAGCGCTCTCTTAACACATTTGTTTACTACAGCCCACCTGGAAGGCAACTTTTAAACTTGCAAGTGCTCATTTAAGAGGACAATTCTGTTAGCTCTTAATTCAAAATAAAAGTGCTTTAGTTTGAAAAGCCTGTTTAAAAGGCTTCAAGACTGGGAGCTTTACTTTCAGTCTTTGATATCACCAAGTTTGAAGGTCACAATTCTGTAAAACTGCTAATAACAATGGCGCTGTGGTTTGACACCAAAAGGAAAATCAAATGTGTGTTTTCTGAGTTCTATTTTTGGAGCTCAAAAAGTCCCTTTGAAAATTACTCTTGCCCTCCTCCTTCCCAATTATAGCTAAATAAATGTAATAGAAGATTTTTAGTATTAATTAAACATCAAAGTCACCTTTCCTGCTGCCTGATGTCCACGCAAAGAATCAGTTGTAGTATGTTACACTTGTCGATCTTCAAAGCCCTCGCACAAACATCTCATGTGATCTTTACCATACTTCTGTGATAAAACAGACACTATAATCCCCGATTTTCAAACGAGAAAGTGGAGGTCCCAAAGGGTACGGTGACTTGTCCAAAATCACACAGCTGGTCCTCAGAGCAGCTGGGATCCCCAACTCAGATGCCAACATCTCCAACAGACTCCTGTTTTTTCAAGTGCCCACCTGGCCTCCCAACTATTTCTCTACAAATACTATGGAAAATGAGGTATCCAAAACAAAAACTCAGTTATGTTCCTGTAGTCATCATTTCTTACCTGTTTTAGAGCAGCGATTTACCAGAATGGAAATAAGAGGGTAGTTGCAAAAGTTTTAGTCTCTGCTAAATGAGAAAGCTGGCTGGTCGGACTTCTGTCCTGTGGCTGTCTGGGGCACCCTGGCAGACTGAAAACTTGAAACTCTGGGGCTAAGCAATGTCCCTGTCACCTATACACCTTTTTATTCTTTATCAGAGACTAGAAACTGACTCCACTTGACACATGAAGGAAAGAGGTTTTCTCAAGTGGAACTTGGTTTTCTATGTGCAGTCCCAGCACTGAAAGTCCACAAGAACCCTAGAACCTCAAAAGTTCCAGATACCTGGTGGCCTGTTCGTGATATCCAGGGCATCCCTGCCCAGACCTGGTGATAATCGAGGTGTTACTTCTCAGCCCTCCTGCACCCCTGGGAAAGTCGCGAGTCAGTTCTGTTTGTAGCATTCTACTTCCTCCTCTCCTCTGCCGAAAGGAAATGTAACTTCTCTTATGATGTGGCCCAAACCAGCTAAATACCGGCCAGGTGAGTGCTGGGTGACATTTAACTGAAAAGACAGAAATATCTGATTCTTAAAAATGATTCATTCCTGGGCTTCCCTGGTGGCGCAGTGGTTGAGAGTCCGCCGGCCGATGCAGGGGACACGGGTTCATGCCCCGGTCCCAGAAGATCCCACGTGCCGCAGAGCGGCTGGGCCTGTGAGCCATGGCCACTGAGCCTGCACGTCCGGAGCCTGTGCTCCGCAACGGGAGAGGCCACAACAGTGAGAGGCCCCTGTACCGCAAAAAAAAAAAAAAAAAAAAGATTCATTCCTTTCGTGGGCAGCTCATAAGGAAGAGTCTGGGCGTGGCAATGTCCTCAAAAGATGTGGACGACCTTCCTGGGGAACCACTTGGAAGGATTCATGCAAAACTTACGTGGTGAACTCGTGTGATTCCTTTGTTGAAAACTGGTCTAATTATAATCACACCATCCACTGTGGCCTTCAGATGTTGTACGTGCTAGGCTGAAAGTCATCTTAGCACCAATAGGAGGTGATGAGAAGCTGAAAAGAAGAGCTGGTGGTGAGCAATTCCTCAAAGCAAGACTGCACCAGAAGAGGGACTGGCCAGAAGAAACCATCATTCATTCATTCATTCATTCTGTATACCTCAAACGTTGAAAACCTAATGTTTTCATGTTTAATGTAAGCAAGGTACTGTTCTAGGCTCTGGGTATAAAATATAAATAATGCATTATACGGAGCCCTCAGACAGTCAAACAGTTGCAGAGTGGTGGTGTAAGTGTTGCAGTAAAACCATGTTACAGGCACTGTGTGTTCGAATGCCAGTGGTTCCAGTCCTGGGCCAGTTTGACTTTAGAGCCATTCTCAGCCTTGCCTCTGCTCTGTTTTGCTAGTAGCTGACTCGTGCAGGCCAAGGTTTACAGAATCTTGGTCAGTTGGCTAATAGCTGGATATGGTCCATGAGAGGCACTGGAGGGAAAGTGGAGGGTGGGAGGAAAGGAGAGGCCGGAGAATTTCTTCACCTCCCTCTTGCCTCTGACAGCATCTCTAGCCATGACTGCATCTAGCTGGGGCTTCTGCCAGGTGACCCCAGCCCTTGGCTCAGGTAACACTGTCACTTCCTGTTAACTCTCCAGCTTAGTGATATTAATGGCTTTCTGCTAAAACTAGTTGCTGGGTAACTTCACCTTCCTCTGTTTGCATCTCACATCCTCCATCACCTGTGGAGCAATCCCCTGCATTAAATTCCTTCTGTGCACATCAGCAAATCCCAGTGGAAGGGCAACTTACAAAATACCTGAGCAGTACCCCTCAAAAGTATCAAGGTCATTAAAAACCAGGAAATGCTGAGAAACTATTACAGCAAAGAGGAGCTTTAAGGAGACATGACAATTAGATGTATTGTGGTGTGCTGGATGGGATCCTGGGACAGAAAAAGGACATCAGGTAAAAACTAAGGAGATTTAATAAAGTATGGATTTTAGCTGGTAATACCGTATCAATACTGGTTCATTGATTATAACAAATGTACCATACATTAACATGTAAGATGTTAGTAATAGGGGAAAGTAGGTGTGAGGTAGGTGGGAACTCTCCGTACTATCTTCTCAATTTTTCTGTAAATTTAAAACTGTTACTTTTAAAAAGTGTATTTAAAAAAAATTCTTCCGTGGTAAACATTTGAAGTGGTTTTGTTTCCCTACTACCGAAACCCCACTGCCTCCCTTCCCAAGCAGGGGCTAGGTCTGATCCAGCAGGTCTAGGGCTTTTTTACAGGGAACTAAAACAGGGGGTTTCATGGCCAAGACATCAAGACAACCCAGCAAGGGATCAAGTAGCTCTGGGAAGCCAGGAAAAAACCTGAATCTGAAGCCAAAATGTGGTCTGGGCAAGGATGATGAGAGGCGGGAGATGGCTGTGAGTGAGGAAAGCAAGACAGCCAGCCTGGGTGTGGAGCCAGGGTCCAGGGTGATGGCTGAGAAGGGAGGCTGCTTGAAAGACTATGGGGTGTGGGAAGGGCTGGGCCCGGCCTCTCTGGGTGAACAGAGAGAAGAGGAAGAGGGGAAAAGGAAGAACAATAATAATAGCAACTAAGAGTCACTGAGTCATTTTACCTGCATTTTCTCATTTCTAGTCCCTTATAAGCAGGGTACTCTCTTTATTCCCATTTTACAGATGAACAAACTTGCCCCAAATTGCACAGATATTTAGGGGCAGAATAACAGCTCAAATACAAGTCTGTAGGACACCAAAAAAGAGTCAACAAGTCACCATGCTGGGCAACCTTGGTAGAAACCATGAAGTTGAGTCTTCGAGGACAAGTAGAGGTTAAGATGTGAGCAAGTGTGGGGAGAAGAAGGACTTCACGGAGGGGACATCCTAGGTGTGGGCAAGGGCATGGAAGGATGAGAAAGCCAGGCAGGTCAGAGAGCTGCACGGAGAGCAATGAGGCTAAAACAAAGGTTTCAAGTGAGGAAGTGCCTGTAGGTCCCACTGGAGATGCTGACAGGGGCCAGTGACCACCCAGGTTTACACTTTATCTTGACTTGCACATGGCAAACACATTGATCTCCCTTAAGCCTTTGCTCAAATGTCCCCTTCTCAATGTCTCTTGAGCCTCCTCATCCTGCTGTACTTTTTCCCTTCTTCCCTTGTACTTACCCCTTACTAATTTACTTATTATTCATTGTTTGTCTCCCTCCACCACCAACCCCCATACAAATAAAAGTTTCACAAGGCCAGGAATCTGTTTTATTCAGTGATCATTTCCAAGAACACAAAACAGTGTCTGGCCCACAGGAGGTGCTCAATGATTTTTTTTTTTAATGAATGAATGAATGAAGTTAGTAAATAAGAAAGTATTTGTATCAGCCAGGATACTTCAGAGAAACAGAACCAATAGGATGTGAAGATATATAGAAAGCAGTTTTTGTAAGGCATTGGCTCACATGATAAAAGAGGCTAAGTCCCAAGATCTGCAGTCAGCAAGGAGAACCATTGGTGTGATCTCGGTCTGAACAATGGCAGGCTCAAGACCCAGGAAGTGCAGATGTCTCAGTTGGAGTCCGACGGCAGGAAAGAACTGATGTCCCAGTTCAAGGCAGTCAGGCAGGAGGAGGTTCTCCTTACCCAACCCTTTTGTCCTATTCAGGCCTTCAACTGATTATATGAGGCCCACCCACGTTAGGGAGGGCAATCTGCTTTATTCAGTCTGCCGAGTCAAATATTAATCTCACCCAAAACACCACCACTGATGTAACCAGATATCTGACCAAATATCTAGGTACCCCATGGCCCAGTTAAGTTGATACATAAAATTCACCATCACAGTTTTGAAAGGGACTCGATCATTTTAGAACCTGTAAGGAGAATGATTTACAAGGGAGCAAGACAAAGGCAGGGAGACTCATAAGGAGGATGTTATTATACTAGCTCAGGCAAGAATTGATGCAGACCTGCAGGAAGCCATCATTGGTAGCTCCAGATGACCCTTCTGTGACCCGTGGGTGATATGTGATGTTACATACCAAAGGTATCACATAGACACAATGCCAGGAGGAATCAGTCAGAAGTGCAATGTCCAGAAAAGAACAAACTGGAAGACTATGGTGGGTCCTGGTCATTGAGAAGTCCCCTTGCGGCAGGCTGGGGACAAGAGCACCTTCTGGCCTCTTTAACGGCTCAGTTGGAGTCGACATAAGTGGGGGTGGCTACTTGGCTCTCCTTTTGGGGATTTTCCACTCCACTAGATGGTCCTGGTGTCGAATGGGAGCAGGCATCTTATAGTGTGACCATCACTCTCTGACTGTAGGATTAGCCCCACACTGGGCCCTTGCCCCCATGCCAGGCTGATCAGAGTCTTCTGGAATTTTCTAACTGAAGTCAGGGGAAGCGGGCTTCCTTCTGCTCTGGTTTCCAAGCTGTAGGGTGCTGCCTGCAGCCACACCCTCAGTTTGTGGGCTCAGGAGATGGGTCACAACCCAACTATTAACCCAAGCAGGACATAACATGATGAAAGCATAAAATAAACTTTGGATTCTCCAAACAGACCTTTTCCCCCTCTATCGTCATAAACGGTTTAGAAGAGGCTGTATACATAGCCACCGTTTAGATACACACAGAGGTGCACAGAAACCCTCACTCAATTGGAAATTATGTCATAACACTAACTTTCTAGATACAGGTGATGTTGAAAGGCAGATTTTCCACTTCCTTCTTTGGATGCTTTAAATTGCAATAAAATGCCACCTGCCTTTGCCCTGTGAGGTCACAAACCTTAACATCCTCCATGAAACCAATGGTGTCACCCTTCTACTAACACACTTAAGAGACGGTGCACTAGCACGTGACTCAGACTTCATTATCTTTACCCACCACTTTCTAAGGATTTAATGCCTCCCACAGGTGACAGCACTAAATCACTACTGTGAAGCCATGCTTGTCGAAAGGAATGAACAAACCTCACTTCGCTTCATTCATGTCTTTGATATTTATCACATTTCCTCCTTTCTATCGACCAAATCCGGTAATTTGCAGGTGGTCCTGCGTTGGCAGTAGTGATGAGCGGGTGGCATCCCCTTCTCTGTAGGACCAGTTACAGAATTGGCTGCAATTCGTGTCCTCAGACTCATTTCCCTCAGCTCTGGCTCAGCCCTCGTGGAGTGATTTATCCTGGGGTCTGACTCCTGAGCAGAGCTTGGGGCAGAGCGCTGCCAGAAACAGGCCGGCCTGGCTCCAGGCCAACCAGCCGGCTTCTGAGCTGAGACTCTCCGTGTCTCCCCAGATCCGCTTTGTCTCCCTGGGCCTCGCTCTTTCAGCTGTCTCGCCTCAGGTAATCATCCACACTCTGCAGTTCCCCAGCTCTTTATATCCCCTCATTTCAGATCACTTTACACATGTTAAGTAAGCCTTGAAACACCCAGGAAAGAAAAACAAAAGGCTCCCCCCAGCAGGAGGGCAGCCCCCACTCACCCCGAGGAGGAAGGACCCTGTTCCTTAGAGCAGACAGGGTTGGGGCAAAGAGGGTTGCACCAACTCCACACATCACAGAAAACCCCATTCACTTTACAGTCACATGTCAGCATCACAGAACAACCTCCCACCTCGGGGTCACCCGCCACAGTCGATCCAGACGACCTTGGGAAGGTGGGTCCCAGGCAAGACTCTGATGGAGAGGCAGTATCTGTATCACGCCTGTGATGAATGCCCTTCAGTCTGTACTGTAGTGGTGACGGTCACGGTCATGGGCTTTGGAATCAGAGAGGCCTTATTCCACACCACGGCCCTGCCACCTCCCACCTGAGCTGTCTCGCACACGTGGCTTGGAATCCTAAGTCCCACTGTCCTAGTTGTAAAGAGGATATGACAGCATCCAGCAAACCCCCTCCTTGGTTTCTGAGGAGGATGAAATCAGATCATGCGTGCAAAATATTGGGGGCCAAAATTAAAAACATATTTATTTTTGGCACATAAAATGGTTTGTTTCGAAACCATCTCTCTATCTAATCCCAGTCCATCTGAATTAATGTAGTTCTCTAGCTGTGTTGGAACCTTTAACCTTTATCTCAAATTAGCACTGA
Organism: Grampus griseus; assembly: GCF_964374135.1. NCBI lineage: Eukaryota > Metazoa > Chordata > Mammalia > Artiodactyla > Delphinidae > Grampus > Grampus griseus. Next base: position 14,295,973 of record NC_139018.1, on the reverse strand, counting down.
AGTGTCTCATTGACAAGAGATGGTGCAGAAATCCAAATGATGTCTGCAGTTTAGTTGAGAGCTTATACCATATTCAGTGTCTTAGTTTTGATAAATGTATCCTGGTTATTTACAATATTGACATCCAGGAAGCCGGGTGAATGGTATACCGGAACTCTTTCTTTCTTTGCAACAAATGCTCATCTGACAACAACGATAACGTTATTAAAATGCATCGAAATCAGTAACACTCACACATAGGTCTAATACTTCACCTATACTTTTAGTACACTATAGTAAAATATCTCCTTAGGGTTCAAAAAAATGCCAAGTTTTTTTGTTACCAAAAGGAGAGGCAATTTAATGTTATCTCTAGCTGTTATCACCACCAAGAAAAATTCCTTGAGTTTCCAGTGTCTGCAAGGCACCATACTGTACGTGAAAACTGCAAACATTACTGTCAGGAAAAAAACGTTGCCTGCGTGGAAATCATTTGAAGGTAGCCGTTCAGATGTAAGATGTTTGATAACTTTACCATTTAAGTCCCCAGTGCTTCCCTTATTTCACAGAAAATGGATGACTTACCAGTCAACCAGCTCCACGCTTTCCCTTCCAGTGGGCAGTGACTACCAAGAACCATCTTGTCAAATAACGCCGTAGATTATACTGCTTGCCACCCTGAGTACAGTTTTTGAGATGTTCATCTTAAAGTGCTGAGATCTTTTCTCTCTCTCACTTAAAGGAGACCAGAGGCTTTACATACTTTTATTTCCTTATTTCTTGTACCATGCACATTGTGAGACACTCATGGGGGTCAGAAGGAGGTTTGCCAAAGGCAGAGGGTGAGTTTTGTTAATGGCTTTGACGTAGATCCCATCAAAGAATGTGAATATCCTGTGGCCACATTACAACAGGTTCAGGAAAAGAGCCACTGCTTTAAAATGTGAAGATATACATGCTGTCAGGTTGCCCAGCTCTCTAGGCTATTAGGAATCCGTGAAGGGTGACTCTCTCCTGAACGTATGTTGGCAGTCTCTCATAATTGAAAGTGCTGTTGGCACCTACTATGTGCAGGCATTGGGCTGGGTCTGGACCCATAGAGTAGATGAAGACATGGTCCCAGTTCTCAAGTGCAAGAACGACATTTGTCACTGTTTTTAGTTGCCCAGGATGTGACCTCCTTCCTGTGCTTGGGGGAATCCCCAACCTCGGGAGTCAAAGCTAAAGACCGGAAAGTCCCCTGGAAGTGCCAGAGACAGACTTCCCAGCCTTTCTTGCAGTTGGGGGGGGGAGGGGCATGACCTAGGCTCCCCCTGCAACCGGCGATACCAAGGAGTGGGATGGTGCAGAATTCTGCAGCCGTAGGGGCGGTGGCAGCCTCCAGGGCACAGTGCAGCATCTTTGGGGTCCATAGCAGGGTCACCGCCAGACCAGTTTGCAGCAAAACTGCAGGCTTTGAACCAGGCTGCATCACCTCATTGCTGATCCCACCTCCAGCCCACCTGAGGATTTCTGTGGGCCACCTGCCATGCTGAGCATAAATGCCCTTTCTGCTTAGACCATCCAGACTCAGCCTCTGTTGACTGACACAAGGGCGCTGCCCCCAGTCTCCCTAGTGGATACCAGTTGAGCCAACCAGCCATTATTTTTCAAGCCGCAGCATTGGGTTTGCACTGATCCCTCACTCTGTCACCAGACTCCTTATAATAACACGCACTTAGGTACGGGGCTATTTGTGGTCATGGAATAAGCCAGTTGCTCCCATGGGGGATTTAACTAGCTACCTTGGCTGCTGGTGCTAAGCGAATCAACCAGAAATGTAAGCAAATTTAAGCTCAGATACATTTCTGCATGGATAAAATGAGACATGTATTGTACACATATTTCTGGTACTGTAGACAGGGCAGTCTCTCTTTTTTAATGACACTAAAGAATGTAAGACACTAGAGTTCTGGGCAAAAACAAAACATAAAACAAAATAAACCTTCATAGTGACAGAGAAAACATCATTTTTGTTGTTGTTTTAAATAGAGAAGAAACAGTTTCAATATTCCGTTCATCTTCCTTATTCAGTCTCTCCGTTTGTCTTGTACAAATCGCATTGTGGTGCATACTTGTAATTCATCCACTGACTCTTCTTGATGACATTGAACTTGGCAATAAGAAACTTTCAATGTGAGATTGGATCATTTTGTCTCAAAGAGCAAAGAATTGATTCCTTAAGAGATTGAGAAAATACGAACTTCCGCTGATGAAAACCAGGAATGCAAGTCTTTCACATTATTCTCCCAACAAGTTAAACGTGGAAGTGGGCTCATTTCTTAACAAAACGAGAAGGCAGAGAGATCATTAAGCTTCCCACTTACACTTACTTTGAGCAACTAAGCCCCGATCCCTCTCATTAATGCACTAACGAGTCCCCCACGGCTCACTCTACCCCCTGTGCCGTGTGACGCTGCTGCTTCATTTTCTGGGAACTCTTGCTTTCCTGGAGCTCTACTTCCTTCTGGTTTTCCTCCTACCTTTCTGGCCAGTCCTTCCCAGTTTCTCTCCCTGGCTTCTCCTCTGCCTGCTTTCTGAGGCTGGTATTCTATCATGGGCTTTTTTCTCTTTTCTTTCCACTTGCGCTCTCTCTAGGTGATCACATCCACGTCTTTGCCTTAGAATGATCACCAATAATCCAAAACCAGCACCCAGCTCCCTCCGGAGTCTCTGTCTCCAATAAGCTCCTGGACCACTCGACCCTGTATATTTTGCTGTCACCTCGAATTCAACATCCGTTATGTCCCAATCTGAATTATTTATCCACCTGCTCTAAACCTCTTCTTTCTGTATTCCCATATTCAGCATCCAGAAACCACAACATTATCCTTAACACTCTCTTCCCGCCTGCTCTACACTCATTCACCGAATTCTATAGATTCTGCCTCAGAAATTGTTCTTAAACTTGGCCCCTCCACTCCGTCCCCACGGCCTCTGCCTCGGTTCAGCCCCTTCATCTCTTGACCACTGCTACTGCCCCCAGCGTACCCGGCACGGCTTCCCAGTTATCCTCGCACCAGATGAGATGTGCTGCTTGGGCAGCCAAGGGAGAAAAGCCCATCAGACCTGGGAATCCAAGCAGATGGGAGCGAGAAAAAGAACAAAGGTTTCTCGGGGGGTTAGGACCCTGGAGGATTCTGAGGCTTGAAGGGAAGAGACAGTTATGAAACCTCAGCAAGTCCTGCCTCTACCAGTGACCAGGCTAATCCCTAGAGCCACTCTCAGGGTCCGTACATGGCCGCTTGCCTCCACCCACTTCCTACTTCCAGCGAAGCTGCCCATGGCCATATAATTACTTATCCTAAAAGACCACTTTGGTTCCATCACTTTCTGACCCCCATCTTTGGTGACTCCCCATCAGCCATAGAATACACAACACAGAGTTTCCGTCCTCCTCTCAGCACCCCAGAACCCCTATAACTCTCTCATGGCTCTGTTCCCCTGTGTATCTTCGCTTTCTGAAAGTAACCTTTCTCCTCTGAACTACTGACCGTGATTTTTCAATTGCTGAAATTTTGTCTACGCGTCTTCTCTTCCTAGAACCCTGTCATATAATTCCTCAAACTTGTTTGTTTCGATCACACATGATTATTCATTTGCTCAACCAATATTTATTGAGAGCCAACTATGGGCCAACTGGATTCCAGTGAAGAAGGCAAATCTCTGTCCTTGAGGAGTTTCTCATCCACTGGAAAGACAGACAGGCAAGGGAAAGGAAGTTACATTACAATGTGATCAATTCTGCAATGGTGCTACCAGATGATGACCTGGGAGCATCCTTCTGGGAATCTCTCACATCTCATCATCACAGAGACAATCGGGTCACCTTATGGAGGAAATACTGTCTCTCTTTTGAACTCCAAGGGTGTGATTCTCAACTTTGTGGTACAAAGATTCATGTGGAGTGCTGTTTAATCACACAGTTTCCAAGGGTCCATTTCCAGAGACTCTGTTTCAGTAGGTCTGGGCTTGGGACTAAAAATAAGCATTTCTAGTAAACCCCTCAGTGAACTTAATAGATGAGACCACAGTTCACACTTGGGAAAATCATTGCTAAGGGGTTTACTGTTTTCGCAACTCACAAAACATACCAGATACTGCCTTGTAATCTACATGCTTACATGTATGGCTTCTATAGTTTGCTAAATAATAGCTCTTTAAAAGTAGGGTCCTTTTCTTTTTTTAACATATTTATATTTTACAGGGCAAAAGAAATTGCATACCTTTTGTACCTTCATAAGTCCTTAATAATTTTAGTTAAGTCCTTTATTTTGTTTGAATTTTTATAAGAACTACATATTGCTTTTAAAAATTAAAATAAAAAAAAGATTGATCTGAGGATGTATTGCTGCTGAAGGGTGAGTTATTAGTGACAAGATGGGGTGGGCAGGGGGCTTGCTGCCGTATCCCTGAGGCCCAAGCCCCTCACCTGGGGGCAACAAAGCCAGGGTACCCGCTGCACATGTCACTCAGGGCAGCTAACGCTGCAGTAACATGGGGTTAAGTAAATGTTTCGGAAAGATGCCATTGGGCCTTGGAGGAGGGTGTTCTTCAAAGCTAATTCTGATCTCCTGCAGCACAACTGTGGCAAACCATTCTTTCAAACAAGTTTTTCAGTGGCCTTTCATGAAAATGTGGAAGGAGGCCCAAGATTCCCCGGCCCAGCTGGAGGAAGTCAGCCTTCCTTTGCTTGCAGCCTCCAGCAGGCACTGCACCTGACCATCCCTGCCTGGAACAGCTACAGGACCGCCGGACACCCTGGGGTTGGTGTACCGAGATGCTGGTCCCAACCAGTGGGTCTGACTCTGCCCTCTCTCTGCTCCAGCTGGATCCTTTCCTAGATGTGAACATGACTGTCCGCGATGCCACACGTGCTGGGCCCCTGGTTGTGGCAGCCTCCATGGTTGTGTTTCTTGGGGTGCAGTCCCTGGACCACCCACATCAGAGTCATCCCAGGTAGTGAACCTGAGCCAGAGCAGGGCCTGGGAATCATCAGAAGAGAAACAAAAGAGGAAGATTAAGCTGGGATTAATATTCTCTTTACTGTTTTTTCCTACAATTCTCTTTCCGTTCTCAGGAGAGGCTCATTTACTATTCCCTGAGAGCCTCCACTTGCCCCAGCTTCCAGCTCGCCTCTCCCCACAGCTGAAACCATTAACCCACCTATGCAGTATTAGCCCTACTCCAGTCTTGAGATTCTAGAAAGTTCAAGAATCTAGAACAAGTCCAGATCTTGGGCAGGGGAGTTTTAACAATCTACTCTTTAACTAGGCATATATTCTACCTCAGAACCCAGTGAGATGTGTCTTGGGCTCTAACAGGACAAGGAAGGTTGGGAGCTATCAAGACCCAGAGCAAGACTTAAAACTGGACCCAGAACTGGACCAAGATGGAGCCAGCCCAGTCACAGGTGCTGGTATTGCACCCACTGCAGCAGGTGCCCTACTCTGCAGTAGGGACAATTGCAGGGCAGACTCACATGCTCAGGAATGTCCCAGCAAAGCAATAGGGACCCAGAGGTATGGTCAATAGCCAGAATTAACATAGCCCACTGGTGAACAAAGGGCCCCTAGCTTTTAGGCTGAGTTTGACGAGCTTCTCTTAGAGGACCTGTGCTACTAGGTGATTTAGCAGAACAGGGAAGCAGCACAAGAATCCAGTTACCAATTCGGGGTGGGGTATGGCAAAGAGCGTACCATGGCTTTGGAGCAAAGCTAGCTTTGCTAGTTGAACAAAACGAAAAGGAAGAGGGACATATGCAGAGGGCTGAGGTCTGGAGACGGGCTTCAGAAATCATCTCTATGTTCCCCTTTATAGGATTCAGGGAGTCAAAAATACCCCATCACAGGGCTGAGGTAGAAGGCAAAGAGGGTAAACAAGGCAGCCCTGGACAATGTCCTGGGTCCAAAAGCCAACCACTGCCTCAAATACATAACATTTCTTTACTATAACACCAGCATCCTTCCTATCCTCACATGCCCTGGTTCATGCTCTCTGAAAATCGGGATTGATCATCATGTGTGCCCCTTCAGAACATCTGCTAAGCAAAATGGGATTAAAAACAAAGTTAGGGGCTTCCCTGGTGGCGCAGTGGTTGAGAGTCCACCTGCCAATGCAGGGGACACGGATTCATGCCCCGGGTCCGGGAGGATCCCACGTGCCGCGGAGCGGCTGGTCCCGTGAGCCATGGCCGCTGAGCCTGCGCATCCGGAGCCTGTGCTCCGCAACGGGAGAGGCCACAGCGGTGAGGGGCCCGCGTACCACAAAAAAAAAAAAACAAAGTTTGGGCAGTGTTTCCTTTTCATAAGCATTTAGTAGAAGTGAGAACCTTTAGAAGCACTGATTTAGTCCAACCCACTGATGTAATCTAAGGCTCTATATAATCCATTATTTTAATTTCTAGAACAAAATTCCAAGGGCAATTCTACTGGTGTTGCCACAGAAAATTAAAAAATGGAAAGCTCGTCACGTCTTGGTAGTTATAAGTGTAACATCTCAGGATGCGCTTTATACTTTTTTATTGGCAGGTGGTCTTATAGGCGAGACCACGTGGTGGGGTTTGCCTTTACCAATGGCAACATAGGAACATCAATTTATTTGGGTGGAAGTGTTCTAACATTGCTCTAAAAACCATGGATGTACGTCACCAGATAATCCCGGTCTCAACTCTCCTTGGTGGCCTACCCTTACTATCGTCACCCAGCTCGTGGATTTAGGAAGATGTGCCTCCCTACCTTCCCACTTCCCAATTCAGCTCACCCTACCTTATATAAGCTCCTTATTCTCCCCACCCCTCCCCTTCTCAATGGCAAGACAGGGGTCTGGTCATTCCTTCTCCTACTGTATCTTTGAGATTATGTCAACGTGGTCTTTATTTCAATTTCCTTTAAGATGTTTGTTTGTGCTAAAGAATCCATACAGAGATTTTTTTTTTTTTTTCCTCCCAGGGGATTAGCATTTTAGTAAGAGCTGAATAATAAAAGTGGATTGTAAAAGCCTGTCAGAAATGTAGTGGTGCGTGTCTTACTTCTCATAATTGCCTCGGAATGATTAGGATTGAACTTTGTTGTTGCTGTGTTCTTGTTCCAAAGTGAAAACAGGCACTTTTTCTCTGCCAGGTCTCCAGAATGGATGTCAAGGGGGGACTGACCTGTGATGCCTTATAAAAACGTAAATTCTAATTTTCTAGATAAAAACCATGTGGAGCAACTTAAGATGGGGCATTAAGGTGTGGACCACTAGGACTGCTTTGAATGGTTCTTAACCTTTTGCGGATGTCACTCACACTCCTTCGAGAATTTGAAGCAATTGCATACGTACACAAAGATATATAAAATACGGCAACAATTTCAAGGGAATTGTGGACTTTATGTCCCTCAGATGAAAAAGATCCTTGTGGGGTCATCAAAATATTCTCCCCCTTCTTCTGGTTCAATCTTAATCCAGAAGTTAGAATAAATGGATGAAACTTAGAGTCCAATTAAGTTGCAAATATACCGTGATGCTTAGCATTGTGCTGGGTACAAAGAACCCAGAAGAATGTAAAACCTCATCCTTGCCCCAGAGTCTCAAGACTTTGAGATGACTATACAAACTTACATGATGTACCTTTCAACAAGACCGTGTAGAGTTCAGTGCTCATTTGTGAGGTAGAGAGTCAATGGCTTAATCAAAGAAGATCTCATAGAGGAAGAAGGATTTCAGTTGCACTTGACAGGATCTGTAGGGCTTAGATAAACGAAAGGGAAACGTGAATGTTTTCCGTGGAGACAATATGGTTCAAGAGAGAGAATGTGAGCTTTGACATCTGATACATCTGGGTTTGAATCACCACTCTGTTGATCACAGGCTCTGTAACCATGCTAAATCTATTTAATATCTCTGGATTTACATTTCTACATTTGTAAAATGGGCATTTTTGTAGAATGGATGGGAATCATAAATGAGATAATTTTTTAAAAGCATATGGAGCAGTGCCAAGAAGGCAACAACTACATTTCTCTTGTTTGTTACCATATCACAAGTGCACAGCCCACGGGCTGGCACATAGAAGGTGTTTGGATAAATATCTTCGAGAATGTTAAATGGAAGAGTGAATGAATGAATGAATGAATGAAAAATATGTTGAGTAGTAGGCAATAACGATGAATCCAATGTGTGGCAATACATAATTTATTTTTCAAATATATTATAATAAATAAAATTATAGGATAGCTCTAACTAAAATGGATTCACATTGTGTCCTAGATTCTCCAAGGACAAACTCTCCAGTGTCTGGGTTATTTAGGCCCTTTACAGCTTCGTTGCCAGCTTCACAATTCTGGCTGATTTTAATGAATTTGTTTTCCTCCGTCTTTGGTTTTCAGTTTTCAGCAGTTTACTATGATGTCCCCAAGTGTGATTTCTTTGTATTTAGCCAACTTGGGGCTCAATGACCTTGAATCTGGAGGTTGATGGTTTGCATCAGTTTGGGCAAATCTTTGGCCAATACCCTTCAAATATTTTTTCTGTCCTATTCCCTTCTTCTCCAAGTCTCTGATCACCTACGTGTTAGACCTTTTCACTGTATCTCATATATCTTTTACCCTCTTTTCTGTTGTTGGTTTTTTTTCTCATTCATTTGTCTGTGCTTCAGTTGAACGTTTTCTATTAACTTGTCTTTCAGTCACTAAGTTTTGTTCTTTTGTACCTAATCAACCATTAAACCCATTTAATGGGCTCTTAACATCAGATAGCAGGCTTTTCAACTCTAAAATTTTTATTTTATTCTTTTTAAATAGATTCCTCTCTAGTAAAATTTTCTTTTATTTTCCTGAATGTAGTAATCATAGTTATTTTAAAGCTCTTATCTGCTATTTCCAATGTCTGGGTTACCTATAGGCATATTTCTATCGCTTATTTTTTCTCTTGGTTTTCAGTCTTATGGTACTTCATATGGGGCTTGTATCAGCTGTATCACTTTTTGTGACCACCTCTATTAGATAAATCCTTAAGAGATCTCCAGATATTTATAATATGTGTGTAAGGCAGAAGCTTCTTTCCCAAATCACAAAGACATCTACTTGTGAGCAAATATCTAAGGGGACAGACATCACTATCTGGTTAACAACATCTAGGTTTCTTAGGGTTCTGAGGGATTTCCTTCATTCAACAAGTATTTGAGATCCTGTTATGTGCCAGCACTATTCTTGTGCTAAGGCTATTTTGGTGGTCAAGATAAGGTCTCTGTACTTATGAAACTTGCATTTTATGGGGGAAAGACAGCAAAAAATAAACAAATAAACAGCAAGAAAACTCTCAGAAAGTCATGAGTATTCTGCTGATAATTAAAATAGAGTGACCTGATAAATAGTAACTTTATGTTGGATGGTTAGGGAAGGATTTTGGGGGAAGAAGGTGACTCTCAAGGTGATAACTGAATGACAAGAAGGAATCAGCCATGTGAGTACGAAAAAGGATTTGAGGCAGAAGGGAGAACTAGCACAAGGTCTTTAAGAGAGGAATGAGGTTGACACATGTGATGGTTAAATTTGTGTGTCAACTTAACTGGGTCGTGGTATATTTAGTTGCTCAGATATTTGTTTCGACATGATTTCTGGGTGTGTCTGTGAAGGTGCTTTCAGGTGAGGTTAGCATTTGAATCCACAGGCTGAGTAAACAAGACTGTCCTCCCCAGTGTGGATGGGCATCACCCAATCCACTGAGGGCCTGAATAGAACACAAAGGTGGAGGAAGGGAGAATTCACTCTCTCTGCTTGACTGCTTGAGCTGGACCACTGGTCTTCTCTTGCCCTAGGACTGGGATTTATCATTAGCACCCCGGGCTCTTAGGCCTTCAGACTTAGACTCATATCATCAGCTCTCCTGGTGCTCAGGTCTTCAGATTCAGACTACAACCCACATCACTAGGTCTCCTGAGTTTCCAGTTTGCAGATGGTAGATGTTGGGACTTCTCAGCCTCCATAGTCATGTGAGCCAGTTCCTTATAATAAATCTCTTTATGTATGTAAATATAAAGATGCTATTGATTCTCTCTGGAGAATGCTGACTAATGTTCAAGGAAAAGAAAGGTCAGAGTGACCGGAATATAAACGGGGGAAGTTGAAAGTGAAAGAAACGAGGCAGTGGACAGAGACTGTCCAGATCCTTTAGAGCTTTATAAGTCAGAGTAAGGAGTTCAGATTTAACCTAAACTGGTAAGAAGCTACTGAAAAGCTTTAAGTAGGAGAGGAACAGGGTCCGATTTATATATATATATATTTGTTTCGGGGGGGCGGGTACGCGGGCCTCTCACTGTTGTGGCCTCTCCCGTTGCGGAGCACAGGCTCCGGACGCGCAGGCTCAGCGGCCATGGCTCACGGGCCCAGCCGCTCCGCGGCATGTGGGATCCTCCCGGACCGGTGCACAAACCCGCGTCCCCTGCATCGGCAGGTGGACTCTCAACCACTGCGCCACCAGGGAAGCCCTGTTATATTTTTAAAAGCTCACTTTAGCTTTTGTGTGGAAAGAAGCAGTTTGCAGAGAGGCAAGATTGAAATGGAGAAACAAGTTGGGTTGTGATTGCAGTGGTCCAGGAGAGGGATGGTGAGGACTTGGATGAGGATGATGCGAGTGGAGATGAACAGGAATGGAAAGACTCAGGATTGCTTTTGAAGGTAGAGTCCACAGAGCTTGCCAACAGCTCGATATGAGTGAGAAAGGAGAGATAGTTAGAGAAAAATCCTAGATTTCTGGCATAAGCGACTAGGTGGACAGTAAAGCCATCCCACTGATTTGGGAAAACTAAGGGAAAGCTCATTTGGAGGTCAGTGGGGTGGATTGGGAATTCTGCTTTGGCCACGTTAAATTAGAGACGCCCACTCACCATCCAAATGGACATAGCAAACTAATACTTTGGTACTTGCCTCTAGCTTTTCAGAGAGAAGTTCAGCACAGATAAAGAGCGGGAAATCATTCACATGTAGATGCTATTTGAATCAGCCTTGGGACTAGATAAGACGTCTATATTTCTTGGCCAAGTATATAGAAACATGACATCTCAGACTGGAAGAGACATTAAAGGTCCTCTAGTCCAATCCTATTCTTTTTTTAAACAGGAATAATGAGGCCTTGTGAGGTGAAGTGCTTTTTTCATAGTCATACAGTCCATCAGAGTCTAGGATTTCCTTACTTGGTTCAGTGCAGTCTTATTTACCTTCTGCTTCTAAAATAGTGCAACTTAACTCCAAAGTTATAGCAAATATTTGTTGAATGAGATAATTACACTCTGTGCAATATTGGATTTTAAATGACAAAAAAAAGTTTAAAGGGAAAAGAAACCACAAATAGATTGCTTTAAAATATTTCACTATCAATTTGAATTCAAATAAAGAAGCAGCTTGGTTGGCAGACTGGTTGGCTCAGTGAAAAATGAATTAGCAGAAACATTTTTATCCAGAATTTATTGTAGCTGAGGCAACCTTTTTGAGAGAAGACTTTAAATTAAAAGGCCAATCGTTTCTTCATCATATAGAAGAAAAAAACTTGCAATGTAAAATCCCATGGCCTGAGTTGTTAAACTGGGTAGTAAAATTCTTTAGACCGCTGGCTGTGACACACACACAAACACACACACATTTACAATTTCCTTAGATAAACAGCAAGTGTGTGTCCTCCTGCTACAGCAAAGTGGTACAGAAGGAAGCTGTGAGATTGAAAAGAACAACCGTGGACATTTTGTGTTGGCTCACTTAGAATGAAGTGAAAGAGGCAAAAAGTTGAAACTGATGTTAACTGCCTTCCAATTTAGCAGCAAAAAGCTAACCTAGGCACTGCAGATAAAAGAACATGGCCATAAATCATCAATAATTCCTTGTACAAATGTACCTCTGACTTGTTTATGAAACTCTCGATAACTATGGAAGATATTCCAAATAGAATGTTCCAGATGTTGTTCTGCCTGAGAGACTTTTCTTTCTTTTTTTGAATTTTATTGTATTTTTTTATACAGCAGGTTCTTATTAGTTATCTATTTTATTCATATTAGTGTATACATGTCAATTCCAATCACCCAGTTCATCCCCCCAACTCCCCAGTTTCCCCCGTTGGTGTCCATACGTTTGGTCTCTACATCTGTGTCTCTATTGCTGCCTTGCAAACTGGTTCATCTGTACCATTTTTCTAGATTCCACCTACATGCGCTAATATACAATATTTGTTTTTCTCTTTCTTACTTAGTTCGCTCTGTATGACAGTCTCTAAGTCCATCCACATCTGAGAGACTTTTCTGAGAAGAAAGCAACATCTGTGCCTTTCCCCTGTGTCTGTATCCAGCAAACTTCCTGCTACCAACGCAAGAGACAAACATAACCATCATTTAACCTCTTTGAGCTTCAATTTCCTGGTCAGTAAAATGAAGCAGGTGATTGCTTGAGAATTCCCATGGGCTTTGAAATCATATTTCCAACACTTGCCAAGGCCAAAATCAATAAAAAGAAAAAAATAAATTCTAAGGTCATGTGAGACTAACTTTTTTTCTATGCTGGAGCACAGCTGTGCCCAGCCACTCGGTAAGTCACCTACCTTTGACCCCCTTTCTTTATGCCCCCAGTTAAAATACCTTTTCTTTGGTATTTTATTGAGTCTTTAAAGTAGTAAACACCATTTTATAAATAAAGTCATAGTAACTTCTCTAGTAACTACAACATATAAATCCAACTTTCAAACATGATCTCAGATGAAATCTTCAATGCAAATATAAACGATGGATTCTTTTCAATGCCTGAAGATATGGTAGAAGACTAGCCTAGTGTGAAGACGTGCTCTAACGTTAGGTTGGTAAACAAGAGACCACTTGTCAAAACCAGGGGGTGTCGCCTTTCAGTAAGGAGGACTTTCTCTCTTGTGGATCCCATCTGTGAGGTCTTTGCAGGGGCTGATGCCACACCAATGACCGACAGCTGAGTGCAACAGGAGTCTTCTGCTTACTGATTGCCCACGCAAGATCAAGGCCTCTCTTCCCATATCTTGCTTCGTTCAGTTAATTCTCTATGTGTGGGGGAAATAAAACTCGACATTAACCCTGATTGCCTCTGTCACCACTAAATGTTGACCCAACTTAATGTCAACTCAAATTTGACGTGTGCCAAGTTTCATAGTGGGGAGCTTCCAAATTTTCCAGGATTTTGGTGGTGGTAGAACAGGAAACATTCCTGATCGTCTTCTTCTTCTTTTTTTTTTTTTTTTTTTTTTGCCGTACGCGGGCCTCTCCTGTTGCGGAGCACAGGCTCCGGACGCACAGGCTCAGCGGCCATGGCTCACGGGCCCAGCCGCTCCGCGGCATGTGGGATTTTCCCGGACCGGGGCACGAACCCGTTTCCCCTGCATCGGCAGGCGGACTCTCAACCACTGCGCCACCAGGGAAGCCCCCTTCTTCTTCTTCTTCTTTTTTTTAACAACCAGTTACTTTCACTACTGTATCCCCAGCAATTAGTGCAGTGCCTGGTATGTAGTAGGCACACTGTATTTGCTGAAAGCTGAGTGAATGAATGAATGAATAAATAGAAGAACTTTACGTGATGTGAAGGCGGAGAGCAGGACTGCATTTACAGTTCACTTTAAAATTTCCCAAACTGGCTCCATATCATATGTTATCAGGGAAATGCAAGTTAAAACAATGAGATATCACTCTACACCTAGTAAAACAGCAAAATTGGAACTGACATCACCAAGTGCTGGTGAGGATGTGGAACAAAAGGAATTCTCCTTTACTGCTGGTGGGTATGCAAAGTGGTACAGCCACTTTGGAAGACAGTCTGGCTCCTATCATATGATCCAACAGTTGCGCTCCTTGGTATTTATCCAAAGGAGTAGAAACCTATATCCACACAGAAACCTGTCATAGATGTTTAGAAACAGCTGTATTCATAGTTGCCAAACCTAGAAGTAACCAAGATATCCTTCAGCAGGTGAATGGATAAAGAAACTGGTGCATTGAGTCGATGGGATGATATTCAGCACTAAAAAGAAATGAGCTATTGATCCATGAAAAGACATGGAGGAACCTTAAATGCATATGACTAAGTGAAAGAAGTCAGTCTGAAAAGGCTACAGACTATATGACATTCTGGAAAAGGCAAAACTATGGAGACAGTCAGAAGATCAGTGGTTGCCAGGGACTGGGGCACAGCACAGAGGATTTTTAGGGCAGGGAACTACTCTCTATGATACCATAATGATGGACACATGTCCTTGTATATTTGTCCAAACCAACAAGTAGAGTGAATCCTAATGGGAAGTATGGACTTTGGATGGCAACAGTGTGTCAACGTAGGTTCATCAGTGGTAACAAATGTCCCACTCTGATGGGGGATGTGGATAACAGGGGAGACTGTGCATGCGGGGGTGGGGGGGGCAGGGCCATATGGCATATCTCTGTTCCTTCCCCTCAGTTTTGCTGTGAAACTTAAACTGCTCTAAAAAAAGAGTCTACTTTGAAAAAACCATTCTAATAATATTCAGAAAAGGGGAATGAGGTGAAATGGTTCCTACACTCCCTCTTCCAACTTCAACTCTGAGCCCAGTGCAAGCACCCAGTTTCCCCACTCCATGTATAGACCTCAGTTAGACTGCAGGAAGCAGCAAGATCTGTTTTACTCTGCAGCCTGTCCTCTTTCCATTTTACCATATCATCTCATCATCCAAAAGCCTCCTAAAGTGTGTTGTATACCTACCTCATCTTAAATGAAAAATACTGAATATGAAATCGATGACTTAAAGATGTAGTTGGGGGCTTCCCTGGTGGCGCAGTGGTTAAGAATCCGCCTGCCAATGCAGGGGACACGGGTTCAAGCCCTGATCCAGGAAGATCCCACATGCCACGGAGCAGCTAAGCCCTTGTGCCACAACTACTGAGCCTTGCTCTGGAGACCACGAGCCACAGCTACTGAGCCCATGCGCCTCAACTACTGAAGCCCACGTGCCCTAGGGCCTGTGATCCGCAACAAGAGAGGCCACTGCAGTGAGAAGCCGGTGCACCGCAATGAAGAGTAGCCCCCCGCTCGTTGCAACTAGAGTAAGCCCGCGCGCAGCAACGAAGACCCAACGCAGCCAAAAATAAAAATAAATAAAAAAAGATGTAGTTAGGAACATAATTTCTAGGGTAATGGAGATTGCTGCAGAATGTAGAGCTATTTGACAAGACACAAACTGGTTCCTCATTGCTGTAATTTTTTTAATGAATTTTTATTGGAGTATAGTTGATTTACAATGTTGTGTTAGTTCCTGCTGTACAGCAAAGTGAATCAGTTATACATATACATATATCCACTCTTTTTTAGATTCTATTCCCATATAGGTCATTACAGAGTATTGAGTAGAGTTCCCTGTGCTCTACAGTAGGTTCTTATTAGTTATTTATTTTATATATAGTAGTGTGTATATGCCAATCTTTTTTTTTTTTTTTTTTTTGCGGTACGCGGGCCTCTCACTGTTGTGGCCTCTCTCGTTGCAGAGCCAGAGGCTCCGGACGCACAGGCTCAGCGGCCATGGCTCACGGGCCCAGCTGCTCGGCGGCATGTGGGATCTTCCCGGACCGGGACAGGAACCCACGTCCCCTGCATCGGCAGGCCGACTCTCAGCCACTGCGCCACCAGGAAAGCCCTATATGCCAGTCTTAATCTCTTAATTTATCCCTCTCCCGTGCTGTAATTTTTGAATTACTGAGTCTTGGTCTTTTTCTATCTTCTCCTTTGTCACCAGCCATCATGTCAATTTCTAGAAGCCTCTTGATCTTTTTTGAATTAGTTGTTTCTAATCTTCTGTGGGCTAAGAAACCACGTAACCAGGTTTATTAGGATCATGTCTAAAATGGGAAAAGACAGTTGCTGAATGACAGAGTAAAAGGATGGAAATCAAATTCACGAGCTTAGCGAATGAGCTCATGGTGTTTATTTTAACTTCTCAGAGGCCTTTTTCTTTGAGCTGTGTTCTCAGTGACTGACATTATTGGAAAAATGACCTCTGGGTAGGTGAGTTATTGCTACAAAATGGCATTGTTTCCTTTAAAATGAATAAGAATGGCAGCTAATACTATATACCATTTTCTTTGTAGAATGGATTCTTTGTTTAAAAAGAAGAGAGCAAAAAACCCAACAACAAAAAAAGGTGGAGCGATATACTCTGGGAAAGAAGACCTAAAGTGAGTCACATTATATGAATAGCTAAGTTGATAGGAAAATAAATGTTGTTTTGCTCATACACTGAGAAGTCAATAAGCAGAAAATGAACTTCAGAGTAGCAGGGCCGATATTCATTTAGATGTCCTTTGTAATTAAAAAACAACACCCAAACAAAACAAAGCATAGTGTAGGCACAATGCCTGGAAGGGTTACATATGCAGGGGAACAAATTGTTGTGTAAACAGATTTGTAAAACTTATTCATGAGACATCGATAGCTCATTAATGGAGAGGCTGATTCCTTTATTCAGAAGAGGTTCCATTATCTTTAAATTCCGTAGTTTATAGTAAGGGATTTGAAAATGGAAAATTCTAGTAAAAAGGTTTAGAACACCAAAATGGGAGGAAAATTCCTAAGAGCTCAGAGGTTTATACTCTTGGAAATTGTTCAATAAAGATTTAAAGGCCTTTATCTGGTTTTAATGCTCCTCGTTCTTCACCTGCCTCATGACAAATACCTCTCCTTTACCCCTACCCTTCTTCTTAAGACTATCTTCAGGTGGCCATGAAGGATATTTTATTGTGTCAATAGCCTATAAGCAGCTTCTTATCTTTTAACCACAGTCTTGGACTCTAAACTCTACCTTGTATACCAGAGATGTTATATAGGTTTACCTTGTATGCAAACTCTAATCATTTGATAGTGCCTTCCTAGAGGGTTACAGTTAGAAAGTTTCTGAGCTCACATCTGTGCTCAGCAGGAAGGAATGTAGTGGTTGATTAGTGATGTCTACCATGGGCAAGACAGAGGTGATGGATATATGCATGCCTTAAAATTGCCATCCCACTCCTATATCCTGCCAACAGTGAACCAAGAGAGGCCGGGTTCACGCTCAGTTTCTCTCTTGGGCACTGGACTTTCTGTTAATTAGAAAGATCAACTCCCTATATCCAATACCAGCTTGTGGAATATGCAAGTATGTTGTTTCTGCATTTGAAGAGGATGGGTGTATATGGATTTGATTCTTGGCCACTTGGTGGGTGGATTATATAAATTATGGACATATTTTAAGTCGGTTGAAGAGTATTTAACACAAATATACTTTAAATATGACAAACACACACAGAGAGAGAGAGAGAGAGAGAGAGAGAGGAAGAAAGAACAACATCTATATCCCAATGAAGTTTTTTTCCATTTCTTAACCTAGCACCATTTCTTAATCTCTCTCTTCTGAATTTAAAAAAAATAAATAAATCAAAGAGAGCAAGTTTTCAACCAGATCATTAAAAAGGGGGAAAACTGATAACATTGATCAACAGGAAATATGACAATTCATGGCATAGTAACAAATTAGCCATATAATTCCATATACTTGAAGGTACATTTGACTGAAAACTAAATGGGAGGGGGACAGCTCTTGAGAAGAAATCAAAGGAGGAAAAAAAAAAGAGAGAAGGAATTCAATTCATTCAAGGAATGTTGGGCTCCTGCCCTCAGGGAGTTCCTGGTCAAGTTTACATTGGCCCATACGCATTCCTGGGTCATGGATGGAGACCTGAAAGCTAGTAGCTGAGTCTGTCATACAGAGTGAAGTAAGTCAGAAAGAGAAAGACAAATACCGTATGCTAACACATATATATGGAATTTAAGAAAAAAAAATGTCGTGAAGAACCTAGGGGTAAGACAGGAATAAAGACACAGACCTACTAGAGAATGGACTTGAGGACACGGGGAGGGGGAAGGGAAAGCTGGGACGAAGTGAGAGAGTGGCATGGACATATATACACTACCAAACGTAAAATAGATAGCTGGTGGGAAGCAGCCGCATGGCACAGGGAGATCAGCTCAGTGCTTTGTGACCCCCTGGAGGGGTGGGATAGGGAGGGTGGGAGGGAGGGAGACGCAAGAGGGCAGAGATACGGGAACATATGTATATGTATAACTGATTCTCTTTGTTGTAAAGCAGAAACTAACACACCATTGTAAAGCAATTATACTCCAATAAAGATGTAAAAAAAAAAAAAAAAGCAAGTACACAGGTATTTCAAAACTGAAATTTCCTCCTATCTTCTTTTCTCGGTAGCCCTGTTCATGACCTTGTTATGCTCTGGCAAGTGGACCCCTACCAGGCTTTTCCTCCTGTCCACCATCACTGTACATTTTCATACTCAGAAAAGTGCAAAATAATAACATCAGTATATAAGTATTTAAGCAAGAATTAAAGTCTTTCAGAAGTCTTTCTTACCTTTGTGAGACCTAAGTAATTTTAAAACTTGAATGAAAGTTGAATGAACAAAGGAAAACAAATATAAAAGAATGTAAAAGAGCATCTGCTTTCCCTTGCTTCTAGGCCTGCGCTGAGCAACACAGTAGCCACTAGCCCCAGGTGGCTACTGAGGATTTGAAGTGTGGCTAGTCTGAATCTAGGTATGCCATAAGCATAAAATATATGCTGAATTATGAAGACTTAGAACAAAAGAGAATGTAAAAAATACCATTACTAATTTTGTCTACTGGTTACATATAGGAATGATAATATAGTGGACATATTGGGTTAAATAAAATCTATTACTAAAACTAATTTCACCTGTTTCTTTTTACCTTTTTAATGTGGCTACTAGAAAATTTTAAATTACCTAAGTGGCTCACACTATGTTTATATAGGACAGAGCTTCTCTAGGTAATTTTTTCTGTAAAACATTCAAGATGGATGGTGGTGTAGTTTATTTTTGAAGATTACAGAAATAGAGGTAAGTAGTCTATGCTGATTTATCCTTTAAGTCCAGAAAATCCCTTCTAACTGCCTAAAAGGACAAAAATATTATGAGTGTCTATAGCAGAGGGTCACAAACTCTACAAGGCACAGATAGTACGTATTTCAGGTTGTCAGGACTAAATGATCTCTGTCATTTTTGGTCTCTCTCCACAGCTTGTGGAATCTTATTTCCCTGACGAGGGATTGAACCCAGGCCAGGGCAGTGACAGTACGGACTCTTAATCACTGGACATCCAGGGAATTCCCTGTTCAACTGTGTTCTTACAGTGTGAAAGCCACCATGACCAAGATCTAAAGAATGAGTGTGGCTGTGTTATAATAAAAGTTTATTTACAAAAGCAGGTGGAAATGCCACGAGGCACTAGGAATTTCTAAGTACATAATAGTAGGCATGACAAAAATACCCCATAAGTTGAGAAAATTTGACACAAGTGGTCAACTTGCTTTTGTTCAAAAATAGGTATTTTCTTTTGTAAATATTGGAATAATTTGGCACGGGGAGACACTAGGTCTGAAATCATGAAAAGTCTGCATTAAAGATGATTTGGTTTTCTTTTTCGGCTGTGCCATGTGCCATGCGGGATCTTAATTCCCCAACCAGGGATGGAACCCATGCTTCCTGCAGTGGAAGCCAAGAGTCTTAACCACTGGAAGGCCAGGGAAGTCCCAAAGATGATATATTTTAATACAAAGTAATTTTTCAATTACATGTACACTACATTTAGTATTACCTTTTGCAGCAATAATTTGTAATAAAGCTACTTGTCTCTGAAATGATTCCATATTCATAAGTTAAAGAAAGAAAATATGTATCTTCACATACGATTCATTATAGTCTACTGCAATGTCTGTTTTCCCCAAGCTGAGGAGATCGTGTGTTCTCAGCCAATGAGACAGGATGTGACAGACTCTGCTGTATGCTGCTGTCCAATAAGCATTACTGTACTATGAAGCATATACTCTCAACCAATCAGCTTTCTGCTATGCCACTTAAATGGGTTTTGTAATGTGTTGCTTAGTTTAGGATGGCCTCTCTTTTCGACACTTAATTTTGTGTTCTGGATAGTTTTGAACCCATCAATGACTGGCAATGTGTACGTGTGATAAGACTGGACTTGATTTTAAGGGAAGAGTATCACCAGGGATTTTAAATATTAATTTTACAATAGCTTGGGACACCTTCATGGAAATAGTTGAGGAAACAAGAGTAAAGATCAACAGATGATTGGGACTGGTGGAAACTTTTGATGCTGTGAAGGACATCATGAACATCCCTGCAGGCTGGGGGTGGGGTGGGGTGGGGCGGTGGCTAGGGAACCATGGTGGGAGGCTTGTGGCCTTTATGGGGATTTGGAAAGAATAGACATGAGTTGGCAGCATAGCGATGTGAGATGCTGAGCATATAACTCCATAGGGATGGGGCTTCCCCAGTCTACTCCGGTACTGGTTTGGGAGGCAGTCCCATTTCTAGAAAAGCAGCCCTCATGATAAATAAGTTTATGAGTGACACAGAATTCAAAGTAGACTTAACATAGTCTTTTCAAGTTTGTTTTGACAAATAAGACATCTTGGGACCTGCTTTAATAAATCTATTTTAAAATGTAGTGTAACTTACATGTTTCATTAATTATATATTCAACCACCTAAACAGCTTGAAAACAGTTTATTTTGTAAATTGGGTTTAATATTTTCCTCTGAAATATTTTTAAACCATTCATTTCCATTACAAACTCTGTAATACAAAAGTAATCTCTGAGCTGATCTCTGACCAAATCATGACAAATTCTCAATCAGCAGCATCTAAATTAGGGCATGCACCAGCTAAACAGTGGCATCAGTCGTTAATCTCTTTGTAAAATTGTTTATTTTTCTGTTTAAAAGAGATAGTAAAATCGTGCTCCTGTAAGTTATGGTTTAAAATTGGAAAGGGATATATGATCACTCTAAAGAAGATAGTCTGCTTCAGAAAGCAGTCTGTATTCCATTCTGGGTTAGAGATGGTTACCAAGGAGACAGCTCAACTTCATCAGTAGGCTTCTAGGATCAGGAATCTAGTGGGCTCTTAGAAAGTGTTTGTAGAAAGAAAAAGGAGAGAAATAAAGAAGGAAAGAAAAGAGGGAGGGGGAAGGGAGGGAGGACAGGCTTTTTCTTATTAGGAAAGAACATTATGATGGTTAATTTCATGTGTCAACTCGGCTAGGCTACAGAAGCCAGATATTTGGTCAAATATTATTCTAAATATTTCTGTGAAGGTATTTTTCAGATGGGATTAACACTTCAATCAGTAGATGTTGAGTAAAGCAGATTGCCCACCATAATGTGGGTGGGCCTCGTCAAATCAGTCGAAGGCCTTAATTGAAAAGCCCTGACTGCCCCCTTAGAACAGAGAATCCTGCCAGAAGACTGCCTTTTGAGGCAAACTGTAGCATCAACTCTTTCCTGGGTTCCCACTCCTGCTATAGTACCTTCTCTCTCCCAGCCTGCACCTATAACCTCATAGGGAGTTCCATATGATCACTTGGAGAAAGAGAAAACTTGGGCCTTGTTTACAATAGTCCTGTGTGATAGGCAGCCACCACCCCAAAGTGCACGGCTACAGCACTACAACCCTTTCTGGGATATCACTGAAGGACAGTGGTGAAGTGAAATCCTCCCGGCGGGTAGAATTTTGAGCAGTGCACCTGATTGTTCATTTTGCTTGTTAGGAGAAATGGCCAGATTAGATAGCAATTAGATAACAATTCACAGTCTACGGCCATGTGAGGTCTGTGGTTTGACTTGGAAGGAACACGACTGGAAAATTGGTGACAAGGAGGTCTAGAGAAGATATATGTGGACAGACCTCTCTGAATGTGAAAAAAATGTGAAGATATCTGTGTCCCATGTGAATGCTTGCCAAATGGTGACCCCAGAAGAGGAGGATTTTAATAATCAAGTGGATAGGATGACCTGCTCTGTAGACACCAGTCGGCCTCTTTCCCCCTGCCAGCCCTGTTATTGCCCAGTGGACTCATGAACAAAGTGGCCATAGTGGCTGGGATAGACGTTATGCATGGGCTCAGCAACATGGACTTCTACTCACCAAGGTCAACTTGGTTGCAGCCACTGCTGAGTGTCCAATCTGCCAGCAGCAGAGAATAATACTGAGTCCCTGATATGGCATCATTGCCTGGGGTGATCAACCAATTACCTGGTTAATTACATTGGACCACTTCCATCATGGAAGGAGCAATGTTTTGTTCTTACTGAAATAAACACTCTGGATACAGATTTGCCTTCCCCTACACACACTGCTTCTGCCGAAATTACCATCTGTGGACTTACAGAATGCCTCATCCACTGTCATGGTACTCCACATAGCATTGCTTCTGATCAAGGAACTTGCTTCACCGCAAGTGAAGTGTGCCAATGGGCTCATTCCCATTGGAATACACTGATCTTACCATATTCCCCACCATCCTAAAGCAGCTGGCTTGACAGAAAGGTGTGATGGCCTTTTGAGGACTCAGTTACAGCATCAGCTGGGCTGTAACTTGTAGGGCGAGGGCAAGGTTTTCCAGGAAGCTGTATATGCTCTGAGTCAGAGTCCAATATATGGTGCTATTTCTCCCATAGCCAGGATTCACAACTCTGGGAATCAAGGGGTGGAAATGAGAATGACACCAGTCACTATTATCCCTAGTGATCCACTAGCAAGATTTTTGTTTCTTGTCCCAAGATCTTATTCTCACTGGCCTAGAGGGCTTAATTCCAGGAAGAGATTCTTTTACCAGGAAACACAACAATGATTCCAGTGAACTGGAACTTAAGACCACCACCCAGGCACTTTGGGCTTCTCATGCCCCTGAACCAACAGGCAAAGATGGGAGTTACTGTGCTGGCTGGGGTGATTGATCCTGATTACCAAGAGGAAATTGGACTGCTACCCCACAATGTAGGTGAGGAAGAGTATGTATGGGACACAGGAGACCCCGTAGAGTTTCTCCTGGTATTACCATGTGCTGTGATGGAAAACCACATCAACCCAACTCTTGCAGGACTACTAATGGCCCAGACCCTTCAGGAGTGAAGGTTTAGGTCACCCACCAGGTAAAGAACCATGACCAGCTGACGTGCTTGCTGATGGACTTCGGAGTGAAGATGGTGTGTCAGTGCAGGTTCCTCAACTGTAACAGATGTACAGCTCCGCTGGGGCATGCTGATGACTGGGGAGGCTATGCGTGTATGGGCACAGGGTGTATGCGGGAAATCTCTATTTCTCTAAATTTTGCTGTAAACTTAAGCTGCTCTAAAAATAACGTCTATTAAAAAAAAAAAAAAAAAGACTGAGGTACTCCAAGGAAGAGGTAATTCTGTCTCCAGACTGCTATTGAACTCAAGCTACAAAATCAGCTATTCCATCAGTCTCTAGTCTGTTAGCCCATCCTTCACAGCCTCCAAAATCACACGAGGCAATTCCTTAAAAATCTCTCTGTATATGTATATATGTATATGTACATGTATATGTATTTGTATATGCATGTGTATGTATATGTGTGTGTGTATACATCCTATTGGTTGTGTCTCTCTGGAGAACGCTAATATAAACATCATATAAAGTAATATTATGCTGATATAAACACCTTCTACATGTCTCTAAATTTTTTTTTTTTTTTCTAAATTTTTTTTTAATTGTTGCTGTTACATGGAGACAGAGATGGTGTAAGTCAGAGCTTGAGGAGATGTGAAGCTTTAGCGGGTGTAGCGGTAAGCAGTCAGAGGCAGGGCTCTCCTGGCAAGAGTCATCCCAGTCTCCCCTGAAGAAGTTGAGGGTGAGTCTTTTAGATTTTTAATAAAATGTGAGATGGACCCGATGGTCTTAAACTCGCAGTTGGTAGGTGAGAGCAGAGGGGCCACCTGAACGGAAAAGTCCATTTCTTTAATGAATCCTACCAGACCTACAAGCAGATCCCATCCTAGATTCTGATTCTGAGAGCCAGGAGCTTTGATGACAGCTATGGTGCTAGTCAGACAGAACAGCCAGCAGCTTTGATTGGAAGTATAAGGATTCCAATGACTGAAAAAGAAGTTTTCTACAGAGCTTTAAGAATAAAACAGAGATTAACAGTGGCTGATAAGCTTCAAGGATGGATGAGAAATGTAGCAAATGTACTTAGGTATGTATTTTTTCATAGTAATTTGCTCTGTGGAGCTATCTTGCTTGCTTTTTTAATATTTATTATTTGTTTTAATAAAGAGATATATTCTCTGTAAAAAGAAATTATAATTAGGTTATGAAATAAATTAATCTTTTGACTAATCATACCTTTGGGAGATTTGGGTTTTTTAGACTGCAAAGCTCTAATGTAAGAATCATCACTTACATGGTGGCCAGTACCCTAATAGTACGCAAAGCACCAAGAGGAACTAAACAGTCTTTTGAGTGCCAGGCTTACAGACTCAACCCCATAAAGAGAAAGAAATATCGGAGAAGCAAATCTATATTAAGATTTCCATGTCTGGGTGAACTTCAAATGCTGTACCAGGCCTCCATGGCCAATAATTATAGTAGAATAGCACTCAAGACACCCTATCTAGGTCTGGGGTTGTGAACTTTTTCAACTATGAGGACTCTCTATAATATTTCCAAAATCACTGGGATCCCCTATAGAATGCTAGCCATATTTTAGTATCTGATGCAAACATGCGTAATAACAAAAAAGTTAGTAAGAACTTGGAAGTTATTTTAAGTGAATGTGCCTGTTCATTCATATGAGCTCCATGATTTACTTAGTCTAGGCAGGTACATGGATTCATAAGCCCCGTGTAGTAATTCTTCAGTAGCCTCAGGGCTCCTCTGCCACTGATTTAGATAATGAGATGCGAAGCATCTCAATAACCTATACACCTTTAAAGTCTCTGCACCTTACTGAGAACAAAAGCAAGGTTCTCCCTCTGGATTCCTTATCACGGATCTCACTGATGCTCTGAATAGCTCCTTAACTGGTCTCACTGCTTCCACTCACCTCCACTCCCTCTCCCAGTTCAAATCCATCCTGCACATCATGGCCAGAGATACCTTTCTAAAAATCTAGATCTGATCCAGCCACTTCCCCACTCAAACACATGCATGGCCCCTCATCACCAAGAGCAGTGGTTCTCAATCTTGAGCACACATTAGACTCGTTTGGAGGACCCCTTAAAATGCAGATCATCATGGAGTTCCATTCCCAGAGTTTCTGACTCAGTAAGTCTGAGGCCAGGACTAACGATTTGCATTTCTAAGAAGTTTCCAGGTGATGGTGATGGTGGTGGGCTGAGACCACATCTTGAGAACCACAGCCCTAAGTGTAAAACCCAGACCAAAGCAGGTCCTCCACTTCCTGGACCCTGACATCTCTCAAATGTCGTCTCCTGCCTAGTCTGCCCTTCACCCTTTACCCACTTGTCAAATTCCAACTCATCCTAAGCTCGAGCATCACCTCTCTCTCAGAGTGCCCTCCAGGAAAGTATCAATTTCTCTTTCAAGTTCCCACTGACTGTGCCGAGCATCTCACCGAGCATCGCACTTTTACTGAGCATCGCATCTCTTTGCAACCATTTGCTTACACATATCTGCTTCGCCCACTAGATTGGGTGCCCCATGAAGAGGGGATCTGGTCATACAGCTTAGAGCTTCCAGCACCAGAAGATAGTAGGTGCTCAATAAGTATTTATGCGGGCTTTTAAATCCGTATAAATAGCAAACGCACAACTTTAAAAACACACTGTTTCTCTAAGACGTTTAGAAACCCTGCACCCTGCCGGCTAGCGTCAGTAGGATTAGACTGTTGTCAGTGACTCAGAGTTCAAGATGCTGCTTGCAGCAAAGAAAGTAATACGTTGCTAACACCCTGTAGCTATTTGTGATCCTGATTAAAGAGGACATGTGTACGTCATCCATGCAAATAGAGTGAAGAAACATCTGAAATCTTTATTAGAATCTAGGGCCAACTAGACTGACACCAAACCAAAAACTTGTGTTTGTCTCTGAAACTCTGTAGGATTCAGTGAAAATCAAAGATGGTCCCATATTCCTCCCAGCAAAGAGCATCAGAGAGAGGGAAGCTCTATTTCAGTGATCTTTTCTATGTATCTTTTACAAACACAGCTGAGAATTCCCAAGTAACAGACTAATTGGAGGATGGCAGTAAGAGACGAAGGAACTTGAAAAATGTTTGAGATTCTCTATAGTCCGTGAGGTAAAGAGAAAAAATAGGGTCTATAAGAACATCTGATATGGCTGCTTATAAACAGTGGACTATATGCGTACTGGGTCTAAAGACTACTTGTGGTACAATTGCCTGTGGAGGGATACCTGGAGAACTGAAAATCAGCATCTTCAAATGTAAACAATATTATATACATGGAGTCTATTGTTCTGTTATGAGCTCCTACATGATGTATATTCTGGTTGATTACTCATTGATGATTAGGGGATTTTTGTGTTACTCTTCCAAGGGTAGATATATCTGGTCAGCGACTGCTTTAACCTGTCAATTACTCCTTCCTTCCTTCCTTTTTTCCTTCCCTCCTTCTCTCCTTCTTCTAACTCTATTGCCCTTATATATGCATACACATACATACAAATTTTATATGTATATGTATACACACAGACATACACACACATTCTCCTATTATTCAATTACTTCTCTTGATTTTCATGAATTAATATGACAACTGATACCTCCTCATGCTCTGATAACAGCTACCAAAGTTTGCTCAACCTTTAACTAACTGTTGTCAGATCCTGCTTATCAGAACATATTCAGCTTTTAAAATGTTTTTCAGATATTCTGTTCATTTTTATTCAATTAAATAATTGAGTGTCACAGGTTCTGGTGACACTACAGCAAATAAAATAAATATGATTCCTGACCTCATTGGGCTCACAGCGTTATGAGGGAGACTGTCAGTAAACAAGTAATCTCACAAATAAGTAAACAATTACCAAGTACAAGTGCCTTGAAAGAAAAGTCTTTCCTGAGACATTAAGAATGAAGAACCTGGACTTCCCTGGTGGCAGAGTAGTTAAGAATCTGCCTGCCAATGCAGGAGACACAGTTCTATCCCCGGTCTGGGAAGATTCCACATGCCACAGAGCAACTAAGCCCTTGTGCCACAACTACTGAGCCTGCGCTCTAGAGCCCGCGAGCCACAACTACTGAAGCTTGCATGCCACAACTAATGAAGCCCGTGCTCTGCAACAAGAGAAGCCACTGCAATGAGAAGCCCGTGCACCGCAACAAAGAGTAGCCCCCACACACCACAACTAGAGAAAGCCTGTGTGCAGCAACAAAGACCCAACACAGCCAAAAAAAAAAAAAAAAAAAAAAGAGAGAGAGAGTGAAGAATCTAATTTAAATGAAGCAAATATGGAAGATGTCATCATTGACCCCCAATTCTTCTTCCTTTCCTGTATCCAAGCCTTTTGTCATGTGATTGTTCCAGCCTCTCCCACATAAGGGGTGGAGTGCACTTCCCACCTTTAATTCTGGCTTTGGCCTTGGAATTTGGTTTGACCAAGAGAAGGAGGCAAAAATGATGTTGTGCCAGTCTTGAGTCTAAGTCTCAAGAGTTCACCTGTATTTATATTTGCCTATTGTACTTCTACCATTGCTGTGAGAAGACTATACCCAGATTAGCCTGCTGGTCCCAGAAGGAGGACAGACACTCAAAGCACCCTGACCCTCCTAATGTGCTCCAGTCAATCCTGGCTTAAAGCGAAGCCTCCAGCCATCCCACAGGCTCATGTGTGATCCCACCTTACATCAGATGACCCAGCGGACCTATAGGTGCATGAACTACAATAATGAGTGATTATTTTTTGAGCCACTGAGTTTTGGCTTGTTACACAGCTATTGTTAGAAATAGCTAACTGATGCAGGGCATCAGAGAATTCTCTCCCAGACAGTGACATTTGGACTGAGACCTAAATATTAAGTAGGTATTAGACAGATGAAGAATGAAAGTAAGAATGTTCTTACAGATGGGAGGCTTCAGGGGAGAAAGAACTTGATCACTCAGATGATTGGAAGAAGGTTTAGAGAAAAGGATGAGCAGAAGACAGGGAGCAGGGGCTAGATTATGCATGGTTCCTCATACAGTCTTTTTAGAGAATTTCAGATTAAATTTCAAAAACTGGACTCAGAGGAGAGCTATTGGTAATCAAGAACATTAAAATCAAAGGATTGCTGTCTTCATTATTATTAATCTAGAACTGCACAGTCCATTAGGGTAGCCACTAGCCACATATGGCAACTTAAGTTCAAAGTAATGAAAATTCACTTCCTCACATGTACTAGCCTCCTTTCAAATGCCCAGTAGCCCACGTGGCTAGTGGCTACCATATCAGCTGCACAAATACAGAACATTTCCATTATGATGGAAAATTCTACTGGACAGGGTCTTAGTTTCTTTTTACTGTGTAACAAATTACCATAAACTGAGTGGCTTAAAACAGCACAAATTTATTATTTCAGATTCCATAAGTCAGGAATCCAGGTACAGCTTATGTGGGTCCTCTCCGCAGGGTCTCACCAGGCTGCAATCAGCCTGTAGCCTAGGGTCTCCTCTGAGGTTCGGGATCTTCTTCCAAGCGCCCTAGCTGTTGGAATTCATTTTGTTGTATCCACATAGCCAAGAGGCTGCTTGCAGCTCCTAGCGACCACCTTGAGGTCCTTACCATGTGTCCCCCTCATCTCATAACATGGCAGTTTGGTTTTTATCCTTGAGGCCAGCAGGATATTGTTTCTTCTCTGATAATTTCCCTTTTGACTAACTCAGTCAACTGAAGAGTAGCCAAATCAAAGGAGGGATAACATATCATACTCACTGGTTTACACACATTCAAGTGGAGGTGATTATATAGGGTGTATATGCCAGGGCATGGGGGAACCTTCAGGGCCACCTTAAAATTCTGTGTACCACAGACAGAACTGACCTATAAAGTGGGAAAAGCTTAAATAAATTAATAAATAGAGAAGGCAAGTGGCAGGAGAATTTAGAATGATTAGCACAGGCTTGGACCACAGGTGTAATCTCTATTTAAATAATCTCTACATCACCGAGGTCTGTAACAGCCTTCTTGTAATTAAAGACTGGCTGCAACCAGGATCAAGGTTTATCCACAGTAATTTCACCCTCAAAGTAGCTGTAACCACTACTCTGCCTGCAACTGGGAAGCAGCATAAACAAGACCCATAAAAGCGAACACAAATAGATGTTACCTTAAGAGCTGACATCCCTAGATTCTATTTCCTTGCTGTTACTAACCTCCAAGAGTTTCTGACCTTCTGCTAGTCTTGATCTTCAAAACCCAATTGCTCCTTCTCAGATTTACTGGTTTACTGGCTTGACAGAGTCCAGCCATGGCCTGAGCTCCCTGGCTTCCAGACCCTTGGCCCCTCCAACTGCAAACATTCTTGGGCACAGTCCCCTCCTCTTGCAAGCCCTGTCTAGCTGCTGCCCATCCCCCAGGTGACTTGGGTTTCGGAGGAGGAGAGGACTTTAAATATTGATTTTCAGGGAGAGGTGCGCTGGCAGAAAAAAAAAGCATTTACACCATTTGGTTTCTCTTTTTTAATTGAAGTATTGTCGATTTACAATATTATATTAGTTTCAGGTGTACAGCATAGTGATTTAGTTTTTTTACAGCTTATACTCCATTAAAAGTTATTACCAGATAATGGCTGTAATTCCCTGTGCTATACAATCTACCTTTGTTGCTTATCTATTTTATATGTAGTAGTTTTTATCTCTTAATCCTGTACCCCTCCCTTGCCTCTCCCCTCACCCCTCCCTTCAGGTAACCACTAATTTGTTTTCTATATCTGTGAGTCTGTTTCTGTTTTGCATACACATTCCTTCGTATTATTTTTTAGTTTCCACATATAAGTGATATCACAACAGTATTTGATTGGTTGCCCTGAAGGTAAACGTCAACCATGAATTATAAGGACTATGTAAGACTAATTATTCATTTTAAAGAGGTGCTAATTAAAAATCATGTAAGGAATGTATTTACCATTTTGATAAAATTGTATCTACATAATTTTAAATTTCACAAAGAAAGTGGGTTTTTTTAAAATGTTGCATTTAGTTATTTTAAGAAATTCTATTTCAAAGCTGTACCTGATTCTGAAATGGCTTCTGTAGTAGCACTTCCTTTAAAAAAGTTTTTGTCTGTTACCAGTGAAGAATAAGTGTTTGCATTCTAACTACAATCAGTATTTCAACAGTGGAGATATTTTAGTGCCTTCGGTGGGCATTTATCTTCTTGCCATCAGCACAATAGAACAAAAGAGTACCCATATTAGCATTAATAATAAAACCAAGTCCATTATGCAGATTTTCTTGTCAGTTAAATTTGTTGCAGGCTCAGTTTTGGATTCAATTTCATACATTTGGAAGTACTTTTGCTGTCAAGCACATTTTTATCATTTTAATTTTGGAGGGTTTTTCTTCTTTGTTTTTTTGCTCTCCTGTGTCTAAATTACCTTTTTAGAGGTTGGCAAATGGTTCTTCCCCACTGATATAGGAAGGGTTTGATTTGGCAAACTTAGGTATTTTCCCTGCCATGTGAATAGGGTTAATTTTAACAGAGCCGTTTCATTTTAACAGCCTCAACTTGCTCGGTGTATGTCCTGCCAAACAGCTTTGTGTATGATTGTCGACTGATGTCAGCACAGTTCTAGAAATAGTATTTGATAGTTAACAGCTGCCACAGAGCCAGAAGGGGAACACGAGACATTGTATTTCAGGAGGGTTTACGAAACTGGTGGCTATTGTTTTTATTTATTTATTTATTTGATTTCTTGACAACAGGAGAGTTTAAGATACCATGTATAGGCTTTTTAAAAAGACTGATATTCCTAAGTAGGTCAAGTGGATCCTAGGACCTTGACACTATATACCATTTAAATATTCTGCTCTCAAATAATATTTGATTAAGAGAGGTTTTTACTCATTTTGTGATGACGTATATGGTCAACAGGTAGGTAACAAAAAACAGGTAGGTCGAGACTTGGCAAACTTTTTCTTTAAAGAGTCAGGTAGTAAATATTCTAGGCTTTCTGGGCCATGCAGTCTCTGTGGCACCTACCCAGTTCTACTGTTACAGGGCTAAAACAGACAATTTGTAACAGATAGGAGTGGCTGTGTTCCAATAAAACTTTATTTACAAAACAAGCAGTGGGCTGGATTTGGCCATGGGCTATAGTGTTTCCACCCTTGTTTTGAATACTAAGTGGGAATATTCCACACAATTCCATGCAGCATTCCATAAAGGTTAAAGGTACTTACACTCTCTTACAGGCTTCTGAATCAAATTCCCCATGCATTCCCTGTGGAAACACGTGCAGTTCTTTTATGGACACAGAGGAGTACTTAATTACATATGTATATGTGCTCTACAACCACTCTAATAATGGTCTGAGAGTAACGTGAGCAATAGATATGCTTTAATGAACCGAGAGGATAAAGATCATGATCTCTGGTGTACAGTGAACCTGATTTTTTCCTACCTTTCTTATTTTATTTAATATCACCCTTAAAGTTTGAATTATCCTGCAAGAATGCAGGTTCATTAACTCCAGTTCAGCTTGTGCATCATCTTAATGGGACATATTTTGTAATGATGTAAATCACAAAACAGTTCTGTGCTCCAAATGACCTGCATATTTCATTGAAGTCATTACAAGCAGTGCATACTAGTAAGAAAACGGATGTTATTATTTAAAGATAACTTACACAGAGAAAAAAATCCAAGGAAGAAAAACTAAAGCATGGTCTGAAAAAAGAAAGTCAAAGAACATGCTGGTTGCAAAATGTTATCTCGAAAGCCTTTATATGCCTTGCCCGTGCCCACTCTCCACCATGAACAGACTACCATGAAAATTACCAATTTGACCGTATACAAAGATGGGGGGAAAATGTAACAATGCCTTACACTTTTTATTTTTCCGTATTCATGTATCACATTTGTTCTAGAAATGCCATTTTCGCCTTTGGCATCTCAAAGGCAAATTGATGGTCCCAAGCTGGAGAACGTCTACTTGAAGAGGATCCCATGCACTAGCAACTTCCTAAAAAATGATCACTTTTTCCAAACATGTCTCTTGCTCGAGGCTACATTTTCTTTTCACAATAGTTTTTGGAAACTTTCCCTCTCTTAATGTTACCACAGTCTCTTTGTTGTCTTGTTCTTTCTTGTTTTTCCTATGTGTTACTTTCTAGAGATGGGAATGTCATCTATTTGTCTAATGGGATTCAGAATGATTTTAATACTGTTGCTCTTTTTAGCTCAGTCTATTACTTGCCTTCAATATATATATCATATAACACAATAGTGTTGCACCATGTCAAAAGCTATGATGCTTTTTCTTTAATGGGTTATCTTATAGCAATTTAAGTTGAATAAGTAAATCATGACACTCTCAGTTATTCTTATCTATGTACATAATTTATAAAAACTATGCCTGTTATTGTGTTAATCATTTCCTAATTGAGTTAGGACCATCTGTAGATCTCTTGGCTCTAAGATATCTGAAGGATGCTGTGTTGTCAGCAACCATTTTTCAGTTTACTCTGCCACTGTCATGAGTAAACATCACTGGTCTCAGTACTGATTGTTAGAATATCTCAGCCCTAGCTCATCATCATGCTCTTCAAATGGCATAGAAGTGTTTTTTATGGGCACTCTTCTCTCTCCCAAACTCTCCATTTTATCCCCTGGAATCTCTATTAAATGCTAAGCAAATTTCCTAACATATTCCATCACTTCACAAAATATTCCCTCCACTTCCTAATTATAACTGAAATCTGCTCTCCCTCGAGGACATGGGTGTTCTCTATAGGACTCTTAAGCAGCTGTTCATTCTCACAGGATTGACATGGAAATAGGCCAGGAGCTGGGGGTGGTGTGAGTGCAAGAGGGCTTGATATTCCCTTAGCTTCTCATTGTGGCAGCCGAGTCATTACTTCTCTACCTTCATCTGGGCTTTGCTTCCTCTCTGAACCTCGTGCCATCCAATTATGTAGCATTTTACCACCCCTCATGCCTGGCATCTACTGGTCCAGAGGTTTGCATGGTAGAGGCACTTCACAAATAGGGAAGGAATTTATGAAATAATCAATATAATTCCCCAGATTAATCAAAGACAATTCAGTCCCTCCATCACAGGTACCACAGTCATTTCAGGGGTTCTTGGTTTCCAAGAGGGTAACCTGTCTAAAATGCTTACCTCACTCTTTTTTTACACCTCAACTCCAAAGATTTATACCCCCACACTCATGATTGTACTACGCTTTACCATCATCTAGAGCACTTTACTAACTCAAACACTTTAAACAATTTAAAATTCTTGAAGTGTGCTCCAAATCAATCCCTTACTGTCCTTACTTTGTTCCCTATCAAACCATCTACCTAAGTGTTTCTCTGAATTTTGATATCTGCAAACAACTTTATGGCCATTTAGAACACATGTGGATATTCAAACGTAGGCAAATTGTTTTTTAAAAGATTAATTAAAACTTTTAGAGTGACTAATGAGGTGTTTTATACCAATGCTCCTTCTGAGAAAAATCAGAAAAGCTGAAGCAAATATTAAACACAGACACACACACACACACAAACACACACACAAAAAAACTCTAAAGATATCATAGAAATATCAAAGCAGAGATAACTTGTAGGATCAAGATTTGAATAAGGGAAAATCCAAAGAGGTAAGTCTGGTATTTGGAGTGGAATGTGGCTGAAAAAATGAGAAAATAAGCAGAGATATTAGTGGTCTCATAGATTCAAGAAGTGCTATGAATACCCAAGCAGTATGTATATACATATGCTCGATAGTAAGGCTGCTAAAATACAAAGACAAAGAGATAACCTTAGATGTCTCCAGAAGAAAAATTATATATGAGCTTCAAAGAAGCAATACTATAGGACTTACAGCTGACTTCTCAAGAGAAGCAATGAATCCAGAAGGCAATGGAATCATATCCTCCAAGTACTGAAAGAAGATAGCTACCAACCTAGAATTCTATGTCCAGCAAAAATATTCCTCAAAAATGAGGATAAAATAAAAACATATTTAGGCAAGTGAAAACTGAGATTTTTTTAGCATCAAACATTCTCTTTTGCAAATGTGAAAGAGAAAAATTTTAGGAAGAACTATGATCCTAGATGGTATTTGCAGAAAAAGAATGAATGATAAATATGTACATAAATTTAAATATTTACTCTATGAAGCAATAGTTATAATGTCCTGTGGGGCTTGAAATATACAGATACAATTAAGGTACATTACAATAACACCCCAAAATGTGAGGGGTAAATGGACTTAATGCATTTTTAGTTTCAAGTATTATCAAAGAAGAAATAAAGCAACAATTTATATCTTACTTTTTTTAACATCTTTATTGGAGTAAAATTGCTTTACAATGTTGTGTTAGTTTCTGCTGTATAACAAAGTGAATCAGCTATATGTATACATATATCTCCATACCCCCTCCCTCTTGCGAATACCTCCCACCCTCCCTATCCTGCCCCTCTAGGTGGTCACAAAGCACGGAGCTGATCTCCCTTTGCTATGTGGCTACTTCCCACTAGCTATTTTACATTTGGTAGTGTATATATGTCCATGCCACTCTCTCACTTCATCCCAGCTTCCCCTTCCCCTTCCCTGTGTCTTCAAGTCCATTCTCTACGTCTGCGTCTTTATTCCTGTCCTGCCCCTAGGTTCTTCAGAACTTTTTTTTTTTTTTAGATTCCATATATATGTGTTAGCATATGGTATTTGTTTTTCTCTTTTTGACTTACTTCACTCTGTATGACAGACTGTAGCTCCATCCACCTCACTACAAAGAACTCAATTTCGTTTCTTTTTATGGCTGAGTAATATTCCATTGTATATATGTGCCACATCTTCTTTAACCATTCATCTGTCGATGGACACTTAAGTTGCTTCCATGTCCTGTCTATTGCAAATAGAGCCACAATGAACATTGTGGTACATGTCTCTTTTTGAATTATGGTTTTCTCAGGGTATATGCCAGTAGTGGGATTGCTGGGTCATATGGTAGTTCTATTTTTAGTTTTTTAAGGAACCTCCATACTGTTCTCCATAGTGGCTGTATCAATTTACATTCTCACCAACAGTGCAAGAGGGTTCCCTTTTCTCCACACCTTCTCCAGGATTTATTGTTTGTAGATTTTTTGATGATGGCCATTCTGACCAGTGTGAGGTGATACCTCATTGTAGTTTTGTTATATCATACTTTAAGTAAACCAGGAATGCATGTTGTAATCTATTGGGCAACTACTAAAAAGAATAGTTTAAAATACATAGATAACAAGAGAACTAGAAAATGTAATAACAAAAATGGAATTAATGAATAATTAACACAAGGAAGAGAGAAAAGGGAACATAGAACATGTAGAACAAATAGAAAACAAATGGTAAGATGGTAGATTTAAATCCAGATACATTGGTAATTACATTAAATGTAAATTGCCTACATTTTTCAGTTAAGAGACAAAAAATTTGAGACTCGATTGAAACAATGACATACTGTTTACACTAGTCACATCTTAAGAATAAGGATACAGATAAGTTGAAAGCCGAAAGATAGAAAAATATATACTATGTGAACAAAATGAGAAGAAAACTGATATACTATTATCAGTCAAAGTAGACTTTAAAGCAGAAGCATTACTGGCGATAATGAGGGATATTTAATTATATATCTCTACAAGACAAAGTTAAAAGCAGAAATAGATACATCCATACACATAATGAAAAATTTTAATATACTCCACTCAGTAACCTGATAGAGCAACAGACAAAAAAGATCAGTAAGACTATAAATTAATTGAATAGCATGAGCTAAGAAATTTAACATAGAGAGAACACTTTACCCAACAACTGTAGAATATACATTCTTATCAAACATATATGGAGAATTTATTATCCATATGGAGAAAATTGTCCATATGTTGAGCCATAGATTTAAAATAATTAAAATCATACACAGCTTCTCAGGCTGCAACTGAATTTAATAGAAGTTAATAATAATAAAAAAAACCCTAGAAATCCCCCAAATATTTGGAAATTAAAGAGTATAGTTCTTAATTAGCATAGGTTAAAAATAAAGCATAATGCAAAAGAGAAAATATTCTGAAGTGAATAATAATGAAAATACAACATATCAAAACTTGTAAGATACAGCTAAAGCAGTGTTTAGAGAAAATTTTTATCATTAAATACATAGGTTTGAAAAAATAAAAAGGCTAAAAATGAATTAGCTAAGCAACCTCTCAAGAAGTTAGGGGGACATAGCATAATAGACCCAAAGAAAGGAGAAGGAGGGAAATAACATAAATAAGAGGAGAAATTAATGAAATAGAAAACAAAATCAGCAGAGTTTACAGAGTTGGGTCCTTGAAAAGTCCAAAAAATTTGATAAAGCCCTAGAAAAACTGGATCAAGAGGATGCCAAAAGTAGTTCTACCAATTCACATACTCCACCAGCATTTTCTCAGAGGATCCATTGCTCTAATTGACACTCAGTATTGTCAGGGTTTTTGGTTTTTCCTATTTTAGGCATTTTGGAGTGTATGTAATGGTATCTTATTATGGCTTTAATTTTAGTTTCCCTAATGGCTCACTTTTATATATTTATTTACAATTTGTAAATCATAGTTATTGTTTATGTTTTGTTGCAACATTTAGATGTTGGATGTGTTTAAAACAAACATACCCAATATTGTAACTTTTTCTTATGTCTTCAACAAATTTTTTTTAAAAATCAAGTGTAAAATTGAGAAATCTTCAAACACTGTGCTGAAATCATTTGGACTTGAGTTTGTATTTCTAGAAAAATCTGTCTGGTCCTCTGCCTTAAGAATTGTGGTGATGGGCAATGAAATGATTAGTGAGAAAAACCACTTGGTAATGTAAAATGACTTCACTGGCACTATTACTGTCATAAAGAAATAACTTTGTCTCATCCTTCATTTAAAAATGTTATGGGTACCAGCCCCCCTTCCGGCCCGCAATGGCCTACATGCTTTCACGTGAAAAGCAGAATCTCTATTCACTGTCTATTTTTTGTGTTGCCTGACAAAAAGAAGCTTGTACTCAGTGGGGTCAAATAAATCACATTTATATTTTTCACTATTTTCTTCAGCATTTAGGCAGTTGGGTTTCCCTCTTCTTTGGGGGCAGAAATTAGCATGTAGGAGATTTATTTGGGGAGTACTCTTGAGAGGAACACCTGTGGGGGGAAGGGAAGGATGGTAGACTGGGAAGAGGAGAAGCTGAGCTGCAGTGTAGCCACTGCTAGGTCTCAGCCGACCCCGCCGGGAGCTCTGGAGATGGGATAGTCATTCAGAGTTGTTCTGAGTTGGGGCACTGGGGTGGGGCCTCTGTACCGTGGTGACCAGCCATTGGCTGTGGGCTGACCTGGAAAAGGACTATGACTTTAAGTGGGATAGCTCTCTCCAACCTCGGCTATTCCATCAGGGCAATGCAGCCTGTGGCCACTGCCAACGCTGATCAAATTCACGAGGCACATTATTGAACGTTCAAACACTCTGTGGATACAGCGGTGTTTGGGATGGCCTTTAGGAGCTGCATCTTTTACTTGAGTTGTCCAGCTCTTTCTTTGCTGCGCTTATAGGCAGTCATGTATGAATACTGAGCCCAAAATACCTACCCTGTTGACATGGTGGCTTATGGAGTACTTCACGTGCCCAAATGTAAGGCAATTGTGTATATAGGCGATACTCTATGAGAAAATATGGAACAAAAGCCTTTTGGCGATTTGAATATAATATAAACTTTCAGGAATGCAGATGCAACAGCCAAATAGCTATGCATAATATTTACTTTAATTGTGTATATTTAAAGTCTCATGTTATAAACTCTCATGCGACAATTTTATTCAAAGTCTTTATAGGCTTTACCATATCTGTCATCACTGGAGTCAATTTCTGAGTTTTCTAGAGTTTTTTAGAACACATCACCTTTGTTTCCTTCTAAATTGCTTAAGATACAGTACTTTTGGAATCTCTATATAATAATGAATGACCTTGGAAATTGTACCCTAAGTTAAAAGTAGCCATTTAGTATTTGTGAACTCCATAATCACTTACTTTATTACTTCTTGAATTGTTTGTCTTTTATTTTCTTGAAACAATTGACATATAACTTTGTATAAGTCTAAGGTGTACAATATTTTGATTTGCTACATTTATATATTGCAATATGATTACAACAGTAGCGTTAGTTAACA
The DNA here is from genome assembly GCF_964374135.1 of Grampus griseus. Classification (NCBI taxonomy): domain Eukaryota; kingdom Metazoa; phylum Chordata; class Mammalia; order Artiodactyla; family Delphinidae; genus Grampus; species Grampus griseus. The sequence goes on along the minus strand of NC_139018.1, from coordinate 14,257,705 downwards.
CCTCTATTATGTCACATGATTATCGTTTCATTTTTACGGTGAAAAAATTAAGATCCAGTCTCTTAGCAACTTTGAAGTTTATAACACAGTATTGTTGACTATAATCACTATGCTGTGTATAGATCCCCAGAACTTATTTATCTACTAGTTACAAGTTTGTTCCCTTAAACAACATCTCTCCTACCTCTCCAGCCCCAGTCCCTGGTAACCACCACTGCAATCTGTTTTTATGAATTTGCCTTTTTGGATTCCACTTATAAGTGATATCGTACAGTATTTACCTTCCTCTGTCTGACTTATCTCACTTCTTAAAGTGTTTTTAAAAGGTTTATTCTCAACAATTTCCAACACACATGATCGAGAGATCATTTTACTATTAATAATTACTAACTCTGTGTTAAAGTTTTCTTTTTAACTGATGCCATAGCTTACCACTATAAGAATATTAAAACAACGTCTTCTCCCAATGGTGTTATTATTGAAAATAAAGCAACTCAGACAGCACTCTGTAATATGAGTGACTTTGTAAAGATTCTAACTTAAGGCAACAGCTTCTTTTCTGAGAGATCATCTGTGGGGAAAAAAGACCTTGCATTATATTTGTGTGTGTGCAGCAACCATGAGCTAAATGAAAACCTTTTCCTCTGTATAATGGTTTCCAAAGATAAACAGATTGAGAGCTACCTTAAATTCCCAATTCCACTCTTAAATTTATCTTTATCACATCTTCCCTCTAGCCTCAGAGGTAACTTACTGAAGGTAGGAAAAAGAAGAACAGATGCGTCATTCAAAGTTGCAACTTGTGGCAAAGACAGTCTCTTTATTGCAGTGAAGCTGGGAACGTGGTAAAACCAAATAAACGAAATGACAAATTGCCAAGGAAAAGAAAAAAATAGAGTGAGCGAGTGGCAACATTCCTTTATCAGAGATATCAACGATGTGTGCCATGTCAGTGGCCCTCCGCAGGGGGAAGGCCAGGTGACCCAGGCTTGGTTGAAAGCCCATGACTGAGCCCAAATCCCTTCCCACAGCGACCCATCTGCTGAAGCTCCTCTTGAAGACATCTGCATGCCCCCAACACCACCCCTGGCTCCTAATTTCAATATTCATGTAACATTCTTGCTTCACTTGGCCTCCCTGCAAAGGTGAAGGATCTCTGGAAACATGCTCCTCCCTTGAATTCACTAACTCACCTTCTACACAGCTTTCCTCTTCTCCTTCTGAACTCTCCCTTTCCATCTTTTCCAAGGAAATCTCTTATGATTTACTAGTAAAACTTCTTGTTCCCTAGAATTCCACTGTCTGCCCTCTGCTTAAACTGCATACTCTGCCTAAGCACACTCACTTATCCCTGTAGCTTTATTTGTTGCCTGTAAACTGAGATCTTCCAGCCAGATTGTTTGGGTTTAAATCTCAAATGAACCATGTTTTAGCTGTAGAATCTCAGAAATGGGTATAATAAAATGACTGATCTCACAGGACTGTTTAATGATTAAATGAGATCATACATACAACATGTTTAGTACAGTGTCTGGCACATGGTATAAAAACACATGAAATGTCAGCTGCTCTTCTTAGTGTCTATTTCCAGCCTATATCTCCAACCTGAGTTATCTTGCATATTACCATTTAGATGTCCCATAAACACTGCAGATGCAACAGGTTCCATTTAAAACTCATCATCCCACCCTCTCCATCTCACTGTCCCTGCTGTCACCCCATACACACACCCCTAAATATATTCTTCCTTCAGTAACATACCCTAATGTCAGATAGCATCCTTGAGATGGAGAGCTCATTTGCAATATTTCATTTTGCTAAGTTATTTTGTTATTTCATTTAATGCGATCAGTATCCATACACGTGTTTGAGCCCAAAACCTTTGCCTGATTCTTAACTCCTCTTTCTACCTCCACCCAACACCCTCCCCTTGCTCCAAATTAAGACTTAAGGTAGCAGAAGAGCCACTCCAGACAGAAAAGACAGCGTGTGCAAGCGCTGAATGGGTGCCACATGCTTGTCTGACTTTCAAAACTGTCTGCTGCCAACACACAATTTCAAGAATGTGTGTGGCAGAATTACAGGCCAAATAAAGTAATACCTAATATGTTGTGTCTGTATGTGGTCATTTTTTAATGTGCTTGAATACATTGTCTTATTTGATATGCACAAAAATCATGTGAGTTGGGCAGGGAAGATATTACTTTTCCCATTTTAAAGAGGAGGAAATTGAGCCCCAAAGGGGCCTCAAAGACCTGCTAGAGGTGCATGATCTGAGATCCATGAACGGAGGAGCAGCTCTATCAGTTTGTGGACCTGTGCTCTGTGCACAGTGTGGCCACCTCATCCGACAGTGATCAGGGTATCAAAGCTCATATCCAAACCACTGCCTCCAAATCAAGGGCACTTGCTGTATTACTCAGGGTTCTCCAGAGACACAGAACCAACAGGAGATACGCATGCATGCATGTGCACCGTGCATACACACACGTCTTAGAAATGGGTATAATAAACACATAGATCATATAGTATAGCCAATGTCTCTCTCTCTCTCTCTATATATATATATAGATAGATGATAGATAGATATAGATATATACATATATTTATTGAGAGAGAGAGAGAGAGAGATTGATTTTAAGAAACAAGTTCATGTGATTATAGATGCTTGGTAAGTCCAAAATCTGCAGGGTAGGCCAGTCTGGAGACCCAGGGAAGAGCTGATGTTGCACCTCAAGTCTAAAGGCCACCTGCTGGCATAATTCCTTCTTGCTCATGGGCCATCAGTCTTTGTTCTATTAAGACCTTCAACTGGGACTTCCCTGATGGTGCAGTGGTTAAGAACCTGCCTGCCAATACAGGGGACATGGGTTCAAGCCCTGGTCCAGGAAGATCCCACGTGCCGCAGAGCAACTAAGCCCATGCACCACAACTACTGAAGCCCATGCTCTGCAACGAGAAGCCACCGCAATGAGAAGCCCGCGCACAGCAACAGAGAGTAGCCCCCACTCACCACAACTAGAGAAAGCCCATGCGCAGCAACGAAGACACAATGCAGCCAAAAATAAATAAAAATTAATAAACAAGTTCATTAAAAAAAGAAAAAAGACCTTCAACTAATTGGATGAGCTCCCCCGCCCCGGCACCGCTCCATGATGGAGGGTAATCTGATTTACTCAAAGTCCACTGATCTTTGAAAAGCATAAATCAGATCTTGCCACTTCCCTGTTGTAGATCCTCCAGTGCCCTTCCAACACTTGAAGAATACAATCCAAATTCCTACAGTGCCCACAAGGTTCTCCTTGGGCTACATTCCAAACTCTATTAACCTAGATTATAAACCTTCTCCTGAGTCTGTCCCCACCCAGCTGGCTAATCCCACCAACACCACTCCCCATTCCTGCTTCTTCCCTTTCAGGAATCCCTGCACATGAAATTAAGATAATTCAAGGAAGGCTTAATTGTGGGACTGTGTACAAAGCGTTGGGTGGGGTGTAGGAAAACCACAGAGACAGTGCCACGCCTCAGGGCTGTTATCACCTGAAGGAGGGAGCAGTTACAAGATCTTGGAAGAGAAAATGGAGAGGTGTCCCAGGACACCACCAGCCAGCCAGAAACCCCTCCACAAGGACCTGAACTCACTTCAGGCCCTTCATCCAAATCTCCTCCATCCATATCTCCTCCTGGAGCTCCCCATTGGCTTAACCACAACTGGCAGCCATAGAGCACACTGGTGCTCACCAATGTAGTCCCTGCAAGTCAGTCTCCCTTCAGAGAGTAGGAGGCAAAGGGTGGAAGGTAGACCTCAAGGAGCAAATGGAAGGAATAGGGCACAAGGTCCTTAAACAGGTCCAGCGATCTCTCCAGAGGATGTATCATATGAACATCCTTCTATCTGGGTCACCTTCCTCCTTCCTGCCCTCTCCCTTACACTCTCTGCAACTCTGATGTCCCTTCACTGGGCTATGTGTCCTTGCCACGTGTCAATAACACCCTGAACCTCCCCTTATCACACTGAATAGTAATTATGTTAATTATCTGTCTCTCCTACCCTGTACAGCTTGTTCATAATTATTTACCCAGCAAGTTGTCTCTGGGCCCTGCACATAGGCACTCAATTTCTGTTGTTGAATTGAATTAACCAGAATTATTTTATGTTCTTTTTTAAAAAAACTTTTTTATCGAAGTGAAACAGGAGAGAAGGGGGCAGGGCACAACATCTGAAAGAATGGCATAGCCCAAGGACATGACATAAACTGATTAGAACCAAATGGGTTCAAGATGGTGGACAAGTCGACTTCCACTAGACCTTGAGCCTCAGTATACACTCACTGTAACACATCAGCAAGCTAAATGACACACCCACAGGCACCATGACAGTTCCAAGACCGACCATAAGGATCAAAAACTGGGCGGTGGCCCAATTCCTGGAAATCCCCGCCCCTTCCCCAAAGTAGCTGGAATACTCCTCCCACTCATTAGCCTATGAAATTACCCACCACTATAAAAACTGACAACCCCATACCCTGGTGGCTTTCTCGCCTTCTGACTTGGCCCACGCTCTGCTCTGTCTGTGGAGTGTGTGTTTCTCTCTAAATAAATCCACTTCTTACCTATCACTTTGTCTCTCATTGAATTCTTTCTGCGATGAGACATCAAGAACCTGAGCTTCATTAAATCCTGAAACCAGGTGTGTGATCTCAGTTGGAAGTCTGTGGGCTTAGGTTGGGTTCGAGTCCTGCCACGGAGGTTCAAATCCCAATCTGAGGTGCACAGCTTCAGAAGTACAGTTGATTTATTGTAACATGTTACAGAAAATTCCGAACGAACTTTTTGGCCAACCCAATACAATGTTGTGTTAGCATCAGGTATATAGCAAAGTAATTCAGTATGTATATTCTTTTTCAGATTCTTTTCCATTATAGGTTATTACACGATATTGAATATAGTTCCCTGTGCTATACAGTAGGTCCTTGCTGTTAATCTTTTTTTTAACATAAATTCATTTTATTTTATTTATTTTTTTATTTTTGGCTGCTTTGGGTCTTCATTGCTGCCCGTGGGCTTGTCTCTAGCTGTGGCAAGCGGGGGCTACTTTTCATTGTGGTGTGCGGGCTTCTCATTGAGGTGGCTTCTCTCGTTACGGAGCATGGGCTCTAGGTGCGCGGGCTTCAGTAGTTGTGGCATGTGGGGCTCAGTAGTTGTGGCTCGTGGGCTCTAGAGAGCAGGCTCAGTAGTTGTGGCACACGGGCTTAGCTGCTCCGCGGCATGTGAGATCTTCCTGGACCAGGGCTCGAACCTGTGTCCCCTGCATTGGCAGGTGGATTCTTAACCACTGTGCCACCAGGGAAGCCCCTATCTATTTTTTATATAGTAGTGTGCATCTGTTAATCCCAAACTCCTAATTTATCCCTCCCCCCACCCCATTTTATGTTCTTAACCTCTATTTTAGCCGTAGTTATGTGAAATAAAATTCATATTTTATGGCAAGACAAGACAAATTTAAACACAAATTCTTCTCTGCTCTTTGGCCTCCCTCTCACCCCACTGTGCATTGTGTATCTTCATTACCCGTGGACCAGACCACCCCCGTTGGCAGAAACACCTGCTCAGCCATAAAGAGCAACATTCTCCCAGCACCAACAATAAAACTCCTTAAAAAATAACATTCCTCCTTAATCTTGTAAGAGGTCACGTGACCCACCAGGATGACGCTTAGATCTGGATTATGTGAACTGTCAATAATACGTCATTTGACATACAGCCCTCTGTCTCAAAAAACTTATGTAACTGTGCCTTGATTTCTAACCGGTGGAAGACTCCTCAGAGCTTTCTGAGATGCTCTTCCCGAGTTATAATCCTCAAATTTGGCTCGAATAAAATTTTCCATTTCTTTCTTAGATTGACTGATGAATTTTTTGTCGACATATATAATACCCACTGACATGCATATTCTTATCACATGTTTGAGAAAATAGGCCAAAGTATTAATTTATACATATTCAAGCCACAAAGATCCTGCAATGTTATTGTCAGCATTTTAAACAACCAATTCATTATCTTTATGTATACTCTTTTCTACAATATGCACTGAGGATAAGACACTTACCCTCTTTAGGCCACTGGTTTTTTATCTGTGATAAAAGGGAATTTGGCCAGATGATTTCCATGGTATCTTCCAACTCAAAATTTCAGAGGTTTTAAGTGAAGGGCTGCATAATCTCCTTAAACTCGGCACCCACGTCTTACCCGTGGTTGTGTTTCCGGCACTCAGCCGAGGGTCTGGCATGCAGCAGGGACTTGAGAGCACAGCCCAGCTGTGGGGTGTCTGTTCAAACCCAACTCTGCCACATTCTGGCTGGGTAAACCTAGGCCGTTACCTTAGCCCTTCAGAGCCTCAATCTCCTCCTTTGAAAAAGTGGGGCTAATAAATGGGATAATGTTGGCAAAGAGCTGAGCACAGAAGCCAACTCACGGTAAACCATCATGGAATGTGGATGACTGTACGAGCCAGTGAATCTGGGATGCTAGACAAATTGCCTAGATTAAACTGTGCACTATTTCTTCAGTATCATGTTCTCTAAAATACTGAGTGATTAACATAACTGTTCCCACTCTCTAGTTCGTAAGTAGATGTAAATTAGTTCCTGGCATTTGTGCCAAAACACCAAATATTACTAAGATGTATGCTTAGTAATTGTATATACATTTACAGTAGGAGGCATACATTAAATTTATTTATCTTATTTTTTATGTATAAATAGATACATAAACTGATTATTACACATTTAAATGAACAACAGGCCAAACATTTGCTGAAACTTTTTTGTGGGCAAGAATTTTGTTTCTAATAAAAAGAACTGCTCTATTATCATATTGTTACCTAATTATTCCGAACAAAACAGTCTGAACTTTTATTGAGTTAAACCAGAGCTCAGGCGTTACATTATCTTTCAAACCAAGTTTCTGACTATCTCAATAAATAAGAGGAGGTGTGACGACAAATGTAATTAACAAATGTGACTTTTTCTGCCAATTTTTTCCCTTAACTGTTTATGCTGTCGGTTTTGCCCATCTGGTTTTCATTTGAGAATAGAAATCACTAATCCCACAAACCATCCACTGATTTCTAATCCTGGAAAAGACTGGTATTACTTAGCAGCATAATATGTTTTTCTTTCCTCCTGTGGAAATAAATGTGCAGCTTCATAGTGGATTAAAAAGACAATTGAGAAATTTCCTATTATAAACGTATGGTATCTTAATTTCCTAGTATAATAGCAGACAGACGAACATAATTAATTATATTTTAAATGCAAATTGTTGACAACTGTTCATCTGGTTGAAATTATTTAAGCCACATCAACTCTAAAGAAAGTCCTACTTTCTAATTCCCATTTTTTTATAAAAATAATTCCATAGGCTTTTCAATACCCAGCAATCTCTTAAAAATTTCACATGATATTTAAAGCACCATTGCTGCAACCCCCATAGAGACATCTAGGCAAATATAAGTGATTTATATGCAGATTTCAACCTATTTACCGAGCTTAATAGTGAGAGACAAAATATTATATGCAAAATGCGTTCATTTAAATTTTTGATCAGATCTTTCTGCTGCTTGATGAAATGAGAAAGTTATATCGGTATAGGAGTAAATACATTTCAGAATAGAAGTCTCATACCACGTTTATCTGTAATGAAGGACCTGGACAACAATGTGGCTAGATGAGCCATCAGTTTCACTCGTCTTCTTGATTGACAAGTGTCACGGCAATGCGACTCAATCCTGAGATTTCCATAGTAAGCACTAAAGTGGCTGAAATTATGACAGCTCTCAAACCAGCAACGCTGTGGGACCCACAGAGATCACCTCATCCACAGGATGCCAGCCACATGTGGTATACAAGATAATTTTAGGAATTACACACACATTGGTTGAAGTTACAGTTACGTTTGTGTATCTTAGAATGTGTATCTTAGAATGTGTATTAGAAAAAAACATAACTAGCATATTGAAGCTATGATTTCATAGACGGTATTACTTAGGAAAAGGATCAGTAATTAAGCAAAAAGTGAGTTGATTAAAGAAAAATATTAACAAAATAATAGTGCAGGTGGCATATGGAAATGACAAAAATAGTGATGGCCATATGTAAGAATGACTAAAATTTAGAAAATACTGACCTACTCCAACCCCTAATTGTGTAGGTGAGGAACGTGGGGTCCTGAATCGTTTTAAAGGTTTCCCCAAGATCCTATGGCTTGTCAGAGGCAGTTTGGATTCTACAGTTTACAGCCCCACACTCTATGTATTGCATCTAAGATTGACTATCTTGCCTTTACAACATCTATTTCAGCCTCATGGAGCACACACATCTTTTTCCTGGAAGAATGGGTCAATGAGAAATTCAGATAAATTCTCAAGCTATTTATGTATTTGATGTTCTTCCTTTTTATGGAACAACGGTTGTCCGATGACAACGAGTCCAGTTGTCATTGGACCAGAATAAAAAGTGCTAATGAAAGCTGATCTCACTTTCAGCTACATTTTTTTAATTGAATCAATTTGACACGTAACACTCTGTCAGTTTAAGGTGTACAGCCTGTTACTCTGATATATTTATATCTTGCAATATAATTGCCATTGTCGCCATATTTATCACGTTATGTAATTATAGTACAATATTATTGTCTATATTCATCATACTGTGCATTAGCTCCCTAGGGTTTATTTACCACTCCTTACAAGTTTTGTACCTTAAACATCGTCACTCTTATCCCCGCCTTACCCACCAACCCCTGGTGACCATTATACTCTCTGGTTTTTCTACAGGTTTAACTTCTTTAGATTCCACATATAAATGATATCATTTAGTACTTGTCTTTCTCTGACTTATCTCACGTCTCACGGTGAGCTACATTTAAACAGAGTAATATTGATTAGGTCTGTGTTGTTAGTTATGAGTATAGATGTGGACTATAAGAATGGTAAGTTTATAATCCTCTATACATTTTGTTAAATTAACTTGTGAGCCTTCTTACTAAATTCAGCTATGCTTAAAATTTCACTTTTATCCAACACACCAAGGCCTTTGGACATTTTTGCTTTGTATGTGAAGGATATTCTAAGATACAGATTCTACAGTTTCCTGAAAATGAGGGGGGTGGAAGTGGGAGGAGTCCACATAAATGTCACTGTGCTTCCAAGTGATGTGCTGGAGCCATTTTCTACCAGACCATGAGCATCACTCCCCACCCCCCTCCAGCGTTCAGAGATGTCATATTGGTAGCTTGAAATCATTGACCACAGTGGGAGTATTTACACCACAGTAGTTGGCAAATGCTACAAATCAGTGTTTCCTTGTTGAGAGAGTTGACTGTCAAACATTTACAAGGAAACCACTTTTTTGAGGGTGAGTGGAAGGCAGGCCCTTTTAAAATGAGGCTTGGTGGTCCCTCCTTTCAGCGGTGGTGTGAGAGCAGAGTACGAACTGCAAACTGTGGTGGCCAGAATCCTGGCAAGACAGCATTTAGAAAGTTTCTTCCCCTCTTTGACTGAGTACTAGTAGAAAGAAGTGCAGCCGAAACTGTAACCAAAGGAGGTATTACGCTTCCAGAAAAATCACAAGGAAAAGTATTGCAAGCAACAGTAGTAGCTGTTGGATCAGGCTCTAAAGGAAAGGGTAGAGAGATTCAACCAGTTAGTGTGAAAGTGGGAGATAAAGTTCTCCCAGAATATGGAGGCATCAAAGTAGTTCTAGACAACAAGGATGATTTCTTATTTGGAGATGGTGACATTCTTGGAAATATGTCGACTGAAATATGTCACTATTGAAATGGCATCACGTGAAGCTGCCCATTCCACTGAAGTTCTGAAATCTTTCATCATGTAAATAATGTTCACATTTCTCTGTGTAAAATAAACTAATGATATCCAAACTAATGACATCCAGTGTCTCTAAAATTTAGTTTCAATGTATTGATATAAACGTTTCCAAATAAACGTATATAAGTGAAAAACAAAAATGAGGCTTGGGTACTTTAAGAAATGATACGCAAATTAACTTTTGCACCTGTTAGGGAGTAACAGAGGCAGCACCACCCCTGCTCTAGGCAGCAGGTGAATGGAGGATGCAGAGAGCCTCTGACCGTGTTTGCTTTGCTTTCGGGGGACTATGGTATAATTTGAGCCCTGAGGACAAAAACACAGGTCCAAATAATCAGAAATGGCTTTTCTCATTATTCTGCTGACCAGAAAGACCCTGCCTAAGGCTCTTTGGAAAGTAAACATGACAGGTAATGTCTTCTTCAGAAAAATATTTCTACATAAAAATCTTCATGGGGCTTCCCTGGTGGCGCAGTGGTTGAGAGTCCGCCTGCTGATGTAGGGGAGCGGGCTCGTGTCCCGGTCTGGGAAGATCCCACATGCCGTGGAGCGGCTGGGCCCGTGAGCCATGGCCGCTGAGCCTGCGTGTCCGGAGCCTGTGCTCCGCAACGGGAGAGGCCACAACAGTGAGTGGCCCGCGTACTGCAAAAAAAAAAAAAAAAAAAAAAAAATCCTCATGAATGGGCTAGATGTGTGCCATCCCATAGAACTTTCTGCAGTGATGGAAACGTCCTGTATCCATGCTGTCCAGCAAGGTAGCCACTACATGCAGCTTATTTAACCCTTGAAACGTGGCTAGTCTGAATTGAGACACGCTGTAAGGGTAAAATACACACTGGATTTCCAAGACTTAGAATGAAAAAAAGAATGTAAAATACCACATTAAAATGTTTATATTGATTACACGTGGAAATGACAATCTTTTGGATAGATTATTAAATATTACATACTATTATTAAAATTAATTTCACCTGTTTCTTTTTACTGTTTTAACGTGGCTACTAGAAAATTTTAAGTTTAAATGTAATATTTAAATTAATGCACACATCATATTTTTATTGGACACCACTGAGCTAGATCATGAAGTTCTGAGTCAGGTGCTGTGGAAGACAGAAGGGTATAGAGAATCAAAAAGGAGGGGCAAGGAAAAACAAAGCTAAATTGTGCACACCTCAGCAGACAGATTTTGTAATGCAACTTCCCCTTCCACAGGGAGTGTTAGAATGTTGGGAAAATGCATCACGAGTTGCCTGTATGTGGCCTAGGAGGAGAGGGAGACACACTCAAATATTTGAAACCATGAGCAGTACGTCTGAGTGTCAAGCATGACCTATATTCCCCTTAACCCTCCTTCCTTTGGTGGATGGGATTAGGACATGGTTTGAGAAGTTTCTACAGAATTCTGTGAGAAACTAGGCTCAAATTTTCAGTCCTGCTTCCAGTAGATGTGTCCTATTTCCAGCCCCAATCTGAGAGAAAAAGTTGTCGTGTTTGTTTGAGAATTTACGTCAGATCATCACCTACCGTGAAATCCAGAACCTCTCTTTTAGATGGGGAACCATAAGGCGTAGACTGAGGTGTAAGCACCCTGAGTAAATCGGGAGGGCTGAGGCCATATAGGACTCAGATTTCATTATTTTGATCTCAGGTCTTCCCTTTCTCAAGAAGATTTAAGAAACACAGCACAGTCATTCCAATACACTTGATGTCCAAGACCTATTTTTTGTTCTGTTTTTCAGAAGTAGCTTCTGAATCTGTCATCAAAAGCATCTCATGGAGGGCAAATGCTGCAGCCAGCAGAAAAAAGTTTAATTTCAACATATACAAAAAAGGAAAGATGGGGAAGGGAAATTTTTTTCCTACTGCATAGAAATCCAAACTTTCAAGCCTTCAGCCACAAAGGATGTGCACCTTAGTGAGACAAAAGTCATGTTCTAATCAGGAAACTTTGATCAAGTAGAAGTTAAATAACTTCCCACCTGCAAAACCGTGAAGAAGGAAGCACAACAGGAAGCCCTGAGCGGTAGCGAGGCTGGTACACAAATCCTGACTGTCTCTGCACGCGCCTTCTGGGACTTTAACATTCACCCAGAGAGTGGGAACTATAAAAATAGACGACATGTTTCTGAAGAAGTGAAAGACTTATTGCATAATGGTGGCAAACTCTGTCTGCTAGAACAGAACGACTGTGCATGCAAACAGAAAACTAAAAAATAGCTACCACTCTAGACAAATGTATTTTTGAAATATTCAGCCTCCAGAAAAATGTATGGCTGCATTAGCAGAGTGAAAGCCTCGTCACCTGATATTGGGGAAATGGAGTCACCTTCCCTAGTCCACAAATCTGGCCCATAAATCTGGCTAATCCATGTTGACCCCTCCTGAACTGTAAGTCTCAGAATTATTTCTCTCCTCTTTTCTTCCTTTTCTCTGTAAGACTTGTACATCAATAGAAAGGAAATAATTTGTGAACAGAAAATATCGATTTTGGCAGAAGCCCTGTAAGGCAGAGATCTACCGTTTCCTTCATTTTCATCATGGGGAACGAGAGGAACGAGGGAAACATCCAGACGCAGACACAGCTGTCAGGTTGAAGAGGCATCTCCTCTGGTGTCTCCTTTGCTCTCTGCTCTCCCTTTTTCCGTGTCCCCTCCAGAGTTTCATGCCGACTGCATGAGTCTCTGCCCAACCCCTTCTTCCTTGATGACTACCCATCTGCTGATTCACCGACCCTTACAACAAATATTTATTAAGCAACTAATATGTGCAAAGCCTGGATTAGATGCTTAGAGAGGGGGCTTTGGGGAGGGAGAGAGAGATGCAAAGACAATTAAGATATAATAACTTTCTTAAAGGAATTTAAAATCCAGGGGAGATAAATATGAAGATTGTAATAAAATACTGAGTATATCACGTGCTGTGATTGTGTGGCAGGAAACCTGAAAATGCCCTAGGATAGGGCTTGTCTCAGAGTGCCTGGAAGTCCCATGGGATGCAGGTGGAAGTCTAAATGCCCCATGAATTGAGAGGCCTTTTGGGAAAAAGTAAGGGGGAGAGAGATTAGAGGTGCATAAGATGGCTGCAAATTCAGTGCTTCCAGGTCAGAGTAATGAGACACACTCAGTGTAACAGGGCTGTCAGCTGCATCCCTGAGTCTTACAGGGTGAGGCCCAAGTGGACAGAATCCTTCTATCAATGACATGCCCATGGGGGTATCTATGGCCCACGGTTACATTGTGTCCTCGCTGATAGACCAACTTCATCTCCCTCTGGAGTTATTGTTTGAGCCTATACAGACATGGCACTGACCCACTGTTCTAAGCAGCTGGACAGTCCAGCCAGGAGCTGGACCAAAGAAGATGTGTAAGAGGACAATATGAATCTGCCATTGTGATTGTCAGTAGCAACCTGGTGGCCTCAGAAGATAGTTCCTTTGAAAGGCTTCTCTTTGGCAGGCGTCAGCAATTGTGCCTTCATAGCATCACAGATAGCAGAACAGGAAGGGAGAAAATAAGAGACCCTGGAGGGCAAGGCTAACTGCAGATGAACACAACTCAGGTGCCCCATGGAGCCTGTGTTCTTTACAACCTGAATGTTTATTGGGCATCACCCATGTGCCTAGCATTGGATTAGACCCTAGGGCCACAAGGACCAACCAGTCAGACACTAGCCCCTGCCCCAAAGGGCGGATGGTCTGCTGGGGGCAAACAAGTATTAACTCATACTTGCATAAATGATTATTTCATTGGGTAAGTGCTCTGAAGGAAAAGCATCAAATTGGGAAAGTATAAAGAAGTTAGGGGCAAGGTCATCTGAGGGGTTATAAACGCTTCCTTGAGGCAAGGAGTAGTTGGGCAAAGGGAGTTGGATGGAGAAGTTCCTACAATTGCAGGCAGGGACAGGACTGGAAAAAAGCTGGTTGTGACTGGTGTTATGGCTCTGTTATTCTGCCAAGTCTGGGTACCCTGGAAAAACAGGGTACAAAACCTATAAAAAGGGACTGTGGGGACCCATGGGCAATTGACTTGCAACAGCTGAGAAGCCTTCTTAGAAAAGATGGCCTTTTAGTTGAGCTTTGAAATATGAGTAGGGTTTTGACAGGTGGAGGATGGAGGCAAATGGCATTCCAGAAAAAGGAAGAAACAGTAAAAGCAAACACTAAGCATGAAGGGAAGAGATGAGCAATTGTATATCTATACCTATATCATATATATCTACACACACATCCCAATATCATGAGGTAGTTGTTATTTCTGTTTTGCAGATAAGAAATTCAAGGTCTAAAAGATACAAAGGTTGGAAAGACTTGCCCAAGGTCATCAGAGTCTTAGGTGATAGAGCCCACATTTAAACCCCCGTCTAAATCTGCCCCATGTTGCCTTCCTGAAAGCTCATGGCACATAATAAGCCCTCACTAAGTGGCTATCATTATAGATACAAATGTGACAGCAAAAATGATCACGTGATGCGCCCAAGGGCAGTTGGATGAAGAGGGGGGTAACGGGAATTGGGATGGAATAGCAGGAGGAGTCGAGCTTTGAACGTCTGTTAATGTAGCCCATGTGCAGTAGGTATAAAATGATCAAACAGCAAAGTCTCAGCCAAATCCATTATCCCAGGATCCTGTAAGGCAGAACCTGCTGTTTCAGGGCCTCCTGGGGTTTGTCCAGAGTCAAGAACAAAAAACAACAAAAAAAATAGGAGCAGATTATAGAGACGTATTAATGGTAGTTGATGAATCCTCTGTAGTGGAGGCAGAAAGCCTGAATTTTAAGGACAGAGGTCTGAGAAACTGCAGACAGAAGAGTTTGAACACTGTCACCAAACTGGTGCATTTCAGCAAGGGGGTGACAAATCTCATGGCGACACAGGTAGGTTTCCAGAAGTGAACTGCAGACAAGGATGAGCGGCAGGGAGCAATGACCATGTACACAGAGGATGCTGGCTGAGGAGAGGTGGTAGTTAATGCCACAGTCGCATTTTAGAACACCCGAGGTCATGTTAGTAATATGCTTTGTTTCAATGGATGCTTGCCAATCTACGGTTCAGTAATTTCATTTAGAGGTCAGCCACAGTATTTGCTTAGAAATTTCTCAAAAATCCCTTTTGATAGTCACTCTGATTTTATGAACTCTTTCAGGTTTTTAAAGAAGGGATATCTAATCAACCAGTATGGTCTCAGTGCTCTTGTCCTGGTTAAAATGCTTTCGATATTTGCTTCTTAAGTGGGAGAGTTGGGGTGAGGTGAGGACAAGGCAGGGGACCTTCCTGTTTGGATAAGGCAGATAAACATCTTTTACAATAAGGAATTTGATATTTATTCCACAGTAGATAGAGTCATCAAAAGCATTTGAGTTGGGGCTATGACAATCAGCTCTATATTTTAGGAGGAAAATCCCAATAGCAGTGTGAAGGATGGATTAGGCCTTTCATGCACTTTTCTTTTTTTTTTCATATACTTTATTTTATCAAAACTTAACTGCTCCCCTTTAATCAGTACGAGGGTGATATGTATTACAATGAGTATCTTACTGCCTTACTCCTATTAGCTAATAAAAGTTAATGTAATTGAACTTCAGTTGAATTGAATAGTTCCTAGAAATGTAACGACAACCCTTCTAAACACTGGCTTTTTTTTTTTAACATTTTTATTGGAGTATGATTGCTTTACAATGTGTGTTACTTTCTGCTTTATAATAAAGTGAATCAGTTATACATGCACATATATCCCCATATCTCTTCCCTCTTGCATCTCCCTCCCTCCCACCCTCCCTATCCCACCCTTCTAGCTGGTCACAAAGCACCGAGCTGATCTCCCTGTGCTATGCGACTGCTTCCCACTAGCTATCTATTTTACATTTGGTAGTGTATATATGCCCATATATACACTACCACTCTCTCACTTTGTCCCAGCTTACCCTTTCCCCTCCCATGTCCTCAAGTCCATTCTGTAGTAGGTCTGCGTCTTTATTCCCGTCTTGCCCCTAGGTTCTTCATGACCTTTTTTTTTAGATTCCATATATATGTGTTAGCATATATTATTTGTTTTTCTCTTTCCGACTTACTTCACTCTGTATGACAGACTCTAGGTCCATCCACCTCACTACAAATAACTCAATTTCGTTTATTTTATGGCTGAGTAATAAATATTCCATTGTATATATGTGTCACATCTTCTTTATCCATTTATCTGTTGATGGACACTTAGGTTGCTTCCATGTCCTGCCTATTGTAAATAGATCTGTAATGAACATTGTGGTACATGACTCTTTTCGAATTATGGTTTTCTCAGGGTATATGCCCAGTAGTGGGATTACTGGGTCGTATGGTAGTTCTATTTTTAGTTTTTTAAGGAACCTCCATACTGTTCTCCATAGTGGCTGTATCAATTTACTTTCCCACCAACAGTGTATGAGGGTTCCCTTTTCTCCACACCCTCTCCAGCACTGAGACAAAAGACCTGTATGCAGAAAATTATAAGACACTGATGAAAGAAATTAAAGATGGTACAAATAGATGGAGAGATATACCATGTTCTCAGATTGGAAGAATCAACATTGTGAAAATGACTATACTACCCAAAGCAATCTACAGATTCAATGCAATCCCTATCAAACTACCACTGGCATTTTTCACAGAACTAGAACAAAAAATTTCACAATTTGTATGGAAACACAAAAGACCCCGAATAGCCAAAGCAATCTTGAGAAAGAAAAACGGAGCTGGAGGAATCAGGCTCACAGACTTCAGACTATACTACAAAGCTATAGTAATCAAGACAGTATGGTACTGGCACATAAACAGAAATATAGATCAATGGAACAGGATTGAAAGCCCAGAGATAAACCCATGCACATATGGCCACCTTATCTTTGATAAAGGAGGCAAGAATATACAATGGAGAAAAGACAACCTCTTCAATAAGTGGTGCTGGGAAAACTGGACAGCTACATGCAAAAGAATGAAATTAAAACACTCCCAACACCATACACAAAAATAAACTCAAAATGGATTAAAGACCTAAATGTAAGGCCAGACACTATCAAACTCTTAGAGGAAAACATAGGCAGAACACTCTATGACATAAATCACAGCAAGATCCTTTTTGACCCACCTCCTAGAGAAATGGAAATAAAACCAAAATAAATGGGACATAATGAAACTTCAAAGCTTTTGCACAGCAAAGGAAACCATAAACAAGACCAAAAGACAACCCTCAGAATGGGGGAAAATATTTGCAAATGAAGCAACTGACAAAGGATTAGTCTCCAAAATTTACAAGCAGCTCATGCAGCTCAATATCAAGAAAACAAACAACCCAATCCAAAAATGGGCAGAAGACCTATATAGACATTTCTCCAAAGAAGATATACAGATTGCCAACAAACACATGAAAGAATGCTCAACATCATTAATCATTAGAGAAATGCAAGTCAAAACTACAATGCGATATTATCTCACACCGGTCAGAATGGCCATCATCAAAAAACTGACTTTCTTATGAAGGGTATTTTAAGTTCTAGGAGAGGGGGCAGTAGAGCAAACATTTTGGAGAAGTACCACCAAGCATATCGGCCTTTGCCCTTGCCATCCAAGTTTTTTCCACCGCCACAGGTCTCTCGGAAGTATTTGCTGCAGTGTGGGATAATGCACTCATTTGAATATTTACATTTGAAAATAACAGAAATAGATTTTTTCTAGAACTTTTTTTCTGCAGTAAATTTCTGGAAAACACAGCTTTCGCTGTGTTTAAATCAAATTGTTATGACTGTGCTTAAATGTGGCTCTCAGCTCTTCCATATTACACAGTTTTCCTCATTTCCTGGGACTGTGGTTACTGAGAATTGACATACTTTGGGCAAGAATCTGTATAACAGATCTGTCAGCAGAGGCTGAAAAATAAATTTCATTTCAGACTGCTCTGTGTTTAAATTGTTTGAATGAGTATTGGTTCTCTTATTTTTTACTTTCTGAAACCTGCTTACCACCTGCACCTTTTTCTTTTCCTTTTTTGGATATTCATTCATTCATTCATTCCCTCATTCATTCATTTGTTCCCTTAACAAATATTGGTTGAGGTGTACTTGTGCTGGGTACTGCTCTGGGGATAGAGATAAGAAAGGCCCAGTTCTCGTCACTGAGAACAGTGTGGTTTACTGGGGGGAGATGATGTGATGGAGGTTGGAAGGGGCTCCAGAAGTTCAGAGGAGCCAGGTCTAACACACATTGCAGAGTCAGGGAGCAGTTCTCAGAGGACCTGGCGCTTGAGCCGGGTCTTCTGGATGAGTAGATGCTAATAACATTGGGAAGAAGAAGGAATTCTAGCCAGAGGCAAAGAGGTGTGTTTCCTTTTGTCACTTTCAAACTCTTATTCCTACATCCATTCTCTTTACCTCTTTAAAATTAATCATCCAAAGTGGATAAAGATGGAGAGGAAAACCCTAGAAAGTAGCAAAAGAAAAATATTTTTGAAAATACTTTTATCCAATGTCAAAAATATGCAATTCTGTGTGTTCATAAAGAAGTAAGGAGGCCTCCCTGGTGGTGCAGTGGTTAAGAATCCGCCTGCCAGTGCAGGGGACACGGGTTCGAGCCATGGTCCGGGAAGATCCCACATGCCACGGAGCAACTAAGCCAGTGCGCCACAACTCCTGAGCCTGTGCTCTAGAGCCCGCAAGCCACAACTACTGAAGCCTGTGCGCCTAGAGCCCGTGCTCCGCAATGAGAAGCCACCGCAATGAGAAGCCCACGCACGGCAAAGAAGAGTAGCCCCCACTCACCACAACTAGAGAAAGCCTGTGCACAACAACGAAGACCCAATGTAGTCAAAAAAAAAATTAAAAGTTAAAAAAAAAAAAAGAAACACCAGCTAATGGGCATGGGTAATTATTTTTAAATGCTTAAAAAAAAAAAGACTGTTGTGATGCTTTTCACCATCAGTTTATACTAAAAGATTCACAGCCCATATTGATTTTTCTTCCCCCAAAGACATCTCAGTTTTCAACAAGCCTTTAGGCCTGCCTCTTCCCATACACTCTTCTCCTTTCTTTCTCTGCTATCTCTAGCCTGTGGCTACCTTCCAAGGCAGTTTGTTTCCTAAACATGTATACTTTTAAAGAAATTTTAGTGACGATATCTGGTTTGAGATATTTTATTGCTCATTTGTTCTTTGAGGTTGTGTTGAGATCTTCAGGGAGAAACAGGTAACATTAGGTATCTCCGTATATGGATAGACTTGAACCTGCGCATTGAAGATGAACTAACAGGGCCAAAGTTTCAGCTAGAATTAGGGAGATAAGCAGGGGAATTAGGGGATCTTCTTAGAGCAGCCACAGCAAAAGCACCAAGATACAAAGGTTGTCTTCCATACAGTCTCACTTCCTTATTTGGTGCCATTCTGTCTCTCTGGGTTGGGCATCCTTGTTCCCCAACCCTAAAGATCTATTTTAGGGAATTAATTTTGTTTCCTGACATGTCAGGTTGGAAATCATTCCTGATAGGGTTGTAGTGAAACAAACAAAGAAACAAACCATAATAACAATAAAAAAACCCAAAACAATAGCCACCAAAAAAAGGTCTCCTAAAGGTGTTTACAGTGTGATTCACTTATTCCCTTAACAAACGGTGGCTGGGAGCCTACGTGTGCCAGACACAGTGTTAATGAATGGAGATGAAACGATGAATATTCAGAATGCAGTATGTTAAATGCTAAGATAGATGTATGCACGAGGTGCTTGAAAGCTCAGAAAAAATCAAGCATAGTGGGCCAAGCTCTGCATGCATGATTTCAGTGCCTTCTCACTACAGTCTCGAGAGGTACATACTTTCATTACTCCCATCATGCACATGAGGAAATGGAGGTTAGGAAGGATACATAATTTACCCAAGGTCGCACGGTGAGTACGTGGAAGAACCTGGACTTGACTGACTCCAACCCCGTGCATCATGTTTTAGCCAAGCCGCTTCCCAGAAGAAGACACGCTCAGACTCAGTTTAGAAAGAAAAGGATTAAAAGCATCCCAGGCAAAGAGAACACGTTCAAGGGTTCAGAGGCAAGAGTCATGGCGTGTGCAAGGAATCCCATGTGGATCATTGTGGCTGGGAGCGATCTAGTTAAAAGAGCACTGGGCCAAGGGCAAACCTGGGGAATCCCAACATTTTAGGTGAAAGGGGGAGAAACCTGAGAAGGAGTAAACCATAAGAAAGGAATGCCACTGAAGCCAAAGAATAAGAAACCTTCATGCAGGAAGGAGAGATGCAGAAGAATGAACGAAAATGAAGAATGAAAGCCCCAGGGAGTGAAGGGTGGGATTTCGGGCACCTGAATCCCAGGGGATGGGAGAGATGATGTAGAGGTCCTTCCTTAAATACATAAATGAAAATATACTGCATAGCCGGTCACCTATCTCCTCCCACGTTGACCACTGACAAGGCCTGCTGATGGGTGGACCGATGGATGGAATCACAAAATTTTAGAGAACAACAGTGAGATGATTTAATTTGATCATCTAGTTTTCCACAAGAGGAAATGGAGACTCAGAACTCTGCAGCGATTTTTTTTCCTGACATCGCATAGCTAATTAGGGATAGAGCTGTGATTAGAATTCAGATCATCTGACTCTCTATCTCAAAGGGAAATTTTTCAGACATGTATTCTTTGCAAAGGACGTGAATAGACAATCCACAAACGGCCAACAAACATGAAAAAATTTGTTCAGCTTCACTTGTAATCAAAGAATCCTCAACAGTACAGGGAAGCAGGCACACTCACATATTGCTGGTAGAAATCTAGATTGTAATGATTTTGGGGGGAAGCTATTCTGGCAATATGGAAGGGGCCATATAGTGCAGTGATTAAGAATATTGGGCTCAAAATCAGACAGACTTGGGCCCAAACACCAGGTCTGCCAACCACTGTCATGTAGTAACCATTTTCTGGGCACAGGCCTCAGTTTCTTCTGAAAAAAAAATGTGGATATTAATAGTACTTATCTCATGAATTTGTTGTGAGGATTAAACGAGAATATGTTGATAGCACACTCCCCAGCATATGGAGTCCAAAAGAATGTATATTCGTGATCCTTATAACAAAGAGTTCTACAAATATATGCCTTGGACCAGCAATTTCATAGTCAGGCATTTATCTTACAAAAATAATCAGAACTGGGCATTAAGATTTATGTACATGGATATTCATCACAACATCATTTATAATAGTGAAAAATTGGAAACACAAATGTCCAACAATAGAGTGGGTAAATTAATGATGGTTCATGTGGTTGACGGCATACCACGAGGCCATTAAGTATCAGACTGCAAAAGAACACTTCATCACTGGAGGAGACATCCATACTAAGTGACAAAAGCAGGTTACACAACAATGTATACGCATAACACCGATTGTGGAATAAACCAGACGCACATATGTGCATTCTATACATATAGAAAGTACTGGATGGCAAATCGGTGAGAAAGCAAGGATCCCCACCCCCATAAATCCATGCTGGTCATACAAGTGCATGTCTGTGTGAGACGCCTGTCCCCCAAATTGAGGAAAACCTAGTTTTAGTGGATTGTGTTGTAAACTCTGTAACAAGACTAAGATAAAAGAAAAAATGAGGGCTTCCCTGGTGGCGCAGTGGTTGAGAGTCCGCCTGCCGATGCAGGGGACACGGGTTCGTGCCCCGGTCTGGGAGGATCCCACATGCCGCGGAGCGGCTGGGCCCGTGAGCCATGGCCGCTGAGCCTGCGCGTCCAGAGCCTGTGCTTCGCAATGGGAGAGGCCACAACAGTGAGGGGCCCGCGTAATGCAAAAAAAAAAAAAAAAAAAAGAAAAAAAAGAAAAAATGAAAATAAGTTCCTTTTTCTGATACTATCAAAATGACATAAATATTTGAATTTAACGAGCCATTCTCAACCTTCCAGGTTTGAAAAGGTTTGGAAGGAAATTATATTTTACAGTTGTAAACTGATTTCAGCATGCTGGGATGTCCACATTTAACTTCTATTAATGCTTTTCAATGCCAGCATGAAAACATATACCTTAGACAATCTTCCTCAGTGCTATTTCTTACAGGGAGGTAATTAGACTAAATAAAATAAAGTAGTAAACAAAACAGGCAAACCCTCTCTGGACAAACACTGAAAAAGGATGTTAGAGTTGATCTGTTTACTACTTTCTTCTATCGATAAATCCTAGGAAACCTACAGAGGAATTACAGTACAAATGGGAACAGTAAAGAACCCAAAGGAATGAGCGATCTTTTTTCCTACACCTATGATTCCAAGTGGTTCACTGTAATAAACTTTGAAAAGACTATAGTACGCATTCTTAGCTGTAAAGCACTTATCTGCTCCTTCTAGTTGCACATTATTTGTGGAAGGTTTGGAACATACACACAAAATAGGTTCTACAAATACAAAGACTCCATCATTATTGGTTTTGTGCTTTAATTTATAATGGAATTAAGTTATAAATGTGCTTCTAATAATGTACTCTTGGGCAAGTCACGTAGCCCATCGAATCCTCCATAACCTCATTTGTAAATAGTTATAGGATTGAACAGAATGATTTCTAAGATTCCCTCTAGCTCTGAAATTATACAGCAAGCTATTAACTTATAAATTAAAAAATTTGTCAACCTTTTAGGTCAGAGGTTGGCAAACTATAGCCCATGGGTCCAATCTGGTAGGCTGCCTACTTTTTAAAATAAAGTTTTACTGGAACACAGCCACACCTGTTCATTTACACATTGTCTATGCCTGCTCTTGTGCTACAGTGGCGGAGGTGAGTAGTTGCAGCAGAGACCACAGGGCTCACAAAGCCTAAAATATTTACCACTGGTCCTTTACAGAAAGTTTGCCAATCCCTCTCTTGGGTTCAGTTTACAGATCTTATTATTCTTTATATAAAGTTAGCAAATCTTGACAATCACTTTTAAGGAGGCTTTTATAAATTCAGTTAAAACGTCATCAAACATTTTTAACTACAGGTATACGCTTGATGTATTCGATTTCCTTTTAATGTAACTCAGGTGTCTATCTTAACAACTTTCCAAGTGTTTGTATTATTCTTGTAAATCTAGTAAACCATGTTGAATCTTGTAAATATAACCATATATTCATATTATTTTTTATATAACTTATAACCATTACTATAATCCTACAACTATTACATTCCCTTGAATGTTTCAACACTTTGTATAAATGTGGAAAAGTCTCAGTGAGAAGTCAGACGCCTAAATCAATTATAATTTCTATTTAAGATAACAAGACTGACCTATTTAACCAAGAGGTTAAATCCTCTTAAAAATTAACAGATACGAACAGATTCCTTCTTGAAATAAAGTATAAATATTAAAGGTTGGATCCTCTTACATGTTTCTGTGCTTAATTCTAAATCATCTCAGAGTTAAAATATGGCAACCCATTAAGGAAATAATTATATCATCATTATAAATAGTTTGGGGGCCTCCCTTCTCAATGATGGATATTGCAGTAATAGCAGTGGAGATAACGGACTGGACATTTCTTGGCAACAGCGATGGGACTTGCTGAGCTCCATTTATGAGCCATGACAAGGGCACCATACATTACAGTAGGGGTGGTCACAACAGTCTATATTAGTTTGCTACGGCTGCCATAACCAAATACCACAAACTGGGTGACTTGAACAACAGAAATTAATTGTCTCTCAGTTTTGGAGGCTAGAAATCCACAATCAAGGTGTCAGCAGGCAGGGTTGGCTCCTTCTGAGGGCTGTAACGAAAGGATCTGTTCCAGGACTGTCCTCTGGCTTCTGGTGGTTGCTGGAAATCTTTGTTATTCCTTGGCTTGCGGAAGCATAACCCTGATCTCTGTCTTCAGATTCGTATGACATTCTCCATGTGTGTATGTATGTCTTTGTGTTCAAATTTTTCCTTTTCTATAAGGACTTCAGTCATATTGCATTAGTGCCCACTCTAATGACCTCATCTTAAGTTAACCAACTATATCTGCGACAACCCTATTTCCAAACAAGGTCACATTCTGAGGTAGTGAGGGTTAGGACTTCAACATATGAATTTTGTGGGGGACACAATTCAATCCACAGACAGAGTCCATGTCCATAGGCTTGACAGCAGAGACTGGAAGGCTAAAACTCTCTTTCCTGAATTCTCTTGACATTGGGATGGTGGCTCTAACGTAGGTTCAGTACTCAAGTAAAATTTGGAAGACAAAAATGGGGCAGAGGTCCTGCTTCTGCTGTTTCTTCTGGAAAGCATGGGCATGGAGGCATTTTGTTTTTCTGTGAGAGTTTTCAGCGGACCCCGATGGTTTGGAGCTGTGTCTAATGAAAGATTCTTGACTGTGGTCACTCCCTGAATATGGTAGCCTTCCAGACTATGGCCATAACAGATGAGTCTGAAGGAAGCAATCCACACTGTATTAAGGTGACTGATCCATTTACCAAGTAAGCTGTAGGGCAGTCAGTTTTGAGTGGGAGAGAGAGAGAGCAAGAGAAAATCCTCAAGCGGATCCGAAGCAGGCAGTTCTGCAATTTGGTTCTTACTATCCAGAGTATCTAATGGTGGGCACAGCATCTATGACAGGTCAGAGTGCTCTCTGGAGCCTGTGATGAGCCCCAGGGGGAGGGTCCCAGCATAGGATTTTGATATTTTGAAACTAAAGCCGCATCTTCTTTGCAAAGAACTATTAAGAAACAGCTCTCGGTTTGCTGAATGCTTGACAATGGAAAACCAAGTGATCTTGTGACCTGTCTTCCCGTCATGAAGTGGGTGCTGCACGGATCCACTCACCCACAAAGCTGGCGGAAGTGGAAGTGGTCTATGGGATACTGAGCCTGTGCAGGTTCAGATGGTCCAAGGAGCTCGAGTGGTTCGCTCACACTCCCACAGCACCTGTTCTGTTGCTTGTCTCCTTCAATCCACACATAAACCCTCATGAGGAGTTCCCTACGAAAAGACTTTTTTTCAAGGTAAAGAGAGAAAAAACCTGAACCTGGCTCATGGATGGTTCCGGCTAACATGCAAGCCTCACTGTTAAGGGACTGTACCAGCATTACAGGCTCAGAGGTGGGGAACGGCAATCTTCCCAGTGGTTAGAACTTTAAATGATTCAGCCGGTTGTTCAGTTTGTACAGAAAGAGAAATGATCAAAAGCATGGGTTTGTTTAAGGACTTGGAAATAAAAAGAGGTGACTGGTGACATGGTGGTCTGGGGAATAGGGATGTCTATAGCCCTCCTGGAATAAACCCAGAGTGTGATGCGTCCCACAGGTTTGCTTGCCAAAGGGCAGCACGGCATTTGGGAGGGAGGCATGAACCCAAATGATAAGGCAGATAAGATGCCTTGTTCAGTGCCTGTGAGTCAGCTGCTTCCTCAACCACCCCAGACTGCCCAGAAAGCAGCCAAAAAGCAAGGATGGGGGTCACACCTGGGCTCAGTCATAGGGGCTTCCGTGTATCAAGGCACATCCGGATACCTCCCACTACTGAGGGCCACCTTACCAACAGCGGACTAACGCTGAGCCCCTGGTGACACATCACACCGCCTGGCAGCAGGTTTCATATAACTGACCTCCTCCATCATGGAGGGGGCGACAATTTGTCCTCACTGGACTATTTCGGTTTGGATTCGCCTTCTCTGTCTGCCATGCTTCTGCCAGCAATGCCATTTATGGACGCAACAAATGCATTATTCATTCTCACAATATTCCACACAACATTATTTCTGACCAAGAAACGAACACTACTGCCAGAAAAAAGCAGGTGGCTGACCTCCATGGGACTCGCTGACCTACCTATGTGCCCATCACTCAGTAGGCTGCCATGCAGAGAGTAACGGCCAGGGGACACAGCTGAGCCACACCTCGTGAGGTGCTTTCCTTCTCGGTGTGACATACGCTCCAAAACAGGTGCTCTTAGGTGGTGCTGATGCTCCCACGGGCGGGTCTCCCAGATCTGGAAACCAAGGGGTGGAAAAGAGAACGGCACCTCTCCTTATTAAACCTGGTGCTATGCAAAAGCTTTTATTTGCCTCACTGTGACTTGGAGTTGTCGTGGAATTGGAGGTTTGTGGACTCCTCCATCGGGGAACACACGGTTTCACTGGACTGGAAGTTGAGGCTCCCACCTGGTCATCATTGGGCTCCTGACTATGAGGGAAAATGAAGGTCGCTGCTACACAGTGGGAGCCAGTAGATGCTCTGGAGCGCCTCCTAGGACTTCCACACCCAGGGGCAAAAGTTAGAGCAGACATCAGCAACCCTAGAACTCAGACACCCGGGAAAGGAAGGTTTAGATCATGCCACTGGGCAAAGATGCTGGCCCACTGAGCAAACCTACTGGGAGCAGAGACGCCATGGAGCAGGTAGCAGAGGAAGGAAATTGTGACTGCCAGCTCTGGACTTGTGAACCCTAGCGAAACGGAGGATCCTAGTAGGGATCATAGTTTTTTCTTGCTCTTTATGTATCATTTACATACATTAACCACTTTCATTTTTTTCCCCTCCCCTTTGTCCCTAATGTTTTATAAAGGGTCTGGGGGGCATGACTAACTTTACAGTTCAGCCCATAGGTTGTGGAACATCAAACCTGAATTGTGACTGGGCTTAAGAGAAAATGAACATTCCCCACATAGATACAGGGAAGGTTGGTCTCCCTTTGTGGGGAGGGCAAGTGCATTTGTATGTTAGGGAGGATCTGTTGTTATTGCTATAATTTGGTTTTTGTTTCTTTGTGTGTTTTTTTGCTGTTGTTGTTTTGGGCCGCACTGTGCGGCTTGTGGGATCTTAGGTCCCCGACCTGGGATTGAACTCAGGCCCCCGGCAGTGAGAGCCGAGAGTCCTAACCACTGGGCCTCCAGGTAATTCCCGTTATTGCTATAATTTGGAAGCTTAAGTTTGGGAAGAGCAGTGGACAAGGTTCCAACCTCCTTTTCATATGCCTTCCTCGACTGCAGACGTGGTGGGAACGCCACAGTTTTCAGACATCCTTGAAGCAAAGTTCTGGATATAATTTAGGTTCTCACGGCACACTGGCACCATCCCAGGTTCACTTCTGGGTTGGGCTGTTCCTGCCAGCAAGCACGCTCAAGAAGCCACTGAGGTGAACAAGGTAACACTGGTGCCAATACTAGCCTGCTAGGTGTCTGGACTTTTCTCCTTGTACGTTCCCCTCCTTAGTCAAAATGTCTGTTTTATGTCCTGTCAGAATCCTGTCTATCTGTGGTTAGTCTAATCTAATAAACTAATTTAGCCTAAGTTAATTGGTGACAGTGGAAACAATGTTTTAATACAGATGATAATCATGGTGAGCACAGCACTGCTCACTAACATCATTCACTGAGTGTTGATTGCGTGCCAAGTGCTTTACAAGAATTATGTCGTTTAATCCTTTAAAATTGCCAAACTTAATGAACTAAGTGCTATTATCTCCATTTTACAGATGAGGAAACTGAGGCCTAGAGAGGTTAAAAAAAAC